>NC_138164.1:52339681-53573847 GCF_964165515.1 Mesoplodon bidens | reverse complement strand
GGCCAAGGAGGTGGGAAAAGGCAGCACCACCATATTCCTTGGCCGTGAGCACTTAAAGGAGGGACAGATGCTGGGGCTGGCTTAATGGATGTTCAAATCTTGCTTCAGCACCTGCAACCCTCTTATCGGTCTAGTCTGAACTTTCTGGCATTGGAGCCATGAGCATCCCTCTTTTTCATGGTTCACAGAAATTGCAGAAGTCAGATTTCCACTCTTCTGATTCCAAGAAGACTCAGGGACTCTTCATGCTGCAATCTCACATTGCATACAGCTGATCTTGTGCAAAACCCCTATTCAAAGCAGCTTTGAAGCTCTCAGTTGTCATATGAGCTGACGGTGTAATCCCAGGGACAGTTGTGCTATGGCCAGTGGCCCTCTGCTTCCTGTGGTGCGGACAGCAAGTGCCTTATAGTTATTTAGCCCCAGGAAATGGGGTCTGAGAATGGAGGGAGGATTTGGCTTTTGGAAAGAGCTGGGACCTTTTTTTTAAAAAAAAAAACTATTATTTTATTTAATTTATTATTTATTTTGGTTGCGCCAGGTCTTAGTTGTGGCAGGCGGGCTCCTTAGTTGAGGCTCATGGGCTCCTCAGTTATGGCATGCAAACTCTTAGTTATGGCATGCGTGTGGGATCTAGTTCCCTAACCAGGGATCAAACCCAGGCACCCTGCATTGGAAGGCGGGTTCTTAACCACTGCGCCATCAGGGAAGTCCCGGAAAGAGCTAGGACCTTTGATCCATAGTAAAAGGAGGAGAGTCACGTGGGGACAATTGTTGGCAAGTCGGTAGTTTCAATGGTAGGAAGAGATGGGGGAATAGAATTGCTTCTCAATGAAGTAGAAGCTGAGTCCCAGGCCACCACAGCTGGGGACACAGTACAATCCTTGGTGGTCAGCAAGGGGGGCTGTATTAGGTTGTATATCAAGGCTCATCAAACTTTAATGGGATTCTGATCCAGTAGGTCTGGAGTAAGACCAGTTATTCTGCAATTCTAACAAGTTCCCAGGTGATACTAGTCCAAAGACTATACTTGGAGTAGCAAGGTTGTATATCATTGCAAATGTGCCCTCGCTGGGGGAACACCCACAGTTTTTTTTCATTGGGGCTGAAAAGCCTGGCAAGGCAATTTCACCAGGTAGGGCTGGGGTGTGGAGAGACAGGGAGGGGAGAGTTAGGGAAGACTTAGGGAAGGAGGAGAAGATGTGAGATGGTTATCTTGAAGAATAGGGAAGTCAACATACCGGGGAGGTAGGGACGTCTGATGGCACAAACTTCAAAGGATCTGGGTGTTCGGAAGAAAGGGCAGATGTGGCTGGAAAGCATTGGTGGGAAGCAAATTGGACACTGGCCCACCCGAGGCCATTGGCATGAAAGGAAGGACAGCAGGGGAAGTGATGGCATCAGGGGACAGCTGGGTTTCCTTCAGAACAAGGTGGCAGGAATGTTCAGAGAGAGATTGGGGATACAGGGACATTTGCTGGTGATGGACTGTGGGACCCAGAGGGTATGGAGGAAGGGCTTGAGAGAGCAGGGGTGGGGAATTGGCATAGATTAACAGGTGTATGGAGATGTTCGGGGGCAGGGGGTCCAGGGTGGATGACAGGGGGCACTTAGCCTTCTGCTGGCCTGAGGAGGGAGGGAGGCCCAGTGGGAAGATATGTAACCAGTTCAGGCTGCAGGGAGTGGGGCCGAGGGGGTAGCGGCTCCGGCCACTCTGGTAACACACAGGTCTTTTTGGGGGCAGCACATAAGAACTACAGGAGCAACGTTGCTCCTGGCACCTGAGTTACAAGTGCCCAACTGCATCACATTAGGACATATGGCCTTTCCATTTGTCCAGTAGGTGGGGTATTTTCCATCTCCATTTAACATACGGATTGCGGGATCTTCGTTCCCCGACAAGGGATCGAAACTGTGCCCCCTGCAGTGGAAGTGCGGTGTCTTAACCACTGGACTGGGAAGTCCCTAGCATACAGAGTTTTCAAGTGATCCTTAAAATGGCTTGTTTACAACTTTTGCTAACTCTTTAGATTGTGTGATAGTGTCCCCAGGAATAATGATTAAATCTGTGTTAAATTTCTTTGTGCTTTCTGGCACAGCTTGATGACATCTGCAAAGACCTGATTTCCAAATAAGGTCACATTGGCAGCTACCGAGAGTTAGGAAGTCAGCATATCTTTTGAGGGGGACACAACAACCTATTACAGGGGGATCTGGAGGCTGACTGCTCCTCACTTCAGGTCCTGTGACCCTCACATACTCACTAGCTCTGCGCACCCCCAGGAAGGAGGGGCTCACTGTCGCTGGAACGGGGCTCTTCCTGTCTTTCCCCCTCTCTGTCCCCTCAACATGCAGTTGTGCACGTGGTGGTGAGGGCTGGCTCTCGAGATGCAGTGCAGGGTCCGAATCACGACGCTGTGACTTAAAACTTTCGAAAGAGCATGAAGAAAGGTGCTCCTAACCACTGGCTGAATAAATGAAAGATCTTGGGTGAGGTGCTTAACTTCTCTGAGCCTCCGTTTCCTCATCAATGAAATAGAGATGGTAAAGTACCTGCCTCAAGGAGGTTGGGAAGATGAAATGGAATGATTACTGTACCTGGTCCAGCCTGGCATATACTAAATGCCCAAGAAATGTTAGCTAGAATATAAGCCACAGCATAGCACTGGATAGTATTAATGCATTATTAATATCATTAATAAATGATAATAGTAATCCTCCAAAGACAGTCCATTCCACTTAGAAAAAATACCGAAGTTATTACCATGTCCTACTAGTTCCACGTGTCGCCCCTGCCCCTTTCCAGCCTCAGGCCCCTACTCTACTCAGTCACACTGACCCCTGCATTGACCCTCAGGCACTCCACCTGTGTTCCCACCTCAGGACCATTGGTTTTGCTCCCCCTCTTCCTGCAGATATCTGCATAGTTCACTCCCTTGCTTTATTTAGATCTTTGCTCCGAGGTCACTTCCTCATAATACCCTATTTCAAGTAGCATTTACATCACTCTTGTTCTGTTTATTTCTCTATGTAGAGCACTTTTTACTATGGCCATTATATATGAGTTTGTTCTCTTTCTCTCCAATCACCTGGAATGTTTGCTCCATAAGGAGACATTGTCTCATTCACTGTTATATCCCCAGCACTGGAATAGTGCCTGGCACATAGCTTGGACTCAATAAATATTTATGAGACAAATGGACTTGGAGAGCAATCCCACACCTGTCCAACGCTGTTTTTCATTACCTATCTGTCTCCTCACAGCAACCCTAGAAGGTGGACAAACCAAGGATTATTTCACAGATAAGGCAAATGAAGCCCAGAGAGGTAAACTGATTGACCTAAGCTCATGGAACTAATTAATGGGGGAGCTGGGATGCAGGCTCTGGTCTGTGACTCTGTAAGTCCCGGGCAGACGTGAACAGCCCTCAAGGATTCACTGCTTATCAGTCACAGCGTTGCATCGCTGAGGCCAAAATTCTCACTGCCTCTTCTCCCATTGATGAGCGTGCCCAATAGGTCTTGGCCTTTCCTGTGGAACGAGGATACAATATCCTGCCAAGGGGGTCTTTCTCCTGGGAGCCCAGCAGAGGGCACTATAGAGACAGCATCCTGATGGGTGGCCTTGCTCTATTCCATCCTCCTGGACTAACTCCAGGTGGTGTAGGCTCGGAGGACAGCCTGTGGGTCTGGACAGCCTGTGTGACTTCGGTGTCCTGCTTCTGCTCCTCTCTGCTCTGCGTTGAGAAGTTCCCTTGGCGAGAGCTCTGGCTTTCCTTGGAGGATGCTCCTTGGAAGTCTCAGAATCTATTGAGGTAAGTGGGAAACAGCTTCGTGATTCCCTGGCCCCCTGGCCCCACTGCACCGCTGCTATCCTCCAGCAGAAGATGAAACATGCCCCCTCATTTGGAAGTGGACTCTGTCCTGGTGTAGAGTGGAAGGGAGATGGGAGCTCTGCAGAGCCAGGAGAAAGGCGGAGGTGGGTTCCCCGCCTGTGCCTGGAAAGCCCTCCCTCAAACGTTTGCTGGGAAAGCAAGTCTTCCTTGAAGTCTCAGCTTCTCCAGGATGTTTCCTCCTCTCCCCTCAGGTGGCCCCTTTCTCCCATCTCAGTGTGTCCATTGCCTGCCCTATGGCCACAAGGGTCTGCTCCTGTCTGCTCCCCCTCTGGACAGTGGGCTCCCTAGGGAGAGAGATGGCATCTTAACTCATGCTGTGTCCCAGCCCCTAGCGCCAGGCTGGCACAGATGAGGAACTCACTTTTGCATGTACAAATGAATAAATTAATGTAATGTGGGGAACTGGGTGCTTTGTAATTGGACTGGAAGCATTGGGAAATCGTAAGGCTGGGCAGCCACTAATAGAAAAAGTCAAGTCCCTTCAACAAGTATTTTTTGATAAATACCGTTTTTAGTTTCTGTCTAGTGGGTACAGATAGGTATGAAAATTATTATAATGTAGTGTATAAACTCTAGTCTCTCAGAGTTACCATGAAGTCAACGAAGCTTATGTTTCAAGGCCATTTTCTTACATAGGACTCCTCTGGGCCTGGAACACAATTTTGTCTTCTTTTAAGAGCCACAACTTCTCCCCCACCCCCAACTGCATAAAATTCGGGTTTCTCAAAACCTAGATTCATGTTGCATTCAATACCTATTTACTGATCCCTAATATGTGCCCAGCACTGTGCTAGGCACTGGGAATAGAGCAATGAATGAGACAGTCCCCACCCTCCTCTTGGAGGAGTAGAAAGTGGCAAGACAAGCATTAAGCAGTTGGTCACAATGCAGTGTAGTAAGTGCTAGGTGGGGAAGTGGGGTACAGAGTGGACTCACAGTGGACAATGATCGTTTTTTTTCCCTAGCTGTCCACCCAAATCCCTCCCAAAGTTCTTTTTCCCCCCTACACTATATAGCTGGGAGTCAGGGCCTGCTTGACACAAGAGGGGCCCCCAAACCCAGACTCTCGATCCACTAAAGGAAACCAAGGCAGCAAGGGGTGGACACATGATTCAAGCTGTCAACTGTGGGCTTCTGCCCAGGCCTCTGACCTGGACCTGGTGTCACTGGGCAATTTGTTCAGATACTGGCAGGGAATGCTCTGGAGTCTGATGTGGGTGGTTTTACAGCACTGAAGAAATAGGAAGTAAATGGCTTCAAGAGCTATAATGGAAGATGGATAACACATGGTGATTGGCTAAAAAGGGGGTAAAGAATGACTTGGGTTTTTGGCTTGGATGGGGTATCATTCAGAGCCAGAAGAGGAAATGTTGGTTTGAGGGAAAGATTTCAGTGATGGACATGTTGAGTTTGAAGTGCTTGTGTTACACTCAGATAAAATGTCCAGAAGCTAGTGGGATGCACAAGTTTGACGTTTTGGAAAGAGGTGTGAACTCAAGATACAGATGTCATCAGCACACAGGTGGTAAGTGGAGCTACAGGAGTGACAGTGTTGAGAGAGGAAAGTAGAACAGTAACATTCATGAACCAGGCAACAAAAGAGAGCTGTAAAAGGAGACCAAGGAGGAGCCTGAGAGGAAAACAAACAAAATAGGAGAGAGAGCAGTCAACTGTTGAATGCTTTTGATAGGTCAAATAAGAAGACTGAGAAATGCCCACTGGACTGAGCTGGCGATTGGAAGCTCAGGCTGGAAGCAGTTCTCATGGCGAGAAGTCTTGGAAAACCTGCTAAGGTCATTCACATATACATCGGAGGACTACTGTGTGAGCCTCTCTGCTAGTAACTTTCCACGTACCACCTTATTTAGTTCTCATGGCAACCCTTAAGCATTAGCCCCGTTTTCAAAATAAATCAACTCAGAAATCTCTTGCCTAAGATCACATTGCTAATAAGTGACAGGAATGAACCCTAGATCTATAACTTAAGTCCAAGTTCTTTCCATTCCTCCTTTCTTCTATGTCCAGATCCTGCCATGTAGGATCATTTGTTAATTTGCGATTTGGTTCAACAAATACTTGAGCGCTTATGCATGCTCGGCACCAAGTTCTGGGGATCCAGCAGTGAACGAGACAGTCAAAAATGTCATGCTCCTCACATTCTGGAGGGAGTCAACTGCAAATACGCAGCACATCACATAACAACGGTAGACGTGGAGATACCTACCGCAGGAAGAGAGATGAAGGATGTGCTCAGCATTACATTTAAAATATGGTAGATAGCTGTGGCCCTTACTAATAAAAGTGGTATTTGAGCCAAGACTTGACAGGGGAAGAGAGCCAGTCATCCAGTTTTCCAGAGGGCAGCAGGAACAGAAAACTTCCAGTGCTCGGCATGTCCCAGGAACCTCAAAGGAGGCCAGGGTGGTGGGAACAGAATGAGCAAGAGCCAGTGGCAGCAAACAACCAGAGAAACGGTGTGGGTAGAGGAAGGGAGGAGGGGAGACTAGATCAGACCTAGGGCTGTGTAGATCAATTTTAAGTATCTCCACTTAAAAATCTAGGTTGAAAGTCGTTTTGGTGCATTTTGTCCTAAGCGAGTTTTGTTTTGAAGGATTCCTCTTCCTCTGGCTGCTGTGTTGGAGACAAAAAGGAGAGCAAGGGTAAAGCAGAGAATCCAGTTAGGGGTGGTGTGGTATCTAGGTGAGAAATGAGAGCCACAGCTGAAGAGGTGAGTTGTCCAATTTCTAATGTTTTGAAGGAAGAATTAACAAGATTTGATAACTAGACATTGGGTTTGACATCAGGCATTTGCCATTAGAGACTTAAGAAGGAACAGAGTGAGGAAGAAGGAAAACTAAGGTGTCCTGAAAAGAAGTGAAGCCTCAAGGAGTGATTTACTGTCAAATGCTGCCTACATGATCAAAACCTACTGGATAACAGGCAGCACTGGAGTTACTGGTGATCTTAAGTTTTGGTGTAGGAGTGAAGTGCAGCCTGTTTGGGGCGGGCGGGGGAAGAGTTGGCAAAATGAAGGCAACCTGTTTTGCTGTATTTAAAGGAAAGCCAACGTTGGCGGAAGATATGGAATCTTTTTTTTTTTTTTTTTTTGGCTGTGTTGGGTCTTTGTTTCTGCGCGAGGGCTTTCTCTTGTTGCGGCAAGCGGGGGGTCACTCTTCACCGCGGTGCACGGGCCTCTCGTTGCGGAGCACAGGCTCCAGACGCGCAGGCTCAGTAGTTGTGGCGCACAGGCTTAGTTGCTCCGCGGCATGTGGGATCCTCGCAGACCAGAGCTTGAACCCGTGTCCCCTGCACTGGCAGGCAGATTCTCAAACACTGCGCCAGCAGGGAAGCCCAAAGATACGTCACTGTAGACTTAGTGTAGACTTAGTGTGCTGATACTAAAAACATTATGTCCTTCATACAAGGTACATGCCCAGTACACCCAAATATTGTCATTCCATAGTATGGTAGGTTGTAAAACACCCTGTTCAGTGTTTTTTGAACAAGATGGGAGTGGGGAGGTGTTGCTCTTTAAGGGGCATCTGAGTTGTTCTTGAAGCACTGGTTGGGGGGACACAGGTGTGACTTCTGACAAGCTGCCACACACCACGTCGAAGTCTGGGACTTCCTTTGGCCCAATTCTCTAGCTGAGTTGTTGGGAGAATTCTGGCTGTAAACTGAAGCCAAGGCCCACCTCTCTAACAAAAGAGGCCACATTTGCTGGGTTAAAAATCAGTTTCCCCCTTGGGGAGGGTTGGGCAGAGCGCCAGGAATGCCTCGTAAAGTCAGCTTCTTGATATTCTATCTGAAGTCAATTTACACAAGTCTCCACTTAGCTTTGATTTCATGGTATTTACAATATCCACCAAAAGCTCTGAATCGTCTGTTAGAACTTCAATGAAGAGGTCTGCTAGGGCACAGGGAGAGCTAGCTTCTGATGCCAAGAGGACACACAAGTACTGGTTTTACCACCACCCCTCAGAGAATAAGCAGGTGCAACACTGAAGACAAAGGTTCTATCAGACTTAGCAGTACGGTGTATTACTGTCTGCCTAGAGGGTCCCCCCAAACCAAGTACAGGTTGCTCTTAGAAGATAAGACGAGCAACCAGGACTCCAGTGACACTTTCAAGAGCCCCTACCCAAGCCAAAGCCTGCCTAGGATTGTCACATTCCTAGGGCTGGTTAACAAGGGGTTGGGGATTTGAGCAAATGCTTATTAAGTGGTTTCTGAAAATATATTTTAAACCTCCATGCAGGGCTTCAGTTGGATTAAGGAGCCAGTTTTACTGGGCTACTCTGGGGTTTCAAGGGGGAACCTTCCTTGAAACAGGAACAATTACAATTACTGAGAATGATGATAGGATCGTTACACTTGTCTTGACCATGAGGGTGATGAACCTCTCAGTTCACCACATAGTTCAGTATGGTGACAAAAAGATAAATGTCACCAAGTTTGTTGTTATGCATTAGCAACGTCCCTCTGAATTCATAAGACTTGTGATTCTCAGCACTGCCCGATTACAGGAATTGTATATTGGTTACTTCCAGTAACATGACCTAAACAGGAATAACCAACCAACTTGAATTTTCTGTCTAATCACAAAATTGTGAATTTCTGATTGTGAATTAGAAGTTCCTTAGACCTATCTCAAAACAAAACCTATCAATTCTTCATAAATTTGTAGGTGCTACTTAAAGTCACACAACTATATCAAGTATCACAATGTTTATTGATAGATACAAGTATATAAAATCAGGGCATGAACATGACTTGATAAATTAAGTAGACTTAATTTCAATACTATAATAAGAGGGACCAATTCAAATTCTCACCATTTGTTTCACACCCACAAAGACCACTTCAAGGGCATTTACGATCTCTCAAAACTGATCAGTTTTGTGCAAGTAAACCATGTTTCTTTTAAAAAGACTTGTGCACTTGCCCAGGCTCAAGGATATTAAAATCTAGCACATAAAGCCCATTACTAGAGGTAGAAATACAGGCAATATACTATTACGGCAACAACCATCAATTACAGTTAAGAATTTTTCTGTAACAACCAAATGGATAATCAAATATTGCAACAACTCAAGTATTACTGAGCAAAGTGCATTTCTACAGTATTCAGTGTTGCTATTCAGTTTTCTAACTTAAAACAGCCTATGATAACTGGCAGCAAAGAAGGTCCTTGCAATAGACTGCCTCTGCTTGAGAACTTATGATGTAATTATTGCATGCTGCTAATATACTATCTAAACATTAAAGATACTCCTAAAATATTTGATGGTAGACTATGATTAAGACATTACACTACAAAAAAACCTATGCAGAAGGAAATCCTAACTGACGTGCTTCTGCTTTAAATATTGTGAAAACATTACAGCGGAATGAATTTTCGCAGTGGTTAGGTCAAATGCAGTTACATCATAGCAACAGTATGTTTTGCACAATTTAAGGCTTTGGCTGGTTCTTTTAGTCAGCTTCTTCCTCTGATTCTTCTTCTTCAGCAGTTTCTAGCCAGGTTAGCCACTGATTCACCTGTAAATTTGTAATTTAACGAAATAAGTAGTACTTACAGAAGACAGAATAGCAGAATTTTTTATTCCAGATCAAACAAACAACCTAGCTAAGGACAAAAGTTTTAGATAGTACCACACATTTTGTAATTGCAAACAGTCTTCAGAACCTACATTTGTGTATTAGCTGTAAGTTAAAGAATGGCTTAAGGACAGGAATAAAGACCCAGACGTAGAGAATGGACTTGAGGACACGGGGAGGGGGAAGGGTAAGCAGGGACGAAGTGAGAGAGTAGCACTGGCATATATATATACACTACCAAATGTAAATCAGATAGCTAGTGGGAAGCAGCCGCATAGCACAGGGAGATCGGCTTGGTGCTGTGTCCACCTAGAGGAGTTGGATAGGGAGGGTGGGAGGGAGACACAAGAGGGAGGGGATATGGGGATATACGTATACATATAGCTGATTCACTGTTATACAGCAGAAACTAACACAACACTGTAAAGCAATTATACTCCAATAAAGATGTTTAAAAAAATGGCTTATTATTTGGATTTGGGATTACAAGCTGTTTAGGAACTGTCAACTTGGGTGTCGTTCTTTGACACCACTCCCATTACACTCCAGGACTGTTTTAATATGGGACAGTGGCTCCTCCCAAACTTAAATACATTAGCAATGAAGCGGGGGTGGGGTGGTGGTGGAAAGGCACACAGGACAAAGATTCTGAGAAGTTCTCCAGCCCCACCCCGGAACTGTAGGATCAGATTCCCCAAGGACAAGACTAATGCTGTGAGGGTAATCCTCATGAAGATAGTTCCTGAACCTTAGGAATAAAGATACTATAGACCAGCATTTCTCAAAGCCTGGCCCCTGGAAAAGTAGTATGAGAATCACCTGGGTTGTGTAACACACACAAGCCTACTAAATCAGAATGTCTAGCATCAGACCTGGAACTTCCGTTTAAATTACTTTCCAGATGATTAACGTATGCTGTGGAGTCCCCTGACATACAAGTTCTTCCCCATGGCTAGAATTCTACTCCACTAAATAAGATAAAAAATCACGGTATGAGAAATCAGAAACAATATCATGTTTACTGACAGTTAAAAAAAGTCACAATCCAATCGTGTACAATCACCCTATCTCTGTAAGTAGCTTTACTTCTAAAAAAATGTTAGCCACCTCTAATCTAACAGCTTAGACACTACTAGGATTGAAGCCTTTTATTTCATAGCTTTACTTCATTTTGCTAACTGCCTACTTTACTACAGCTTTTAATTGTGAAGAATGACATGTATGTACAAATTACCAGGGCTATTTTGCTTGTATTTCAACTTTAAAAGGCTCATTATAAAACAATACCAACTGGAAAGAGCACACACCAAATTTCTCTCAAGATTTACCTGGAACAAAGCCTTGCCTTTCCCTGGAAACTCTTGGGTTATATCTTCTTTCCAAGCCAAGAAAGCTTCTTCTTCAATAATCTCCATGTCATAGAAGTGAACAAAAAAACGGAGTAACATGCCTAAAAGACAAAATGTAACCCCATTATTTAGTGTGCTGTTTAGGAATTGCCCCTCACTCATCACTCTTCTGATGTTGGTCCTCTCACCTTTCGGGAAGTTGCTATTGTAGCAGTGCACCTGAAGAGCATAGAGGGCACTGACTTGTAGATCAACGTGATCATGAAGGAACTTCTGCATTACTGGCTTGAAGGAAAGAAGCAGTTGTTTTTCCTGCTCTAACTGTTCTTTGGAAGGAGCAGAGGAAGAATCTGTTTCATCACTGGGCGGGTTTACTTCACTAGAAATGTACTGTAAGAAGCTGCACAGAAAGAGGTCTTGTTAGAACCTCAAAGTGAATTTTCTAGCTCAAGAAACAGACAATTCTTAGTCCCTTGCCTTGTAGACTTTTTTCTAGGAAACAAAACACAGGTTAACTCTCTACTAAATGCAGAAAACCACAACTCTGTTATCTTACCTAGTCATTAAGATGTTCACAAATCCTTTATCTACATGAAGTTTGGGAGAGATGTTATCTTTAATCCACTTATATATGGTTTGAGGAGATGGATCCAACTTTATTTGCTTTAACAGTTCCTTCTCCAATTTGAGGAGTGGGAATAAGAAACTCAGTCCCTTTCCTTCCAAGATCTCCAACATGCGGTCCTTATTCTGATCAATTTCTGAAGAGACAAAGCCATTCCCATCATCAGGTAGTTCATTTTACCTATGTTGGTCTAGAAAACTGCTCTACAGATAATTTTCCAAATGCACAAGATTCATGTAAAATAATAAGGAACTAACCTAGCAAAGGAAACTCAGTATTTGGACCAAATGAAAATAGTTAAAATCATAATAACCTCTTCTTTTTATAAAGATGAAGTCTATCTGTGGGAATGCTTATTGTTATCTGGACAGGATAATCACACTGACCTATATAAATTCACTCAGGGTATTAAGGAATCCCCAGATTTAGTATTAAAAATAAACAAAAAAATCCCCAGCATTCTCTTACCTGGGAGCATTTTCTGCATATTGACCTTGCTTTGTTGGAAAAGCTCTGTTAACCATTCTCGATCTTGTAATTTAGCTAACTGCTGAAGACAAAGTAAGAAGAGAGGAAAATGGGTGCCACTTTCCAGTGGTTGAGCTAGTTCTGAAATGCTCACCAGCTCCGAAATGATAGCACGAGCTGCAAACTGTGCTAAATATGATTTCACCAAGGGGATGTCAACCTCCAGTTTGGGGCACTGGTCCAATACATTCAGGAAAGCCTTAGAAGGAATATATGACACAGTCAGTTTTATTAGTTTCCAAATTTGAAAGGCAAGAGTTCTTATGGAATCCGGAAAGTATTCTACCTGCATGAAGTTGTCACTTGTGGCTATCCCTTCCTGTTTGAGTAAACTGATCAAAGAACTTGCTTTTTCTTTATCTTCATCACTTCTGTCTAGTGACAGGATGATTACTTTGCTTAACATCTCGGGGAGAAAGTGTTTAGGAGCCCTCATCTCTCTTACACCATTGACAGCTTCGTTTGCATTTCCACTATTCAGATATTCGGTTACAACAGTTTCCTGAAAAGAACAAAGTCCAAATATCTTTAGAGTTTTCCTATCTCAGATACACTCCATGAACCGGACTATGGGATTATTTGAGACTTACGGTTAATTTAAGCAGTTCTTCCTTTGATGGTGGTGGCTTTTTACTGGTCTTCGCAGGCTTTTCCTGAATAAGTGGTGGATTAGTTTTGAGACCAAGCTGAGGTGTCTAAAATACAGCAAAATGGTAGATATGAATGTTTAATATTTTTTATTATTAAAAAGGAGCTTATGAAGTTAAGAGAGAAGACATTAAAAAGCAGCCTTCAGACGTCTTCAGAAAGTACTGGAATGACAGAAAACACTGTCATGCTACAGTGCATACCTGTCCCAGAGGTGGTGTCTGAGTGCGCGGTGGCTGTGCACTAGGAGGAATCATAGTTATCTGGGGCTGAAGCTTTGGCACTTGATTTTTATTCATTAGGAAAGACTGAGCAGGCCTCAGGCTAATCTAGAATTGCAAACAAATCAGAACAGATATCCAAGTTAACAAGCAGTTAGCTAACATATTAAATGCAACACTCCAACATCCTAAAGTTAATTCAGCATACACAAGCATGATAGAATCTATGGCAGAAATTTAAGTATCTTAAATAACTAAACAGGTACTCCATGTTATTAGGTTTAATTTCTGGCAAGAAAACTAAAGATCTGATGCACACAAAAATAAAATACTGTTATAAATCTTATACCAGAATTCTCCAAGGATTAGCATCACTAAAATATTAAAAACCAAAAAATTTAATTAAGAGTTTAGAAAACATTTTACTTTATTCTAAGTCATTCTATTTGTAGGGAAGTCACAATAAAAATCTCAGCAACCATTTTCCTTGCTCTAACTGAAGACTTTTAAGACATTTGCCCTCATATCTCATAATCTTCGCTCACAGGACGCTGGACATCCAAAGAAAAGAAAAAGTAGTACAGAAAAGAGAGAAAGAAGGTAAAGAATTCCAGCATTAAGTCCTCTTAATAACGCGTCTTTTTATAATCATCGGGCAATAGATTTCTGAATTGACAAACTATGGTATATAAGTAACATAGGCAAATGTACCTCATCTGCATTAAGCTGTCCTTTCTTAGAAAACCGAGGTGGCATATCCTTCGACTGTCCTTGCAGCTGGGATAAGAGTCCCTGACTCTGGTTATGGTAGAGCTGGCTTAGCCCCTATTTCAGAAAGAGAGAAAGAAAGTCTAGATAAAAAGGGGTCCACAAATTATGGTAATCAAGTACCAAAGGGATGAGGCCAAGCCATAGGAAAGCTTAACTGAATCTGCCCAGAGAAAGTAAAAGGTGAAACAGGAAGAATAAATATCTAACCTAACTTACGTAAAGCGATGTGACTTTACTAATACTTTACTAATCTTAAGGATAAGCATTTTACCCAGTTTGAAATAACTGTCAAAATTTGGTTTAGAAAAACACAGTGTTTTTAGGTTTCCTAAACCTGAAGTATCTGTCCTTTTAAAAAAGCAAATCTATTCATATACATTCCAAGATTTAATACCTGTTGCCTAAACATCCTTAAATGTTTTCTTACCTGGCTTTTCATAAACTTGCCTCCCATCTCCCCAAACTGCGATTGTGTGGGAGGCAGGATGTGTCCCCCATGGCCATTGAAGAGTTGATTTGAACGATGACGCCCCATGGTGGGTGAAAATCTATCCTGGATAACTCCTGGACCAGTACCAATTCCGCTACCTTAAAATATGGACATGAAGAACTCTTTACTATTAAAATGTTAAAACTCAGTTTTTAATGTAACCAAACCACTATTTTGTTCAAAATCACCTGGCATTTGTCCAAACATATCAGCAAGTCCTCCAAGTGGGTCCCTATCCATTTTCATCCTGGGTGGCATGAACGGTCCCTCCAGAAAGAAGTCACTTCTCATCCCTTGAGCCATAGGAGCAGGAATAAACACTCCTAGATCCTTCAGAAATAAAGTGAATAAACACTTATTTCTGAACACTGTTCTACATAAAACTAAACTTCTTATATTAGAAAACTAGAAATACTTCCCTGGACTATTAAGAGTGCTATTTATATAATTTCTATAAACAACTTCTTCTCTTAAAAGGGCATACAAGACACCATAAACATTAAGCTCTACTGGTAAGATGAGACAGTCTCAAAAAGTTTAAGAAGGTCTTAGTGCTATTATAAACTTAAAACCCACTTGATTAAAAACAAAGCAAAACTTACTTTTACTGCATCTTGACGGATTTGATTGATCGTCTTTGGTCCATTGTCAAGAAAAGCCTTGCGAGGAACCCAATGGTGTTCTCTCAACTCTACGGTATCCTTTAATATAAAGAGTTTTAATAAGTATTATTTTAATATTCCTAAACAGAAAGTCAGCATACCTAAAGAAACCAGTTTTACCTGCAGCAGGAAACGAATCCTTGCCGGCAATTCCTTACTTAACATCAAGGAGCACATTCGGGCAAAGTACTGATCCATTAAGGACTGAAAGAAAAAATATATATACTCTCAGAAGAAAACGCTGAAGGCAAATGTATACTATTTAAGGCTTCTAAGTATTATCAAGGTTAATGACTAATGGCAATCCTCTGTATCACAAAAATAGGTTGTTTGATTTGAATAAATATCAAGACAAGCTTACACTGTTTCTATCAGCAACACACATACCTTGGCTCGTTCATGGTCTAACCTAGGTCCCACTGTCCTCATTATCTGACAGAGGCACTCCAAATCCTCTCCCATATCTTTGAGTTGGACTCTCTTCTTTTTTTCCAAAAGCTACCAAAAGAAACAAATGTCACATGTTTATAAATCCTTCTTGGGGGGCTTCCTTGGTGGTGCAGTGGTTAAGAATCCGCCTGCCAATGCAGGGGACACGGGTTCGAGCCCTGGTCCGGGAAGATCCCATATGCCGCGGAGCAACTAAGCCTGTGCGCCACAACTACCAAGCCTGCGCTCTAGAACCCTAAAGCCACAACTACTGAAGCCCAAGTGTCTAGAGCCTGTGCTCCGCAACAAGAGAAGCCACCACGATGAAAAGCCTGCGCACCTCAATGAAGAGTAGCCCCCTGCTCACCCCAACTAGAGAAAGCCCGCACACAGCAACAAAGACCCGACACAGCCAAAAATAAATAAATAAAATAATTTAAAAAATAAAAATAAATCCTTCTTGGTTTAGATGTAGCACTTTCCCTTAAGTCTGCATTGACTCATAGTTCCTACAGTTCCTACAGTGTCTAGTATAGAACTCTTTATCTGGTTTCTGTTGAAGACATCCCTCCAAACTGAGCAACTTACACATAGGTAGGCAATCAGTTCTACCCCTACCTTGCAAAACATACTGCGTATTTCCATATTTACAACATTTAAATAACAATTTTGCTGGCAATCTAAAATATTTAACTAGCCTACCAACACTCTCACATGGCAAAGTTATAAATTATAATTGACCCATTTCCCCCAAATAACGATGTACCCAGTGATTAATGTAAGCTTACATTCCCGCTCATACTTACTGTTTTGATGCACTTATGAAGGATAGATTCATGAATAAGATCAAGCTTTCCAAGTTCTCCAATGAATTTGATGTTCCCCAACATCTTGATCTTAGCAATGGCTCTCTGTTCCTCCTCCTCGGGGAGGAGGGGATTTTCACGCTTATCATAGACTGAAATAAGTTAAGAATAAAGTCAACATTCAGAATTAAGTTGAACATATACAGTACTACATAGTAGCAAACAAATCCTCACCATCAACATTTCTGGTTCGGTTTTCAAATTCATCTTGTAATTTGGAAATTAGGAGGCGTCTGAATGTCTATTGGAAACAAAAGACGCTTTTGTCAGGGCTTGCTAATGAAAACTTTCCAATCAACTTTAAATAAGCAAGCAAACACTACTACTTACTGTGCTTTGCTTCTGTCCTGGCTGACCCTCTGCTGCTGGGCCATCAAAGTTTGGTGCATCTTCTGCCAATCGCAGACATAGCTGAGCATACAGTGAGCTATACTTTGGCTCTTCTAGGGCTTTGTCCACAATCTAAAATAAATGACTTTTTAAAACTAAATATGACAACGTTTGAAAAAACCTTTCTTTATAACTTAATACTTCCTTGTAGTCTTAAGGATCTTGAATCTCACAAATTTCTGACAAATTCTCTATGCCTCATCCATAACCTGGGAATAAGAACATCTCTTTTGTAAGGCTTATTGTGTACACTAAATCAGGTGAGGCATGTAAAGTGCTTTAGCACACAACCTGGAAAAATATAAGCACTTAAATTTTGTAAGCTGTTGCAGTGTACCAAAGAAGTCTAATTACACAGATCTCATACTAGCAAAACCCTCCCCCCTCAGGAGTTGAAATTATCTTGGAAAAACTATAAACAGATGCTAGAATCACATCAACTATCATAAAACTCATTTCCAAAACCAAAATATGGCGTTTTGCACATAAGGAAAAACAAAGCAAACCCCCCTTAATAGCCTAATAACCCAATTAACCCTGCAACACAACACATACAATTTAAAATGACTTAAGTCTGATACCATTAAAAGTTAGTGCTTTTCAAAAAATAGTGATTTTCTAAAACAAAATAACCCCCCAAAAAACAAAAAAACACCACCAGTGTTCAGAGATACATACATCTAATGTGTAACTCACACCTCAGTTTTAAGCAATAATGCAAATGTAAACAACAACAACAACAACAACACACACACACACCCCAACCTGGGTTAAATCTTTTCCTCTCCCTTTCGGTTAAGCCAACATTGAACTTACCAGCAGTATGACCCCTTTAAGGATGAGTTTAGACTCTACACCCACATTGAGGAGCTCAAGGCATAGCTTGTCAAACTTCTCAGGAGTAAGCTTATTTAGTATGCTAGGAAAAGAGGATTCAGACTAGGTATCAGCCAACACACAAGGAATTATTTAGTTGAAAAATCGCCTTTAAATTATGTTCATTTTTTCCATCACTTTCCCCTTTAATATCAAGACATAGTCTTCTTAACCCATCTAACCAAAATTGAAATAAACCTGTTATTTAAAATGTATCTACCTAATTGTGGGGTCCCCAGCTGTTGGACAAGAAACTCACATCCTCAAAACCTAGATCAAGGGGCTTCCCTGGTGGCGCAGTGGTTGAGAGTCCGCCTGCCGATGCAGGGGACGCGGGTTCGTGCCCCGGTCCGGGAAGATCCCATGTGCCGCGGAGCGGTTAGGCCCGTGAGCCATGGCTGCTGAGCCTGCGCATCCAGAGCCTGTGCTCCGCAACGGGAGAGGCCACAACAGTGAGAGGCCCGCGTACCGCAAAAAAAAAAAAAAAAAAAAAAAACCTAGATCAAGAGCCTCCTTAATATCAAGGCTAGATCCAGGAGCTAAAACCGTTATGTTCTGTGCATCACTGGGTACACAGCAGGCATAGGAAATGTCAGCACAATGCACTTGTGCATTTTAACCCAAAGACTGAAAGCAACTAACTCTGAGCCCCAAAACATGGATGTGCCAATTTTCAGCTTAAAACTGTCAACACTGGCATTCATTAAAATAGACTTAGGGCATGAACATTGCCTTCTAAGTAATACAGCATACACACAAAAGAAACACAGTTAATCCATTTCCTCCCTCCTTTTATTTAAAGGACAAAACAGCCCTGATAAACTTACCCTCTTACTTTCCTGAAGATCGCATCATGTCGTTCTTTTTCATTTGCGGAGTTGTTTGCTGCGGAGTTGTCATCTCGTCTAGTGCTTCGTGCAGGAATCCATTTCTGAGCGTTTTGCCCTGGGGTTTTCCCCAGGAACTCGCTAGTAAAAAATTAAGAAAATAAAGATTAAGACAACTTGAAACACAGCATCCACTCACATATCAAATGTCATACAGATCAGAAATCCTTCTAAACAGAAAAAAGTTTAGGTTTTTCTCAACTTCCCTTACAACTAAGCAACTCACAACCAGTGGTTCTCAAACAATACTGTATATCAGAATCACCTGAAGGGCTTGTTAAACGATTCCTAGGCCCACCCCAGTTTCTGCTTTAGTGGGTCTGGGGTAAGGCCCGATAATTTGCATTTCTAAGCTCCCAGGTGATGCCAGTGTCGCTGGTCCAGGAGACACACCACAAGAACCAACATCTTCTAATGTCTCATGACCATGTTATACCCATACAGATTTACTACCACAATTTAGTATGGACAATAATGGCTGGCTTCAGAAACATCATCAGTGAAAATAATCCAAGGTGTAACAGGATAAAATAGCAGTTGAGAACGTCAACTCACATTAGATGGTTTGGCTAAAAAATAATTAAGAACTGATATTCTAAATTTAGGATATGTAACAGAAATCATACCCATTAAGATAGGATTCCTGATGCCTTATTAACTATGCTGTAATGCATTAGAAACACCATTAACCTAAACCTGTTATTTACAGAAGTCATTCTTTTCACATGTTTACTATACCTGTTGCCAGCAGTCTTGGGATAGTGCTGAGGTGCACCCCTACTTCCTCCTCCGCCCGAAGAAGCACTATTTAACAGAAAAAAAAAAAAAATTTTTTTTTAAAGTATACCCCAAGTATATTTCACTCAAAACAGATAAAGGATCTCTTTAATTATTCTGCATTTCAGTAAGTACACCACAGATGAAGACTGAACTTAGGCCCAATGGAAACCCAAGTAATTAATTACATTTATTCTTCAGATAGCAAATAGAAAACAATGACAATTTTAGGGTTTTAAAAAAATGTACACGGCACATTATAAATTAAACCTGCATCACAATTAAATCAGAATTACTTGGTGTGGTTATTCCTTTGGTTTTGTGATTAGACTTGTCACAATAATTGCCAAAATAAATCTACACGTACCTGAAACGAGAAGCACCCCCTTCTGCAATCGCACTCTCCACTTTGGCGGCTTGACAACGAAGAATCTTCAAAAGAATAATATTAATGGATAGGGTGGGGAGGGAAGGGGATGGGAGAAATGAAAAACCTAGAATGAGAAAGAGTACCAAAATTAGACACCGCTATCATACAAATCTGTAAACCCGCTTCAATTACAATTTATTTCAGAGCCTGACACTGCAGTTGATTGACCTTACACTGCATTGCAGATCTCGTAAGACTAAAATAGAATGTACTCGAAACACAAATGGACAATAAAATTTTATTTTGTTTTACCACCCGGAAATTCTCGTGTTCAAGGACGCAAGGAAGTGCCTACATAGAAATGTAAGAACCTCTCAAATGCTAAGAACCAATCCTTAAGAAAGCCACATTCTACCTCCTTTACAGCTGAGCACTGAGATCAGTAATAGACAACCTAACTCTTAACAAGACGGGCACGTCCTGGGAAAACAGTTTTAAGTTTTTACTGCCTCAACAACGAACTACACTGAATAAGGGGTAACTGAAGACGGCTTTCCCCACTGTTCACTCTTAACTGGGCGCACAGGGCCCGTCAGAAGACCGGGGCCACAACATGGCAGCAGGAACCTCCGCCCCATTTTTTCCTTTCCTGGGAACAAAAGAGCAGTGGATTCCTCCCACCCAGGCCCGAGTTAGGGAAGTGCTTCCGACAGCCTCTCGCGAAGCCGCCGCGGGCAAGCCTCGGGGAGGAGTGGAGGCCGCCCCCGCGGCCCGGCTCTTTGTTCTCAGGCAGGAAGGCGGCCTCCTTCCCACCCGCCGCCTCCAGCGGCCCCCTCCCACCCATAAATCCCCGAGGAACTGACAGCCGCCTCGCTGCTCCCTCCCCACCCGACAAAAACTCAAAAACCCTCGCTTCCCTCCCCTCTCCCGTCGCAGGCGAGGCTCGCCAGGCAGGCCCTTCGCTCCTCCACCAAGGGCAGCCCGGCCGCTCCCCGCCGGCCCCGGGCCTCATACACTTTCTCCCCGCCGGGAGGCCGGGCTCCGGGACTCCTCCACCTCGGCTGGTCCCGCGCCAACGGCCGGGCTCTCCCCGCCGGCCCGCATCCCTCCCCCCAGCTCGCACCGCCCCGCCACGCTCTCCCCGTCGGAGCACACCCGCGCCCGGGCTCCGGCTCCGCGGGGGACGGCCGCCGACAGCCACAAAGACCTCCGGGGCCCGCCAGGTTCCTTCTACTCCGTCAGCAACGGGAAGGGAGAACAAAGGGGAAGAAATTTCAGGTGCCCGAAGCGCGGAGGAAACACTAGAAAGGGGTCGCCCCGCCCGGCTCCGCCTGCGGCCGCCATTTTGTACCGCTCGAGAAGAAGCGGGCAGGGGCGGCGGCCATTTTAGAGCGCTTCACTCGGCGGCGGCGGCAGCAGCGGCGGCGGCGGCAGCAGCTCCACTCACCTTCACCGAGAACTCAGCAGCTGCCCCTGCAGCTGCCTCCTCAGGATCCGGTCGTCGGGGACGGGGAAGGGAGGGGGAGGGGAACGGAAAACAAAAAAGGGGGAGGGAAGGGGGAGGAAGGAGTCGGGACTGGCTTGAAACTCTCAGTTCAAAAGAGTCGCTGCTGCAGCCACCACCCAGTTCTCGCCGCCACCTCCATAGAGCTCCGACTCGCTGCTGGCGCTGAGGCGTGTCTGAACCCGAACTTATCACTCTAGGGCAGCCGAACCCACCAGAGCCGCCCCGAATGGCTCCTTTGCCACCCAATCAGCGGCCCGGCTTCTGCCTGCCGCCAATCAGCGCAGGGTGGCGGGGAGGAGCCACAGGGCCAAGCTCGGTTGCGGCGCAGCCCCTCCGCAGTGCGCAAAGCCATATTCGCGAAGGCTCTGAGGCCAAGCCAGTGGCGTAAGGGGAACTGAGCACCGTCGGGTTGCGGTCCATTTGCGTAAAGTCCTAGAGCCCTTTGAGTCTGCGTTGGTGTGGCTGCCTTGTCTTCCTCCTGTCTCTTTGTTCCTGGAGTCCGTATCCCATGCTCGAGATCTACAGCCTCCAGCCCCTCTACCTCGTTTTCTCACCGGGAATGTGGGAAGGAAGCTCGCCCTTCCACCCGACCCTGTCCTTGGCGTGTGCGAGCTCTGCTTTTCCTCGCGCCCCCGAGGAGCCGAGATTGCCCCTCGCAGGCTGGGCCTCCTTGGGACGGGCCTGTAGGGCTAAGGCCTGGCGCCCCCGCGGTGCTGCGCCGGGAATCGTTGGTCTCCAGGTGCTCGGCTTCGGCAGCCTTTAGGTCGGGGAGCCGGGAGAGTAGAGTTCAGGAGAAAAGACGATGCATCTCCAAGCGTTCAGTTCCCTATTGATTCCACCCCCTGCTGAGTGAATGAGAAAGGGATGAAAGGAAGGGGTTTATTGTCTTTGTACCTCACTAGAGAAGCAGCTTTTCCCAAAGGAATGTCCTGCCAGCGGTCACGGAGGAAGACCTAGAATATACCAGAATTCTTTGGAAGAAGTGTTTGCGGAGGGCGGGAGTCTGGAGGATTTTTAATTGCCAGCTCCTGATTTGTTTGTTTTTTAAGCACATTGAAGACTGACAGCCGTATATTTCCATTTTACAGAAGGTCCATCCTAACAAATAGGATTAGGCTTTTCAAAGCCGGCAGGTTGAACTATTTATACTTCTTGGCTAATATTTTAAGGGAGAGTTGCAGTAAAATGAAGGGTTCCATCGTATGCGACATTTTAGCTATACAAAAATGAAGTCATATTTCCATATACTTAACAGAAATGTCTCCATCTTCATCTTGAATATAGTTCTTGATATAATGTGTAATCTAAAGGAAGAAACTGTGTGTGTGTGTGGGGGGGTGTTTTAACGTGGATGACGTTTAAAGAAAGTGTCCAACAAAGGGCAGGATATCCAAGGATTCAAACCTGTTTGACATGTCAACAGCTTTGGGGTTGAAAGTACCTAGTCCTCAATACGATTTTCAACCGAGGTGCCAGTTTTTCCTAGGACATTTACACCTGATTGTGGAAGGGTGTGGTGGGCCCTGAAGGTTTCTAACACAATTCCAGCATCTTTAGCTCTTTGCCGTATATTAGGCTGATCATTCCCCCTCATTATTATATTTTTCTAAAATTATTGCTATCAAGTCAATTTCACTTGAACTTTAACAACTGGAAAAGATATTTTCACCCTTGGAGTTAGTTACATGTAAAAAAATTTTTTTTAAAAGGAAACTATATTTTTAGGAAAGGTAAAAATTGTGTTTCAAATACAAGAAGTTCAACTTTGTAATTTTAGGACCCTTTTAGCTTCAAAAATAACACCAGAATAATATTTTAAAATAATTTCTGTAGGGCTTTACAGTTTGCAAAAAAAGCTTTCATATATATGTGATATTTTTACATAACTGGCTTACATTCTTCATGATTGATAATACATTAATATGATAGAAAGAATAGTGTTCAAAAACTACTCTAGGTCAGACTTCAAAGAGAGTATTTACTGAATCCTAAAACCTGGATGGTCTTTTAATTGAGGAACTTGAAACTCAATAATTAAAAATAAAAGAGGTTTTATTTAATTTTTGCTAATTGTGAACCCCCTCTGCTATGGGCTTTGCAGGTATGAGTGTATGTGAGAAATTGGGCTAAGAGCAATAAAGTAGAAATACGGATAAAACACAATCTTTCAATTACCTTCCAATCAGTGGGCGGCGCAGATATTCACATTCTGAAATATTTCCATCACATCATGGTTGTATGAAAATTCAAGTCATCTGGAATTTAGCTTTTAGTTTATAGAAAATTGAATTTTAAATACACCCACTTCAATCTGCTCATTTTAACACTTACATTTTATGTCAGTTTTCTAAAGATTGTGAAGCTCTTACAGTACTGACTGACTTGTTAACTTATAGATATTTGCATTATTTTAATTAATAATGTCAAATGCTAGTTATTATCTTCTCTGTGCTTAAGGGTTCCCCAGTCATACATCTCCAGCCCAGATCTCTTACTGTCTTCAATTCTGAGTTTCTAACAGCCTATTTATCAGAGATGCAAACTTGCAGCCATATTTAGTCTAGGCCATACAGTAGTTTTAAACATTTGAATTAGTTGACATTGAAAATTTAGGAGATTTTACATACAAATCTAGATTTCCATCTTTTCATGAAAAATCTTAAAATATGGCAATACTGGGCCTGAAATTCCAAAAGGGCAACATTCAAGTATAGCTGAGTAGTGACTGCCTCATCTAGATGTTTTCTCTTCATTCCACCACAGTGAAATCTGACTTGATTCACTCATTTATGTTCCTGTGTGGCCTCTATAGCCATTTTTCTTTTTTTTTGTTATTTATTCAAATTAAACAGACTCAGTATTAACTGACCATCTTCCTATTACAAGGAAAAGGAGCAGACCAGCTAGTTCAAATATCTTCTCTACCACTTACTGTGTGACTTTGGGCAAGTTTAACTGCTCTCTCTTCTTAGTTTCTGAATCTATAAAATGGGAATAACTGTATTTACAGAGTTGTTGTAAAGATTAAATGAGATAATATATGTAAAGCCCATAGCATAGTCCCTGATGTAATTACTTAATGTCAGTTACTTTGTTGTCAATAATATTGATTATCCAACTGCTTCACAACTATTTTAGTTTTGCCAAGGATTCCACTATTCTTCTATACTAGAAACTTGACTATTGCACTATTCTTCTATACTAGAAACTTTGCTCAGGTATAACATTCAATTCATTATTGAGTCCCAGTGTTACTTCCCTCTAAATCATCTTCTTCCTACATACATCTGCTTTCCTACAGTGTCATTGCTTGCATGCTAATGTAGGCCTTAGTAATTGTTCCTCCTGAATTATTGAAAAATTCTGGTTGTTCTCCTATAGTGTTTCCCCTCTATGCTGTATACTTATATTAGTCTTCCTTAAAACACTTTTTCCCCCCAGCATATTATTACCATGCTTAAAAGAATCTTAGTGCTTCACTATTTTCTACATCAGTTTGATCTCAACCTCGGCTGCACAGTAGAATCACCTGGGGGAACCTTTTAAAACTCCATGTCTTGGCTGCATCCAAGACCAGATAAATCCGAATCTCTCAGAGTCGGATCCAGCATCAACAGCTTTTAAAGCTCTCCAAGTAACTAATGTGCAGTGAAGTTTTGAGAAACACTGTAGCAGTTCAGAGTATTATAGAAATGATGACATTTACAGCTGAAAAAAAACCTAGGAAAAGAAAACTGGACTCTGGAAACAGTAAAAGACTTTGCCCAAGTAGGGAAACAGGCATTAGAACCCAGGGATCCCACTTCATATGCCTTTGCCTGGCTTTCAGACCCTTCATCTGCTGGCCCTACCCTACCTCTTCTATTGGCCTTGTTTTTCACCACTCCCAGACACCCAGTGGTCTCTCATAGAGCCAGTTAGGCTGGTATTGCTGCCTCCAAAAATTCATTCCCACTAGTGCTCCATTGCTTGCAATTTTGAGGCCATCCTTATTTATCCCCTTTACTGTTTCATTTCTGAAGCACCAATATGAGTATTTAAGTACCCTGCTCAAAAACCTCAGTAGGTCTCCCCTAAGAGAATAACATCAGGACCCCTTAGTTTGGCATAAAAGGCCCTTTGTAATCTGGTTTCAGACTACTTCTCTGTTTCTGGACACATCCCTCCTCCATTTTTTGTTATTCATAATCTAGTTCTACAGTACTCAAATTTTGCTCCATTATAACACCCATGTTCTATAACATATGACCAAAATTTGGTGGTCTTTTTCTACTTGGCAGAAAAAAATAAGGCTAATGAGTTAATCTACTAATAGCTAGGCAAGGAGCTTGGGCTTAATCTCTGTTTTCAAAGAGCTCACAATCTAGATGAAGAAAAAATATATACACCAATTACATACAAGGGCAGGAAAGGGTAGAATCAATGCTAAACTGAACAACCAAGAAAAAATGCTGTAAGGTTTCATAAAGGGAATAATAGGGGATGAGGCTGGGGCCATCCTTCCTTGAATGCCAGAATGATGATTTAGGACTGACTATATGGGCAAAGAAAGTTCTTGAGCTGATCAGACCTCTAGTTTAAACCAGAAAAGTTGATCAGTTTTACATGATCAGAGTGCCGTTTTAGGGAAATTAACCTTGTGGCTTATGTAGAATGGATTGAAAGGCAAATCTGGAGATAGGGAGGTCATTTAGAAGGCTATGTACTGCAGTGTTTTTATGGGGCTTACTTTTATCTCCCTTCCAAAATTGTAAGGCCATTGAAATGGGGAACACTTCTCTTGACTTCAAATAGAGTTCTTTGCACACAGCAGGAGCTGAGAAAATATTTGTGCATATTATCTTTTTGACGTTTATTCATTCCTTTTTCTCTTGGCTTCCATGACTTTACACTTTCCAGGATTTCCTCCTACTTCATTGGCTCCTTCACCAATTCAGCTGTCTCTGCTGGCTTCTCCTCCTCTGCTTGACCTCTAAATATTAAAGTATCCAAGGATTTATTCTGGGCCTTCTCTTCCCTCTGAGTACTTTTTCCCTAGGTAAGTCATCTGTCCTATGACTGTAAATACCATTTATATGATGATGATTTCCAAATTCATATCTTCATCTCTGATTCATTCCCACCCCCCCCATGCAAGCTATAGATATATATCAAATTGCCTACTGAAATTTCCCCTTGGATATATAATAGGCATTTCAAATTTAACATGTTCAGAATAGTTTTTCCTCCATTGATCACCATCTGCCAGTTGCTAAGGCCCAAAACCTATGAATCATTCTTAATTCCTCTGTCTCTCATCTCCTGTATCTAATTCATCAGAAATTCTATTGGCTATATCTCCAAAATATATCTTAAGTTGGTCCACTTCTCTTGATCTACCTTGCTGTCACTTGAATCTAACCACCTTTATCTCTAGTCTGGGTTACTTCAATAGCCCCCTAACTGGTCTCTCAACTTCATCTCTCGCTCTCCACTACGTTTTCTACTCACAAGGCTGTCATCTTTTTAAAATGTCAATGAGATAACACCACTAGTGCTTAAAGCCCTTGATCATGGATATACATTACATCCACAGTAAAATCCAAACTCTCATTGTGGCCTGCAAAGCCTTACATGATCCAGCCCTTGACTATCACTTTGACCTTGTCTCCTACCATATTCCTCCTTGACCTCTCTGCTTTAGTCACACTGGCCTTTTTTCTTCTATTCTTCAGACAGATCCAGTTCATGCAAAGCTTTCTACTCCTCAAACATGCAAAGGCTATGGCTACTTATTTTTCAACTTCCACTGCTCCCAAATTTCTTATTCCAGTTTTTTACATGGCTGGCTCTTTTTCAAAATTTAGGTCTCAGCTTTATGAGCTTATGGTCACCTTTGTAGAAAAGCCTTCCCTGATCACCCTATGTAATGTTTCCTCTTCCAGGCACTCTATCACATTACTCCACTTCTTTTTTTCATAGTCCTTATCACTATCTGAAATGATTTTTTCCATTCTTTCTTGTGTATTATCTGCTTACCACATTAGGATGTAAGCTCAATGACAGCAGGTAACTTGTCTGTCATGTTCACTGTACTTTAGATACAGTGCTTAGAATTGTTCCTGACATATAACAGGCAGAATAGTTCCTGACATATAATAGGCATCAATAAATATTTATTGAAGACAAGAATATACATTCTCTCATTTGAGTCTCAGTACAAGTCATGTGGGGTAAGTAGGGAAGTGTCATTTCCCCAATTTTACAGATAGGGAAATTAAAAGAGGTAATAATTACTTTTCCAAAATAATTGTTCATTTGTGGCAGAATCTCATACTTTCCCAAGTGCACCAAGATCCCTCCTATAGCAACATGAGTAACCATAATGGGGATATTCCTTTTTTTTTTTATCACTTTTGCATGCAATGTATAAAGGTGCTTGCATTAGTTTCTTATGGCTACCATAACAAATTGTCCCAAAGTAGGTGGCTTAAAACAACAGAAATTAATTTTCTCACAGTTCTGTAGGTCTGAAGTCCAAAATCAATGTGTTGGAAGGGCTGTACTTCCTATGGAGGCTCTAGAGGAGAATCCATCTCTTGCCTCTTCCAGCTTCTGGTGGCTGTTGGCATTCCTTGGCTTATGACTACATTTCTCTCTGCTCTGTCTTGGCATTGCCTTCTTCTCTGTGTGTGTGTCACAAAACTCCCTCTGATTCTCTCTTATGAGGATGCAAGTGATTGCACTCAGATAATTCAGGATGAACTCCTCGAGATCCTTGATTATATTTTTGCCATATAAGATAATATTCACAAGTTTGAGGGATTAGGACATGGGCATTTCTTTTGGGGGCTACCATTCAGCCCACTTCAGTGCTCATAACATATTAGTGCAAAGCTAAATTCTTGGACTTCTATTTCACAGGTCAGTCTTTATCTGGATCATCATTCATTCATTTAATGAATATTTAGTGAGCACACAATGCATGCTTTTACAGTACTAGAAGTTGGGTAGACATCGATAAACAATTCTAAGCACTTTATGCTTTGGGTAAGAAAGGGTGCCATTAATAATTACATTGGGACAGTGGGCATAAACCAGGACTATACCAGGTAAAGACATGTGATCGTCTTGCTTATGATGCATATTGTTAGGACAACAGAATGAAATAAACCAAGATCCTGCCTGTTAGTATTTTTCCCTTTGCTGTTTTTTTTTCTAAGTCAAACATAGTGTTTATAAAGTTCTTAAAGGGATAGATAGCTCTCATTGAACTTCATCAGTATGGATACCTCTTATACCTTTGGGTATAGGACTTGTAAGCTGGAAGTGGGAGGCCCATTTCAGGGCAAATTTTCTTTATCAGATGGGCCAGAGACACACCTGAGCCTTAAGTAAAGGAGGATAACTGATGCTTTCAGTTCACTGCATTTCATAATTTTTTTAGAAAAAATAAATTTAGGGAATGGGTAATGTTCATCTGCAAGAAACACTGCTGGCAGGTGATCAAGATTACTAGCAGTTGGGAATTCCCTGGCTCTCCAGTGGTTAGGACCCGGTGCTTTCACTGTGGTGGCCTGGGTTCAATCCCTGGTGGGGGAACTAAGATCCCACAAGCCTCGAGGCGTGGCCAAAAAAAAAAAAAAAAGATTACTAGTAGTGGCAACTTAGATGATATAGTCTTCATGTGCAATTCCTAGTATTCCTTTCTTTCCAAAGTAAAAAAAGCATATGTGAATGCAACTTACTAAGAAAGCTATTATAGGGATAATATTGCATCCACTCTAATTTATTAAATAAGAAAATAATTTGCAAACTTTGGTACTTTATATAATTTTTATTAGTGACAATACTTATTTACAGTACATCTTACAACTAATGTGACCAAAAAGTGTGCTAAAACAATGCAGTTAAAGAATCATTGTTCTTGAAAATGTAAATTATGGAACTGAAATAGATACTTCAGTGCCATAAACCAAGTATTTAATCATGTTTTGGAGGGCAGTAAGTACACATGTCCAGAGCATCGATTATATACACTTGATAATAATTTGTAAAGTGCTCAGGTTTACTCTTTAAACAATGTTTTCATTGCAGGAGAAATATTCTTATTTCCATTTCACAAATGAGGAAACTGAGATTTGGAGAAGCTAACTGACTTGTGCATGTCTACTTTCTTTAAACTTTTATTCCAGTGGTTTTTCTTTACTTTATACTTCATCTCTTAATAGAATATATAGTTTTCAGAATTAAAATAATGTATGGTACTTGTTTAATGCCACTAAACCATTTACCTGAGTCTGAATAATATAATCAAAGCAGCTGTGATGATTAATTTTTTTACTTTAACTTGCCAAGGCCACAGCGCCCAGATATGTGGTTGAACATTCTGGATGTTTCTGTGAAGGTGTTTTTTGGATGAGATTAACATTTAAATTGGTAGACTTTGTAAAGCAGATTACTCTCCATAATGTGGGTAGGCCTCACCCAATCAGTTGAAAGTCTTAATAGGACAAAGACTGATCTCCTTGAAACAAGAAATTCTGCCAGTAGATTGCCTTTGGACTCAAACTGCAGCTCTTCCCTGAGTCTCTCCCTCTCCCTCTCTCTCTATAATTAGGAAACATTGTGGTCAGGCTGAGTTGTCTTCTTAAGAGAAGCTGAAATTAATCTCATTCTCTCACTACCTTTGGAAAGTTGATTAATTTTAAAAGCTGGTCAAATTTTTAAATTGGAAGTATAGGTATGCAAGACATTTAAACACTCAGTTACTAGGGTGCGAGTTTAAAAATCCAGGGGATGGGTTATTTATGCTGTTGCTCTGAGAACTGGTATATATATTTATATGTACTGGAGTGAAATTATGGTTCTGGATCATCTACTAACTTGTTTGAAAACTTAAGCTAGTTACTTATTTTGTGTATAGGAATTATTGAATTTTCCTAGAGATGTGCTATATGAATACATGTTTCTTTTTTAAAATAAATTTTTTATTTATTTATTTTTGGCTATGTTGGGTCTTTGTTGCTGTGCATGAGCTTTCTCTAGTTGTGGCGAGCGGGGGCTACTCTTCGTTGCAGTGCGCGGGCTTTTCATTGCGGTGGCTTCTCTTGTTGTGAAGCACAGGCTCTAGGCGCGCAGGCTTCAGTAGTTGTGATACGTGGGCTCAGTAGTTGTGGCTTGCAGGCTCTAGAGTGCAGGCACAGCAGTTGTGGCGCATGGGCTTAGTTGCCCCGCGCCCTGTGGGATCTTCCCAGACCAGGGCTTGAACGTGTGTCCTCTGCATTGGCAGGCGGATTATTAACCACTAGGCCACCAGGGAAGCCCCATATGTTTCTCTTTATAAATCTTATTTGAGTTTCTCTGATGAAAGAAGGATCAATAATGATAAGAATCAAGTATGAGGATGATGACAATAATCATAATGATAGTAATAATGTTTCAAAGCTTTGCAGCACTGTTTTTCTGAGAAGTCCAAAGCACTTTCCCATTTCAGATCATGATATCTTTGAGGGGGGATGGTAAAGGGTAGGTAGTATCACAATTCTACAGATGATGCAACTGAGGTACTCTGAGATCTATATTTAGGGTCTTGCCCTTGAGTTGCACAAAACAGGGTCTAGAAACCAGGATACCCAGTTCCCTGCCCAAGTACTTTCCCTTCCCTTCTTTTAAATTTGGTTGCCTCCTATGGTCCCTGAACTGGGAATTAAAATACAGAAGAGTGTTCATTTTTACCCACCAAACTATAAATTCATTATATGTGATTGCTCTGGCTTACATAAAAATTGCCCAAAGTGTAGTAGCCATTCTATCAATAATTTTGGTAGGATGATTTGTGTGCTTCTAAAGATTATTGAAATATTGAGACTTCCTTGGTGGTCCAGTGGTTAAGACTCCGTGCCTCCCCTGTAGGGGGCGCGGGTTCAATCCCTGGTTGGGGAAATAAGATCCCGCATGCCACTAGGCGCGGCCAAAAAAAAAAAATTATTGAAATATTAATGACTTACTAAAAATAATATATTCTCATTGGTTGAATAATGATTTGCTTTATAGAGAGAAAATAGTGAGCCAATTCTAAAAGGGAAAGAAAGGACTTCCCTAGTGGTCCAGTGGCTAAGACTCTGTGCTCCCAGTGCTGGGGGCCCAGGTTCGATCCCTGGTCAGGAAACTAGTCCCACATGCCGCGACTAAAAGGTCCCGCGGGCTTCCCTGGTGGCGCAGTGGGTGAGAGTCCGCCTCCCGATGCAGGGGACACGGGTTCGTGCCTCGGTTCGGGAAGATCCCACATGCCACAGAGCGGCTGGGCCCGTGAGCCATGGCTGCTGAGCCTGCACGTCCGGAGCCTGTGCTCCGCAATGGGAGAGGCCACAACAGTGAGAGGCCCGCGTACCGCAAAAAAAATAAATAAATAAAATAATAAAATAAAAGGTCCCGCATGCTGCAATGAAGATCCTGCGTGCCACAACTAAGACCCAGCACAGCCAAATAAATAAATATAAATAAATACATAAATAAACATTAAAAAATAGAAAAAATAAAAGGGAAAGAAATTTGAAGATGGTGTGGTAGACCTATACATAACAAAATGAATTTTGGTTGCTATTGCACCAAATACTTACTTTTCCTTGGCTATAAATACACTGTTCTCTGGTTGACAGTTACAATCTATTGTGGCTGATTAGATAAAGGGTGGAGAGAGAGAACATTTGTGAATCACCAAGGAACTCAAAACTGAAAGCAAAGATATCATGGTGAACCAACACTGATCCACAGTTACCCAGTGCTGTCTCAGGGACTTTAATCTTTGTCCCAGAGCACTGCACATCTCCATTTCACATTCCCACCACTGAGCTCAGAACCTGTCCATGACTCCTCGCCTCCCTTAGAAGAGAGAGTTTCTATCAGAGTATACAAATCAACAAAATGTCTTGGTTTTGGGTGAAGAATGATAAACCAGAGCAAAGGATTGTTCTTTACTTTTAGTTAATTCACTGTATCTTTTTTTAATCTTTTTTTTCTCTCAAGCATCATTTATACGAGAACTTCATATTTTGTTTTAGAAAAGTTCTTGTTATCTTCTGGACAGAACATTTTAAAAGTTTTGTCTCCTTTCTGCATTCTTTCACTATGGTTGCAAGCCAGAGATAAAATTCAGCTGGATTTGGGAAACAACTGCTAAGAAAGAGACTTAGATAAGTATATACTATGTAGTCAATGGTAAATTCACTCATACCTTTCTGATTACAGCTCACCTTTCCACATCTCACTAGAGCCAAAGGACAAACACACATATACTAACAAACAACAAAATCAAAACCAGAGGGGGGAAAAAAAGGACCAGAGTCATTTCAAGGTCCAAAGTTATGATTTCTGAAAACTTGGAGAACCAAGAATTGGGAAAAGACATAGAGTATTATTTATTTAATTATAGGAAAATAGGAAAAGATATAATTTTGACAGTCCCTGGCAAATTTAAGAGAGAGAAAAGGAAGATCATGATCTATGAACATGATCTATGTTTCCTCAGAGAAAACAGATTGTAGGATAATATTAGAAGTCAAAGGGTAAACATTCTTTCTTGGATTCAAGAGTCAATGGCGACAACCGTGAATGACTATCTATTCCTTTGCCATCGTTACCATCTATAGACCAAAAGCAACTCATGAGAAACAAAGCCAGCATTAGTTTCTGCTCCATCTCTATGTTCTTCCTAGGTCAGTGGCTGGCACACTGTGGTCATTCAAGAAACGTTTGCTGAATTGTTAGATTGGTAGCAGTAACGTGGACCTCTCCCCAGTAAGGTCATGGGCCAATTTAAAGTAATAATTGTTAACAAATACTAAGGGCTTACTGTGTTGCAAAGTATGTTCTAAATGTTTTAAGTGTGCACCCAACTTTAGGAGGTGATTGATACTATTCTCTCTTTCACAGACAAGGAAGCTGAAGCACACAGAAATGAATATGTGGTAGAACCGGGATTTGAGACTAGGCTGTATGGGTTCTAGAGCCTAAACTATACCACCACCTAATTCTGCCTCAGGTCGGGACTTCCCTGGTGGTCCAGTGGTTAAGAATCCGCCTTCCAATGCAGGGCACTCGGGTTCAATCCCTGGCTGGAGAACTAAGATCCCAAATGCCACAGGGCAACTAAGCCCGTGTGCCACAACTAGAGAGAAGCCTGCATGCTGCAATGAAGAGCCCAGGAGAGTTATAAGATGGCGGAAGAGTAAGACGCGGAGATCACCTTCCTCCCCACGGATACACCAAAAATACAGCTACACGTGGAACAACTCCTACAGAACACCTACTGAATGCTGGCAGAAGACCCCAGGCCTCCCAAAAGGCAAGAAACTCCCCACATACCTGGGTAGGGCAAAGCGGAGAGATTCCCGCACAGAGGATCGGTGCCGAGCGGCACTCACCAGCCCGAGAGGCTTGTCTGCTCGCCCACCAGGGTGGGCGGCGCTGGAAGCTGAGGCTCGGGCTTCGGTCAGAGCGCAGGGAGAGGACTGGGGCTGGCGGCGAGAACTCAGCCTGAAGGGGGCTAATGTGCCACAGCTAGCCGGCAGGGAGTCCAGGAAAACTCTGGAGCTGCCGAAGAGGCGAGAGACTTTTTCTTCCCTCTTGGTTTCCTGGTGCGCGAGGAGAGGGGATTAAGAGCGCTGCTTAAAGGGGCTCCACAGACGGGCGCGAGTCACGACTGAAAGCGCGGAGCCCAGAGACGGGCGTGGGACGCTGGGGCTGCTGCTGCCGCCGCCAAGAAGCCTGTGTGCGAGCGCAGGTCACTGTCCACACCGCCCTTCCGGGAGCCTGTGCAGCCCGCCACTGCCGGGGTCCCGGGATCCAGGGGCGGCTTCCCTGGGAGAACGCACGGCGCGCCTCGGGCTGGTGCAACGTCACGCCGAACTCTGCTGCTGCAGGCTCGCCCCGCACTCCGTGCCCCTCCCTCCCGCCCGGCCTGAGTGAGCCAGAGTCCCCGAAGAGGCTGCTCCTTTAACCCTGTCCTGTCTGAGCAAAGAACACACGCCCTCCGGCGACCTACACGCAGAGGCGGAGCCAAATCCAAAGCTGAGACCCAGGAGCTGTGAGAACAAAGAAGAGAAAGGGAAACCTCTCCCAGCAGCCTCAGAAGCAGCGGATTAAAGCTCCACAATCAACTTGATGTACCCTGCATCTGTGGAATACATGAATAGACAACAAATCATCCCAAATTGAGGAGCCAGGAGTCAGTGCTGTGCCTCTGAGGTGGGAGAGCCAACTTCAGGACACTGGTCCACAAGAGACCTCCCAGCTCCACATAATATCAAACGGCGAAAATCTTCCAGAGATCTCCATCTCAACACCAGCACCCAGCTTCACTCAACGACCAGCAAGCTACAGTGCTGGACACCCTATGCCAAACAACTAGCAAGACAGGAACACAACGCCACCCATTAGCAGAGAGGCGGCCTAAAATCATAAAAAGTCCGCAGACACCCCAAAACACACCACCAGACGTGGACCTGCCCACCAGAAAGACAAGATCCAGCCTCATCCACCAGAACACAGGCACTAGTCCCCTCCACCAGGAAGCCTACACAACCCAATAAACCAACCTTAGCCACTGGGGACAGACACCAAAAACAACGGGAACTACGAACCTGCAGCCTGCAAAAAGGAGACCCCAAACACAGTAACATAAGCAAAATGAGAAGACAGAAAAACACACAGCAGGAGAAGGAGCAAGATAAAAACCCACCAGACCTAACAAATGAAGAGGTAATAGGCAGTCTACCTGAAAAAGAATTCAGAATAATGATGGTAAAGATGATCCAAGATTCTATGTCCCAGATCCAAAATCTTGGAAATAGAATAGACAAAATGCAAGAAACAGTGAACAAGGATCTAGAAGAACTAAAGATGAATCAAGCATCGATTAAAAATACAATAAATGAAATAAAAAATACTCTAGATGGGATCAATAGCAGAATAACTGAGGCAGAAGAACGGATAAGTGAGGTGGAAGATAAAATAGTGGAAATAACTGATGCAGAGCAAAATAAAGAAAAAAGAATGAAAAGAACAGAGGACAGTCTCAGAGACCTCTGGGACAACATTAAATGCACCAACATTCGAATTATAGGGGTTCCAGAAGAAGAAGAGGAAAAGAAAGGGACTGAGAAAATATTTGAAGAGATGATAGTTGAAAACTTCCCTAATATGGGAAAGGAAATAGTTAATCAAGTCCAGGAGGCACAGAGAGTCCCATACAGAATAAATCCAAGGAGAAATACGCCAAGACACATATTAATCAAGCTGTCAAAAATTAAACACAAAGAAATCATATTAAAAGCAGCAAGGCAAAAACAACAAATAACACACAAGGGAATCCCCATCAGGATAACAGCTGATCTCTCAGCAGAAACTCTACAAGCCAGAAGGGAGTGGCAGGACATAATTAAAGTGATGAAAGAGAAAAACCTGCAACCAAGATTACTCTACCCAGCAAGGATCTCATTCAGATTTGATGGAGAAATTAAAACGTTTACAGACAAGCAAAAGCTGAGAGAGTTCAGCACCACCAAACCAGCTTTACAACAAATGCTAAAGGAACTTCTCTAGGCAAGAAACACAACGAAGGAAAAGACCTACAATAACGAACCCAAAACAATTAAGAAAATGGGAATAGGAACATACATATCGATAATTACCTTAAATGTAAATGGATTAAATGCTCCCACCAAAAGACACAGATTGGCTGAATGGATACAAAAACAAGACCCATATATATGCTGTCTACAAGAGACCCACTTCAGACCTAGAGACACATACAGACTGAAAGTAAGGGGATGGAAAAAGATATTCCATGCAAATGGAAACCAAAAGAAAGCTGGAGTAGCAATTCTCATATCAGACAAAATAGACTTTAAAATAAAGACTACTAGAAGAGACAAAGAAGGACACTACATAATGATCAAGGGATCGATCCAAGAAGAAGATATAACAATTGTAAGTATTTATGCACCAAACATAGGAGCACCTCAATACATAAGGCAAATACTAACAGCCATAAAAGGAGAAATCGACAGTAACACAATCATAGTAGGGGACTTTAACACCCCACTTTCACCAATGGACAGATCTTCCAAAATGAAAATAAATAAGGAAACACAAGCTTTAAATGATACATTAAACAAGATGGACTTAATTGATATTTATAGGACATTCCATCCAAAAACAACAGAATACACATTTTTCTCAAGTGCTCATGGAACATTCTCCAGGATAGATCATATCTTGGGTCACCAATCAAGCCTTGGTAAATTTAAGAAAATTGAAATTCTATCAAGTATCTTTTCTGACCACAATGCTATGAGACTAGATATCAATTACAGGAAAAGAGCTGTAAAAAATACAAACACATGGAGGCTAAACAATACACTACTTAATAACGAAGTGATCACTGAAGAAATCAAAGAGGAAATTAAAAAATACCTAGAAACAAATGACAATGGAGATATGATGACCGAAAATCTATGGGATGCAGCAAAAGCAGTTCTAAGAGGGAAGTTTATAGCAATACAATCCCACCTTAAGAAACAGGAAACATCTCGAATAAACAACCTAACCTTGCACCTAAAGCAATTAGAGAAAGAAGAACAAAAACACCCCAAAGTTAGCAGAAGGAAAGAAATCATAAAAATCAGATCAGAAATAAATGAAAAAGAAATGAAGGAAACGATAGCAAAGATCAATAAAACTAAAAGCTGGTTCTTTGAGAAGATAAACAAAATTGATAAACCATTAGCCAGACTCATTAAGAAAAGAAGGGAGAAGACTCAAATCAATAGAATTAGAAATGAAAAAGGAGAAGTAACAACTGACACTGCAGAAATACAAAAGATCATGAGAGATTACTACAAGCAACTCTATGCCCATAAAATGGACAACCTGGAAGAGATGGACAAATTCTTAGAAATGCACAACCTGCCAAGACTGAATCAGGAAGAAATAGAAAATATGAATAGACCAATCACAAGCACTGAAATTGAAACTGTGATTAAAAATCTTCCATCAAACAAAAGCCCAGGACCAGATGGCTTCACAGGCGAATTCTATCAAACATTTAGAGAAGAGCTAACACCCATCCTTCTCAAACTCTTCCAAACAATATCAGAGGAAGGAACACTCCCAAACTCATTCTACGAGGCCACCATCACCTTGATACCAAAACCAGGCAAGGATGTCACAAAGAAAGAAAACTACAGGCCAATATCACTGATGAACATAGATGCAAAAATCCTCAACAAAATACTAGCAAACAGAATCCAACAGCACATTAAAAGGATCATACACCATGATCAAGTGGGGTTTATTCCAGGAATGCAAGGATTCTTCAATATACGCAAATCAATCAATGTGATACACCATATTAACAAGTTGAAGGAGAAAAACCATATGATCATCTCAATAGATGCAGAGAAAGCTTTCGACAAAATTCAACACCCATTTATGATAAAAACCCTGCAGAAAGTAGGCATAGAGGGAACTTTCCTCAACATAATAAAGGCCATATATGACAAACCCACAGCCAACATTGTCCTCAATGGTGAAAAACTGAAACAATTTCCACTAAGATCAGGAACAAGACAAGGTTGCCCACTCTCACCACTCTTATTCAACATAGTTTTGGAAGTTTTAGCCACAGCAATCAGAGAAGAAAAGGAAATAAAAGGAATCCAAATTGGAAAAGAAGAAGTAAAGCTGTCACTGTTTGCAGATGACATGATACTATACATAGAGAATCCTAAAGATGCTACCGAAAAACTACTAGAGCTAATCAATGAATTTGGTAAAGTAGCAGGATACAAAATTAATGTACAGAAATCTCTGGCATTCCTGTACACTAATGATGAAAAATCTGAAAATGAAATCAAGAAAACACTCCCATTTACCATTGCAACAAAAAGAATAAAATATCTAGGAATAAACCTACCTAAGGAGACAAAAGACCTGTATGCAGAAAATTATAAGACACTGATGAAAGAAATTAAAGATGATACAAATAGATGGAGAGATATACCATGCTCCTGGATTGGAAGAATCAATATTGGGAAAATGACTCTACTACCCAAAGCAATCTACAGATTCAATGCAATCCCTATCAAACTACCACTGGCATTTTTCACAGAACTAGAACAAAAAATTTCAAAATTTGTTTGGAAAAACAAAAGACCCCGAATAGCCAAAGCAATCTTGAGAACGAAGAACGGAGCTGGAGGAATCAGGCTCCCTGACTTCAGACTATACTACAAAGCTACAGTAATCAAGACAGTGTGGTACTGGCATAAAAACAGAAAGATAGATCAGTGGATCAGGATAGAAAGCCCAGAGATAAACCCACGCACATATGGCCAACTTATCTTTGATAAAGGAGGCAGGAATGTACAGTGGAGAAAGGACAGCCTCTTCAATAAGTGGTGCTGGGAAAACTGGACAGGGACATGTAAAAGTTTGAGATTAGATCATTCCCTAACACCATACACAAAAATAAGCTCAAAATGGATTAAAGACTTAAACGTAAGGCCAGACACTATCAAACTCTTAGAGGAAAACATAGGTAGAACACTCTATGACATAAATCACAGCAAGATCCTTTTGGACCCACCTCCTAGAGAAATGGAAATAAAAACAAAGATAAACAAATGGGACCTAATGAAACTTCAAAGCTTTTGCACAGCAAAGGAAACCATAAACAAGACCAAAAGACAACCCTCAGAATGGGAGAAAATATTTGCAAATGAAGCAACTGACAAAGGATTAATCTCCAAAATTTATAAATAGCTCATGCAGCTCAATAGCAAAAAAACAAACAACCCAATCCAAAAATGGGCAGAAGACTTAAATAGGCATTTCTCCAAAGAAGATATACAGACTGCCAACAAACACATGAAAGAATGCTCAACATCATTAATCATTAGAGAAATGCAAATCAAAACTACAATGAGATATCATCTCACACCAGTCAGAATGGCCATCATCAAGAAATCTAGAAACAATAAATGCTGGAGAGGGTGTGGAGAAAAGGGAACACTCTTGCACTGCTGGTGGGAATGTGAATTGGTACAGCCACTATGGAGAACAGTATGGAGGTTCCTTAAAAAACTACAAATAGAACTACCATATGACCCAGCAATCCCACTACTGGGCATATACCCTGAGAAAACCATAATTCCAAAAGAGACATGTACCAAAATGTTCATTGCAGCTCTATTCACAATAGCCCAGAGCTGGAAACAACCTAAGTGTCCATCATCGGATGAATGGATAAAGATGTGGCACATATATACAATGGAATATTACTCAGCCATAAAAAGAAACGAAACTGAGCTATTTGTAATGAGGTGGATAGACCTAGAGTCTGTCATACAGAGTGAAGTAAGTCAGAAAGAGAAAGACAAATACCGTATGCTAACACATATATACGGAATTAAAAAAAAAATGTCATGAAGAACCTAGGGGGAAAACAGGAATAAAGACACAGACCTACTTGAGAATGGACTTGTGGATATGGGGAGGGGGAAGGGTAAGCTGTGACAAAGCGAAAGAGAGGCATGGACATATATACACTACCAAATGTAAGGTAGATAGATAGTGGGAAGCAGCCGCAGAGCACAGGGAGATCAGCTCGGTGCTTTGTGACCGCCTGGAGGGGTGGGATGGGGAGGGTGGGTGGGAGGGAGATGCATGAGGGAAGGGATGTGGGAACAGATGTATATGTATGACTGATTCACTTTGTTATAAAGCAGAAACTAATAAAAAAATAATATTTAAAAAATAAAAAAAAATGTTTAACTTAACAAACATTATAAATATACACTTGCCAAAAAAAAAAAAAAGGAGCCCAAGTGCTGCAATGAAAGATTCCGCAACGAATATCCTGCATTCCACAACTAAGACCCAATGCAGCCAAATAAATAAATAAATATTAAAAAAAAATACTGCCTCAGGTCAATGAGGAAAGTGCCCCAGGGTAACTCCATGGTAAATTAAACCAGAGCTGGATACCTTCCTGACGTAAGAACCAAGAAGAGGAAGTGTGCCACTAGGCTGGGGAATTACTATAGATATCAGGAGTTGGCTGATACTAAGCCCTGGGAATGAGGAAGGACCTCTTCTACCTTATATAGTGGGACAAATATCCTCACTCACACCAACAGCTTGGTTAGTGTATAGTGGAGCAGTGGACTTCAGAAGATCTTGACTCCTTGTCTGAGCACCTTTGTATTGTGCAGAAATTGCAAAATGAAATCTCTCTCTAATTGCAAAATCGCAAAATGAGAGAGAGAATCAAAAGCCAAGGACAAAAACTAGCCCAGGTCAAACTGGAGGGGCAGATGGATCCAGAAGGCCAAGACTCAGAAGTTGATGAATCCAATCCACTACATGCCATGATGGCGGCATGTTGAATTCAGGGAGTTTTAAAGCTTCCCCTTAACTCCACCCCTCAAATTCTGCTCCCCAAAAGCCTTGTCCCTTTTGATCAGAGGAACAATATAAATACTAACAAGTAACATTGAACATGTTTAAAAAAAATAATCTCTCTCAAACCAATCCTTTATGATAGGAAAAACTAGAAGGGGAGGTGATATATGAAATTTAGCTTGACTTGGAGTTTTTAATTTTATGCAGCATAACAATCTTTCCAAGGGAGACAATTAGGAAGAAATGGCCCTGCAGAAACAAGAATAGTGCATGGGGGCTCCCCTGGTGGCGCAGTGGTTGAGAGTCCGCCTGCCGATGCAGGGGACATGGGTTGGTGCCCTGGTCCGGGAAGATCCCACATGCGGCGGAGCGGCTGGGCCCATGAGCCATGGCCACTGAGCCTGTGCATCCGGAGCCTGTGCTCCGCAACGGGAGAGGCCACAACGGGAGAGGCCACAACAGTGAGAGGCCTACGTACTGCAAAACAAAACAAAACAAAACAAAAAGAATAGTGCATGATTTTTGTTCCTCATTGACTGAAGAGGACTGCCACTCACCCTTGATCCAATTGCTGCATGTAGATGCACAGGATCTACATGTAGGTGCACAGATAAACTGCTGATAGGTATCAGGTGAAAAAGAAGGGCAGCACTTCATCCAAAAAGGAGCCCATTATCAATTCATGTACAATTTTCCCCGGGGCTTACATGTCTAAGACTTCAAGGAAGGAAGGGGACAAAAGAAGTGAATGGCACCTAGGAGTCACTCTAGGTGAGTGGTACCCTCAAGTAGGCTATGGTATAAATCTCATGAGCCTTGGCATCAATCAACCTGTGTTAGAACAGGAGGCTATACTTTCTAAATTGGAATTTTCCTTTTTGTAGTTTCTTTATTGAACTTCCTTTTGAAATACAGTGTGTCTTAATAAAACTCACTTTGAAAACAAAATTGTCAAATGCACTAACAACAAGGGAAATTACCTGCTATGTGTCAGACATTGTGCTAAGCTGCAATGGATATAATAAGAAGGCAGAAATGGTCTCTGTGTTCATGTATCTAAAAGTCTTTTGGTGAAGAAAGATACTAAAAAATTCAAATGTGATATGTTATAAAAGAGGAAGTACAAATTGCTATGGGTATTAGTGAAGGGAACAATTACGCATAAGCAGAAGAGAAGTTCTCAGAGGAAAGAAATCAAAAGCCAAGATAAAAACCAAGAACTCTCATGAATGGGTGGGAATAGATGGAGATCCATAAAGCCAAGGAGATTTTATTTGCTTAACTTTAAGTGGGTTAAATATTTCAATTAGATAAGGACCCTCTTCTTCTTTCTGGACCTTTGTCCAGAGAGTGGGATTATTCTGAAAAATTTGGTCTGAATTCAGGCTCTTTAATTTTTTTAATGGATTAATTAAAACTGGGAGATCAGACTATTGTCCTGAAGAGCTTATAGCCTGTTTGGAGAGACAATGTACAAACACAGAAGAAATAAAAGAAGGCTGTTAGGAGACTATAAATGAATAAAGCTTTATAGAAGTTGCTATGGGCAGGAATGATAAGGGATGACATCATGATAAAGGTGTCCTATTTTAGAATTTCCTGGTGAGTTATGACACTCCAAGACAAGGTTTAGGGTATAAGACTGGGGACTAAAATCAGACCAGGATTTATCAACCTTGACACTTGACATTTTGGGTCAGATAATTCTTTGTTGTAGGAGGCTGTCCTGTGCATTATAGGATGTTTAGCAGCATCCCTGGCCTGTACCCACTAGATCCAGCAGCAAAATTCCCCCCAGCTATGACAACCAAGAATGTCTTGTGGCATTACCAAATGTCCCCTGGGAGGCAAAAAATCACCCAGTTGAAAACCACTGCATTAGACCCTGCCACCATGTTGAGCCTGGCTGATGGCAAAGGGAGGTTCAGCAATATAGGGGAGATTCACTATCTAAAAATGGGGCCGATCTACAGTTATGATGAGATAAAAAGTAGGCATCCATGGGCTTCCCTGGTGGCGTAGTGGTTGAGAGTCCGCCTGCCGATGCAGGGGACATGGGTTCGTGCCCCGGTCCCGGAGGATCCCACATGCCGCAGAGTGGCTGAGCCCGTGAGCCATGGCCGCTGGGCCTGTGCGTCCAGAGCCTGTGCTCCGCAACGGGAGAGGCCACAACAATGAGAGGCCCGCATACCGCCAAAAAAAAAAAAAAAGAGTTGGCATCCAAATTGTACATTCTGGTATCTAGAAGGGAGGTCTTGGACTCCAGAATGCCAGATAAAAGCTTCCCTTTCAGAATGAGACATATGGGGTGAGTTGTCCTTGAGACTCAGTGTCCAATGATCAGGACTAGATAGCTATTTCTGGGCCAACTGAACGGGGAAGATAATTCCATACTAAGTCTCACTCAAAGGGAAGATAAAAATCTACTCAAACAAGTATCTATGAGGGATCTAAGACACAGTTATGTTAATACATAGGAGATGAGCCAGTCAAGCTGTGAAGAGTGGGACAGGTAGAGACAGATATAAAACTTCACTTCCTTTAGCTTTGGGCTTATCCTTGGGTATAAGGAAGATGGACTAGATAACTCTTATGTTCCTTCCAACTCCAGAGTTACATGTAAGAGGTAAGAGAAAACATTTTAATAGTATTACATACTACTTCTGAAGTGTGTACTATATGCCAGGTACTTTACTACATTATCTCACTTAATTCTTATGACAATTCTGTGAGGTATTACTATTGTCATTGTATAGCTAAGTTTAAGTGGAGTTATTAAGTTAACAAACCAAAATTCAAACACAAATTTGTCTGATCTCCAAAACCTTGATTCTTTCAATTACCATGCTGTATTCCAAGTGTGATAAGAGAGGAAATGATGTGAAGAAAATTTCAGTTTCAGTAAGGGGTAAAGGTGGAGGAAATGAGTAGACTCTGCCTGAAAGAGGGATTGTGTAAGGACAAGTCTTTACTCAGACATACAAAGGTTCTTAGCAAATATTTCATAAACTTTGAAAAGTAGTAGTATTTAATTGTGAGATTATGTTTAAGGGAGGCACTGATGAAGGCTGAGTATCCAAAATATGAATAACATTTAATCTGTATTCTTAAAGAACTCTCAATCTAATATAGCAGACGCAAGTAACAATTCTACAGATTAATAATATTTGATGTACACAATATGCTATGAAGCTGGACAGCTAATGTGACATTTCCCAGACTCTTTCAGTTAGGACTCCAGATGTGATTCTGTTCGATGCATCTTGTGAGAAATGAATACAGAACTGAGCCATGTGAGGAGAGAGGAAAAATACATCGGGTCTAATTTGCTTGTACGGATTTGGCAGAGGCGATGTGTGTGATTCTGGAGCTAGCACATTTCCTAAAACAGCAGCAGCGGCAGCGGCGAAGGTAATACAGTTGTGTGGTGATAATCAATGGCAACTGTCTCCTACAGCAATGACAGTGGGAACATTTCTAACCACAGCAGAAACAGAGTGCTTGTGAGGGCTGGAAGTTGTTCCAAGGAGCTGGACCTAGAGCTTGCCCCTCCAGTCCTTTCAGTGATTTTGTAAGCACTCATTTCCTTGTTTAGACCTCTTTTTGCCTGTACTAGACTGGATTCTGTATTATGCAACTGAACACTGACTGATGCAGTAATAAGAAGAGTTGTAAACAATTGAATTTCAAGAAAATGGGAATGTGAGAAGAGTTATATGAACTGGATGTATCTGAAGGCAGTGAGGATCTGGTTACTATTAGTGGACACTGTTAGTCCATGACACATAATGGAGAAACAGCTATTTAAAGTATCATCTATGGGGACTACCCTGGCGGTCCGGTGGTTTAGACTCCGAGCTTCCACTGCAGGGGGTGCAGGTTCGATCCTGGTCGAGGAACTAAGACCCCACATGCCGCACAGTGCAGCCAAAAAAAAAAATTCAACTATGGATCGCTAAATTACTAAAATGTAAGTCAGAGACCATCTCTGCCATCGCATGGAGAGTCTCTCTGGGAATAAAGACAACAGAGGAAGGCAGAGCCAAGAGATGGCAAGGGATGGATTCTTACTGACATGATTTGAGTCCCTGGATTCAGGTCTATCCATAGACTTTTCAGTTACATGAGAAAAAATATTCCATTTTTGCTTAAAAAAAGTTACCATCTTGGGTCATCTGGAATGAGGTGCCTATTAAAGGCAAGGCTTTGGTGGACCATCTGGCTGCTGCGTTAGACCATTATGGAAGATTCAAGGAATACAAGGGCAGGGACAGTGTAGGCTGCTTCTAACTGTGCTAGAAAAGTTAAAGAAAATTATAGGCTCAAGATTCAAATTTTTAGCTCAGGGCATGTTTAGAAAACCAGGGTTTTTCTATGATTGTCCTAAAAACATCTCTTATCTCTTATAGCTACAGGCCTAACACACCAAAAATTAGAAGCAGAATGTTTTTCAGTAAAATGCTGAATTATGACAGAGGTAGAATTAACAACCTCACTTGATCTCTGATGTGGAAGTTAGGGTACTGACTAGAAAAGTGTAGTATTCCAAAAATGGTGTCCTGTGTTGCCAAACTCCACTGAGAGTCCCTTGCCTGCAGAGGCAGCTCCCTTCTTCCCCTGATGAGGCTGGTCTTACCTTCCTTGAAACCCAATAGAGACCTTATGGTAACCAGTCTCCTCCTACAATGAATAGGCTGACCTTGTAACCTATAGGATATTGCAGAGATGATGGTGTGTGACTTCTGAGACTAGGTCATAAGAGATATTGCATTTTCCCCTTTGTTCTCTCTTAGATATGGGGAAAGCTAGATGCTATGTCATGAGGACACTCACGCAGCACTACAGAGAAGTTCACATGGTGAGGAACTGAAGTCTCCTGCCAACAACCAGCACTAACTTGCCAGGTAGTGAGTGAGCCATCTTGAGAGAAGATCCTTCGGATAACTGGGGCTTTATCTGACATCTTGACACCAACCTCATGAGAACTTTAGACAGAACCATCTAGCTATGCCATTTCCAGTTTCCTGACCTGTAGAAACTGTCTGAAATGCTTGTAATTTTCAGTTGCTAAATTTTAGGAAATTTGTTTACAGTAATAGATAATGTAGACCTCATCTTGCACAGGGATATCAATTCTCCTTCTTTTCTACCCTGTGTCTTCTAACTCCAAACCTATAAACGGAGTCAGAACCTAGCATGCTTTAGGGGACCAATTACAAAGTAAATCTAGGAAGAGAAAGATTACATGCAAGAAGAATGGCAAGATTTTGCTAAGTTGCATTAGCAAAAAGCTGGGGAATATGTGTAGTAATAGATTATGAGGGTTCAGGACCAAGGAAAGAAGAATTTATTGATCTGAGAACACTTATCAGAGATTTTGGAATCAAAGTACTAGTTTGGGTATCTAGGAGTGGTTCTAGTTACGCTTAGTTGGTTAATTAAAAACTAGACTCGACTGGTGATTGAAACTAAATAAAGTTGGGTTACCATAAATTTCTTGATATAATGTTGAAGACAAGCTCCAAAGTTTTGAGAAGAAAGCAACGTTGAAGAGGGTTGTTATTTGTATTAGATCATAGCCCCTGTATCCCCAAAAGAGCTTAGAGCACACATTCTCTTCACTGGAAGTGTGAAGATATACTTTGGTGAGAACAGCATTAGCATCCCTGAATATTACTGTAATGGCTGTCCTCTAGGGATAAATGTTCCATATGTTGCCATTGAAATGCCATTGAGAGACTTGCCTGGTGGTCCAGTTGGTAAGACTCTGTGCTCCCAATGCAGGGGGCCCGGGTTCGATCCCTGGCTGGGGAACTAGATCCCACGTGCATGCCGCAACTAAGAGCCCGCATGCCACAACTAAGATACCACGTGCCACATCTAAGACCCGGTGCAGCCAAAAAAAAAAAAAAAAAAAAAAAACAACGGAGAAATGCCATTTGGACTTTCTATTTTCAATGATGGTAAGAGATCCTGAGATAGCAGAGGTGAGGTAGCAGAACATAACCACCATAAACACAGTGGGCACGCTTACAATACAAAGTAGTAACAGAGTGGTAACTGAAAGCATCGATCTACAGAGATCTTTGGTGATGGTTAACTGATCAAAGAATTTCTGGTACCAAAATAGGTGAGTAGCTCCCTAAGGACTTAAATATTTGTGTAATCGAAAAACTCTAGGTTGGGAAAATAGAGGCCTGACTAGAGACATCGTAAGAATAATAGCCCTCACCCATCTCCTAGTCCTGGGAAATTCACAGACCCAGAGGCCTCTGAATACAGAGTATGCTAGGTACCTCTGAGAAAGGACTTTGTCATAACATCAAAAGTATGATGTGTAGGGTGCAGTGGTTGAGAGTCCGCCTGCCGATGCAGGGGACACGGGTTCGTGCCCCCGCCCGGGAAGATCCCACATGCCGTGGAGTGGCTAGGCCCGTGAGCCATGGCCGCTGAGCCTGTGCATCCGGAGCCTGTTCTCCGCAACGGGAGAGGCCACAACAGTGAGAGGCCCTCGTACCGCAAAAAAAGAGAAAAAAAGTATGATGTGTAGATCTTTCTCCTACTCTTCCCCCAAAGGGATATACAGCTATTTGCTAGAGTAAAATTGTGCACGAGGGTTGAGGGAAGGAGAGAACAATCTTGACCTTAAGGGATTATTGAAAAATGGTGTTAATCCCTGGTGATCCAGAATACTATGCACACAGGACTCACTGGTTTTACTGTATATCCCCATCATCCAGTGGCAGCTGGCCTTTAGAACTCTTCAGTGGTCTTTGGAAGACTCAGTTCTAGCACCAAAAGGGAGGGGGACACTTTGCAAAGTTAGGTTGCTGTCCTATAGCAGAGATTAGCAAATTACAGTCGGAGGGCCAAACCGGGCCCACACCCTGTTTTTGTACAGCCTTTAAGAATAGCTTTTATTCTTTTTAAGTGTTGTAAACAAAATCAAAGAATATGTGACAGATCCCATAAGTGGCCCTTAAAGCTAAAGCCTGGAATATTTACTATCTGGCCTTTCACAGGAAAAAGTTTGCCAACTCTTGTCCCACAGCATTACGTGTTGTGAAGTAGCGACCAACAGAGTGCTATTTCTCCCTTGTCTACAATACGCGAGCTGGGGAGCCCAGGAGTGAGATAGACAACTCCCACTATTATTACTTACTAATCCACTCACAAAATGTTTTCTATTCCCACGACTTTGAGCTTTGCCCATTTAAAGGCCCAGGGAAGGAACATTCTCCCCAGAAAACCCAATCATGGTTCCACTTAATTGGAACTTTATACTACTAATTAATTATTTTGGGTTCTTCTTGACATTGAAATAATAGGGGGGGAAAGAGATTACAGCATAGGCTGGGATGATTTATTCTTGCTAACAAGGGGAAATCTGATTGCTACGACATAATGGGAGCAAGGATGAGAATGTCTCAAACCCAGGGGATGCTTTGGGTCGCTTTCTAGTATTACCATATACAGTGGTAAAAGTCAATAGGAGACTATAGCAATCCAATTCAAACAGAACCACCAAGGACTCATTCCTCAGGAATGAAGATCACCACATCATATGAAAATTTCAACCAGCTATGGATTGGCAAAATGAGTATGGAATAGATGATGATGGAAGGATGTTGTAAACAGAACCTCAAGACCAGTTGTAGAAATGAGAATGTAGTAGTAATCTACCTCCTTTGTTCTGTTTTATATGTATCTATTTATGTTAATCATTCCCACTGACTTATTTTATCTCCTAGTTTATATAAAGTACATTTGTTGTTTAATTGCATTGTACTAATGTTAATTTATTAATTTTTATAATTGTACAATGGTTATATAAGATGTTAACATAGGAAGCTAGGCGAAAGGCATTTGTACCATTTTTCCAACTTTTTGGTAAGCCTAAATTTATTTCAAAATAAAAAGCTAAATAAAGCAAATTATCAAGAAAACATATAGAATATATAACTTAGAAATACATATAATAAAGTGATGAAATTTCAGGTGCAACCTGGCAAAAATAAGACACACTTACATAATGTTTGATTTATTTAATACATTAAATGGCATTAAACATTTCTTCTAAATTACACCAGTCATACCAGGAATTTTTCGCTATTATTTTTTTAGTTATTGCTGCCCTACAATTTTCTGTTACCTCTTCTTTGGAATTATGAGAGAGATACTGAAATCTCTGTATTTATCTTGCATGTTTCTTAAATCACCTCTCCCCCATATCTTTGTTCTTTTTTTTTTTTTTTTTTTTTGCGGTACGCAGGCCTCTCGCTGTTGTGGCCTCTCCCGTTGCGGAGCACAGGCTCCGGACGCGCAGGCCCAGCGGCCATGGCTCACGGGCCCAGCCGCTTTGCGGCATGTGGGATCTTCCCGGACCGAGGCACGAACCCGTGTCCCCTGCATCGGCAGGCAGACTCTCAACCACTGCACCACCAGGGAAGCCCTTATATCTTTGTTCTTTTGAAATAATTCTTCAGCTTATTCTTTCATTTTGCTATTCATCAGAGTCTATTTACTGTTTAGACTGTCTTTTAATTTTTCAACCATCTTTAAAACTAGCTCTTTTTCATGAAAGTTAGGTGCAATACTCTCTCATTCTTCTGGGGATACTCCATATAAATATTAAATTAAAAAAAATACATGAGAGGGACTTCCCTGGTGGTCCAGTGGCTAAGACTCCGCGCTCCCAATGCAGGGGGCCCGGGTTTGATCCCTGGTCAGGGAACTAGATCCCACATGCCACAACTACGAGTTCGCATGCCACAACTAAGAGTTCACATGCCACAACTAAAGATCCCATATGCCACAACGAAGATATCGCACTTGACAATGAAGATCCCATGTACTGCAACTAAGACCCGGCGCAGACAAATATTTTTTAAAAAATACATGAGAACAATGCTTGATACCACACCTAGTATGCACTAGATAAATATTAACAATTATTGTTTCCAAGATCCTCTGTTTATTCTAATAACTACTTGCTTGGGTGTTAGTTCCTTTGTTTGTTGACTGGTGTCACACTTTCATGGTATTGGTCTTTCTTGGGTATTTGGTTGTTCTTGATTTTGTTCTCACCTTGGTATTCCTTGTTCTCTGTGCCTGAGGTAGTTTCAGTTTATCAGTTTGCTCTGATGATTGTGAGGAAGGGATAAAATGTAATCTTGGATGGTGCATACCAGTGGCTGATATTCTGTTTGTGAAATGAGGTTTCCTTTCCTGGATGTAGCCACCTGAAGTACTGCCTGACTTATCTGCCCCAAGTTTCCAGAGTCACTGTGACAGTTTAGTGTAAAATACCATTTCAGGATAACCTTAGCTTAAAAAAGTGAATGGACTGAGAAGCCAACCCAACCAGAGGTTTCAAATTCCATTCCCCAGTTACCCTTTATGGTTGTTCTAGGACACTGTGCCTTTCCCCCAGCCCACCCCCCAACTCCTTGTATCATTTGCCTCTGACATTGAAGTCTGACTCTCGCTCTGCCATTCTGATCCCATCCGCCCTCTGACTTTCAGGGAATCATTTGCCTCTGAGATTGAAGTCTGACTCTTGCTCTGCCATTCTGATCCCGTCCGCCCTCTGACTTTCAGGGAATCCCCCAAGTTCCAAATCTGTTTATAATCCTAGGCCATGGTTTTTTTTTTTTTTTTTTTTTTAAATAACTCTGTGTCCTGGTCACCTGGCAAACTCAGATTCATGTTTTTCATGTTTCAAGACTCAAACTGTTTTTTCCTCTTTGAATCGTACTTCTTTAACCATATTTCTTCTCTGAACTTAAGAGCTCCTTGTATACACCTTTATTGTTATTTACAAACGTCTATGTCCTTTCCCATGACTCTCTGAATAAATTAACAATTGAAAGATACTCTCTCCAAAGGTCTATTAGTAACACTAGCGTGTCCACAAGATTATTTTCCTTGGATAGTATTGCTGAGAGGTAACTTACACTTTGCAGTTTTTTTTAAATAATGAAAATTCTTATATCACTAATTTGGAGTTTATGGTACCGTGGAGCACAAGTGAAAAAAAGTTTAACTTGTCCTAGCTATGACAAAAATGATTAGGATGAAAAATCCCAGGAAGAACAATTAGGATGGAGATGACTTTTTCTATCCTAGAGAACAGATTTTTAACACTTTAGAATCATTTTTATACAAGTTTATGCTAACCCTGTAATTATTCCTATGTATTCATTGGGAGAAGAGTAGTAGATGGAAATCCTGTGGGCTTCGTAATCAGGCAGATGTGATTTGGAATCTCAGGTTTGCTACTTATTACCTTTGTGAAACTAGATAAGCAACTTGAACACTGAGCCTGTAGAAGGCAGCCTTCTAAAATGGCTCAAGGTGATCTTTCCCTCCTGGTATTCATGCCTTTGTGTAATATTCTCTCCTCTTGAATATGGGCTGGATCTAGTAACTTGCATTTTAAAAAAATTATTTATTTATTTATTTTTAATAATCAACAGAAATTTATTTCTCACAGTTCTTCTGGAGGCTGGGAAGTCCAAGATCAAGGTGCCAGCAGATTCGGTGGCTGGTGAAAGCCTGCATCCTGGTTCACTAGTGACTTGCTTTAATGAATAGAACACAAGAAAAGTGATGGAATAACACTTCCAAAATTAGGTTATAAAAGTCTGTGACTGCTGTGTTACTGGCACTCTCTCACTTGCTCACTTCGATGATGCCAGCTGGCATGTTGTAAGCAGCACTATAGAGAGGTCCACGTGTCATGGAGCTGAGGGCAGCCTCCCACTCAGCCCAGCAGCCTGTGAAAAACTGAATCTTGGCAACAGGAGTGAGCTTGGAAGTGGCTCCTTCCCCAGTGGAGCCTTGAAATGACTGTAGCCCTGGCCAATACCTTCATTGCAGCCGTGGGAGATGCTGAAGCAGAGTATGGAGCTAAACTGCGCCTGGATTCCTGACCTACAGAAACTGTGAGGAAATACGTTTTTTTACAGCCAATAAATTGTTATTCAACAGATAATACTGATGTCATACCTCACAGAGATATAATTAAAAAATGAATAAAAAGCATCTGGCATCGTGTGTGTGTGTATATATATATACACACACACACGATGCCAGATGTAAGGATCTCTACCAGGCAATGTTTTGTTATAGCATTGTTGGTTATAGCATTAGAATAATGGTTTTTAATAATGCTATAGAGTTTTACAGTGACTTTTGATACATATCTTATTTGACTCTCAGAGCAGGGATATAAGTAAAACTGTGGTGTAATAAGAAATGTATGTGGTCTTAGTCCTGGGTTTCTGGCACAGAGCCATCCAAAGAAAACTCTTGGAGTTTCCTGAGTGATAGGAGTGCCTTTTGTCTTTCAGTAGGAGTCTCTTTTGAGCACTCTTGAGTTTATGCTAATGAGGTGACTTAGGGTGGGGCTCCTAGATAACCGCGGGATGGGGCTGGTCACCAGAAAGACTAAGTGATTGGAGGGTTGGAACTTTCACACCCACCCACTGACATCTGGGAAGGGTAAGGTCGGGGAGGGCTACAGATTAAGCTCTATAGAAACTCTTGAACCACAGGAGTTGAGCTCCTGGGTTGGTGAGCACGTGGGCATGTGGGGAGAGTGGCCTGCTAGGGGGAGAGCGTGCGCGGGTAACCTTGGAAACTCTGCACTCCCTCCTCTATATACCTTACTTACCCTATGCATCTCTTCCATTTGGCTGTTCCGGAGTTATAGACTTTTATAACAAACCAGTAAATTTGAGTAAAGGTTTCTCTGAGTTCTGTCAGCCACTCTAGTAAATTGAACAGGAAGAGGGGGTCACGGGCACCTCCAATTTAACGTGTACTTGCTATTGGTGTCTGAAGGAGGGTTGGTGGGAACTCTTGTTGGACTGAGCCCTTAACCTGTAGGATCTGACACTATCTCCAGGTTAACAGTGTCAGAATTGAATTAAATTGTAAGACTCCTCAGTCAGTGTCTGCTGAGAATTGGAAAACTGCTTGGCGGTGTTGTAAAAAACACATATTAGAAAAACAGAGACTAAAATATTATTCCTCTTTTACAGAGGAAGAAACTGAGCTTCAAGAGAATTTAAGTGACTTGTCCAAGGTTCTACAACTAGAAAGTGTCAGAGCTGAGATTCAAACCTAGCCTTTCCCCATCATTACCATGTCAACATCTAACACTTAACGAACAACTATTAGGTGTCAGACATTATTCTAGGTCCTGAAAATACAGAGGTAGATAAGAAAGTCTATGTCTCTGCCCCCATGGAGTTTACATTCCTCTTTATGCAAATGGAAATGAAAATTAAAATGTTTCATTAGTTAAATCTTTCCTATGTTTATTTTGGAGTAGTGTTTTTAATATTTTATGACTTGGAAATGCAACGTTTCCTTTATCATCAACTTTGTCCTGATTTGAGTAAATTTCACTAGCAGTGATGTAATACAAAGCAGAGGCATGGTTGTGTGTTTCAGTATTTGATTGGCTAAGTACCAGATAAATCCTCCATACCTACACTGAACAATTCTTCATTGATTTTCATAAGAGTTTGTGTCTTGAACTTCAGGGCTTTGTTTCATAAGCTCTATTCATTTCTCATGTTTTGGCATAAAGTTTAGTTGATGAAAGTCTGCTTTTTTCCTTGAATACAAAATTAAGCAAAAATAGAATAGGTACAGTTTATTGGTGTTGCACAATTTAAGGAGTGACAGACTTATCTGATGCTTGCAGGAACACTGAGACTATCCTAATTGGTAGTCAATATATTGTGAAATCAGTTAAGACTCAGAACTTCAAGCCCATAACAGACTAGAGCTCTCTATTGTATCTGACTGGACACTGAAGCCTTGAGAGTAGCTTGTTTTCTAGGACAAGTACACAGTTTGACTGTCAGAAAGAAAACTGTTTCCAAAGCCTTCCTGGAAAGGGATGTTATGTTGGCTTAGTTCCTGATGACAGCTATCTGATTGATTCATGGTGCTTTGATCCACCATATGTATATTTAAAAGCTGGGAAGGCTACGTGAAAAGTGAGTTGCTGTTAAGGTGGATGTATTCTAGAGCGATTCTCACTGCTGCCTCTTGAAATAGGTGCTTCGTTGAGAAAGAAAATGGTGTATGAATGTTTCTGAGTGTATCTGGGAGCCTTTTAAAGACTCCAGAAGTATTTGACGATTGACAATATACCATGACTTTTTATTTTTCATTTATACATGTAGAATAGTAAAAATAACATTTTGCATTTTAAAGCCCCTCTCTAAACCCAAAGTACTTCATACGTGTTAGGCACTTAATTCTTCCATAGCTGTAACATGGTTATATAACCTACCTCAGAATTAATTGCCTAAGACCCATGAAGTGCTCTAGAAATGGATATCCAGAGTGACTTTTAAAATATTATTTTAGTAACATGGAGAAAAGCCCTGGACTAAAATCTTACTCTGTCATCCCAGGCCAACCCCAATGCTGTACCATTCAGACCAGAGTTCTCTTTACATTATTTTGGGAAGAGAGGTAGGGGCTACTTTATATGAACTCTTGAAATCATTAAAAATTAAGTTAACAAATAGTTCCAACAGTGAAATTCCTAAGGATGAGTGAGCCTCTTTTGCTTCTCTACCCTCTAAGAATTCTGGGATCCTCTTCCTTGAGGGACAGGGGAAGGATAGGACAGTTACGACACCAACAAGAACATGATTTAGCAGCCAACTTGAAGAGTTACCAGATAAGGCTTGGAGACTCAACATTCATCCCTTCATTCAATAAAAACATAATGAAAGCCAAATCTGGGTATTTTTATACATCATAAGCCTTTGATTAATGCACTATATTTCCTTATGAGTAAAAATAATCAAAAGATAATCACCATTATATTTTGCATGCCCTCAAATTTAGATAGTTGTCAAGTTTGTGCCACAAAACAGTGCCATAAGGAGTATAGCATGGTGCTTTATGGGATAAAAAGAGGCCCAATATATGTTCCCTCCTTTTAAGAGTGGAGATGGAGACTCTTTCAATTAACATGGACATTTTCCAAAGTGGGGTCTCTAAGGTTCTGGGTCTTCTCAGAAGTATATGAAGGTCCCAGTGTCATCCAAACTCTGAGCTCTTCAAAAGAAAGGGTGGATTATTATGTACTAATGGATTTAAAATACCCCAGGTATAGTCCTCAATGCCCTCACACATTTACAAATATCCCTTGGAGATGGTATCCTAATCCCCACCCCCTTCTTCCCTTTGAGAACCACAATGCCTTCCCATTGTACTTGAAATAAAATCCAAACTCCTTATACTGGCCTCTAATACACTAAGTAATTTGGTTTCTTCCTACCTCTTTGACAATTTTTACCACACGCACAGTGACGTGTGTGCATTACTCCAGACGTTTAATCTTCCTATTCCTCAAACACACCAAGCTCTTTCTGTATATGGGTGTTTGCACTTGCCTTCTCTCCATCTGGAGTATTCTTTCCCCAGTCTTCATCTGACTGGCTCCCTCTTTATCACTCAGGTTTTGGCTGAAATGTCACTTTCTCAAAGAGACTATCCCAGATTAACTCAGTTAATTCTCCTTCATTAACCTATTTACTTAATAGCACTCAATAGTTTGTCTTTCCCACTAGAATGTAAATTCTTTGAGAGTAATGGCACCTTCACTCCCTTTTCTTAGGGTTGCTGTGGATTCAGTCTAACTTTGGTATTTCTTTCAGCATGTCTGTGGACTTTTAGGAAGGTAAGAGTCAAATGCAGGCATTTAGATCACCACCTTACATCTGAAGTCCCAGCTTGTTTGGGGAAGGGTTTATTTTGCTCAAAGGTATTTGTCAAGAAAGCCTTGTGAACTGCGATGTAACAGATTTTGCCTTGTCAACACATAACTCTTCTGAGAAGTTAAAACAATCTTGTAGGGAACTTGTTTACAACTTTGACAGAAAACAGCTTTGAAGATAGAGGACTACTCAAATTATTTCTGGCTGATCATTTCCCCTACAAAGCATATGACTTATTAAACGTCAAAAATTTTTTTAATCCCATCACATTTATCAGGGTCTTCAACAAGTTAACGGAAAAATGAATAGCAGATTTGTTTTCAAGGTTAATTTCTAATTTGAATTACACACCCAATTCATAACTAGGCCAGCCTGAACTAATACGTAAAATCCATTTATTACCAAGTTGTCCCACGAAGAGAAATGGCATTTCTGATAATATCTAATAATGTCAATACATGTGCTGATTTAGTTTCTGGTCTATAAAATATTGCCAGTGGCAGAGTTTTGAGTGATAGCACTATGGTAGATGGCAGAATAACCAGAGATCAGACTATCTCAGTTTGGGCTGGGACTCATCATTGCAGCTAAGTTTACCAGTAGATTCTAGTTTTATATTGCTTTCCCTTTAGACCACTGTATTAGTTAAGGTGATTTTGTCTATGGTAATAGGAAACCCAATGTAAAGGGTCTTAAACAATAGTTTTATTGGCCTAGGCAACAAAAAAATTAAAGGCAGGAATCTGATCAAGTTTGGTTCAGTCAGGGCTCTGGTTTAATTTCTAATTTTTTGGTTGTGCCCCCCACCCCTATGTATTGGCTTTATCCCCATGCTGGTAGCTAAAGAGTTGCAGCAATTCCAGGCCTCCCAAGTACACAGGATATTTATCTCTTCATTAAGAGTGAGGAAGCAACTTTGTGTCAAAGCCCCTGTAATACTGCTCTTGCTTTTCACTTGCCTGTATTGGGTCACATGCTACTCCTGGGCCAATTACTGTGGCCAGAGCAATACTATGCCTTAACAGGCTTACAGCCAGGTTCCTTGAACAATTTTTGTAAGGGCAATGGCATTACATTCACTGGTGTTTTTCAAACAGTGGATCAGGACCTAAGAATGGGTCATGAAATTAATCTTTGAGTTTTCATCATTTAAAAAGTTAAATATATTTGGGATTACATTGCACATACAAAGGATTAGTACTGTTCTATGAAACTTTGGTGCGCACACATGCCCACACCTAGATTATATTGTAAAATCTGTTTCCTGTGTGAATTGGGGTCAAAATACTATCTTAGACAAAACAAGTCCACTCCTGAAGCTGGAGACAGATCAGCTTTTACTTAAGTATATGGATTATGTAGGGGGAAAGCAGATACCTGAAAGAAAATCAGGGTACAACTTGGGAGAGGAAAATAGATGCTGGGGATTAGTCAATAATTTCCACTGTAACCTGCCTGACGCTTGAGTTATGCCTTCAACTATACTAGATTCCAACATAGTCATAACCAAACATATTTTAGTTTTTCCAATGTACATTTCCCTTCCAAAAAAGCACTTCATTCCTTTCATCCAGTAAGTATCCACGATGGGGCAATTTATAAATTTTATCATTTGGTTGTTGGAAAATATTATGGTAAAAGACTAATGTAAAAAGCTTGGCTTATGGGAATTCCCTGGTGGTCCTGTGGTTAGGACTCCGTGCTTCCATCACAGGGGGCACAGGTTCGATTCCTGGTTGGGGAACTAAGATCCTGCAAGCCACGAGGCACAGCCAAAAAAAAATAATAAATAAGCTTGTCTTAACCATGTCCTACTGTCTAGCACAGGGAACTATATTCAAGATCCTGTGATAAACCATAATAGAAAAGAATTTGGAAAAGAATGTATATATATGTGTAACTGAGTCATTTTGCTATACAGCAAAAATTGATACATTGTAAATCAACTATATTTCAATAAAGAAAAAAAAAAAAAGGCTTGGCTTCCAAGGGAAAAATCCACATATTTCGAAAAACTGAGCACATCTTACCATCATCACCCTAATCTTTATTTAGGTTAAAATTTTTAACTTAGTTGACAAGAACGTTAGAGCTCATTCTAGTTCAACCCCTTTCATTTGGTAAGCGAAGAAACTAAGGCCAAGAAAGAAGGATGAACTTATCTAAGGCAATTAATAAGTTGAAGAACACAAGTCTCTTGATAGCTGCTTCAGAATTCTTTCCATTGTAACTAATTAACAGTGCAGTTATTACCAACTTTAACAAATGAAAGTAAATAACATGCATAAGCTCCAGAGGCACCTAGATTTAGAGCTGTTGGATTCTTTCAAGAGTTGTAGGTGAATTATATTTTGGAGAGTAAAACTGCACTTTTAAGGAAACGGGGGGCTTATTAATAAATGCTGCTTTGGGGAGTCAAAAAGATATTTGTGTTCCCATGTTCACAGCAGTATTATTCACAGTAGCCAAAGAGAGATATAACCCAAGTGTCCACTGATGGATGACTGGATAAACAAAATGTGCATACACACACACACACACACGAAAACTATTCAGCCTTAAAAAGAGGAAATTTTGGCACATGCTACAGCGTAGATGAACCTATTTATAGCTGTGTGAAATAAGCCAGACTGAAAAGGACAAATACTGTATGATTCCACTATGAGGTCCCTAGAGTAGCCAAATTCAGAGACAGAAAATGCGAATAATAAGTGCCAGGGGGCTTCCCTGGTGGCGCAGTGGTTGAGAGTCCGCCTGCCGATGCAGGGGATGCGGGTTCGTGCCCCGGTCCGGGAAGATCCCACATGCCGCAGAGCGGCTGGGCCCGTGAGCCATGGCCGCTGAGCCTGCGCGTCCGGAGCCTGTGCCCCGCAATGGGAGAGGCCACAACAGTGAGAGGCCCGCATACGGCAAAAAAAAAAAAAAAAAAAAAAAAAATAAGTGCCAGGGACTAGGGGAGGAGAATGGGGGGTTAATGTTTAATGGGGACAGTTTCAGTATAGGAAGATGAAAAAGTTCTGGGGACGGATGATGGTGATGGTCCTTAATGCCACTGTATACATAAAAGTGGTTAAAATGGTAAATTTTGTGTAATGTATATTTTCCTACAATTAAAAACAAAAAAGAAAACCTTGTACAGAGTAAAAAAAAAAATGCTGCTTTTGAAGTCTTTGAAAGACAAAGAATAGTTACTGCCTTATCTGTTTAAGTTGAAGCCAAGAATTTTAAAGCTAATTTTCATAATGTTATAGTATGAATTATATTTCACCTTAATACCTTACCTTTTAAGTTAGGGAACTCAATTCACTGAGCACTTACAGTATTATTAGAAATTTGCTAAATCTATGAATGATCCCAAAGAAGTCTAAACTACAAGAGATTACAATTTGTGTATTTATATATGTGTGGTACTAGGGCAAGATTTACATAGGAAACAATCCTCATTAAGAAATCAAGACAGGCCGAAGGGGGGTGGGGGAGGGAAGGACTGAGAGTTTGGAATTAGCAGATGCAAACTATTATATATAGGATGGATAAACAACAAGGTCCTATTGTATAGCACATGGAACTATATTCAATATCTGGTGACAAACCATATTGTAAAATATGAAAAGGAATATATATAACGGAATCACTTTGCTGTACAGCACAAATTAACACAACACTGTGAATCAACTATACTTCAATAAAATTTTTTTTAAAAGACAAAAAAAAAGAAATCAAGGCAATTTCAATTACACTTGACCCTTGAACAACATGGGGGTCAGGGGTGCCAACCCTATGCGAAGTTGAAAATCTGTGCATAACTTATAGTCACCCCCCCCTATCCGCGGATTTAACTAACCATGGGCCATGTAAGCATTGTATAATTTACTACTGAAAAAAATCTGGGTATAAGTGGACCCATGCAGTTCAAACCTGTGTTGTTCAAGGATCAACTGTACTTGAATTATAGGGATTAAAAGTGGGATAATGTACATAAAATATTGTATATTGGTTATACCTCAATAAAACAAAAAAACCCCAAAGTGATGAAAAGAGATTCCTGATAATATCTAAACAAAGATCCAATCATCCCTGAGGCTACTGCAAACACTGCCCAATAAGTAAAACTTTCTGACTTGAGTAAGTTTGATTTGGGTTTCTATAAATTACATGTGAGAGCCTTGATAATACAAGAAACATTTGTGGTTCGTATTTTTATTTAAGGAGAATGGGGAGCCAACTAAATTAATTACAGAAACAGGCAAAAAAAAAAGTGGGAGAGCCCTTTTGGATTGGATACATTACAGGACTTCACTGTTTCATGCAGGCAAGAAGGGTAGCTGTCACTTGAGGTTGCCATGTTATTTAGCCCCCAAATATCTCTTGCAATATTAAGTAGAACGCCACCCATTTCTTCCTTTAGAGTTTTCTCTTTTGTGTGGCGGGGTTTGTCAGCCTTCCCTCTACTTCTAGATAGAGCCTCTAGTATTTGGAGCCTTAGGGAGTACTGGCAGAATGGTAACCAAAGGTTTTTGGAGGTACAAAATAAAGGGAATCTGAGTGCTCAAGATTTACTTTGCTTTGGTTTTATTTAAGGGTAGGTAGAGTTTAAACATAAAAGAAAAGAATCTTCTCTTTTGGGATTCAGTCATGGTGACTACAGTGGGTTAGGGTAATAAAGAAGTTGCTGTCTGGAACTAGACGTGCCCATCATCTAGCAGGTACAAGACCTACCTTTAGGTACAAAAGTCTGTTCTCACTAGCCGCACGTGGTACCCATAGGTTAGTCCTGATAGGTTATAGAACAGGTCAGTAGTTGATATCAAGAACCAAGTTGGGTAGTGCTGGCATTACTAGTAGCAGTTAGCAGTGTCTCAGTCAATAGATTGGGGTTTAAATGCAGAAAAGCAGACTCTCAGAGAAGGTGGTTAGGGGTAAAGGACTAGAAAGCGAGAGGTCTTATATCTCAAGAGGCTTACATCCTGGACAGATGACCTAAGCAAAGGCTCAGGTTCAGCAATCACACAGGGAGTCTCGTTACCACACTTGAGGCACCAGCCAAATGTACACATCATGGCATTGTACATACTTCTCGAAATAGCCTACCTTTAATTCTGGGATCAGCTGACAAAAAGTACTGCATGTATAATTATCATGAATCTTTTTGGAGAATTAATTTTACTCGATAGCAATTTAATCCCTATGTTACATATTTTTATACTATAACAAGCAGTCATGCTTTGAAGTAGATGGCTATTTTGGATGAATTTAGACAAGAAAGCACAGATTTCAAAGAAATGCCCACATCTTAGTAAGGAGTTTTAGCTATACTCCCAAGTCATTTTTTGATGCTCTTAGAAAAGTTTGAAATGCAATGAAGGCAAAAGTACTGTCAGAAAAGACCAATTTAAACTAAGTTCTGCTACTTGTGTGACCTTGGGTAAATTCAGAAATTACCTAATCCCATAGGATTGTTTTAAGATTACTGATAACATACAAGCATCTAGCAGAGTAACTGACAGGTAAATAGGTGCTTAATGTGACAAAGGAGAAAAAGCCTGGGCTAAAAATACTCAATCTTGCTGCCTCATATTAGGTCAGGTCCTATATAGCCTGTTAGGTCTCCACATAGAATAAAAACTCAGGCTGGAAGTGTGAGTGTGGAGTGAAGCTTGACTGGAACATGGCTGGATATGGCAAGGAACTAATGTAAGTCACTTATCTATTCCTGACTACCCACTGTTAGATTTATATACATACTCATTTTATCTTAATAACTCTTTAAAGAAGCATAATTACAATTTTACAAATGAGATAATAGGTTCAGAAAGGCTCAAATTGACCAAAGTTAAAGAGCTAGTTAGGGAATTCCCTCGTGGTCCAGTGGTTAGGACTCGGAGCACTCACTGCCGAGGGCCTGGGTTCAACCCCTGGTCGTCGGGGAACTAAAATCCCACAAGCTGCTCAGCCTCGCCCAGAAAAAAAAAAGCTAATTAAGTAGTGGAGCAGGTACCTAAGCCTCATCATTCTATCACATTCTGACTTAGGGAGGGGAGGTTCTCCTCTTCCCCAAAATGGGGAGTGGGTTTGAATAAGTGAGATTAAATAAATAATGGCTATCTAGTAGTTATATGGTAGGTCTTGACTACAGGAATAACACAAAAAATATTTAACCCTGAGTTGGTGAACTGTGTTGGGTGATGTGACATGAAAGAGAAGACTAGAGGCAGGAATGTCAGTCAGAAATCTTTCATAGTGGGCTTCCCTGGTGGCGCAGTGGTTGAGAATCTGCCTGCTAATGCAGGGAACACGGGTTCGAGCCCTGGTCTTGGAGGATCCCACATGCCGCGGAGCAACTGGGCCCGTGAGCCACAACTACTGAGCCTGCGCATCTGGAGCCTGTGCTCCGCAACAAGAGAGGCCGCGATAGTGAGAGGCCCGTGCACCGCGATGAAGAGTGGCCCCCGCTTGCCACAACTAGAGAAAGCCCTCACACAGAAACGAAGACCCAACACAGCATAAATAAACAAATTAATTAATAAACTCCTACCCCCAACATCTTAAAAAAAAAAAAGGAAATCTTTCATAGTATTCTAAGAATACACTGATCAGGGTTTCAAGTCCTATCATCTTCAAGTACAGTAAAGCCTCGTTAATTTAGACTATAGTATATGGAATTGGCAATAATCTGTACACGAACTGAGAAACAAAGAAAATCTGAAAATGTTCTTCACACTCCCTCCACCTCCCCAACAGTTCAGCTCCAATCAAAGCTCTGACATTCCCCAGTAACTTCTGCCTAATGGCCACACTAAATTCTAGGTAATGGAATAACTGAGCCCAAACCACAAAGAGTAGCATTCTATACACGATAGCATACAAATATAAGCTACCATGCCCTCTTCCATTTTTTGTCGGGTCACCTTCACCAACATTTTTTCCTTTATTTAGCATCTACTTTAGTAAGGTCTTCTGCCAGATAATGGAGACATAGAGCTGGATAAGATCATATAACAACAGCTCAGTCCAATAACACTGGAAATTATGAGACCACCAAGCAGTTCACAGCTGAGACATACACAAAAAATAGAGCCAAATAGAAAGACTTAGAGAATGAAAGTACTGAAGATAAATTAAGTCAAAGGGTTGAAAAGCAAATAGGAGTCTGTCAGGAAGCAAGGAGAAGGAATGGTTTTTTGAGACCTGTAAGCATAAAACAGTGATATGTTTAGGCAAGAAGGTCCCTGTGATTGGAGGGTTACAGGGTGGCATGCTTAGAAACACTGGTAGTGATTAGATCCTGAAAAGATATGTCATGCTAAGAAACTGGGACTTTTCCTTGTGAATCAATATTTCCCACAGTCATGACCATGGAACCCTTTGAAATTACGTGAAGAAATACCAACAGTAGTACAGGTTTAAATTTTTGATTCTTTACCTTTCTTAAAATATAAGAGGTATAAGAAATTGGAATCATTTTTTTTAAACCCCAAGATATCATCAGTGAAGTAAATCATCTTTTATTTTCATCTTATATTTGGTTATCAAGAGGCATGCAAAACCCTCCAATTTTAATGAGAACAGTGTTTTTGTGTCTTTTTGTCACATATCCGCTTAATATTAGGTGTAATGTTGCTAAGTCGGATCCGCATGTGAGGTGCAGCATCAAGTCTTTTCCTGTATTTCGTTTTTGTTGCAGCATAATATGAAAATCCTGTCTCACACAGGTGCATTGTAGCAAAAGGAAGAAGTACACGAACTGCACGCCTTGCAACACTTGGGTACTCTTGAATTAGGCTACTCCAAAAATCATTTAGTGAAAGTTCACTGAAATTTTGTTTCACTTGAGAATCAGATGTTAAATCAATCAGGCTCTCATAGTCCCGTGCTACTAATGAGGCTGGTTTAACAGTTACTGTAAATGGATTTCTAACCCAAGCATTATTGTCATTTGTTACAGGAAAATATTTTAACAGAGTAGAGCGCAAACCCCTTAGGTGCTGCACTATGGCACTGCAAATATCTTTATCAACTGTAGAATTAATTTCAGTCAAAAAGTCACTGAGTGTAGGAAAACAATCAAAGTTTTCTTCTTCGACAGATGAGGCCCAAAATTCCAATTTTCTTAACAATGATGACATTTTATCAAATACTGTGAACACTGTCACATTTTTTCCTTGCATTGACAGATTAACCTCATTTAATTTAGTAAAAATATCTGCAAGATATGCAAGTCTTAGCAGCCAAGATGAATTTGTTAAACAATCAGACAGTCGAAAAGCAGAATCCATGAAAACCAACAGTTCACGACGAAGCTCAAAAAGTCTTACAAGAACTTTACCTCGGGAAAGCCACCTCACCTCTGTATTTAGAAGAAGTGCTGTGTGCTGGGCACCCATTTCTTCACACAAAATTTTTAGTAGTCTGGATTGATGTGGTCGAGCTTTAATATAATTGATGATTTGTACGGCCTGATCTAGCACATTTTTCAGAGATGCAGGCATTGTTTTAACTGCTAGTGCATGTCTATATAACAGGCAGTGACTACTGGAGCTTTCGGGAGCCACATATTTTATCAAGGTGACAGCCTCAGCAATTTTCCCGTCCATTGCCCTGGAAGCATCACTACAAACATCAACACATTTTTCCCATTCAATTTCATGTTTCTGCATAAAACTGTTAATGCAGTTGAAAATTTCTTCACCAGTGGCATTACTTTGCAAAGACTCACATAAGAGTAGGTCTTCCTCAATAGACTTATTAAACCTGTAACGAACAAACACAAGCAGCACAGCAAGTCCTGAAACATCAGCTGATTCATCTAGTTGCAGTGAAAACCCATCACAAATTTTCAGTCTACAAACAAGCTCTTCTTCAATGTCAGCAGCTAGATCCTTAATTCGACGTGCAACAGTACTGTTTGATAGTTGTACTGCATCTATTTTTTTACTATACTGTTCGTCAAACATCCGCATCACCACATCTTTTGCACAAGGCTTGATAAGCAATTCTCCAATAGTATGAGCCTCTCCACTCAGAGCTATATGGTAACTTACATTGTATGATGCTTCTGTAGCACTTTCATTATCTGTATTGACAATTTTAGGTGCTGGCGGTTTATTATTTTCAGGTGAATCAAGATGTTGCTTGAAAAAGCTTATGTCTTTGTCTTTGTATGCAGCATGTTTAGTTTCCAAATGTCTTCGAAGCTTACTAGGGGCCAAAGAGCTATTTGATAAAATTTTCTTACATAATACACACTGGGCATGAGGTGCATCTCTATTTCCAAAGTAAGTAAATCCAAAAGATAAATAACTTTCATCATATTTTCTTCTTTTTGGTTTCTTACTAAATGTTGTTATTTTGTTGGAATTGGACATAAATTTGACCCTGGAAAGCTCACCTTCTGAATTTTTAGAAACTGCAGGCTGCAACTGCTCATCTTCACTCTGTAATATTCCAACCTTTTGATCATTTGATTCAGACACAATTTGATAACAAAAAGATTCTACTTCTTGTTTAAGACTTCCTTGTTTCAGCAACAGATCCATAGGCAATGAATTTGTGGTACAAAACATGGTTAATTTAGAATAAACATTGAGTATCACAAATGTGTTGAAATTATAAGACAGGATACATAGAAGATGAGCAACCATCAAAGAGATGATATATAGCAACACATCAGTTAATCTGTAAGTGCTGCCTATGCATCAACGCGCAGATGGAACATCACACGTTCGTGTATCAGGTGATCTCTCATTCGACTTCCTGGTGCTCTCAGGTATGGCACACCTTTTCTTAAAGGTAGATTATCACATAAAAATAAAAGCTATAGAAATGAGTTTAGTAGTCTTAAACTTACATTTTAAAATAAATTCTAAAAGAAGAAACTATTGTTAGCATTGATCTTTTTCTCACAACGCTTATTAACTTAAGATAACATTAATCTTCTATAAAACACAGTTTGGGAACCATTGGACTAGGAAATAATGAGTTGATAAATGCATTTTTAAGGAAGGGACCTTGAGGTCCCATGGCAGGGTTGGCAAATTTCTCCTGTAAAGTGCCATACGATAAATGTTTTTTACCTGATGGGCCGTATGGTCTCTGTTGCAACTACTCAGCTTTGTAGTTGTAGCATGGCAGCAGCCATAGACAAAACGTTAAAGAATGGGCAAGTTGTGTTCCAATAAATCTCTATTTATAAAAACAGACAGCGTGGGGCCATTATTTATCATCCCCTTTCATGATATACAGTATCTTGGAATCTCTTCTAGCTTTCTGATGCCTACTGCCATTAGATACATTCATTGTTGACACCGTCATACATCTTAAGGCTCCTTTCAGGGCTAGTAATTATTCTGATAAGCTATGTCAAAAACACAAACAGTTCAAAGTTTTGCAAGACACAGAATTCTGTTTTATCTAAACACTGTGTGTTAACATTGAAAAATAAACTGTAAACCAAAAGTTAGCTACTCTTTCTCTGGACTTAAATTACATAAATATTTATATTATCCAAAATAAGACTCATTCAAAATAATGCATATATTTTACTGATTACTCTACATCCCATTATTCTTTAGGTGAAGGCTTAATGAAGACCTAAAGAAAACTCTCATTTAAATAGGTTTATTCCTCATATAATAGTTTTTTAAAAGCATAATTAAATGGAAGGGTAATGCAAACTTTAGGACCTCTGAGGAATACCAGCCTTATAAGTTAAGGCATTCAAATTTAGTGTCTACCTAAATATAGCTAGTTTGATTTAAAGTTTGAGTTAAACTTCATGATTTGGCTCAGAGTAAGCTTTGGATTCTCATATTAGATCCTGAATCAAAATGGTTTTCTCAGTAACAGCTAGAGGGTAAGATACCTGAAATGAGGAGCACTCCCTTCTGCAATCACTCTCTCCACCTTGGCAGCTTGAAACGCAGACGCTTCAAAAAAAATAAAATTAAGGGATAGGGTGGAAGGGGAGTAACCAAAAGCCTAGAATGAGAAAAAATAAAATTAGACACTACAAAAGGAGAACGAACTATACACCTCTAAGATGACCATTCTTTACAATTTATTTTAGAGCCAGGCAGTGCAAATGATTCTTCACTGCCATGCAGATCTTAGACTGAAATAGAAGATGCCTAACATAGTAAAAATGTTAATATTTTCGTCCTGTTTAATACCCTGGTAATTTCATTATTTTGAAATGCTCCCCCATCCACTGACTTCAAAGAAAAACATTAAAAACTCTCAGAAACGAAACCTAACTTTTTAAAGTACAGTCACACCTAGTGTCTCTAAAACTAAGCACTGAAAGTAATCTAAAATGGAATTATACATGGAAGGGTTACATGAACTATGCCTTTTTGTTACAACCACTCTTGTCTCAATAACCAAGCTCCTTAACTTACTAATGTTTATTGAGTGATCACTGTTTACTATGTGCCAGTAACTGCTAAATCCTTCCTAGATTAGGTCACTTAATCCTCAAAACAAACCTGAGAGTCAGGGACTATTATTAATAACCCCCCTTTAGGGATGAACAAATAGATACAGAGAGGCTAAGTCACCTGCTAAGTTAATACATCTGTGAAGAACTGAGGACAGAACTCAGAAAGTTCGACTGCAGAGCCCACGTGCCTAGTCACTGCTTGTGTGTCCCCGAACACTCTTAATCTCTCAAGCACTAAAAAAATCTGTTACCAGGAGTTGGATGGTGCAGAGAGAAATGAATTACAATGGGTTACAACTGCCAGAAAGTCGAGGGTCTCAAACTGGCAGCAGGAGAAAGCCCTACATCTTCATTACTGGGAGCAAAGAGTAGACTGTCCTTTCACAGTCCTGAATGCGCTTTAGTTGCCGAGAAAGAACTTCATGGAGCCGCTGGGTGACCTCAAAATTTAGCATCCCTCTCCCCTGCTATCAGAGAAGGACACGACAGAGTGAAAACGCTTTGTTCGGAGGGCCTCAGTTCCACCTTTTTAGAGGTGCTTCGCCGAATCTCTCGAGGACAAAGAGACTGGACTCCCTAGAGTAAAGTTTCTATTCGACTCCCTGAAAAGGGGCGGGGGGAACCCTCCTCTTTTGTCTCTTCGGCTAAGGTGACAGGTAGCACCCTCCATTCAACCGCCCACCCTCAGGCGGTTCCTGCTCTGAACAATACCCGTGGGGCAGGAGGGCTGGGTAGGAGTGCAGTCCATTCATAAGCCGAGGCAGGAGGTGGGTACGGACACCCCGTCCAGCACCTAAGTGCTTTTTTCAACGGTCACCTCGATGGGCAGCCCGGCCACCTATCCCTCGGCTGCCCCTTGTCACAGGAGCGCGTTGCCCACCACAGCTGGGGGGCTGGCTTCCTGTGGGCGTCCACCCTCGCCTACGGAACTGCTCTCGCGTCCCCGGGCGGTCGCCTCAGCTAACAACCACAGGAAAACGTCTCAGCACCCGCCGCTATCTTTCTCCTTCATCTCCATCAGTGATGGAGAGAAGGGTCTCGGGTGCGGCTGGGCTGCGGAGCAGCGCCGCGGTCCCCAGCAGAGCCCGCGGCCGCCATTTTACGAAGCTCACGGCAGCGGCCATTTCAGAGCGCACCACTCAGCCGCCGCGGCGGCTCTGGTCCTCACCTTCACCGAGGCCTGAACGGGGTCAAGAGCCAGTCGTCGCTGACTGGAGGGGAGAGGGGGGAAGGGAGGAAGGGGAGAAATGAAAAACAAAACAGAGGGAAGAAGGATTCGGGGGGCCGGGCGATGCTCTCAGGTCAGGGATATCGCCTATGCCACCTCCATAGAGATCCAATTCGCGGCGGGCGCCGTAGCTCGTCTGAAGATAAATTTAGCACTCTGGGGCACCCGAACTTACTGTCTCCTTGAGCGACTCCGCCGCTGCCCAATCAGCGCCGGAGTTTCTCCCCGCCACCAATCCGCGCTGAGCAGTGGGGTGGGACCAAAGGAAAGGACCAAGCTCGGTTGAGGCGTTGCCCAGCTGCCGTCGCCGCTGGCAGTCTGGAATCGTGAGCTCAAGGAGGCTGAGTTGAATGGCAGACGTGAAGCGATTGTTTTTAAATTTCCCTGGGCCAGAGCAGCCCCGGCGTTTGTTTACAGTGTAGAGTCCTGGGTGCTGCGAGATAGCATTTGTGATCCTGTAGGGCTGGACTGGCTTTGAGAAATCTGCGTATCCACAAGCACTGGGGCTCTGCCCCGGCGGCAGATTTGAGTGGATTCGCAGAGTCTCGGCTGCTGGTGCTTTCACGCCCTCTTTGTTTCCCGAGCCGCACCCCAGGCCCAGGTTGCGCAACCACCTCCTCTTTTCCTTGTTTTCTCACTGGAATCGGGGCAGAAAACTCCCTCTCCCTTCCCCGCCCCTCCCCGACGCTGGCGTGTCGGGGGCCCCTACCGGGCAGAGCTCGGAGCTGAGCCTGATCTTGCCGGGGCGCTGCTCTCGGGTGACCTCACATGGGGTCGGGGAGCCGCGTGTTACAGCGGCGTCTCCGCAGTGTCAACGGGAAAGAGGCCGCTTCCTGTGTCTTTGCACCCCTCACCGGTGACTCCCTCCTCGGAGGAACGTCCAGCGCTCTGGAACACTCAGTGTGCTAGCTGTAGCATCGGGTGTTTTAAGCCCATTTCTTCTACGCCCATCCCCTCTTTTAAAAAACAACACAGCAAAAGGCTTCGGGCTGTGTATTCCGTTATTCCATATTGTGTGAGATCCGTCGTGGCGACCTGCAGTCTGTTTTTCCAAACTGGCATCCTAAAATATGTACGCTTCTTGGAGGGAATTTGTTAAAATACGCGTAGCATTAAACAGTGGGTCCTATTGTTTGCAATATTTTAGATTTTCGAGGCCCCGTAGAAATAGCCAAATGAAAGTTGGATCTTGTTTTCTGGCGCTGCACCAATGACAGAAAATTCCCAACTTGTGGTCAAAAGCAAGGGCAGCTTTTGTTTTTCTTAAATATGCTCTTCTTTGATATGCGAATAAATTTCTTAGGCGTTGAAAGAAGTCTAACCTTTTATTTAACAGAATTTTCAGGAGGACTGAAAAAGATGATTTCCTAGGACTGATCATAGATGTTAACATTTGGTCCCAAATGCTTTAAAGTCATTTCAGCATCTTCAGAACTTTGCCCTATAGTAGGCTATCCATATGTTTTTATTATCATTTTAAAATGATTCCTCTTGGGGCTTCCCTGGTGGCGCAGTGGTTGAAAGTCCGCCTGCCGATGCAGAGGATACGGGTTCCTGCCCCGGTCCGGGAGGATCCCACATGCCGCGGAGCGGCTGGGCCCATGAGCCATGGCCGCTGGGCCTGCGCGTCCAGAGCCTGTGCTCCGCGACGGGAGAGGCCACAACAGTGAGAGGCCCGCGTACCGCAAAAAAAAAAAAAAAAAAAAAAAAAAGATTCCTCTTAAATCAGCCTCATTTGAGCTTTAACCACCAAGGTGGAAATCATTTTGGGGAAGGGGCGCAATTTTACTTGAAGAGCGAAGAATTTCATTTTGTAATTGCAGGAGTTGTCTAGCTTCTTAATAATATTGGAATAATATCCCACATTTTCATATGTTTTATATTTCAGAAAAGCCTTTTACATATATGCTCCCGATCTAATCTTCACGGATCTGGTTTACATGTTCATGAATTGGGAAAATCCAAAACATTCAGCTGATAACAAATTCAACTGAAGTCAAGTCTAGGATTTAACCTAGGTCCAAAAATCCCAAGTCTGATAATTAAGGGGCTTGAAACATAAGAACTTTTTCTGTAATTGATTAGTTGCTACGTTATTATAGGATGTTGATTGCTGAGACAGATAAGAAAACGTATAGACAATGTAGAACTCAGACCAATAATGATAATGGCTAGCATTTATTGAATATGCAGTATTGGTAGAAGCTGTGCTATCTACACACTTTTTAAAGTACTAGCTCATTTACTCTCTACAACCCTGTCAGATGACTATGCCTATTTTACAGATAAGGAAATTGAGCACAGATTGGTAAATAAATTGCCCAAGTTCCCACAGTTAATTGTTGGCAGAGCCAAGATTAAGTGCAGTGAGGTTGTAGGAACTACAGGCCATGTGTGTCTGGGCGGGGTGTGCTTGTGCATATTTATATAAGGCAGAAAACGATTTCAAGTAAGATTACAGTAATATATTGGGTAAGCAGGTAGAGCTTCACCATGAAAAGGGAACTCGGTTAGTTACTTGGGGCTCAAGTAACTAACTGAGTTACTTCCCATAAAATCATCACGGGAAGTAGTAACAGGAATTTTGATTGATATCCCACATTTGCAGCCTTAGTTGCTGTGAGAGGTCTGAAATGGCAATTCTGTTCACGTTGGTTGTGTGAGTTAATTTGCACTGCAGTTAGGTTTGCCAGAAGCAGATGATGAGACAGGGAGCTCTGGAGTCAGTATCGTAGGTTGGAGTGTCCCACTCCACCCTTTATACTCCCCTCTCCCTCAGATAGTATATGGCAGCCATGGGAAGGGCAGGACTGTAACTGAGGCAGACCCTGAATGCGCTGACAGCTGTAGGCCATCTGCTGATCACACTACTGGCCCCTGAGCAGGGCAGCAAGTCCTTTCTTGAAGAAGGATCTGAGTGGCACATCTCCATGCCTGCCACAATGTGTCACCTTTAATATAAAAAAGGTGGTAAATTAATACAATTTTCATTATTTCTGTGAAAGTTAATAATTTCTGTGGTGTTGTGTGCTTTGTGAACTTTTAAGATCTATGGGGGAGGGTGGGAGTTTAGCGGGTCGGGGGAGGAGGAATTGGATGAGGGCAATCAGAAGGTACAAACTTGCAGTTATAAGATAAATAGTACTAAGGATGCAATGTACAACATGATGGATATAATTGACACTGCTGTGTGTTATATATGAAAGTTGTTAAGAGAGTAAACCCTAAGAGTTCTCATCACAAGATACTCTTTTTACTATTTCTTTGTTTTGTACCTATATGAGATGATGAATGTTCACTAAACTTGTGATAATCACTTCATGATGTATGTAAATCAAATCATAATGTTGTACACTTTAAACTTATACAGTGCAGTATGTCAATTATATCTCAATAAAACTGGGAGAAAAAAATATGAAATATTTAAGAGAATTTTGTGACCACCGGTATAAGATTGATTTATCGCTATTAGATTTACAAGAGTTATGTAAGTGATTATAAAATTTCACTGCCAAGATGTTAGATATATTACATTTGTAATTGTAGTTTAAGATATCTAAGAAAATTTAATTAATGGAGTATGCAAGTGATGTTAAATATCCAAGAAGTATATAGTCTGTTATGCTTATGAATTAATTAAATCATAGAGAATAAGTGAAAGTGATTGTCCATATTTTTATGCAAAGATTATGAGATTTATAAATTGAATAACAAGATTTATAAATTGAGCTTTTTAGAGGCTTAAGAAATAAAAGTTTACAATTTTAATGTCTTTGCCTATTAATAAACAAATTAGTCATGTCAATTATCAGTTTTTATTGTAGCTAGTATTCACTCCCAGGACTTTCACTATTCCCTCTATGTTCAATGATTCTCAAAAATATAACATGAGCCCTGACTTCCCACTTGAACTTCAGTTCTAGATTTTCAAGTCTGTAGACTTTCTATTTGAATATATACCAACAGCTCAGATGCAGCATGTTCAGAACTGTACTAAATCTCTCCTAACACTTTTACTTTCTCAACGACTTCATTTTTGTTAAAGATTTTATCATTATTTTAATATCGCAAACTAGCAAGCTTTTGGAGTCAATAGTCACTCTTCACTCATCTTCATATTCCGTATGTGCAGGCATCAAATTGTTATTTTCTTCTAATGTTTCTTAGGTTCATTCACATCCCTCCATCACTATCGCATGTTCTCTAGACCAGGCTCAAGAAATGTTCCTTCTGGGCTTCCCTGGTGGCGCAGTGGTTGAGAGTCCGCCTGCCGATGCAGGGGACACGGGTTCGTGCCCCGGTCTGGGAAGATCCCACATGCCACGGAGCAGCTGGGCCCGTGAGCCATGGCTGTTGAGCCTGTGCGTCTGGAGCCTGTGCTCTGCAGCGGGAGAGGCCACAACAGTGAGAGGCCCATGTAACGCAAAAAAAAAAAAAAAAAAAAGAAATGTTCCTTCTAAATTATTGCCACAGTCTTCCTAGCTCCCATTGTTTTTCCATTTAATTGGTTTAGCATACCAATCTTCCATATTTTAGAATCTTGGAGTGACTCACTAGTTCTTCTATGTCATGGCATAGAATCATAAAACTTTAGAGCTGAAGAAAATCTGTAGAAAATAATATAGTCTTCACTCAGTATCTGTGGGGGTTTGGTTCCAGGACCCCTGCCCCTTGGATACCAAAAATCTGTGGATGTGCAAGTACTTTTTATAAAATGGCATAGTATTTGCATATAATCCGTTCACATCCTCCTGTACGCTTTAAATCATCTCTAGATTACTTATCACACCTAATACAATGTAAATGCAAGTAAGTAGTAATAAATTCAATGTAAATGTTATGTAAATAGTTGCTGATGCTTGGCAAATTCAAGTTTTGCTTTTTGGAACTTTCTGGAATTTTTTTTTCTGAATATTTTTTATCCAAAATTGGTTGAATCCAGGGCTTCCCTGGTGGCGCAGTGGTTGGGAGTCCGCCTGCCGATACAGGGGACGTGGGTTCGTGCCCCGGTCCGGGAGGATCCCACGTGCCGCGGAGCGGCTGGGCCCGGGAGCCGTGGCCGCTGGGCCTGCGCGTCTGGAGCCTGTGCTCCGCAACGGGAGGGGCCGTGACGGTGAGAGGCCCGCGTACCGCAAAAACAAAAACAAAAAACAAAATTGGTTGAATCCTCGGATGTGGAAACTAGATACATAGAGCCAACTGTACAATGTAATCCCCTTTTTCCTCCATCCTACAGAAGAGAAGAATGAATCCCAGAGTTATTGCATGACTTTGATGTCACATTGATAACTGGTGACAACGCTGAAATAGATCTCAAGGTGTAGGAGGCATGTCTTAGGATTTTGTTTTTTAATTTCCCATTTTACTGGACATTTAACTGTTCATTTGGCATATATGCAGTAAATTTTTTTTTTTTTTTTTTTTTTGTGGTACGCGGGCCTCTCACTGTTGTGGCCTCTTCCGTTGTGGAGCACAGGCTCCGGTCGCGCAGGCTCAGCGGCCATGGCTCACGGGCCCAGCCGCTCGGCGGCATGTGGGATCTTCCCAGACCGGGGCATGAACCCGTGTCCCCTGCATTGGCAGGCGGACTCTCAACTACTGCGCCACCAGGGAAGCCCTGCAGTAAATTTTTAAATAAATTTATTTATTTCATTTTTGGCTGCATTGGGTCTTCATTGCTGCGCACGGGCTTTCTCTAGTTATGGTGAGCAGGGGCTACTCTTCGTTGTGGTGGGCGGGCTTCTCATTTTGGTGGCTTGTTGCGGAGCACGGGCCCTAGGCACGCGGGCTTCAGTAGTTGTGGCACGTGGGCTCAGTAGTTGTGGCTCACAGGTTCTAGAGCACAGGCTCAGTAGTTGTGGCACATGGGCTTATTTGCTCTGCAGTATGTGGGATCTTCCTGGACCACGGCTTGAACCCGTGTCCCCTGCATTGGCAGGCAGATTCTTAGACACTGCGCCACCAGGGAAGCCCTGTAAATATTTTTTGATATGTAAATTACGCAATCTTTGACTGGTAATAAGTCCTCTTTCTGTTGCAAATGATAGAAATACAATCCATAAGCAAAAAAGTTAATTTCTTGACTCACATTACTAAAAAGCCCATCAGTATAGTTATGGATGGGTTCAATGACTCAAATGATGTCAGGGCTATGTTTGACACTCTCTTTCATGATAGGCCCTCTCTACGTGGCAGTATAATGGCTTCTGGCATTCCCAAACTCATGGCGGAAGAGAGCATCTTCCCCAGTAGCACTGGGGAAGTGTTCCCAGAAAGGTCTTTCATTAAGTTTGGGTTATGCCTGTGAACTAAACACACTGTGCAGGGAAGGAGTACTCAGTGTGGTCAACCTGGGACATATATGTCCTTTAGTTTGGGAAATATGAGTTTACTCTGATTCACCACCAGAATCTCATGGAATGGGTAAGGGACCACCCCTAAAAGGAAGGGATTTCTGGAAAAGTGGAATATACCTACCAAATTTACTCTCCTTGCCCCTTATATCTGATCAGCTACCACAAAATCCTCCAGTACTATATCTCTTTGTCCAACTTTTCTCAATTCCACTACCATTGGTTTAGTCCAGGATCCTATTAGTAATCTCCCAATCAATCTCCTGGTTATCGCCAATATCTATCAGATTTATCCTGTGCACAGATAAGCACTCTATACACATTAAAGTCATTCCCTCACTCAAAGCTATTCCCATTGCTGGGGTGATTAACTCCTTGGCTTGGCATTCAAGGTTCTCACTAAACTGGTTTTGATTTTTAAATTTTTTTTCAATTTTACGGCAGTGGAGGTGCTAGGTGGGAAGTGAGGCAAGGAAGGACTGGATTGTCTGGAGCTCCCTCTCTTCAACTAGTGGTCATGTGATATGTAGGTTAGTTGTTTTGGCTTAAATGCTCAAATCTGGGGTATTCATCTTGTTGTTGACTGAAATGCCAGGGGATGGGTTTACTTATGGTGTTTCTAATTTTAATTTTTACCCTGGTAATATAAGCATAACGTTCAAAAATTCAAGCAGCACTAAAAGATTTATAAGCAACAACAACAAAAGATATTTCTTTGCCTCTCCTTCCGTTGTAACAACTTGTAACATTTTATTCCATTCCTTTTGGTATTTACCTCCATATTTCTCAATGAATATGTGTATAATGCTATTTGCTCACACATGACCCATTATCATTCTGACTCCCAATCTACTTAACCTAAAACCTATAAAGCCCCTCAATTCATTGGCTCATTCCTTCAATGTCCCAATCCCAAAATCCTGAGAGAGGAATCTGGTCCCAAGTTATGTTTTCATAAGGTCACCTACCACTGGCCAACCTGGTGTGGGCTGCTCTTGAGTTCCTACTGGGAACTGTTGACAGGGGTAGAGTATGATGTGTGGGTGCTCTGGGCTGGCTCTAATGATTCGGTGTCTGATTGTAGCTGAGGTCACAGATTGATGCCCTCAGCTCAATGACAACTCTCTTCTAGCAAATCTCATTGCTTGAGTCTACAAACCTAGAGACTAGGTTTCCCAGAAGTCCTTACAGCTTGGATTCATGAAACCCAGTTTCTGTAAAATAGATGTAACTTAGCAAGTTAAAAGTGAACATTCTGAGGTGGAGGCTGTATTTCTGCCACTTCTATATTTCCACTGGCACATGTTGGTTTTTCCGGGACAGCTCCAGTGGAGGTCCCAGCATTCAGTCCCTAAATTTCATGCGTGATGAGAGACAGGGAGCAGGGCATCCATTTTCCTGATTCAGATTATGTCAGAGTCAGCAGGTTTGGAGATGGCTTCCTTATTCCCCAGCCTCAGAAGTGTGGCAGAAGCATAGTGCCCATGTGGGGCCAGTTCTGCAATACTTTTCTAGAAGTTGTGCCTGAAAGTGCAGCCTCAACTCTGTTCTACTAGCCCTTTTAATGATTTAATAAATCCCTAATTCCTCCTAGTAAATCCCTTTCTGTTTAAATTAGCTAGAGTGAAATCTGTTATTTACAACTGAATTCTAATGCACCTTTCAAAAATGTTCTTTAAATATTTGTTCAACAATTACTTGATGGGGGCAATGAGAAGCTTAATTTTCAATCAATTAAAATTATAGATAGGTCCCTAAGCAGTATCAGTATTTTGAAACAATTTGGCAATATATTTTACCTTAAAAAATAGCTTCTATTATCTTTTCACTTTTCTTTTGAAATTTTTCTGAACCAGACTCATTCTTTGAAGAACATATCAAAAGGTACGAAATTTGTATTTTAAAATTATCACTGGTTTCCTGGCCAACAGTACTCACTATCCATGAATTTTGGTTTCAGATTTAGTCTGCCTGATGAATTTCATCTAATTTTCCTGCATAAATACTAGACACAGAAACATATGACAGACTTAGCTAGACTTGGGGAGAGCTGGCAGGCATAGTGAATACAGGTCCTGGAAGAAGACTGGTTTCAAATTGCACCTCCACTGTTTGCTACCTGTGCCATCTCAAGTACAAGGTACATCTCAATTTCTTCATCTGAAAATAGGTTTAAAAATGACAACATACAATAATTGCTGGGTTTAAGTGCAATCATACATAAAGTACTTGGTATAGGATCTGGTATGGTATAAGCATCCAATAAATGTCAGAGTAACACTATTGTTTTTAGTTTCGACTTCCCTGTACTGTAATTCAAGCAGGAGCAAATTTATATTCTTCCACGTGTGTAATAATTTGCCTGCAGAAGCCTTTACTGTTTTTATAGTTACTAATTATTCCAGTGATATTTCAGTGCCCTTTATAGATTAATGATTTGGGCAACTGCCCAACTGTTCACCTTTTAATCCAGCTTTGGCTGTGGTTAAGGAAGGATCATGTGAGCAGCAGAAGGAGGGGGCAGTTCACTCAGAAAAGGACCACAGCAGATATTGCAGTGAGAAACATCTCCAGCATAATCCTCTTTAGTTTATAAAAGGCTTAGGTCACTCTGTCACTTTAAATTGTGACACGCTTCACAAATAAATGCCACACACCTCTTTTCTAGACACTGCAGTTGAGACCTGTTGGTCTAGAAAAAACAAATGATTGGCCCCCAAATTGAGAGGCTTGAATGTGGCAAATCAGATGTTTTCTCACATTTGGGTGGGGGCAGAGAGTATACTTGTATCAAGAACTCAGGTTTTGTACATTAATAGTAATTTATCTGGAACTTCATACCTTACAGAGCAGCTTCATGATCTCTCTTATTTGAACTTTGAGACAATCCATTTAGTTAAGTGGGGAGGTGTTCTTATTTCCACTTTACAAATGAGAGGTCTCAGGTTTTGAGGAGTTGATGGAGTTATGCAGGGTCACACATATGGTTACTGGCAGAGGCAGTGCTTGGATCAGTTTTCCTGATTCAGATCAGTGTCTTCCATGCTTCTTTTTCTTTAGAAAGTTTTCCAAATTAGGATAATGCTGTTGTAGAGTACTCCTGCTAAGTTATTGATTTTAGGCTAAATAATATGATCTGAACTGTCACTGGAAAAGCACTATGTTCTAGGGCTGTCCTCTTAAAGAAGGTGAAAACTAATCGTACTCTCTTACTTTCTTTGGAAGGTTGATGCTAAACTTTTCAAAGGCATCCCTTTAAAAAGAATGCCACAGTGGGCATTTTTTAAAGCCAAAGTGAAGGTTTGCAAGTCATTTAAACATTCAATTACTTGGGGAGAGACTAAAATGCCAGGGGATGGGGTTATTTATGGTTCTGTGCCAAGAGCCAGTATATATATTTATCTGTACAAGAGTGGAGTCCTGGCTCTGGATCATTTCTTGACTTGTTTGAGAATCTGGGCAGGTCATTTATTACGTCCGTATTTTGGAATTACAGGCTTGCTTCAAAGATGTGCTCTATGAATAAACAAACCTCTATTTGTAAATCTTGTTTAAATGTCTCTGATGAAAGGCACATCAGTGTTGATAGTTGTGAAGGGTAAGGATGCTGATAATAAATAACAATGGTGATATCAGTGTCTTGAATTTATGCAGTAGCATTGTTCTGAGAAGCTTTGAATCTTTCCTAGGTAGAGTGTATTCTTTAAAAACCTGTAATTACAAACATTTCACAAGAAATTATTCTTATAATTTTTTATAGAAATGAGCAAAAAAGATTTAAGTATCATCTCATTTTATCTCCTCCTATCCCTCCCATTCCCCTCATTCACCAAAGGTAATCACGGTTAATAGTCTTTTTTTGTCTATACAGATATATATGTACACGTACAAATGTATATGACTGTTTGATATACATATTTTATCAATTATTCTGCAACATGTTTTAGCCTTATCAATATGCCTTGGAGACATTTTCATGTTAGCATGTAAAACTCTTTTTAACAGTTGCAGAGTATTCTACTTTATTTAATCATTCTCTTATGGAAAGATTTTTAGATTGTTTCTAATCTTGTAGCATTAAAAATAAATGTCCTTGTGTATCTTTGTGCATCTATGTGTGTACCTCCGTGGCTTAGATTCCTAACGAGGAATTATTGGCTTAAACTTTAAGCCTTTAAGGGTATATGTTAAATTGTGCCCCCCAAAGCTGCTACCTATTTCCAGAAATAGCACATGACAGTACCCATCTCCCATACCTGTGCCAACATTGTTTTGTATATTATCAATCTTTCTAAATTTTGCAATTTGATAGATTAAAAACTCTCATTTTAATTTGTATTTTCTTGATTACAAATGAGGTTAAGCATCCTTTTATAAGTTTATCAACCATTCATATTTACTCTTCTGTGAATTGCCCGTTCAGAGGCGTTCTCATTTTCCCTGTTTCTTATTGCTTGGTAAAATCTCTGAAAATGTTATGATTATGAATGCTGTGTTAAGCATATTTCTTCCTAACTTACCATGTATCTTTTAAGATATTGTTAATTTTTTTCCCCTGAGGAAAAGTTTTTAATATTTATGAAATCAGTCTTTTCATTTATGACTTCTGGGACTTATACCTTGCTTAAGAAGGAAATTCTTCCACCACTTCTATCCCAAGATTATAAAAAAGCATTCTCTTACTTTCCTACTGTTTACAAAAGCACCAAGTGCTCTTTAATCCTTGTGGAGTGTATTATTCTGAATAGCTGTGAGGAAGGGACCTATGTTAATATTTTTCCAAATGTTTAGCCAGCTGTTTCAAATCAACCAAAAATTGTTCATTTTAATCCCAATGATTTGAGATGCCATCTTTCAAAAATATCAAAATTCATAATTATTCTCTTTCTAGATAGAGCTATTTGTCTATTTCTGCATTAATATTGCACTATTTTACAGTTATACAGCTTTATAGTCTATCTTGATATTTGGTATAGAAAGTTTCTCCTCATTATTGTTTTTTCCCCCCAAATTGCAGGGCTATATCTTGTACATTTTTTCTTCCATAATAACATTAGAATAAGCTTTACAGATTCTGTAAATAATAACCTTGGGATTTTGATTTGAATTGGACTTAATTTATAGATTAAATGTAGGAGAGTTGGCATTTTTATAATATTGAGTCTTTCCATTCTGGAGCATTGTGTGTTCTTCATTTAGTATTTAGGCCCATTATTTAGGCCTTCTTTTAGGATTTTCAAGTGTATTTATATAGCTTTATTTATCTAAATCTTAAGATTTCTTACAATGTTTGCTACTCATAGTTACGTTTGCTATTATGAATAGGTTTTTTTCATTCTATTTTCTAATTGTTTACTGTTGGTAAAAGAAGAGTTATTTATTTACTTACTTATTTGGTTGACATGTTTATTAAGTCTCCTCTCTCAGGGTCTCTTTTACTTTCCTTTCAGTATGGAAGACTTCAAACATATAAAAAGTAAACAGAATAATTATGAACCTCCATGTACCTATCTCTAATCTTCAACAGTTACCAACATTCTGCCATTTTTATGTCTTCTATACATCCATCCAGTTACCCACTTTCCACTCCCCAAATTAATTGCTGTTACTTTTTACAGTTTTTTTTAAGATTAAAAAAATTAAAGTTTTTTGTGGTGATAATTACAGATTCACATGAAGTTGTAAGAAATAATACAGAGAGATCCCATGTACCCTTTACCCACTTTTCCCCCTTGGTAACATCTTGCAAAACTGTAGTAAAATACCACAACCAGGATATTAACATTGATGTAGTCAAGATAAAGAGGATTTCCATTATCACAAGGATCCCTCATGTTGTCCTTTTATAGCCGTGGTCATTTCTCTCCCTATCCCACCCCTAGTTAATCCCTGGCAACTACTTTTGTGTTCTCCGTATCTATAATTTTTTCATTTCAAGAATGTTAAATAAATGGAATCACAGTATGTAAACTTTTGGGATTAGAATTTTTTCATTTAACATAATTCTCTTGAGATTCACCCAGAATATATATCTATCTTTTGTTCTTTTTACTGCTGAGCAGTATTCCATGGTATGGATGTACAACAATTTGTTTAACCATTTTGAAGGACATCTGGGTAATTTCCAGTTTTTGGCTATTATGAATAAAGCTGCTATAAACATTAACGTACAGATTTTTTTGTGAACATGAATTTTCATTTCTTTAGGATAAATACCTAAGATGCAATTGTATGCATAATAGTTAGTGTAGGGTAGTTGCATATCTAGTTTTTTAAGAAACTGCTGAACTGTTTTCCAGTTGAGCTGTACCATTTTACATTTCCACCAGCAATGTATGAGTGATCCAGTTATTTGCATCCTCACTAACATTTGGCATGGTCTCCATTTTATATTTTAGCCATTCTGATAGTGCATAGTGATGCCTCATTGTGGTTTTAATTTGCATTTCCCCAGTGGCTAATGATGTTAAACATCTTTGCATGTACTTATTTGCCCTCTGTATGTCCTCATAGGTGTAACCTGTCTTTGTTTTTTTTTTTAATACTGTTGAGCTTTGAGAGTTCTTTATATATTCTACATACTAGTTCTTTGTCGAATAAGTGGTTTGCAAATATTTTCTCCCAGTCTGTAGCTCATCTTTTCATCCATTTCACATGGGCTTTCACAGAGCAAAATTTTAAAAAATTGAATATAACAAGTTTTCCTTTTATGGATCATGACTTTGTGTCACCTAGGAACTCTCTGCCTAGCCTGAGATCCCAAAGATCTTTTTCCTATTTTTTCTAAAATTTTTATAGTTTACATTTTATATTTAAGTCCATAATTCATTTTGAGTTAATATTCTCATAGGTCAAGATTCTTCTTCTTCCTCCACCCCCCCGCCCACCATGTATGTCCTATGGCTCCAGCACCATTTGTTGAAAAGGATATTTTCCCTCCATTGAATTTCTTTTGATCCTTTGTCATTTGGGCATATGTGTTGTGGGTCTGTTTCTGGGTTCTCTTTTCTATTATATTGATCTCTGTGTCTATCCCTCCACCAATACCGTAGAGTCTTGGTTGCTGAAATTGGGCAGACTTCTTTTTCAAAATGGTTTTAGCTGTTAACTCTTTCATACTAATTTTAGAATAATTTTGTCTATATCTGCAGTAAATCTTGCTGGAATTTTAATAGGAATAGTGTTAAAACTGTATATGATTTTGGGGAGAATTGACATATTTACTATGGTGAGTCTTCCAGTTAATGAACATGGCATGGCTCTCCATTTATTTAGATCCTCTCTGAATTCTTTCATCAGAATTTTGTAGTTTTCAGCATGTAAGTTCTGTGAATATTTTGTTAAATCTGTACTCAAATATTTCATTTCCCTTTTTTTCCTTTGAGTGATTGTAAATAGTACTGTATTTTAAATTTTGGTGTCCATGTATTCATTTCTAGTATAAAAAGAGATAAATTTTTTAAACAAGAAAAGCTTTTTATTCAAAACAAATAATATAAACACATATATACAGACCACAGTGAGAGAGTTCACTGGGCTTTATGGATAGAAAACTTCTGGTATCCTGGACACACTAGACAAAACAGTGTGACTTATGACAAAGCAATAATAAAAAACTACAGTTACATTATGGCATTTCTAATAACTGAAATATTAAATCATTTCTCTAAGGAGAGAGTGCACAGGTTAAAATGTAGTATTTCTGTTTTCACAATCACTCAAACTGTTAAATCCTTAAATTTGAAATTTTAAAAATTGTTATATTAATAATCTATGAAAAACTATGCTCTACTTGATTTTCAAATGTTACACTAATCTTGTATTTTGGGGATAAACCCCACCTAGTTATAAAGAAACACTGGATATAAACTCCACCTATGCCAATCATGTTATGTCTCAGCTCCAAATCCACCTTCTGTATGCTGGGATGCTGGGGCTTGTTCTCCACAAACTGTTTCCCAGACTCCTTTGTCAGCTTGCTTCTTGTTAGGTTCTGCCAATAGGGGGCACTAGAGGGAGACTGGGAGGCAGGAGAAGGGGAGAACGGACTTCCAGTTCCTGTTGTTCTTGTTAGTGTTGCCTGCAGGGCCAGCAGCTCTTCACCTGCAGCAGCACTTCTTCCCAGTCTTGGCAGTTGGTCTAGCCTCCAGCTTCATTCAGTACTACTGGAACCGGCCTCATCACACCCCCTCAGAGATTACCAGGAGCAGTCAGGTGGTTCTACCCTCCTCAGAGGTTTGAGCCCTAGCTCTAAGGGTATATTCCTATTCTGGGCTTCTAGGTTCTGGTTACCTCATTCTCTTCTTTTCATTCCTCCAGGCCTAAAGGCAGTAGCTGCTTCCTGAGGTTATTATTTCTAGGTGACCTCAGCATTTCCTTTTTCCTTTTTCAGCCCTCTAATGCCAATTTCCCTATAATAAATTCCCTCTGCTGAAATACCTAGTGTGGTTTCTTTTTCTGACTGGACTCTGACATAATGAGGGTCACCTGTAGTGCCAGCTCAGTACCACTTAATTAAAGTTATTCCTTCTATTCCTCAAAGATAGAATTCTGGGATTGATTTGTAGATGTCCTTGGTCTTGAATAAAGTGCTTAGTTCCTTGTCAACAGAAAATGGGATTCTGGTAATCTAGAACATACAGTAGGATCACGACTAATTAAGGTATCACCTGGGGTTGCTTGGAAAGATGTACCTATTGAAGTACTTGCCTTTGAGACTAAGTGGATGTTGCACTTAACTCTTATGGTAGTAATGATGACAACAAGAACTGTGGGTGGGGTGTTATCTTATGACTGCACTAGAAAACTGACAGGAAATGACAAAACTCAAGGCTTTAAAGTCTAAGCTCAAGTCACATTCAGACATCAGAGAACTTTTATGGCAACCCTAAAGAGGCCTCATTTCTTATAGCTGTAAGACTAACTTTATTAAAAATGTGACTGGGTGGGTTGCAGAATCATAATGGAAATTGAATTCACAGACTCACCAAATTGTTTATGTAACAGTCAGGGCATTGGGAACAAGTGGGATTCTGAGACTTGGATTGGACTTGGATGAAAGTAAATACCCACGTCTCTCTGAGCAAGCAGAGCCCCTCTTCTTATGACTGAGAAGACTGACCTTTCCTTCTTGAAGACTCAGTAGTCACCTTACTTGAGGCAGCTACCTTGCAAGGGGATTCTTATACTCCTCAAGTCCCATCTTCATTGTCCATTATTTTCTATTCTATATGTAAACTAGAGTCAGACCTTAGTATGCTCAAGCAGAACGAATGAAGATTCTAACCTGGGAAGAAATTGCTTATACTTCAAAATAAATGCAGGAGTTTGATTAGATTGATTAGTAGAGGCCCAGGAAATATGTGTGAGAATAGACTCAAAGGGTGTTAGGCCAAAAAGAACAGAATATAGTTTTGTATCAGGATTAATATATTAATATGTGTACATTTACCAGATATTCTTGATTTAAGCTAAAGCTAGAAGTGGCTCAAATAGCTTGCTTGGATGACTAAATTGTGGACTCATTGACGGCCTACATTCAATGAAGTTTGGTGCCAGAACTTCCCTTGCATAATATACGGAAGGACTCCAAAGGCTAAGTAGGTGGGAATGTTGGAATAGATTTTCATGTGTGACCTGCTGTGATATGGTGACTTATAATAAGAAATATATACAGACAGTTCCCAACTTACGATGGTTACGCTTATGATTTTTTTTTTGGCTTTAAGATGATGGGAAAACAATATGCATTCAGTAAAAAACCATATTTCAAGTTTTGAATTTTGATCTTTTCCTGGGCTGGTGATATGTGGTATGACACTGTCTCATGATGCTGGGCAGTGGCAGCAGCCACAGCTCCCAGTCAGCCATGTGATCATGAGGGTAAACAGCCGATACACTTATAACCATTCTGTACTCATACAACCAGTCTGTTTTTCACTTTCAGTATAGTATTCAGTAACTTACATAACATATTCAACACTTTACTATAAGGCAGGCTTTATGTCAGATGATTTTGACCAACTGTAGGCTAATGTAAATGTTCTCAGCATGGTTAAGGTAGGCTAGGCTAAGCTATGATGTTTGGTAGGTTAGGTGTATTAAATACACCTTCAACTTACCATATTTTCAACTGGGTTTATTGGGATCTAACCCCATCTTAAGTTGAGGAAGCTCTGCATTTGGTCTTCGTCCCCATCTCTGGCACAAAACTCCTAAAATCCATGGAATTTCCTAAGTGATAAAAGTGAGAAAGGTGTCTTGGTATTTATAACAAACCCCTTTCCACCCCTGAGTTTATGTTAATGAGGTGACTTTTGGAAAGCCCCTAGGAATGGGGGCTGGTTGCCAGTGGACCCAGTCAAGTGATTAGAGGGTTGGAACTTTCAGTCCCACACCCCCTGACCTCCAGGGAGATGAGAGGGGCTGGAGATTGAGCTCAGTTGCCAATGGCCAATGATTTAATCAATCATTCCTATATAATGAAGCCTTCACAAAAACCCAAAGGATGGGATTCAGGGAGCTTCCAGGCTGGTGAACACATTCACGTACTGGGAGGGTGACACACCTCAAGTCCACAAAGACAGAAGTTCTTATGCCAGGACCCTCTCAGACTTCACCCTATGTATCTCTTCATCTGGCTGTTCATCTGTATGCTTTGTTGTATCCTTTATTGAATAAGAAACTGGTAAACATAAGTGTTTCCTTGAGTTCTGTGAGCTGTTCTAGTAAATAGTCAAATCCAAGGGGGAGGAGGTCATGGAAAACTATGATCTGTAGCCAAACCTGAGAGAAACTGTGGGTAACCTGGGACCTACTACTTGCAATTGGCATCTGAAGAGGGGGTCAGTTTTATGGGACTGAGCCCTTAACTTGAGGGATCTTATGCTATCTCCAGGTAGATAGTGTCAGCATTGAGTTAAATTGTAGGACACCCAGGTAGTGTCGCAGAATTGCTTGGCATGGGAAACGCCCACACATCTGGGGTCAGAAGCCTTGTGGATGTGGTAGTAGTGTGAGAGTGTAGGAGAAACACAGGATGGAGTTATTCTTACTCAGTTGGTGTTACCTCCTTTTTACATCTCCCAAGAGGTTCCAGAGGAGACTTCCTTCCCTAAAGGATTAAATTCATTAGTGAGGAAGATACAAGGATCCATGACAAGCTCTATGGTATCTCCTCTGCAGCCCAAGAATGATAGTGGAAGATATGGCATTGAGATGGACACAATACCATCTCTTAACCACCTTTTAATAATCTCCCTCTGCCTTTTTTTCTTCTCTCATAAACACACATGAAGTCTTCCTTTTCTGGAACACACCTGTAGTCACAATTTCCTAGAAATGCTAAAGGAAGTAGTAAGAAGTGTTTGCCTTCCAGCTCTCTAATATTTTTATCACTGACTGCTGTAAAACTGGTGAGTCACTTTAGGTAGGGGTGGGAATTTCAAAGATTGCTGAGGATAATAGCAGACCAGGGAGGAGGAGTTCTCAAAACTTTACTCCTAGTTACCAAAAATAAAAATGAGAAATGGGGGCAATTACACAGGAAACTAAGATGGTGTGTTATCAGTAAGTGGTGTTAGCCATTTTCCAGTTCTCTCAGGACTCATAACTCCATCAGTGATGTGCTTTTTAAAATTTCAAATTAAGTCACCAGAACTGAGATATGAAAAGCAGTTGATTTTATCACTCTCCAAAGAAACTACATTGGATATTTTTGGAAAGTAATTTCACTGATAATTTTAGTAGAATGATATTTGTGTTTCCAGAATTATTGAAACATTATAGATTTACTGAAATGCTTTACCTTATCACTGATTTAGAAATAATTTGTTTTCTAGACTGAGAATAACAAATCACTTCTAAAAAAAAAAAAGAGAAAAATTTGCGGTAGTCTGAAGGAGAGTATATCTGGTAGCGGATCCATATATATCTAAACCTTTTTATAAAACCCCAAACCAACCTTTCCTTGGTTGTAAATGCACCAAGCCTTAATACTCTTAGCTCTTGGCCTGACCTTGTCATTCCTAGAGGAAGAAAGTGCCTGTCATAGACTACAAACTCATAGTGTGTTTGCCTGAAGGTGGGGAGTCATCAACTGAAATCACATGATTTTTCTTTTCATTATAGTTTCTTCATTTTATCCCCCCACCTTTTCTCAAATCGGTATGGGGCCAGGCCATCAGCTCCATGTATGAATGAGTTGTATGGAAACCCTTTCATCTGCTTTCCCAATCCTGCTCTCAAACTATCACTTTTCCAGCATCTACTGATGGATCTTAGGGTGTCCATGCTCCCTCAGGACTTTAAGCCTCATGAAAGGTATGAGGAAATTTATCCAAACAGCAGATAAAGTTAAGGGGCTTCACTGCTGTCATCCTCCCTTCCACTCTGGTTGTAGTTGGGACACTATCCGTGCTCACTCTTCCCCCACTCCACCTGCTTTCTACCCCAGAAGGTAGAAACCAACCATGGCAACCCTGAGAGCGAATACAGCACTGATTCTCCAAAATTTTGGTGTCAAGACCACTTCACACTTTTAAAAATTATTGAGGATCCCAAAGAGCTTTTGTTTGTGATGCTTTTCTATTTTTTTTGTTATTGTTTGTTTGTTTGGTGGCCTGGCTTGCGGGATCCTAATGCCCTGACCAGGGATCAAACGGGGCCCACAGCAGTGAAAGGGCAGAGTCCTAACCGCCAGGGAATTCCCTGATGGTTTTCTACTATTATTATCTATTGATAGTAACTATATTATATTAGAAATTAAAATTAGAGAAATTAAAAAATATTTATTTAAAAATAACAATAGAAACCTATGACAAGTTAATGTATAATAAATCACATATTTTATGAAAAATTACTATATTTCTCAAAGCAAAAAATTAGTGAGAAGAGTAGCATTGTTTAACATTGTGAAAATTTCTTTAATAACTACTTAATAGAAGACAGTTGGGTTCTCACATCTGCTTCTACAGTCAATCTATTAAAATTTTTTTTTTTTTTTTTGCCGCTCAGCTTGTGGAAGCTTAGTTCCCCAACCAGGGATTGAACCCAGGCTCACGGCAGTGAAAGTGCGGGGTCCTAACCACCAGACCGCTAGAGAATTCCTAAAATATATTGTTTTGGTTGAAGCAGATGAAAAAAACTCAGCACCACACAGATGTGTAATTGGAAAAGGGAGGAGTATTTTAATAACTTTTTCAGATAAATGTGGATAATCTTCTTTGATAGTACACTGAAACTTGACCAGTGCAAGTTTCTTAAGGATGGTTCAAATGTGGAATCTGAAACCTTAGCAGTGAATGATTTTTATTCTATTACATTAAAATCAAGTGACCTATTTTACACCTTGAAATTTTTGATTGCCCATGCATGATTTTGTAACATCATTCTTTGGTCATTTGGAAAATATTGGTTCCTTGAATTATGAAGATCTTTCAAGTATTGATACATTTAATAATACAACATCAAAAAACATTTTTTTAAACCACTGGTCTCATCAAAAAAGTCTTATGTTATATTGGAATGATGGCAAGCTTATGGTGGTGTATTCAAGTTTTCAAAAATTCTAATATTTTTTCTTGAAAGCTAGAATGTTGTCATTGACAACAAACACTGTCAGCTGTTTCCTTTGCAGTGACAGGCTCACTTCATTCATTTTTGAGATAATGTCTGCCAGATATTTAAGTTTGCCTACTATTCTTTCAAGAAATAATGATGTTCCATGAAAAAAGCAGCTAAGTTAGCTTGCAACTCAAACAATTGTACAAGTGCTTTTTCTCGAGACAACCATCATATTTTGGTATTCAATAGAAGTGCTTTATATATATTTCCCATTTTGTCACATAGAATATTAAAAAGATCCAAAACTTGATATTTTAACAACATTAATAATTTTTACTGCTTCTTTAGGATGGTCTTATGTGAAACGGATTCCCACCCCCCCGCCATCTGTGTCTGGTGATGAAGAATACAATGGATGCTAGTACCAGTTAGGTGTCTAAGGCATCAGCAGTGCCATCCACAATTATTTTTGTTCCATCAGTGTAGATGTCAACACAATGAAAAAGGCAAATAGCATGTCAGCATTATTTTGAAAATAGTTTTTATCTCACAGGCCTCACAACGAGAACTGCTAGTCCAGCATATGAGACAGTAACACAATTCTAAAATTTAAGTCTTTTAATATGGTAGCCTTGAGTTCCCTCAGCCTACTCTTCTTTATGTCCTTGTTGTGCTGCACCTGATTTTTTTTTCTACAGTATTTTGGGGAAACCTTATCCACGTACATCCCTATCCCCTTCTGCCTGTGTTGGGTGTTCAACTTTGTGATTAACTGCCTTATCAGTTTGATCAGTAAGTCAAATGTTTATATTTAGAGATAAATTTTTAAATGTACATCGAGTTATATTTAGCCTATCTGCTTCATATCTTTCAGGAATTCATCAATATTTCCTTGGTGGTAATAGCATTCCTCTCGATTTTTCTAGTACTGCTTTTTTTTTTCTTTTTATATTTTTGTTATTTCAATGGCACTTTTGGAAGGAGAAGTGGAAAAAACTTTGATTCCATTTGTCAATTTCTTAAATCCAGAGGTATTCCTTGTATTTGGAAATAGTGGGAATTTGGATTTTCCACTAATTTAGATGGATATTTCCCCTAACTAAGTGGGTTTAAATAGTGAGGTTTTGGGTACTTTGTGACTTAGAGATGGACTCTTCAACTCATTGTCAACTTTGGCCAAGCTGCCTCCCTCCAGAGTTCATTTCAAGGGCAGGGAGGTTATACAAGCCAGAGATGTCATGGTGTATCAGCCTTTCTAGTTGGCTCAATCCCAGAACAATGTTCTGTTCTTACTCCAAACAATTCTTCACTGAATTTGGCAACAGGCATTGGGCCTGGCTCTTAAGATCCCATAAAAAATGTCTATCCTTTTCAGTAAGTTTTCATGGCTTCCTATTTTCTGGCATGAAATTAAGATTAAAATGTTTTCCTTTTCACCAAGTTCTAAATCAAACAAATAGAATGGAAATATTTGTGGGGGAGATATTTATTGGAAGGGGGATTATAGAAGGAGAGGGAACTATGCATCATCAATTGACTGAGTAACGCAGAATTCAGGATAATGTCATCATTCATAATCAGTTTTTTCTGCATGTGAAAATATTAGTAACACAACAAAGATTAGACTCTGTATTGGATATTTTTTACTTTAGCAGAGATAAAGTTCACTAAGTTTCCTTCTGAGGGTTGAAGTTTTCTACAATAAATCAAAAATTCAGATGTCACAGGGATTTTTCTTTTAAGAAGATTTTCAGAAAAGGTCTACTAAATCAATTCCTATTAGTGGTGTCAGATTCACTTTCCGTGTTTTGGTATATCATGCAGACACTTTAAAAAGTTCCTACTCAGTCCTAGAATAGAAATTGTGTCTAAGCAAAAGTTCTTCTTGAGGTGATGACGTTGCTCAGCTAAGAATAAATTAGTAAAATCAATACTTGTTGACTGAATCTGGGTAAAATGGCTTTGAAGAATTTAACATTTCTGTATGGCTTTTAATAATTATAAATACAGTAAGAAGATTAGTTTCATTCATTTGCAATATAACCAACATGGTTAATAAGAAGACATTATTGTTCAGCATCCATAGTAGTAACAATAGCACCATTTTTCAAAGCTCTTCTCCAAGGGGGCTGTGGAAGAGTAGATTATTGTTCCACAAACATTCATTCCCTCCCCTCCAATCCTTATGATAGGGGTAAGTATTCTTCCCTTTCCCACTGATGTTGGACTTGGCTGTGTGATTTGCTTTGGCCAAAGGTACGTGGTTAGGAATGATAACAAACAACATGTGCGCCTAGGCCTTGAGAGGAACTGTGTGCATCCCTTCATTGCTCTGGGAGCTTTTGTCCTCTGGCAGGAGAAGAAAATGCCCTCAGGTAGCTGCTGTTCCTTCTGCCTGAATATCCCACCTCATCCACAGACCTGCAGCCTAAAGCAGGCTGTCCCAGTCAATCTGAAGACTTGTGAGCGTGAGAAAAAATGCTAATTCTTGCATGACAGGTTTATGATGCAGCAAAAGCTGATTTGTACAGGGATTCATAGCATACAACTGCTTCCTCTAGGATATTAAGCCAGCAGGTATTATAATTACTAGTTTGCTAGGGGAGGCAGAATTTTCAAAATTCTGCAAAGAACTTCTTTTTTGACCAATTGCTAGTCAGAGTGTGTTTTATTTCTATGTATCTGTGAATTTTTCAGACTTCCTTCTGTATTTTTTTCTTTTTTTGGCCACGTGCAGCTTACGGGATCTTAGTTCCCTGACCAGGGATTTTTTTTTTTTTTTTTTTTTTTGCGGTACGTGAGCCTCTCACTGTTGTGGCCTCTCCCGTTGCGGAGCACAGGCTCCGGATGCGCAGGCTCAGCGGCCATGGCTCACGGGCCCAGCCGCTCCACGGCATATGGGATCCTCCCGGACCGGGGCACGAACCCGTAGCCCCTGCATCGGCAGGCGGACTCTCAACCACTGCGCCACCAGGGAGGCCCCCCTGACCAGGGATTGAACCCATGCCTTTGGAAGTGAAATCACGGAATCCTAACCACTGGACTGCCAGGGAATTCCCCCTTTTGTTATTTATTTCTGGTTTCATTCCACTGTGTTTGGAGAAAATACTTTATGATTTTTTTTTGTGTGTGTGGTATGCGGGCCTCTCACTGCTGTGGCCTCTCCTGTTGTGGAGCACAGGCTCCGGACACGCAGGCTCAGCAGCCATGGCTCACAGGCCCAGCTGCTCCGCAGCATGTGGGATCTTCCCGGACTGGGGCACGAACCTGCGTCCCCTGCATCAGCAGGCGGACTCTCAACCACTGCGCCACCAGGGAAGCCCTACTTTATGATTTTAATCCTTTTAGATTAATTGAAACTTGTTCTGTGGCCTAGCATATGGTCTATGCTGGAGACTCTTTCTTGTGTATTTGAGAAAATGTGTATTCTGTTATTGTTGGGTGGAGTGTTCTATATATGTCTATTAGGTCTAGTTGGTTTATGGTGTTATTCAAGTCCTCTATTTTCCTGTTAATCTTCTAATTGTTCTACCCATTATTGAAAGTGGGGTATTGAAATCTCCAACTATTCTTCTAGATCTTTTCATCCCTTCAATTCTGTCAGCTTTGCTTCATATATTTTGGGATTCTGTTGTTAGGTATGTATGTGTTTAGAATTGTTATATCTTCTTCATGGATTGACCCCTTTATCAATATATAATATCTTTCTTTGTCTTTCTGATCAGAGGCTTTTTCTGATCTAGAGTGATAAAGTGGATATTTAACCTACCTCACTGCAAAATAACATCTGCTTTAAGCATATCTTTTATGCAATAAATCCTTTAACATTTGATGCACAAAAAGTTATGAATTAGATTGGTATTTTAAGGATGGAAATAAGGCCAGTGTGGCTGAACATATCAGTATCAACCGGAGTCAGAGAGGTAGGCAAGGGTCAGGTCATGCAGGGCTTTCTAAGATAAGGTAAGGAGTGTGGAACTTGTTCCCAGCGAAATGAAAGTTCAGTGGAGGGTTTCAAGCGTGGGAGTTACATTTTTAAAAGTTCACTCTGGGAGCTGTATGAAGAATGGGTAGTAGACAGGTACAGGTGGAGGGCAGGGAAAGGAGTGAGGCTTTTTCTATACTCCAGGCAAGAGATGTTGATGGCTTGACCATAGGGACAATAATGGAGATGGAGGGAAAGGTAGACTTTTGAGATATACCTTGGATTTTGAGTGGATAGGACTTGCTGATGGACTTATGTAAGGAATGGGAGAGAGGACTCAAGGATAATACTTCTTTTTCTTTTTTTGCTTGCATACCTGGATAGCCTTTCCTGAGACAAGGAGAAGAGGAGTAGGTCTTTTTTGTTTGTTTTATTGGTTGGGTGGTTCCTTGGGCTACAGAATAAATCAAGAGTTTTTTGTTCAGTTTTTTAATTTTAAAATGTCTATTTTAGACAAGCTTTCAAGAAGGAAGGAGTGGACCATTGCGTCAAATGTTGTGTGATATCAAATAAGATGAGGACCAAGAAGTGACCACTGGATTGGCAACATGGGGGTCATTGATAATTCCGAAAAGAGCAGTCTCTGGGGGCAGAAATGTGATTTGAGTGGATGAATGAGAGACTGTGAGATGAAGAAGTAGAGACAGTGTATATAGATAACTCTACCAAGAAGTTTTTCTGTGGAGGGTTTGAGAATTGGTTGGTAATAATTGGTAGAAATTGTGAGTTTTCCTTTTTAAATGAGATAGAACACAATTAGCATCCCTAGCCCCTACTAAATGCCACTAGGGTTCCCTGGTCACTGTGACAGTCAAAATGCATTCTCATTCATTTCCTAATTCTTCTTGGAAAAGAAACTCCTGCCTTCCCACCTTCCAAACTATGACTTGTGTAATCATGCAAATAATCTAGTAGGGAGGGAAAATGCAAGAGAGAGAAAGGATAATTGCAGAAGTGAAGACTGATTACAAAAGGGGAGAGGATCTAAGCGTTGCTCATAGTAAAGGAAAGGAAGCAAAGAGAATGTGTGCTGAGTGGGTAGGTGGTATGAGGGGAGGTTATATGCTGTGTATAGGGGCAGCAGTATTGGGGTAATGGATTTGAAGAGAGAGAAGAAGGAAACAGTTGTTTTGGATGGTAGAAAGCAAACATGCTAGGGAAGTGTTATCAGATTGAAAGAAGATTGAGTACCCATTTGAGTTTCCGTTGTCTGTTTCTACCATTCAGCACTGAGCTCTGTGAGTGCAGAAACTGTGTCTCTTTTGTTGTGCACCAGTGTACCTGTGGCACACAGTATGGGACCCAGTGCCTAGTAAGTACTCCATAAATATTCAATGATTTAATGATGTTTGACTCTGTTGAAATGGCTATCTTAGATGACAACTATATTCTTTACCAGTATTCCATAATCCTTGTTTTTCAGATATCTTATTCATTCATTCCATTCCTCCATCCCCCTGTTCGGAGAGCTCTGTGCCTTCTGCAGGTCTTGAGCTGATCAGCTTATCCAAGTGGCACCTCCTGGGCATGACCTCACTTGCTCATCAACTTCCTGTTGATGCTTTTCTAGGGTTTCTATTGTGGATGTAATTGTCATTGAATTAGTTCCCTTGCCATCTCCTCCTTTACACTCACACATTCTTTGATGAGCTCCTTGCTTTTTGCATTCTTCTCTCTCCCGACTCTCATCAGCATAGGTGCCCTCCTCTTTCCAAGTATCAGCTTGCTCCCTCCTCAGTGATTCCCAATATCTACAAGATACACTAGCATTTTTAAAATTACATGCATATTGTAGAAAAAATTAAGAAAACCGACATAGTGTCTTAATACTGAAAGTATCTTTGTCAGACACCATCTGGTAGATTGCATTGATTGCAGTTTTTCACTCTTCCTTTCCAGTAAGAAGATTATATATCCCTTCCTCATTGACTTGGGCTTTGCCATATGGCTACTTCTGGCCAATGAAATGTGAATGATATGACTTATGCTATGTCTGAGCAGAAGTTTTAAACATGAATGTCTGATTTGGTTTGGCCATTTGAGTTTCTGCTCTTTGCTACAAGCATAGCATGTCCCAAATAAGGGCTGTTCCTTCTGCCTGAGTCCTGGAATGAGAAAAACTGTGGAGCAGACCCAATCCAATCCACAGCCTGACCTTCTGTGTAGTGAGAAATAAGTGTTTATAAGCTACTGAAATTGTGTTTTTTGTTGTTTGTTATTAAGGCAAGACCTAATACACATTTCTTCCACCAAGATTTGACTTTCAAGCTCAGTCCTCTCAATCCCTACAAAAGGGATGTCATGCATGGTGCCAGACCCTCCTCTTGTACTCGTTGATCAGGGCATTCTTTCCCTCTGAACCCAGATAGGAGCCCAGATATGGCCTCAGAATGTTTTTGAAAACAGTGTTCCAGGGAGCTACTATGAATCAGGCAGAGATGGCTGATGAGATGAAACCTTTTCAGCATGCTTCCACTACTCTATTCTGTCCTCTAAGTTTATTGATAACTCTTGCTTAGATGGGTCCTTCAAAGAAGGAATGTCCTTAGAAATACTGATCAGAGCTGCCTGGGCTCGCAGAACTCATTTTTTTATTTTTTAATGCTTATCATATCTTTAGTATCTTCGAAACAATAATACTAGATGAGAAGGAAATGCAAACTCATAAAGGTGTGACTTGCTGAAGATCACACACTAAGATTTGAACTTGGTCTGTTTGTCTCTGATGCTCATAATCTTTCCATTATACCCATAGTGTCCAGGTGTGGCTAAAGTGTTCTACTGGCTAGAGCCCTTGGATATCTTCTCTTGCTGGGCCTTAAACTTTTCATTTCTGAGACTTTAGAGGCACTGAAGCAAGTGGATCCTTTAGATCTCTCTTTCCCCCCCAAAAGCTGATATCCAAGTGTCTTCTTTGTGGATGAAGAGAGCTGTGATGGAATTGTATACTAAGGAGTTATTAGTGGGACTAGGAGAGGCACACAACTGGCTCAGGAGGCCTGTCTTCCTGGCAAATGTATATTCTTGAACTCCACTCAAAGCAGTAGCTGAGGCTTTATGGAGAAAGCCAACCATGGAAGCCAAATATCCTTAGCATGTCATTGAATGTCAACCTGTTAATTAAAAGGCATAGTGGAGGCTCCATCAAAACATGGGTTGGGGGCTTCCTTGGTGGCACAGTGGTTAGGAATCTGCCTGCCAATGCAGGGGACATGGGTTCAAGCCCTGGTCCGGGAGGATCCCACCTGCCATGGAGCAGCTAAGCCCGTGCGCCACGGCTGCTGAGCTTGCACTCTGGAGTCCACGAGCCACAACTACTGAGCCCGTGTGCCACAACTACTGAGCCTGTGTGCCACGGCTGCTGGGGACTGCGCACCTAGAGCCTGTGCTCCATGGTGGGAGAGGCCACCACAGTGAGAAACCTGCACACCACAACGAAGAGTAGCCCTCGTTCACTGCAGCTAGAAGCCCGCGCACAGCAACGAAGACCCAACACAGCCAAAAATAAATAAATAAATAAATAAATAAAATAAATTTATTAAAAACAAAGAAACAAAACACAGGTTGGTCCTATGTTCATAGCAGCACCATTTATAATAGCCAAGACATGGAAACAACCTAAATGTCTATTGACAGATGACTGGATAAAGAAGATGTGGTACATATATACAATGGAATATTACTCAGCCATAAAAAGAATGAAATAATGTCATTTGCAGTAACATGGATGGGCCTAGAGATTACCATACTAAGCAAAGTAAGTCAGAAAGAGAAAGACAAATACCTATGATATCAGTTATATGTGAAATCTAAAATGCGACACAAATGAACATATTTATGAAACAGAAACAGACTCACAGGTATAGAGAACAGACTTGTGGTTGCCAAGGGGGAGAGGGGTGGGGGAGGGAAGGATTGGGACTAGCAGATGCAAACTACTATATATAGGATGGATAAAAAACAAGGTCCTACTGTATTGCATAGGGAACTATATTTAATATCCTGTGATAAGCCATAATGGAAAAGAATATGAAAAAGAGTATATATATATATATATATGTATAACTGAATCACTTTGCTGTACAGCAGAAATTAACACAACATTGTAAATCAACTATACTTCAATAAAATTAAAACAAAAAGCAAAAAACAAAAAAACCCCATGGGGTTGGGTGATGAGGTAACTAAAATATGCACTACTAGTCTTTTAGGTAATGGTTATGGGCTGAGGTTCAATGAGGTAGTGGTCCATGGTTTTACCTGCAAGGTGACTCATCCATTGCAGAGCCAGTCATTATCATGGAGGTTGACCAAATATAAAAAGAAGTCTCTAAGATATAAGGACATCAGGCTAAATGTTCTTCTAAGCATTTATAGCTCTGCAATGATGTTGCTATTGCCCCATTTTATGTTTATCCTTCAACTACGTCATTTTTTTCAAAGTGGTTATGATTTTGGCCTTGTCATTTCTGCCACTAGGCGGCTTCCAAATTGTCCATTCTTGGCAAGGTTTAATGCCTTGTCCCTTGTCCTGCTGTCAGGGGCAGCTCATTTGAGATGCTAAGAGGACCTGCTTTATTGCTCAGCCAGCCAAGGCCTAAGCTACTTTCTGACATTTCAAAGTGAATTGATGACAGAAATTTCAATTTGTTTCAAAAGAGAGGTGTCAAGAGGCCCAGAGCTCAGCAAATGAGTGGCCAGGTCTTTTGGAGGCACTGGTTTGAGTGCCTCATGGATGAAAGGCAGTCTTACTGCTGTTTCAGCAAAGGATGAAGAAACTCATTCTTCTTTATATGTTAAGTGCTGCTTCTGAAGAATGCTTGGTAATCTAACACTTACTGATGATTAAAATGGATTAAAACTCCGTCTTATCTACTTTGCTAAATACAGTGATCAGAGGTTGTTTTTCATCTGTCCCTTTGCGAGTCAACTGCCTCTTCTACTCTCAATACCTGTGGTTTGGATGGAGCTGATTTGAGACCTTTGTTTCAGGGGTAGACTCAGGCCTGTCCAACGAGAACCATGGATTTGATTTAGAGATGGGTATGTTAGCTGTATCAATCAGGATCCTGGAAACAGATGAAACTCACAAATAACCTTCCCATGCAAGTGTAGGCAGAGTACAGGAAAACCATAAGAGGTAGTGCAGTTCCTGGGGTTACTCATAGTGGGTCATTGGTACCACCCACAGCTTGTAGAGGCAAGACTGAGGAGCCATTATGGGAACTCAAAGAGGGAAAGATGTGTGGAGAGAGCTGAGGCAGGACCTCTGACTATTGGCCAAGAGACACAAACACCCCATGCAGAGCCTTGCAAAAGGATCTGGGGAAAATGAACCTTCTGATGTCATTCTTCTGTCTTCCTTCAGTCTCCTGTTGGTCTTCCCACTGACAATACCCAAAGGAAGGAGCCATTGGAGCATCTGCCCAGGCCAGCCTCCCAGCTACAGAGCAGGAAGAAGGATGGAGAGCAGATTTGAAGGTCAAGCTGAAGATGTTCAGCACGTGAGCCAATTCTGGCCAACTGAGAGTCTGTCCTGGGACTTTTTTTTTTTTTTTTTTCAGTACGTGGGCCTCTCACTGCTGTGGCCTCTACCGTTGCGGAGCACAAGCTCTGGACGCGCAGGCTCAACGGTCATGGCTCATGGGCCCAGCCGCTCCGCGGCATGTGGGATCTTCCCGGACCGGGGCATGAACCCGTGTCCCCTGCATCGGCAGGCAGGCTCCCAACCACTGCGCCACCAGGAAAGCCCCTGTCCTGGGACTTTTAATGGGACAGTTGAGTAATACATATTCTCCATCCACTGGGATTTCTGTGGAAAATAAGCTTGGAGCTACTGGTGGTCATCTTGTCATCCCTCTGAAGAGAGGAAAGCAGAGCAAAGAGATGGGGACAAATTCCTAATGACATTTAAGCACTTGGATCCAGTTACACTTGAAGACTACCCTCAGGATTTTCAGCTAGGAGCCAATAAATTCCCTTTGCTTCAGCCAGTCAGGTTTCTGTCACTTGCATCTGAAAGAGGCCTAAGGAATGCATGGTGTGCACGGTTCAGCATACTGCAGAACTCAACTCAGGGAGCCATCAAGATGATCTCCTGCCACCCGAAGCAGTTGCTCCTAACCCATTCATTTCACTAAATGTGGGCTCCCTGTTCTGTGTGGGTGCCAGCCCCTGTCTTTCCATAACCATATCCAGCTGCAGCCTGTTTCTAGGTAGTTCTAATCATGAGAGCCAGGTATCAATGGCCCAGAGGCATCATTAAGCAACATCTGGAATTTTATGAATTTGATGTGTTTGGGTCTCACACAGGATTAACCCAAAGAGGAATACACTGAGACACATAGTTATCAAACTGACAAAAATAAAGGGAAAGAGAAAATATGAAAAGCCACAAAAAACATACAAAGAAATCCCTATAAGGTTATCAGCTGATTTTTCAGCGGAAACTCTGCAAGTCAGAAGGGAGTGGCATGATATATTTAAAGTGATGAAAGGGAACAACCTACAACCAAGAATACTCTACGCAGCACGGCTCTCTTTCAGATTTGACAGAGAAATAAAAAGCTTTACAGATAAGCAAAAGCTAAGAGAATTCGGCACCACCAAACCAGCTTTACAACAAATGCTAAAGGAACTTCTCTAGGTGGAAAAGAAAAGGTCACAACTAGAAACAAGAAAATAACGAAATGGGAAAGCTCACCAGTAAAGGCAAATATACAGTAAATGTAGGAAATCACCCACACACAAATATGATATCAAAACCAGTAATTGGGAGAGGAGGAGAGTACAAATGCAGGATATTGGAAATGCATTTGAAATTAAGAGATCAGCAACTTAAAACAATCATGTAAATATATAGACTGCTACATCAAAACCTCATGGCAACCACAAACCAAAAATCTATAATAGATATACACACAAGAAAGAAAAAGGAATCCAAACACAACACTAAAGATAGTTATCAAATCAATGTGTTTGGGAGAGACAATGTTTCAAAATATGAAGGAAAAATAATGAAGGAAAAAAGGCTAGAGTGAATATATTCTGCAGTTAGATATTTAATTGAGATATAAAATGTAGGCAAAGTTGGTAAATGTTGGGGCAGATCACGTAATTCCATGGGAGAGCTATTTTAACATAAGGATAGGCCCAGTCCATGTGCTCAGGTTCAGTAATACCTATTTGGAGAGATACTTAGCCTCAAAGGACATTTGATAAGTCCTTGGTCAGCATCTTGGTAGGTGGTGGATCCTCTATTTATAGGGAGCCCTCTCCTTGGAGTGTGTGTGTGTATGTGTGTGTATAAAACAAAGTCACCTATAATATTGTTTTTCACCAGCAAGAAAGAAAAGGGAAAGAGTCTGTGGGCAGAGGGCCAGGAGGGTTCAGTCCTCTTCAGAGCAGCCCTGCAGCTCACCCTTCCCCCAAGCTCCCATCTCTAGCATTCCTTCCAACCACACCGAGCAGAGGGTGAAAATCCCATCTGTAATTTCAGGGCTGGGGGAAGGGCTGGAGCACAGTGCGGCAGAGCAGACAGAGCGTAAGTTTGCACCCAGTTTCTTCCATTCATTAACTGTGCGACCTTGGATTAATCTCTTTGAGTTCCTGCTTCTTCCTTTGTAAAATGGGGATAATAATATCTTCCTCAGAGCATGGCTGTGAGGATTAAATGAGATCAAGTGAACAAAGTTTCTAATGTACTGCTTGTTGAATGTTTTCATAAATGGCCAAAACAACGTCAATGACAACAAAATTGGACAGGCCGGATTGCAGCACATCAAAGATTCAATTTGAAGCCAGCATGACGCCTGACACTTGACAGCACATGCTAGCTCCTTTCTCTTTCTTCCTGCTCCCCCGCCCTCCACCCCGTGCCCGCTGGAAACAAGGAAACTATTTATGATTTAATGTTAAGTCAAAAGATACATACAGAATTGTGTCTATACTATGCTGCACTATGGCACAGGCTTGTGTACATAGGAGGGGCACCATTGGGGGTCCCCTAGGTGCTTCATTTTTGTCATCTTTACACGCGGGATTTATGTTCAGATGGGGGAAATACTCTAAGCTTTTACAACTTAGCTTAGTTTTTGACCAGGTGTGAGTATTTATTACACATAAACCTTACCAAGGCCAGTAGAGAGGGCACTAAAAAATAAAAACAGTTTGATTCTTTGGAGAAATAGGAATTTTGCATTTCAACTCCTGTTGATGGGAAAAATAAACATTAGTGATAATTTAAATTAGAATTATAGGATCATCCTCTGTCCTTGTTTTACTTTGCTAAGGAAAAATGAATGGTTGGATGTAAAGTATTTAGCATAAGTCCTGACATAGAGTAATCAATAAATGTGAGTTTGTAGCATCAACATTTATGACATGAGAGGCACCATTCCTGCATGAATAAACTTATAGAATCCTCACAACAAGGCAGTGAGGGAGGGACTATTAGTATCCCAATTTTGGAGGTGGGAAAACAGGCACAGAGAAGTGAAATCACTTGTCTGGGGTCACATCACCAGTAGGTGGCAGAGCTGGAGTCCCCCTGGGGCCCAGGCACCAGAGTCTTGCTCCTCAACATTCCACCCATGTGAACGGTCATTTAGCAAAGCTGCTCCCTGTGGGGCTCATGGAAAAGAAAATCGAGTGGCTGGCAGACCTTTTAGGGGAAGATGGTCTTTGGGTCCCTGGGCCTCTAGGGGAGGGGAGGATGAAGGCTGGAGAGGAGGAAGAGGGGAGCAGGGACTGGTTCTGGCCCTAGTTTCTGCACCTTCTGGAGGGGAGGGAATGGAGGGGTTGGGAGTGGCGGAACCCTGGGTGGACTCATTTGTTCTTTGGTGGAGGGGGCGGGAGGGACAGACATGTCCCTAAAGTCAGACATGGGATCCGGCAGATGAGGAAAAGGGACTGAACCATACAGGGCCACTCTTAACTTCCAGAGTCTTACGCCCAGAAGGCTGTCTGAGATATCATCTGGAGCAACATACCCGCCCAACCCCACCTCCACCCCATGTGCACAATTTAGAGAGCAGGACACAAGGGCCTGAGATGGCAAATGCCTTTTCTTCTACTGCCCCATTAGGCTTCTATAAGTAACCCTCAATCCGTAGACAGAAATGTTCCCAGACAGAAGAGACAGAGGTGAAGCTCTCCCCAGTCTCTGTGCCCTGTCTGGGCTCCGCTTGAGGCAGTGTTTCCCTCTCCTCTCAGACCCCCACTCCTGCTGAGACCCTTCCCCACTCTGATCTCAATGAGATAGTGGGTAGGGAGTAGGGGTGGGTGGGCCTGGTGTAACCCAGGCAAGGCCAGGATGAAATCAGACGCTGAGCTCAGGGCAGAGCTGTCCTGGGTGAGGCATGGACTCCAGGGATCAGGAGCTAAGTTGGGGCCAGAAGCCAGAGGCATGATTGGGGAGCTCCCACAGGTGCTGGAATTGGAGGGCAAAGCAAGGCCGAGGAGTCAGAAGCAGGCAGGGACCTCAGGAAAAAATCCTGACCCTCTGCCTTTCCCGGGAGCCATCCCAGCTGAAGGGGTACCCAGAGGCTGGAGCTGAATCATGGCTCCTCACCTGAGACCAAGAGAGAAGCCGGCACTGCAGAAGCAAGTTGAGTCAGAAACATGTGAGAAGCTGTGGTCTAAAAAGGGAAATCCAAAGGGTCACCAAAGTGAAGGGGCCAGAAGCAGCTACGGCAGCTGGGGCAGGGAGCCAGGAATCTGAGAACCAGGGAGGTGAGAACAAAAATAGTATGTCCAGGGTAAACAGGATTGGCTTAAAACAGGTGCTGCTGGTAGCTAAGTCTGGTGGGCCAGCTGGGCATGGGGGACTGTGGACTGCTAAATTTAAAGCGCCAGAACGGACACCAGTGTCCAGGAGACCCTGAACCCATCTCAGCCTGGGAGCCTCTTATAATAGCTCAGCCTGGGTCTGAGATGGTCTAGGCACAGCTTGCCCTGGGCCTGGAGCTGGCGGACCAGGCTGAGTCTCTGGGGCAGAGGAAGGCAGCCTTGGAGATAAGGACGAATCTTGACGGGCTGGACCCTCAGCACCCTGGGGCCTGCACGCTTAGGGCTGCATGAGAATGTAGGGCTGCGGGAGAAAGTGGCTGATGAGTCACAAGTCCCAGATGTGGAGCAGATGCTACAGGCAGCTCTGGACTGCTTGTCAGTGGATCTGACCACGCCTGGACCAGCTGTCAGGCTCAGGCCACTGGCGTTCCTAGCACAGAGAGCCTAAGAACTTTCTCCTCTGTGAGTGTTCCCGCTTTGAAATGTTTCGAAGCCCCACTCGGGTGAGCAAGTGTATTCTCAGAGCCAGGCTTTACAAGTTGATTTTTATGACGCATCTAGGCAGAAGGCGAAACGCCCCAGTCATTAACTCACTTCCCCTTGTGGATGAATTCCGCAATGAGTCGTTCATCTGAGCTGTGGAACGAACTTCTCCAGCACACACAGACCTGTCTGTCAGTGTACACTTGGCTGCTCAGATAAATCCTTGGCACCTCACAGGATGTCCCTGGTTCACCTCTGAGACCGCGTGCTTTCTCTTGCAGGCAACTTTGCCGGCTGCTTCCTGGAACAGGCCGGGACACAGGGATGATGTTCTGTGGATAAGGCTGTGCTGTGTCAGGCGAGGCCCAGAACACACATCTGGATGCTTAACCCCTAGCATACCATGGCAGCCAGATGGCTTAATCCGTCCTCTGCTTGTGTCTGTCCTTTTGTTATTTTATTATTTTTTTTATTTTTTAGTTCACTCTTTCTTTTTAAAATTGAAGTATACTTGATTTACAACATTGTGTTAGTTTCAGGTACATAGCAAAAGGATTCAGCTATATATATATATTTTTTCAGATTCTTTTCCATTATAAGTTATTACAAGATATTGAATACAGTTCCTCGTGCTAGAGTAAATCCTTGTTGTTCATCTATTTTATATATAATAGTGTGTATCTGTTAATCCCATACTCCTAGTTTATCCCTCCCCCCCGTTTCCCCTTTGGTAACCATAAGTTTGTTTTCTATGTCTGTGAGTCTGTTTCTGTTTTGTAAATAAATTCATTTTGTATTATTTTTTAGATTTCACATATAGGTGATATCATATAATATTTGTCTTTCTCTGACACTTCACTCAGTATGATACTCTCTAGGTCCATCCATGTTGCTGCAAATGGCAATATTTCATGTCCTTTTAAATCCTAACTTAATGGTCACAGGTTTTAGGCTACTTCTGTTGTTTTCAAATAGGGCTCTGACCATGTCTCCGAAGGAGGGTCCCCGAAGCAAACGCGGCAGGCCGGCTGCCAAGGCTGGCAGAAGGAGAGGCAGCGCTGGAAATAAACACAGGGTGTTTGCTTACAGATTCTTCTCCACAACGTCATGGGTGAGTCAGATGATTTCTCACCCCAGATTCTGTTTTTACCCACTTTCCTACTCAGAGGCAGGGTGGGAGGATTAGATAAAGCTTAAAATATATCCCCCAGCTATCTCCTTTTGTCTTTTGGGTTTTAATGCAGAATCAGGATTCTTTCATTTTTTGATGCAGTCAGGAATTATTTTTGACTTTCTCACTTGCATTCTGTTTTTATTTACACTTGGTTGCAGAAAGAGCACTAGGTAGTGATTCAAGAGACTTCAATCAAGTCTCTTCTCTGAGCATTACTCACTGGAATTTGGGGCAAGTCAGTCCGCCTCCCTGAGCTTCAGTTCCCTTGCTGGCAACGTGGGGTGTCAGTTCCCCCAGGAAGCTGTGAGCATCCCTTAGGCAGGGCCAGTTCCCTGTCTCTGTAGCCCTGGAATCTAAATCCCTGCCCTTCATCCTTTACCTCCCAGCTTGTTATGACAGCAAGTTAGATCACTCCTGGAAGTGCTTGGAAAATGAAAATCCTGCATTCCTGAGAGCGATAATTATGACTATACACCACGTTAAAAAAAAAAAAAAAGAGTTTCTCTTCTCTTCAGCCCTCAGCATCTCAGGCAAATCACTTCACTTTGGCCTCCTGAGTCCGGACCAACCCCTTAACTCAATTATCCACCTTCGGATAATTTTTGTTTTGTTTTAAGATTGATCTATAAGTTCTTTTATTTGTATTGTGGTGAAATAGACATAACATAAAATTTACCATTGTAACCATTTTTAGGTGTAGAGTTCAGTGGCATTAAGTATATTCACACTGTTGTACAGCCATCATCACCATTCACCTCCAGAAGTTTTTTCATCTTCCCAAACTGAAACTCATTAAGCAATAACTCCCCCTCCCCAGCCCCTGGCAACCACCATTCTCCTTTCTGTCTCTATGAGTCTGACTACTCTAGGGACCACCTACAAGTGGACTCAGACAATATTTGTCCTTTTGTGTCTCACTTCTTTCACTTAGCATAATGTCCTCCAGGTTCTTTCACGTCTGCTTCTTTTCAGGGAGATAAAATTTTCAGAAACTTTTTTTTTTTTTTTTTTTTTTTTTGCGGTACACGGGCCTCTCACTGTTGTGGCCTCTCCCGTTGCGGAGCACAGGCTCCGGACGCGCAGGCTCAGTGGCCATGGCTCACGGGCCCAGCCGCTCCGCGGCATGTGGGATCCTCCTGGACCGGAGCACGAACCCATGTCCCCTGCATCGGCAGGCGGACTCTCAACCACTGCGCCGCCAGGGAAGCCCTCAGAAACTTTTAAGCAATAGATTTTTTAAAAACCCCAACATTTTCTCCTAGAAACTATGGTCAATTAGGAGGGAAAGGCTAAATGGACATACCCACTTCTTTGTTCATGTGGTTTGTAGCTGTAAAGTTACTTTCTTAAATAAGGAATAAAATACATTGTGTATCTGTATCTGAGTCTCAGCTGGGGAGGAGCTGAGAGGCCAGCAGCTGGCATGTGTTGCTGGGCAATGCCCTTCCTTCCAAGTGTTAATTTATACCTGATGGTTCACCTGGGGAGGGAAGAACCCTTTAGAAAGAACACTTAAACCATGTCCACTAAAGGGCTTCAGGCATATGGTGTCACAGCTGATAGTTTGTGGGGTTCTGACTGAAGCCATCCTTCAGGAAGGCAATTTGACCCTTTGAGGAAAAATTCACTGAAAGGGAAAAATGCAGACTGGCATGGTAAGCTGGATCCAGCAGTGGGGCCTGAGCACCTGAGGGGAGCAGCTTCGAGACCCCTGAGTACCCTGTAAGGAGGAGACGTGAAAATAAGAAGACCTGTGTGACTAAACTCTGTAATGCTTTGGGACCCAAAGCAAACCTGCTGGGGGAAGTTACAGCAGGATGTTCCCCATAATGAACAGAGAAGCACATCATGGCCCTCAGTGGCTCAGCAATCTGGGGTCAGAGAGAGGGTCTCCATCCAGCTCAGCAGAGTTAGTGCAGTGACAGTGGTGGGCTAGGTCTGTGATGATGTGATACAGGCAGGAATCCCAGATGTCGGGCCTGGTGGAGGGCGTGTTAGCAGCTGCGTTTTGCATGGACAGAGGCCTGCAGAGTGGGGAGGCTGAGCTGCTTCATGTTCATATGCAAGCCCCCTTAGAGATTCTGGAAAGTCCTGGGGAAAACTTTGTAAGACACTGCAATTCTTGACTGACTGGATGGGGGTCCAGGCCAATGGATTCAGATATTAATGTGAATGTAACCCTAGCTGTACCTCCTGGCTGGTGAGGCTCAGGAACCTTCAGGTTACATATGTTTTGATTTGTTAATAACATAATGATGGTGTGGTTTATTCCAACAAATTATCAATTTAATAATCTTAATTTAAAATGTTTTGTTTCCAGCAGAGCTACAAATTGGTGATACGGACGGACTACGCCTCTTAACTTTTGGCTCATTTATGAAACAGGGACTTTGGGAACAGATGAAATCATCATTATTATAGTCTGCTTTTTGGATTTAGTCACATTTTCAGAAAACAAAAAGACACTGAGAAAACAGGAGGCAAACAAGTCTTAAAACCTATGGAATAGTTTTTCTATGTGGAAGTTTGTCAAATCATTCTCCACTTCTGAGTGGCCACACCATCAGGGGTTTCTGCTTCTTTCAATGTTCCATTCATCATTGTCCTAGACCACTGGGATCTGGAGGGTGCTTGCTCAGAAGTGACAGGTTTTTTTTTTTGAGCCATTCTATGCTAGTTTCCTTCAGGAATGTGTTTGGGGATTTCTACATGTCATGTGGGTGGGTTTTAACAACTCTTGATCCCAAGAAGAATTCTCCAAATGGTTCCATTCAGTCCTACACAAGTACAGGCACTAGAGGGTAGGACCTATTAAATCCCCATCCTCCCCTTGGTGGGGTTTATAAGTGTCCTGAGCCATTGAAAACAGGATCTTTCTCATTAAATAGGTCTCTTGGACTAAGAAAATATCAAGGCATGGGTGGGCATTGTCCCTGTTGGACCATGAATAGCTTCACAGAGGCAACTCCTGGTGGGATGCCCTCCCTTGGGGACAATGAGTGCAGCAAAAGGGGCTCACTGGCACAGGCAACAAGTGTTGGCTGAATTCTGGTCATTGGCCGAGCTCCCATGTGGCATGTTGCACTGCCCAGTGACAGTGCTCACTTGGGCCCAGGTGGTGCTGACTCTCATCTTTAAGTGGCCCCTCTGGTCTTGGAGGCTCCACTGACTTCCCTTCTGGTGCCCCCACCCACTCACCTACGGCAACTCCAATTCCACCTCTTGAGGTGGGATAGTCTAGGTCTTCATCTGTTCTATTTTCTCTCTCTCTCTCTTTTTTTTTTTATACAGCAGGTTCTTATTAGTTATCTATTTTATACATATTAGTGTATACATGTCGATCCCAATCTCCCAGTTCATCACACCACCCCCATGCCCCCACCGCGGTTTTCCCCCCTTGGTGTCCGTATGTTTGTTCTCTACATCTGTGTCTCAACTTCTGCCCTGCAAACTGGTTCATCTGTACCACTTTTCTAGGTTCCACATATATGTGTTAATATACGATATTTCTTTTTCTATTTCTGACTTACTTCACTCTGTATAACACTCTCTAGATCCATCCACATCTGTACAAATGACCCAATTTCATTCCTTTTTATGGTTGAGTAATATTCCATTGTATATATGAACCACATCTTCTTTATCCATTAGTCTGTCAATGGGCATTTAGGTTGCTTCCATGTCCTGGCTATTGTAAATAGTGCTGCAATGAACACTGGAGTGCATGTGTGTTTTTGAATTATGGTTTTCTCCGGGTATATGCCCAGTAGTGGGATTGCTGGGTCATATGGTAATTCTATTTTTAGTTTTTTAAGGAACCTCCATACTGTTCTCTGTAGTGGCTGTATCAATTTACATTCCCACCAACAGTGCAAGAGGGTTCCCTTTTCTTCACATCCTCTCCAGCATTTGTTGTTCATAGGTTTTCTGATGACGCCCATTCTAACTGGTGTGAGGTGATACATCATTGTAGTTTTGATTTGAATTTCTCTAATAATTAATGATGTTGAGCAGCTTTTCATGTGCTTCTTGGCCATCTGTATGTCTTCTTTGGAAAAATGTCTATTTAGGTTGTCTGCCCATTTTTGGGTTGGGTTGTTTGTTTTTTTAATATTGAGCTGTATGAGCTGTTTATATATTCTGGAGATTAATCCTTTGTCCATTGATTCGTTTGCAAATATTTTTTTTTCACTGTGGCATCCAGTTTCTATTCACAAAGAAAAAGCTCCAGTCCATCTTTTAATTTTTTTGAAAAATTCCTGACATTACAGAACTAAACTGAAATGTATTAATATTCCACTCTTACATTTCCATGACAAACAAAAAAATTTCATGAGCCAAAAAAAAAACCAAAAAAAACCCCCCAAAAAACCAGGGAGAAGCTTATAAAACTAAATATGGATCACAGCATTAACAGCTGAACAGAGAAAGGAATTAAAATGCTTTAATTAAAAAATCACGAGTGGATGATAAAGTGTGTAGAAACTGAAAATTTACAAACTATTTAAAACCTGGAACCGCTGACTGTTCAGAAACTACACAGATGGATCATGGGTGGTGGTGAACAGCAGAAAGGGATTATGGATGAATCTGCACTGTTCTAGCTGCTCCCCATGCCACCCGTCTCCGAGGAAAGCCTGACATTGATTAGATATTGAGCCAGGCTAATGTTGGCAGCAGATCCAGTGATGGTAACCTGCCTATCAGTAGATCCTTCCACTGGGTTCGCAATTTTGATCTGCGCCCCATACATCTGACGGATCTCATTGATTTTGGCGCCTTGACGCCCGATTATGCAGCCAATCAAATCGTTTGGAATGGTGAGTTCATGAGAAGTAGTCTGAGCAGATGAATCCAAACCTGCACTGAATCCGGTGTTGCCATGCGTCATGGGAAAATGAGACTGTTGCATTGCCAACTGGTGCAGCTTGGTCAAATCTGGCTGTGGAATGGCATACTGTCCTTGAATGGTATAGGCCTCTAGAGGTGGTCCCTCCAGGTCAGGGTTGAGGCACATGGACGGGGTGGTGTGGGGAAGGCTCGCACTGTCGCTGCCTGTGCTGTACCTGTCCTGACCACCTGCAAAGATGACTGGAGAACTGGACGGCTTGGGCCGGTACGGGATGGTCACGCCCTTCGGGGGGGACTGGGAGAGAGTCTCCAACATGACCACGCAGATCTGTTTCACACACTCAATGATGGACTGCGGAATGCCAGCAATAGTGATGGCCCGCTCAGTTGAGTTGGGGAGCATATCCCCTGCCACCTGGACCTGAGCCCCTGTACTCTCACGTATTTCCTTGATCTTGCAACCACCTTTCCCAATGAGAGAGCCACACTGACTAGCAGGGACCACCAGCCTCAGGGTGACTGGGGGTCTACTGGCAGCTGTGCTATTGGTCATAGAGCTGCTGATGTCCTCTTCCAGTTTGTCAATGATCATAGCAAAGGCTTTGAAGATGGCATTAGTGGGTCCAGCCAAAGTGATAATCCTCTCAGGACAATTCCCTTCTGAGATGTTGATACGTGCACCACTCTCCTCACGCATCTTCTTAACTGATTCTCCTTTCTTCCCGATGATACTGCCAACTTCCTTTCCATGCATAAGTAGCCGGATGGTGAGAGTGACATTTAATCCACCTTCAATCACACCAGTGTCCATGTCGAGCAGTGTTCTGAGGAGCTGGACGTTGAGTGGTCAAGTCTTTGGTCACTGGTGGGGGTGAAAGCCAAAAACTGCAGGCGCGAGGCGACTGAGGGGAAAAGGGGAGCGGGCGGGAAGGGGAAGGGCGGGAGGCCGGGGGCGGAACAATAGGGGCGGGCGGGAAGGCGAGGGGGGCCCCGCGGGCGGGCGGAGGAGGAAGGGGGGGTGGAGGAGGAGGAGGAGGAAGGGGGAAAGAGACCCCGGGGCGGGTGGAGGGCGGCGGAGGGCGGGCAGGCAGGCGGGAGAGGGCGCAGGCTGCGGCTGCTCCGGCTGCTGCCTCTGCTGGTCTCCGTTTGCAAATATTTTCTCCTAATCTGAGGGTTGTCTTTTCATCTTGTTTGTAGTGTCCTTTGCTGTGCAAAAGCCTTTAAGTTTCATTAGGTCCCATTTGTTTATTTTTGTTTTTATTTCCATTTCTCTAGGAAGTGGATCAAAAAAGATCTTGCTGTGATTTATGTCAAAGAGTGTTCATCCTATGTTTTCCTCTAAGAGTTTTATAGTGTCCAGTCTTACATTTAGCTCTCTAATCCATTTTGAGTTTATTTTTGTGTATGGTGTTAGGGAGTGTTCTAATTTCATTCTTTTACATGTAGCTGTCCAGTTTTCCCAGCACCACTTATTGAAGAGGCTGTCTTTTCTACAATGTATATTCTTGCCTCCTTTGTCAAAGATAAGGTGACCATAGGTGCCTGGGTTTATCTCTGGGCTTTCTATCCTGTTCCATTGATCTATATTTCTGTTTGTGTGTCAGTACCATATCGTCTTGATTACTGTAGCTTTGTAGTATAGTCTGAAGTCAGGGAGTCTGATTCCTCCAGCTCCGTTTTTTTCCCTCAAAACCGCTTTGGCTATTCGGGGTCTTTTGTGTCTCCATAAAAATTTTAAGATTTTTTGTTCTAGTTCTGTAAAAAAATGCCATTGGTAATTTGATACGGATTGCATTGAATCTGTAGATTGCTTTGGGTAGTACAGTCATTTTCACAATATTGATTCTTCCAATCCAAGAACATGGTATATCTCTCCATCTGTTGCTATCATCTTTAATTCCTTTCATCAGTGTCTTATAGTTTTCTGCATACAGGTCTTTTGTCTCCCTAGGTAGGTCTATTCCTAGGTATTTTATTCTCTTTGTTGCAATGGTAAATGGGAGTGTTTCCTGAATTTCTCTTTCAGATTTTTCATCATTAGTGTATAGGAATGCAAGAGATTTCTGTCCATTAGTTTTGTATCCTGCAACTTTACCAAATTCATTGGTTAGCTCTAGTAGTTTTCTGGTGGCATCTTTAGGATTTTCTATGTATAGTATCATGTCATCTGCAAACAATGATAGTTTTACTTCTTCTTTTCCAAGCTGTATTCCTTTTATTTCTTTTCCTTCTCTGATTACCGTGGCTAGGACTTCCAAAACTATGTTGAATAATAGTGGTAAGATTGAACATCCTTGTCTTCTTCCTGGTCTTAGAGGAAATGCATTCAGTTTTTCACCATTGAGAATGATGTTTGCTGTGGGTTTGTCATATATGGCCTTTATTATGTTGAGGTAGGTTTCCTCTATGCCCACTTTCTGGAGAATTTTTATCATAAATGGGTGTTGAATTTTGTCAAAAGCTTTTTCTGCATCTATTGAGATGATCATATGGTTTTTCTGCTTCAGTTTGTTAATATGGTGTATCACATTGATTGATTTGTGTATATCAAAGAATACTTGCATCCCTGGGATAAATCCCACTTGATCATGGTGTATGATCCTTTTAATGTGTTGTTGGATCCTGTTTGCTAGTATTTTGTTCAGGATTTTTGCAGCTATATTCATCAGTGATATTGGTCTGTAATTTTCTTTTTTTGTAGTACCTTTGTCTGGTTTTGGTATCAGGGTGATGGTGGCCTCATAGAATGAGTTTGGGAGTGTTCCTTCCTCTGCAATTTTTTGGAAGAGTTTGAGAAGGATGGGTGTTAGCTCTTCTCTAAATGTTTGATAGAATTCACCTGTGAAGCCATCTGGTCCTGGACTTCTGTTTGTTGGAAGACTTTTAATCACAGTTTCAATTTCATTACTTGTGATTGGTCTGTTCATATCTTCTATTTCTTCCTGGTTCGGTCTTGGGAGGTTATACCTTTCTAAGAATTTGTCCATTTCTTCCAGGTTGTCCATTTTATTGGCATATAGTTGCTTGTAGTAGTCTCTTAGGGTGCTTTGTATTTCTGTGATGTCTGTTGTAACTTCTCCTTTTTTATTTCGAATTTTATTGATTTGAGTCCTCTCTCTCTTTTTCTTGATGAGTCTGGCTAATGGTTTATCAATTTTGTTTATCTTCTCAAAGAACCACCTTTTAGTTTTATTGATCTTTGTTATTGTTTTCTTGTTTCTATTTCATTTATTTCTGCTCTTATCTTTATGATTTCTTTCCTTCTACTAACTTTTGGTTTTGTTTGTTCTTCTTCCTCTATTTCCTTTAGGTGTAAGGTTAGATTGTTTATTTGAGATGTTTGTTGTTTCTTGAGGTAGGATTGTATTGCTATAAACTTCCCTCATAACTGCTTTTGCTGAATCCCACAGGTTTTGTATCGTCGTGTTTTCATTGTCATTTGTCTCCAGGTATTTTCTGATTTCCTCTTTGATTTCTTCAGTGATCTCTTGGTTATTTAGTAATGTATTATTTAGCCTTCATGCATTTGTGTTTTTTACATTTTTCCCTGTAATTCATTTCTAATCTCATAACGTTGTGGTCAGAAAAGATGCTTGATATGATTTCAATTTTCTTAAATTTACTGAGGCTTGATTTGTGACCCAAGATGTGATCTATCCGTGCACACTTGAGAAGAAAGTGTAATCTGCTGTTTTTGGATGGAATGTCCTATAAGTATCAATTAAATCTATCTGGTCTATTGTGTCACTTAAAGCTTGTGTTTCCTTATTTATTTTCTGTTTGGATGATCTGTCCATTGGTGTTAGTGAGGTGTTAAACTCCCCCACTATTATTGTGTTACTGTCGATTTCCTCTTTTAGAGTTGTTAGCAGTTGCCTTATGTATTGAGGTGCTCCTGTGTTGGGTGCATATATATTTATAATTGTTATATCTTCTTCTTGGATTGATCCCTTGATCATTATGTAGTGTCCTTCCTTGTCTCTTGAAACATTCTTTATTTTAAAGTCTATTTTATCTGATATGAGTATTGCTACTCCAGCTTTCTTTTGATTTCCATTTGCATGGAATATCTTTTTCTATCCCCTCACTTTCAGTCTGTATGTGCCCCTAGGTCTGAAGTGGGTCTCTTGTAGACAGCATATATATGGGTCTTGTTTTGGTATCCATTCAGGAAACCTGTGTCTTTTGGTTGGAACATTTAATCCATTCACGTTTAAGGTAATTATCGATATGTATGTTCCTATGACCATTTTCTTAATTGTTTTGGGTTTGTTTTTGTAAGTCCTTTTCTTCTCTTGTGTTTCCCACTTAGAGAAGTTCCTTTAACATTTGTTGTAAAGCTGGTTTGGTGGTGCTGAATTCTCTTAGCTTTTGCTTCTCTGTAAAGCTTTTGATTTCCCCATCGAATCTGAATGAGATCCTTGCTGGGTAGAGTAATCTTGGTTGTAGGTTCTTCCCTTTCATCACTTTAAATATGTCATGTCACTCCCTTCTGGATTGTAGAATTTCTGCCGAGAAATCAGCTGTTAACCTTATGGGAGTTCCCTTGTATGTTATTTGTTGTTTTTCCCTTGCTGCTTTCAATAATTTTTATGTGTCTTTAATTTTTGCCAATTTGATTACTATGTGTCTCAGCATGTTTCTCCTTGGGTTTCTCCTGTATGGGACTCTCTGTGCTTCCTGGACTTGGGTGGCTATTTCCTTTCCCATGTTAGGGAAATTTTTGACTATAATCTCTTCAAATATTTTCTCGTAGCTTTTGCTCTCTCTTCTGCTTCTGGGGCCCCTATAATGCAAATGTTGTTGCATTTAATGTTGTCCCAGAGGTCTCTTGGGCTGTCTTCATTTCTTTTCATTCTTTTTTGTTTATTCTGTTCTGCAGCAGTGAATTCCACTATTCTGTCTTCCAGGTCACTTATCCGTTCTTCTGCCTCAGTTATTCTGCTATTGATTCCTTCTAGTGTAGTTTTCATTTCAGTTATTGTATTGTTCATCTCTGTTTGTTTATTCTTTAATTCTTCTAGGTCTTTGTTAAACATTTCTTGCATCTTCTCGATCTTTGCCTCTGTTCTTTTTCCGAGGTCCTGGATCATCTTCACTATCATTATTCTGAATTCTTTTTCTGGAAGGTTGCCTATCTCCACTTCATTTAGTTGTTTTTCTGGGGTTTTATCTTGTTCCTTCATCTGGTACATAGCCCTCTGCCTTTTCATATCATCTATCTTCCTGTGAATGTGGTTTTAGTTCCACAGGCTGCAGGATTGTATTTCTTCTTGCTTCTGCTATCTGCCCTCTGGTGGATGAGGCTATCTAAGAGGCTTGTGCAAGTTACCTGATAGGAGAGACTGGTGGTGGGTAGAGCTGGCTGTTGGTCTGGTGGGCAGAGCTCAGTAAAACTTTAATCCACTTCTCTGCTGATGGGTGGGGCTGGGTTCCCTCCCTGTTGGTTGTTTGGCCTGAGACGACCCAACACTGGAGCCTACCTGGGCTCTTTAGTGGGGTTAATGGCAGACTCTGGGAGGGCTCACGCCAAGGAGTACTTCCCAGAACTTCTGCTGCCAGTGTCCTTGTCCTCACGGTCAGACACAGCCACCCCCGCCTCTGCAGGAGACCCTCCAACATTAGCAGGTAGGTCTGGTTCAGTCTTCTATGGGGTCACTGCTCCTTCCCCTGGGTCCTGATGCACACACTACTTTGTGTGTGCCCTCCAGGAATGGAGTCTCTGTTTCCCCCAGTCCTGTCGAAATCCTGCAATCAAATCCTGCTAGCCTTCAAAGTCTGATTCTCTAGGAATTCCTCCTCCCATTGCCAGGCTCCCAGGTTGGGAAGCCTACCATGAGGCTCAGAACCTTCACTCCAGTGGGTGGACTTCTGTGGTATAAGTGTTCTCCAGTCTGTGAGTCACCCACCCAGCAGTTATGGGATTTGATTTTATTGTGATTGCACCCTTCTACCATCTCATTGTGGCTTCTCCTTTGTCTTTGGATGCAGAGTCTCTTTTTTGGTGAGTTCCAGTGTCTTCCTGTCAATGATTGTTCAGCAGTTAGTGTTGATTCCGGTGCTGTCCCCAACATGAACTTTTAAAATTAATACTTTAGAACCAGAATCCAATCAGAGTTAATGAATTGCATCTTGTTGTTATGGTTTTTAATCTCTCTTATTCTAAAAGAATCCCCTCACCTTTTTCTTATAAGTTACATTGACATTTGAGTTGTCATGTAGAGTCTCATCTTCTGATTTGGCTGATCATTTCCTTGTGGTGTCATTTAACTTTTTTTTAATATAGTTTTTTTTTTACCTGTAAGCTGGAAATTAATTTTAAAGGCTTGATTATATTTGGTTAACAATTTTGGTAGAATGCTCACTTTTTTTTGTTAATGGACAAATATCATGCCTTATTCCTTAATGGTCTGCCCTTTGAATTTCAACAATTTCTCTTTCTCCCTTTTTCTATCAAATAACTTAGTTCTGGCAAAGCGCTCTTTTTTGTTGTTGTTCCTACAGCTATGACTACTGAATGATTTCATCAACCCACTTTGGAGTCTCTTTCTTTGTATTCCAGTATAACAATCTTAATCTGCCCTGTGGCAATACACAAGTCTCATGGGGGAGAAATGGAGTACAAGGAAATGTAAATGAGAAAAGCACCTTGATTATAGTTTAAGAATTACTGTGCCATGCCTTTTTTTTTCCCTCATGAAACTTACAGTCTAATGCGAACCTGGGGGCAGATAATAGTCACACAAATGAGTGATTAATTAAAACCAAGGCAAGGGCTTAGAAGGAAAGGAGAACAATTCTAAGAAAGCAATCCTAGGAGGACCTAGCCTGGATGGTGGGGCCAGAGAAGACTCCCTGGAGGATGCAACTGTGCCATGCCTTTAAAAAAGTTGTGGAGGATGAAGCTTCTGGAGCAGGTGAGAAGTCAGAGGAAGCAGAGGTCTTCCCCCAAAGGTCTTGCTCCACAGAGCTGGAGGGGCATGCTGCAGAATCCCAGACTCCATTCTTGGGTCTGTATCATGTTGAAATATGGGATCTTTTTCCACAGCAGGTCCCAAGGATAAGGCTCATTTTGTAGCCACTCATATTTTTTTCACAGCACCATCATCCTTAGCATTTTTTTTTCTGTTGACTTGGATCTCAGAGATTAGTAGAAGGATAAGTTAACTGTGAAATTCATGCTGATTCTGAATAGAGTCTTATAATAGTCTCTATCCTGTTGTGACTTTTCCAATATTCTTATGAAATCAGTAGGGAATAGACCATTTATTTCCATTCCAGAGGAAAAAGAATCAATTTTGAACTTTTTTTTTCCAGTACAACACATGTTTATTGAACCCTTATTGTACAAAGGAGTTGTACATAAAGTTAGCTTGAACCCACATGTTGCTAATAGTGGGGAAGAAGACACATAAACAAACACCTTCCTTGTAAATGTCAGAGATAAGGTGTCAAGGGGTCAAAAATGAAGGGCTTGGGACTTCCCTGGTGGTGTGGTGGTTAAGAATCTGCCTGCCAATGCAGGGGACACGGGTTCTATCCCTGGTCCGGGAAGATCCCACATGCCACAGAGTAACTAAGCCCATGCACCACAACTACTGAGCCTGTGCTCTAGAGCCCTTGAGCCACAACTACTGAGCTCACATGCCACAACTACTGAAGCCCGGGCGCCTAGAGCCTGTGCTCCGCTACAAGAGAAGCCACCTCAATGAGAAGCCCACGCACCACACGAAGAGTAGTCCCGCATACCGCAAAAAAAAAAAAGAGTAGTCCCCGCTCGCCACAACTAGAGAAAGCCCGCACACAGCAACGAAGACCCAACGCAGCCAAAAATAAATAAATAAATAAATAAATAAACAATAAGAATTTGTATGATGGTTTGAAAACATCAAAAAAAAAAAAAAGATGAAGGGCTTATCTCAGCCTTCCTGGAGGAGATGAGGCTGAGCTAAGCCTTGAAGGATGAGCAAAAGCCAGTTGCCAAATGGTGAGAGGCGCCTTCTTGGCTTGTTTACTGTGGTATTTCTAGCATCTAGCACATGGTAGACATTCAATCCAGTGCATTTATAAAAGAAATCTCAGCAGAGGAAATGTTATAAGCATGCACACACACACACACACACACACACACACAAAGGCATGGGAAACTATAAATAGATCAGAATTACCAGAAGATGAATCCTTACCCTTTATGGGGTCCCAGACCCCTTTGAAAAACTAACGGAAGCCATGGACCTACTCCCTAGTAAAATAAATATACACTCAAAATTTAACAGATAATTTTGGAGGATATAGATATTCTCTAACCCCATCCATACTAAGAATCTCTGCTGTAGAAAAAGAAAAGAAACAAACAACAAAAAAGAATCTCTGTGGTAGTAGGGAATTAGGAGCATTGAGGTTTTTAAAAACATATATTTGTTTTATTTTGTTTTGTTGTAAACTAGGGAATGACATAACTGAAAATTTACCTTGGATGTATCATGAAGGGTGGGTTTAAGGGAGATAACATCAGAGGCTGGGCTAGGGAGCCAGGAATCTGAGAACCAGGGAGGTGAGAACAAAAATAGAATGTCCAGGGCCACTTAGAGCAGTGCTTCTCAAACTTTAACATGCATACAAAGCACTGGGGTGCTATGGACTGAATGTTAGTGTCCCCCTAAAATTCCTATGTTGAAATGTTAATCCCCAAGTAGATGATATTAGGTGACTTTTGGAGCTGCTTAGGCCATGAGAGTGAAGCCCTCATGAATGGGGTTAATGCCCTTATAAAAGAGATCCCACAGAGCTCCCTAACCCCTTCCAGCGTGTTAGGACACAGCAAAAAGACAGTTGTCTATGAACCAGGAAGAGGGCTCCACCAGACAATGAATCTGCTAGTACCTTGATCTTGGACTTCCCAGCCTCCTAAACTATGAGCAATGAATTTCTGTTGTTTATAAGCCACCCAGTCTATGGTACTTTGTTATAGCAGCCTGAATGGACTAAGACACTATGCACCTTTTTAAAATGCAAATTTTGATTCAGTAGAGCTAGGATGGGACCTGAGATTCAGCACTTCCAACAAGCTCCCTGGTGACGTTGACGCTGCTGGTCCAGAGACCACACTTGGAGGAGCAAGGTTCTAGGGAGTCCCTAGGAGGAAGTGCCTTGATACTATTATGGTCTGTCCTTGGCTTTGCAAGCCCAGAGTAGTGTAATCTAAACCTCTGATCTGCAATTTTGAAATTCTAATGACCTGAAAACCAAAAGCACTTTTGTAACTCCTTTGGAGGCAAAACCTGAACTCACGTGAGGCTATTTATAATCCTGTTTCCTATTTTGTATGAATATTCATGTTTTCATTCTAAAAATATTGATGTGTTTGATTATGGGAAGCTGCTTTAGACTCTGCTGGGGGGGTGATGTTATGTGAGGTACCTGATCATATCCTAGAATATAAAAAATTCCAAATTCTTGGGAATGTAAATTGGTGCAGGCACTATGGAAAACAGGATGGAGGTTCTTTAAAAAACTAACAATAGAATTGCTGTATGATCCAGCAATACCATTCCTGGATATCTATCTGGAGAAACCTCTAATTCAAAAAGATAGATGCACCCCAATGTTCGTAGCAGCAGTATTCACAATAGCCAAGACATAGAAGCAACCTAATTGTCCATTGACAGATGAATGGATAAAGAAGATGTGGAATATGTATACAGTGGAATACTAAGCCATAAAAAGATGAAATAATGCCATTTGTAGCAACATGGATGAACCTAGAGATTATCATACTAACTGAAGTAAGTCAGAGAAAGACAAATATAAAATATCACCTATACGTGGAATCTAAAATATGATATAAATGAACTTATTTACAAAACAGAAACAGACTCACAGACATAGAAAACAAACTTATGGTTACCAAAGGGGAAATGGGGGGGGAGGGGCAGGGATAAATTAGGAGTTTGGGATTAGCGGATACAAAGTACTATATATAAAATAAACAACAAGGTCCTACTGTATAGCTCAGGGAACTATATTCAACATGCTGTAATAAACCATAATGGAAAAGAATATGAAAAAGAATATATATATATGTATATGTATAACTGAATCACTTTGCTGTACACCTGTAGTAACACTGTAAATAAACTATACTTCAATAAAAAAATTCCAGAAAGTTCCAAAAAGAAAAAAATATTCCAAATTCTGAAACATTTCTGACTCACAGTTTGTGGCAATCTGGGGGATGCTTGCCCCATCCATTCCATAATCTTCCTTGTTCTTCTGGGAATTGTTCTCAATTTCACAGAGCTGGGTCTGAACCTGTCCTCCTGCTCCCAGCTCCCCCAACCAGTCACAGAGAATTTGATTAGGGTGGATATCTGACCCAAATCGGGCCAATCAGATTCTGCCTGTGGGAATTTAGAGTTGGGAGTCACAGGTGCTTGTCTCCTTTGGTTGCTGGCGCTGAGGCAGGTGAGAGGTAGCCTTCTTCAGCTGCATGTCTGAGAAGCAGAGAAAGCTAATCTGTAGAGAGAAAAAAATGAAGCAGGTGTGAAACAGAAACGAGGGGCAGGCTTGGGAATGCGAGATGCAGACCAACAGCAGGGGCAGCAGCTTCAATCCTGACTGCTTTCTGGTTACTGGTTCTAGTCTTAATTGCCCTTTCTGCCCTTGAGTTCTGTGACACACAACCACCATCTTGTAATAAATGCCTACATTGTGTTAATACTACCTAAAGTGGGTTTCATTGAATTGCCTTAACTAAGACAATAACATAACTATTTTTAGTGCAGGAAAAAAATTTTAGACTCTGAGAATGGATATACAAATCAAATTCCCAAGAGAAGGCTGATTTATTAATTTCCGTGCAGAGTAACTGCCAGTGGGACCAAAATACTCCCACTTACAGGTCAGCCTGTTCTTTCCCAGTGGGAGAATCTACATGGGAAGCCACATTATAATGAGAAGGCAGCTTGATGAGTGTAGACGAACCAGATAATTAGGGGATCTGAGCAGACTGTCTGCACGTGAGGATAGCCGCAGGCACTTTTCCCCAGGTCCAGGATGTGCCAAACCTGCTGTGTGGTGTACATGTGTGCACGTGCTAGGGCACACTTGGAAAACAGGCCACCTCATGAAAACCAGTTCACCCAAAAGCCAGGTCAGCTAATGAGCCATTTACCTTAAATGAGTATTTGTTAAAACATTTCATGTGTGATGGAATGTTTTCCACAGCTTTCTGAGTATTTTTCCCCTAAGGTGACTGGTAACTGTTTTGTGTTATATAGTTCTGTTCCATCTTTTTTCCTTTTCTTTTCCCTTTCTCTTCCCCTCCCTCTTCCCCTTCCTTCCTTTTTTCCTTCCTTCCTCCCTTCTTCCCTTCCTTCCTTCTTTCCTTCCTTCCTCCCTTCTTCCCTTCCTTCCTTTCCTTCCTTCCTCCCTTCCTCCTTCCCCCTCTCCCTCCTTCCTTTCTCTTCTACCCCTATTTCAAAGATAATTTTGCCCATTGGTTGAAGGTTATCCACCTTCTCACCTTTACCCATGCTCCTCCCCGCCTCCCCCCTGCCCATCATCTCCTAGAGCCCAAGACTGGAGGTTGAGTCTTCAGAGGTGAGCTAATGAAGACCAGAAATAGTGTCCAATAGAGAAAATGGGTGGAGTGAATCTAAACTAGACTGTGGGGTGGGGATGTTGGAGGGGGAGCTGAAGGTCAGGAACCAGACCCTCCAGGTGACTTGAAACACCAAGATCAAAGCAGCAGGAGCAGGACCTGTCAACGTGAAATCAAACCTGGAGTCCAGGATGGGACAAGACACTGGACTGAAGGGAGAACAGGCAGAAAGCAAGTGAGGAAATAATAACAGTTGTTCCGTATTTCCATTCCATTAACTAACTCAGACTTCTCTGTTTCTTTAAAATCATATTATGTGTCTTTTGGAAAATTTTGTGCAGTATTGAATTTGCATAAATCTGGAGTTGCTCAGCTCAGGGAGTGTACTTACTTATGATTCATAGACTTTATCCCCTTTTTAAAACTTCTCCTTCCTGCTGCTGGTTGCTTCTTGTCAGACATTTGTGTACTAGATTTCATTATTAAGCAAATTATCCCAAATCCAGTGTTTGTTGCTGTGTAGTGAGGCATTTCTGTGTTGACAGGGAGAGTGGAAAGATGAGACAAGTTCATCAGAAACATATTAAGCTCTATTGCACTTTATATTTTGTGACATCTAAATGATGAAGTAACACTACTGGACAACATATATTAACCCACATATTATTTTTAAAGCTTTAAAAAATCAAATAAAGTGAGTTTTAATCAAAAAACTTTGTTTCCACCATAAAAATGATATATATTTGTATCTGTTTCCTGTTGCTGCTGTAACTAATTACCATAACTTAGTGGCTTAAGATAATGCAAATTTCTTTTTTATTTTTTTTTGAGATTGTATGATTTTCTTTTTTAAAAAATTTGTATGGAAATACAAAAGACCCCGAATAGCCAAAGCAATCTTGAGAAAGAAAAACGGAGCTGGAGGAATCAGGCTCCCTGACTTCAGACTATACTACAAAGCTACAGTAATCAAGAAAGTATGGTACTGGCACAAAAACAGAAATATAGATCAATGGAACAGGATAGAAAGCCCAGAGATAAACCCATGCACATATGGTCAACTGATCTATGACAAAGGAGGCAAGGATATACAATGGAGAAAAGACAGTCTCTTCAATAAGTGGTGCTGGGAAAACTGGACAGTTCATGTAAAAGAATGAAATTAGAACAGTCCCTAACACCATACACAAAAATAAACTGAAAATGGGTTAAAGACCTAAATGTAAGGCCAGACACTATCAAACTCTTAGAGGAAAACATAGGCAGAACACTCTATGACATAAATCACAGCAAGATTCTTTTTGACCCACCTACTAGAGAAATGGAAATAAAAACAAAAATAAACAAATGGGACCTAATGAAACTTCAAAGCTTTTGCACAGCAAAGGAAACCATAAACAAGACCAAAAGACAACCCTCAGAATGGGAGAAAATATTTGCAAATGAAGCAACTGACAAAGGATAAATCTCCAAAATTTACAAGCAGCTCATGTAGCTCAATATCAAAAATACAAACAACCCAATCCAAAAATGGGCAGAAGACTTTAAAATAGACATTTCTCCAAAGAAGATATACAGATTGCCAACAAACACATGAAAGGATGCTCAACATCATTAATCATTAGAGAAATGCAAATCAAAACTACAGTGAGATATCATCTCACACTGGTCAGAATGGCCATCATCAAAAAATCTACAAACAATAAATGCTGGAGAGGGTGTGGAGAAAAGGGAACCCTCTTGCACTGTTGGTGGGAATGTAAATTGATACAGCCACTATGGAGAACAGTATGGAGGTTCCTTAAAAAACTAAAAATAGAACTACCATATGCCCCAGCAATCCCACTACTGGCATATACCATGAGAAAACCATAATTCAAAAAGAGTCATGTACCACAATGTTCATTGCAGCTCAATTTACAATAGCCAGGACATGGAAACAACCTAAGTGCCCATTGACAGATGAATGGATAAAGAAGATGTGGCACATATATACAATGGAATATTACTCAGCCACAAAAAGGAATTAAATTGAGTTATGTGTACTGAGGTGGATGGACCTAGAGTCTGTCATGCAGAGTGAAGCAAGTCAGAAAGAGAAAAACAAATACTGTATGCTAACACATATACATGGAATCTAAAAAAAAAAAAAAGGTCATGCAGAACCTGGGGCAAGATAGGAATAAAGACGCAGCTCTACTAGAAAATGGACTTGAGGACACGGGGAGGGGGAAGGGTAAACTGGGACAAAGTGAGAGAGTGGTAGTGTATATATGGACATATATACACTACCAAAGCTAAAATAGATAGCCAGTGGGAAGCAGTCGCATAGCACAGGGAGATCAGGTCCGTGCTTTGTGACCAGCTAGAAGGGTGGGATAGGGAGGGTGGGAGGGAGGGAGATGCAAGAGGGAAGAGATATGGGGATACATGTATATGTATAACTGATTTACTTTGTTATAAAGCAGAAACTAACACACCATTGTAAAGCAATTATACTCCAATAAAAATGTTAAAATTTTTTTTCTTAGAGTATAGTTGATTTACAATGTTGTGTTAGTTTCTGCTGTACAGCAATGTGTATCAGTTACACATATACATATATCCACTCTTTTTTAGATTCTTTTCCCATATAGATCATTACAAAGTATTGAGCAGAGTTCCCTGTGCTACAGAGTATGTCCTTATTAATTGAGATAATGCCAATTTATTATCTTACAGATCTAGAGATCAGAAATCCTAAAATCAAGGTGTTAGCAGGGCTGTGCTTCTTCCGGAGGCTCTAGGGGAAAATCTGTTTCCTTGCCTTTTCCAGCTTCTAGAGGTGGCCTGCATTCTTTGGCTCACAGTCCCTTCCTCTATCTCCAAAGCCATCAGTGAAGCATCTTCAAATCTCTCCCTGACTACAACCTCTGCTACTGTTATCATATTGCCTTCTTTCTCTCAAATTCCTGCCTTCCTCTTATAAGACCTATATGATTACATTGGACCACATAATCCAGGATAAGCTCCCTATCTTGAGATCCTTAATTTAATCACATCTACGATGCCCGTTTTACTGGGTAAGGTAACATGTTCACTGGTTCTGGGGATAAGGATATGGACATCTTTGGGGAGTCTATAGCAATACTCATTTATACTATTTGGCCTACCATAATAATCACTCACAGGCATTAATAAAATACATTTCAGAAAAATAGAAAAATATAATTCATGGCTTGACTACTGAAAGGTAAACATAATGAATATTTCCTTCCATCTTTTTTTAAATGAACAGTTTTACATAGTTATGATCATGCAATGTATACGTATGTATACAATTTGAAACCCTGTTTCTTCACTAAATATTATATCATAGTCCATTTTCCATGTTAGTACATAGCCTGAGCAGTTTTATTAACTACATAGTATTCCATTGAGTGAATATACCATATTTTACTTAAGCCTTTTCTTATTGTTTGGAAATTAGAAGTTGTTTTTAATTTTTAAATATTATAAATAACTCTGTGACAAGTATTTTTGCTCATAAAGATTTTTGTGTTTATGTTTTTCCTTGGGGATAGATTCCAGACATGGAATTACTTTATCAAAGTCTTTTTACAGCAAATGTTTTTCAAAGAGTTTATATAAAATTTCAGAACCGTCAAGATATATATTAGTACCCATTTTACTACATTCTCACCAGCACCAAACAAAACAACAATCACAATAATAACTTTGCCAATCAGGTAGGTAGAATAGATAACTTAACTTTTGTTTTAATTTGCATTCATTTGTTTACAAGGCAGAGTGAACATTTTCTCATGGGGTTATTTGCTAGTTATTATTCTTCTTTGATGAATTATTGATTCAGGCCTTTTACATTTGGGGGTCAAAGTTTTTTTAAAATTTTATTTATTTATTTTTGGCTGTGTTGGGTCTTCGTTGTTGCACACAGGCTTTCTCTAGTTGCGGCGAGCAGGGGCTACTCTTCGTTGCGGTGCGCGGGGTTCTCATTGTGGTGGCTTCTCTTGTTGCGGAGCACGGGCTCTAGGCACGCGGGCTTCAGTATTTGTGGCTTGCAGGCTCTAGAGTTCAGGCTCAGTAGTTGTGGCTCACTGGCTTAGTTGCTCCGTGGCATGTGGGATCTTCCTGGGCCAGGGCTCAAACTCGTGTCCCCTGCATTGGCAGGCAGATTCTTATCTACTGCGCCACCAGGGAAGCCCTCAAAGTATTTTTAAAATTGATTTGTCTAATATCTATACATTTAAAAAGTTTATTTAATGTTTGGGATATTTGCTATAATTATTTTCTGTCTCATTTCTATACTTTGTAAGTTTTAAATTTGTACATAGTCTAATCTATCCATCCTTTTTTCCACCTTTTTCTTTGCTTCTTTAAAAGTCCTCCTGTCCCTGCAGCAACATGGAAGGACCTAGAGATTCTCATACTAAGTGTAGTAAGCCACAGAAAGACAAATACCATAGGATATCACTTGTATGTAGAATTAAAAAAAAAAAGATACAAATGAACTTATTTACAAAACAGAAAGAGACTCATAGACATAGAAAAAAACTTATGGTTACCAAAGGGGAAAGGTGGGGGAGGGATGGATTAGGAGTATGGGATTAACAGATACACACTACTGTATATATACTGAATCACTGTGCTATACACCTGAAACTAACATGATGTTGTAAATCAGCTTTACTTTAATTTAAAAAAAACCTAGGCTAGTTTTTTCTAAGAGACTGGCAAGGGCCAGTCAGGTCAACCTCTAATTTGAGCCTAAATGCCAATCTATAAGTTGGTGGCCTAACTGTATACATGAAGGAAGGAGCACAAAATGTGTCCTGGGCTGAGCATGTGAAGACAAAGAGTCAAGCCTTACTTTAAAATTAAATGTTGTTATTTTTATTTCAGTGAATTAAAAGATACTTTTATTGTTTGCAAAAAATCCTCCTGTCCCAATGGTTAAATACACAATACATTTAATATTCTTCTAGTTTTTCTTATGGTTTAAAAGTGTCTCTTTAATCCACCTGGAATTTATGTTGGTATGAAATCTACGGAGAGGATCTCACTACGTAAGTCCCCTACATACGAACCTTCAAGTTGCGAACTTTCAAAGATGCAAACATGCGTTCCATCAACGTCAGGCATGAGTGAAACTGCAGCTTGCCCCCCTTTCCTATTGCTGACATTCCTTCAGCTCTACCATCTCCCACTTCCTCTCCCTCCTCCAGTCAGTAACTCTTCTTGCCTGTTCATTTGATGCCAGACCCTGTATGCCAGCTGTTGTACTGTACTACTGTACTTTTCAAGGTACTGTATGTAAGATTTAAAATGTTTTCTTTATTTTTTGTGTTTTTTTATGTATTATTTGTGTGAAAAGTATTATAAACCTATTACAGTACAGCACTATATAGCCAATTGTGTTAGTTCAGTACCTAGGCTAACTTTGCTGGACTTACAAACAAATTGAACATACGAACACACTCTTGGAACGGAACTCGTTCGTATGTAGGGGACTTACTGTACCTGCTAAAATTTTACCCAGAGGAGAGGCCTGATTTGCACTTCTGAGTTCTTTGCACTGAGCCATCTGCATTTTCCCTCTTCACTGAAAAGAAAGAAAAGTGGTGACAGAAAGGTGTGAAATGCTATGTTGTTTTCCTAGTCATAGGGAATAATCTCCCGCTTTTCTGAATATGTCCAACCTTCTCCAAATATTCTCACCTTCTGATTAGTATTTAAGCTTAAAATTGAAACCAGTAGCTTTAGATAAATTGGCTTAAATATATTGAAAGTACTCAAAAGTGGGCAAATAGAAAAAAAAAAGTCAAACTTTTAAAAAGCATTGGAAACCATTCTATCAGATGTGAAATACTGTATATTTGATAAATATAAATTCTGGATGAATGGGTTTAGGTAAGTTAAGCAAGAGCTGACAATCTTTCCTCTGGACAATAATTAGACCAGCACTGTCCAGTGGAAATAAAATGTGGGCCACACATGGAATTTTAAGCTTTCTAGTAGCCACATTAGAAAAGTAAAAAGTAGCAGGTGAGGTTAATCTAAATAGTGTCTTTTATCTAAACCAATATATCTGAAATGATATCATTTCAACACATAATCTATGTTAAAATTCGAGATAGTTTACATTCTTTTTTTTAAATACTAAGTCTTTAAAGTCCAGTGTTTATGTTCCACTTACAGTACATCTCAATTTGGATTAAACTCATTCCAGATGCTCATTAGCTGTGGGGCTAGTGGCTGTCCTCTTGGATAGAGCAGCTCTGGACACAATGACACATTTTGGCTGCTGGACTTTTTTCCTACACTCCATGCTGAACAACCTTTAAAAAATGTCTTTCTTCAGGGCCGAATATAGTTGATTAGCTTTTGGTATCATTTGGTTACAACCATTTTAAACATAACCCTTCTCACATACAGATGGCCAATAGGCATATGAAAACATGCTCATCATCGCTACTTATTAGAGAAATGCAAATCAAAACTACAATGAGGTACCACCGCACAACGGTCAGAACAGCCATCACTAAAAAGTCTACAAATAGGGAATTCCCTGGTGGTCCAGTGGTTAGGACTCTGTGCTTTCACTGCTGAGGGTGTGGGTTCAATCCCTGGCTGGGAAGCTAGGATCTCACATGCCGTGCAGCGTAGCCAAAAAAAAAAATTGCTGGAGAGGGTGTGGAGAAAAGGGAATCCTCCTACATTGTTGGTGGGAATGTAAATTGGTGCAGCCACAGCAATTCCACTCCTGTGCATATATCTGGAAAAAACTATAATCCAAAAAGATATATGCACTCTTATGTTCATAGCAGCACTATTTACAATAGCCAAGACTTGGAAACAACCTAAATGTCCAAGGACAGATGAATGGATAAAGAAGATGTGGTATATGTACGCAATAGGATACTACTTAGCCATAAAAAAGAATGAAATAATGCCATTTGTAGCAACATGGATGGACCTACAGATTATCATACTAAGTGAAGTAAGTCAGAAAGAGAAAGACAAATACCATATGATATCTCTTATATGTGGATTCTAAAATATGACATGAATGAACTTTTCTATGAAACAGACTCACTGGCATAGAGAACAGACTTGTGGTTGCCACGGGGGAGGGGTGGATTGGGATTTTGGGATTAGCAGATGCAAACTATTATATATAGAATGGATAAACAACAAGGTCCTACTGTATAACACAGGGAACTATATTCAATATCCTGTCATAAACCATAATGGAAAAGAAAAAAAAAACATAACTCTCAAAAGAACTTGGGTGTTTCCCAATCTCTGCAGCCCTGGTTTATAGATAACCTCTTGGTCACTCTTTCCATCTCTCCGACTCTTTCTCCCTCAGCCTCTTACCTCCCACTCATCCCCCTCCGTTTTCAGAATAAAAATAGCTTTATTACTTTTTTCTGATGAAAAAAGTAATAATTATGTTTATTGTAAAAAAGAAAAGAATCAGGCACTCAGAAGGAAAAACAAAGAAAGTGGAAATCAATTTTAGCTTATTACAGAAAGATAACCCATTAATTGCATTTAGGTAGCTCTTTTTTCAGTATTGCAAATATGCATTTATGAAAACAGAATCATACAGCATATGCTATTTTACTTTGCCCTTTACAAATAATTTATCATGGATATACTTGTGTTCAGAAATATGGATTGACCTCATTGTTCTTCATGGCTGCACAGCAGCGTTCCATATATGTATTTACCATGTTTATATAACTGACCTCCTAGCATTAGACATTTGGGTCATTTCCAACTTTTCACTCTTGCAACTAGTACATCAAAGAACATCCTTATACGTATTTCTTTGCATAAGTATTTCATAATTTTCTAAGAAGACATTTCTAAATTAGGTTAAATTTTGATAATGTGAATGATAATATGTACCTGGTCATAGCTCCTTGCCTCCAAGATGTGCCAGTCATGAGAGAAGCCACAGATAGTCCTGTTCTCCTGCTGGGTAAATGATAGGTTTGCACTTCTCTATCCAGGGAAAGGGTTAGATTGTCCTTCAGAAAGCTTATGCAATTTACATTTTTATAACAGAGTGTGAGAATATTTGTCATCCTGTATCTTCACTGGCACTGGGTATTATCAATCCTTTCTAATCACACCCATTTTACTTTGAATCTTCCTAATTTTGCTTGTAAAGTTCTAGAAGTACTTTGACATTGATTGTAACATATGGAGAGGTTCAAAGTTTTGAGAGAATTAAATTACATGCCGAATATCTCTAAATGACTTCATGTAAGTAAGAGGGGCTACCTTGGTGCATCAAACAGGGTGGGCTTGGTTGTGCTGAAGTAAGGAACAACTCAAAACCTATTTCTCGTTCTTGATCCATATTCAGTTCGTGATCCATATTCACCAGGGGAGTTTTGTTCATTATAGACACCAGGCAATTCAGGCTGACAAGAGATCCAATCTTGTGTCTAGAATCACCTCGTCATGTAGAAGGGGACCTAACAAATCACGCTCTGGCTCTTGAAGCTTCCACCTCACCAGATACAAGGCACTTCAGCTCACATTTCATTTCCCAAAGCAAACTACAAGAATACACCCCACTTCCAAGGGGATGGGGAAGTACAAACCCATCATATACCCAACAGGAGAACAGGGCTATCTGTGAGCTTCCCTAATGCTTGGCACATCTTGGAGGAAAGGAGCTACTACCAGTACATACTATTATTCAAATGTCACAGATAAAAAACCTGAGAGTTAGTTTAAGAAATAGCTCAAGATCACTTAGCAGGTAAGTGGCAGTGCTGAGACTGTAGTTTACGTGTGTATAACTTAAAACACACGCTCTTGGTACCACATTAACCTCTTAGGAGCACCTGCAACATTTCCAAAAAGAAGTCCAGCTTTCGGGACATACATCTCTTTGGAGTCATCCCTGGAGCTGTTTTCATGCTCCTTGTTTTCTCACTTGGCACATCAAACATGTCACTGTGCCTTGTCCTTCGTAGGCCTTCCTGCTTCCCATCTGACAAACTCTGTTCAGGGTCAGTTCTCCTGTGTGGCCATAGTTCCGCAAAAGTGCCCACTGTGATGTCCTTCTCCTAAGGCATACACTTTGGTCCATCAATTGTAAATATAGCAGTATCATTGCTTTGGGGATGTTTTCTTGCAAATACCCTATGCTCTGATCATGTTTCATTTCAAAAGAGGTGCAAAGAACATTGTTTTGGACACCTGTGCAGGTCTTGATAATTTACAAGTGTCTTGTCTGTGCACATTTTCTTTTATTTCTTGGCTGCGTTGGGTCTGTTGCTACGTGCAGGTTTTCTCTAGTCGCGGCAAGCGGGGGCTACTCTTCTCTGTGGTGCGTGGGCTTCTCATTTCAGTGGCTTCTCTTGTTGTGGAGCACAGGCTCTAGGCACACGGGCTTCAGTAGTTGCAGCACGCAGGTTCAGTAGTTGTGGCATGTGGCCTCAGCAGTTGTGGCTCACGGGCTCAAGAACGCAGGCTCAGTACTTATGGCGCATGGGTTCGGTTGCTCTGCGGCACATGGGATCTTCCCGGACCAGGGAGCGAACCTGTGTCCCCTGCTTTGGCAGGCAGATTCTTTTTTTTTTTTTTTTTTTTTTGAGGTACGTGGGCCTCTCGCTGCTGTGGCCTCTCCCGTTGCGGAGCACAGGCTCCGGACGCACAGGCTCAGCAGCCATGGCTCACGGGCCCAGCCGCTCCGCGGCATGTGGGATCCTCCCGGACCGGGGCACAAACCCATGTCCCCTGCATCGGCAGGCGGACTCTCAACCACTGCGCCACCAGGGAAGCCTGGCAGGCAGATTCTTAATCACTGCACCACCAGGGGAGTCCCTGCATTTTGTTTTTTGACAGTAATATTCTGGGGGAAGGAAACTAAAATTTCTTGGGAACCTATTGGGTGTCAGGCACTGTTCTAAGCATTTTCGTACATTTTTATCCTCATTTATTCTTCATAACAACACTCTGAGGGAGGGGTTATTATTCAGGAGTATAACTATCCAATCAAAGAGGATGATTAAAGTGAAAAGAGACATCTGGTCTCGGATTTCTGAATAGGGATAATAACACTTTCTTTATCATGGCTTCCCTTAATTACTCTCATGGGGAGTTTTTCAGCTTCTGCAGTATATTTATAATTTCTAAAAGGTGTGTTTGACCATCCCTGTAGGATTGGAAATGGGTATTAAGGCTGCAAATAAAAAAACTCAACCTATCCTGGCTTAAGCAATAAAAGGGGAATTTGTTGGCTTATGCAACTAAAAAGCACAAGGATAGAGCTTCAGGTATAGTTTGACCCAGAGGCTTGATACTAGGTCTAAATCTCACTCTGTTTCTTGGTACTGGTTCTCCTTATATTGGCTTCATCTTCAGACTCTAAGTGGTGGAAAAGGAGGTTTTTGGTAGCCTTTTGTCCTCCTAGATTTAAGTCCAGTAGAAAAGAGCATGTGTTTCTCTCCAGGAGTCCCACAGAAGTTTTATTGCATTTCACTGGCTATGTTTAGGTCGAAGTTTATCCCTTAAGCAATTACTATGGGGTGGGGGCTGTGATGCTGTAATTGATCAGATCTGAGTTTATGTCCATCCCTGAAATTAGGGATTAGTCACCTTGCCCTTTGCACAGGGACTTCATGAGAGTGAGGGTGGGTTCCAGAGAGTAAAATCAGGGAGCAGTTGCCAGAAGAAAGTTATATGCATGCTGCATAGTGAAAACAGCTGATACCCAGTACAAACAGTGCTTTAAAATTATCCACCCCCTTTTCGACCTCTTAGAATAATTTACAGTATAAAAAGGTTTTCATGTGATACAAGCTTAGCTCACAAGTTTACTTTGAGGATAAAGAAAAGTGTTCTTTAGAAGATAAACATTTATCTAATAATAACTATGAAACATGAAAACTTTATATTTTTCCTCAGTTATCAGAAAGCTTAAAGCTGTGTTAGTATTCAATTACAGAGATTTTCTCTTCCCAAATTCTTACTACAGTTATTTATCTTACCTTTTTAAAAAGTAACTTTTTTTAACTTAAAATGAAAAAATATATATATTCTTGCAGAAAAATTGGAGAATACAGAAAAAACAGGGATAATCATTTTCTATCTTCCTTGCGTTTATGCCATAATTTTTTTTCATGTGCAAAATTGGGATAATGCCATGCATACAACATAACTTTTTCATTTCACAATATATTGTGAATATTTTGCCATATTTTAAGATATTATTATATGTGATTTTTAATGATTGCTTACTATTCTCCCAACGGATGTACCGCAATTTACTTACAAATGTGTCCCAACATTTTTTCCCCTGTTATATAATATAGCAATGGACATCTGGCACTGTGTACAGCTGCAGTTAATTCCTTAGGATAAATTTTAGAAGTGGATTTGTTCCCCAGAAAAGCTGTACTGCCATATACAATTTTCATAGACAATTTTTTTTTCAGAGCTGGCAGAGAAGTAAAAGAAATATCAGTAGTTTATTGCTACTTTGCGCAAGAACACTAAGCTGTATACATTTAGTAGTTTCCTGGGAAAGGTCACCTGCCTGACTGTTGAGCTGTTCTTGAAAAGTCATTTGGCAGTTCCGATTTTCCATCTGCTTTCTCATTTAGTGGGCAAAGGGCATTTTTTTCCCAGATGACTACTGCTATCCTGTTCTGAAGTCATATGAGGCCATTAGTGCTTTATGACCAACCTTTAGAGGGAGCACCCTACAAAGGCCGGGAAAATCCTCAGGATACAAGTCAGAGCAGGCTTCCTGAAGGAGGCAAGTCTTCAGTGGGGAACGGTATTCGGGTAGCGTCAAGTAGGCAGAGGAGGAGCAGACTGTGTCTACTTTGTAGGGACAGAGACCATTTGCAGCGCCCTGCCATAAACCAGCATAACATAAAACCACTTGTACACAAAAGGAATAAAACTGAAAACGTATGCCATTTTCCCATCAGTGAACAACATGCTTTTTTTTTTTTTTTTTTTTTTTTTGCGGTATGTGGGCCTCTCACTGCCGTGGCCTCTCCCGTTGCGGAGCACAGGCTCCGGACGCGCAGGCCCAACGGCCATGGCTCACGGGCCCAGCCGCTCCGCGGCATGTGGGATCCTCCCAGACCAGGGCACGAACCCGCGTCCCCTGCATCGGCAGGCGGACCCCCAACCACTGCGCCACCAGGGAAGCCCTACAACATGCTTTTTTTGACCAACAGTTTATCCTCCTAAGAAGCCTCTGTTTAGAGTGTTGCCAGTATCAGCTATGTACCTTCTATGGGCTAGGCTGACCTACATTCTTTTCATTAAGGAATGAGATAACTATTTTAGGACATTTAAGAGCTGGAGACTAGTGAAAGGAATATTCTTTGTTTACTTTTATTCTCTATAGAAAGCATTGCTGAGCAACATTCAGATATGACCTGTGTTGTTTTGCAGCTCTTTACCCAAAGTGGGGTTGTTCTGGAAGTTTGAGTAGTCTAGGACCCCCTGGCTGGAATGGCCCACTTGGTCTTAGGGAGTGAAGACAGAAGTCATTTGCCTGCAGCTCTTGGCCAAGTCCTCTGAACACTGTCAAGGTCCTTTGGTTACTACCCCTGGGGAACAAAATGGAGTGTTCCTCTGTTTGATGTAGGCAGTCCCAGCAGGGAGGCTTTCTCTACCCCTAACAAGAATATTTAAAGGACAAGTGAACATAATTTTTGGACACAGAGAAATTATTACAGAAAGTTTGCATCCATTTCATGTTCCACTGGTTACAAGAAGCATGGTCTTCTGGAGGGGTGCCCACAGACTTGGTGTGACTTAAGCATGAGGGTCAGTTACAACTGTCTAATCCCAATGGTTTCCCATGAGAAGGAAAAAACTATCATTAACTGCATGAGGAGTGTTAGGGGGTGTTGGGTCCATCAAGATTAAGCCAATAACTGAAGAAACACAAAATACTTTCACTTGAATTGGAAGCGCTCCAGAAATATTGCTGCTAGTGAGTCATGCAAGGGTGTAGTCAAAAAGCAATTCCAGACAGGTGGGAAGGAGAGGCTTTGGAATACCCCATGGTTTGAAGTTCCCCTGGGATAAATATCTAGCCTGAGACCAACAGTAGTGCCACCAGCCTTGTGTTCTGGACTTTGTGGAATCTCTCAAGAGCCAACTAGGTCCAGCCCTAAAGTTCCTGGTAAAGATGACTCCTGGAGAGAAAAGTGAACACACATGGGCTGCAGACTGAGCAGCCTGCAAAATAAGTCCTTGTTTGTCTTTGAGGTCCTCATGCTAAGGAGGGGACCTCTGTGCTGTTTATTCCTGCTGTAGCACCTGGCCTGCAGCAGTTAGCAACATCTGCTAGAAGGATGAACGGATGGGTGAGGGAGGCTAGGCAAGAGCAGTTCCAACCGCCTCTGGTCCTGCCTGCCCGGTCTTCACGCGTGCGTGTGCAGTGCTGTACCTTAGCAATGAAGGACGATGCGACAAAGGCAGCTGTAGAGCACAGAGGTGATGAGCTTGGGATTTGGGGTCAGACACATCTGGGCCCTACTCCTAGCTCTGCCACTTGTTCACTGTGTGATCTCAGACCAGTTACTTGATCTTTGACTTTCGTTTCCTCACATAGAAAATGGATATAATAAAATCTTCCTCATTTGGCTATCAGGAGAATAAAATAAGATAATGCCTATTAAACATTTAGCTAAGTCCCTGACACACAGTAAACGCTCAGTGGGCCCACCTGGGATTCTTTGCATCTGTAGACGCAATGCTATAAACCCAGAGAGTTAGCCTGGGGGGCACAGCACACGTCACTCTTTCTAGAGGGGCTGGCATGGTGGGTTCTGGACCCTGTGGTGTCAGCCAGCGTACAGTACTGGCACTCAGGGTTATTGTCATGTGTGTGGGCCACGAATCATGAGTGAAAGCACACGTGGCTCTGAGGCCACGTGTGGGGATGAGGTCAGGGCTAGACTTGATAGAGTCACACTGAGCCAGAAGCAGATCTGCTTGATTCTCTGGATATGAGTTATAACTGATTTCATAGAAGATGAGAGATGGAAGGGAGCTTCAGCTGGGTTTAGCCTGGGTCTGAAATTTGATGGGGCTTCCTCATCAATCAAGGCATGTGTCTGCTCAGCAGGGATGGACACTCCCTGTCCAGTGCATTTATAGGGCCATCATGACTGTTAAATTTGATTCAGGCAAGATGCACCACTGGGTAAATTTTACTGTGAGATCTCCATGCCAGGAACTCATACAATCTGTCATCTGAGAAAGCCCCAGAACACTGAGATAAGAGCCAAGTTTTGCCCTGTCGGAGTGATGATTGTGTTTGTGAAATTTTAATTGCTCAGGCATGACTGATGTTGCTGTGAGTGACTACTGAATTACACCTTTGGTAATCAGTCGTTCACGCAACAAACACCATTTTCCTTCTTTGCTCTCCTCTTAGGTGAAACTGTAGCAGTGAAAGATCACTTATTTGGGCCCACAATGTGCCAGGAGCATGGTACGCTTCTATGCTGGCGGCTTCTCCTGCTTGCTTCCATACACAAAAGTGACTCCACATATGAATCCCAGGAGGTTTGGTGACTCTTTAATATTGCCAGACCTACGTTTTAAAGAGTGAGGTTACTCGAATTCCAGCATAGAGGCTGGATTCAAATGCTGAGCAGGAACACTTGAGAGAAGATGCATATTGTAGCTATTGTTTAGCATCTTTGTGCATGAACTATTCTCATTATCAGATAATGGAATAATTAAATAGCAGCCACGGTAGCTATGACTACTCAGCAGAGCTCATGGTAATAAATACACTTTGAGATCAAATCCCAGTGCCCCTGTGTATGGTACATAAGTCTCTCAGAGTCACTCTTTCTCCAAGGAGTCAGCATGATATGGTGAATGCTGAGTTCTGACCAGGAAGTTGGGATACTGGGGTTCAAAATTCTGGCTCTGTCACATACCTGCCAAGTGACTCTGTGAGAGCTGCTGCTTCCTTGCCTTCAGAACAAGGGGGCAGTCCTTAGAGTTACTCCCAGTTCCAACATTCTAGGAGACGGAGTTAGCTTGGAGGGTCATTCAGAAATAGGGAAACAGGGCTTCCCTGGTGGCGCAGTGGTTGAGAGTCCACCTGCCGATGCAGGGGACACGGGTTCGTGCTCCGGTCCGGGAAGATCCCACATGCAGCGGAGCGGCTGGGCCCGTGAGCCATGCCCGCTGAGCCTGCGCGTCGGGAGCCTATGCTCCGCAACGGGAGAAGCCACAACAGTGAGAGGCCCGTGTATAGAAAAAAAAAAAAAATAGGAAAACAACGTAACAACTGTTCAAATTAGGGTATCCATGGTAACTGAGCAGGGGTCACAGACATTTGGTGCTGGATAGCGAAATCTCAGAGCTATGGAACTCAACTCAAGTGCGAAGTCCCTAGAACCACTCAATTGTCACGAGTTTTTTGTTTGTTTGTTTGTTTTGCGGTACGCGGGCCTCTCACTGTTGTGGCCTCTCCCATTGTGGAGCACAGGCTCCAGACGCGCAGGCCCAGTGGCCATGGCTCATGGGCCCAGCTGCTCCGTGGCATGTGGGATCTTCCTGGACCAGGGCACGAACCCACATCCCCTGCATCGGCAGGCGGACTCTCAACCACTGTGCCACCAGGGAAGCCCTGTCATGAGTTTTTAATGTGAAATTCTTTAATGGACACTTCCATGATATTGGTGGATAATGACTTTGATTAAACTAATGCTGTTCAAAATCTATTTGCAAACTCTAGTCGCCTGTTATTTTTCATTATTATTAGTAGGAAGAAAACAGCATCAACTGTATTCAGTGCTTATGATATATTAAGCCCTTTTTACACTGTGCTAAGCATTACCTCATTAGATCTTCCCAATAACTCTATTATTGCCCCCATTTTACAGATGAGAAAACTAAGGCTCAGAGAGGTTCAGAGGCTTTTCCAAGGTCCGATCATTAGTAAATGGATGCACTAGGATTTGAATCTGGCTCATTCTGACTTCAAGTCTACACTGTTTTTTTTATGGCTAGAAATCTGGAGTTTTGTATCACATATGAACAGCATCATTATAATCAACATGCATTTGCAAACTGTCAGCTGTGGGCAGAAGGCAGGGGAGGAGAAATCAAATTTAGTCTTTGCCTTTAATACCTTCAAATCTAGGAGATGGAGCATGCCTGTAAATGATACAACAGTATAAGGCAATGAGTGGTATTGACTGTTAAAACTGGAAGGGCTCAGAGGCAGGAAAAATCCCTGAGGACTCTGAAAAAGCTTTATTGACAAACTGGGACTTCATTTGGATCCTAAAGAATGGAGGCTGAAAAAATCTGGGGAAAGCAGAGAAAAGAAAGATCCTGGAGGCAGGAGGAAGGGTAAGAGCAAAGACCTAGAGATGGGAATGTACTTGGTATGTTCTAAGAACATTGGGTAGGTGTGGCTACCTGATACTAGCATAAGCTTCGGGGAGCAAGAAAGAGGCTTGGGCCTTGGCCACCAGGTAAGGACTCAATCTTCTCTGTGAAGACAGTTCCCCTAAGCAGGTGCACATATACTGGGTATGTCTTCTTTGTAAAGCAAGAAATGAATGACTTCTATAGATATTAGATTGTTTCTCCTACATAAAAATACTGACTCAGATAGTTAGAGAAATTTTGCTAATGAACAAGCACCCACTTAGAGGATATTTGTAAATCCCATCCAAGACTCTAACATTTGCTTGGTTACACTAGTGAAGCAAATTAATAATCTGTCTTCCATACTGCTCATGTTAAATGCTTATGCATTTATTGACAGGAATTGGAAGCAAACAGAATGACTAAAAAAACTCTGTTAGGACTGTGGCATTATGGGTGATTTTCTTTTCCTCTTTAAACTTGACTTTAAGATTACTGTTAAATACTGACTTTTTTTTTTTTCAATGAGCCCAGTCATGTTGGCATCCTAAGGAAATTTCTGAATTGAATATTAACTAAGTTATTTGCAATTTTTAGTGACCAGAAATTCTGATTTTAAAAATAGATGGATTGGAAGAATTAATATTGTTAAAATGGCCATAGTACCCAAAGCAATATACAGATTTAATGTTATCCCTATCAAAATATCCATGACAGTTTTCACAGAACTAGAACAGATAAATAATCCTAAAATTTATATGGACTCACAGAAGACCCTGAGTAGCCAAACAATCTTGAGAAAAAAGAACAAAGCTGGAAGTATCACACTCCCTGACTTCTGACTATACTACAAAGCTACAGTCATCAAAGCAGTATGGTAATGGCACAAAAACAGACACAGAGATCTGTGGAACAGAATAGAGAGCCCCGAAATAAACCCACCACTTATGGTCAATTAATCTTTGACAAAGGAGGAAAGAATATACATTGGAGAAAAGACTGTCTCTTTAATAAATGGTGCTGGGAAACCTGGATAACTACATGTAAAAGAATAAAATGAGAATATTTTCTCACACCATATACAAAAATAAACTTAAAATGAATTAATGATCTAAATATAAGACTGGAAACCATAAAAATCCTACAAGAGAACATAGGCAGAACACTCTCTGACATAAATCGTAGCAACATTATTTTTGGATCTGTCTCCTAAGGCAAAGGAAACAAAAGCAAAAATAAACAAATGGGACTTGATTAAACTTAAAAGCTTTTGCACAGCAGAGCAAATCATCAACAAAATAAAAAGACAACCTACTGAATGGGAGAAAATTTTGCAAATGATATGACTGATAAGGAACTAATTTCTAAAATATATAAAGTTAATACAACTCAATATCAAAAAAACCCAATTTAAAAATGAGAAGACGTGAATAGACATTTTTCCAAAGAAGATATTACAGAAAGCCAATAGGCACATGAAAAGATGCTCAACGTCACCAATCACCAGAGAAATGCAACTCAAAACCATAATGAGATATCACTTCACATTGGTCAGAATGGGCTATCATTAAAAAGCCTACAAATAACAAAGGTTAGTGAGGATGTGGAGGAATGGGAACCTTTGTACACTATTGGTGGGAATGTAAATTGCTGCAGCCACTATGGAAAACAGTATGGAGGTTCTTCAAAAAACTAAAAATAGAACTGCTGTATGATCCAGCAATTCACTGCTGGGTATTTATCTGAAGAAAACAAAAACACTAATTTGAAAAGATACATGCACCCCAATGTTCATACCAGCATTATTTACAGCAGGAAACATATGGAAGCAACCTAAGTGTCCATCAACAGATGAACGAATAAAGATGTGGTGTGTATATACAATGCAATATTACTCAGCCATAAAAAAATTCTGCCTAGAGAGTATTATGCTGAAAGACATACTGTATGTTATTACTTATATGTGGAATCTAAAAAAAAATAAACGAATATAACAAAACAGAAACAGACTCACAGATACAGAGGAAAAACTAGTGGTTACCAATGCAGAGAGGGGACGGGGGGAAGGGCAAGATAAGGGTAGGGGATGAAAAGGTGCAAACTACTATGTATATAATACATAAGCTACAAGAATACATTGTACAACACAGGGAATATAACCACTATTTTATAATAACTTTAAATGGAGTATAATCTATAAAAATATTAAATCACTATGTTGTACACCTGAAACTAATATAATACTGTAAGTCAACTATACTTAAATTTTAAAAAGTGCTTGCTACTTAGTAGGTACTTAGTAAATAAATGTTGTTGGAGTTTGAATACCTTGGGAAAAAAAATTCATTAGAGAAAAAATCTGCAACAAATCAATGGAGATTTTACATACCATTTGTTGGCCTGGATTGCCTTTGTGCTCTTTGGCAGCCAGGGGAGCTCCTATTCATCCTTCAAAGACCCAGCAGGCTTCCCCTTCTCTTTGAAGCCTTCCCACCCACTCTGCCCGCTTATACTCCAACCCCCACCACCCCTTGCTGGTAACTGTTTGTCTATCCTACCTTATATCAGTAGGAAGCAGTAATTTGGGATCATTTAGGCAGTTTAAGAATCATAGCTCCACTATTTGTTACCTGTGCAATTGTTACATAACTGAGCCTCAGTTTCCTCAACTGTAAAATGGAGATAAAACCTTTTGAGCAGATGAGGATTGAAATAAAGTAGCATAAAACGCTTAGGCGAGTTTACAGCATTTAACATGTGCTCAATGTTTCCTTTCATAATTATCCATTTTTATGATTGCATTTATCACATTGTATTTGCTGCTTACTTGTTCTTCTCTCTCACCAGCCCTTAAAGGGCAGGGACAACATTCTGCTCATCTCTGGTACCCAGTACCTGGCACACACTGGGCTCTCAGTTAAGGGTTATTGAAGAAAGGAACAGAGTGAGCTGCTTGGAGGTCTGGGGTACCGGCTCTATGAGCTCTCCTGTTCCCCTGCAGCCCGTGCTTTGTGTTCACTGGCCAAGCCCCCTCTGGGCCCCACCTCTAAGCGTGTTTGGAGTCTTCCTGACAGCTTCTGCCGCGGGAACAAACACTTCTCGCGAGGGCAAAACAGTACTGAACTCCCTGCAGCTCTGGGCCTTCTCGGAGAGCCCAGGCCCTGCGGCCCAAGTCAGGTCGGGGCACCGGCTGCCCCTCTGAGGCGGCAGGACACCCCCCGGCCCCCCCGCGAGCCAGTTAGGCCCCAGAGGCCCCAGGAGGGCCTAAGGCTGCGGCTCAAAGAAGCCGGTGTTGAGGGCTGTTGTGCAGGGCCCCTCCGCCTCTCACTTGGGTGGCTTCCAAGCAGGGACTGGCCCCTTCAGCTCCACTCCAGGATTTCTGCAGTTTGTTTGAAGGCAGCAGAGGGGGCCAGTGGAGGCCCCCAGGCCCAGGACCTAGGCTGGCAGGACCCGAGGCCCAGCCGGAGGAATAACATCCCCCTCCAGCACTGCAGGGCCCCCGGGAGGCAGAGCTGCGGGGCAGCTTGGGGAGAACAGTCCCCAGCAGACCGGGGCGCCCTCGGGAGAGATATGGGGCAGGGTTTGAGGGGAGAAGGCCCTAATGAGGACTCAGCGGAGAAAGAAGCCTGAGGGATAGGAGTGGGGAAGCTGGAGGGAAGGGCCCAGAGGCCCCCAGCCTGGAGGCTCTGACACAGAAAGGAAGCAGTCAGGGCAGCCAGATGACCTCCATCCATCGGGGAGCGGGGCAGAGGCCAGGGAGGAAGTGGTGCTGGATTCCGTGGGGGGAGAGAGGAAAGGAGCTGAAGCTAGGGGAGAAGTAGAGGAAGGGAAGGCAGGAGAAGAGAGGAGAGAGAGAGGCAGGGAGACAGAGGAGAGAGAAACAGAGAGACACACACATATCAACAGAAAGAGAGCCAGCGGTGGAGAGGGAGTGGGGTGGGGAGGGGAGAGAGAAGGAAGGAGATGGGGGGTGGAGAGACAAGGGGAGGGGAGAGAAAGAAAGAGGGGGAAAACCTAGAGAGAAGTGGGAGGGGGATAGAGGGGGAAGGGAAGGTGGAAGAATGCAGGGAGGGGAGCAAAAAGGCAGGTGGGCTGAAGAGCCTGAGCCAGAGGGAGAGGGAGGGGAGGCAGCTTCGAGGGAGAGGCTTGGCAGGCAGCCTGGAGGAGGAGGAGACTTTGAGGAGGCCAGTCTGGCAGTTGAGAGAGAGAGAGCTCCCTCTCTGATATGACCAAATAAAAAGGCTCAACAAACAGGGACGCATGTTCCTTGGTCCTTGGGTCACTTAGTCAGCAACAGCGGGTGCTAGTGCCGGGGCTGCTGAGTACTTCCTGGAGGTGGCAGTGGGGAGGGCAGGGAGGAGAGCAGAAGAAGAGGGCAGATTCGTTGCCTGGGTATTGGCTGAGGGTCACAGATGGAAGGAGGTGGTGTTTATTTATTCTTTTATTTGTTCAACAAACATTAACTGAGCAACTGTGCTGAGCACTGCCCCAGACTCTAGGACCACAGAGACATAGCCTCAGCCACATATTGTGAGCGGTCTAGTGGGGGTTACAGATGAAACACACATCCCAGCAGTACAACCGGGGGCCAGTTACTTAACTGCTCTGTGCCTCAGTTTTCTCATCTGGAAAATGGGGTTTATTAGGAGACCTACTCTTATAGGGTTGTTTTGAGGATTAAATGAAATAATCTATATAAAGTACTAACTTGGTGCCTGGCACAAAGTGATACTCTGAAAGGGTTTACCTATCAGTGTTTTTGAGCTGTTGGGTCTTGAAGGAGAAGACATTTGCCAAGTGGGAGCAGAAGGGGAGGAACCTCCCAGGCAGAGGCCACAGAAGCCGTAAGAAGGAGGGCTGACTACGATGGCTGTGGGGCTAATGAGAGCGGTGGGAATGTGGATTACCTGCAGTAGCATCACCCTGGGGGAGGGGCTTGCTAAATGTTCAGATTCTTGGGCCCTTCTTCAAACCTACTAGATCTGGGTCTTTGGGCAGGGCTTGGAAATCTGTATTTTAACTTGCTCCCCCAGGCAGTTCTGTTGCATCCCTTCCCTCCATGCTAGCCCAAGGCCCTGTCCTAGTTCAGGCCTTATTGTGTACAGTATAATAAACAGTTTTCTAACGGATCCAGCCCTGCTTTAGTCTCACCTGTTATCTGATCCTCCTTTAAAAGAGGTCTTCCCTGTGAAGACATCCCTGACTGCTCAGGGCAGAAGCAATGGCTCACTTCTGTTTCCACTGCACCTTGGACGGCCCTGTATTATAACTTATGAAACTATCAGAGTCATTGCTATGTGTGTCTATGTCTCTCCCTATGCCTGTCTCTTATAAAAAGATGAGGCCTTGAGGACAGAGGCAGGGCCAAATTTATCTTCTACCCCCTGGCCTGACACATAGTAGAGAATCTTATGAAGACTTGTTCACCAAATGGGTGTCTGGCTCTCTAGAGGATGCCAGTGAGAGGGAATCCCCTTACATCCTCTTCTAGGGGGTCTCTGGGTTTTTCTTCCCTTGGTTTTCTTTTGTTCATTGGGCCTCATTTGGCAGCAAGATGATTTCCTGTAGAGAAATTTCTGGTCAGAGTACGCGGCAGATTTTAGGCAGTTATAAGTCAAGTTGACCTTGACTGAATCTCAAGGACCTCATGGGGTAATGTGTCCTGGAGAGAATCCTAAGCTTGTTCCCACATTTCTGAGCACACTGTGTTTTAGATGAAGGCGGTGGTAGGTAAACTCCTTTTTTCTTTGTAGGTGAGGAACCTGGGGCCTGCAGCAACTGAGAAGAGCCAGGACAAGGGACATACTGCTTGGTAGTGATGCTGAGGAGTGGGGACGGAGGGACCTGACCGGGAATCCCATTTGCCTCTCCCACGGTCCTAGTCTCTAAAATCTAGGCTGCCTCATTTTCTGTTTTTCCAGCTATGAGTCAACTCTTAGATTTGCAGTTTCAGGGCTCCCATCCAAGAGAGGTCTTCAGCTGGCCTCAGTTGTGATGGTTCCCATGGGGATGCATTTAAAAATGATAATGATGCTGATGTCAGGGCTATGGCCTGGCCCTGTGTTAAGGGTCTCCTCACATATTGTTATTTCGTCCTCATAACAGTCCTTACAGTAGATCATATTCTTCCCTTGCCCCATTTCACAGATGAGGAAATTGAGATACAGAAGGGTTAAGAAACACACCAAAGATCACCCAGCTAGTAAGTAGCAGAGCTGGGTTTTGAACCCCTGCCTGTGTCATTCCAGAAATGGGGCGCTTAACGACATGCCTGACAAACAGTTTAATGCCTTTTCATTCCATTTCATTGCACTAACATGCTATTGCCTGTCAATGAAGAGAACAATTGCAAAAACCTCGAATGAGCATGGAAAATACTGATGATCAGAGATCCATGGAAAAGAAAGGGATGCTTCATGGAGTGGGTGTTGTGGTTGTTAATTGTCAGAAAATATTTAAGAGTAGGAACAAATAAAAATAATTCTGTTAGCATGATTGTGGGTGAACTTTAGTTTTTTTACTTTCAAAAAATATCCTTAGGTCATTGTGTCATAGTCTTTACAAAAACATAACATAAAGAACAGAAGCCCTGGGAATTCCCTAGCAGTCCAGTGGTTAGGACTCCACAGTCTCACTGCAGAGGGCCTGGGTTCAATCCCTGGTCAGGGAACTAAGATCCTAAAGCCTTGCAGTGGGCCAAAAAAACCCCCAAAAAGCCAGAAGCCCCCTGGCTTGGTGTGTCATACTGGGTATGGCCACATGGTGTCCCTCCAGCTCAGTCTAAACCTTCCAGACTACAGACTTCCAGTCTCCGCGTGGCTGAGAGACAAGGGCTAGTCGGAGCTTAGAGGACGGTAACACATAGAGCCAGCTTCTAACTGCTGGAGCAGGAAAGGCACTATGGCCTGAATGGCAGAGGGGACAGAAGGCCAGAGGATGGCAGTTTGTTTGCTTCCGAGCGTCCCAATGTTCTGACGTTGAAAGTTCATTATACTTGTCTGAAGAAAGGAAACAGGAAGGTTTTAGATTTGCAGAATAGGAGGGCTGCTTCCTGGGTCAAATAATTTGAGGGAGGGCAGGAAGGAGGTTGGAGTGGGGTCCAGAATTTTTGTAGGAGGGTGAAGGGGCGGCAGTGTAGTTGGAGGGAAGGGTTGGGGATTTCTTTTTTCTTTTTTTTTTTTTTTTTTTCGGTACGCGGGCCTCTCACTGTTCTGGCCTCTCCCGTTGCGGAGCACAGGCTCCGGACGCGCAGGGTCAGCGGCCATGGCTCACGGGCCCAGCCGCTTCACGGCACGTGGGATCTTCCCGGACTGGGGCACGAACCCGCGTCCCCTGCATCGGCAGGCGGACTCTCAACCACTGCGCCACCAGGGAAGCCCTGGGGATTTGTTTTGAAGCTGTGTTTGCACAGCAAGCACGCTATGTCACACATCAGTAAGAAAAAAAACGTTGTCTAAAGAAGCCTTTCACCCAATATTTTATTTTCGTTTTATTGCCAATTGGTTCTAAACTCTGGCTTTTAACCTATAAAACGGGGCAATCATTATTTTTTGGTACGATGGCAGACATTCAACTTTTTAAGTGGCATTCGGATTTCTCGTAGGACAGTGGTTCTCAAACTGGTGTGTATTACTATCAGCTGGAGGGCTTGTGGAAACAGATTTCTGGGCCACACCCCAGAGTTTCTGATTCAGTAGATCTGGGGTGGGCCCTGAGTATGTACTTTTCTAAAAAGTTCTCAGATGATGCTGATATTGCTGGTCCCAAGACCACACTTTGAGAACCACCACTGTAAAGGAATTACTTTCCTCACATGGTCTGCCATTGTACTCTCATTTTAAAGCCAAAGTCAAAGAGCTTAAATTCTTTCACTGGGTGCCCACCTTTAGAGTGGGTGGGCTGTGACCTTTGCTCAGCCAGTGGGGCTATTTTTTCAGGGAGACTGGAGCAAATGTTGCAGGGCTAAGTTGGATTGGTGGGAGGTTGTTAGGGGCAACAGCAGCCTCCTGCTGATTGGGCCATCAGTATTGTGTGTTGCCCAGGGTTTTGGTGGCTTGGCTACAGTTAGCAGGTTTAGTCCAAGCCAGGTGTTCCAATCTCCCCTGATTCTGATCCTGCAGTAGTAGTAGTAAATTCCCTTCTTCTTGACTTAGCCAGAGTCCTTTCTGTTGCTTGCATCCAAGATCTCTCACTCAACCTCTCCTCTGTACTGTCTCCCACTACAGCAGCATGGAGGGAACTGAGTGAACTCAGACTGCATTCAAATTAGCAGCAGAGCTAAGAACTGGAGTCTTGAATTTCTCTCTCCCAGGCAAGGGCTCTTCCCTCTACATCTACAGCTTCCACCTCTGATCCACAAAAGAGCCCGGCTTAGAAAGTCATTTGCAGAATGAGTGTATTAAACTTTTCTGAAATATGGTAGGGCATCCAAATATATAAATAAAACCAAGCAGTAGGCACTCAAAGTTTGCAGCCCTAAAAATGCTACAATTCCATGACTAATGTTTCTCTTTAAAAAAAAGAAAGGATTCAGCCCTTTTAGCAGTTGCAGGCAGTTTTAAAAATGGTAGGACTCACACTGCCTTTAAGTATTGTCAGCTTTTCATCTGTTTTAGGATTTCAGACCTTGTTGCTACGGAGAGTCATTTACTATAAAGATACCGGTGGCTGGGGAACAGAGGCTCCCAAAGGAAAATGCTCTTATATTCAAATCGGTCCCTTTGCTCTTCCCTGTATAGCACCCTGCAATCCCTAGGAACTGGGCTGTGGAGGAAGGGAGGCAGATTAACAGCAGGACTGACAGAGGTATAACCAAGAAGTCCACAGCCCTGGAGGGGTGCGTGCACATAGCAGAGCTGTCTCTGCTCCCCTTGTATGGTGCTCCCGGCTTCTGGGTACCCCTGGAGTGTTAGAGCAGGAGGAGAGTGAGCTCTGGTCTCAGCTCTTCCAGGTACTAGCTGTGTAACTTCGAGTTTTTTTTTTTTTTTTTTTACCTCTCTGGGTCTTGTAGTAGTTTCTTATTACTGCTGTAACAAATTTCCACAAACCCCATGGCTTAAAACAACACAAGCTCATTATTTTATAGTTTTGGAGGTCAGAAGTCTGAAAATGGGTCTTAAAAGGTTAAAATCAAAGGCTGTGTACCTTCTGGAGGCTCGAGGGGAGGATCGACTTCTTGCCATTTCCAGCTCTTAGAGACTGCTTGCATTCCTTGCCTCCTGAGCACATCACCCCGATCTCTGCTTCCATCATCACATCTCCTTTTCTGACTCTGACTCGCCTACCTCTCTCTTATAAGGACCCTTCTAATTACATTGGTCCCACCTGGATAACCCACAATACACTCATTTAGATCTTAACCTGCAAAACCCCTTTAATCATGTAAGAACTTAGATTCTGGGGATTAGGGCATGGACACCTTTTGGGGGCGGTCTATCATAATATTTGTTTATACTGTTCAGCCCTCCATAATATTCACTAATAAAGCATTAATAAACTACAGTTCAGATAAATAGAAAGAAGAAAACTATAACTCATGGTTCAAGTACTGAAAGATAAACACAATGAACATGCTTCCATCTTTTTTTAAATGAAGTTTTTACATAGTTATCATCCTACTGTTGATACAATTTGAAATCCTGGTTTTTCATTAGATATTATATCATAATCTACTGTAATAATCAAGATTTCACAGGCAGCTGAGAAGACCAAAGGCACTAGTTTTTCTGAAGAGAGCTTGGTAATAAACAGTAAGGACTGGGAGAGCTGGTAGTTATTGCTCTTATGACCCAACTCACCTGGGTGGGTGGGTTGGGAAGAGGTACTTGAACTCATGACTCAGCTGATTCACCCTAAGTTCCTCATGCTGTGTGTACCTGCGTTTGCCTGCGTGAACATAGGGCCTAGAGTGGGGACAGTTTTGTATTCAGCAGCTCCTCTCATTCAGAAAGACCCAGCAAACCTATGGACAATGTCTAGAACAGTCGTTTGTAACCCTCACTGTGCATCAGAATCACCTCATGAGCTTCTAAAAAGCATAGATTCCCTGAGTCCCATCCACCAGAAGTGGTGGTTCCATTAGTCCAGGGTGAAACCTGAGCATCTTGTTTTGCCAAAGCTCCCCAAATGATTTTGATATACTGGAACCACTGATCTAGACCAACACATGGGGAACCTGGGAAAAGATTCCAGCTGGTGTGGAAGGCTGCGAAGGGCCGATGGCAAAGGCAAAGATATTAGTTAGGCGTCTTCATTTAAGAAGACAAGCTGTTACCTCTCCCTGCTGCTCTGCTCTCTGGCCCCAGTACCAACCCAGAAAAATTGTCTTGCGGCAGCCAGCTGAGGGGCTCTGAGTGTATCAGGATAGTCACGAGGGTTTGCTTTCTACCAACAGATCCTCTTTCCTCAGGCCACAGCGAGACCAGGCCATGCCTCTGAGCTGTCTGGGCTCTGCAAGGGGGATGCACATCCTTCAGCATCTCCTGTTTTCAGTGAGAGGAGTAGGTGGTGGAGGGAGTGCAAGCAGAAACCTCCCTGAGACATGCCCTCCCAGGGAGGAGGAGGGGCAGCAATCAGTCACCTGGGGCAGCAGCCAGACTGTTAATTAGTTGGGGACAAGTGAGTGAGGCAGTGAGAGGGCACCTTTTCCAGAACTACTGGTACTATAGGATGAGCAGCCTTCTTTGATCTGGAAAAGGAGGCCTTCTGTTTGCTGATTGTCTTGTTTCTAGACATGAAGCAGTGCCTTTGGGGGCCCCAAGTGTCATAGGTGTGCGGAATCTGCCACACTGAGGGATTTTAAGACTGACTCCAGGCTCTGTCCCGCAGACCGTGCTTGGTTCACTCACAAGCTCATTTTTCTATAAGAGCAAGGGAATATGCATATATTTAGGGTTTATTGCATGTTCACCACTTACGCTACTTACATGCGTTATCTCAATTATTTGCCTCACAACAAGCCTGAGAAACAGGTACTATTATTTTCTCATTTTACAGATGAAGATGTAGAGACTTAGTTTGGTTAAATAATTTGCCCAGCATTATTGGTGAAGGCTGAGCCCAGATCTTGTTCTCTGACGACAATGCCTTTTACCAACAGATGGGTATGGGGAAGATGGGTGGAGGAGAGTGGAGCAGGGGACCCGGAGGAACAGGTCACATGCACACAGTATAGTCTGTCTCTGCCCTCCAGCCATGCCTGGCTCAGCCCATTTGATCTGGGCGAGGAATGCCGGTGGGTGGGTCTGGAATTGCTACTCAGGAGCCTGATGGTTCACATGCCTGGGGGAGCCCTGAATCTCCAGAGCCCACCAAGTCAAAGGCTCTCTCCCATTACATGGCTTGTCCTTGATCACTGAATTCCCGCTTCTCTCCCTTCCTATCTGTCCTCTCCGCCCCCCACTCCCCTCCCCCCCAATTCAATCAACATCCACCCCATCAGATCCTTTGCTGGGTGTGGGCTTCCAGGCTGGGCTGGGAGCCCTGCCCTGGCATGAATGAGCTGTGTGGTTGGGTCCTGATTCTCTGCCTAGTCCTCTCTGTGGGGCCCGCTCCTTGGAGAGTTTGGACCTGTCTTCTCAATCCCCAGCCCTCAGCAGGGCCCTGGTGAATGGGCTCACGGCTGACTGCTGGATTTGCTATGGCCGCCCAAGAGACCTGTGGCTTTGGCTGTGGTTATTGGCCCTGCTGACCCTTGCGGCCCTCTAGTTGTGTGTTGTTCTAGTCTCTGTCCTGCTGGGACGCAGATTCTTTTCCTTCCTTCTGTAGGGGAAGCTCTTCAGCTTTTATACAGTTGCCAGACTGAAGTCAAGAGGACACTGGCTGCTGAGTGATTCCACCTCTTCTGTAATTCAGACATTCTGCCCTGCATTTGGCTCTCACCCTCCACAATTTCTCATACGTGTGTATGTAAGTGGTGTCTGCATGGGTGTCCAGATATTCGGTATGAATACAAAGCATAGGCTCCTGGGAACAGAAGAGCAGGAGCTTCTTTATTACCTCTATTCAGAATCTGCATGTGAAGATACACGGTGTCCCCAGGGAGGTGCTTTAGTCACTCTAATGAGCCTTCCTGCAGATCTCAAGGGACACTCACTGAATGGCCATATATTAATTGGGAATTTGGATGTGGAGCTGATGTGGGCCAGATGTGCTCCCTTTATAGTCACCATCAAACACTAGAAGTCTCTTTAGACTTTACAGATGAGGAAACCAAGGCCCTGAGGGGAGAGGGTTGATGTAACCAGGGCCTGACTGCCGCTGCCACAGGACTCCCTGGGTCCGGAAGCCATTAAGCAGGGTGAGCAGTCAGCACACAGGAAGATATAGCAGAGAAATCGCCAACCCCACAGGCACGGGTGAGCCATCATGTTATATTTCTGAAGGACCGGCAGACAGGATATCCCCTTGCTTTGCCTTCCAAATCTACTGAGGATGAGTAGACGGCGAGTTACATGCTCATCTTTTATGGGAAAGAAATGCAGTTGCTCCTTAGTTATTGCCACAAGCACTGGAGGAAGAACTAATAAAGGGGGCTGCTATGGGTTGAATCGGTGTCCCCCCCAAAAGATATGTTGAAGTCCACAGTCCCCTGGTACTTGGGAATGTGACCTTATATGGAAATAGAGTCTTTGCACATGTAATCAAGTTCAGATGAGATCATGAGGGTAGGCTCTCATCCAATGTGACTGGTGTCCTTACAAGAAAAGGAAAATCCTGCGTGAAGCTGGAGACACACAGAACGCCACATGATGACAGAGGCAGAGACTTCAGGGACGCACTTGCAAGCCAAGTCATGCCAAGGATTGCTGAGCGCCACCCGAAGCTGGAAGAGGCGAGGAGGGATTCTACCCAGAGTCTCAGAGGAAGTGTAGCCCTACCAACACCTTCATTTTGGACTTCTAGCCTCCAGAACTGTGAGAGAATAAATTTCTCTTATTTTAAGACACCCAGTTTGTGATCCTTTGTTACAGCCGCCCTAGGCAACCAAGGCAGGGCTCTACATAGTGAGTCCCTGCTCGGTATGTGCCTGGCACTGAGGCTTAGGGCTCTTGTAAGTTGGGAAAGCCCATCGTGGCCTTGATGCAATTAGAGAGGGAGGCTATGTGTGAGGGCTCGGGGGAAGAGGTGATGAGAACTGCCTGTGTGAATGTCCCCCTTCCCTTCCCTTTCCTTTCCCCATCTCCCTCCCAGTCTGAGCTCTAACCCTTGGAGCCTGAGCACTTGGAATCTTGGGATGGAAGTGATGGAACTCAAGGTGGCTGATAGATTCACATTTATGGACTATTTGCCTCCCAAAGGAAAATCTTGTTGAACCACCAGCATCTCCACGCACTGGGCTGTTTGGGTCTTGAGTGGGGCGGGTTCGGAGGCTGAGTGAGAGTGGGGACTTCCAGTTTCTCTGCAACTTCAGGGGGTTGAGCCCTGGCTATTAACATTAGCTCTCCTGGAGCCAGCACTTGGCCTGCCAGCCCACCCCCTGCTTAGCCCTTCTGTTGTGAACTTCCCCAACGTCCACAACCTCCCTCACTCCTTGTGTGAACTTTGTGGTTTGGGAGGGAATGTCCAATCCCACGATCCAGGTCTAAACCTGTCAGATAGTCCCACCCTTTAGCCACAATGAGTGGCTAATGTAGACCAGGTCTAAGCCAATCAGCACATGAGTCTCCCTGACCACAGGGAACTTTTATTTTATAATTGAAGGAGTCCAGTTTTTCTCTGGCTCGATATGAACAAGGAAGCATATACCCCTTAGTGCTGTTAGCAGCCATTCTGTGACCATGAGGAGAGCCAGTTTTAGAATGATACGTTGGATAACAGAAGAGTCAGAAAGATTCTGGTTCAGCAATAAAAAGAAACGAAACTGAGCTATTTGTAATGAGGTGGATAGACCTAGAGTCTGTCATACAGAGTGAAGTAAGTCAGAAAGAGAAAGACAAATACCGTATGCTAACACATATATATGGAATTTAAGAAAAAAAATGTCATGAAGAACCTAGGGGTAAAACAGGAATAAAGACACAGACCTACTTGAGAATGGACTTGAGGATATGGGGAGGGGGAAGTGTAAGCTGTGACAAAGCGAAAGAGAGGCATGGACATATATACACTACCAAACGTAAGGTAGATAGCTAGTGGGAAGCAGCCGCATAGCACAGGGAGATCAGGTCGGTGCTTTGTGACCGCCTGGAGGGGTGGGATAGGGAGGGTGGGAGGGAGGGAGACGCAGGAGGGAAGGGATGTGGGAACAGATGTATATGTATGACTGATTCACTTTGTTATAAAGCAGAAACTAATAAAATAAAATAAAATAAAATAAAGTAAAAGAAAAAAAAAAGAAAAAAAAAAAAAAAGAAAGATTCTGGGTCCTTGATGACTTCAGTGAGCTACTGGATGAATCACTGTCCTGAAATCTGCCCTATCTCTGGATTCTAGTGTGAATCAATACATCTCATTTATTTTTCAAGCTAATTTGAATTGGTTTTTATCTGTTGCTTATAGTGGTGGTTTTTAAAATGTTAAACACAAATTTTTTTGTATTCCTCCTTTCAAAACGTAAAGCCTAAATCCCCTACCCTTAAGTGTGGGATTGACTTTATGATTTGTTTCTGATGAATAGAGATTGTGGCAGAAGTGACAGTGAGTGACTTCTGAGACTAGGACATAAAGACACTGTAACTTCCTCCTTGCTTTTTCTATTGAGTTACTCACTCTGGGGGAAGTCAGTGGCCATGTTGTGAGGACACTCAAGCAGCCCTATGCAGAGGTTCATGTGCTCGGGAACTGAGGCCTTCTGCCATCAACCAGCATTAAGTCACCAGATATGTGAGTGAGCCATCTGGAAGTAAGTTCTCTAGCCCCAGTCAAGCCTTCATATGACAGTGGCCCCAGCTGACATCTTGACTGCAACCTCATGAAAGAATCTGAGCCACAACCACCAAGCTGAGCCACTCCTAAATTCCTGACTTGCAGAAGCTGTGTGATAATAAATGTTTATTATTTTAAGGCAATAAGTTTTGGGATAATTTGTTATGTGGCAATTGATAACTATTACACTTATATCTGAAGGCATGCTAACCAATGCACTGTGCTAGTTATAATTACTGAAGCCCAGGAGTGAATCTAAAACTGTTTATTTTACTGGGGCCACCATATTCATTTCATTCTAGGGTCCCAGGGAAGTGAGAAGATGACAGAGAATACACAACTGGGTCGTGTATCTTGGTCATAAGTTTCCTTTGGCCAACCTATTGTGGATATCCACAGGGTCTTACACAGCTCCACAGTTGTGGAGGTCCAGCTTGGTGTGGGAGGAGCACATGGCCAGCACAGTGTGGGAGAGCAGAATTCCTAGGCACTGGAGAGGGGTATGGAAGTGGCTGGACAAGATGAACCTGAATGGGGTGTACAGCTGGGAATAACAGGTGATAAAAGAACATCTGAGCTTTTATCAGTGAGGGTAGATAATAACAGAAGACCAGAATAGCACTTCCACTTCAATGCCCTGGTGCTCTATAATTCTGGGGAAAAAAGAAAGGAAACTCAGTGGAATGAGGCTTAAAAAGAAAATGAGTTGTGGAAAAGTGAAGTCATATTTCTTGTGTGCTTGAGCTGTGACCTTCGATTCACAGCCACTACACTTGTAATACAATTTGCTTGTTGTTAGAATGCTTCTTCCTCCCCTGCCCCACAACATATGCACAGTGAAATGACTATGTCTCAGAGCTTCTTCCCCAAGGAGCTCCCCTCCCTTGTGGGCCCTGGAGACTCATGTGAGTTCCTCTGTAGCCTATATCCTCCTACTTCCAATGCTGTTCTACATTCCCACCCCCAAGCCTTCACAGCTGCTGTTTTACTGTAGTTCCTCACACATGAACTAGCCTGTTTGGCCCATAAAAATCTGTCCTCCATGCTGATTTAACCCTTCCTGCCATCACTGGTGATGAGCTAGTTATTTTTGCATGGTTTCTGATGTTGCTGCCTTTCCCCTTAACCTCACGCCATCTTGTTTCTCTGCTCAAATAATTGTTGAGCTAGGATGGGAGAAGTTTCCTTCCCCAAATATTATCATTGTTTTTCTAATATGCTCTAAAAAGAATGAATAACCTTATTCTTTTTTTTTGGTACACGGGCCTCTCACTGTTGTGGCCTCTCCCGTTGCGGAGCACAGGCTCCGGACGCGCAAGCTCAGCAGCCATGGCTCACGGGCCCAGCCGCTCCGCGGCATGTGGGATCTTCCTGGACCGGGGCACGAACCCATGTACCCTGCCTCGGCAGGCGGACTCTCAACCACTGCGCCACAAGGGAAACCCAAACCTTATTCTTTATTTTATTTTATTTATTTTTTTAAATTGGGGTATAGTTGTTTTAAATGTTGTGTAAGTTTCTACTGCACAGCGAAATGAAGTAGAGTTCACTGTGCTATATAGCAGGTTCTCATTAGTTATCTATTTAATACATATTAGTCTATATATGTCAATCCCAATCTCCCAATTCATCCCACCCCCCGTTCCCCCCTTGGTGTCCATACATTTGTTCTCTACATCTGTGTCTCTATTTCTGCCTTGCAAACCGGTTCACCTGTACCATTTTTCTAGATTCCACATATATGCATTAATATACCATATTTATTTTTCTCTGACTTACTTCACTCTGTATGACAGTCTCTAGGTCCATCCACATCTCTACAAATGACCAATTTCGTTCCTTTTTATGGCTGAGTGATATTCCATTGTATATATGAACCACATATTCTTTATCCATTCATCTGTTGATGGACATTTAGGTTGCTTCCATGACCTGGCTATTGTAAATAGTGCTGCAATGAACATTGGGGTGCATGTGTCTTTTTGAATTATGGTTTTCTCTGGGTATATGCCCAGGAGTGCAATTGCTGGGTCATATGGTAATTTTATTTTTAGCTTTTTAAGGAACCTCCATACTGTTGTCCATAGTGGCTGTATCAATTTACATTCCTACCAACAGTGCAAGAGGGTTCCCTTTTCTCCACACTCTCTCCAGCATTTATTGTTTGTAGATTTTTTGATGATGGCCATTCTAACTGGTGTGAGGTGATACCTCATTGTAGTTTTGATTTGCATTTCTCTAATTATTAGTGATGTTGAGCATCTTTTCATGTGCCTCTTGGCCATCTGTATGTCTTCTTTGGAGAAATGTCTATTTAGGTCTTCTGCCCATTTTTTGATTGGGTTGTTTGTTTTTTGATATTGAGCTGCATGAGCTGTTTGTATATTTTGGAGATTAATCCTTTGTCCATTGACTCATTTGCAAACATTTTCTCCCATTTTAAGGGTTGTCTTTTCATCTTGTTTATGGTTTCCTTTGCTGTGCAAAAGCTTTTATGTTTCATTTAGATCTCATTTGTTTATTTTTGTTTTTATTTCCATTTCTCTAGGAGATGGATCAAAAAAGATCTTGTTATAATTTATGTCAAAGAGTGCTCTTCCCATGTTTTCCTCTAAGAGTTTTATAGTGTCCGGTCTTACATTTAGGTCTTTAATCCATTTTGAGTTTATTTTTGTATATGGTGTTAGGGAGTGTTCTAATTTCATTCTTTTACATGTAGCTGTCCAGCTTTCCCAGCACCACTTATTGAAGAGACTGTCTTTTCTCCATTGTATATCCTTGCCTCCTTTGTCATAGATCGGTTGACCATAGGTGAGTGGGTTTATCTCTGGGATTTCTATCCTGTTCCATTGATCTATATTTCTGTTTCTGTGCCAGTACCATATTGTCTTGATTACTGTAGCTTTGTAGTATAGTCTGAAGTCAGGGAACCTGATTCCTCCAGCTCCGTTTTTTTCCTCCAGATTGCTTTGGCTATTCAGGGTCTTTAGTGTCTCCATACAAATTTTAAGATTTTTTGCTTTAGTTCTGTGAAAAATGCAATTGGTAATTTGATAGGGATTGCACTGAATCTGTAGATTGCTTTGGGTAGTATAGTCATTTTCACAATCTTGATTCTTCCAATCCAAGAACACGGTATATCTCTCCATCTGTTTGTGTCATCTTTGATTTCTTTCATCAGTGTCTTATAGTTTTCTGAGTACAGGAAGAATGACCTTATTCTTATTTTATAAAATAACACAGCTAGCATTTCAACTTTTATTTTGCTCTTTCTTCATTGTTAGGCTCAAGGGCTACTTCCTCCATGAAGCCTTTCCTCATGCAGGGCCAAACTCCCCATCACTTATTCCTATGTCTGTGGTTTACATGCATTATATTGTACTAAGATGATCTGTTTCTGCATCATTCCCTCTCTGAGAGCCTCTAGAGGCAGGCACTGAGTCTGATTTATTTCTGTATCCTCAGTTCCTAGTATAAAATAGGTGCTCAGTGAACATTTGATGAACTGAGATATTACAGACCATAGCTCTGTGATTCTGTTTAATATCTTTTGCAAATCTATAGCAATTTCTCAACACTTAGAACCTAGGAAGAAAGGTCAGTATTTTTCTGGAGCTTTTGGCCTTCAAAGCGTTTTGGAACTAACAGGACTGGTTTAGGATGACTGGGTCTGACTTTCCAATATTTAGAGACCAAGATTATTTTAAACATGTATGGAGGAGGATAACAATTTGCATTTTTCATTAATAACTGGGATGGAGTTTGCATCCATGTTCCATCTCACACATTAGCTGAAAGATGTTGGTTCTTTAGTATAAGAAGGAAAGTTAGAAACTGATCCAGCCTTCCAAGGGCTGACTAGGCATGCCCTTCTGTTTCCACTTAAGTTCTGCTGCAGGCATTACTCAGTGATGGTTTTCTGCCTCTGCCAGGCCCAGACTCAGGGGGCCATTCTGAGAGTGTTCCCCTTTGCTCAGCTCTGAGCTGAGCTCCTGCACAATGGCCTGACTACACTCAAACTAGTTATGGAGCAACTGGGGACATGCCACCCGGATATGTGCAGCATCAAGGGCTGCAGGCTGAGGCTGGGTAGATGGCTTTGCTTAGGGCTGAGGTATTTCATAAGGGCTCCCTTTCTGCTCTTGGAGGCCTCTGGCTCTGAGATGTGATGACCCCAGAGATGCTCCCTGGGTCCTCATTCCTTCCCCTACTCCTCCAGGGGGAGATGATCATCTGTAAGAAGATGATCATGACAATCTTTCCTCTCCGGCCCCTTCTTCTGTTCCCTGAGCCCAGCCCTGCATTCCTAGGAGGTCCGGCAGTGATTCTGTCCTGAGAGTCAGGCCAGTATGGCCTCATGTCAGCCTGATTCCTTCTACCTGGGCTCCAGATCAGCCCAATGGCACCTACCCCTTGCCTGCTGCAGTTCAGAAATGCTCTCCCTGGCCTAGTCTGAATTGTGGCTTTCGGTTCAGCAAGTCCCCCTTTCAACAGCTCCTCGCCTGCTCCACTAATAGGCACCAACCGCTGACTGCAATCACCAATCTCGGTCTCAGCTGTGGGACTCGATTCATCCTCTCCAAACACATGCCCTCCAAGGGGGGCAGACACCATTGTAGTTGCTGAAGAGCCATTTCACATATGCTCACAGAACGTCCTCCAATTCCACATAGGAAATGGGCTCCATAAAACCTTTGTTCATTAAATGTTCCAGGGACCACAACAAAAGGACTTAAAATTAACCAGAATTGGTTAGAATTGGACCATCCAATTCTTTGATTAAAAAGTGCAGGGAAGCTGGTTGTCTGGGCAATCAGGGTGGCTCTAAAATGGGCAATGTTGTATTATAATTCGAATAAACTGCTTGACAAGAAATGAGCACTGTCCGTGCAGAGGGAAACCATAATGAGGGGGTGTTACCAGTCAGTCATCCATGCTCTCCTTGGCCCACCATTTTGGAAACCTATTGCAAATGAGGACGAGGTACAGGGATGGCTGTTTGACACTTCCTGCCACTTTAAGGTTTAATTGTGCAAGAGCCACCGGTTATTTCATTCAGGAATTCATATGCCATATGGGCACCTGCTACCAGGTGAACTTAGTGCCTGAATTATGGTTACTGAATTAGATTTTTCTTGGATGTTTTAACTGAGAGAGAACACATGATCCAACGCAGTGGTACCCCACTTTTTTTTTTTTTTTTTTTTTTTTTTTTTTTTACTTTTTATTTTATATTGGAGTATAGCCGATTAACAATGTTGTGATAGTTTCAGATGCACAGCAAAGGGACTCGGCTATACATATGCATGTACCCATTCTCCCCCAAACTCCCCTCACTATACAGACTGAATTTCAAGGTAAACCAATAGCTGATAGGGGAAAGTTTTTTTTTTTACTTTTTATTTTATATTGGAGTATAGCCGATTAACAATGTTGTGATAGTTTCAGATGCACAGCAAAGGGACTCGGCTATACATATGCATGTACCCATTCTCCCCCAAACTCCCCTCCCATCCAGGCTGCCACATAACATTGAGCAGAGTCCCCTGTGCTATACAGTAGGTCCACTGGTTATCCATTTTTTTTTAAGTTTATTTATTCATTTTTTTAATTAGTTTCTGCTTTATAACAAAGTGAATCAGTCATACATATACATCTGTTCCCACATCCCTTCCCTCATGCATCTCCCTCCCTCCCACCCTCCCCATCCCACCCCTCCAGGCGGTCACAAAGCACCGAGCTGATCTCCCTGTGCTCTGCGGCTGCTTCCCACTATCTATCTACCTGACGTTTGGTAGTGTATATATGTCCATGCCTCTCTTTCACCTTGTCACAGCCCACCCTTCCCCCTCCCCATATCCTCAAGTCCATTCTCAAGTAGGTCTGCGTCTTCATTCCCGTTTTGCCCCTAGGTTCTTCATGACATTTTTTTTTTAAATTCCGTATATATGTGTTAGCATACGGTATTTGTCTTTCTCTTTCTGACTAACTTCACTCTGTATGACAGACTCTAGGTCTATCCACCTCATTACAAATAGCTCAGTTTCGTTTCTTTTTATGGCTGAGTAATATTCCATTGTATATATGTGCCACATCTTCTTTATCCATTCATCCGATGATGGACACTTAGGTTGTTTCCAGCTCCGGGCTATTGTGAATAGAGCTGCAATGAACATTTTGGTACATGTCTCTTTTTGAATTATGGTTTTCTCAGGGTATATGCCCAGTAGTGGGATTGCTGGGTCATATGGTAGTTCTATTTGTAGTTTTTTAAGGAACCTCCATACCGTTCTCCATAGTGGCTGTACCAATTCACATTCCCACCAGCAGTGCAAGAGTGTTCCCTTTTCTCCACACCCTCTCCAGCATTTATTGTTTCTAGATTTCTTTTTTTTTTTTTTTAATTAGTTTCTGCTTTATAACAAAGTGAATCAGTCATACATATACATCTGTTCCCACATCCCTTCCCTCATGCATCTCCCTCCCTCCCACCCTCCCCATCCCACCCCTCCAGGCGGTCACAAAGCACCGAGCTGATCTCCCTGTGCTCTGCGGCTGCTTCCCACTATCTATCTACCTTACGTTTGGTAGTGTATATATGTCCATGCCTCTCTTTCGCTTTGTCACAGCTTACCCTTCCCCCTCCCCATATCCTCAAGTCCATTCTCAAGTAGGTCTGTGTCTTTATTCTCGGGACCTAATGAAACTTCAAAGCTTTTGCACAGCAAAGGAAACCATAAAGAAGACCAAAAGACAACCCTCAGAATGGGAGAAAATATTTGCAAATGAAGCAACTGACAAAGGATTAATCTCCAAAATTTATAAACAGCTCATGCAGCTCAATAGCAAAAAAACAGACAACCCAATCCAAAAATGGGCAGAAGACTTAAATAGGCATTTCTCCAAAGAAGATATACAGACTGCCAACAAACACATGAAAGAATGCTCAACATCATTAATCATTAGAGAAATGCAAATCAAAACTACAATGAGATATCATCTCACACCAGTCAGAATGGCCATCATCAAGGAATCTAGAAACAATAAATGCTGGAGAGGGTGTGGAGAAAAGGGAACACTCTTGCACTGCTGGTGGGAATGTGAATTGGTACAGCCACTATGGAGAACGGTATGGAGGTTCCTTAAAAAACTACAAATAGAACTACCATATGACCCAGCAATCCCACTACTGGGCATATACCCTGAGAAAACCATAATTCAAAAAGAGACATGTACCAAAATGTTCATTGCAGCTCTATTCACAATAGCCCGGAGCTGGAAACAACCTAAGTGTCCATCATCGGATGAATGGATAAAGAAGATGTGGCACATATATACAATGGAATATTACTCAGCCATAAAAAGAAACGAAACTGAGCTATTTGTAATGAGGTGGATAGACCTAGAGTCTGTCATACAGAGTGAAGTTAGTCAGAAAGAGAAAGACAAATACCGTATGCTAACACATATATACGGAATTTAAAAAAAAAATGTCATGAAGAACCTAGGGGCAAAACGAGAATAAAGGTACCCCACTTTTTTGCATGTCAGAATAACAAGGGGAGTTTAAAATTCCCGTGACTATGCTGCACCCAGATCAATTAAGTCAGCATCTCTCAGGGTGAAACCCTCTCTGGCATTAGCATTTTTAAAAGCTTCCCAGGTGACTGAGAGCCACTGTCTAGTCACTTATACTTTTCCTATCAAAATCCTGTATTAAAATAATTGAATTGTTACTAAATATACATAAAATGATAATTCAGAATTAATAGTGAAATAAATATAACTACGTTAAGTACAACATAGAGATTCTCATGCTAGATTTCAATTGCTATCGATTATTGCTCTCTGTAATTCTGGTTTTCTTTATTCTCCTTTAAGGAAAAGCCCTGAACTTTCTCTCACTTATTCTTGGTGCTAAAAAGTCCTAGGCCATTTATGAGAAACGGATCAAGTGCTAAAAGCTGAGAGGAAAGTTCCATCTCTGGAGCAGAGGTCAAATTTGAAAACCACTCCCAGAATTTAAAGAAAATATGAGTTGAAAGAGATGGAAAAGCTGATAAGAGATATGAAAACTCAAAGACTAAGAAGTGGGTCAGAAACTGTTATGAAAATTACATGAAAAACAATTGAGTAATTTTTAAAAATGCTGAAATTAAAGATTAACCATCTTCGGATCATGCAGATCTTAGATGGTTTCACAGAGTTGAAGTCAGAAAAACTGATCAGCTTGAATCCACACCTAAGTGTTGGCATTCAAACTAGACATAGACTGGCCTGGTCATTAAAAACCTGCCTTGAACGACTAGAACTGGTCTCACCTATGTGAAGGGAGGCACATCCTGAATCTCCATGCCTGTTACTTTTTAAAAATGTAATTTTTATTGTAAAAAAGTAATATGATTATATAGTTTAAAATGGCAAAGAGTACTCTACAGATTTTAATAAAAAGCAGCTGTTTTATGCCTGTCCCCAGAAACCCATGCCTGATTTCTGCTTCCTAGAGACACATTTAACTCTGGCTATTTCTGTAGGCATTTATATCCTTATTTCTAAATAACAGGCTTATACTGTTATTTCTTACACTTCCAATTTTAGATGCTTCCTATTAACTTCCCACGATGGGAGATGAAGATATCTTCCAGTTCTCTTCCTCCTTTTCTCCTTCCCGCTCAAACTTCTCTCCATCATCCTCTCCAGAGAGTTACACCATAATTCTTAGTTAGATCAACATTCAATATTTACCTGCTTATGACCATTTAATTAAACCACAGATAGCCAATAGGTAACCTATGAATACATTTCCTTTCTTTCATGGCCATTTCGTTTTCCTTGGAGTTAAAAACTGTCTTATTTTCTCAGTTTCCAGGGATTTTTTGGTGAACATATTCCCCATTCTCCCCAAACTCTTCTACAGAGCTGTAAAACTCCTTGGAGTAAGTCAAGCAAGCACATGAGGGAATCTAGCAGTTCCCTTTCTTTCCCTTGGTACATCCCTCCCACAACCCTCTGTCCTCTTGATGTGGTTTGGACTGGTTGCTCTCTAGCCTCAGGACCAGCTGAACTTTATTGAACCCCCCTTTCTCATTACCATGTTCGGTCCTTATTTCTAGAACTCAGTATTTTCCTCTGTCTTGTTTTACTCTCGTTTTGCTGGAGTATATCCTCCAGTTTCTTTTTCAGAAAGGGTGCATGTAGCTAAATTCTTTGAGACTGTGTGTGTCTGAAAAGGTCTGAAGAAGAGCAAAGGTGGTGGGGGGAAGCTGAGCAGGGCCAGAGCACCAGGGCCCTGGCAAGCTGGAGGCCCAGAACCATCCCAAGGAGGCAGAGAGGCAGTGAGAGATGGAACTGTGCTGAGGATCCAAGCCCCCTGCTCAGTGCCCCATTGGAATTCACTTACAAAACACAAGCTGAAAGATCCAATTATTAAGAATTTCAAAGTCAGAGCATTAAACCAGGCACACAGGGCCATGAGTGTGAAAGCCCATGTGACTGCACATGTAACACATCTATGAAGCCAGCCTAGTGGGAGAAGAAAGATTGGCTTATGTATTATACCATGTTCTCCAACTGACCCTATCCATCCAGAAGAAAATGAAGAGAACTTTAACTCCTTCTATATATTAAAATAAATTTCAGATGGATTAAGCATTTAAATGTAAAGGATGGGCAAAATAATACAAGAGCAAAATTTAGGAGAACACACTTATAACTTGGTGGCTTGGGAGATCTTTAAACCAAGACAATAAACGCAGATGCTATAATGGAAAAGACAGTCACATTTACTTGACAAATGATAGACTGGGAAAAAGCTGTAGCATATAAAACAGATAAAGGATTAATGTTTAAAATATGTAAACACCTCTACAAACTGATAAAGAAAAACATCCCAGTTGGAAAATAAACAAAGAATATGAATAGACAATCGTCTAAGAGAAAATCCAGATACAATGTGAAAGATGTTAGGAAAGTGCAAATCAGAGGGACAATGAGATAATACCTCTCACACACCATGCTGGGAAAAATTAAACAGAGGTAATAATTAGTAGACGTTTTTGCTGCGGAAAGGGCACTCTCATATTACTGGTAGAAACGTGAATTGTTAAAAGCACTTACCAAGGGGAATAAACATGCTCATGATGCAACAATTTCATTTCTGGGGATTTGTCCTGCAGAAATTAAGAGACCAAGAAATAAGGCTGTGTCCACAAATGTGTTTTTTGCAATACCTTTTGTTGTGGCAAGAAACAACAATAACAAAACAAAGCTACAATTAAGAATAACGAAAAGTAAACTAAGTATCCATCAACATAAGGATTGTTGACCAAATTGTAATATATTCATAATTGAATCATTGTGTAGCCTAGAAAAAAATGAGTTCTATCTATACCAGTTGACACAGAGAGATTCAGTTAGGAGGGAAAAGCAAGATATAGAGAAGGGTATACAGTAAAATCACATTTTCTTTGTGTGTGCAAAATAATGCCTAATCCCCCAAATTGTGTGTGTGTGTGTATAATTTCATGAATGTGTGATAGAGAAAAGTGTGAAGACACACATCAGTTTTTGATCCTTGATTTTGCTGGGAGTTGAGAAGGAGGAAGGTAAATGGGTGGATAGGATGGAGGTTGTTTTGGTGAGAAGAGGTGAGTCTGAACTCTGAATGGAATGCGGATGATTGCACAATGGAGAAACCTTTAGTGAAAGCTTACTCATTTGAGCTGGGCTTTGGCTGTTGCTTTCATTTCTGACACTTGGGTTCCAGGGTCAATAACAGTCATAGTACAATTTAATTTCAAAGATGTAGTAGTCCCAGAAGCAAATAAGATGAAAAACTTAGGATACCTTTAGAGGAATCTGCCTAATGTTAGATTTCTTCTCTGAAACAATAAATTTGAGAAGTCAGTAGTACAATGCCTACAGAAATAGAGAACTTTTACCTAATGCTGTAAACTGAATGTCTGTGTGTCCCCCACCCCCAATTCACATATTGAGACCTAATGCCCAATGTGATGGCATCTGGAGGCGGGGCCTCTGGAAGGTAATTAGGTGATGAGTGTGGAGCCCTCAGGAATGAGATTAGTGCCCTTAGAAGGAGACTCCAGAAAGTTCCCTCCTGCCCTCCACCATGTGAGGTTGTATGAACCAGGAAGTAAGCCCTCACCAGACATGGAATCTTGGACTTCCCAGCCTTCAGAACTGTGAGAAATAAAATTTCTGTTGTTTATAAGCCACCCAGTCTATGGTATTTTTTTATAGCAGCCCGAATGAACTAAGACACCTAGCCATGTTGTCATCAATCCATGACAACATTCTCTGATCTCCAAAGGCTAAGAAAAGGTACCACCCAAGCACCCTTTCTATAAAATGACTCAAATATTTTTTCCAAATTACATGAAAATGAATCAAAACAAAAATGCAAGATGGGAAATTTGGGATTGGAAAGAAGCAGCAGCAAGCACAAAAACCAGTTAAAAAACACAAAATTAATAATAACTTCTAACCACTAATGAGAGAGGGTTTGATACAGATATTTGTAAATAATTGCTACCATGGTGACAAAATGGAATGTAAAAACCTACAACTTTAAATATTTATTTAGCTATTTATTTGTAACAGCATTTTCAGGCGGTAAAAGAAAATAAGCTCACTGTAATTAATTTTAAAATGCAGAAAAAATTATAAAGAGTATTTATATCCCATCATCCAGAGGGAATGCTGTTAATGCTGTTTTTGTGAGTTTTTCTTTCTCTGTGTGTCTCTCTGTGTTTAAAAAATGGAATTTTATTACTTATGCAGTGTAATATTCTATTTGATTTACTCTATAATATGTTATGAATATTTGCTCAGTTCATTAAATATTCTTTGAAAAGTTGATTTTAAGGGACTTTATAATATTTTATTGTAAGGAGTACCATAAGTTATTTAACTATTTCTCATTGGGCACCATTTAGGTTGTTTCTAGTTTTCAGGTATATTTAAGAAAAATTCTGGTACAAACTGCTTTATTAATTATAATTATTCTTAACTGAATAGCTAATAATTTTCTTTACATAGATTCTGAGAAGTGGATTTACTGGGTCAAGAGATATAAACTATTTTTAAGCATCTTGATGCCTGTTGCCAAATAATTTTCCGGGAAGTTAGTTCCAATTTATCCTCCCACTAGCAGTGCATGACAATGCTCATCTCCGTGTACCCTTCAATGTTGGAGTAAGAAATGAAAGCTTTGCCAATTTGATAGGTAAAAGGTACCATTTCTTTAAAAGTTCTGTATAATCTTTCTTTTAAAATCAATATTGTAGATAATTTGGAAAACACTAAAAAACATGGGGAAGAAAATAAGTATATTACTCTTGAAAATACAGAGCACTTTCACACATTTTTCATTGAGTCCTCCAAACAACTTCATGAAGTACAGCCTTTAGCGTTGCCCCCACCTTGCAGTTATTCCCAATGCAGATCAGAGAGGTTAAGAGAGTTGCCTACATCACATAGCTAGTGAGAGGTGGTGCTGGGCACTACAGCAGGTCTTTTTTAACACTTAATCTCATGCTTTCCCCACTATACTAGTTGCCCCTGAAGGGGCTGGAGATGAGAGGTGAAGTGTAACTAATGTATTCCTGATCACTCAGAGCAGGGAATGCATTGTTAGGTCCCAGGAGACTTAGTGGGGAGTCTGGAAGCCGTGGAAAGAAAGCCTGGAACCAGGAGCCAGGAGCCCTGGGTCCCAGTCCCAGCTTGCCCGTGGATTTGATGTGTGACATGGAAATCACACCTCCTTTCTAAATCTCAGTTTCACAGTTTTATAAATAAGGGTTTTCATTGGATGGTCTCACAGGCTGTGACTCTAGGAGGCAAAGCCTGGGTTCTAAAGAGGTTGGCTGCAGAGATGGGCATGGATGCCAGGGTGCAGTTGGCTGCTGAGTCTTTGATATTTGGCCCAGCTTGATCCACATCTGTTTTGGAACCCTAGCAGCAGGGTCTTCATTCTGCCTTCAGCAGGGAGAGGCTGCTTCCTGGACCACATTCAGGGGAACCAGGCACTGGGAACAACAGAGCAAACTTCCCCTCTATTGGTGACCCTTAGCAGAGGTTGGGGAGGGTCATCTTCAGGCTGTGCAGGGACCCTGGCAGCCCTGCTAACTGTTCCACTCTGGGATCCTCTCAACTTTGCTTCCAAAATGAAAATTTGGGAGAACATGGGTTAGATCACAAGAGATTGGCCCTGGTGGGAGCATAAGCTACCTCTGGATTCACAAAACTCTTCTGATTTATAACAGAAGACCCAATGGGGAGGTGAAGCTTGGGCCTTTCAAAGATGCCTAGTTGGGGAGATCCTTGTAATCTGTAGGAGGTAGCCTCTCTCACTTCCCAGATCACTTTGGCAATGAATCCGCTGTTACCCCCACTTGTGGCTTTTTCCTCTGCTTCCTCCAAATACATAGCTTAGATCCTCTGGCCTCCTTTAAAACTCTGGTTTCTTGACTCCAGGTGCTGGCAGGCTCTGGCTCTGGTCCTGCATCCTCTTCATACCATAGACAAACTCTCTCTTCTTGGTTTGAACATTCCTTCTCCCTCTCCCGCTAGACTCTCTGCTTAGGGCAGATCTATTGGGTTAGAGAAACAACCTGAGAATGGCACACTGGGAACACCCCCTTCCACCTCTGTCTTCTAGTTCACACCAGGTCTTGAGAATCTGGATTTCATTTTAGTTTTCCCCTGTGTTCATAACTTTAATTTTAGGAAAAAGTTTGTGATCTATATCCACATAGCACAGTGTTGGTAATGAAATGACCACTTAGGATGGTCTTAGATATTACATTTGGGGTTTTGCTTAGACCTGGTTATATACAAAGACAAAGCATGGCAGCTGTTAGGGGTTGGTATGTTTCTAAGGTGTATAAAGTTAGGGATCCAGGAATTTCCATATCCTAGCACTTGAAATTCCTAAGGGAACCTGTATGCATAAGGCAATATTCTGCAAATATTCATTCATCAAACAAGTATTTATTGAACACCTGTTACATGTCAAGCATTGTGTTGGCATACAGTAGTGAACAAAATAGACAAAAATTCTTGCTCTCATGGAGCTTATGTCATGGTGGGAGCGGGGAGAGGACACAAGGGGTGGGGCGCAGCTAGGGGACCAGGCAGGAGGGTGAGGGGCACAGTTTGTATAACCCCAGGGGCAGACTGTCTGTATTTCACAATCACATAGATAATCAGACTGGCTGGCCCTGCTGCAGTCATTTGGAAAGATGACCATTGTTTTTTTCATCTTAGGTTATTCATAATCATAGCAGCCAACACTGAATGCGTACTGTATGCCAGGCACTGTGCATTATCACTCCCATTTTACAGATGAAGAAACTGAGGCACGGCATGGTTAAATAATAGTCCCAATGTCACACAGCTGGAATGTCCATCTGACTCTAAAGATGTGCTCTGGAACACTGCTGATGACTGCCTCCGCCCATCTCTGAATGGGAGTGCTCAGCCCTGAAGGAAGGCCACTGGGCCTACACAGGAGAATGGAGGCAAAGCAGTGGGGATGGCAGGGAACTGGCTTACATATCATTCTGAGTCTTATTCAACTTACTCGTTTCTGCACCAAGGCCACCAATAAAGACTGTTTATAAAACATTTAGAAAGCACTGAGCTGATCTCCCTGTGCTATGTGGCTGCTTCCCACTAGCTATCTATTTTACATTTGGTATGGACATATGTCCATGCCACTCTCTCACTTCATCCCAGCTTACCCTTCCCCCTCCCCGTGTCCTCAAGTCCATTCTCTACGTCTGTATCTTTATTCCTGTCCTGCCCCTAGGTTCTTCAGAATCTTTCTTTTTTTTTTTAGACTCCATATATATGTGTTAGCATACGGTATTTGTTTTTCTCTTTCTGACTTACTTCACTCTGTATGACAGACTCTAGGTCCATCCACCTCACTACAAATAACCTAAAGGGGTGGGATAGGGAGGGTGGGAGGGAGACACAAGAGGGAGGATATATGGGGATATATGTATATGTATAGCTGACTCACTTTGTTATAAAGCAGAAACTAACACATCATTGTAAAGCAATTATACTCCAATAAAGCTGTTAAAAAAAAACAAAAACAGAACTCTTTTACAGAAGCTGCTGGTGACAGCAGCCGGTTGCTAGGTGTTGCTAGGGCAGCTTAGCTGGGAGTCTGGTAGTGAAGTAATTAAGCAGGGTATTTAAATTACCTCAGCTGATTCTCCCCAGAATAGGCAGTTGCCTGCATGAAGGGAGGTGACTAGGTTCCATCTTTCCTTCTAAAGACAAAACAGACAGGAAACCTTTTGAAGATGTGTAGGAACACGTTGTGGTCCGGGTGGTGAGCTCCTCTTCATCTCCCCCAGACTAGCTGGGCTGGCCAGGGTGAGACAGGGGTGTTCAAAAGTGCGTGTGGGCAGATACTAGCAAGGGCAGAGCATGACGGGGGCCTAGGGATAGGCTGGGAGTAAGGGCAAGAGCCAGAAGCCAGGACCAGAGCTGATAGAAACCAGAGAAGAATGGGCAAAATAGCAGGGGAAAACCCCCCAAACTAGCCACCCACATCAGGTATGAGGAATCACCAGAATTTACAATGAGATGGAATGAAGTTACTGAACAGGGCTAGGAAGGGATTCTAAGCTGTGATATCAACCCTTCCACTTCTGGTCTTAACAGAAACATTTACTGAGCAAAGTGTCAGGCCCTGTATTAAGAGGTTGCATAGATTTAATATAATTGTATTGAAGATATGCAGTATTATGCTCCCATTTTACAGAGGAGGAACCCAAGGATTACTCTTCTTGTCCAAGGTCAATCAGGTAGTTAACAGTGGATTCTGGAATCAAACCCATTTCTGTCTAGCTCCAAAACAGAGACCTTTAACCACCGTGCTAGTTTGTAGTTACTCTACTTATGGAAATCTCCATGTCCAGCTTGCTTTAAAAGCACTGAGCTGCCTCTGACACTGCCTGTCCTAGCCAGGCTTGGCTCAGGACCTGCCATGGGCTGGGGTCTGCAGGTGTGAACACCAGTGTGGCCAGCTGCAGGTTTCTGGGGGAAGACCAGTGTACAAGGAGTTAGGCAGGGGACAAGAGCATGCATACTGCTGGTGAAAGAGGCTACAGAACATGGTAAGTTCTGTGAGAGATGAGACAGTGCTTGGAGGATGCACAGAGGAAGGAGGGAGTGAGTAATGAGTGGCCCGAGGCATGCCCTTGACATTTTCCTTCGATCTCTGTTTTTCATTCTCCAGCAAGCTGTGTAGTTCCCAGAGATTTGGCTAGCTTGTTGAAGACCTGAGCAAGCTTCTGATGCCCTCACACTCACTTTGCAGTGGCTTTGGAGTCTTGCTGTGGAGGCTGTAGTCATTCTGGCCTTGAATATTTGAGAAAATACGTGAGAAAAATTTTTTCCCATAAATATGGTGGTGAGAGTCAAGAGAAATCACAATGTGTATTAGTTCACTTTTGCTGCCTGGTAGATCACCACATCCTACCCCATTCTCTCATGCACCCCATTAATATGGCAAATCCCATACAGTTTCTGAGAGTCAGGAATTCAGGAGAAGTTTAGCTGGGTGGTTCTGGCTCAGGATCTCTCATGAAGTTACAGTCACGATGTCAGCTAGGGCTGTGGTCTCATCTGAAGGCTTGTCTGGGGCTGGGGATCCACTTCCAGGATGGTTTATTCACATGGGTGTTGGCAAGAGGCCTCAGTTTCTCTCTATAGGACTGCACGAGTCTTATATAGGACTGCCTCTCATAATGACAACTGGTTTTCCCCAGAGTGAGTGTTTGGAGAGAGGGAGAGGGCAATGCACTTTTTGACCTAGTCTCAGAAGTTCCATACCATCACTTCTGCCATATTTTATTTGTTGGAAGTGAATCACTAAGTCTAAGGGGAGGAGAAATAATCTACACCTCTTGAGTGGAGGAGTATCAAAAAATCTGGGACATATTTTGGAGACCACCACACTGTGCAAACAAAAACCTGGGTGAAAAAAATTATGTGGCCAAATGCAGAGATGGGGAGCGGGCAAAGATCCTCCAGAGATGGCTGCTGGTGCTAGGCAACACACTTGCGTTCTGCCCACAAGGGAGAGAGGCCTTGTGTGCTAGTCTCTGATGACTGCTACCATCCAGATGACAATGATTCATTCCATTTTCTCTTTGTCTGAAGAGAAATCTCATTCTGTGCAAGCCAAGCTGTTTATGGATCTTTCTATCTATTCACCCATTCATATGGGACCCAGGGCATGATAACAGCTATTCAAACTGTGGAATGTTAATTAGATGGAAAAATGTACACATCAGCTATCTCCATTTCAACTGAGAAATCTGGCTGAGGTACATAATTTGCTTCAATGTCATCTGTGTCAGGATTTTGAAAGGGTGGCAATATATCACTGTGTTAGACAAAAGGCATGGGATAAAAGGAGAAGGAACTATTCATGGCAACGTGTGTTTCAGGATATTAGTAAGTGCAAATATTTGCTTCTCTATGGAAGCATTAAAGCTCCCTTCTTATTTCTTGGTTCTCATGCCCTAAGTTATTTGCTCTCTACTACTGACATTGAAGTAGAACATTAGCTCATCTTTTGGCTCTGAAATGTAGCTTGTGCACTTGCACAACGGGCAAGTGCAACAAACAATCTCAGTGCTGACTAGTCCTCCCTCTGTCTTGACTGTGATTCGGGGAGTCTGTAATGAAAGGAGCGACTGATAGCCAAGTGTGATATTAAATAGGCTGCAGAGGGAGAGCTCCGAATCATCTTCACTTTGAACTTACCTCTCTCTCTTCCTCCTTTCCTCTTTTCCTCCATGCTACAGTAGCTACCCTGATGAGAAGATAGGTGCCTGGTGACTCTTCCTCACACGAGGAGTCATTGGTCTTGCCTCCGTGAACCTTGATCCTAAAGCAGTCTCAGTCACATCTTGGCAAATAGCTCGACACCTCTCCTGTGTAAGAGGTGTCGCCAAGGAAGTCACAACTGCCTCCCAAGTAGAGGAGGTGATACAGGCTCCCTGTGGACGGGACAGGAGAGCTGTCCAGAATTTCTGCTGACTTACAGTGAGCAGAACATGCTCAGGAAGGGCATATCTCATAGGACCAAACTGTACTCCACGCAGATTCCTCTCTACTCATCAGGGAGGCCGTAGAACTTCAACAACATCCCTTTTCTAGGTCACAAATATTCCACAAAAGGGACAACAGACACCTCTTTCCACATCCTACCCCATTCTCTCATGCACCCCATTAATATGGCGAATATGAGTTTATCTTGTGGGCAAGAATTAGTTTGGAAGGAAACTGACCCTTGGGTGGTGAGATGTCTCATTTTAGACACACCAGAGGAGCATCCACTGCAGCTCGGAGGGGCCAACCTGCCTCTGTTTCTTCTACCCCCCTGGCATCACAGGACCAGAAACAACTCTCTCCCTCCCAGGGGAGTCGGTGGCCTCTGTGTAAACTTGGCGAAAGAGGGAGTCACAAGCCCACACTCCTTCCCTCTAATTTCTAAAGCCAGATCATCAGAGGTAATGGATGTGAAACTGCTTTCACACAGTGGGACCTTGATCAATATTTGTTGAATAAATGAATGAATAAACTCTAAGGTAGTGCAAAAGTACAGCAGTCTGATTATAGCTATTTATTTCATTGTCAAAGCATGAAAGGGTTTGGGTTCTTTCAGAGATCACCCTCCTGTTCTCTTCAGTTTCCACTCCAAAGCCAGGGAAAACTTTATTTTTTTAAGTTTTAATTTTTGTAAGCATTACATATGCACACAGTTTAAAGACTCAACTAGTGCTACAAGGTTTGTTAAGGCAAAAAACAGCCCCCAGTCACCTCCTCCATTTTCCCTCCCCTCCACAGAGGCAACCACGTTCATCTTTTCTAGATGTCTTTTGGTCCTTATCACCTTATATCCAACAATATATTTGTATTGCTGTTTCTTGATTTGGGGGGAGGATTTGTTTTAGGCATCATCTATTGAGTTCCCACTCTAAAAAAATGCAGACTTACCTCCCTTTCTTTCTCTTGTCCCACCAAACACATGCACCTTTCCATCTTCCCAACCTCCAAAACTCTCCAAAGGTTGTCCACATTTCCTTTCATTCACATCAGATTTTCCATCAATTCATCTTCTTGAAGGAGTTTTCATGGCCTCTGAACTGCTGGTGCAGGTTGCCCTCCCTGGTTGGTGCACAGCTGTCATCCTGAGACTTCTCTTCAGCATCCATGAAGGAATTCTCTTGGCCTCTCTCCTGTGTTAGGTCTCCTGTTTCTGGTATTACATTATTACATTCTTCCTCTTTTTGTGTTTATACTCAATGCAGAGTTAGATCAGGCCCCCCGAGGCTGTACTCCAGCCCAGGTGCCATCCGTGGGGACACCCCTGCTCTCCTGGCACCAAGTAGAAAGGAAGAGAGCCCAGACTGGCTGTCCAGGTGAGCCCAGCTGGCTAAGCTGCAGCTCACAGACTTTGGCTAATTTGTTATTAATTCTTTAGGAGCACAGAACAATCCTAATAAGACGCAAAAATCAATGGCTGAGGAAAAGAAAAAGCAACCTTCTGAGCAGAATGTGAGTGAGGTGTGTGACTTTTAAAAGGCCTTGACAAACTATTTGGTGTGCAGCCTGGGAAGTGGAGAATAAATGACTTTCTTACATTGATTCATATATCTTTTTCCAAGTTGGAAAGAGGAGGGAGGTAATGGGCGAGGGTGAGGGACCTGGTTGGCCTCTCAATGCCAAGATAATTATTGTTCAGTTAGAAGCCAGTGATTTTTTACTAATCAGATGCATGGAGAGCAATGGGGGCTATAATGGGTTTCCAAGTGATGGAGGGTGCAATAAAGGTCAATTAGCATAATGGCATTGCTTGGGAGAAAAGCATCAACAACCCAGGACGCAGCCAGAGCCTTCCTTCCTACCTCTTTTGTGCCCAGCAATGGGGAAATAGGCTGAGCTAGAGGGAGAGTGATCCCTGCTGAGGGATGGGACTGGGCAGGAGAGGCCCTGGGCGCACAGCCTGTGTGAGGGCCACACTGCATGCCTGGGTCTAGGCTGCCAAGCTCAGTGCCAAGACACATGGCAACCATTCCTGAGACAGCGCCATGGCCTCCATTTGGCAGAACAGGAATCCCTGCCCTGATGTTCCCACCAGGGGCCCAAGTAAATCAAGAGGGGTTGCCAGGGGCTGGGAGCCTTGGGGCCTCGGAGCAAGTTTATAGAACGGAGAGACCTTACAGTGGCTTACCAGGTCCTTTGTGACCTGCCTGGCCACTCCCCGCACCCCCCCCCCACCCCGTTGTGATTTCCTCTCACGCTGATGCACACATGCTGGCCCTCTTGCTGTTTCCCTAACATGGCGGGCACCCTCTGCTCAGGCCTTTGCTCTGTTCCCTTTGTCCTGATTGGTCCTCATCTAGATATTTCTATGGCTTGAAATCTTACCTCCTTGAAGTCTTCAGCGCTCAAATACACCTCCTCAATGCAGCCTACTCTAATTTTTTTGGTGGGGGAGAGTATACACACCTAGGAGTGGAATTGCTAGATCATATGGTAACTCTATGTCTAACTTTCTGAGGACCTGCCAAACTGTTCTCCACAGTGGCCGCGCAGTTTTGCATTCCCACCAGCCGTGCACGACAGTTCTAACATCTCCACACCCTCCCCAACACTTGTATTTTCTGTTTTGTTGATAATAGCTATCCTAATGGACATAAAGTTGTGTCTCTTTGTGATTCTGATTTGCGTCTCCCTAATGATTAATGATGTTGAGCATCTTATTGTGCTTGTTGGCCATAGGTATGTCTTCTTTGGAGAAATGTCTATTTAGATTGTAGCCTCCTAATCTTCTGGGTGCAGGGAATAGAGGGAGTATCCTGTTGTCTGTCTTTACCCTGCCCGGGGCAGCTAGGCCTGCAGAGGCACTAGCCAAGGGGCTGGGATTTGAGTTGATGTCTTCAGGAGTGCAGCTGGATGGGACTACTAGGTGCCTTGAGGTCTTCAGGATGAGCTAAGTCATGGCTCACATGGGAGAGGTGAGGTTCTGGTGTCACGGTCCTTGTACAAAAGCAACATCTCCAGGGCTGAAATTGGGGTGGGGATGGTGAAGGGGGTGAGGTCAGAGAGGAGGCAGGTTAGTGATAAGTAAGGGCAGTTATGTCCACACAGTGATTATGGGTTGGCAGGGAATGGTGTGTGCATGGGTGTGTGGTCTGCATCCCTGGGAGAGGGCAAAGTGTCTATTTAATCTGCCATCCTGCAGCCAGGCCAAGACACAGGCTGCATATCCTCTGCAACCCGCCTCTGTGTTTCCTAGGAACTGGGCTAATCCATAGCTCTGTTCTCACATCTTCACCCCACAATCCACACTGGGTGCTGACGCTTAGCAGTGGGCAGGCTTGTGTGTACACGTGCAAGTGTGTGATGCTCTAGAGTGGAAGGAATTGGGAGGCATGTGGATCTGAGACAGGAAATGGAGATATTGGTTTCAGTGTTCCACTTTCACCTGATAGAGATGTGGTGTTAGTTTCTGAGCCTAGGCTCTGAGTTCTGCTTCTTCACAGCCCAGCGGAAAGAGCACTGGACATGAGATCTCATCTTGGGTCTGCCTCTCACTGAGTGAGAAGGGGAATTAAAGTTGGTAAGGAGAGGCTCGTGTATTTGAGCAGGAAAAGGCTGGCTCCCTTCTATGGGGGAGGGCCAGGGGACCTGCTTCCTGAGTCTGACCCTGCTGAAAATCATGGGGGGCTGCTGTACACCTCACCTGTGCCCTCAAAGGTACAAACAAGCACCCTTTATTTAGGAATTTGTAAAGACCACAAACAGCTTAGCTAAGAAGTGAGCGCCCTGCATTTCACTGACTCAGTTAACTTCGTCATGACTACACTTACGTCAACCACACACAATACAAGGCTCCACTTCAGAGAGGGCCATGTGCTCACTGCCAACCCCGGTTCCCCAAGGTGACATTGACCTCTTTAGACACAGGCCACTTAAGCACCATCCAGTTCCCCTGCCACCTGCCTTGTCCTGATTCTGCATATTCCGCCAGCCCATTTCTGCTTCCCACGCCAGTTCACAACCTGCACAGCTCCACCCTGGTCATTTTTCCTTTCAGAGCAGATGCCTCACTCACCCAGAGTTCTCAAGCATTCCTGCTTCGGGGGATCAAAATTTAGCCTTCCAATGACTGAGTTTTCATGACTGTGTTTCTGGGTTTCTAGCTATCCCTGGTCCTGTGTGCTACTGCAAAGATTACTGTAACAGGGAAGCAGTGGAAGTTTGCTCTTCTCCCATGTGAAGGCATATTGGCTGCTGCAAGGTGTCAGCACAGGGCTTGCTTGGGTCCCCAGAGCCAAGTCTAGCAGACCAGGTGCCAGCATGGACTGTGGTCGATGCAGACACCACTTTATCTTCCTGTTTTGCTAGGGTGACCCCATTGCCCCAGGGCCTGGGTAGGCCAAGCCAACTGGGTAGGGCTGGACAGAAAGATACTCCAACTTGTCTCCCTCCTTTTAGATATACAGACCACCAAGACCCACAGACCCACCAAGAGTGGGTACTGGGCGGACAGCCCTCTGACATTCATCTAAGTTGTTCATCTTATTATTTTGTTTACTATTATATTGTTTTATTTTATGTCATTCCATTTTACCTTATGAGCTTGGTTGTTTTCACAACTGACCTCCTGCCTGGCTCTCTGCAGTTATTTTTTTTTTTTTAACATCTTTATTGGGCTTTAATTGCTTTACAATGGTGTGTTAGTTTCTGCTTTATAACAAAGTGAATCAGTTATACATATACATATGTCCCCATATCTCCTCCCTCTTGCATCTCTCTCCCACCCTCCCTATCCCACCCCTCTAGGTGGTCACAAAGCATGGAACTGATCTCCCTGTGCTAGTGGCTGCTTCCCACTAGCTATCTATTTTACATTTGGTAGTGCATATATATCCATGTCACTTTCTCACTTCATCCCAGCTTACTCTTCCCCCTTCCCATGTCCTCAAGTCCATTCTCTAAGTCTCCTCAGTTATTCTTGATCACAGCTGCAGTCCCAGGGAGGTCCCCTCTCCAGAGGTGTCTGGCAGAAAGGGGAGCGATATGTCAGGGGCGGGGGAAGCTGGCAGAACCTTTCTGTCTACTTAATAGCTTATTAGAGTCCATGTAGCAATGTATATAAAGCAAGTCCCATGGTGGGAAAATGCAGAATAAATTACTGCCTGCTATTTCCTGTTTGGCATTGATTTTGTAGATTGGAGACTCAAAGTGGGAGTCCGGTATTAGTATGTCAACATCACTGTTGAAGGTCCCACCAATTGCTCATGAATCCTACAATGTCAGAGCCACACGGAGCCTTGAGACCAGCCAGTTGAACCCAACATAACAGGGAAGAGCCTCAGAGACCCAGAAAGGCCTGAGGCTACATGGTGAAGAGGACATAATCAGGGCGATGATACTAGTTCAGCTTCAGCATCCAGAGGCCCAGATTTTAGCAGGTGTGAAAGATTATTTTAAGGCAGCCACAGTGGGTTATTACTTATGGAGAGTTCCCGTCAGAGCAGATGGCCTGCATTCTCTGTGTTTCAGGTTCAGCCTTGAGGCTCTTTGGATTATTTGATTCCTTTGGCAGCCAAAGGCAGCTTTGAGCTGCTAAGAGCTGTTACGGGAGCAGAAAGTGCCCAGGGCCTGGACAAGTCAGTTACCCAGTGGGACCCTCAGTTTTGTCCCCTGTGTCATGGGGCTGGTAATCCCTGACCTGTTTCTGCCAGATGGTGACAGATGGATGTGAAAGAGCCCTGTAGATGGAAAGGCCTCCTTGGTAGCAAGAAGCCAGGACCTGAGAGGGTTTAGTGAGGAAAGGCTCCTATCTAAAAGGCCTGCTCCCCTCTAGAAACTGTCTCCCCAAGCCTCATCCTCCCCCAGCACCTCACCTCCTGATCCCCAATGCCAACACCCATCAGGAGAGAGAAATTGCCATTTATCATGCTGCCCGACACTCTGTGTTCTCCCGTGTCTACACATTTTCTTTTTACTCTCGCCAGTGATTACACTGGATTCTCTTTTTCATACCCTACAGAGTTGTGTTCATCATCTATGGGTGTGTAACAAATCACCCTAGAACTTAGTGGCTTAAAACAACAATCATCCTTTTTCTTCTCTCTCATGTTTTCTTTGGGACAGAAATTCTGGAGCAGTGTGGCTGGAAGGTTCTGGCTCAGGGCCCCTCACGCGGCCGCGGGCAGATATCAGTTGGGGCTGCCCTCATCTCATGGTTTGACTGGCCCTGGAGGATCTGCTCTCAAGCCAGTTCACTTGCATGGCCAGCGAGTTGCTGCTGGCTATAGGCAGGACCTCAGTTCCTCTCGCCAAGGCAGTGTGAGTGTCCTCACATCATGGCAGCAGGCTTCCCACAGAGCAGATCTGAGCCTAAGGAAGAGGCTGCCAGGCCTTTATGGCCTAGCCTCATCTTCTCTGTATTGCATTAGTCACACAGGGCCAGCCCTGATGCAGTGTGAGAGGGGATAACACAAGGGCAAGAATACCAGGAGCCAGGGATCCTTGGAGGTTGGCTACCTCAGTCTACCTTCTGGCTCCTGTGATCCAGACATGTCACACATGAAAATACACTCACCCTTTTCCAAGGTTCCCCAAAGTCTCATTCCACCGAAGCCTCAACTTGAAGTCCTGGGTCTTGTCATCTAATCAGGTCCAGGTTCAGATGAGGCTCCTTGGATGACTTTCTCAAATACAGCTCCTCCTGTACAGTTCCTCTTGCTCTGTAGGCCTGTGAACTAAAGAAACATGTTGCCTCCACTCCACCTAATACACAACGGTGGGAGAGGCACAGGATAACCACTATAGGTCCTCTTGTAAAAAACAAAACCAAAACAAAACAGAAAAAGGAAAATGGGAGTTACACAGGGATCCTTAGCAATTCTGAAGTTCTGCTGGGCACATGGGTAGTTTTCGGATTAGAACTCAGCCCTGCTGCTTGGGAATGGTTCTCCATGGCTCTTGGCTCCACCCTCTGGGCTCAGAGGCAGAAGTTCTCTGAGCCATCCTTTCTTTTCCATAAGAAATGGTCATTGTTTGCAGCTAAGTCATTTTCTCAGCCTGCTTTTATATCATAGTGTGCAGGGCCAAAGACCAATTTTCGTACTGTACTGCCTCTGCACCTTTTTGTCCAAACAGGCAGTGTTTCAGACAGTGCAATCACCTTAAAATCATTGTGAGCTTTCTATGAATCTTACTGCTGTTCTCTCCATTAGATAAAACTCACAACCACAAATATCAATGACATAAGCCCTTTTCTACCTTGAGTTCCCTGTAAGGCTGCTAGGGGACACCACACTTAAGATTATCAGAAGCCCTCAGTGGGGGCAGGGAGGCAAGGATTGGGAGCTTGGGATTAGCAGATGCAAACTATTATATAAAGGATGGAAAAACAACAAGGTCCTACAGTACAGCACTGGGAACTATATTCAATATCCTGTGATAAACCATATGAAAAGAATATGAAAAAGAATATATATATATATATATGTATGTATGTAACTGAATCACTTTGCTGTACAGCAGAAATTAACACATTGTAAATCAACTACAATAAAAGTAAAAAAAAGATTATCAGAAGCCCTATTGTTTACTGGTGAGGCTCTATAAGGGATTTTTTTTCTGTTTGAATCACTGCCTTACATATTTCCAAGGTCTTAATAAAGGGTTTTATGTGCACTTCCTCAGGGGCATCTTCAGACCATAACATCCTGACAGTACCCTAGATTTGATCTTTGCCTAGAGGTCATTTAAAAATTTTAGCATCATTTCCTGCCTGGAGAGTCAAGAATAAGACATTTTAATTTTCTTTTTTTTTTAAACATCTTTATTGGAGTATAGTTGCTTTGGTGTGTTAGTTTCTGCTGTATAACAAAGTGAATCAGTCATACATATACATACATCCTCATATCTCCTCCCTCTTGCGTCTCCCTCCCACCCTCCCTATCCCACCCCTCTAGGTGGTCACAAAGCACTGAGCTGATCTCCCTGTGCTATGCGGCTGCTTCCCACTAGCTATCTATTTTACATTTGGTAGTGTATATATGTCCATGCCACTCTCTCACTTTGTCCCAGCTTACCCATCCCCCTCCCCGTGTCCTCAAGTCCATTCTCTATGTCTGTGTCTTTATTTCTGTCCTGCCCTTAGGTTCTTCAGAACCTTTTTTTTTTATTCCATATATATGCATTAGCATACGGTATTTGTTTTTCTCTTTCTGACTTACTTCACTCTGTATGACAGTCTCTAGAAGATATTTTAATTTTCAAACCCAGCGAGTCCTGACTCCTTTGTGCTCAATGGTTCTTTCTTTAACATGCTTTTTCTCTTTTCACATTTGATTATAAGCAGCCAGAAGAAGCCAGGTGAAGGCTTTGATATTCCGCCTGCAAACTGCCATTGCTAGATTATCTAATTCATTTAGTACATTTTCTATTCTCCTTTTTACCACAGAAGACAGTGTTACTAAAGTTTCCCTGACTGTATTACGTGCTGAATGCTTATGTCCCTCCAAATTTATATATTGAAGCCCTACCCGCCAAGGTGACCATGTGTGGAGAGGAGTCTTGTGTGGAGGTGATAAAGGTAAAATGAGGTCGTAAGGGTGGGGTCCTAATCTCTAGGGCTGATGCCCTTATAAGAGGAGGAAGAGACACCAGAGAGCTCTTTCTTTGCCATGTGAGACATGGTGAGAAGGTGGACATCTGCAAGCCAGAAGAGCTCTTATCAGGAACTGCTCTGGCTGGCCCCTTGATCTTGGACTTCCCAGCCTCCAGAATTGTGAGAAATAAGTTTCTGTTGTTTAAGCTACTCAGTCTGTGGTATTCTGTTATGGCAGCCCGTGCAGAACAACACACTATCTAACAAAGATCCCTTTTCCTCCATCTTCCAATGTGATCTTCCTTACTTTCCTTTACGTCCTCATGGATAGCACCCTTGAAGCCCATCAGATTCCACAGTTTCTTCAATACACTTCCACCTTCTGCCCTCAAAGCTACTGTTCCATTTTTAGTATTTTTATTACAGTATCAAACCCCTTCCAGGTACCAAAATCTACATTAATTACCTGTTGTTGCCAATGTAGGTCAAACGCCACAAAACTTATTGGCTAAAACAGTGATAGTCACTTATTATCTCTCATAGTTTCTGTGGGTCAGGAATTCAGGAGCAGCTTGGCTGAGTTGTTCTGTCTCAGGGTCTCTCAGGAGGGTGCCGTCAGATGGTGTCTGTGGTCATTTTAAAGGCTTCCTGACTTCTGTGTCTGGGGCCTGGGCTAAGAAGACTTGAACAGCGAGGAGCTGAACAGCCAGCACTCCTCGTGTGTCTTTCTCCATGTGATTTCTCCAGCATGGTGCCTTCAGGGTAGCCAGACTTTTTACATGAAGGGCTTTTTACAAGAGGGGCTCCCAAGGCACGTGTTCCAACAGAGAGCCAGGCAGAAGCTGTGTGCTTTTTATGACCCAGTCTTGGAAGTCACAGAGCATCACGTCCGCTGCACTCTATGCATGAGAGTAGTCACAAGCCCAGGCCAGATTCAATGCGAGGGGGCATACACCCTACCTCCCACACTGTAGCAAATGCATGTGGGAGGGATACATACTTACATACATATAATCTGACATAAGCACCCAGCACACAGTGGGTCTTTATCGAATGTTTGTTGCCCATTTAGTTGGTTTACTGACCTTGTGGCATAATCATCATCATAATGTTAAGAATAAAAGTAGTAATGATAATAACAACTATAATAACCATTTATTAATTACTTAGTACTCTGTGAAGGACTTCTTTTAAAATTTCCTTTGTGATTGAAGTGTAACTTTTATGCATCAAAGTTCACAAAGCTTAAGCGTACCGCTCAATGAATTTTTATACATGTTTACAGACCTGTACTCAACCTAGAACTAGAAATAGAAAACTTCCAACACACCATAAAGGTTCCTGCATACCCAATCAATGCCCTTCCTCCTCCCAGGGAAACACTCTTCTGATTCCTATCACCGTAGATTAGTTTAGCCTGTTCTTGAACTTTGTATAAATGAACGCCTATTTTTCTTTAGCTTCTTGACTCTGCAAAGCATTTTATATGCATTACCTCACTTAATTCTCACAACAATCTTATGAGATAATCAAGAATTTACATGCTGTTTATACGTTGGCCAAGTGTGTTTTGTTTAGCTTGCACAGTGTTTTAAAAAATATTTTGTGTTTGCCTACTTCTAGCATTAGAAGTTGAATGAAATCCCTTGCTATTTTATACCCAGGAAAAGTCATTTATTTTCCCTGCCTTGGCATCTGTAGGCACTGAATTTGCAGACTCTAAGGGGAGAACTATTATTGCCTCCAGCCCCTGAGAAAACAGGTTCACCGAGAGGCTAAAAAACATGTATTTAAAATCCCACATCAAGTTGATGGCAGCAGTGGAATTTGAACTCAGGTCTGTCTTCCTCCAGGACTCCCCTGTAAGGATCAGAGAAGACAAGTTTGTCCTCCAAGTCTATTGTTTCTGACTCTGAAATGCCCTTGTAGAGGCAGCCCAACTACCTCTGCCTTAGCCTGTGGGGAGTGCTGGCCACTGTGACCAGCTCTATTCCGACCCCAGTCAGCTCTGACACTCACCGAAAGGATCCCCAAACTCCCATTTGGTCCTGCCAGTCCCAAACACATTCCATGTTGCTTTCTTTTCACATCTTTGCTGGTTCTTCCTGCCTGCAATGCCCACCCCCTACTTAGTCATCCATCCTTCAGCCTCAGCCAAAGATGCTACTTTCTCCTTGTTGCTTGCATCTCCCCTGGCCAATCAAATACTTCTTTTTCTTCTCAGCACACTGAGACTCAGTCTTTAAAATCTGCAATGCAATTACCAAAAGATGAGTCAGACTGACCTAGAGTGACTTTTAGGAGTAAGATCAGAGTATCAGTCCCATAAAAGGTTAAAAAAGAAACCTAATGTCATTTATTTGATCTCTGCTAAATGCATCACTAACTTTTTATTGATTCTTAAGAAAGAGCAATGAGAGAAATCTGTGCCACCCCCACTGGGTGCCCAATGAACAAGCAGTTGGAAGTTTATTACTTCCAGATACCCCACTTGCTTTTCAGATACTTCCGTGGGTTTCAATTCCATCTCAGCGATGCCTGCTGAGCAGCCCTGGGCTTGATGTACAGGCTGGGTGTCTGGGAGAAAGAAAAGAGAGGCTGCAGCCCTGGGTTGGGATGCATCAGGGGCCTAGTTGAGGGTGTATGTGGAGACAATGGCAGGGTGGAGTGGCAGCTGGTTGAGGGGTACCCGGGCATATTACTAGAGTTCAGGGTTCTTGAACCCGGCCCTATCTCTTCTCTTTGTGAGATACTGGGCTAGTTATTAACTTCTTGCAGCTTCAGTTTGCTTATCTGAGAAATGCATATTCCAGGTAACTTTAAGAGTTTTTGGACCTGGGGCAATATAATTGCCCTCAATAGAGTTTTGCTTTTCCTCCATGTTTTGAAAATTGGTTCAGAGGTTTGAGATGCAAAATGGTATTTTCTTTCTCATAGCAGTGTTTAGACTACCACGGAAGTGACCTTTTACTGGACATTTACTGTGTGCCAGCCTTGTGCTAGGCAGGCCTGTCACACGTGTTCCCTCCTTCATCCTTACTGCAACCACTGCCATCTCCCCTGTCAAAGGGGATGAGGATAGCAAAGCTCACAGAGGCAAAGTCACTTGCTGGATGTCACATGGTCGGTGCATTACTGAAATCTAACTGAGCAAATAATTGGTAAAATAAAGGGTGTCCTTTCTAGTTTATTTTCCTGCTCAACATCTTTACTTGTCCTTTGCCTTTTGATAACAAATCTGGCATATTTGGCCAAAGGCAAAGTCAGTCATAGTACCCCATGTCACTGGCCCAGGATTGGTCCAGGAGGGTGCATGTAGTGTGGACTGGGTGAACCAGAGCCCTTCCCTCTGATTTTCCAAACTGGAGCCTGAGAGAGAGCTCTCTTCTTTCTTGGATTATGGTTTCAGAAGGGGGCGGGGCTAGAGGTAGTCATGCTCTCTCTCACAACTTGGGTGGGGGGGAAGGCAGAGGTGGGGAGAGTGGAGACAGAGAGAGAGAAAGCTGACGGTAACTGGCTCCCTGGTTCAGTTCCTGTGCTGGACCCTGTTATGTGCTGCCCATATTCTCCTTCAGGAATTGTATTAATCCGCTTGATCTATCATGACACAGTACCATAGACTGGGTGGCTTAAACAACAGAAATTAATACTCTCACAGTTCTGGAGACAGGAAAAGTCCAAGATCAAGGTACCAACATGGTCAAGTGCTGGCGAGGGCTCTCTCTCCAGTTTGAAGTTGGCCACCTTCTCACTGTGTCCTCACAGGGCAGAGAGAGAGCTCTGGTGTCTCTTCTTCATATTAGGGCACCAGCCCTATTAGATTAGGTCTCTACTCTTATGACCTCATTTAACCTTAATTACATCCTCACAGGCCCTATCTCCAAATACAGTCGCATTGGGCATTAGGGCTTCAAAGTTTGAATTTGGGGAGTGGCGGAGACACACACTTCCAGTTTGTAATGGAAATGAAGGACTGCTTACCTCCATCTGGCTGGGAGCTGCCCGTCTACTACAGGGATTGCCTCAGCTAAAGAAAGCTGCCTTGCTGGTTATCAATACCTTGTTTCCTTAACTCACGACCACTGATAAACACGCAGGGATAAAGGCTTGACATCCTCTCCTCAGCAGTGAAGGGTCATCCCAGCTTCAGAACGCTCCCCAGGTGGCCTGGGGCTTCCGTCAAGTAACAGGTTCACACCTCAGGTTCTTCCTCCGCCCAGTCCTGCTTCCTTCCCTCCACAGCTCTCCTGAACAAACTTCCTCCATGCTAATATCCATCTAAGATCCGCTTCCTGGGGAACCCAGCCCCTGTGGCTCCTGCAACTGCTTACTTCTTTATCTTTTTAATTCTGTGAGCTACTCCAGGAATGTGTCCTTATTTGCTTAAAACTCTATTAAATCAGAGCTTTAAATCCGTTATTAAACTTACCAAAAGCCCCGTCACCAGTGATCTCAGCTGCCTGGAGCCCTGATGTAGGCGATTCATAGGGGGATGAATGGAAGCCGCGGCAGAACCTCCTTCCAGCACCTGCAGAAGCTGGCTCGCTGGCCTGTGTCTGGGGAAGGATCATGGCTTCCGTTTTTCCTCCACCTTTCAAATCTCGCGGGAATGTCTCTCATTCGTGGAATCAAAACTAGAAGCCTGCCGCACGAGAATCTGGGAAATGTAGTCTTTAGATTTCCTGCTTCTGTGGATACAGGAAGAGTTCAGGGGGCAGGGATGGTGCTGAGTGCTAACAGTCAGCAACCAACACAAAATACATTTGGAAGTTACAAAAAACATACAACTCAAAGAGCCCCGTGAGATGTGAAGGAGAATACATCTGTGAATTTCCTTTGACAAGTAAAATGTACCATGCAAATATAAGGTGTTGCTGGAGAGGGTTCAGAATCGTGGGCGGGACATTTCAAGGAAACAATTCAGTTTTTATTTAAAAAAAAACCAGGTAATTGACACAGTATTTTTTGCTTTAATTTTATGAATAATTATTTCCAAACTCTTGTTTTAAGTGAGTGAATGTATTTATGTGCATTTGTCAGAGAGTGCCTGCTTGTTGTGTGATGGGTTCGCGTATGCAATTTTATGTTTTCTCTGTGTTTGTATGAATCTGTGAGTGAGGAAGCCTCTGTGTGTTTGTGTGTGTGTGTGTGTGCATGTTGGAGTGTCTCTGTGTATGTGTGTATACATATACAGTGTATATGCATGTATTTGTGAATGTGTGTGTGTGGGTTGCATGTTGGATTGTCTCTCTATATGTGTGTACACATACTGTGTATATGCGTGTATTTACAAATCTGTGTTCATGTCTGAGTCCACTCCAAATTTTAGTGAGGATGTGAGAATTGGCCTTTCTCAGCACATGGATAAGCACCATAATTGATCTTTTCTCTCCTTTCTGTCAGCCACACGATCTGCTTTCTTGCCCCAGGAGCGGCTCTGGCACCAGGGAGCAAAGGGTTACGATTTGTCATTACAGAGAGAAACTGAAGAAGCTGGGAATAGAATACAGAGAGGGTCTTTTTTTTTTAATTTAATTTAATTTTTTTGGCTGCGTTGGGTCTTTGTTGCTGTGCGCGGGCTTTCTCTAGTTGCGGTGAGTGGGGGCTTCTCATTGCAGTGGCTTCTCTTGTTGCAGAGCACCAGCTCTAGGCGCGTGGGCTTCAGTAGTTGTGGCGTGTGGGCTCTAGAGGGCAGGCTCAGTAGTTGTGGCGCTGAGCCACGGGCTTAGTTGCTCCACGGCATGTGGGATCTTCCTGGACCAGGGATCAAACCTATGTGCCCTGCATTGGCAGACGGATTCTTAACCACTGCACCACCAGGGAAGTCCCCAGAGAGGGTCTTTGACTGAGCTTGGTGAGCTTTCCAAAGGGGAGGTTTTATAGCACAGCCATGTCAATAAAGGAGTGGAGCTCTGTGCGTGTGCATGTGAGTGTGTGTGTCATACGTGCACACAGACCTGGGCTCAGGCTGGGGACCATGCTAATAAAGTCTATCAGAACATCTGTCCTAACTATTCCTGCAGTGCCTTCAGATTCCAGACTAGACCCCTTCTTCTCCCTCCTGATTCCTCTCACCCTCTCTCCCACATCCAGTTCTATATCTCAAACAGCTCTCTGTCTACAATAATCTCCCCATCCCCACTGCCTTGCCCTTGTTCATTTCTGTTCACGACCATGGCAATAGCCTCTTCAGCTTCTCCTCACTTCTACCTTCAAATCATTCTTTTGCTTGAGAAAATTCATGTTTTCTGCATATAAACTGAACTCCTAATTTATTCCTCCATTCCTCACTCACTGGGTGTAGAAATGAGTCCAGAAGTCAAATGGCTTCCACAAGGAACCCCACTATTGCATTACTGCAGTGAGCTGAAACTTGCAATTCATGTCTTTTAATTAGATAAGCTGCTAATTGAGGAGGGGCAGCCCAACCTGATTTGAGTCTTGATACAGTGATTTGAGCCCTAATTACAAGGAGAAGAGGCATCATGATTCCTAATCTAGTCTTATCCCTGTTCACACTCCTGGCTGCAGCTGCCATGGGAGGGAACATTCTGGACTATAAGATGGCTCTTCAGTGGCTGGGGCTGAACCAAGCCCTGTGGGAGGACAGGTCTCCCCATTAAAGACGTTTTTCTGCATGGGACTGGTCTTGGCTTTTTCGACTTCACAAGTGAATCTAGAAAGGACAGGATTTCATCCTCCCACAGCAGTAGAAAGTCACCCTGCTTTTGAAGCAAGCTTCTGAATCATTCTAAATCATCCAGAAAAGCAATTGCCTCCCACCATTTTGCAAGGGCCTTGCTTCTTCCTTCCCTCTGTTCCTCTCTTTGTACCAGGCCCTTAATTATGAATTAGCTCCATGAGGTTGAGCTGTCTGACATGATCTTCACTGTATCTCTAGCACTGAGAGCCTTGCACAGGATTGATACTCAGTATTTTGTCATTGTAGGAACATTCCAGATACTCATTGATACTGTTGTTGACCCCAAGTAAACAGACTACCAGATATATCTCCAGCAAAGATGGGTTTGTTTGAGGTCCACAGAGAATTGTACTTCAAGGTCTGCAACCATGGAGAGCCACCTGCAAGTCCCCACACAACAAGGGAAGGAGAACACTTTTATAGAGGGGAAAAGGAAGTTGGGAGGGCTACAGTAAACAGAGAGTCCATGGCCTTTCATTGGCTGAGTCGTTGCTAGGATAGAAGAGTCTTTCTTCTTCCTGTTGGGTTCTGCTGTCATGGCAGGGCATGAGAGCTCCCCCTTCTGGTCTTCTGGTCTCTTGACTCTATTTAATTGAGGTTTCTGTTTTAATTTCACACTGGGATACAAAGATGAATCCCACATAGATCCTGCTTTATAGAGGACAGAGACAAGGAAACCAGCAATTAAAATAGAGCCAGGCAAGGGCAATGTGAGAGGTGAACACAATGCGATAAGGGAGCCTAGAGGAGTAGAATCTGACTCTCCTGCAGTCAGCAAATATTTCCTGGACGAGGAGATGACCAAGCCGAGTCTTAAAGGTTGTGGTAGTTTTCTAGGTGGAAAAATGGGAGAAAAGTATTCTAGGTACAGAGAATAGCTTGGGCAAAGTTGTGAAGGAAGCGTGAAGTACCAGGATGTGTTAGGGAATTGTAAAACGTGTGGAGTGGCTGGAACATAGGGATGAGGAGGCAAGAGATGGGATATAGGGCTGGAAGGTCTGGTCCTGGGGGCAGGGCCGCAATGTGTGACTGCAGGCTGTTTGCTTTATGAGGGCACCTGCCAAGGCATGGAGGGGCTGAAATACAGCTCTGGCTCCACCTGGTAAGCACGTGCTTATAGCTACATCCTCCCAGATGAGGCTCTACTTCTAATTTACAAAAAAGCTCCCATGGGCCAGCAGTGTCTCTGTGGAGGGCCTTGCAGATCTTGCTAAGAGTGCACCTCTATTGGGGGCAGTGGTTTTCAAACTTTGCACGTTGGAATCACCTGGAGGGCTTGTTAAGACAGAGATAGTGAGGCCCCACCCTTAGGGTTTCTGATTTAGTAGGTCTGGGGTGAAGCCTGTGAATATGCATTTCTTATATATTTCAAGTGATGCTGATGCTGCTGGTCCAGGAACCGCACTCCAGGAATTACTGATTTGGGTAATAGGAAGCCACTGGAAAGGGTTAGGTAGCAGAAGCAGAGCCAGGGCTCCAGGTAAGAGGGATCTGTTTTCTGAGATTAGGGTTCTGGTATCCCTTGAGAACCAGTTAGGGCAGCTGAATATATCAAGGACAGTGGATATACAGTATTCCCCATCTTGTCCTTCCAGGTGAAGTTTAATGGCTCTGTTCATTCAACTGGGACTTCTATTCAAGGGGCTCCCTGTTTAGGAAGTTTTTGCCCACAGATGATTTAAGGAGTGGCCATATCATTACAAGAAGCTCACCCCTAGAGCTTTTACTTAGTGATCTCCCAAATGATTTAAATATTTGTTTACACTTTATTAATTACTCTGGAGAAGCTGGGCACCAGAGACACCTAAAGCCACCAACTAAAAGATGAGTCATATCTGGTGATAAAGCTTCTTTGGAAACTCTTATTAGTTCAATAAATACTTGACTTTAAAATTATAATGTGTGTGTGTATGTGTGTTTGGAGAAGGTGTAAGTGAAGGAAGGATATGGAAGCACAGTGTGTCAGGACCTCACACACATTAGTAAATGTTCACTGAATAAAGACGGAGTGGATGGAGCCCAGTGATGGAGACTCCTGGGAGAGGCTGAGTGAGGGAATCTGGGCTGACAGGAAGCTATCAGGTGGTATCTCGTTCTGGGCTAGGGTTTGGAACTTGGCTTGGGAAGCCAGAACTTTCTGGAGCCCAGTCCTCTGTTGTAGCCCCCAAACATCCTAATAAGATGTCCTTGCACATGGAGAGAGAATGGTGGTACTCTTCCTTCCTTTGGGGGCTCAGGTCCAGCCTTCCCTCATGTTGGGGACTGGAGATGAGAGGTGGTGGGGGTAGAGGGAGTCCATCTTTATTCTCTGGTTAGAATATAGTCTCCAGGATAAATTAGCTTTGGATAGGGGTAAGGAGAGTGGCTGCTGGGAAGAGCAGCCAACCTGATTATCTTCAGCCTATTTCCAACCTCAGCTCCAGCCTTTCCTGAGAGCCGGGGCAACACAGGTGCAGTGAGATCTCTACTAACCAATGATTTAGGTTGCCCACTAGGGAGCCTGGCTGAAGGGCTGCCATCCCCAACTAGCTCAACTGTTTCCAAACTGAGCCTGTCAGCAGTGTTATTGGGAGAAGGAAAGCCTTATCAAAGGAAGCCGGATTCTGCCTCTAGATGTCAAGGAGAAAAGGAGATGGGAGGATGGGGAGGAGAGTCCTCTCAGAGGCTGCAATCAAGATCAGGTTGTTCTTAATTAAGACAGCTCATGCAGTACCTTTCCATAATTCCCTATTAAAGGGTCCTGATGGATGAGCCACTGCAGGAGCATAGTTCCTCGAGTCAGCACTGTTCTGTGTCTGAGGCTCCTCAAATCAAAAAGCAAATCCATCTCAATCACCCAGGCTTTCTGAGCCTCTGGGATGTCATTGGCCCTGTGCCAGATACCGTGCCCAGCCTAGAGAGGGACACAGCCATACATATGGCTTTAGTCCCTGCCCCTCCCCCCAAGGCAAGAGCCCCAGCTAGACCCTGACATTAGAGGAGGAATAGGGATTCAGAAGCACTTGGGTGTGAGGCTACTCCAGGTGGGCTTGGTCCTTCCTGTGATGGCTGGGAGGTAGCTTGGGACAGAGGGGAGCCTAATGGAGTTGGAGATGGAAGGTCTGAGTTTCATTCATTTAGCAAAACTTTGTTGTCTCATGGCAACCTCCCACAAAGTAGGGAACAATCCGCAAGCTAGAGGGAGGATGGTTCCTCACAAGACTGCCTATCTTGGCGATGTTCTTGGGAGGATGCCAGGGTGTTCTGCAAAGATATAGGTCAGACCGTTGGGAAGCCTTGCCTGTGTGGCCCACGTGGAAATGTTCAAGGTCATTGTGCTGCCATGGCAGAGCTGCTCCTTTACAAATGCTTTTGAAAACTTCCGTGAAATAGATACTTAGAAATGGATAGATACTAATAGATACTTAGTCATACTAAAAGTGACTCAGCAAGAATCAGGAAACTTGACTAGACCTATAACTATGAAATGAACTAGAATAATAATAATCTAATTCAAAAGCTACCAGGTGTAGATGTTTTTACAGGAGAGTTGTAGGAAACCTTCAAAATCAGATAATCCCTCTTAAACTAATTCACATAATACAAAAAGCAAGAAAACTACCATTTGTGAGCTATTTAACAAAAAACAGATATGGATAAAATAAGAAACAAATTATGGAGTAATCTATCTTATTAACATGCACGCAAAAACTTTAGGTAAACCAGTTGTAGTAAGAAAAATAATACACCCAAGTAGGATTTATCTCTGGAATTCAAATGTTCAATATGAGAGACTAAATTGATGTAATATACCTCATTAACAAATTAAAATAAAATTCATATGATTTTCTTAATACAGAAAATCATTATGTATAAGTTTATATATAATTTATTATTACATATAATAGAGTACATATCATTTATAATATATATTACTAATATATTGTTGTCATTTATTATTAAAATTATTAGAAAGTTAGAAGAAAATTGTCATGATCTGACGTAGTGTATCAAAAACCCAAAATGTACATGCGGAAGCAGGCCTAAGATAATTTTGGAGAAGAAGCAGGTTTGGGCGGGAGGTGGTAGGATACTTCTCTACCAGATATCCAGACTTTTGATAAAAACTGTGTGTTATTGAGAGAGAGATAGAAAAATAGACCATAGGAGAGCCCAGAAACAACCCCATGTAAACATGGAGTCTTGAAGCATGGCAGATGTGGCATTATAAATTGGTGAAGAAGGTGAGACTATCAATAAACAAATTAGTTATTTATATGAAAAAATAAAAATTATATCCATACCTTTTACCAAATGCAAAAATATATTCCAGATAGGCTAAAGATATAAATGGAAAAGCAAACCTGTAAAACTTTTGGAAGAAAATAAAAGATAATATCTTTAAGGCTTTCTGGTTAGGAAGGACTATCTTAAGTAAATTATAGAAAGCAAAACCAGAAAAAGATCGACGATGGTGACCACCTTAAAACTGAAAGCTATACCATAAATCAAATGAAATGACAAGACCTAGATTGGGAGAAGATTTTCTTCAGTCCAAGTTGAATTAACATTCAGTATATCAAAAAGACTTGTTTAGGGAATAAAGACACAGACCTACTAGAGCATGGACTTGAGGACACAGGGAGGGGGAAGGGTAAGCTGGGACGAAGTGAGAGAGTGGCATGGACATATATACACTACCAAACGTAAAATAGATAGCTAGTGGGAAGCAGCCGAATAGCACAGGGAGATCAGCTCGGTGCTTTGTGACCACCTGTAGGGGTGGGATAGGGAGGGTGGGAGGGAAGGAGATGCAAGAGGGAAGAGATATGGGAACACATGTATATGTATAACTGATTCACTTTGTTATACAGCAGAAACTAACACACCATTGTAAAGCAATTATACTCCAATAAAGATGTTAGAAAAAAAAGAAAAGACTCGTTTAAATCGGTAAGAAAAAGAAAAAGCCAGAAAATCAGGAAAAGAATACGAGCAGGCAACTTATAGATGAAGAAACTTACAGACCAATAAACATGTAGCAAGATGCTCCTGCTCATCCTCACTGGCAAAAGTTTTGAAGCAAATGACATCAAGTTTTAGAGAGAATGTGGGGAAATGGGATCTCATACACAGATCTGTGAGGGTGCGGATGAATGTACCTACTTTGGGGAGCAATTTACAGACTGTAAAATTGAAGATGCATGTTGTATCAGCCAGGGTTCTGGCTGGAAACAGGTGATACACTCCAGTGTATAATGTGAGGAGAGTTTAATAATGGGGCTATTTAGAAAGTTAGGGACAAGATGCCGGAAAAGCACAAGGAATAGTGCAATCCCTAGGAACTAGTGTGAGTGGGAACTTACCACACCCAGGCCCGAAAGGGAAAGATGAGGGAGCTGTTATTGGAATCTGGAGACAGAGATGGCCTTGAGGAGAAGTCAACCTGTGACCTCTAATGGAGGGACCTAGCCAGCCAGCTGCAATCCCATATGGAGGGCTCTCGGGAAATAAAAACCGTCACTCACTTCCCTCCCCCCTCCAATCTCCCATTGGTCCTCTCCATTGGCCAAACACAACAGGAGGCAGAAGGCAAGGAGCCTGGTGATTAGTCCAGATAATTCAGCTTCCTGGGCTCTAGAGAAGGAATGAAAAGGGTAGAGGGTAGTATCTGGAAGGGTGAACAGAAGATTGTTAATCACACTTCTGCCCTTTGACCAGCTATTCCACTCCTAGGAACATACCTGACACAAGTTCATACACTTATGCACAGGAGGTGTATGCAAAGTTGTCTGTTACAGCACTCTTAAGAAGAATACTAGAGGGACTTCCCTGGTGGTCCAGTGGTAAAGAATCCGCCTTCCAATGCAGGGGACACGGGTTTGATCCCTTGTCAGGGAGCTAAGATCCCACATGCTGCAGGGCAACTAAGCCTGCGCACCACAACTACTGAATTCGCGCATCTCACCTAGAGAGCCCGCGTGCCGCAAACTGCGGAGCCCATGTGCCCTGGAACCCATGCGCCACGACTAGAGAGAAGCCCGTGTGCCACAAACAAAATATTCTGCACACCTCAACAAAGACCTAATGCAGCCAAAACAAAACAAAATAAATAAATGAAAAAAGAATACTAGAGAAAAAGTGGAAACATCCAAATTGTCCCCCATTAAGTTGTTACATAACTGTGTTGTATAAACTGTGGTTTATTCATAAGATGAAATGTCATACTGCAATTAAAGTGGATGAACTAGAGATACACGTGTCAATTCTGTAAATCTCAAAAAGATAATATTGAGTGGATTTGCGATTTGGGACAACACAGATAAACCTGGAGGACATTATGCTAAATGACATAAGGCAAGACACAGAAGGACAAAGGCTGCATGATACCACCTATATGAGGTATGTAAAATAGTCAAACTCATGGAAGCAGGGAGTAGAATGATGGTTGCCAGGGGCTGGAGGCTGAGGGAAACAGGGAGGTTTGTGTCAAAGGACACAGTTTCAGTTATGCAAGATGGATAAATCCTAGAGAACTACTGAGTAGCATGAGCCTGTAGTCAACAACACTGTACTATATACTTAAAATGTTATTAGGAAGGTAGATTTTATGTTGTATTCTAACCACATAATAATAATAATAGCAGGAGGAAACTTTTGGAAGTGACAGATATATTTATGCATTGATTGTGGTGATGGTTTCACAGATATATACTTGTTTCCAAACTCATCAAGTTGTATACATTAAATATTTACAGCTTTTTGTTATGTCAATGATAATAGTTAAAAAAAGAAACAGTAACAGTCATTTATTTTGCTGCGGAGTCTGGGATTAGACAGGGTTCCGTGAAGCAGTCCTTTCTCCAGTCTCTCACAGTGGTGGTAAGGGCTGGGGTCACATGGAAAGTTCTTTTCAGTCTGAGGTGGGGGCTGAGAACATTCAAGCGGCTGGACCTGAAACAAGAGGGGCTCTTCAGGCATCTCTCTCTCTTTCCCTGTGCTCTCTGCCTGGTGGCCTCAGGGTAGCTGAAATTCTATTTTTTTTTTATTTTTATTTTTATTTTTTTATTTTTATTTTTTTATTAGTTTCTGCTTTATAACAAAGTGAATCAGTCATACATATACATCTGTTCCCACATCCCTTCCCTCATGCATCTCCCTCCCTCCCACCCTCCCCATCCCACCCCTCCAGGCGGTCACAAAGCACCGAGCTGATCTCCCTGTGCTCTGCGGCTGCTTCCCACTATCTATCTACCTTACGTTTGGTAGTGTATATATGTCCATGCCTCTCTTTCGCTTTGTCACAGCTTACCCTTCCCCCTCCCCATATCCTCAGGTCCATTCTCAAGTAGGTCTGTGTCTTTATTCCCATTTTACCCCTAGGTTCTTCATGACATTTTTTTTTAAATTCCTACTGGTGAAAGGCTTCAAAGCGTCCCAAGAGAAACTGGCAAAGGTGCATGACCTTTTGTCCCATGGCCTCTGAAGCCACAGGGGGTCACGCCTTGCCACATTCAACTCAGTTCCCTGTGGCAGTCACAAAGACTATGAAAATGAACAGTTAATGTACTTGAAGCTTTCCAAGCCGGTGCTTGGCTTAGAGTAAGTCCTAGGTGGGTTAAAAAAAAAAAAAAAAAAGAATACACAGGGATTCCTGAATTTTCTAGCTGGGGATTTTAGTGCTTACAAATAGACACATATGTTCTAACTGATCCATGGATGGGAACTTTCCTGTCTCCACAGACTCCATCTGCTGTTGCTGTATGTCTTTCTCTTCACTGTCCTTCTCCCCTTTTCTTCTTCACTTCCACATGGATATGCCAATAATCTGTGTCTCATACCTACGTACCGTCAAAGATTTGAACCTTGAACCTTCCTTTGAACTCATTCTTTCAGTCATTCGGCAATCACTGCTGAAGCGCCTGCTATGAGCAGGTTGCTGTTAGAGGACCTGGAGAGAGAGTGAAGACAGAATCTGGGTCTTCTGCCAGCATCTGAGCAAGCGGAGGCCAGCTTGTTAGCTTGCAGGCAGGGGAAAGCGCAGATCTTTCACAGTTCTTGACACCATGCAGGGGGATGTGTGTTGTTCTATAAGGAACCACAGGATGAGTGTGCGTGTGCACGCACGTGTGTGAGTGTGTGGTAGACGGTGGGACCCAGAAGAAGGACAATAGTCATAGCATGAGGATATGTGTATAGATTTAGTGAAGGGGCCAGCGGAGGAGGCACCATGGGGAAAAGGATATTTGAGCTGGGTCTCAAAGGCAAGTAGGAGTCTTCCAGGCAGACTCTGTAGGGAAGGGCATTTTCGGAAGAGGAATAGAATGTGCAAAGGCCCAGAGGAATGTTTGGGGAAACTGGGCAGTTTGACAAGAGCAGATAAAGAGGCAGCTCCAGGAATCCTGCCCAGAATTCCCAAGTTACCCCCACGCAGGTGGCCTTTGGCAACCTCATATGGTGCCATGGAGCTTTGAAGTCAGATGGAACTGAGTTTGTCAGACCTTGCACTTGGAGCCTCTGTGACATAAGAGAAAACCATTCTCTGAGCTATAATCTCCTACTCTTTAAAATGGGATAATAATATCTTCCTCACAGAGGTAGATAGAGATGAAATGAAATGATGTATGGGAAAGCACTTGGCATTGTGCCTGGCCTGTTGTGGGTATGTGAAAATAGTAATTATTACTCTCCTATAGGGCTGCTCCGAGGTGTGTGTGCACACACGTAAATACAGGAGGATAACAGGCGCCTCACAGGGAGGTATACATGGCAATTCCCTTTCCCCCTTATTGTTTAATGCCTTCCTTAATGGGAGGCAAATTAATGTGGAGTAAAGACAAACCAGGGTCGCAATTATAGCTCTGCCACTTACCACCTGTATCATTCTGGCAAATTACATCCATTCTCTGAACCTTCATTTTATTATCTGTAAAATGGGAGGTATTAAGTCCTAACTCATGGTATGAGGGTTAAAAGGGATAATACATCTAAAGTACCTGGCATAGTTTTTAGGAGCTCAGAAACTATGACTGTGATGTGAAATTGCTTTGTACAGCAATTGTAGACAGTGAAATTGAAATTGCTTTGTACAGCAAAGCACTGTACAATGTAAGAGATTATTATTTTATTAAGGCAAAATTCATGGATCCAAAGGTTAGTAGCTATTTCAAGCCAAGGTTTCATTTTTCTGCTGACTCTTTGTTGTTGGGGATGGAGTCGTGGAAAAACTATGCCTTCATTTCCTGTACTATCTGGTGACTGACATTACTCCTCACACCCTGCGGCCATCAGGCAAGCCACAAAGCAGCCCGACCAACGTCAAAACAAAATGCAAGGTTGTGTCTTGACGTCCAGGGGAAAGAGCATGTTTGTAACTGTGTGAAATGTGATGGAACAAGAAACATGGACAGTATGGTAAACAATTTAAATTGACTGTGAAACCTACATAATGATTCTAAGACAGCTTAAAATTTGAGATTTGAAAATTTTCTATAAAAAACAATAAGAAAATTGTGAGCGCCATCTTGTGGAGAGATCTCTATTAAAACATCGTATTGGAGAATCACTTCCTCTATGTAGAACCTCTAAAAAGGCAGACAGCACCCATCCATCCATCCATCCATCCATCCATCGGTCCATCCATCCATCCACTTTCCCATACATCTATCCATTCATCCACCTAATAATCCATCCAATTGTTTTTTCATTTGTTTGAATGCTTTCAATGCTTTGGTCCGGGGATGCCAGGACCCTGCTTGGAAGGAGTCTACAGAGGGTGATGGCAGATATGGGCAAACCAACAGTTCTGGGAACCTTAATGGAGGGCACTTAATTCAGTTCTTGTTGCCGTTGAGGTGCAGGAGACAAGCAGGGCAGGCTTCCTGATGGAAGCGGCACCTAAACTGACATCTGAAGGATGAGGTTCTAGGTGAGAAGAGGAGAGCCCTAGAGTCCTAAATTGGGCTACTTTTTCTGTGCTGCCCTCCTGTCCCCACCTTAGTAGTGATGACAAATTGGAGTGTGTCCAGCAGACAGTGGTCAGTGTGGTGAGAAGACACTTAAAGAAGCTGGGGAAGAGCTGTGAAATGAAGTGCCTGCTAAGTTGGACAGATTCTGTTACATAAGATGAATGCCACCTATTAATATTAGAAGGTATTAATAGCTGCTATTATGTTGAGTTCATTTAATAGAATTCATTATCCTCACATCAGCAGAGCTGTATTAGTATGGGCCATTGGTCAAGATGTGGGAATGGCCTCATTACACATGGCTGGACACATAATAATGTTCTGCATCAGGAATCTACCTCTATTACCTGTTACAGGTTGTTAACTGATAAATGTATCATGGAAAAAAGGTTCAGCACCAAACTGGTTAAATCGGCCAGTGCTTGGCACACATTTGAAGGATGGATGGCCCTTTAGTCATCATCCTCCATCCCTTTGCAGACTCCTGGAATTAATGCTTAGCAGAACTTTTTGCCTTAGCAAAGCAAACAGTAGTCTCAGCAGACGTGAGCAGGGCCTGCTATCTTCAGACAGAACGAGTGCTCTTCAGCTCAGCACAGTCCCCACCATTTTCAATCGTCTCTGGACTTTAAGCTGTGCATCCGTTATCTTTTGCATCACCTTTACACTATTGCTCTCCTTATGATAGAGAAGTATTTCCTTACACCCCCATCTTTAGTAACACTAATGAAAAAGGTGACCAAAAAGGGGTCGTGTATTCTATGCAACACAGTGGAAAGAATATTTCTTTGTGGGATTAAAAAACATCCATACGTGTTTTATGTATAAACCAAGTGTATCTGTGTCTTAGAGCTTGGCCATCTCCTTCACTCACAGTACTTTCTTGGGCTTTGTAAGTATTTGCTTCAGGATAAGCAGGAGAAGCCCTGAGCAGTGTCCTAGAGCAGACATTGTTGGCCTTGATTGCCCCCCTCCCTGGTGGCACCTCCTTCCCAGGTCCCTGCACTGTCCACGAGCAGGCTGCCCACATTGAAAGGGTCATGGATGGGACTTAAGGGCAAAGCCTCTACATTTCAACAATTTCTTCTAATGGATCCTTGCTTCCCTTCTTTAGTTCAACTTAAGTCAAAAGCAATGTGAAGTTTTATTGGGATGGCCTTGGTGTTTCACTGTCTACAGTCAATTATGTCTAAAAAAATAATTTGTTTTCTTTGCAGCCAGCCAATGATCTGTGAGTCTACTAGTCAGGCTCCTGCCTCCCAGCCCTCACCCCCTCCACAGTCAGGGTAAATGGAGTCTCAGCTTCAGGCTCTGTCCTCCCAGCCTCCTTCCTCCCGGCTCTGGAGCTGGTCCTGTCTTCAGTGGGGCAGGTGGGAGGAAAGATACTGTGGGGATGAGCGTGAAGGCTGCCCTGCTGCCTACCTGGATCTAATTCTTACCTGATCTGCTGTGAGGCTTCTGCTTTGTCCCTCTGACCAAATGCTAGCCCTTGAGGACCTGCCTTGAGGACCTTCCAGAACTTTCTGTTCCTATTTAGAACAGTTAAAGTGCTCAGATGAACTGTTTCTCCATTCAAGCTGCTGGCCCATTCAGCATTCTTCGGGGAAAGGACTGTGAACAAGGGGGCCATAAAAAAGTAAAGAAGTTAGTCTGACCCCTCAAAAATATTTACCATACCCACTGGCCAATAGAGGGGAAACTCCACTGTATCAGAGAAACTGATGATGTAATGTTCAGAAAATAATGGTGCTCCAAACTTAAATGATGTGTAGACCCCTTTTAAAGGAAAAAATGCTGACCAGTTATTTTATTATCATAAGTAACTTAAATATGTGTAGACATTAACCTAGGTATAATCTCCTTAAAAACCAAAACAAATGTATACATTTAAATAAAACAACACCGTGCAAATGTTGTCATTCAGATAAACCTTTACAAATTTATAAAGTATAAACAAATCCGCAAATCTAACAATATTCCTCTATTCTAAATAGCCTCCATTATAAATATCATGATATCTTTGTTTCTACAGCATGTAGTGAGCACATTTGTTTTTCACTTGACAATGACCACATCAGTTGTGTGGAAGTCATCCTGTTCAACTTCCATTAGCCTGAGTTAGCACACAGTTCTCTCTGTCCTCTATGCTGTCATAAACACAAACCTACATGCAGATATAGAAATTGTGTGGTTGAGCTTGTCAGCCAGTTTATCCACAAGATACTTGTATTGATTCTTTTTAGATTTTCATCAAAATGAAAACACAAAATTAAAATAAAATGTCAAAAACTCATGAACCCAGAGAAAACATCCCAAGGCTGTAGTTTGAGAAACACAAGTGTGAAAAGCCCAGTGGCATGACTGTCTCCCTGGTGTGGGAAATGGAGGGGAGAACGAGGGACTTAAACTGTCAGAGGGTGCCCAGATTAGTTTCTATCTGCTTTAATCTATATCTCCTCAAAGCTGGACTGCTCTCAGATTTACTGGGGAAACAGAGGCAGCTCAACTACCCATACGAGTTCTGATCCTCGACTCTCATTCTGTGTCTGACTGTCTGCTGCCAGGCCTCTCCTACAGTGAGTGCTTGCCAACCACCACCCTCAGGTAGCTGAAAACAGACCTGAGGTCTTCTCAGGAGCCACTCCGAGTGGGGTTAACGGTTGGACTAATTTGATGCCCAATCCACTGATTTGGGGGCCAGAGCAAACAGAATTCTCCCCCATCACCCAACCCTGATTGGGGTGGGATTAGCACAGAGCTTATGTTCTAGAATTAGACTGCTCTTTGATGCCGAGAGTGTCCAGGTGGGGAGTTGGGAGGACAGCAAGTTCAGTTTCTACAGTCTCATAGCTCCGACCTCACTTAATGTGGAAAGTCTCAGAACAGTAGCAGATGAGGCCCTTCTGCCCTTGTTGAAAGATGACACTGAAGGCACAGCCAAAGAGCTTCATTCCACCAGTGGCTGCCGCGCAATGAAATTAGAAGGAACCTCAGGCCATCTTTCCTTCCTAATGGCGGGAAACATATGTCTCAGGCAGAATTTATGAAGATATCACTTTATTCTTTGTCTCCTCATTTGTGAGTCAGTACACAAATAACTTGTTTTCTGGAGCTTCAGGGAAGCTCAGATTGACAGGTTAGCCAGGAAGTAATGTGCCTTCTTTCTGGGATGGCTGTCTATATGCACTCCAATCCAGATAAAAATATGTCAGAATTTGTTCAAAATCTATCAACTGGGCCATTTTCTCAATGGCAAACAGATGGCTCCTTTGAGTTATTCAGAGGCAGAACATTTTCCCTTTTGTTCATCTCAGTTTTTATGGTTTAAAAGAATTAGTGTTTAATCCCAATTCCAAAATCGTTAATTAGTTTGTATTTGCTTCACTAAATCTGTTAAACAGATTTTTATCACTTCAGCTACATCTCCCTGGCAGCATCTGGTATCAAGTTTGCAGAAATAATGTTGGTTTTACAGCCAAAAATCAGAGGTTAAACCTCCAGGACTACAGATGTGACAGAATTAAAGGGAAATTCACCACCCAAAGGCTTTCATCCCCATATATTTTAGAATCAGCCCAAACATGAACCAATGTTCTTTCTTCTCTTTCATTCTCAAGGAGCACAGTGGCTCAGTTCCTTTTTGATTTATGTGTGTGATTGTTGTTGATGAGAGCTCCTGAGGAGACCTCAGCCCACCCCAGCCATAGCCTTGGAAAATTAGCAGAGGATCTTCTTGCTCAACCCCTTTTCTGTTGCTTTCAGGGGCTTCCATCCCAGGCTAGTGCTATACAAGACCAAGGCAATTTATCAATTCAGTTGATCAAGGGTGGGGTAGGAAGAGCTGGGCAGACACAAGCTCTGTAACTTCATCTACAGGTAGGGGGCATAATAGAGCAGTAAAAGTAAGGCAGACTCTTGCAAACTGGCAGTTTTGAACTTGAATCAGCGGACTTGGGGGAAACAATTAAGTGAAAGACAGCAAATAATCCTAAAGGCTGGGGATATTTGGGGGAGTGGGAGAAGGGGGAACTGGATGAAGATAGTCAAAGGGTACAAACTTCCTATAAGATAACTAGGTCCTAGGGGTATAATGCACACATGATAGATGTAATTGACACTGCTGTACATTATATTGGAAAGTTGTTAAGAGAGTAAATCCTAAGAGTTCTCATCACAAAGAAAAAATACATATTTTTTGAATTCTTTAATGTATCTATATGAGATAATGGAAGTTCACTACACTTATTGTGGTCATCATCTCATAATGTAAGTCAAATCATCATGTTGTACAACTTGAGCAGTGCTGTGTGTCAATTATATCTCAATAAAACTGGAAGAACAAAAGACTGGGGGTGTTTGAGTAATAGGGAAAGGCTGTTGGACAGTAGTAATTAATCTAGGTATCTGTGGTAGGCTGGTCCTTGAAGATATCCACATCCCAATCCTCAGAACCTGTGAATGTTACCTTACGGGGCAAAAGTGACCTTACAGATGTGATTAAGTGAAGGCTCTTGTGAAGGGGAGAGTATCCTGGAATCTTTGGGTGGGCCCTAAATGTAGATACAGGTTTTATAGGAGAGAGGCAGAGTGAGATTAGAAAGAAGAGAAGGCAAGGTGGTGATGGAAACAGAGACTGAAGTGATGCCCTTTGAAAATGGAGGAAGGAGCCACAAGCCAAGGAATTCAGGCAGGCACTCGCAGCTGAAAAGACAAGGAAATGGAATCTTCTCTCGCAGCTTCCAGAAGGAACCAGCACTGCTAGTACCTTGACTTTAGTGAAACTGATTTCAGACTTCTGACTACCAGAACTGTAAAATAATAAGTTTGTGTTGTTTTAAGCCACCACCTTTGTGGTAATTTGTTACAGCAGCCATAGGAAAAGAATGCAAGTATCTTTTCCTTGCCTGATGCCCAAGAGTTCCACTGCAGCAGTCAGAAGTATTTTCCATGGGTAAGGAGAGCTGGAGGGGGTCAGCATAGGGCATTCCCTTCCTCAGGAAGTTCCTCCTTGTTATAGGCATGGTCAGCTGCAGCTGGAAGCAGACATGGAAACAGCAGCTGTGAAGATCTTTTCGGTGGGGAAAGAACATTTCTGAGCATCATGGACAGTAGGCAATTGTAGACACAGAGACTGAGAATTCTCGGCAATTGACATATTTGCATAAATATTAGGAAAAGGCCAGATAAGTATGGAGAGCATAGGTCAGAGGTAGTTGGAGAGCAGAGGTGCTCAGGGAAGAGGATCCACACAGGGATGAGGGCAGAGGTGCCACCTTCGGTACATCCAGGGCTTTGGTGCAGAGGGACTGGCAGTGAACAGCCAAGCTTCTGTGGTCTTGACTTCAGGTGGAAAATCTGTGGCAGATGGGAGGGGGTCTGAGTGCAGATCTCTGGATCCAACATCCCCGTTTCATTCAGAATAACTCTGAGTGTGTATGTTGAACACATTGATTTTCCAGATTGGATTTCATTTAAGAAAATATTCCACTGGTGAAAAAAAATTCTTTGACACTCTTAATTTTAACATAATTTTAAATGTTCAGAAAATTGCAGTAGTACAAAGGACTCCCATATATCCTTCATCTAGATTCACCAAGAGTTAGCTTTTTGCCCCATTTACATGATCACTGCTCTGTTTTTCTTTTTTTTGTGGTACGTGGGCCTCTCACTGCTGTGGCCTCTCCCGTTGCAGAGCACAGGCTCCGGAAGCGCAGGCTCAGCGGCCATGGCTTACGGGCCTAGCCGCTCTGTGGCATGTGGGATCTTCCTGGACCAGGGCACAAACCCGTGTCCCCTGCATCGGCAGGCGGACTCTCAACCACTGCGCCACCAGGGAAGCCCACTGCTCTCTTTTTTGAAATACAAACATATCTGAACTATTTGAGGGTAAGTAGGCATTAATTATAGTCCCTTTACCCCTAAATATGTCAGTGTGTATTTTTTAAAAATGAAGGCATTTTGGGGCTTCCCTGGTGGTGCAGTGGTTGAGAGTCTGCCTGCCAGTGCAGGGGACTCGGGTTCGGGCCCTGGTCCGGGAGGATCCCACATGCCGCGGAGCAGCTGGGCCCATGAGTCACAACTACTAAGCCTGCACGTCTGGAGCCTGTGCTCTGCAACGAGAGGCCGCAATAGTGAGAGGCCCGCGCACCGCGATGAAGAGTGGCCCCCGCTTACCGCAACTGGAGAAAGCCCTCGCGCAGAAACGAAGACCCAACACAGCCAAAAATAAATAAATAAATATTTAAAAAAAAAAAATGAGGGCTTCCCTGGTGGCGCAGTGGTTGAGAGTCCGCCTGCCGATGCAGGGGACACGGGTTCGTGCCCCGGTCTGGGAAGATCCCACATGCCGCAGAGCGGCTAGGCCCGTGAGCCATGGCTGCTGAGCCTGCGCATCCGGAGCCTGTGCTCTGCAAGGGGAGAGGCCACAACAGTGAGAGGCCCGCCTACCGCAAAAAAAAAAAAAAAAAAAAAAAAAAAAATGAGGGCATTTTGTAACTTGTCATTTGTACTACAGTAAAATTATCAAAATTGGGAAATTTAACATGGACCAAATGCTATCATCCAATCCACAGTCCAAATTCAAATTTTGCCAATTGTCTTTAGAGCTATTTTTTTCCTGGTCCAGGATCTGATCCAGGTTCACACATTGCATTTAGTTGTCATGTTTCTCCAGTCTTCTTTAATTTGGAATATTTCTGCAGGTTTTCTCTTTCATAGCCCTGACATTTTTGAAGAGTACAGGTCAGTTATTTTGTAAATTACCCATCAATTTGGGTTTGGATAGTGTTTCCTCAGGACAGGATTCAGATCACGCATTTTTAGCTTGAATATCACAGAAGTGATGCTGTGTCCTTTTCAGAACGTTGTATTGGAAGGGACATGATGTTGCTTTTTCCCATTATTGGTGACGGTAACATTCATCCCCTGATTAAGGTGGTGTCTTCCAGGCTTCTGCACTATAAGTTCTCATTTTCCTGTTTGTAATTAAGTAATTTGTGGAAAGATACTTTAAAACTATGTAAGTAGGAGGAGCTTCAAGATGGCGGAAGAGTAAGATGCGGAGATCACCTCCCTCTCCACAAATACATCATAAATACATCTACATGTGGAACAACTCCTACAGAACATCTACTGAATGCTGGCAGAAGACCTCAGACCTGCCAAAAGGCAAGAAACTCCCCCATGTACCTGGGTAGGGCAAAAGAAAAAAGAATAAACAGAGACAAAAGAATAGGGATGGGACCTGCACCAGTGGGAGGGAGCCGTGAAGGAGGAAAGGTTCCCACACACTAGAAGCCCCTTCGCAGGCGGAGACTGTGGGTGGCGGAGAGGGGAAGCTTCAGAGCCGCGGAGGAGAGCGCAGCAACAGGGGTGCGGAAGGCAAAGCAGAGAGATTCCTGCACAGAGGGTCAGTGCCGACCAGCACTCACCAGCCCAAGAGGCTTGTCTGCTCACCTGACGGGGCGGGCGGGGGTGGGAGCTGAGTCTCGGGCTTCGGTCGGATCCCAGGGAGAGGAATGGGGTTGGCGGCGTGAACACAGCCTGCAGGGGGCTAGTGCACAACGGCTAGCCGGGAGGGAGTCCGGGAAAAGGTCTGGAGCTGCCGAAGAGGCAAGAGACTTTTTCTTCCCTCTTTGTTTCCTGGTGTGTGAGGGGAGGGGATTAAGACCGCTGCTTAAAGGAGCTCCAGAGACGGGCCCGAGCCGCGGGTAACAGCGCGGACCCCAGAGACGGGCATGAGACGCTAAGGCTGCTGCTGCCGCCACCAAGAAGCCTGTGTGCAAGCAAGGTCACTCTCCACACCTCCCCTCCATGGAGCCTGTGCAGCCCGCCACTGCCAGGGTCATTTGCAGGGACAACTTCCCCGGGAGAACGCACGGCGCGCCTCAGGCTGGTGCAACATCCCGCCGGCCTCTGCCGCGGCAGACTCGCCCCGCATCCGCACCCCTCCCTCCCCCCGGCCTGAGTGAGCCAGAGCCCCCGCATCAGCTGCCCTGTCCTGTTTGAGCAAAGAACAGACGCCAGAGGGCGACCTACAAACAGAGGCGGGGCAAAATCCAAAGCTGAACCCTGGGAGCTGTGCGAACAAAGAAGAGAAAGGGAAATTTCACCCAGCAGCATCTGGACCAGTGTATTAAATGCCCACAATCAACTTGATGTAACCTGCATCTGTGGAATACCTGAATAGACAACGAATCATCCCAAATTGAGGAGGTGGAATTTGGCAGCAATGATATATATATTTTTTTTCCTTTTCTCTTTTTGTGAGTGTGTATGTGTATGCTTCTTGTGTGATTTTGTCGGTATAGCTTTGCTTTTACCATTTGTCCTAGGGTTCTGTCTTTCCGGTTTTTTTTCTTTTTTAACTTAAAAATTTTTTTTCTTAATAATTATTTTTTAATTTTTATTTTAATAACTTTATTTTATTTTACTTTATTTTATTTTATCTTCTTTCTTTCTCTCCTTTTCTTCCTTCCTTCCTTCCTTTCTTTCTTTTTTCTCCCTTTTATTCTGAGCCATGTGGATGAAAGGCTTTTGGTGCTCCAGCCAGGAATCAGGGCTGTACCTCTGAGGTGGGAGAGACAACTTCAGGACACTGGTCTACAGGAGACCTCCCAGCTCCACGTAATATCAAATGGCAAAAATCTCCCAGAGATCTCCATCTCAATGCCAAGACCCAGCTTCACTCAATGGCCAGCAAGCTACAGTGCTGGACACCGTATGCCAAACAACTAGCAAGACAGGAACACAACCCCATCCATTAGCAGAGAGGCTGCCTAAAATCATAATAAGGCCACAGACACCCAAAACACACCACCAGACATGGACCTGCGCACCAGAAAGACAAGATCCAGCTTCATCCACCAGAACACAGGCACTAGTCCCCTCCACCAGGAAGCCTACACAACCCACTGAACCAACCTTACCACTGGGGACAGACACCAAAAAAAAAAAAAAAGGGAACTACGAACCTGCAGCCTGTGAAAAGGAGACCCCAAATGTAGCAAGTTAAGCAAAATGAGAGGACAGAAAAACACGCAGCAGATGAAGGAGCAAGGTAAAAACCCACCAGAACAAACAAATGAAGAGGAAATAAGCAGTCTACCTGAAAAAGAATTCAGAATAATGATAGTAAAAATGATCCAAAATCTTGGGAATAGAATAGAGAAAATACAGGAAACGTTTAACAAGTACCTAGAAGAACTAAAGAGCAAACAAACAGTGATGAACAACACAATAAATGAAATTAAAAATTCTCTAGAAGGGATCAATGGCAGAATAACTGAGGCAGAAGAATGGATAAGTGATCTAGAAGATAAAATAGTGGAGATAACTACTGCAGAGCAGAATAAAGAAAAAAGAATGAAAAGAATTGAGGACAGTATCAGGGACATCTGGGACAACATTACATGCACCAACATTCGAATTAAAGGGGTCCCAGAAGAAGAAGAGAAAAAGAAAATGACTGAGAAAATATTTAAAGAGATTATAGTTGAAAACTTCCCTAATATGGGAAAGGAAATAGTTAATCAAGTCCAGGAGGCACAGAGAGTCCCATACAGGATAAATCCAAGGAGAAACACGCCAAGACACATTAATCAAACTATCAAAAATTAAACACAAAGAAAAAATATTAAAAGCAGCAAGGGAAAAACAACAAATAACACACAAGGGAATCCCCATAAGGTTAACAGCTGATCTTTCAGCAGAAACTCTGCAAGCCAGAAAGGAGTGGCAGGACATATTTAAAGTGATGAAGGAGAAAAACCTACAACCAAGATTACTCTACCCAGCAAGGATCTCATTCAGATTTGATGGAGAAATTAAAAACTTCACAGACAAGCAAAAGCTAAGAGAATTCAGCACCACCAAACCAGCCCTACAAAAAATGCTTAAGGAACTTCTCTAGGGAGGAAATAAAGAGAAGGAAAAGACCTACAATAACAAACCCAAAACAATTAAGAAAATGGTAATAGGAACATATATATCGATAATTGCCTTAAATGTAAATGGATTAAATGCTCCAACCAAAAGACATAGACTGGCTGAATGGATACAAAAATAAGACCCATATAAATGCTGTCTACAAGAGACCCACTTCAGCCCTAGGGACACATACAGACCGAAAGTGAGGGGATGGAAAAAGATATTCCATGCAAATGGAAATCAAAAAAAGCTGGAGTAGCAATTCTCATATCAGACTTAAATAAACACTATTACAAGAGACAAGGAAGGACACTACATAATGATCAAGGGATCGATCCAAGAAGAAGATATAACAATTGTAAATATTATGCACCCAACATAGGAGCACCTCAATACATGAGGCAAATACTAACAGCCATAAAAGGGGAAATCGACAGCAACACAATCATAGTAGGGGACTTTAACACCCCACTTTCACCAATGGACAGATCATCCAAAATGAAAATAAATAAGGAAACACAAGCTTTAAATGATACATTAAACAAGATGGACTTAATTGATACTTATAGGACAATCCATCCAAAAACAACAGAATACACATTCTTCTCAAGTGCTCATGGAACATTCTCCAGGATAGATCATACCTTGGGTCACAAATCAAGCCTTGGTAAATTTAAGAAAATTGAAATTGCATCAAGTATCTTTTCCAACCCCAACACTATGAGACTAGATATCAATTACAGGAAAAAATTTGTAAAAAATACAAACACATGGAGGCTAACAATACACTACTTAATAACCAAGAGATCACTGAAGAAATCAAAGAGGAAATCACAAAATACCTAGAGACAAATGACAATGAAAACATGATGATCCAAAACCTATGGGATTCAGCAAAAGCAGTTCTAAGAGGGAAGTTTATAGCAAAACAATCCTACCTCAAGAAACAAGAAACATCTGAAATAAACAACCTAACCTTACACCTAAAGCAATTAGAGAAAGAAGAACAAAAAACCCCCAAAGTTAGCAGAAGGAAAGAAATCATAAAGATCATATCAGAAATAAATGAAAAAGAAATGAAGGAAACGGTAGCAAAGATCAGTAAAACTAAAAGCTGGTTCTTTGAGAAGATAAACAAAATTGATAAACCATTAGGCAGACTCATCAAGAAAAAAGGGAGAAGACTCAAGTCAATAGAATTAGAAATGAAAAAGGAGAAGTAACAGCCAACATTGCAGAAATACAAAGGATCATGAGAGATTACTACAAGCAACTCTCTGCCAATGAAATGGACAACCTGAAAGAAATGGACAAATTCTTAGAAATGCACAACGTTCTGAGACTGAACCAGGAAGAAATAGAAAATATGAACAGACCAATCACAAGCACTGAAATTGAAACTGTGATTAAAAATCTTCCAACAAACAAAAGCCCAGGACCAGATGGCTTCACAGGCAAATTCTATCAAACATTTAGAGAAGAGCTAACACCTATCTTTCTTAAACTCTTCCAAAATATAGCAGAGGGAGGAACACTCCCAAACTCATTCTACGAGGCCACCGTTACCCTGATACCAAAACCAGACAAAGATGTCACAAAGAAAGAAAAATACAGGTGAATATCACTGATGAACATAGATGCAAAAATCCTCAACAAAATACTAGCAAACAGAATCCAACAGCAAATTAACAGAATCATACACCATGATCAAGTAGGGTTTATCCCAGGAATGCAAGGATTCTTCAATATATGCAAATCAACGTGATACACCGTATTAACAAATTGAAGGAGAAAAACCATATGATCATCTCAATAGATTCAGTGAAAGCTTTTGACAAAATTCATCACCCATTTATAATAAAAACCCTCCAGAAAGTAGGCATAGAGGGAACTTTCCTCAACATAATAAAGGCCATATATGACAAACCCACAGCCAACAGCGTTCTCAATGGTGAAAAACTGAAACCATTTCCTCTAAGATCAAGAACAACATAAGGTTGTCCACTCTCACCATTATTATTCAGCATAGTTTTGGAAGTTTTAGCCACAGCTATCAGAATAAAAAGAAATAAAAGGAATCCAAATCAGAAAAGAAGTAAAGCTGTCACTATTTGCAGATGACATGATACTATACATAGAGAATCCAAAAGATGCTACCAGAAAACTACTAGAGCTAATCAATGAATTTGGTAAAGTAGCAGGATACAAAATTAATGCACAGAAATCTCTTGCATTCCTATACACTAATGATGAAAAATCTGAAATAGAAATTAAGGAAACACTCCCATTTACCATTGCAACAAAAAGAATAAAATATCTAGGAATAAACCTACCTAAGGAGACAAAAGACCTGTATGCAGAAAATTATAAGACACTGATGAAAGAAATGAAAGATGATACAAATAGATGGAAAGATATACCATGTTCTTGGATGGGAAAAATCAACATTGTGAAAAAGACTCTACTACCCAAAGCAATCTACAGATTCAATGCAATCCCTATCAAACTACCACTGGCATTTTTCACTGAACTTCAACAAAAAATTTCACAATTTGTATGGAAACACAAAAGACCCCGAATAGCCAAAGTACTCTTGAGAACGAAAAACGGAGCTGGAGGAATCAGGATCCCTGACTTCAGACTATACTACAAAGCTACAGTAATCAAGACAGTATGGTACTGGCACAGAAACAGAAATATAGATCAATGAAACAGGATGGAAAGCCCAGAGATAAACCCACGCACATATGGTCACCTTATCTTTGATAAAGGAGGCAAGAATATACAGTGGAGAAAAGACAGTCTCTTCAATAAGTGGTGCTGGGAAAACTGGACAGGTACATGTAAAAGTATGAAATTAGAACACTCCCTAACACCATACAGAAAAATAAACTCAAAAATAAACTTTAAAGACCTAAATATAAGGCCAATCACTATCAAACTCTTAGAGGAAAGCATAGGCAGAACACTCTATGACATAAATCACAGCAAGATCTTTTTTGACCCACCTCCTAGAGAAATGGAAATAAAAACAAAAATAAACAAATGGGAACTAATGAAACTTCAAAGCTTTTGCACAGCAAAGGAAACCATAAACAAGACAAAAAGACAACCCTTAGAATAGGAGAAAATATTTGCAAATGAAGCAACTGACAAAGGATTAATCTCCAAAATATACAAGCAGCTCATGCAGCTCAATATCAAAAAAACAAGCAACCCAATCCAAAAATGTGCAGAAGACCTAAATAAACATTTCTCCAAAGAGATGTACAGACAGCCAACAAACACATGAAAGAATGCTCAACATCATTAATCATTAGAGAAATGCAAATCAAAACTACAATGAGATATCATCTCACACCAGTCAGAATGGCCATCGTCAAAAAATGTACAAACTATAAATGCTGGAGAGGGTGTGGAGATAAGGGAACCCTCTTGCACTGTTGGTGGGAATGTAAATTGATACAGCCACTATGGAGAACAGTATGGAGGTTCCTTAAAAAACTAAAAATAGAACTACCATACGACCCAGCAATCCCCCTACTGGGCATATACCCTGAGAAAACCTTAATTCAAAGAGAGTCATGTACCAAAATGTTCATTGCATCTCTATTTACAAAAGCCAGGACATGGAAGCAACCTAAGTGTCCATCAACAGGATGAATGGATAAAGAAGATGTGTCACATACATACAATGGAATATTACTCAGCCATAAAAAGAAATGAAATTGAGTTATTTGTGGTGAGGTGGATGGACCTAGAGTATGTCATACAGAATGAAGTAAGTCAGAAAGAGAAAAACAAATACCGTATGCTAACACATATATATGGAATCTAAAGAAAAAAAAGATCATGAAGAACCTAGGGGCAAGATGGGAATAAAGACACAGGCCTCCTAGAGAATGGAGTTGAGGATATGGGGAGGGGGAAGGGTAAGCTGTGACAAAGTGAGAGAGTGGCATGGAAATATATACACTACCAAACGTAAAATAGATAGCTAGTGGGAAGCAGCCACATAGCACAGGGAGATCAGCTCAGTGCTTTGTGACCACCTAGAAGGGTGGGAGGGAATGAGATGCAAGAGGGAAGAGATATGGGAACATATGTTTATGTATAACTGATTTACTTTGTTATAAAGCAGAAACTAACGCACCTTTGTAAAGCAATTGTACTCCAATAAAGATGTTAAAAAAAACTATGTAAATATCCTGTTCTTTATCAAACTATCTTAGCATCCATTGATAATTCCTAGTTGAATCTATTATTCTTATAATGATTGCAAAATGGAGATTTTTCTAACTCCATCATTTCTTCTACATTAATTAGTTGGCATAATTTTATAAAAGGGCTCTTTCTTTTATCTCCCATTTATTTAGTCACATATTTAATTGTATTTCTATACACTTAGAGATCTTATTTTATTCAATGGGTTATAAGTCATTTCTATCAGTATTTATTTTAATACTCACATTGACCCAGATTTGGCTAGTGGGAGCCCCCTCAAGTTGGTTCCTTTTTTTTTTTGATATGGTTCTATAATTTTTTGTGCACTTCTTTACTTTCTGTGACAAGATATTCTAGGTCCTTCTTGTCTCAACCTTAGAATCAGCTATTTCTCCAGGGAAACCTGATTCGGTATGTTATTATAAGACATAATATTTAGAAGATTTGGGCAATAGGTGTGTTCGTTGCTACTGGCATATCATTGCTTCTAGGCCCTTTCAGCGTACAGATGTAGAAAACACCCCACCCACCACCAACAACAACCAACAGCTATCTGTCTCTCTATTCCCTACCTCTAACTCCAATTCTACACACAGGGTTCATCCTAAACTCCCATACCATGTGTGTAACAACTGTCTCTCACAGTGAGACACCTGGCTCCCACCATTTCAATCTATTTGTTCCTTTGCTTAATCCAGTTTTTCACAGAAGGTGGTTTCAGAATTGCTAACCCATACCGCAAGAACAAAGCCTATAGTAGAATTATTTATTTACAGGGTTTTTTTTTGCCTTTATATTGAAGGTACATAGTCAAAGCACTGTGCTTAAAACTCACTTGGATTTGTTATCTTGTTTTTTTCTCCTTCACTATGGTTATGTTACTCTTTTAAATTATGGTTAGGTTCATTTTTCTTTCTGCTTATACTCAACTTTAGAGTTTTCAAACTGACGTCCATGTTGATTTGACTTATTTTGTTAAAAGAAAGTCTTTAAAACATTAACATGGGATTTCCCTGGTGGCGCAGTGGTTAAGAATCTGCCTGCCAATGCAGGGGACATGGGTTTGATCCCTGGTCCAGGAAGATCCCACATGCCGTGGAGCAACTAAGCCCGTGAGCCACAACTACTGAATCCGCTCACCTAGAGCCCGCTCCGCAACAGGAGAAGCCACTGCAATAAGAAGCCCACGCACCACAAAGAAGAGTAGCCCCTGCTTGCCACAACTAGAGAAAGCCCACACACAGCAACAAAGACCCAACCCAGCCAAAAATAAATAAATAAATTTATTTATTTATTTAAAAAAAATTAACATGATTCCAAACTCCAAACTGTATAAAAATTCACTCTCACTGAAGCATTACTGCTTTATCCACCTGGTCCTCATCCATACCTGTAGGTAACAATTCTCATTAGTTTCTGGTTTGTTTTTTCTCACTTTCCTTTTGCTATTAAGTAAGCAATTATGTGTAAATTTCTTATTTCCTCTTCTCACACAAAATTTAGAATACTATATATATCCTTTTGCTGTCTGCTTTTTTACTTACAAAATATGTTCTGGAAGTCACTCCATATCACTTCATAGACCATCCCTATTGTCTTTTACCACTGCACAGTACTCCATTGTGTGGATACAATTTAGTTTATTCAGCACATCTATGTATGAACATTTAAGTTGTTTCCAATATTTTGCAATTACAAATAATGCTGCAATGAATAAACTTGTGTGTATATCACTTTGTATTGTTGCAGGTGTATTTTCAGAGTAAATTCCCAGAAGTGGATTTCTGAAACAAAAGGTAAGTGCATATATATTTTTATTAAATACTGCCAAATTCCCCTCCATAAGGCTGCATAATTTTGCATTCCTAACAGCAGTGGATGAGAGTGTTTATTTCTCCTCAGCCTTGACAACACGATGTAGTGCCAAGTTTTAAAATGTTTGCTAATTTGATAGATGATAAATGGTATTTCAGTGTAGTTTTAATTTGCATTTCTCTTTTTATGAGTTGAACGACTTCTCATAAGTTTCAGAACCATTTAATATCTTTTTTGGGGGGCAAATTGTTCATGAATTTTTGCCGATTTGTCTCTCAGGTGTTTGGCCCCTGTGTCCTCAATTTTTAAGTGTTCCTTATGTATTATGGATATTAGACCTTTAACTAAGACATGTGTTGCAAATATTTCTTTTTGGAAAAAAGGTTTAATATCACTATTTTAGATGGTTAGTAACTAGCTATAAATATGTATACTTGTGTTGACCATTGACAAACTCTATGCTGTTTACACCTGTGTGTGTGTGGAATAATTATAAACCTCAAATACCCTTGATTTAGCCTAGATTAAAATGAAAGTTAAACAGCCTTTTCAACAAATAGTATTGGAGCAATTGGCCATCTATAGGCAAAAAACAAAACAAAGCAAAACAAAAATCCCCTCAACCTGTCTCACACTTTATAGAAAAATTAATTCAAAGTGGAAAATTGTAGGAGATAAAACTATAAAGCTTTTAGAAAGAAACATAGGAGACAATCTCGGGGATTGTCTAGGCAAAGAGTTTTCAGACTTGAAACCAAAAGCACATTAAGAAAATGGACCAATTAGCTATGAATGGAGTATAACCTTTAAACATTGTGAATCACTATTTTTTACACCTGTAACTTATATAATATTGTATATCAATTAGACTTCAATAAAATAAAATAGAAAATAAATTTTAAAACAAGAAAAAAAGAAAATGGATAAATTAGACCTCATTAAAATTATAAGATTTTTCTCTGTGAAAGCCTATATGAAGAGGATAAAAAAAAAGCTATATATCGGGAAAACATTTTTGCAAACCACATGTCTGACAAAGGACTAGTATCTAGAGTATATAAAGAATGCTCAAAACTCTACAGTAGAAAACCAAACAGTCCAATTAGAAAATGGCTACAATATATATAATGCCAAAATAATGGTACAACCACTCTGGAAAACAGTTTGACAGTTTTTTTTTTTTTTTGAATAAAACCTAGTATACACACCAGCAATTGCACTTTTGGGATTTATCCCAGAGAAATGAAGACTTATGTTCACACAATAGTGCACAAATATTTATAGGAGCTTTATTTGTAAAAGCCAAAAACTAGAATCAGCCCAAGTGTCTTTCAGCAGGTGAATGGTTAAGCAAACTGTAGTTCATACATATCATGGAATACTGCTCAGCAGTAAAAGGAACAGACCATTGATATATGCAACAACTTGGATAAATCTGCAATCTGCAAAGGAATTCTCCTGAGCAAAAAAAGCCAATCCCAAAATGTTACATATTGTATGATTGCATTTGCATAATATTCCCGAAATGAAAAAAAATTAGAAATGAGGGGACAGATTTCTGGTTTGTAGAGGTTAGGACTGGGGGAAGGGAAGAGACATGGGAGGGAGGTGGGTGTGATTATAAAAGGGCAAATGAAGGATCCTTGTGTTGTTGGAACTGCTCAATGTCTTGACTGAGGTGGCGGATGCATGGTCCTACACAGGTGACAAGATTGCATGGAACTTACGTATACACACAAATGAGTACAAGTAAAACTGAGGAAATTGGAATAAGATGGGTAAATTGTATCAATATCAATATGCTAGTTGTGATATTATGCTATAATTTTGCAAAACTAAACAAAATGTTTTTTTTTTTTTTTTTTAGACAGGGTCTTTTTCTTTTTTGCGGGGGTGGGTGGGTGGGTAGGAGTTTATTAATTAATTTATTTATTTTTGCTGTGTTGGGTCTTCGTTTCTGCGCGAGGGCTTTCTCTAGTTGTGGCAAGCGGGGGCCACTCTTCATCGCGGTGCGCGGGCCTCTCACTATCGCGGCCTCTCCCACTGCGGAGCACAAGGTCCAGATGCGCAGGCTCAGTAGTTGTGGCTCACGGGCCTAGTTGCTCCGTGGCATGTGGGATCTTCCCAGAGCAGAGCTCGAACCTGTGTCCCCTGCATTAGCAGGCAGACTCTCAACCACTGCGCCACCAGGGAAGCCCCAAAATGTTTTTTTTTTGTTTTGCGGTACGCGGGCCTCTCACCATTGTGGCCTCTCCCGTTGCGGAGCACAGGCTCCGGACCCGGATGCGCAGACTCAGCGGCCATGGCTCACGGGCCCAGGCGCTCCGCGGCATGTGGGATCCTCCCGAACCGGGGCACGAACCCGCGTCCCCTGCATCGGCAGGTGGACTCTCAACCACTGCGCCACCAGGGAAACCCAACAAAATGTTTTTTTACTCATGGGGGAAACTGGGAAAAGTATACAAAGTATCTCTATGTATTATTTCTATAATTGCATGTGTTTCTACAATTACCTTAAAAATTCAATTAAAAACTTAAAGCCAAAGCCTGCACATTTTTAGCAAAAACCTTAGGAGAATCTTTAAAGAGCCATCAATCCTTCTGCTTTAAGAATGTAGAGCCCTGCCAATAGGATCCACTCACTAACTCATTCACCAAGCATTTACCAATGTACATACACTCTGACAGGCATGACCCAGATATAGCCCATGCCCTAAGGATCTCAGAGGTTGGTAAGGGAGACAGGTGTGCACACACAACTCTCTGATACCAGGTGCGAAGAACTGAGAGCTATGGTAAAAGCCTAGGTGGGAGCCCAGAGGATGGTTCATCCCTGGGGGACCAGGGATGGCTTTAGGAAGGACAGGCATTTGAGGTTGGCTTTGAAGGATAAAAAGGAATATGAGAAGCTAGACAGGGGAAGGTATTCTAAGGAGAAAAGGCAGGATAAACCCAGGCAGAGAGGCCTGACAGCCTCCAGCCTGCTGGGGCACGGAGATGAGCAGTTCGCCAGCAATACAACACAGTGAGAGTGGGCATGTAATGCAAAGGAAGCTGGAAAGGTTAGTGACAACCTCCTTTTGAAACTGACTAAGGGGCTCTAAAAGGTTATGGAACAAATTCTGGAGACCATTTCCTTAGTAAATTTGCATATTTGGAGAGTTCGATTTTATACTCATTTTGGTATCTGGTATCTCCCTATTTGCTTTATCACATATTGTTGCCTCCATTGAAACTAAGGCAAGAGTCTCATTCTAAAATCCTATTACACCTACATTTCTAAGGGGTTGGGAGCCTCATGGGGAGAAGAGAGGGAGACACAGAGAGAAAGACACATATATACAGATATACACAGAAAGAGAGAAAGACCAAAACAGAGAGAGAGAGAGAGACAGAGCGAGAGGGAGCCAGAGTCAGACAGGGAAGAGTCTCACAAATGGACATGGGGAAAGGCCGTGCTTCAGCTGGTCTAAGAGACCACCAGAGGTCAGTCTTGTGTCCTTCAAGAGGAAGCCGAGAGGCATTTGCTAAGCACTGGGTCTCACCTGAGGACCATTCAGAGGAATTTATTCCACTTTAATATACTGTGGAGTTAGCAGCTTTGAAATTCTTTACCACCAAGGGGCCCTTAAAAGCAATGAAGCAGGAATATCAGGAATGACCCACATGTTGGTCCTGCTTGTTTATAACCCTCAGGGCCACAATAAAAGGCAAGTTTAATCATCTGGTGATTCTGGGCTTGTGAGACCCAGATGTACGAACCCACCCCTCAGGCCCAGGAGTCTGCCTGAGCTTGGGAGGGAGGGAGTTTGGTGCTGGGCCTGGTTGAGAAGCCTCAGGCTTGGGCTAAGTCCAAGGCTGGGTTGGTCTGGGGCTGGGGCTAGAGCTGGACCAGGCCAGCCTGGGTTTTAACTTCGGTCCGCAGGTTACTGGCTTTCCCATTGTGGAAATCAACTTCATGGGCTCCGTCAGGAAAATGTGCTGCCACTACAGCTGTTTTCATAGGAGGCTCTCCGGGGTCCCCATCCCTCGAGCTCAGTGAGGAGATTGGTTTTCAGCTATCCCACTCTGGGGCCTGGGGCTTCCCAGCAGGGAGCAGACTTTGAGACCTGGGAACAGGTGTTCCAGGTCTCTGTCGTGGCCCATGTCATTACTCATAGGCAACAGGGATCTCAAGGCTCATCTCTCATTTCTTTTGTTTGAGTTACATATTCTGGTCCAGGGGAGCTGGACCAGCAGGTCAGGGAAATAGCCTTTGAGATGTCCTCATCTTTATTTGCTGTGGCTGCTGTTCCCTGGGATACTTGAGTCCTTGTGAGGCCTGGGGCCCTAGCCTGGCCTGCCACCAGGGAAGGGGGCAGATGAGGGGCGGGAGGCTGCCAGAGAACCTGTGGGAGCCAGGCTGGTCAAGTGAAGGAGACAGGGCAGAGCAGCCCCTTTTGTTCCATTTTATCCCATTCTACAAATGAGCCTTTGCCAAATATTGGCAGCACAGAGCATCGCCACCACCACCATCACCACTACCACCATCCTCATCGAAACTATAGCCCCGGCACTGTTCCAACAACTCTCTCAAATAATCTTTACAGCACCCTATGCGGTAGGCACTATTACTGCGCTATTTACAGAAAAGGAAATGAAGGCCCGCAGACAGAGGTTACGTAACTTGTACGAAGCCACACAGGTAGTAAATGCAGAGTCACGTAGCCTACACTCCGAGCCACTGTGTAGATGAAGAAGGCTATTCTGGCCCTTGAAGATCTTAACACTTCAGTGGAATGCAAGCCACTGACGTGGACCAGAGTCACAAAAGAAGACTCAGGGGCTGAGTGTAGAAGGCTAGGTAGGGTTTGGCAAAGCAGGTAGGAGGCCGTTAGAGGAAACTCTTATTCCCCATATTGGGTTTTATTTTGAAATTTCTACGCTCATTTCAGTTTTTATTGCCCATTTTTAATGTTCCCTTCCATGTGGAGGACAAGTTAGTACAACCCTCCTGGCTTCTTCCCTGACAGGTGTGTTTGGGACAAGGGAAGGAATGGGCACGTGCAGCTCAGCCCCTGTCTTCCTCGGGGTGAGCTGGCTAAGACGCGTAACCAGGGCAGGCGTCAGTGTGAGGGCCTGGGGCTGGCCAGTGCTGCTGTCCATTCACTGCTGGGCTTCAGTATGAGAAAGTCCTTTGCCGTGTACCTCAGCCATATCCTTCTGTATCAGCCTTTTCAGTAATCAAGTTCCAACTTTTGTCTCGCTACTCAATACATTGAGATCTCAGTCGGGGAAAACAGCATTGCCATTTATGTGCCCCCCTCAAGCTGTTTTAGGCACAAGGTAAATTAGCAAGAGCAAGGAAGCAGTGCCGGTAAAGCCATCTAAGCCGTGTCGTGGAACCATCACAGTGAGCAGTGCTAAGCCTCACGAAAAGACCATCAGGAATTTTAACTTCTTCCCTTCGTGTTCAAAGTCCAGTTGGTCAGCAATGCCAGAAGCATGACAGCTCTTCACTTTTGTTCACTGACATCTCGATGGGCTTTTCCCAGGGGAAGAAGGGCCCTTCCCGGAGACGGCTCACCTTCCGGCAGAGAGCCTGGTGGGGCAGGGAGCAAGGAGGGGCCGCACACCCAGGAGCTGCCCCGCTGGCACAGACTGGAAGGCATCCCTGTCAATGCCTCAGAGCCTCCTGGCCTCTCCCTCACCCTTGCTGGGTCACTCAGAGGGGCTGGGAGTGTGGGCTGTGCCCCAGGAAGGAGAGCTCTCCTGGGTCCTGCCTACAAAAGAGTTTCAGGTGTTTGTGCAAACTATCAAGACCAAACAGCTACTCTGAATCAAAGTCCCTGTCCCTTCTGGGGCTCCTGGGGGAACATGGGTGCCTCCCTCATTTGTGCTGTGCTGGACCTCAAACTGCAGATAACCTCTGCCAGAGGAACGTTTGGAGGCACAAAGCCTTCATGTCCTTGACTGTCTCAAAAGCAGCTTATTTTACTATTGATAGTTGAGGCTAGGGTCAGGTTGCTAATTAGGAATAAAAGCAACAACAGGAACACCACCACCAGCTATTGGGAATTTACTGTGTGTCAGGCACCGTTCTGAGCTCTTTACGTGCTCATTGCATCCCCGTAAGAATCCTATAAGTTCTGGCATTATACCCATTTTACAGAAGAGGAAACTGAAGCTTAGAGAACTTAAATAACTTGCCTCAGGTCATGCAGCTGGTAAATGGCAGAGCTGGGGTATAAACCCAGGCACTCTGGCTCTGTAGCCATGCTTATAACCCATAATACTATATAACGTCACAGTCTGAAATGCCTTTGGGGAGCCTGTGTGTTAATCCTCTTACTGTGGCAGATGAGGAAACTGGGGCCCAGAGAGTGGAAACAATTTGCCCAAGGTTACGTAGTCAATTAGTGCTAGAGCTTGAACCCAGACTGAGGTCTTCCGGCTCCCAGCTTAGAGCTCTGTCACGGCACCATATGTAGCCGTGCTATACACCAAACCAAGTCTCAAGTCATTTTAGCCAAAACTCAAGCTTTGTGTTGATTAATTGGAAAGGAATAGAATTTCTACTATGGTTGCCTGGCCTTAAAGAGTTAAATATTCCATAAGTCAGCCCAGGCGCTGTCAGCTGGCCAGAGGGTATAGGTACCATGAAACAGCACCTCCAACTATGGAGAACCTCTCACTTGGGCAGGATCCAGGCCTGGGTCAGCTTATGCCCCCAGTACTTTCACATCCATTACCAGGCCAGGAGAACATACCCTGGGCAAGTGAGAAAACATGGCATTATTCCCTGTGTGGAAAAATATATATGCAGTTTCTTCCTTCAGGCAAACAGGCTTCTCTCACATCACAAAAGGTGACAGGTTTTCCACGGGAGGCACAGGCTCTGACGGGAACAGAGAGCTCTGGTGTAAAGAACCCTCAGAGAAGGAGTAAATCATCTCTTGAAATGTTCTTGGCAACTATTCACTCACTAACAGAAGCACCAGGCTCGGCGTGACGATGGTCAACTCAGAAACTACTCCAGAGGCCCGGCGGTTTGCAAGGTGTGGCTCTGCTCTTGAGGAAGGCTGGGAGGTGGACAGAGGGCAGGGTGTCCCAGGCCCCCCTTAGGGGTGATGTAGGGGGAGAGGGGTGCCCCGAGGGGCTCTGAGCCTTGCTAGGCTGGGAAACAGTTGCGTGGAGATCAATAGTGCCTTGTTAACTGGGCTCCCAGGCAACCGGCCCTTGTGCCTTGTTCAGTGGGTGTGTGTTGAAAGGAATTGAAATCAATAGTGGGAAAATTCTGCATTGAGGTTCAAAACAACAAACTGCCCAAGTGTAGGAAGAGGAGAGCTGGCTTAGCAGAGGCCAGGGTCCAAATCTCCGGGGAGCTTTAGCCGAGTGAGCACCCATTACGGGCCAGCTCTGTGCCACGGCTGTCAGCAGAGCTAATGAATCCATCCTGAGCTGTGCTCCCGTCAGCTTTGATTCCTCATCAAAGCGAGAGGTAAATCCCTGCCGGCTTTGCTTTGGTCAACCCATCAGTCCAGATCTGAAAATTGGTGTCCACCTCCGGGCCTCACATGTTTAAGGGGATTTGGGCAAATTGGAACATATTCAGGGAAGAAAGATGCAGAGACTGGTGCAGAGATTTGAAACCGTGTCACGCTGACTGATGAAGCGACTGGGGCTGGTGGGCGGCAGAGCGTGGGTCTGGGAGCAGGGGAAAGGCGGGGAGTCCAGCGATGTTTTAGGAACTGGGAAGGGCGCTCATGGGAAGAAAGAAGTAGGCATTGGACCCAAGGCAGCAGAGAGTTGGATAAAGAGCACAAGATTTAGAATCAGACAGACTTGGGTTCACATCCTGGTTCCTTCCCATTTCGTTGGGCGGCAACAAGCGAGCCACGTGACCTCCTCAAGCTTTGGGACTTAATCAGTAAAATGGGGACAGAAATGCTTTTTTTCAGCATTGTCAGGATTATACACCATTCAAAAGAAGCTCTGAAGAGGAATATAATTGCAGGAGGAGGAGTGTGAACCCAGGACAAGAACAAACTTTCTAACAACCCCAGCTGGCTTTGAAAGCTGACGTGATTTTTCTATTGCTTTGTTTATATTCATGATTTTCTCCCAGAAGAACGCCTTCACTTTTATTTCCTTTCATTCTGGCCTGCCTTATCATATTTCCTAATATAAATTATTCAGCTACTTTTCATCTTTTACTCTTTAAAAGTGAGAAACAGAAAGCATGAGTACAAGGCATCTGGCCCACACAGTTGCTTATTTTAGCCAGGGGCTGGCTGTCTCTTTGGTTAGCCCTGAAGAGGCCCTTTAAGTCTTAAAGTGCACTTCCCTTTCTGGGGCCGGATGACCCATCTGATCTTAATACCCCTGAGTTGAGTTGCTATCCCAGCCCCAGAGCCTCTGTCCCAAGTCCTGCAAAGGGTTAGAGGCCCATATCGCTGCTCCGACCCCCACCAAGACAGCTAACCGGATTGGGAAATAACTCAGGGGAACTGTTAGAACTCTGTCCAGGCCTCTGTAATGTGAGTGGGAACCCACCGTCCCTCCCATTCCTGACTTCTGATGGGCCAGGCCTCATGGTCTACCCTGACAGGCGGAGTGTGGAGATTTTATCTGTTAGACTTCTTGGAAGGAGGCTCCCTTGGAGACCCATGACTAACACCTATCAGCCAAAGCAGACAGCTCTCACTCGGATATTCTGCGAGACCCTGAAAGATGGCTGGGTGGAAGGTGGGTGGGTGCAGTCAGGGGAGCATGTGCACTACTGTCTGGGTGGCGCTGATGGGCCTAAAGAGCTGATGAGTGAAATATGGAGTTTGGAGATTCGAAGTCAGTGGGCAGTGGAGTGCCATTTACTTAAGGCAGCATGGCTGGAGGGAGAACCTGGATGAGGGGTGCGGTGGCGAGCCCAGGACTTAGTGGGCGGGTAGTGTAGAGCATCACCTCTGAAGGGATGGATGCAGTCAAAAAGAGGACAATGGACAATGAAGTTGGTAAGCAGGGGAGTGAAGAACAGGATGGAATAAAGGCCAAAGAGCAGACACAGAATTCAGCACTGATGTCATGAGCAGTGGGAGGGGCTGGAGGGTGTGGTAGGGGAAGTGATGGTGGATTAAAGGGCCAGGATGCTCAAATACTGGCCATGGACCTCATTCCAGGATGTCCCCCCAGTAGGCTCCATTGATCCCCTAGGATGGGGAAGTGTGATCTCAATTGGACCAGGGAACATGGTCAAAACAGAGGTCTGTCTCTGATGTGCACGCCAAGCCTAATTGGGATCCAAATAAGGTCCATAATTGCTCTTGCTTGTATGTCTCTTAAGTATCTTTTCATCTATAGGGTCCCTTACTTTTTCTTCTTTAAAGTTTACTTGTTGAAGAAGCTGAGCCTTTTGTCTTCTAGAGTTTCCCGCAGTCTGAATTTTGCTGCTTGTCTCCCTGTGGTGTCTATAGCTTGGTAGATAAATCTAGAGGTTTGGTTAGATTCAGGTTTGATTTTTCCAAGGCTATTCATAGCTGGTCCATCAGGAGGTAAATGGTATCTAATTGTCTATTCCTTTGTGATGCTACAACTCATGCTACAATCAATGATAATCATTGATTGGATTCATTAATTTACCAGGGGTTGCAAAATGGTGATACTGTACTTCGATCATTTCTTGTTTATTAAATTAGAATATTTCTATGGAGAGAAATTTCCTCTCATGAACTGTCTATTAAACTGTACAGTCACATAGAAAAGGCAGCAAAATACCATAGATTTTCCCTTTATTTACCAATTTTCAGTTTGTAAACATATTTGCTGCATTTCAATCCATGGCAGTGCTAAGCATCTCCTTATTGGTGTTCATCTCTTCATTGGCTGACTAGGAGAAACTTATTCAAGTGGCCTCTCAAGACCCTTTGACACAGCCTAATGGTCTTTTAAAAATTTATTTTATTTTATTTATTTATTTTTGGCTGCATTGGGTCTTTGTTGCTGCTCATAGGCTTTTCTCTAGCTGCGGCGAGTGGGGGCTACTCATCGTTGTAGTGCGCAGGCTTCTCATTTTGGTGGCTTCTCTTGTTGCGGAGCCCAGGCTCTAGGTGTGCAGGCTTCTGTAGTTGTAGCTCGTGGGCTCTAGAGCGCAGGCTCAGTAGTTGTGGCGCATGGGCTTAGTTGCTCCGCGGCATATGCGATCTTCCTGGACCAGGGCTCGAACTTGTGTCCCTTGCATTGGCAGGTGGATTCTTAACCACTGTGCCACCAGGAAAGCTCAGCCTAATGGTCTTTGATAGCTTCTTTCCTTTCTGATATGACAAAATGTTCCAGGCTCATCTTGTATATTTCTTGCCCTAACCTGGAATCAGACATTTCTCCAAGGAGACATTTTTTTTCAAGTGGGAGATGGTTTTAATTGGCCATAATTTGGGTGCTATGATTTCCACTAATACTGTTTCTGATCATTGTTTCTAATCATTTTAATCATTGTTTATAGTTCTTATAAAAGAATGGAGCTAGAAAATATGTATTTTTAAACATTAGATATACTACAAGGGTGTTTATTGTCTTCTTTATGAAACATTATGGATTAAAAACAATCTCATCAATCTTATATCTGTACCTCCTTTCATTCATGTTGCAAATACAGGCTCTCAACGACATCAATATAATTCTCATTGATTTCTTCTATATTACTCATACAATAGTCTCAGAATAGCAATAGTAACCCTACCACTAAAAATATGACTACTGAGAACAGCTCAAAATTATTTTCCCATTCTTTTTGTTTTTAGGGTTGATTGCACTAGGAATATGGAGTTAAATTATGTGTTTTAAAGTCACTTAGAGAGGTTCTCTGTGTGATTATGCCTCCAACATTACACACATTTAGGCTTTTGTTTCATTTTACTTTCAATTTTATGGATGACTTTTTGAAGTTGAACTTGTTCTATAATTATGTAAAATACTTAAATGTATCAAATGTCAAATCTAAAATGTAAGGTATATTCATAAAATCTAGTTTCTATTCCTATTCTCTCCACCTTATTCTCTCCCATTCCTATAAGTAATTATTAACATTTTAAAAATAGTTTATTATTTGCCTTAGTTTGGGTTTTTCCACACAGCAGACTATGAGACATGACTATGTGCAGGTAATTAATTTTTGGAGGTGACCCCAGGAGACGATAATGAGAGATAAAGGAAGAGAGAAACAAGTAAGAAGATCAGTCTAAGAATGTGTTATTGAGCTGATAACTACAAAGGGTAGCTGGGGCTTACGCCACCAAGAACCTTCTGAGGAACTGTGTAGAATGTGCCTCGGAATTGTCTGCTCAAGACGTGGAGGATGGGAGTACTGATCCATGGCTCCTGTGCTCTTGTCCCCTGTTGGTCAAGGATTGCCCTGGGGGTGTTAACTCCCCTGGAACTTCCAAGTGTGCTGATGAACCACAGTGGTTGTCAGCAGTGGCCAACACATTTCAGAGGAAAATGCAGCTTATGACAGGCTACAGCTGTGCACAGCTGGTTGCTGCAGCAGTGGCTGCATGGAGCTAATACATGGACTGTGAAAATGTAAGATAGGGCATAAAGAGTCCAACATATCCTGTATTGTGTGTTAATAAAAAACAATAGGCATATTGTTTCTCTCTTTTAGATAAATGGTAAAATACCACTACCTACTTTATTCCCACTTGCTTTCTTCACTTAACCTGGTATCTTAGAGATCACAATAGAAGAGAGAGACCTTCTTCATTCCTTTTCATAGATGCCTAGTACTCCTCTGTACAGATGTACCATAGTTTATTCAACCAGTCTTCTCTTGATATTTGAGTGGTTTCTAATCTTTTGCTTTTAAAGATAATGCTGCAATGAATAGTCTCATTCATTAATTTTTTTCCTTTCATATTTTGCCAGCAACCCTTTAGAATGGACTCCTAGATGTGGGATTATGGCTTAAAAGGTGACTAAATATGTAATTTGGCTGAATATTGCCAAATGTAACCTTTTGCATTTCCACCAGCAATGTATAAGAATGCTATTTCCCCCACAGATTCACCAATAGAATTTGTCATCAAATTTTTGGATTTTTGCCAATTGGATAATGAGAAATGATATCTTAATATAATTTTAATTTTCCTTTCTCTTATAATAACTGAGTCTGTACATTTTTTTTCATCTAGTTAAGGGTATCAGCACTTTTTAAAAATGGGAACTATTGTTCACCCCTCTAGCCCAGAGGTTTAAAACTTTAGTGTGCATCAGAATCACCTGGAGGGCTTGTTAAAACACAAATGCTGGAGGTGCTGGGGACTTTAAGATCAATGTGTGTTTCAGTCCATCACTTTATCAGCAGTTACACAACAACAATAACACAACAGCAACAATAACAACAATAGCTGCTACAAACACATGTAGCACTTACATGATACCAGGCACTATTCAATTATATTAACGAATTTTATCCTTTAAAAAAAATTTTTTTTTTAATAAGGAAACAACTTCATGACTAGCTAGGTCAGAAAGAGAGAGCCTGGAGGCATTTCTTCTGAACCTACGCAGGGGACCTCTTGACATTGCCAAGCACATCCTCTGTTCTACTCAACGGTGCTGCTGTGAAAATTTAGTGTTTATTTATTTTTAACATTTATTTATTTTATTTATTTTTATTTTTGGCTGCGTTGGGTCTTCCTTGCTGCGCGTGGGCTTTTCTCTAATTGCTTCAAGCGGGGGTTACTCTTCGTTGCGGTGCAAGGGCTTCTCATTGCAGTGGCTTCTCCCGTTGCGGAGCATGGGCTCTAGGTGCGCGGGCTTCAGTAGTTGTGGCTCGCGGGCTTAGTTGCTCCGCGGCATGTGGATCTTCCCAGACCAGGGCTCGAAACTGTGTCCCCTGCATTGGCAGGCGGATTCTTAACCACTGTGCCACCAGGGAAGTGCTAAAAATCTATTATTCTTACTTCCATTTTTGAGATAACTGGGCACACAGGAAAAGCAACTAGCTCAAGCTGATAAGTAGAGCTAAGGATTTGAACTCGGGCAGTCTGAGCTTTTAGTTATGACTGCTTCTTGCCCAAATGGCAAATTCAGACGGACATTAAAAAAAATCTTGAGGGCTTCCCTGGTGGCGCAGTGGTTGAGAGTCCACCTGCCAATGCAGGGGACACGGGTTCGTGCCCCGGTCCGGGAAGATCCCACATGCCGTGGAGTGGCTGGGCCCGTGAGCCATGGCCGCTGAGCCTGCACGTCCAGAGCCTGTGCTCCACAACGGGAGAGGCCACAACAGTGAGAGACCCACGTACCGCAAAAAAAAAAAAAAAAAAAAAAAAAATCTTGAGGGGGGTGGGGGAGGGATGGATTGGGAGTTTGGGATTAGCAGATGCAAACTATTATATATAGAATGAATAAACAACAAGGTCCTACTGTATAACATAGGGAACTATATTTAATATCATGTAATAAACCATAATGGAAAAGAATATATATATGTATAACTGAATCATTTTGCTATACAGCAGAAATTAACACAACATTGGAAATCAACTACACTTCAATAAAATTAAAAAAAATCATAACTTTCTATGATTGGCTGCTTTTAGGTTCTATGGATGAGCTGTCTTCAACCTCCACATGAGTAGTAGAGCTGTGGTATATCAGCCAGCAAGCAATGGGTAGAACTGCAAACAGGGAGTTTCACAGAGAGAATGAGTTCTGGTCTCCCAGCTCTGGGAGTCTGGAGCAGGGGGAGGGCAGTGGAAGGAGAATGGAAGAGCCTGCCCAGATCCTGCAGTATTTTCTGATTGAACTACCAGGTACCCCACACTAATTTTCCCCAAGAATCAGCTTTGCTCCTGGTAGAACTCAGAGGCAAGGAACCCAATCATCCACACCCCACCCCCACCCCGCCACCCTGTAGTCCTTCTACCTGCTTATTTCTCCTGAAATCCTGTAATAGAGGGGCTCTCTTCCCTCCACAGAGAGAAAACTTTTAATGTGTAAAAAATTAATAAATAGAAACCTTAATCAGATAGAGTCAAGAGACCAGAAGGGGGAGCTCTCATGCCCTGTGATGATAGCAGAGCCCAACAGAGAGAAGTAAGACTCCTCTTCTTCCCTGGCAAGGAGTCAGCCAGTGAAAAGCACTGGACTCTTTGTTTACTGTAGCCCTCCCAACTTCCTTTTCCCCTCTATAAGAGCATTCTCCTTCCCTTGCCACGTGGAGACTTACCTGTGGCTCACCATGGTTGCCGACTCTGGAGTGTAGTTCTCTGCTGACCCCGTATAAACCCATTTTTGCTGGAGAAATTACTGGCAGTCTTTTTGTTTCAGGTCAACAAGTGCATGGTCCTCTGGGAGGGAAACACATTGTTGTGGTTGATTTTAGGTCTCAGTGCATCTGATCTGATCCACTCCTGCCTTTCTCGGGTAGATTGCCTATCTCCACTTCACTTAGTTCTTCTTCTGAAGAACTGCGACCTCAGTCTGTCTAAGTTGCTATTTGTATTTTTATGTGTCTGGTAGGTTAGTTATGTTTCTTGACCTTGGAGAAGTAGCCTTCTGTAGGAGGCATCCTATGCATCCCAGCAGTGCACTCTCCTTTCCTCACCCAAGCTATAGGCTCTAGGGATGCCCCCTAAGAGGGCCGTGTGGGTCCTGTTGTGGCGGGTTGACTGTGTGCGTGGTCTGGTGGGCTTGGTTGGCCCCTAGTCTGGTTGGTTGCCAGGCCCGCCCTCGTGCAGATGCCGCTGGCTGCTGTTTAGCAGGGCCTGGTCACGAGGTGGCTGGTCGCAGAACCCTAGGAGGCCCCGGGGCTAGGGCTGGCTCACTGGTTGGCAGAGTCAGGGTCCCGAAGATTCTAGGGCTGCTGCCCACCCACTGGCAGGTGAAGCCGGGGCCTGGGATTAGTGCGGGACTACTGGCAGACAGAGCTGGTTCCTGGAGTCTAGCTGCAGGACCCAGGCATCCCAGGGCCCATTTCAAATCATTGGTGGGTGTGGGAGGCTGTTCCTGACACTGTTGGGTATGGGGTCGGGGGTGTCCTGAAGGTTGCATGGGCCTGCTAGTGGGCAGGGCCAGGGCCCAGCTGGTCCCAGGGTAGGGTCTGGCCTGCCTTGGGGAATCATAGTTTTCTGCTTCTGGTGTCTGCCCCCTGGTGGTTGAGGCTTGTGCAGGCTTCCTGGTGGGGCTGGTGAGTGGAGCGGGCTCTTGGCCCTCTGGTGGGCAGGGCCGTGTCTAGGGCTGCGTCTACAGGCGGCTGTGGACTCTTTAGTCCTTAGACAGCCTGTAGCTGATGAGGGGGTTGTGTCCCCGCCCCGTTGGTTGTTTGGCCTGAGGCGTCCCAGCGGCACCTGCAGGCTGTTGGGCGGGGCCACGTCTTGGCGCTAAACGCGAGAGGGAGGAGCGCATGCAATGGCGCCCGGCGGCACCGCCTTCCTCACGGTAGAATCAGCTCCTAGGAATGGCCGCTGCCGGTGTCTGTGTTCCCAGGGTGAGCTGCAGCAGCCCACTCCCCCTTCCCTAGGAGACTCTCCAAGAGCAGCAGGTAGGTCTGGCTCAGGCTCCTATCAAATTACTTCTTTTGCCCTGGGTCCTGGTGCATATGAGGTTTTATGTGCACCATTTAAGAGTGGAGTCTCTACTTCCCCTGGTCCTGAAGGGCTCCTGCAATTAAGCCCAGCTGGCCTTCAAAGCCAAATACTCTGAGGGCTCGTCTTCCCGGTGCCGAACCCCTGGGCTGGGGAGCCTGACGTGGGGCTCAGAACTCTCGCTCCTGTGGGAGAACCTCTGCACTATAATTATTTTTCAGTTTGTGGGTCACCCACAGGGGAAGGGGGAAAGATGGGGTTTGATTATATTTAGAATCCGTCCCTCCTTCTGTTACCGAATGCAAGTTTGTGTGCCTGACGCACAGTGAAGCCAAACAAACCGATACATCAGAGTTTGGAGCAGGGAAAGGTTTATTGCAGGGCCAAGCAAGGAGAACAAGTGGCTCGTGCTCAAAACCCCCAAATTGCCCAATGGTTTTCAGGGAGAAGTTTTTATAGGCAAAATTTGGGGTGAGGGCTGCAGGGTGCGTGACTGTCTTCTGAGTGGTTGGTGGTGATGTAACAGGGCGGTGCTCCAGGAATCTTGCTCTCAGCCTGAAGTTACCGTCTTCCACCTGGATGGGGGCTTTAGTTCCTGCAGAGGAACTCAAAGATACTGTTAAGTATATTCCTTCAGGAGGAGCCAGGAGCCTGCTTTAATGGCTGCACCATAGTTTCTTGACTGCTCCTCTTTTGCTTCTGCATTCCCTCACTTCCCTGATTAGCCACTGGATACCTGTCTCATTGTGCTTCCTTCTTTATGTCTTTAGCTGTAGACAGTCTTTTCTAGTAGGTTCCAGTTCTTTTCATCAGTGGTTGTTCTGCAGATAGTTGTGATTTTGGTGTGCTCTTGGGAGGAAGTGAGCCCGGGGTCTTTCTACTCCACCCTCTTGGCTGCTCTCCACTGATCCACTTCTGCCTTGAAGTGTGTGTATGGGGTTGGTTATGGAGCAGGAGGACCTGGGCTTGATTGGGGTGTTGGCAGTGTTTGTCCAAAAGGGAAGGAATGCAGAAAATAATGTTTAGGTAACACTTTATGGTTAACAAAGCACTTTTTTAAAAAAATAGACATTAATTTTTCTTTTCCTTTTTTTTTGGCTGAGTTGGGTCTTAGTTGCAGCATGCGGAATCTTTTGTTGCGGCGTGCAGGCTTCTCTAGTTGTGGTGCGCGGGCTTGTCTCCAGTTGTGGCATGTGGGTTTTTCTCTCTCTAGTTGTGGCGCGTGGGCTCCAGAGCACATGGGCTCTGTAGTTTGCAGCACACGGGCTCTCTCATGTAGGCGCACAAGCTCAGTACTTGTGGTGTGCTGACTTAGTTGCCCCGCGCCATCTGGGATCTTAGTTCCCAGACTAGGGATCAAACCCGCATTCCCTGCATTGGAAGGCGGATTCTTTACCACTGGACCACCAGGGAAGTCCCAACAAAGCACTTTTATATCCATTTGATCTTCACGGAAACCTGACAAGATGGGTCTCATCTCCATTTTACAAGAAGAATCTGAAGCCAGAGAGATAGGCAGTAGGTGGAGCCAGGACTTGACACCAGGTATCTGACATCAAAGCCTGTGTCATCCTGGTCACACAGCATGAGGAGGACAGGAAGCAGAAAAGAGGGGATGGGCCCACAGTGCCGTGGAGTTTCAACCCCTTTTCCGTTGTGCATGGACAGAGGACAAAGGAAGCTAGTGTCCCATAGGGAAAGCCACAGCCCGAAACTTCTGAAATGGCACCAAGCAACCCTTCCCAGGCTTTGGCTGGTCTGAAGAGGGGCAATCGATGTGTTTCAGAGCACACCACCCTATGTCTTTATTTCTGCAACTGAAACAAGCACCCGTTTCTTGGCTTTCATGTCGAGTCTCCATTACATCTGGGCTTTTGCCTTGCAGGGTAAGCTGTGACTTCTTTGGCCAGTGGAGTGATGGGGAGCATTTAGGGACACCCATCAAGCCTGTGCCCTCAACTTCACTTCTCTGAGGCCTAGAAGCTAGAGGCCAGCCTCAGTCTGCCTGGGAACCAGTTAAAAAACAATAATAATGAAAACAGATCTTACCCTTGTATAGCCACTTGTAAAAATCTCAGATGAATTGTGCTGTGTGTCTTCTCAATGAAGGGGGTTCCTTTAAGCTGTTTTACAAGTGGGGAAACTGAGGTTCCAAGAGACCAAGTAACACACCCAAGGTCTCACAGCTGGAGGGTGGCAAAGCTGGGCCTCTCCCGCAGGTCTGTTTGACTCCAAAGCCCTGGCCCTCCCCCTGCCCAGAGAGCATTGGAGTTTGACGCAGACTTTGCCGTTCAGTCTGCCAAGTGGAAACTCTGCAAGATGGATAATGAGGAAGTCATTTTTCAGTGGATCAATGTGGGTGAAAGATTAATTGATGAAACCTTGCCAAAAGGAGGATGCTGCAGAGTCTGGATTCTGTTCCAGGAAACTCAGAGCTCCAGGAGGAGGGAGAATAGTCTTCTAGAGGAGAAAGCTCATGGGAGAGAAATGGAGGCTGTTCCTCTGGGCACTCAGGGCCCCAGTCGTCAGGCCTCAAGCCCTGCTGTTGGGTAGCAGTGCTCACTGGATACCGCTGTTCAGAGTCTGGCCACCTACTGGTCCCTTGTGCTCAAGTGGAGACCTGGTGTCTCTCTGTCTCCTGCTTCCCACGCAGGCAGCTGCTTCTGCGGGAGGCCTGCCTGCACCACGCCTCCCAGGCACACGCTCATCTCAGCCCCACCAGTCCCATCGCCTGGGGCTGGCTCTGCTCCTGTTTCCCCTGCCTTCCTCTTGGATGTGTGTCCTAGGGAGGTTGTGTCACGCTGTGGAAAGGGGGCAGAGCAGCGTGAAATCCAGACCCCATCACTTGTGGTGTCACCTAGGTCACTTACCCTCTCTAAGCCTCCTTCCCCTCAACAATTCCTGTAGCTGTTAACTGTGAGTTTAGCTTGATTTAAGGGTTTGGGGAGGACCATTTAACTTAATTACTGCTAGTTTTGAGATGTCCGTGTGAGTAGGGTTGGCACAGATGTAACAATGTGGAATACTAGGTGATGGGGTCACACTTATCTGTGTTCCTATGGAAACTATTTGAATATCTGTTTTACATGGATTTTTATTCACTTTGCAAACATACTATCAATACTAAAGCGTGCCCCTCAACTGCTGAGCAAGCGTTTGTAGCTTGTGCATTGGCAGAATGGGCTAGAAGCTTAGTGTTGTGACCTGTTTAAAAAAAAAAAAAAAAGTATCTTGGGACTTCCCTGGCAATCCAGTGGTTAAGACTCTGTGCTTCCACTGCAGGCGGCACGAGTTCGATCCCTGGTTGGGGAACTAAGATCCCTCATGCTACATGGCGTGGCCAAAAAAAAAAAAGTTAAGGACAATATACCCACCGGCAAGAGTTTTGCCGAGGATGAGTCAGGCTTGAAACCTCCCAGCCCAGTGCCAGGCCTTGGGAAACTGCTCAGGGAGAGGGGGCCATTCAAAGCCTGACTCTCAGCAGGTTGGCTCTGATCTAGGACTCTCATTCCTTCTGACCTAATTGCCCTGTGCTGGGAAGTTAGGTCAGAAGGAATGAGACCTAACTTCCCAGCTGGGTCAGGGGGAGGCGGAGAGGGCAGCTTCCCTCCCTGGTCTTGCTAACCTCCTGTCCACTCTCCTTTTCCCTAATACCTTCCTATGCTGCTCCCAGCTCGTGGGAGGTGGATGCAGCTCACTCTGTGTAATCCGTCCCTGGCAGGACCCTGTTCCAGTGCCAGAGCCCCCAGGCCATCCAGGCCGGTGTTCCTGGGCCCCTGTCAGGGTCCCTGCCCTGCAGACCTAGACTTCTTTCTCCCCTCAGCCTTTGGTAGAGCTGGGGATAGTCAAACCTTTCCACTTGCTTGACCAGGAGAGGCCTCAGGCCCTGGAACCAGGTGGGATGGGCTTCCAGGGGTGCAGTCTCAGAGCTCAAAGTCTATACTTCTCCCAGAGGGGCCAGTGCCGGTAGCTAAAATGCCTTAAGGGGAAGGCTCCCTCCATGCCTCCCCTTCTCCTGCATAGTGTCTGGCTGACACCAGTGACAGCTTGGTGGGAGGACTATGAAGGCATAGCAGGACCAGGCCTGTGGGCAAAAGAGGTGCCAGGGCTGATCAGGTCTGGAGCTTCGTAGGGCTATTAGGTCGGTCCCTGTGGTGGCTGCCAGGTTTCCAAATGAAATGTCCATGGGTGTGTAGAGCACGTAAGCCTGGCATGGGCCGGCATGACAATCTGGAGACCTAGGAGGGGCAGTAGGCATCTCATGAAGTGGTGAGACTCGGAGAGGATCAGCATAGCATCTGGTGTCAGGTGGGTGGAAAGGACAGAGAGTGCAGAAGGAGGAATCCTGGACCCCAGAGGCAATGGTGGCCAGAGCTAGGTCGGGAGCCATACTATAATCATGGAGGCTGGGGCTCAGGGCACAGGCAGTGCCAGCAGAGGCTGACATGCTGGGAGGGAAAGAGAGGCAGAAGCCCAGTCTTACGGCCTGGGTCAACGTGATAGGGGCTTGGGGGAGTCAATACGTTTATGAGAACGTGGAGGTCCAGGTCTCTCTTGGTGCCCCACCCGCAACCCTGCTAATGGAACTGAAACTTCCAACCTTCTCCCCATGCTGGTACAGGGAAACTTTAAAGACTGACCAGGCCGACTGATGTTTGACTTGAGTGTACAGCCGGGAGGAGCTGGTGAAGGCAGGGTCTTCAGCTTTTCCACTGGCTGTGACTCACGGTTTCTCTCCCCTCCCCTTCACCCCCTCCTTGTGCCTCTCTGGCTGGAATCTGGGCTTGGATTTTCCTTCTTCTTCCATTGCCAACCTCTTGGCAACCACAGGCTCCTCTGGCTACCAACCAAACACAGAGCATCCTCTAATGGTGATGATGCTCTCAGGTTTGAAAACTTCTTATTCATTCTCAGGTGAAGTGCCTCAACTCTTGATCATTCCTGCTAGAGAAATGCTCACCTCTGAGGAGGGGCTGAGGTGCAGGGTGTGGGGCACTCATGACGTCCCGAGAAGAAGGGGGATGAAGCGTGCAGTTTCCATCTTCCAAGGAGAGAACTGAGTGTGAAAACGTTAGACAGGCAGAGTGGGTGGGGATGGAAATGAGAGTCAGACTTGGGGAAAAATGATCGCACAAAGCTCCAGGGCAATATGTGAGGAGATGTGGAAATGTGCACGCAGAGCACAGCAACTCCCTGCAAAAGGCCAGGCATGGTGATTCATTCCTCCAGCTGATTGTTCTCTCAGCCATTACGGGGCCCCTACTCTGAGCCAGGGCTGGGTGCTAGTGGCACATACATGAGTGAGACAGTACTCTTGCCCTCTGGGAATCCCCAACCTAATTAGAGAATCAGACCAACAAATGGATGATTTTCAAACAGTTGCGAAATCATGGAGTATTACAGGAGTGGAAAGGAGGGGGCCTCTAGCTCAGCATGGGCTGCAGAGTGATGGAGGGTGATGCAGAGGAGCCTTCCAAAAGATCAGATGGCTGAGCTGCTTTTGAAGGGCTGAAGAAGCAGCTGGTGAAGAGGAGGAGGTAGAGCAGTCCAGGCAGAGGGCACGGCATGAGCAAGGGCAGGGAGGGGAACTCGGGACAACCGCACGACATTCTGTGTCTTAGAGAATACAGCAAGAGGCAGGGAGTGGCATGGGAGACTGGAGGTACCCAGGGGTGGGTTCTTTGGCCTTGGCCCACCGCAAAGGAACCAGAAGTCCTGGAGGAGGCTGGGGGAATGGGCCAGGCACAGAGGGGAAGGGCTCTTTGATGGATGTAGCTCAGAATCAGCGAGAATCCAGCCTGCCAGGCTAAGGTAGTCACGAGTTGACATCGGGGGTGGACAAACTATGGCCTATGGGCCAAATCTGGCCCATCACCAGTTTTCCTACATGAAGTTTTACTGGAACACAGTCACGTTCGTTTGCAGGCTGTCTCTGGCTGCTTTCATGCTACAACCTCAGAGTTGAGTATTTGCAACCACAGAGACGATATGGCCCAGGCAATCTAAAATATTTCTCATCAGGCTCTTTACAGAAAAACTTTGCTGACTTCAGATTAATTAATTAATTAATTAATTAATTATTATTTTTTTTGCCGTACACGGGCCTCTCACTGTTGTGGCCTCTCCCGTTGCGGAGCACAGGCTCCAGACGCGCAGGCTCAGTGGCCATGGCTCACGGGCCCAGCCGCTCCGCGGCATGTGGGATCCTCCCGGACCGGGACACGAACCCATGTCCCCTGCATCGGTAGGCAGACTCTCAACCACTGTGCCACCAGGGAAGCCCATGACTTCAGATTTAAAGCAAAGACCAGCTGGACAGCAGGTGCAGGAGGCTGGCCTAGCAGGTCAGCACATGTGTCTTGCAGGTGTGTTTATAAGGTGGCCTCTGCTCAGGCCAGTGTGGTTCAGACTGGGCTTGGGGTTAGCTGAGCTGTAGATGCTGAGTGGAGCTCCCAAGAGCTTTGCCCTGACGGCACTTGGTGATAGAGGCATTTTACTCAGAACACTTTATTGCTTCCCAGGTAGCTGTGTCCTCTGGGAGAACGCCCTGAGCTCTCCACAGGTGAGGTTTCCTCCTCTTTCAGGAGTTTTCAACATGATATCTGAGTCTTGAGAAAGCAAGAATCTGACCCCAGGAGTTTGCTGGGGTTGGAAACTCAGCGTTTTCATGGTCCCTGGTGAAGACCCCCCACCTGCAGCATGGATCCTGACTCCCTAACAGGCCTGATCTCTAACAGGCCTGGATGCTTGCAATCAGAATTAGTGCTTCAAGGATCCATAGAGTTATCTATTCTGGTCCAGCCCCTCTTCTGAAAGTCTTTAAATCATCTGAGATTCTAGCCTCACAACGTTCCTTTCAAAGGGCCATCAGCCCTAACATCTCCATAGGCTTCGAGAGCTTGCTATGGCCCCAGGCAGTCCGTTCCACCACTGCGAAGCTCCAGAAAATAAAATGGGCTTGTTTGCAGTTTCTTTCATGCTGTCCCACCTGCTGTCACTCAGGGAGTAACACAGAGCATAGCTCCCCTTCTCCATGACGGCCCCCAGATTTCTGAAGGCAGCAGCCATGACCCCAGCCGCCTCCTCTCCAGGTTGGGTAACTGCAGTTCTTTCGGATTTCTCCAGTTTCCACCCTTTCCAGACACACAGCTGCCTGCCAATCTTCCACTCAAGCTACTGCACCCCAAACTTCCCACAACAATCCAGGGGTGTTCTGACTCAGGTCCAGGTGTCACCAAAGGTCAGTAGACTTTCTCTGAGGACCAGCTTCCAGCATCCATGACCTGCAGAGACAGACTCCTTCAGCCTCCACGTTAAGATCCATATTAGACTCACTTCTGCTAAAATATACCAGCAGGATGCATGGCTGGGAAAAGTGTTAGGTGCTTCAGGGACTCTGGTGATGGGAGAGTTTTGGTTTTTTAAAAATTAATTAATTAATTAATTTTTGAGTGTGTAGGGTCTTCGTTGCTGCACGCGGGCTTTCTCTAGTTGTGGCGAGCGGAGGCTACTCTTCGTTGAGGTGTGCAGGCTTCTCATTGTGGTGGCTTCTCTTGCTGCGGAGCACGGGCTCTAGGCGTGCGGGCTTCAGTAGTTGTGGCTCGTGGGTTCAGTAGTTGTGGCTCGCGGTCTCTAGAGCGCAGGTTCAGTATTTGTGGCACCCGGGCATAGCTGCTCCACGGTATGTGGGATCTTCCCGGACCAGGGCTCGAACCCATGTCCCCTGCATTGGCAGGTGGATTCTTAACCACTGCTCCACCAGGGAAGCCTGATGGGAGAGTTTTGGAGAACTGCAGGGGACTGAAAGAGAATGAGACCATATCTGTGCATAATCAGATCACCTCCACAAATTTACTCCTCGGAGGAGTAGCGTTGCTATGCTTGTAGCCTTAGTTAGATGGCCACGAAACGAATAATCCAGAGGTTCTCTGCCACTCTGCACATCCTAAAAAAGACTGACCCAAGGAACTAAGGCCTCACTTTACATTTGGCTCCTGGGACAAGGCCAGGTGACCAGGAGATGCATTGTCTCATATCACCAATGACCTAGTGACCTTCTGGTGGGCACTGGACAATGATTGGGATGGGCAGTCTGCTGCTCCAAGCTCCCATACTAGGCTTGCTTGCTTCCTTCCCTGAATCCTGTCTTTTAAGAGTCAGTCTATCCTGATAGGCCTGATGCCAGCAGGCTGCCCTTGACCTCGCTGTCAGCATAGAGGAAATGCTGAGAGGGCAGGCCTGGCTCCGGCTCTCAGCAGTCTGGCTTTCAGCTTGGTGTAAAAGGCCAAGCAATGAGTAAATCAAGGGCTACTGGAAACGGGGAGGGTACTTTTCTTTTTTAATTTAAACTTTTATTGTGAGATAATTACAGATTCACATGCAGAGAAATAATACAGAGATCCTTTGTTCCCCTTCTGCATTTCCCCCAATGTCAGCATCTTGCAAAACTATAGTACAGTTTCAAAACCGGGATATCAATATTGGTATAATAAAGATGCAGAACGTTTCACCCATTACCACAAGCATCCCTCCTGTTGCCTTTATACAGCCACAATTGCTTCCCTCCCTCCCCCTCCCCTCTTTAACCATGGCAAATGTTCACCTGTTTTCCATTTCTATAATTTGTCATTTTAGGGATGTTATATAAATAGAATCATACAGTATGTAAACTTTGGGGATTGATTTTTTTTCCCACTCATAATAATTATGGAGATCTATCTGAGTTGCTGAGTGTATCAATAGTTGATTCCTTTTTATCGCTGAGTAGTATGCCATGGTACAGATTGTTTAATCACTCACACATTGAAGGATGTCCAAGTCATTTCTGCTTTTGGCTGTTGTAAAGAAAATTACTATAATGTACAGGTTGTTGTGTGAATATAAGTCTTTATATCTCTGGGATAAGTGCAGAGGAGTGCAACTGCTGGATTGTGTGGTAGTTGAATGCTGGCTTTTAAAAGAAACTACCAAACAGTTTTCCAGAGTGGCTGTACCGTTTTACATTCCTACCAGCAACATATGAGCCATACAGTTCTTCTGCATCCTCATCAGCATTTGGTATTATTATCACTATTTATTTTAACCACTTTGATATCTTATTGTGGTTTTAATTTGCATTTCCCTAGTAAGCAATGACGGTGATGGAACATGTTTTCATGTGCTTTGTTGCCATCTGTATATTCTCTTTGGTGACATGACTTTTCCCTTTCCTCTGCCCATTTTCTAATTGGGTGTTTTTTTATACTGTTGAGTTTTGAGAGTTCTTTATATATTCTGAATATAGTTCTTTGTTGAATAAGTGGTCGGCAAATATTTTCTCCCTGTCTGTAGCTTTTTTAAAAATAAATTTATTTATTTACGGCTGCATTGGGTCTTCGTTGCTGTGCACGGGCTTTCTCTAGTTGCTGCGAGCGGGGGCTACTCTTTGTTGCGGTGTAATCTTTCATTCATTGGATTGCATTTCTACCTTTGTGAAAAATCCATTGGGCATATTTGTGGGGGTCTGTTTCTGGGTTCTCTTTTCTGTTCCATTGATCACTGTGCCTATCCTTCTGCTAATACCACAGAGTCTTGATTAGTGTCTTAAGTCTTGAAATTGCATGCATTGATTTCTTTTGCTGTATTCTTTTTCAAAACTCTTTTTAGCTATTCTTGTTCTTTTACCTTTCCATATAAATTTTAGAATAATCTTGTCTATATCTACAAAAAAGTCTCTCTGGGATTTTGGTAAGAATTGCATTAGACCTGTATATCAATTGGGAGAGAATTGACATTTTTGCTATGTTGAGTCTTCCAGTCCGTGAGTGTGAAATGTTTCTCTGTTTATTTAATTCCTCTTTGGTTTCTTTGCTCAGTATTGTGTAGTTTTCAGCATATACATCTTGACTACTTTTGTTAGATTTACACCTAAATATTTCATTTTTGGAGGGACTTAGTATTGTATTTTAAATTTCCATGTTCATGTGTTCATTGCTAGTACATAGAAACACAATGATTTTTGTGTGTTCATGTTGTATCCTGTGACCTTGTTAAATTCGTTTATTAGTTCTAGGAATAATTGGGTTGACCAAAAAGTTCATTTGGGTTTTTCTGTAACATCTTATGGAAAAACCTGAGCAAACTTTTTGGCCAGTCCATGTATCTTGTAGATGCCTTGGGATTTTCTACATAGACAATCACGTCATCTGCAAATAGGGACAGTTTTATTTCTTTCTTTCTGATCTGCATGCCTTTTCTTTTCTTGCTTTATTGTATGGCCAGAACTTCCAGCGTTGCCTTTCATATTCTTTTTTTTAAGCATAATCTTTAATATTCATTTTTCATCTGTTCTTTTAAAAATTTTTTTAATTTAATTTAATTTTTTTATACAGCGGGTTCTTATCAGTTATCCATTTTATACATATTAGTGTATATATGTCAGTCCCAATTTCCCAATTCATCATACCACCACTGCCTTTCATATTCTTATGTTGAATAAGAGTAGTGAGAAGTGAACATTCTTGACTTGTTCCTGATCTTAAGGAGAAAGCATTCAGTTTTTCACCATTAAATATAATGTTAGCTGTAGGTTTTTTATAAATGCTCTTTATCAAGTTGAGGAAGTTCCCCTCTGTTTCTATTTTCCTGAGGGTTTTTTTTTAAATTATGAATGGGTGCTGAATTTTGTCTAATGCTTTGTCTGCATTGATTGACATGATCATGTGATTTAAAAATTTTTGCCTGTTTATATAGTAGATTATATTGATTGATTTTTGAATATTGAGTGAGCCTTGCATCCCTAGAATAAACTCTAGTTGGTCATGGTATGATTCTTCATATATATTGCCAAATTCTATTTGCTAATATTTTGTTAAGGATTTTTGTCTCTGAATTCATGAGGGATATTGGTCTGTAGTTTTATTTTTTGTATGGTTTTCTTCTGGTTTTGATATGAGGGTAATCTTAACTTCATAAAATGAATTGGGAAGCATTCCTTCCTCTTCTGTTTCTTGGAAGAGATTGCGTAGAATTGGTGTTATTCCTTAAATGTTTGTGAGAACTCTCCAGTGTTCATAGTTTAAATGAGACATCTGCTGTCATTTAAATTTTTTTCCCATATAGGTAGAATGTTCTTCTCTTGCTTCTTTCAAAAAAATTTTATGTCTTTAGTTTTTAGAATGTTAACTATGATATGATATGTTGGAATTTCTTTAGGTTTCTCTTATGTGGGATTCCCTTAGTTTCTTGAATCTCTCTCTAGGTTTGTCTATTTTGCCAAATTTTAAAAATTTTCAGCTTTTATTTCTCTGAACTCTTTTTCATACCTGCCCTCTTTTTCTTCTCCCTCTGGGACCCAGTGACATGAATGTTAGATGTTTTGTCATGGTCTCACAGGTCCCCGAAGTTTGTTCCTTTTTTTCAGACTATTTTCTCTCTGTTGTTCAGACTGAGTAATTTCTATTGTTCTAGCCTCCAGTTCACTGATTTTTTCCCCCCTCCATTCCCTTCATTCTGCTGTTGAGCTCATCCACAGAGCTTTGTATTTTGGTTATTTTATTTTCAGTTTTAAAATTTCAATTTAGTTCTCCTTTATATTTTCTATATCTTTGCTGAAACTTTCTCTTTCTTTGCTGAGGCTTTCCAATTTTTTCATTTGTTTCAAGCATGTTTGTCATTGTTCATGGAAGCATTTTTCTAAGCTACTTTTAAGATCTTTGTCAAATAATTCTAACATTTCTTTCATCTTGGGGTTGGCATTTTTGATTGAATTTTTCATCCAGTTTGAGATTTTTCTGATTTTTGGTATGATAAGAAATGTTTGTCTGAAACCTGGACATTTTTGTATTATGTTATAAGACCCTGGATCATGTTCAAATCTCCTGTTTTGTTTGGTTTTCTCTGACACAGCTCTGACAAGGGGAGGAGGGTACTGCTAGGTGATAGCAGCAGTGCAGATTCCTCACTCAACCTCTGTTGACACTATCGGGGGTGGCCCCGTTACTGCTGGGAGCTGGTGACTCTCCACTAGGGCCTTGGCAACACCACTGCAGTGAGGAGTGGAAGGATGCCTCACTACTGCCAGATGGGGATGAAGGTCTGGCACTTCATCCAGACTGCAGGAGGGGAGTGGTTGGCCTCATTACTGCTGCAGGGATGTAAGGCTCAGCTTCCTTCTTGTCCTTCGTTGACACCACCTGACTGGGTTGTTAGGGTGCCTCATCATGGCCTCACCAGAATGGAAATCTGGGCTCCTCACTCAGCTTTGCTGGCCTAGACGGGGATGAGGCTACAGATTTTTTATGTGGTGTTTGCGGGAGTAGAGTGGTTATTGAGTAAAACTTTTCTGTCTTACCAGGCTGCTCCTTTTCTGGTTCTTTGGCTAGAGAGAGCAGGCTTCTGTTGGAGCTTTTTTGGTCTGCAGCTCCTGGCATTTTCAGGCTGCTGGTTTCTTTAGCACCGTGTCTAGGATATAGGAAGCAAAAATAAAACCCAGGCAACTCATCACTATCTCATTCCTTGGTTCCATGGTCTCTAGCTGATCTGCCTACTTATCTCCATCTTTCAGATGCTTCTCAGGTTTGTTTTTGAATATAGTATCAAGGGCTTTTTGTTAAACTTAGCAGGAGGAATAGGGGAAAATATGTTTAGTCTCTTCCCAGAAGTGGAAATTCCCCTGTCTGGGGAGAGGCTTTTTGATTCAGAAGACATCAGTGGGAGGTTCCAGCTCAAGTGAATAGGTAGGTGGTCACTTCTGCCATGAAGCAATCGCTAAAGACTATCCTCTGACTGCCAGTCCTGTGACACTCCAATCACCCCTGGTAGTTCAGACACCAGCCCTGCTATTTTGGGGTTGGCATCATATACTCTTTTATTCGTGGAAGAAATTCTCAGCTGCAAGCACAGAAGAATTTTCTAATACTCAGCTCTTCTCTCATGGGAGACCCTACCCTAGAGAATGTGAATTCCCCATCCTTGGAAACATTCCATCAGATGCTGAAAATCCTGGGTTGGGAAGGAGGAGGCACTAGACAACTCCTGAGGCCTTTCTAATGCTACGATTGTGAAACTGTGAGTTCGCCTTGTTCTTTTTTGAATGAGCCCAGGGGACAGGGGCCCTGTGTAAGTTTCCATTTGTTTGGTGCAGGTCCTCATGCTGGGCTTTGCACACAGAATGCTGTTTGTGTCGCTGACAGAGTGGTGACTGAGTGGCTGAATGACTGAATAGTGCAGGGTCCAGTTGGCATCCACTCAGACCAGCTACACTGAAACACATGGTAGGTGGGCACAGCTGGCTGATACCCAGATTATGGTGTGGACTTGAGGGAGAATCTTGATGTCAAACTTCTCCCTTCTCCACCATCCCTATATATGGCTCAGTCAGTGCCAGCAAAGATGGGCTGACTCAAAACTCACAGCACAGCAAATATCCTTAGAGAATGTGGAAGCATTTACCCTGCCTTGCCACTTCGTCCTTGGCTCAGGACAGTCGGTCTCTCCTGGATCTAATTACAGCATGAGGGCTAGATACCCAAGGCTCAGATTTAAAGGTTTAGAAGTTCATTAGGTAGGGAAGAGAACCAGGTGGTAGAAAGCGCTGTCTGAGCACTTTTCTTCTCCTGAGCCATGCACAGACATCAACTAATGAAGATGCTCTTTCAAGAGCATGGAAGTCCTCTGGAGGAAAGAAAGCTCTACGACCAGGAGAGGGATTCAGGGATTTCTGGGGGAAAGTGTCTTTAAATGGTTTCTTCAAAAGAAATAGAGAAGCTGCTATGTTCTGGACATTTTCATATGGGTTATCTCAGTTAAGTTTCATGGCACATGTGTGAGTCATCATTATCTCAGTTTTCAGAAGAGGAAACAGGCTTAAAGAGGTTAAGAAATTTCTCTGAGGTCACAAAGCTGGCAAGTGGCAGAACTGTAATTTACACCTGCTCTGTCTGACTCCAAAGCTCATGCTTTCATCAAGCCACAATTCTGGCTTTTCTAGAGGGGAAGACGTTCTTAAGAGATTTGCTTTAGAAGTACCAGGCTTCAGAAGATGAAGAAGGAAATGAATGTGTATTTTTCAGACTGACCCACAGTTACCACCTTCTTGGGTTATCAGTTCTATTGCATCTCAGACCTTCTATCTGTGATCACTGTTCTACTGAGTTAAGCATGCCCTTTAGTGCAGATATTAATCTGGGTCCAATCAGGAGAGAGAAACCACACAGTAATTTGAGCAGGGCAAGTTTAATATAAAGAATTATCAACTATAATAGGGACTAGAGTAATAAGGGATTGGGTAATAAGTAGCAAAGAGAATATAGGCTGTTTCCTGTGTCTGCTATTCCTATATTCTTTACTACTACTATATATATTTGTCTCTTATATACTGTATTTATGAAAGGTTAAGAACTGGAACCAGGAAGAAAAACTCCCCTGCAGTATCTCTCCAGTGCCCTCTATTGACAAAGCTTAATAAGATGCCAGCCAGCAAAAGAAAAGTATTTAAAGAGCTCATCTCCACTTCTGTAGAGCAGAAGGGTGAATTTGGAGCTGAGAAACAATAAATTGATAACTAGCACTGTGAAGGTCTTTTGATGACACCTGTATCAATTTTCATCTGAAAGTTTCACCCCCATTCTTGATAAAAATTTTGCTGAGTGTACAGTTTATTTTTTTCTCAGCACTTGAAAATATCATTCCACTGTCTTTTGGCTTTAATTGAGAAGTCACCTGTCAGTTTGATTGTTTTTTGTCTTTTTTTTTTCCTGGTTATTTTAAAGGTTTTTTCTTTGCCTTTGTTGTTTTGCAGAATCATTATGTCTAGAAGTGGATTTTGTTTTAATTATTCTGCTTGGAATTTGCTGAATCTTAGGATCAATGTCTTTTTAGTTCTGAAGAAGTCTCAGCCACCCGATCTTCAAATAATGCTTCTCCCCTCTCTCTCTCTCTCTCCTCTCCTTTTGAAGCTTTGGTTAGATGTAAGTTAGAACTTCTCACTTTAGCCTCCATGTCTCTTAACCTCTCTTTCATATATTCAGAAAGTTTTTTTTTACTTCTACACTGCATCTGGGTAATTTTTTTTTCAGATTTGCTTTAGCTTTGATGAAATCTCTCATTAAGTGTGTCAAATGATGTTACATCTATTGATTGACTTTTGATTTCAACTGTTACATTGTTTTGTTTGTAGATGGTGTATTTGATTCTTTTTCAATCTGTATATGGTCATGTTGATAGTTCTCCCTACTCTTGAGTCCTCCTTTTATTTCTAAGCATATCAAACATTTAAAATTTTGTGCCTGTTAATTCTAATATCTGAAGTTGTTATGGGTATGATGAGGTTGATGCTGTTTTACTCATGGTGTCATATTTCCTTGTGTGTTAAGCTTTTTTGAATATAATTACACTTTCCTTGGAACTTTATCTATAGGAATTATTTGAGGCCTTGATTGAAGACAGGTTGCTCCAGAAAGGGTTTGTTTGTTTCTGACAGGCTCCTGGAGACACTATTAAACAGGGACCTCTCTCTCTCTCTCTTTTTTTTTTTTAATTTTTATTTTATATTGGACTATAGTTGATTTACAATGTTGTGTTAGTTTCAGGTGTACAGCAAGTGATTCATTTATACATACACATATGTCTATTCTTTTTAAAATTCTTTTCCCATTTAAGTTATTACAGAATACTGAGTATAGTTCCCTGTGCTACACAGTAGGTCCTTGTTGATTATCTGTTTTATATATATAAACAAGCTAAGTGACAGTCTTAGCTTGAGGTTTTGTGGACAGTTCAGGTAATAACAATTGGAGCTTCAAATCCCAATTCTAACCTGGGTTTGTAGTTCTCAGAAATTTTTGTCTTCTCCACCTAGAATTCAAGGGCTGAGGTAGTCAGTTTTCTTTACTGCCCCCTCTGGTGGGGTGTTACTTCTACTTTACCCTTTGAGGACACAGCCTTTTGAATTCCTAGCTTTCTGCAGAGGACAGTGGTTCTCTTGTTAGACTCCCCACTTTTTTTTTTTTTTCCAACCTTATCTGACAACAATTGTGAAGCTGGAAAGGGTGTGTCTTAGTCCATTCAGGCTGCTATAGCAAATATACGACAAACTGGTGGCTTATAAACAATAAACATGTATTTCTCATAGTTCTAGAGGCTGGAAAGCCCAAGATCATGGTGCCGGCAGATTCAATGTCTGGTGATATTGCTTCCTCATGGACAGCTGGGTTTATTTTTTGCTATAACATCTCATGGCGGAACGCATGAGGGAGCTCTCTAGGGTCTCTTTTAAAACGGTACTAATCCCATTCATGAGGGCTCCACCCCCATGATCTAATCGCGTCCAAACATGGATGAGCCTAGAGATTATCATACTAAGTGAAGTAAGCCAGACAGAGAAAGACAAATATACGATACTGCTTATATGTGGTAGACTCCCCACTTTGGATGGGCCATAACATTTGTCTCTTGTTCCCTGTAAACTACTGGGTCATGGATACTGAAGCTCAGGGTCATCTGGGTTTACCAAATGCCCTCCAGGGAGAGCTGGTTTCAGTGTTCTCTTAGGTTTCCATCTTTACCCTATTTTTGGCCCCTGAGAATTTTTTACTTTCTTCCTGACTCGTTTATTTCCAGACTATTTAGCCTAGTGGAGGGTTTGTCAGAATATCTAGTTTGCCATAGTAAGAAACCGTAGTTTGAACTAGGCTAGATGTAACACCACATTTAGTCCTCACAATAATCTTAGGATTATTAACTCAATTTTTTTTGGTCCAGAAAGTTGAGACTCAAGGAGTTTACATAGATAGCAAGTAGTGGAGCAGGGCTGGGACTTAAATCTACATCTTCTGGCTCCACTTCATCCTATGTTCTCCCCACGACACTATTCTGGTTCCTTGATTTTCTAGAACTCTTTGGGATTTGGGCTATTCCTTAATCCCAGAAGTGCACTGAGAATTCTAGAACAGTCTTATTTAATTCTTTTCTCACTTGGCTGAACACAGTCCAGCTTCTCTTGAGGGTGCCTGCTTTCTCATGGTGGAAGACCCAGTAAGGACTGTCCAAACTGATAAACTGGGACATCATGGCTATAGCCCATGCATCCCCAGAGATCTATGGGGAGTGAGGGAGTGTGGTCTCCTTGCAGGGTATTTTCCTACTCCATATGGTTTACAGAATGTACTCCAGATTCTGGAGTCCCTTTGGGGATAGTGTGCTGTGATCAGGCCCCTCCTTTTCTCCCTCCCTCCTTTCTTCTTTGTCTACCTTTCACCGGTTCCTCCCTCTCTTACCAGGAAATTCGGTAAAACTCCAGGGACTGAGTCCCTGTGTCAAACAGCCTTTAACATTGGAAACGTCAGAAGTACACATTCTGTATTTCTTCCAGACTTGGAAAGAACTGGGGCCAATTAAAAGTGAACTTTTAAGAGAAATGAACATCTTGCATGTCAGGTTTCAGCTGAATGTCACTGCAATTGCCTGAATTATAACTATCAGAGAAAATGCATTCTAATTATGGAAATGCCATTAGGAGGAGTTCCTTCTGCCTAGAAGTTTAAAAAATGACTACCACTCCTACCTCTACTCTATCTCTCAGTACAGTTTCTGTAGTTCAGAGGGAAAGAACGTGGCATCCTGTTGTGAAAAGAGAATTTGTACCATCCAGAATCTGGGTTTGGATTCTAACTGCATCAATTATTGGCTATGTGACCTTGGGCAAAACAGTCGACCTCTCTGATCCTCAGTTTCCACATCTGTAAGATGAGGATAATAATACCTACTCCATGAAGGTGTTGTCAAGATTAAATGAGATGGCGTATATGATGTACATAGCATCTAGCCTGGTACATAATGGATTGCAAAATTGAGTAGGTGGAGATAGAGGGACAAGGATAATTATCATAAGACTGAGGAGAGAACATCGATGCAAATAATAACTGACACAGTTACTAATTTAAACAGTTTTTCACTCTAGTGATCTCTACACATTCATTTAGATGTGGAGAGTCACACACTTATTTAGATATTACTCTTCGGCGCCTGCAGGCATGGATGGCAGACTTCACACAGGAGGAGATGAAGACACTTAGAACTATATCTTCCCACAGAATCTTGGCTCTGGGAGGATTTCCATTCCCTGATCTTGCTGATATCTGGTTTGATCTCATGCAGGTACTCCTCTGCCATGGCAGAGTATTCCCTCCAACTCCCCACCTCCCACCCAAACTCCGACATAATCTGGATCAATCTTTACCAACAAGTGAAATTTGGACCCTGGTGGCTGGGAAAAAGTAGATTTATTGCAAAGAGTTCCACAGATCCATACAGTCACCAAGCATTACTTATAGACATGTATATCTTGAAATTATATATTCACATATATTGCAAATCTGTAGATGCTCTTGTGAAAAAAACTTAAAGACAGTAGTAGATTCAGGGAAGCCTTTTGAACTGTGTTTTCTCAGTCAATGAATACTGAAAGTACAACCTTGTGGGTCTGAGAATATTTTGTATTTCATCTGAAAGTGGTGGAAATGACCAGGGATCTGATGAAAGACTCATGTCTTGGTGGGCTGACCTCCCCTGCACTCTTCCATCTCCTTAATCTATGAGGCCGATGTTGAGGAAGGTGACAGATCATCCTCACCTGCCAGGGAGGCATCTCTCTGAAGGACAACTGTGCCTCCAGCTGTGTTTCCTTGTACCTCCTGGAGGGCTCATTAGCTGGGTATTGGGTGCTTGGACCTGGGCACCTCAGTCCCAGCGTCCGTCTGTTGCCTTTATGCTTGTCCTGTGCTATGAGGCTGGTCATGGTGGAAGTGGAGGCCCAGCAAAGACCATATTAATGACAGGCAAGAGCGGCAGGAAAAGGAAATGGACAAGGGGGCTGGAGCACAAACAAGCAAGATGGGGAAAGGATGGATGTGGCAGGAGCAAAAATACACCATAGAGGGTGACAAAGTGTTCTTACTCAGTAACTCCTGGGAGAAGTACTCAAAAGAGATTAAATTGTGGGGATGATCCAGCCTCTATGTTTTATCCTTTTCTCCTACAGTACCCGCCTTTGCCCTTCTCTCCTACTCTCTCCCATTCGTGTAGAGGCATGCTCTTCCTAAGACTTACCCCATCACCATGGCTTTGTGCCCCTCCCCCTCTCATATCCACTGTAGCCCCACTCTCTCAGCTACCACTTGTCTTCCATATCTTCTCTCCTTCCTGGCTTTCCCCCTAAGCACATGACCATTGGGCTTGAAGCCATACCTTCACCCTAACTCTCTCTTTTCCTTCACAGCCAAGCATCTGGAGAAAGTGCTCTACTGCCTTCTCATGCCCCGTCCACTCATTTCCGGTTTGCTCCTCAACTTAGGGTAGCATGGCTTCTGTCCCCACCAACCCACTCAACCTGCTCTGGGTGACCTACCAACGTCCTCACCATCAAACAAAGTGCAGTTTTCAATCCCTATCTACTTGGGTCTCTCTGGTGCATTTAACTATTGATCACATCCTCAGTTTCCTTAGCGTCTCCTCTTCATGAGACTCACTGACCTTTAAGTGTTGGTCGTCTTTAGGGGTCTGAGTTTGCCTTCTCTTTCCTCTTAACCCCACTCCATTCCCAGAAATTCTGTGGTTTTAACTATTCTCTGTAAATACTGTCTCCAGCTCTGACCTGAACCTTGAGCTCTGGACTCCTATGTACAGTCATCAACAGGATGGCTCCTGTCAGATGTCCCACCAGCACTGCAGACTTAGCCTAAGATGGAATTTGCCATCACCAATTGACTAGCCATCTGTCCCCTTCCCCGACCTGCACTTTGTATCTTTGTGGTAACATCCCATCCTTTCAGCTACTCAAACAACGTGATCAGTCCTGACTCCTTGCTGTAGACTGAACTGTGCCCCCCTACAAATTTAAATGTTGAAATCCTAACCCCCAATAGGACTGTATCTGGAGATGGGGTCTTTAGGAGGTTATCAAGATTAAATGAGGACATAAGAGTGGGGCCCTAATCAGATCGGACTGTGGCCTTATAAGAAGAGGACCTATGAAGACACAGTGAGAAGGTGGCAAGCCAGGGGGAGAGCCTTCACCAGGAACTGACCCTAGGGCAACTTGATCTTAGACTTCTAGTCTCCAGAGCTGCCAAGGTTAAGTTCCTGTTGCTTAAGCTGTCCAGTCTATGGTATTTTGCTATGGCATCACAAGCTGACTAATACTCTCCTCTTTCTTTTTCCTTCTTGCAATTAGAAAATTCTATCTATCCTAGTGTCTAAATAGTTCTCTTGTTTAAAGTTTTAATTTTTATCAAAGTTCAATGTGACTGTAGTTTAAAGAGTCAGGTAATTCTACAAGTCCTTTAAAAAATACCGCTGTCCCCACCCCAGTTCACTCCACTGTGTCAAGTCACATCTCCTTTTGTGGTTATTTTGGTATTTACCTCTATCTCTGAATTTTCTATTCATACTGCTACTTCTTGGTAGTTCAGTTTTAGTCTTATCTGTTGCTTCCTCTATGGTGAGAATTTAGTTTCTTTTCACCCTCATGTACACACACCACACACTTCTGCAACTCCCCATCTTCCCTTTATAATCATATGATAATTTCGGTTTGATCAAGATTATGACTGTAATTTTTATTTGCAGCTTAGTTATTACTTGTCCTTTCTTGCACAACTTTTTGATCTCTGGGGAATTTATAATTATCTTCCATTAAATTTTTTTCCATACTTTTCTTTGTACTCATCACTAACTCAACCCCTAACCCCTCTCCCAGATGTCTAAATCTCCTCTCAGTATGTTCAAACGTATAAGGTGTTTCTGTTACTGGTCCCTTTCCAGATCCTTGGAACAGCAACACCATAGAAATGAATATTGCTTCCACAAGAAGCTTAGGCACACAAAGCTTTTTATTAAAAGAGATTGCTTGTGCATAAGGGAGAAGGTGGAAAAAAAAAAAGTGCCCGCTCCCTGAGTAGAAGGGGTAAGCTGCAAAACAAAAGGGAGGGTTTGTCTCATGATCATTGATAATTTCCAGAGGTCATCAAACTTCTTTGATCAGCAGCAGAGGCTCCATGGTGGCTATCAGGAATTGGGAGTGCTTCTGTGAGGGGAAAGAAATGAATGAGAATTTTCTGCAAGAAAGCTCAGAAACAGATAAGATTAAAATTTATATGGGGCCTCCCTGGTGGCGCAGTGGTTGAGAGTCCGCCTGCCGATGCAGGGGATGCGGGTTCGTGCCCCGGTCTGGGAGGATCCCATATGCCGCGGAGCGGCTGGGCCCGTGAGCCATGGCCGCTGGGCCTGCGCATCCGGAGCCTGTGCTCCGCAATGGGAGAGGCCACAACAGTGAGAGGCCCGCATACCGCAAAAAGAAAAAAAAAAAAAAAAAAAAAAAAAATTTATAGTTGAGCTTCTTGTCTTATGGCAACTAGGTATACTCTTAATGTAACAGAGATGAAGTTAATCTTTTATTCCTGTGAGCCCGGCTTTTTGTCTCTGGGACTCAGGCCCCCAGCGCCTTTGTTCTTTAGCTTGCAAGGCCTGTTTTTTTTTTTTTTTTTTTTTTTTGCGGTATGCGGGCCTCTCACTGTTGTGGCCTCTCCCGTTGCGGAGCACAGGCTCCGGACGCGCAGGCTCAGCGGCCATGGCTCACGGGCCCAGCCGCTCCGCGGCATATGGGATCCTCCCGGACCGGGGCACGAACCCGTATCCCCTGCATCGGCAGGCGGACTCTCAACCACTGCGCCACCAGGGAGGCCCGCAAGGCCTGTTTTGCCCAAGGCTCTTCCCCGGTCCTTTTCCAAAATGGCTGTACTCTTGTCTTCCTGTCTCAGTTCATCAATGTCTTCTTGAAGAAGTATGAAGTTTCTGACCAACTCCAAGCTGGCTTGCTGACCTCTCTGCCTGCTGCACAGAGACCATACTCCATCACTCTTCACTGCGTCCTGAGAGTCCCTTGGCCTCTCACTTGTACCAGGTCCCCTGTTGGACCTCATGTCATCTTCTTTCTTCATTTATTTCCTCATTTTGGTAGAGCGTATCCTCCAGTAACTTTCTGAGAAAGGGTTCATGGGAGGCAGTTTTTGGGTTTTTTTAATGTGGTAAGTCTTTAAGTGTTTTTATTCTACTTTTACACTTATTTGATATTTTGAATAAGTATAGAATTCTGAGTTGAAAATTATTTTCCCTCAGTAATTTGATGGCTTTGCTTAATTTTCTTCTAGATTTCAGAGTTATCAGTGGGAAATTTCATGTCAATCATATTTGATGCATTATTTGTAAACTTTTTTTTTACCCCTTTCTGAAAACTTTTAGGATATTTTGTTTGGCTCCAGGGTTCTGAAATTTCCCTTCTATGCCTTAGAGTGACTCTATTTTTATTCATTTTGCTAGGTACTGAATGGGACCTTTTATTATGGAAACTCATGTCCTTTGGCTCCAGGGTATTTTCCTGAAAAAAAAAATTTAAAAATGTTTCCCTCCCCACCATTTTCTCCTCTTTATGTCTAGAATTCTATATTTCAGCTACTGGATCTTCTGAGTTAATCCTCTAATTTTTTAATCTTCTCTTTCTCATTTTTCATTTCCTTATCTTTACACTGTAATTTGTGGGACATTTTCTCAGTTATATCTTCTGGCCCTTGTATTGAAGCTTTCATTTCTGCTCACAGGTTTCTGCTAATTTCCAAGGGCTCTTGTTGTTGTTTGTTTTCTGAAAATTACTTTTAAATAGCATCCTGTTTTAATTTAGTGGTTTCAAAATCTTCACATGCTTCTCTAGGGTTGTTATCATTAGATAGATATCTGGATGTTTTCTTTTTCCTATACATTCTCTTTCCCTCAAGCTGCTTTCTCCCATGTGGTTCAGTCTGTCTCAGGGTAGAGGCATTCCTCACATGTTTGGGGGTCCTTTTTCATCTGCATTTGTCTATCTGTTCATGGTTGGGACTCACCAACCCTGGGCCTCAATATAGGACAATTTTGCTAGACTGTTTAGTTGGATCCCTTGATATCATAGGTTTGGACCTTCTTCTTGGACTGGTCAGATTTCCTGGAGGAGAATCTTCCAGTTTCCTGCCTGGAGAATCTTCCAGTTTCCTGCCTATGAGCCTGGCTCAACAGCAATCACTGGGGTCCATTCGGAGGAGAAGGCTGAAAGTCTTAACATCCAGTATATTGACAAACAGTCTTTTTAATTCCTTTGTTTTTAGTATGGTGGCCCTGGTGTCAACTGGACTTGGTGTCCCTTAGTCCAGAGATGCTAGCCCTGTGCTATCCAATACAGTAGCCTCTAGCCACATGGCACTATTAGCACTTGAAATGTGGTTCATGTAACTGAGGAATTAAATTTTTAATGTAAATTAATTTATTTAAAAATGCATACTCTGGTATTGGGAAGCTTTTACATATTTTGGAAGAACATGGGTATGTGGATCTACTTTTTAATTGTAGATTTTATGAAATCTAAACATAGATCAAGTATTCTGATGAAAACTTACCTTTCAAATTGATGTGTGCTGTAAGTGTAAAATACACATTTTATGTTGAAAATAAGAATGTAAAAGATCTCATCAGGGCTTCCCTGGTGGCACAGTGGTTGAGAGTCCGCCTGCCGATGCAGGGGACGTGGGTTCGTGCCCGGGTCCGGGAAGATCCCACATGCCGCGCAGCGGCTGGGCTCATGAGCCATGGCTGCTGAGCCTGCGCGTCCGGAGCCTGTGCTCTGCAACGGGAGAGGCCGCAACAGTGAGAGGCCCACATACCACAAAAAAAAAAAGAAAAAAAAAAAAGATCTCATCCATAATTTTCTTATAGTGATAATATTTTAGATGTATCGGGTTAAATAAGCTACATTATTAAAGTTAATTTGACGTGTTTCTTTTTATTTTTTTTAACGAGGACTCTAGAAAATTTAAAATTACACGTGTGGCTTACACTATTTCTATGGTCAATGCTATCCTAGAGACTGGGATAATGTAATCAGATTTGCAACCTAGAACAGAGCTTTGTATGGGAAGAGGCTAGAAGTAAGGTCAGCTAATAGAAGTCTGGTGGGATCTTCTTCCTAAGAAATGATGACACAAACTAGGATGGATCAAGAGAGGGAATTATAAGATTTTAGGATTTCCAGTTCAAGATGCTGGATTGGATATATGCATTTTTATCTCTGTTCCTTCCTGAAACCCACTAAAACACCAGTGTATGATTTTTTTTTAAGTATAAACCCCAAAGGTAAAGAGGATAGATAAAGAGTCAATAGCAATAAACTTTTGGAAACCTGAAAGCAGACAACTAGTTGGTAATCAACAAGAAAACCCAAGGAAACTGGATTCTAGCCTAGCAATGAGCAAAACCAAGAACCACCTAATCTGCACCAGAGAAGCCCCATCGGCCCAGGCACAGGCAGCACTCACTGGGTTCTCTGCAAATGAGGGGGAGCAGGGCTCAAATGGGAAGAAGAAGTGCATGTCTATTTATGGAGCAGTTAGAGACCCGACCCCAAGCCAGATGACTTTAATGCCTCTGCTTCTCCCATGCTATTCCCTCTTCCTCCTACCTTCTCCACTTGACCAATTGCCCAATCCTTGACAACACAGCTCACCAAGCCTTCCCAAAACCTTGCCCTTGGTGGTGGTGGGTGAGGAGATGGAGCCTAGACTGTGTGTCTTATCTATTAAAACAACAACAGTAACGGCCAGCACATTCTGAATGTAGCAGACCCTCTTCTGGACCCTTTATACACTTCAGATCATTATTACTGTCCTCATTTTCTATATCAGAAAAGGGAGGCACAGAGAGGTTCAGTGACTTTCCCAACTGAGTCAAAGAGCTGGAAAATGAGCTCTGGAGGTGCTGCCTGTGTTAAAGGCACCTGTGCTTTCATCATGCTGTAGTTGCTGGCATACCAGGCTGCCAGCCTGCTAGACAAGGAACTGCTTGAGGCCAGAGGCCTGGTCTTCGTTATCTCTGAATTGTAAGTGCTTGGCACAGGGCTTGGCATACAGCAGGTGCTCAAAATATATTTGTCCATTAAGCCAGGAGGGAGTCTGGGAAAAACTCTGGACCTGCCTAAAAGGCAAGAGACCATTGTTTCAGGGTATGCGAGGGGAGGGGATTCAGAGCACTGCCTAAACGAGCTCCAGAGACAGGTGCAAGCTGCGGCTATCAGCTCAGACACCAGAGACGGGCATGAAACTCTAACGCCGCTGCGGCAGCCACCAAGAATCCTGTGTGCAAGCACAGGTCACTATCCACACCTCCCCAGGATCCTGTGCAGCCTGCCACTGCCAGGGTCCTGTGATCCAGGGACAACATCCCCAGGACAGCACATGGCGTGCCTCAGGCTATTGCAACGTCACTTTGGCCTCTGCCACCATAGGCTCACCCTGTGTTCCAATTGTAACTACAGTACCCCTCATTCCCCCTGGCATGAGTCAGCCAGAGCCCCCTAATCAGCCACTGCTTTAACCCTGTCCTGTCTGGAAGGGAACAGAAGCCTGAGGGCAACCTGCATGCACGGGTGGGGACAAAACCAAAGCTGAACCCCAGGAGCTGTGCGAACAAAGAAGAAAAAGGGAAATTTCACAGTTTAGCCTCAGGAGCAGTGGATTAAATCCCCACAACCAACTTGAGGTACCCTGCATCTGTGGAGTAGCAGAATAGACAATGAATCAACCCAAAACTGAGGTGGTGGATTTTGGGAGCAGCTGTAGACTTGGGGTTTGCTTTTTGCGACTGACTTATTTCTGATTTTTATGTTTATCTTAGTATAGTTTTTAGTGCTTGTTATCATTGGTGGATTTGTTTATTGGTTTGGTTGCCCTCTTTTTTTAATTTTAATAATTTTTAAAAATTATTTATTTATTTATTTATTAATCATTTCTGTTCTTTTCCTTTATTCTTTTTTTGAATTTTATTTTAGTTATTTTTTTATACAGCATGTTCTTATTAGTTATCCATTTTTTACATATTAGTGTATATATGCCAATCCCAGTCTCCCAATTCTTCTGAGCCGTGTGGCTGACAGGGTCTTGGTGCTTGGGCCTGGTCTCAGACCTGAGCCTCTGAGGTGGGAGAGCCGAGTTCAGGACATGGGACCACCAGAGACCTCCCAGCTCCACGTAATATCAAATGGCAAAAGGTCTCCCAGAGGTCTCCATCTCAACACTAAGACCCAGCTCCACTCAATGACCAGCAAGCTACAGTGCTGGACACCCTATGCCAAACAACTAGCAAGACAGGAACACAGCCTCACCCATTAGCAGAGAGGCTGCCTAAAATCATAATAAGGTCACAGACACCCCAAAACACACTACCAGATGCGGTCCTGCCACCAGAAAGACAAGATCCAGCCTCACGCAGCAGAACACAGGCATCAGTACCCTTCACCAAGAAGCCTACACAAGCCACCGAACCAACCTTACCCACTGCAGGCAGACACCAAAAACAATGGGAACTACGAACCTGCAGCCTGCAAAAAGGAGACCCCAAACACAGTAAGTTAAGCAAAATGAGAAGACAGAGAAATATGCAGCAGATGAAGGAGCAAGGTAAAAACCCACCAGACCAAACAAATGAAGAGGAAATAGGCAGTCTACGTGAAAAAGAATTCAGAGTAATGATGGTAAAGATGATCCAAAATCTTGGAAATAGAATGGAGAAAATACAAGAAACGTTTAACAAAGACCCAGAAGTGCTAAAGAGCAAACAAACAATGATGAACAACACAATAAATTAAATTAAAAATTCTCTAGAAGGAATTAATAGCAGAATAACTGAGGCAGAAGAACGGATAAGTGACCTGGAAGATAAAATAGTGGAAATAACTATCTCAGAGCAGAATAAAGAATAAAGAATGAAAAGGACTGAGGACAGTCTCAGAGACGTCTGGGACAACATGAAACACACCAACATTCAAATTATAGGGGTCCCAGAAGAAAAAGAGGAAAAGAAAGGGACTGAGAAAATATCTGAAGGATTATTGTTGAAAACTTCCCTAATATGGGAAAGGAAATAATCAATCAAGTCCAGGAAGCGCAGAGAGTCCCATACAGGATAAATCCAAGGAGAACCATGCCAAGAGACATATTAATCAAACTATCAAAAATTAAATGCAAAGAAAAAATATTGAAAGCAGCAAGGGAAAAGCAACAAATAACAGACAAGGGAATCCCCATAATGTTATCAGCTAATCTTTGAGCAGAAACTCTGCAAGCCAGAAGGGAGTGGCAGGACATATTTAAAGTGATGAAAGGGAACAACCTTTCCCCTTTCCCTCTAATTATTCAGAAAACCATGATTATCGGTTCCTATTGGTGTTAGAAGAGGAAAAGGACCCATTAAAAGACATCTTCAGCAGCTTCCCAGGCATTTGCTTAGATACTTTTTGTGTGCTTTTAAAATGGTAGTCTTTTTTTTTTTGCGGTACGTGGGCCTCTCCTGTTGTGGAGCACAGGCTCCGGACGCGCAGGCTCAGCGGCCATGGCTCACGGGCCCAGCTGCTCCGTGGCATGTGGGATCTTCCCAGACCGGGGCACGAACCCGTGTCCCCTGCATTGGCAGGCGGACTCTCAACCACTGAGCCACCAGGGAAGCCCAAAATGATAGTCTTATTATTATTATTATATTTTTACAAATCCTCTGCTTTAAAGCACCACAGAGGTTTAAATGGTGTGGAAAATTGTAATGATGCTTCTTTGATGAAAAGATTTTTTTTTCTCCATACTTAGCATAATGTTCCTTTGAATTATGCTAAGAAATCTTAAAACCATAGCTTTATTTTTTCTCATCGCAATTCTTTTTTGGGATGCCATGCCAGTGAAGCATGGGAAGGAAGGAGCTTTTTGCATACATAATCGGGATGGTCTACAAGAGGCAGCCTGGGTGCAGAAAGCTCCCAGAGTTTGTGGGAGTTGGTGGGGCCTGGAAGAGAGCCTGCTAGCCAGGGCCTGAGGCACAGCCTGGTTAAAGCTGTCCTGGCTGCAGAAGGTGGTCCTATGGAGGATAAATGTGGTACCAGGAGGCCACCTGGGTGGTTAGATTTACCTAAGAGTTGTCCTAGCCCTGAATAATGATGGTGGAATCAGATTGGGGTGGTTCCAGAGTTTTCATGTTGGAAGGCTTAAGGGGGTGACAATTTGGCTGACACAGGATTGAAACTGGTCTTGCACAGCAGCATGTGTAGAACTAAGAAGTGTTTAATAGTCCATATTAAAGTATGGGGGTGCTGGAGGAGTTGGGCTCTGATCGCCCCATCTAAATAGTACCCTCATCACTCCTATTCCATGAGCTACGTTTGTTTTCTTCTTCGCCTTCTGAATAAATCATGGAAGAGATAAAGCCTCCCACTACTCTTGCCATCATGGCACTACTTGGCAGTGCCACTAGACAGGTGGCACTGCTGGAGGGGTGGCAAGATAGAGTAGTGCTTATAAGCATGGGCCTAGAGTCAGATAGGTCTGGGTTCAAGTCCTGGCCCTGCCGCCTGTCTGCTGTGTGGCCCTGAGGATCATACTCTCAGCTTCTCAATTTCCTCATCCATGAGATGTGGACAACACCCACCTCTTGGGGTTCTTCACAGGATTAAATGAGAATCTAACACATGTAAAGTGTTTAGCAGGGTGCCTGGCATATGGTAAATGTTTGTTATGTGTACGATAGATGCAATTATTATTATTATTGTTCTTGTTATTATTAAATGTTTTGTTACTATTACCCAGATAAACCTTCCATTCTCAGGAATCTCAGGCAGTACCAGGAGGCCATGGGGTGCCCCAGGGACCAGAATCTCCCCTGTGGTTGTGTGGCTACAGGATCTTGGTGGGTGTCTAGCTTCAGGGACGGGCTCAGGCCTGGAGGGAGGTTGGGATGCCTGGCAGGGAATATGCAGACTGTGAGGCAAGGGTGGAGAGGAGCCTCTGGGACAGTGGGGGCAGGGGTCTGTGAACTGGGCTTAGAGAGGTCCTTCCTCAGGGCTCATCTGCTACATACACCTCAGTTCTGGGGCAAGTGAACTTACTTCCAGGCTGAGGGTGGTGGAAATGAAATTCCAGAGACCCACTCTTGTGGGAGGGGTCAGGGGACCTTGCAGTTTGGGCTCACCCAGCAGTGTAGCAGCAGTGGGAAATAGGCCAAGATCCTCAGAGCACCACGTTCTCTGTCTTGCAGAGTCTGGTTGTTGAGTGACCCTCACCTGCTCTTCCAGATGAGGGTGGCCTTCAGGTATGTGCGTGGGGAAGAGCAGTGAGCAGGTAGAGCTGGGCAAGGGCATCACACAGAGGCAGCCAGACGTGGAGCCTGTAACCTCAGGGAAGAGGTAGACTTTGGGAGAAGGAGGGCTGGTCAGCCTCTGGAGCCCTCGCAAAGGGGCCAAAGGGGTAAAGGTGCCAGGGCCTTATGCGGGGGGAGGGAGCAGGGCCAGGCCTGTGCCGAATCTGCTCCCCTGGCAGGCCATCTCTCTTGGGGATGAGGCATCAGACCTTCCTCTCCCCTGGCCCTGACACTCCACAGTCATGGAACCACATGCTGGAACTTGGCTGTGTCTCCAGGGCCACGGAGCCTAGTCAGGCCCACTCATGCAGGCCACCTGGCACTCGGACCTCTCACTGCAAATTAATACACTAACAACTGGTTTAGATACCAGTCCTCTGTGTGTGTTGGTCTGAGTCAAACTTCCTGTGTCCTCATCCTCTGGGGACTGACAGGATTCTGTTTCCAGGCCTGTGAGGACCAGTCCCTGGAGGTTTGCTGAAGAAGTAAATGCTGTCTTGGGAGGCTGTCTGGAAACAACCAGCATCCTTGTTCCAGTGAGGCCCACCTTCACCACAGGGCATTCCCTCAGATGGCTGCTCTGTGTGTGTGTGTGTGTGTGTGTGTGTGCATGCGCATACCCATGTGCATCTTCAGGAGCTGCATGGAGGGTCGATGTAGGCTGGGACACAGAGACTGTACCACACCCTTTTCCCACATGCCTCTCCCCAGCCCCCAGGGAATCACTGTTGAAAGCCACATATGAGGCCTTGGGCTGGGAGTTAAAAACCCGGAAGTGAAAGAAGGGTTGTCATTCCCACCTTTCTTACAGAATCCTGGGAGATAGCCTTGGCAATGAAGTCAAGCAGACCTGGTTCATAAACTAGATCCTCCACTTACTAGCCATATTCATTGGGCTGGCCTCTCAGACATGGGAGCTTCAGTGTCCAGATGGGGATAATTGTGCTGCCCTCAGATGGTTGACAAGAGGATTAAATGAGGTGATGTACATGCAACCATCTGGTACCAGAACCACAACCAGGCATGCAGAAAGAGCAGGGTAAATGGTAACCTATACTGTTTGCTAAATTCTGGATGGGCTTCCTGCATAGGGTATGGAAGAAACATGTGTAGCTGGTGCTTGGTTTAGCAGATTTTATTTTTTATTTTCCCAGTGGGAGTTCAGGGTGGTAACCATGAAAGGCTGCATGGAGGAGGACACAGCCCTTGATTCTAAGATGCTGCCATTTGCAAGGTGCACAATGCATTTAGAAACAGCTGTGTGTGTGTGTGTGTGTGGGTGTGGGTGTGGGCAGGCGCGCAAGCATGCCTGAGTGTGTTGGGAGAGAATTAATGCATTCAGTGTGAATATCTATTACAAGACATGTTCTGATTTCAGCAACATTAAAATATAGAAAATTGTGCATCTTAAATTAAGAAAGTGCAGTACTATTCTTAATAGCTTATAATGATTGAGTGCTTGCTATGAGCTGGGCACTGTGCTAATTCATTGTATAAATTATTTCCTTGAATCTTCACAATGTCTCTATGAGAGCAACACTATTAGCCCCTCACTTGGCCAGTGAGGAAATATGAAGCTCAGAAAGGTTAAGGAACTTTTCCAAAACCACACAGCTACTAAGTGCTAGAGCCAATACCTATAACCACTTGCTGTTGCCAATGTGTTTGTTCTTGCTTCTTATGTGTTATTGACTCTCCAATATAGGATACCAAGTTCAGTGTTGAAAAGGGCACTCATAGTCAATATCCATTTCTAAGTCCATTTCTCCTATCAGGGGCACATACAATTCCATCATCATATTCATCACTTTTTATAAATTCTCCTCTGGTTTTAATAGAATATACTTTCTGGAAAGAATATATTAACCATTCTCACTTTTAAGTGAATTCAAGTCACGGAATCATATTCTCTTACAGTGACAAGGAACTTAAATAGCATCTAGCTCTTCTTCCCGCCAAACGCTCAGTTCTCTGAACAGTGGCTCTAACATGGCCACCCAGACTATCCTTTCACACCTCCCCTGGCAGAGAGCTCACTACCTACCACCTCTCTATACCCACAGAGCTCTAATTGCTAGATTATGTTGAACTAAAATGTGCTTCTTTACAGTTTTCTACCAGCAATTCTCGCTCTTCTCTCTGGAGTGATTACAAAATAAATCTGCTTCCTCCTTCTCATGACAACCTTTCAGGCACATATGAGCTCTCATATCCCCTCTCTTTTCCAGGCAGAATACCCCATTTTCTTGATATATTCTCTGTAACACTAGTTTTAGTCTCTCTCACCATCCTGGCCACCTGGGTATGTGTACATGCTCCAGTTAAAAAAATCTAGCACTGAACATATCTCACCAGTCAGAGTCCTTCTTCTGGGGTGTTTGAAACTCAAGCCTGACCTCTCATCACTAGAGTAGAGGTCTTTGTTCCCTGGGAAGAAATTTCAGACACTAACTTCCAGCTGGAGTGGAAGCAGGTGCCACTTATACATAGCTAGCCTATGACATATTTAATGACTTTTTAACCTGATGGGGACAATCGGCATGTCACTCAGGTCCTCCCAATTAGGCTGTAAGTTTATCCACGGGGGGGCATCATGTCTGATCATTTCTGCGGCCCTCCTAAGAGTCTGCTACAGTGGTCCACCTCCGTTCAGCTGCCAATAAATGCGGTTGATTGATGGACTCAGTGAGGTCTAAGAAGTCATTTTCCGCTCTGTTGCATCTCAGAATCCAGCTGTGTCCAGTTGGAGCCAGCCCTCTCGTTTTCACTGTGAAGGTGGACCTAGATCTCATGGCTTGTTCACATAGCACAGTAGGATGAATTTCACTTTAGAACCTCACGCTCTTCTACCCCCAGCTGGGGAGGGTGGCCAGAACCCTGAGTGGACTGGCACATCCAAATCTGCAAACAGCCATGGACACACCTCCACCACCTCCTTGTGGTATTTACCTGTCAAAGCTTGAGTAATGAAAATCTCCCAGGTGTAGGCGTATTCCAGGGCTGCAATTTGTAGAGAAGGGGGTGATGTATCGAACAGATGTTTCCAATTCTATCTTCATTGAACCTCTTGCCTCTGCTGCACCTCCTGGCCCCTCCCTCTTCCTCCCTCCTCCTCCCTGATGTCGCCTATAAATCAAGTGCCTCCTCTTAAAACTGTAATCACCAAAATAAGGCGGTGATTTATAAAGAATTCTGAAATACCAAATAATCAGCCGAACACTTCAATTTAATGGCAGCAATAAGTCAAGCGTCTCCACACTCAGCGCGGGAGGAAGAAGCATGTCTTGCTCTTGGTTGTTTTGAAATGACAAATGCTCTTTTGTGAGTTGTAACAAATCAATTATCCACATGTTGAAAACCGAGCAACTCCTTTTTAAGATATACTTTTATGGATACATTAAAAAAAAATGTCCCAGGAAGGGAGGGAACCGGAGCTCTCTAGTTATTTTTCTGGCAAAAGAAATTTGGGGAAGTAATAGCTCCAAGGAGAAAACTGTCTGAAAGGCCATCAATCAGAGATGCAGGTGCCCTGTGCCTATGGAAGGTGTGCACGGAACATTAAAGGTCTGTTTTTCATCCAGTCTGAGTAGGTAACAAGGAATCTGCGCCACCTGCAGTGGCATTTTCACCAGAACTTTCTGGTTCCCCAAAGAGCTCTGAGGGGGCATTCAATCCTCCAGCTCTCCTTGGACACATTTGTCTTGCCTTGTATTTTTCACTTCAAGGAGTATTTCTTCTTTTTCCATTAAGAAAGCCGTCATGCCTCAGCAGCTGGCCCTGAGATTAGAGCCTGTGTTATCTCATTATGTACGCCCATCTGTTAAGGCCACCCAGAAAGGTTCGCGCCCTTTCCCAGGTTCTATTTTCCTCTCCTCCCACAATGCATTCATTTGTCACACAATGAAATATGGGAGCATCTGCTATAACCTCTTCTGTCAAAGCAGGCGGGCTCAAAGCCATCCCAGGCTTCCAGCCAGCTGGCGAGTTTGTTGGTTTCAAAGGCTTTGAGAAGGTCACTTCAGCCACCACTGGTGCAGTGGGTGCTGATCCGGGCAACACCCTGCAAAGGAGATCTTGACAAATCGGAACCTGTTGTGGATGTGGGTGACTAGAGGGTGGAGAGGGTGAATGGTTTGGCCATTGTCCCATGAAGAATGGTTAAGGGATTAGGAATGCTTTTCAGTAGAGAAGAAAAGACACACATTGTGAGGGTCGATGCATAACTGATGCTGGGAGTGAGCACCCTGTCCAGTGCCGAAGGTATCCAGGCAGGGGAGGATTATGCGGTAGTTGGCAGGTGACCCTGGTGGGCCGCTCAGGCCTTGCATCTCAGGTGTGCGTGAAGCTGTCCCTCTGAATAGTGCTGAAGCCTTTGCTGGCAGCGGCCGGCAGTGCAGCTGTTGTTTTGCTGTTAGACTCTCTCTGCCACTTCTGCCCATTGTCCTGCCTGACCTGCTCTCGGCCCCCTTCCCCTCTAACCCAGCCCCTCAGCATGGCTTCTCTTAGCAGGCTTCCCTTCCACCTTCTTTCCTTCTTCCTTAAATCCTCGTTTTTCTCAATAAAATTTTTTTCCTTTGTGTTCCACCACCACCCTTTTCTCAGTTCTCAACCTGCCTGGTTTGGATGCTCTGTGGATGACTGTTTTATGATTCACCCATTGGTTCATTCATTCAACAGTTATTTGAATGCTTTCTATGTGTTAAATAAGTACACATATGTGATGAGTAATTTTATGCATCAACTTGACTGGGCTAAGTGTTGCCCAAATAGCTGGTAAAGCATATTTCTGGGTGTGTCTGTGAGAGTGTTTCTAGAAGAGATTAACATTTGAATCAGCAGACTGAATACAGAAGATCACCCTCACCAATGATGGTGGGCATCACCCAATCCTCCGAGGGCTTAAATAGAACGAAAAGGCAGAGAAGGGGCAAATTTTCTCTCTCTGCTTGAGCTGGAACCTATCTTTTCTTGCCTTAGGATATCAGTTCTGGTTCTCTGGCCTTCAGTCTTGGATTGGGACTTACATCTTGCCCCGACCCCCCCCTCACCCCCCCCAGTTCTCAGGTCTTTGGACTGAACTACACCACCACCTTTTTTGGTTCTCCAGCTTGCAGACAGCAGAGCATGGGACTTCTCAACTCCCATGATCATTTGAGCCAATTCCTATAGTAAATCTATATCATATAAATAATAGAGATATAGATAGATAGTGATAGATCTAACTATAAATATAGATAGATAAGTAGGTAAATCTATATATATCTCCTGATGGTTCTGTTTCTCTGGAGAAGTCTGACTAATACAACATACAAACAGTCACACTTTGTAAAGATAAAAGCAGGTGTTATCAGAGAAAGTCACAGGAGGATGTGCCTTAGACTGGATAGTCAGGGAAGACTTCTCGGAAGGAAGGGTATTTGGATTGAGACCTGAATAATGAGGAGTCATTCAGGTGAGAACAGGGGCAAGAGTGATCCAGTAAGGGAATATAATTGATAAAGATAGAAAAGAGCTTGGAGTGTTCCAGAAACTGAAGGGAGAAACATCTAGTACTCGTTATTTTTTCATTTATTTTCTCACACATGAATGCTGACCTCGGGGAAGGTTCTCTCTACTTGGGAAGCTCTTGCTCAGATGGCCACATGGTTAGTTCCTTCCCAATGTTCATATCTCTGCTTAGTTGTCACCTCGTCCAGGAGGGCTTCTCTGACCACCTGTTCACACTCACTATCCCTTATCCAACTTTGTATATTTGTGGCATCTATCACTAAATGGAATGATATTATGTATTTGATTACTTCTTGATAGATGATCTTCCCCCATTAGAATGGCAACTCCACAAATACAAATCCTATACTAATAAGCTGTCATATTCCCAGCACCTGGCAAACAACAGGCACTTAATAAATGTTTTGTGGATTAATGGATGATGAATGATAGGCTGGAGAAACAGAACATTTGTAAGGAAATGTAGTTCCATTATAATCAAGCACCCACAGGACAAATGCTGGAAGGGAAGAGGGAGGATGTGTTAGGGGTCCATGCCAGGACATTATTACAGAAGGAGGAAGATGTCTAATGAGCGTATTTATTATGTGAACGTAAAGGCCAATACTTAAGTTCCTTGCTTTTAAGTAGGCTAACATTTCTGCTGTTGCTTTATGAATTTGCTTAGCAACTCCTGTCGTCTTTATGATAAATAAACACATTTCTGTAACAGGCATTCATAGTAATTAAGCTGCCGCCAAGCCCTCAGTGAGCACATTGCTTGTCACGCTCTGCGTTGAAAGGCTCTGACCTGCAAGTGTGGGCACCCTTTCCATGGCCCTACCCTTCCAAGGGATCATGTCTAGTTGTTTCATGTTTGCACAGTGTGAGGGGATGAAAAGGCAAGCTGACCTGCACTTGGATCATTCATAGTTCTTTGTTGAGCCTTTAAGTAGCAGTCACTCATGAATTCCCTTCTGCTTTTTCTACCATGCTTTTCCCGTTGCTGTTTATAAAACAAACATAGTTCCATTGTCAAATCCCAGCATAAAACAGAACAGAACAAAAGGATCCGAGGACTTGGAGAACAAAAGACGGGAGGTGGAATGATTTGCTGGGTCGACGCTGCGAGTGATGGAGAGAGGAATTGGGACGATACTTGATTTATGGCTTAGGTGACTGGTGGATGTTTTGTTATCAGATGAAGTTCAGTTAGAGAAGCAGAACCATTAGGAGATCTCTCTCTCTCTCTCTTTCTCTCTCTCTCTTTCTCTCTTTTTAATCTATCTATGTATAAATAGGCATATAGATGTAGATGTAGACACAGATATAGATTTATTATAGGGGTTTGACAGTATGCAATGTGAGAGCTGGTCAACAGTTTATGTAGGGCTGTCACATTTGTGTCTGCATGGCAGGCAGTCAGGAGAGGAAGACAGATGGGATATGGAAACGCAAGACTAAAGGGAATCTGCAAAGATGAGCTGGAACCTATGACACTGGCCTAGAACCTGAGTTGATCTCTCATTGCCTTTAGGTTTTCAGTGCAGGAGAAGCTGGTTTCCTTCATCACAGAACTGATATGCACCTGGCCTAGCAGAGCGAGAAACTGATGGGAGAGATGCGGCAGAAGCCGGGGGAGCCGCCTGCTTGGCTGTTGCCTCACGCGGACGAGGGGGACCAGTGGATAAGCAGCATCAGCACCTGCTGCCCGGCGGCGGCTTTCTGAGAGTAAAACAGAAACTGTCTCTGCTTCACTTCTGCCTTCCAAGTCTCCTGTAAAACATCTCTTGTGGTCACACTAACCCAGAACTATGCAGGGAAGGGGATGGTGTGAAACAGAGGTCCGGTCCAGCTAAATCGACAACTCACACATAACGAGGGTTGACAAATCCCCAGTCTGCGTAAGTGAAGTCAAGGCTGTGGGTGAGATGACTCGGGGATTGTGTGGAGCCAGAAAATACCATTATTGAAAGGATGGGCCGAGTACTGTGGAGAAGGAGAAGGAGAAGAAGTCAGGGAGAAACTGTGGGAGGCAGAGCTGAGTTCCTGGGTATGAATGTTTCTGAGGATGGGAGTCCATAAATAATGACGGTGACAGCGAGGACGATGAGAGCCAGGCATGATATCGAATTTAATGACTGGTATCTACGGCACTGACCAATCAGGATGGATGCTGGACAGTGAGGAGGTCCCCAGGGTCCTGAGGGAAGGTACAACACCATCATGTGATGCTGGACACTGGGTGCACAGGGACATTGGGGAAGCAGGTATTTAACATCCAGTATGGGAGTTTCCCACGTTTTGACAGCTTTTATGCCGTCTTGGTGCATATTCGCTGAATATCAGCCCTGCTGGTTGCTAACACCGTGTGCCTACTGTGTGCTCAGCTAAGCACCATGAGCCTGTGTGGTGGTGGTGCCTCTGGGATGCTTTGCCCCACCTGACTGGCTGGGGGCGAGATGTTGGGACAGTGGTGGGCAGGTGGGGATCAGAATCTTGGATCCTGGAAGAGCAAATCGTCAGGCCTATCTTCAGCAAACATCTGTTGCCAGGTATGCACCACTTTCACAGGAGGATGTATTTTGGGGAGATTTTATAGGCCCTGGTCCACATTGGGGAGAACATTTAAACCGGCAGCAGCTGTTAATGAGCGCCTTGCTGCTAATTAGGACAGCCTGGAGAGGAGCAGCTGTGGTGGTTTGGAATGACAAAGACTGTGACAACTAACTGTTGGAGTCTATCTCTGTGGGACACATTCTGAACTACTAGGACCCATGAAGACTCGTGGAGCCTTAAACTTGGAAGTTCTTGTTTTGAATGATCTGATGTGATTGGTCACCCAGATCAAACACCAGAAGGTTTCCAAGGTGCCATTTTGATTGGCAGCTTGTGGATACAGCTTTGGGAACAATGCCTGAAAGGTCTGTGTGCTCAGAAGTAACCCGGAGGTCACTTCGTCCCCTTCCCTGCAGCATGAGGGGTACTGTTCTCCACTCGACCTCTACCTGCGGTAAGTCAAGTTTGGTCCTGCTAACTTTCCATTTCTCAGAGAGAAGCTTTGAAGAGTTACCAAGGTATTATTTTCTTAAATGATTTGGGCATTAGTCTTAATAGTACTACCAGATTGACCAAGGGATTACCCATGCCCCGAATTGTTGCCATTTGGCTTGGCATTCTGTGAGACCAAGGTGGACAGATTCAATTCATATGTGAGCCAGGCAGCCTCACTCTGGCTGCAAACATGGCTATAACCTGGGTCATCTGCAGCATGTGCCTTTGATCTTCCTGGGGCTGGAGGAGAGCATGAGTAACTCATTGGCCTTCTCACCGCAGCCACTAGGGGGCAGCTCAAAACGCATGCATTATTAAAAGTGGGTCAGTGAGCGCCACTTTGATTTATGGGGCATGTCATTTGACTGTAGGTTCGTTCTCAGCCTGTTCCTTCCTTGGATATTGTTCCCTACATAAAGAAGGAAATCAGCAAGTGGTGGCCAATTGGATTTAGAGTAGCAACTTTCATGAAGTTTATTCATCACTTCAAAGACATGAATTTGCAGTATGGGTTCCTTACCAGTAAATAGCAGTGTCTTCCTAATCATTTGGTGTGACATACCAGGCTCTGGATCTGGGAGTGAGAAGGGAATTCCAGGTAGGGACAGTAACACAAGCAGAGGTGTGGAAGTTGGCATAGTCTGGTTTGACGAAGAGTGATGGTGACAGCCATTGATGGGGTTAACTGGAGAGAGTGAAGTGTAAGCAAAGCTCCCAATTTTATTTTAATTGCTTCAAAAGAAAGACTGACAGCTACTGTTTCAAACTCCCAAAATTGTAAACTGGGTTTTATATTTTGGTCAACATTGGGGTTTAGGCAAAGAAAAGAAGAAAAACATTTAACTATTTTATGTTTAATTCTATCAGAAGTCACTAATAATAATTACAAATTTCCAACTATTACAACTTCCAGTTACGTTTGTCTCCCCATGATTATCTAAAACATGTTTCACAATTCTTGATGTTCACATACAAACATTAAATGTTTGCATTTCAGATGGGCAAAAACAGGGATGTCAAAACAATTTGACAGAAAACCAGTCCTTATTTCTTTCTCTAGAATGGCAGCTAAGAAATTTGTCACTTAAGTGGAGCATAACCTAGTTTAGTTTTGTTGGGGACCTATCTCAATCTGATTTGTAAGCAAATAGATGCTTTAACTACCTGGGTTGTAAATAATCTTTATCCTCCAGCTTCTTTTATCAGCCAAGAAAAGCAATTTGCAGCATAATGCCTGGATAAACAAAAGTATTTTTAGGTCCAAGTGATTTTTCTTCCATTTCCCTTTAATTAAAACTGACTGTCTTCTTAAAAGGTGATTCCTGTCTCATCTCAAATTTTTCTTTCTTGAAGAGGGACTTATAGGATTCTATTTTTACAGAGGTTAGTATGCTTCCCCAATATCCAAAAGTGAAATGGCCTTCCCTAGTCTGTAGGATAAAACCAGAATTCTGTAACAACGCCTGCTTTGGTTTTGCCTCTTCCTGCCTTCCCAGCCCCATCCTGTGCCTCTTTCAGTCCAGCCCCACTGAATTGGCTATTCTTCCCAAGTGCCATGTTCCTCTCCACTGGTGATCTTGGGTACATGAGGTGTCCTCTGCCTGGAACATGCTTTTGTGCTACCTTCCTTCACTAAGTACTACTAGTTAATTTCTGTCTCAGATGAAATGTCCCTTCCTTAGGGAATTTGCTCTGACCACCCCCTTCCCTTTTCCCCACACACTTCAGTAGCCCCTGTGCTTCTCTATTGCAATGTTTTACTTGCTTGTAATTTTCTAATTATTGATACTAATTTATTTAGCATCTATCTTCTTTGCTGGACTGTAAGTTCCTTGGGGACAGGGACCCTATCTGTTTGTTCACTACTGTACGTGCCTCACAGTGTAGCCTTGGTGATTGGATGCACTCAGTTAATATGTGTTAGCTGATTGGCAAAAGTCTAACTCTTTATTAAATGCGTTAAAGTAAAAACATTTTACATTAAAAAATATTAACACTATATACTTTAAAATTATTTACAAAAGTAAGATTTGATTCAGTAAACTCTAGATGCATTTCAGTATCCTTTTCATTGATTCTCAATGGCAACTCATCATGAAAATGTTTCTTACATCATGAAAATGATTTATCCTGGAATCATTATCTTAAAGTCAGAAGCATCCTCAGGAAAACACTTTCATTGGGACTTCAGCTCAAGGATTTCAAGATAGTTTGACAACAGATGTCCTTCCATCTTGGAGCTTTGGGTGGCATTTTCTGCCTCAGTCGTAAGGAGTTTATTGCCTGCTTATAGATTCAGATCAGACAGAGCGGCCTTAACTGCCTTCCTCACCCCCAGCTAGGAAAACCTCCACTGTGGAATGAATGACACCTGCAAAACAGTCTTCCTCAAATCACAAGGAAGAAATTTTTCCCCGGATTCTCACATTTTTAGAATCAAAGTGAGATGATTTCTCCTTTATTTTGCCTTAGCTGGGTGGTCCTTGTATGCAATAATGCTCCATTAACCTCTGACTTTTAGGATGTGGTATCCAGATCCTGCCTTTAAAGAACTTACCATCTGGTTAGGCACAAATAGGTAAAAAGCAACTCAAGGACACATGAGTGTCTCAGGCAGTGAGTCCTGGAGTCAGGGATGGGGCTGATTTCTGAAGAGCTATGTGATCCCTGAAGAAGACTTCGAAGCTCTTACCCCAATTTTCAGAGGATTAACTCTCACATCATTCATGTCTCAGATCCGACGTCTACTCCCCATCACAGGCTTTCCTGACCACCCTGTCTAATACAGACACACTCACGGTGTCATTCTTTATCCCTTCACCAGGCTTTAATTTACAGCTTCCCCACTTGAACATAAGCTCCTAGAACAGAGGGACTTTGTCCTGATGATCACTGGATCCCCAGCAGCTAGAAGGTTGTTAGTACATAGTCGGCACTGTTTAATGGTTATTGAATGAATGCATGGGCAGGGGGTTGGAGGGAGTGAATGCATATATAGGGAAAAAGGAAATCCAGATGGATGAAATGGCCTGGAAAAAAGAATGGAGGCTGGCTTAAAGCAGGCCAACTGATAGAAGGAAGAAGCTCATTTGAGTGAGCAGTGGGAGGGTGGGCCACTAGTTTATGAAGTAAGATGGGGCTAGATCATAGGAGGTTTTGAACGGCCAACTGTTGAGTTGCTCTAATTGAGGGGTATGTGGATTGAACCCTGGCCTAGGGGTGTGGCGGTAAGAATGAAAAGGTGGGGAGATGTTATACAGAAACCGTCGGTAGGCGTTGGTAAGTGACTGATGTGGGGGTAGGAGAGTCCAAAGTGGTTGTCCAGCTGTTGAGTCTCCAAGAATGTTGGTGCTTCTGACAATCCAGGCATGCCTTGTTTTATTGTACTTTGCTTTACTGCATTTTTAACAAATTAAAGATTTGTGGCAACCCTGAGTATGGCAAGACTATGGCACCATTTTTCCAACAGCATCTGCTTACTTTGTGTTTCTGTATCACATTTTGGTAATTCTTGCAATACCTGAACGTTTTCATTATTATTGTTGTGTTTGTTATGGTGATGTGTGGTCAGTGATCTTTGATGTTACTATTGCAAAAAGATAATGACTTGTGGAAGGCTCAACTGGTGGTTCGCATTTCTTAGCAAAGAAGTATTTTTCAACTGGGTATATACATTGTTTTTTATTTTTATTTTTTTATTTTTTATTGGAGTATAATTGCTCTACAATGTTGTGTTAGTTTCTGCTGTACAAGGAAGTGAATCAGCTATACGAATACCTATATCCCCTCCCTCTTGGACCTCCCTCCCACCCCCAATCCCCCCCATCCCACCCATCTAGGTCATCACAGAGCACCGAGCTGAGCTCCCTGTGCTATGCAGCAGGTTCCCACTAGCTATCTATTTTATTTTATTTATTTATTAGAAATTTATTTATTTTATTTATTTTAATTTTTGGCTGCATTGGGTCTTCATTGCTGCATGTGGGCTTTCTCTAGTTGCGGTGAGCAGGGACTACTCTTCGTTGCAGTGCATGGGCTTCTCACTGCATCGGCTTTTCTTGTTGCGGAGCACAGGCTCTAGACGTGCGGGCTTCAGTAGTTGTAGCACGTGGGCTCAGTAGTTGTGGCGCACAGGCTTAGTTGCTCTGCGGCATGTGGGATCTTCCCGGACCAGGGCTTGAACCCGTGTCCCCTACATTGGCAGGGGGATTCTTAACCACTGTGCCACCAGGGAAGCCCTCTACTTTGAACATGGTAGTGTATTTATGTCAAACCTAATCTCCCAATTTGTCCCACCCTCCACTTCCCCCACTGCGTCCACATGTCCGTTCTCTACGTCTGCATCGCTATTCCTGCCATGCAAATAGGTTCATCTGTACCATTTTTCTAGATTCCACATAATGCGTTAATATTGATATCTGTTTTTCTCTTTCTGGCTTACTTCACTCTGTATGACGGACTCTAGGTCCATCCACATCTCTACAAGTGACCCAATTTCGTTCCATTTTATGGCTGAGTAATATTCCATTGTATATATGTACCACATCTTCTTTATCCATTCATCTGTCATTGGACATTTAGGTTGTTTTCATGTCCTGGCTATTGTAAATAGTGCTGCAGTAAACATTGGGAGACGTGTCTTTTTGAATTATGGTTTTCTCAGGGTACGTGCCCAGGAGTGGGATTGCTGGGTCATATGGTAGTTCAGTTTTAGTTTTTTAAGGAACCTCCATACTGTTCTCCATAGTGGCTGTATCAATTTACATTCCCACCAAGAGTGCAAAAGGGTTCCCTTTTCTCCACACCCTCTCCAGCATTTATTGTTTGTAGATTTTTTGATGATGGCCATTCTGACCGGTGTGAGGTGATACCTCATTGTAGTTTTGATTTGCATTTCTCTAATACAGTGGAGAAAAGACAGCCTCTTCAATAAGTGGTGCTGGAGAAGCTGGACAGCTACATGCAAAAGAATGAAATTAGAACACTATGTAACACCATACACAAAAATAAAATCAAAATGGATTAAAGACCTAAAAAACTCTTAGAGGAAAACATAGGAAAAACACTGTTTGACATAAACCACAGCAAGATCCTTTTTGACCCACCTCCTAAAGAAAATAAAAACAACAATAAACAAATGGGACCTAATTAAACTTAAAATCTTTTGCACAGCAAAGGAAACCATAAACAAGATGAAAAGACAACCTTCAGAATGGGAGAAAATATTTGCAAACAAAGCAACAGACAAAGGATTAATCTCCAAATATACAAATAGCTCATGGAGCTCAGTATCAAAAAAAAAAAAAACCCCAAACAACACAAAAAATGGGCAGAAGACCTAGACATTTCACTAAAGAAGACATACAGATGACCAAGAGGCACATGAAAAGATGCTCTACATTGGTTTTTAGACATAATGCACACTTAATAGACTACAGTACAGTATAATTGTAACTTTCATATGCACTGGGAAACCAAAAAATACGTGTGACTCGTTTTAAGATATTTGCTCTATTGCAGTACTTGGGAACTGAACCCACAATATCTTGGAGGTATGCATGTATTAGTGAAGTCAGAGTACAAACTGGTTTTGGAGACTGGCAGGTGGACGCAGTTTGAGCCAGGTGGAGGGTAAGGGAATGGCAGGGCTTTCAGCAGAGATGAAGTGCAGCCATACTGCCAGATGGATGCTCTTGGGAGAGGTTAAGGCCTGTTTCCAGCCTGCTCCCAGAGCTGGCTCATGAAATCACTGGTTCCCACTACACTCTTTCCACAGTCCCCACAGTTACAGCATCCACTGTTCCATCCAGATGGGATACTCCTGTCAGAGGCAGGAACTTCCCTACCCAGTCCCCAGAGAAGCTACCTGATTCATCATCTCATAAGGCTGGTCCTGGATCTCCACTCGTATTATGCACCTTTTGATCCATAATCTTCCCAGCTTCTAAGTACTTTGAACTTTTCCCCTCTCCCTCCATTTCTCCATCTAGATCACAAACGTGCTAACTTGTGTGTGAGGACACACACACACACACACACACACAGGTACTGACCCCATCAATCATGGAGCCCTAAGCCTCCATAATTCAATGAGACTGATGCCTGGCACATAGTAGGTGCCTAATAAATGTCACTTCTTCTCCTCTGACCCCTTTCTATCTTCCAGCTACTCCATCTGGGTGCAAAACTGCCCAGAAAAATGGGAAGGAGTTGGGCTGGCTTCTGGGTTTCTGTGCCTGCATAACAATGAAGCTGCTTCTGGAACAGAGTAGTTTGTGCCCAGAAACCATGACCTCCGTTATCCATGAAGGCGGCCAGCAGTAGCAGCCCCTGTAGAAATCTTTCCCATCCCAACTGCAAGGATGGCAGAAGCTATAAGACTATGCCATTTGTCTCAGCAGTGCTAGCAAAGGCTTTCTATAGCGCTATGCAAAGTACACTCTTCCCCTATTCTTTCTGTCTGGGCTGGGCTTTTTTTCCCCTGGTTAAAAATTAAAATATCTGCTGAATTTATATTCATTTCTTGGGTCTGCAGTTCACGCTCCATTTCTCATGAGCAGCCTGCATTATGGTGGGGCTCATCTGCTTGTATCACCTCTTGGAAATAGCCACTTAAATCTCTGCTTGGTTAAAAATGATTCCCTCATGCCAGGGTACCAGAGGGCAGTGACACATGGAATAGAGTCAACTGAGAGTGACAAGAGGCTCTGCAGCCTGATCCCCTTCCAAGGAAAGAATTCCCCTCAGTGCCACCCCCATGGGTCATCTCACCTCTCCCTCAGCAGCTTCAGCATTGGGAGTCACAAGGGATGAAGCTTCAGCTCTTAGAAAATTCTTTCTAAGTGGCTACAACTTACATCCCTGTAACTTCCACTCCCTGTTCTTAGTTCTGTCCTTTGGGCTGTATAGGTCAAATCCTCTATAGGGAGTTCTTCGAATTAGGAAGACAGTCTCCTGCCTTCTATTATGGGTTGAATTGTGTCATCCAAAGATATATGTTGAAGTCCTAATCCCCAGTACCTCAGAATGTGATACCTATTTGGAAATAGGGCTGTTGTAGATATAATTGGTTAAAATGAGGTCATACCGGCGTCGGGTGAATCAAATGTCACTGGTATCCTTATAAGACACACACAGAAAGGGAGAGCAGCAAGTGAAGACGGAGGCAGAGATTGGAATGATGCTGCCGCAAGCCAAGGAGTGCTTGGGGCTACCAGATGCTGGAAGAGGCAAGGAAGGATCCTTCCTTAGAGACTTCAGAGGGAGCATGGCCCTGTGAACGCCTTGATTTTGGGACTCTGGCCTCCCAAACTGCGAGAGAATACATTTCTGTTGTTTTAAGTCATCTAGTGTGTGGTATTTTGTTATGGCAGCCCCAGGAGACTAATATACCTGCTGAGACTTCCCTGGGCTGAACACGTGCAGTTCCTTCAACTGTTTCTCATATGATATGATCTCCATCCTTTCCTTGACTTCCTTCCTTTGAGCATATTTCATGTACCAAGCCAATTACTCTAGAGGTGGTCTGGGCATTACACCTTGTACTGGGACCATCACCTCCCACCTTTCTGGATTCTGTACCTCACAGCACAGTTGCTTTCTTGGCAGCTTTTTTGTACGTCAAATTCTGACTGCGTTTATGGTCAACTAAGACCCATGGTTCTTTTCCAAGAGCACCCCTGCTAAATCATGTCTCTCAGCTGGTATGGTAGTTCTGTTAAAGTCTCTTACCATAATATTGATTATTGCTGTCTTCTTCAGATATTTTGAGTCGATTCAGCAATGTACTCAAAATTCTTCCCAACTCCATTCTTACTTTATCTATTTTCCCCCCAGAAATTCCTTTATGTCTTCATTGAGGTTTTAATCATAGGGTGCTGAGGACAAAGAACTGTGGCATATCATCAGGGACTTCTCTGCTGTGAATCCATACATTTGTTCACTCAATAAATATTTACTGAGCTCCTAGTACATGCCAGATATTATTTTAGGCACTGAGGATTTGGAGATGAATAAGAAAACTCTCCGGGCTTCCCTGGTGGCGCAGTGGTTAGGAATCCCCTTGCCAATGCAGGGGACACGGGTTCGAGCCCTGGTCCGGGAAGATCCCACATGCCGCAGAGCAACTTGGCCCGTGCACCACACTACTGAGCCTGCGCTCTGGAGCCCGCAAGCCACAACTACTGAGCCCACGTGCCTCAACTACTGAGGCCTGCGTGCCTAGAGCCTGTGCTCCACCCCAGGAGAAGCCACCGCACCTCAACAAGGAGTAGCCCCCGCTCGCTGCAACTAGAGAAGGCCTGCGCACAGCAACAAAGATCCAGTGCAGCCAGAAATAAATAAATTAATTTAAAAAAAAAAAGGAAGAGAACTCTCAGTCCTTATGGAACTTAAATTATCACATTAGTCAACCTTGAGGGTCTACCTGACAATTAGTGGAGTGTATGGATATCTGCATTCTGGCAGACCCTTTATCTTTTCACAAATACCAGTTCTAAACCTCTGGAGCCAAGGGCCTGGAGAAATACTGTTTCTGAATGGAGAATTGAATATAGGACTGTTCTTTCCAGCAAGCAAGAATGTTCTCCTTGTTCTTGTCTTCTCTGTGACAAGGGGTAGCTCCCTAGGGGTTTCTGTCTCGTTTTGCCACTTTTCTCTCCTTTTGACCTGCTAACAGAGCAGCTTAGGGTTTGGGTGGGAAGAATAGGAAAGAATCCGAGCTGCAAACAGGCAAGTGGAGTCAGGGATTGGGAATAAACAAAGTACCCTGGCTTTGGATCTTGGGGGCAGGAAGCCTGGAGTTTGTACAATGGAGAATATCAGAGTGGAGAGAGAAGACAGAATCATGGTTAATGAGGAAGAGTGAAGGAATGGGGAATAGCTTGACGAAGGGACGAGTTGGAGGAGGTGAGACCTGTATTCAAATATTTACACAGATGTATTTTTTTCCCTAACATCTAATCAGTTATAAAGCCAGCTAAGAGAATTTTGTTGGCTGTAAGAAACCTAGATGCACTTAGATGAGTTTATGTCCCAGATGCCAATGACTCTAAGGCTTTAACAACAACCTTGATGTGGAGTGTCTGGCTCTCTAGCGGAGTCGTGTCTGTTGTTGCCTCTGGCATTGATCTCCTTTCTGTAGCATATGGGCTTTTCTTTTCATGTCATTCTCCTTTCTCTTCCTGTCCCCAACCAATTAATTATCTTTGCATTTTCCTATTCAAATTCTGGAGGGGAAGTGTCTGACTCTCCTAATGAATTACCACCAGTCTTACTGGACAGAGCTTTTCACACCCAGCTTCTTCTTTGGTCACTGGCCAGCTGGCGGATGGGCTGCTCTTGGCCCAGGTGCTCATTCTGGTTCAGTTATTTACCAGTCCTTTTTCAAGGGCCAGCACACAGCCTCTTCTCTCAGCAGTGACCTGTGGGTGGGGCAGTTTCCCTTCTAAAAGAAGGTTGGGTGGCGGTCACCGTGAATGTCATGTAGTTTGCCATGTTGGGTGGATTCTGTTTCCTAAACCTTTTCCCCTCCATTCTCTGTTTCCAGGTTTCACCTCTGTTTCACCATTATTTGGACTGGACTGTCAGAGATGTCTTCCAGACTCGGTTTTGTTTCATTCCTCATATTTCTGTCGCCATGATCTTTCTAAAACTACACCTGTGATAATATTGATGCTGATAGCTCAGATTCTCTGTACACCAGTGCCAAATCAAACCTCAGAGTCAGAGTTTTGGGTGAAGTAGAAAAGGATAGCTTTATTGCTTTGCCAGGCAAAGTGGGACACGGCAGGCTCCTGCCTCAAAAAACTATGTGTCCCAACCTGGGAGGATTTGATGAGGAGTTTTACAGCAATAGCTCAAGGGTGGGGTTGCTGACAAGATTAGGGTGTGTGCAGGGTCTCAGGAGGTTGGTCTCCTAATCTTGATGAGCTTCTCTTGTCCCTTTAATCTTGCCTCAGGTGGTCTCTTGGCTGCCCTCCCTTAGCAGCTGTTCATATCTGCCCTTTGGAACTCAGGGAATGTCATGGAGGCTGGAGACTTGCCTACAAGAAATTGGGGGGCAAAAAGGCCTCCATGCCCAGGAGCCCCACAGGGCCCTCCTCAGTTTAAATATCACTCCCCTGCCTAAAATCTTTCAATAGCTCTCCATCATCTTTTAAGGAAAAAGTCAAACCTTTGCTCACCAATTCCATCTCCCATTACAACCTCTCCAGGTTCATCTCCCTGCCCCTCACTTGCTCCTTATATTCCACTAAGGCTCACCATGCTACTTTATTTCGCCAAGTCTTTGTAATATTTTCTCCCTCCTCGAGCACCAGCAGAACTCTTATTTGTGTTCAAAACACTTTGTAGACATCACCGTCTCTGGGAAGTCTACTTTGGCAACCACCTCTGCTTCTGCCACAGAGCTAATCACTTTCTCCTCTGTGCACTGTACATGATTCTTTTATTGTACTTATCATTGCTGTATTAGAATTTCTTTTTAAACATTTCTTTCTCTCCTACTAATTTGCATGCATCCTCAGAAGGGAGCTATTTGTTATGCATATTTGCAGCTCCAGCATTCACCACCAGTACTTCAATAAACGCTTGTTGAATAACTGAACAGTGAGGAAATGATTGAGAAGATAAACTGATCTACTTTATGCCACTGTACTAAGTGCTTTACATGCACTATCTCATTTAATTCTCACAACAGGAAGATAAGGAAAGGGAGGGCCTCAGGGAGATGGAGTGCCTTTCCCAAGGTCGAGCAGTTATTAAGTGGTGGAAATGGGATTTGAGCCCAGGTTTGTCTGACTCCAAAGCCCTTGTTATTTTCACTGCACTAGCAGAGGAAGAAAGTTCTGTAGAGACAGATTCTAGCCAAATAAAAGGAAAGGTTTTTTTTTGTTTTATTTTGCTTTTTGGTTGTTGCTGTTGCTTTAAAGATTGGAGCTATGCGAAGTAGAAATGGGCCACTTTGAGTTCCCATGTCAACAGAATAGGAACAGCTGACTCACAGGAGATAGGTGCCAGGATGCTGCTAAAGTATAATTTTCCAAGGGTTAAAAAAGATCACTCTCATAGCAATATAAAATGAACATATGTGAAAGGTTGTATTCTACTCATTAATGAATGAGGGAACCAGTAAGATGTTAAAATTGGCTCAAAGAGCATTTAAGAAGCTAGGTATTCATAGGAAATGTTAAGATGAGATTGCTGGGTTAGATTAAAAACTGATTAATGCCCAATAGAGCCATAAATGTAATCTGTGGAGGTTTCTTTTCTTTTAAAAAATATTTATTTATTTATTTATTTTTGGCTGCATTGGGTCTTCGTTGCTGCACGTGGGCTTTCTCTAGTTGTGGCAAGCTGGGGCTACTCTTCATAGCAGTGTGTGGGCTTCTCATTGTGGTGGCTTCTCTTGTTGCAGAGCACGGGCTCTAGGCGTGCGGGCTACAGTAGTTGTGGCACACGGGCTCAGTAGTTGTGGCACACAGGCTTAGTTGCTCCGCGGCATGTGGGATCTTCCCGGACCAGGGCACAAACCCATGTGCCCGGCATTGGCAGGAGGATTCTTAACCACTGCACCACCAGGGAAGTCCCTGGAGGTTTCTTTTTTACTGGTTAGAAATTATTTGCATCTCTAGTGGTCAAAAGCAACATATTAATAAAACTTTACTAAACCTGGAACTCTAAATCAGTAGTAAATAGCTGAACCAAATACAAATCCCTGGATATATTCCATGGGTGTCCTTCACCCCTCTATGGCGTTGGAAGGGTGTGCCACCCACCCTTTTGCCTTATTTCTAAGCTTTGGATAATTCTTCTGACAGCTCTGTTGCTCACCTCAGCCTCAGGGTGTCACCCTGGACAGGGTGCTTCAGGGCCTGGCTGGGAGATGGTGTGGGGGAAGGTCATTGTGTGCAGAGAATTCTGGGTCCTTTCTCATCACGTGGTGGGAATCTCTCCTCCCATCCCCATGGGGAGTCAAAGGGAAGGAGAGTAGACCTTGGCCAGAAGGGCTCCATTTGCTGCAGGCTGGGCTTCCAGCAACCAATTCTAGTTAGGGCACCTCAGCTGGTGGGAAGCCCACCTTACAACTTCATCAATTTTTAAAAAAGTTTTTATTATGAAAATGTTCAAAGACACACATACACACACAGAGTTTGGTGTAGTCCCCCCCTTTTTTCTTAGGCTACAGTATATTAAAGCAAATCTCAGCCATCATATCATCTCCTAAATTGATTTAGTTTGTACCTCCCCCATAAAAAACAAAACAAAACAGAAAAGAGATATTTTCTTATGCAACAATGCCATTATCACACTGAACAAATTAACAATAATTTCTTAGTGTCTTCTAATTCATAGTCAGTATTTACATTTCTCTGATTATTGAAAAAGTGTGTTTTTATAGCCCTGACCACTAATATTTACTGCATATCTAATCTGGGCCAGGCTTTGTGCTTGGCATTGGTCCCGCAGCAAAGAATGCTATGGACAGGATCCCCACCCTCATGGGGCTTATTACCTTCTCATGGCCCAGGGGGTGCGAAGGCTGGTCTTTTCCACAGCCTGAGGGACAAGGCCATCATGGAGTTAGGCCTGGCTCAGGGAACATCCTTAGGTCTAGGTGACTCCCATGGTGTTGAGTACCCCGAAGTTTACTAAAATAATCAGACTTGGTTTGTTGGTTCAGCTTAGATATTACAGGCTTGGGCTCCAGCCTGCAGGAGGTGGAGCAGGTGTTTGCAGAAGCCCCAGGCTGAGGAAGGGGAAGGGCCTAGGGGGTCCTGGGACAGCATCTTCTCCCTTCAGGAAGTCCAGAGGAGGAGGAGGATCCACCAGAAAAGGAGCGGAAACAGACAGCTCACCGAAGGCACAGTATGGCACGAATGTGACCAACTATGGTCTAATTTTTTTTGGCCTATGGTGGGCCCTTACATTTTTCTCGAATAAGTCTCATCTTGACATGTTGGGTTTTGTGGTTCAGCCTGCAAAAATCACTCTGAATTTTGATCCTGCCAGCCCCCCTTCCCAGTTTCCTGACATCTGTCTGTGTGATAATTATGCCTTCTGTGTCCTCATTTAAGTTTGTGATGAAAATGGTAAAAAGGACAGGACAGAGAACAGATCCTTGTGTTATTGCTTGGAGAAATTCCTCTAGTAAACTGACAGTAAATTTTAATCCAGACATTACAAGCTGGCATCCATGGGTTGTATTGGGCCTGCAGACATGCTTTGTTGGTCATTCACACAGTGTTTGGTTTTTAGATGGAATGTCCTTGCCACATACATGGCAAGTCCAGATTCCTACCTTCTTTGAAAAAGCAGGGGCTCTTGCTCCAACTTGTCTGGGTCCCCTCATGGCCACAGTGGACTGCTGCTGGGTGATGGTGCTGCTCTCTTAGGCGGATTGTACCCCTTTCTGTTGCCAGAGTCCTCACCACTCCCTCCACTTATTCACAGGCATCAAAATCTCTCTCCCATGACCCTCTTTGCTCCATAAAATGATGCTTTTTGGTTATGGTTGGTCTACCAATCATGAACCTGTTTCACTCACTCAGTCTCCACCTATATCTCACCAGCCGCTCTGCAGGGCCCTGTGAGACACCTTGTCAGAACCTTCTGAAAGCTCAGATACACGCTCTCCACTTGATTTTCCTGGTCTGCAGATCTAATAACTCATGAAAAAAGGAAAGGATATGAGATGACCTTACCTGTTCTTGGTAAACCCGCACTGGCTCCTGGCACTCATTGCTTCATTTTTAAGTGTTTAGGAATTGATCAGGAATTATTCCCAAGTAGGAATAGAGGGTGAGCTGCAGCTTGGGGTTTTGGGGCTGCAGAAAACTACTTTCCTCGAAGAGGAACATGCTATGGAGAAAAAGGAAAAGGCTTTAGATTTAAAAATCAAATCAATGTTTGAGTGTGGTTCAGCAATTCTGAAATGAGTGAATTTGGGCAGGTCCTTCCTTTCTCTAGGCTTCAGTCTCATCCACAAACTGGAGCTGATTGGTTAAATGAGGCCTCAAGCTATGACATGAAGTGAGTATTTCTTAGCTAAAATGAGATAGGGCTGGAGAGGGGCAGAGACCCTGAAGTCTCTGAGCTAGATCATTTGGTGGTCATCCCTGATCCTCTGCAGTAGATGATGACAGTACCTCCTCAGAACCAGAAGTTAACTCATTTCTAAATCCCTCAGTCTACAGATGGTGCCACTGAGGCTCAGGGAGGGGAAGTGACTTCTGGAAGATCAAAGTGTAAACTGGTCGCAGAATGGAGATTTTAACCCAGGCTACCTGGCTTCCAGGTGAAGATTCTATCCACTAAACCAGTGTTTTTCAAAAGTTTCTTATCCTGACTCAGACTAAGAAGTACATTTATAATCACTACCTAGAACACAGTCACACATATATATGGTGTGTTTGGATAAAACATATTTGTAACAAAATATTCACAAAAATATGCATTTCTCCATGCAATAAGCTCTTCATGTTCTATTCTAATCTATCCCATCCCATCCCATCCCATCCCATCCCATTCCAATCCAGTTCATTTTAAAAGTAAAGTTATACTTGACATTTGAATTTGTTTTCACTTTGCTTGCTGTAAAGCAGGGGTTGGCAGTCTACAGCCTGCAGGCCAAATCCTACCTGACACTTTGTTTTGTAAATAAAGTTTTATTGGTATACAGCCACACCTATCATGTACGGAGTGTCTATGGCTGCTTTTGCACTACAGCAGCAGAGTTGAGTAGTTGCAACTGAGTTGGCATGTCCCACCAAGTCTGAAATACTTACTATCTGGCCATTTACAGAAAAAGTTTGTGAACCCCTCACCTCACTTTGTGCCAGGCTGAGTCTTTTAAGACCTCTTTTCGTGATTAAAGTGGGATGGAAAGGAGAGAAGATAGGGAGGGAAAGGCCTCTGGGCCCTGAGCCAGCATCTGCTTTCAGAGATTTTGGCCAGAGGGGAGGAGGGTGGAACCTGGGGTTCTGGGCACCCTTTGCTTGCTTGTCTGTACCCTGGAGGCTTCGTGTGTGCTACCAGCTTCTGGAGCCCCAGTTTTGGATTCATGGACCCTTGCTTAAGGGCCACAGAATGCAGCTTTTAAATTAGTGATTTTGAATTAGGTGGAAGGTGGAAGGAGTGAACCACACATGGTTTCCAGGCTGAGATCTTGCAGCTGGGGCCCAAGGAGACATCTATTAGTGAGTGACTGATTGGCAGGTCTTGGACTCTCCTGCCCCTACAGTTCTTAGTGGAAATGCTACGGTTTTCATCTCCATTGGCCCATGCTTTGACAGGTGCTGGGTTGTTACCAAGTCTTTGGGCAGCCAGTCCCCCTGCCCTGCTATCTTGTTGATCCATGATGAATGGGAGCTGCCATTTTGTGTGCAATGCAGAGACCCGGAGTCTGTTCTTAGTACCATGGCGAAGTGATGATGCCTTTCCCAAATGAAACATGACAAGTAGCACCTCAGTAATTGGGATTAGGATTAGTTACTCAGAATAAGTGAGGTGGATTTTTGTTGTTGTTAATTAGGAACAAATGTTCATACGCCCCTTGTTCAGCTCATAGAGACAGTGGTACTGAAACTGGTTTTACAAGTGACAAAGTCGGTTTTCTTTTTGAGGGTTATGGGTCTTTGTGCAGGACCACTTATGGAAATACATTCAGCTCAGTTTCTGTCCTACACATATTACAAAAACAGGTGGTTGAGTTTAATGTATGTTAACATGAGACCCACAGAGCTGTGTCCTGGGACCATGCTCCCCAGGCAAAGGGTACAGGGGTGTTTCTTGGAGAGGAAAGGGCACAGCTAGGGTCTTGCAGGTATGTCCTCTCCCCTGCTGTAATGACACCCCCTGAACTGTCCTAGGTTTAGTGATGACAGAGCCCTGCACCCCGCTGGGAGAGGCACACCCCACAAAGTCCCTGGATCCTGCCAAGGCTTTCTCATGTCACACAAGGCTCGTTCCCACTGCTCAGGAGCCCTACCTCCCTTGGTTCTCTGGCTTCTTGCCTTCTGTCTGGGCGTCTTCCTGCTCCTGTGACATCGAAGGCAGGCCTGGGAGGAAGGAAGGCCGGTAGAAGCCTCCCCAGTGCTCGGACCTGTCCCTTTCTCTGGGGTGGGGAGGTGGAGAGGGGTCCTTCCTCAGAGTCCAGCCCTGACCTAGGGGAGGAGTGAGGGAGGCCTTGGAAAGAGACAGTCAACACGTTCTGGGTCAAGGCAGAACAGAGACCAAGGTATGAGAGTCATAGGAAGATTTGTTTTCATAAAAGGAAGTACAATCCAATAATCTGAGCTGTCAGATATGTCTGGCTGCTAGGCGGTAAGGATGAGCAGAAATATGAGGAGATCTGGGAGACCCCCTTGGGCAGTGGTTCCAAAATTCCAGGCCCTATACCTGGGCTGATTCATGATCAATTACTACTGGTCTCTGATAAAACACAGAGAGTGTAGAACTTCTCCATAGAACTCATTTTTCAGATGCTGAGATTGTTGTCCCTACTTTCTTTGGTATTAAGATATAGCTTATTATATGAAATGATAGTGGTAACAGATTATTGCTATTTTCCTTTTGTCCCTTATTTGGTTGGCAACATCATAAAGTCTCCCAAAGAGTACTTTTGAAATTGTAGTCGTCCATAAAATCCAAATACCTGGAACCATTGATCTAATATAACTGTTTTGTACTTCCCAGAATATCTAAACTATCAGAATGAACTTCACACCACTCAGGCAGCACCATGACCAAAGAAGCCCCAATAATTCTCACCATTTGTGCCTTGGTCTTAAACCTTGAACCTCAGTTGTGTGTCTTGTTGGCCTGCAGTATAATGGGGACATTATATAAACAACGCCAAGCTCCTATTCACAGTTTGGGAAGTGCCTGGCCACTGAGCATGCCAGGACCAGAGCAATGGAGAACAGTGGGGATTGACCAGTAGGTAGCACTGGGTGGGCTTGGGGACTGGCACATGGACTGGCTGTGAGTCTGGCACCAGTGGGAGTAGTGGGTATTCTAATGCGCAAAGGCCAAGAGGTTTGCCATACTTGGACATATACAATAGATATCCATGCCAGGGGCCAGTTAGTGGGCGAGGTGAGGGTCACACCCAAGTGGTAATGAGTGAGGTCGTGTGGACAGAGGAGCAGTGGTATTCTCAGCAAATACTCCAGTTGCAGGAGGCTCCCAGGAAGAAGCAGAGCATCTGGTTGTAGAACAGAGCCCCTGGGGAGGGAGTGGCAAGAGAGAGGCAGGGGTCGTCAGGGTCCCACCAAATGGGGTGGGGTTGAGGACAGGGTTCAAGTCCAGCATAGAAATCAAATGCTGGGCAGAGAAACTGGACTGGAGCCCAGATGTAAGGCCTGAGGCCACCTGTGGTGAGGAAGAGGGTCAGAAGCAAGAGCAAGTTATGCTCAGTGCACCTGATCTCAAGGCCTGCTGTCAGTGAGTCTGAGATCATGAATGTCTTCCTGACCCGGTCAGCTTGGCTGCAGAACTGGGCTGGGCAGAATCTTCAGGGAGCGACCTCAGCATCTGGAGCTTTGAGGAGAGAGGAAGATCAGGGCTTCTGCTGTAGAAAGCAGTTCCTGCAGTGAATTCCCTGCAACACCAGTGGGCAAAGGAATTGTGTCAACTGTGCACACTCTCTCCTGCTCTTGGAGACCCACAGCATACATGAATGTATTCAAGGCCCTGAGAAACCCCGTGGGAAACAGGTAACTTTGCTTAATCCAGCATTCCCCAAATGATCAGAGCATAGGACCCTGTATCAGCCCCAAGCCTGTTAACCTTCCTTGACACGAAGGTCAACAGAACCCTGTGGGAAATGCTGCTCCAGAAAATAGACATAGAGGCCAACCAAACCCCTTGTACTTTGAGGTTTGTGTGCATGTGTGCGTGTATGCGTACACGCACACATGCACACCAGAGAGAGGGCGATGAATCTTCAAATGAACCACGGAAATTGTGCGTTAATACCACCACCTACTGCCTGAACTGGTCACCATAATGGGCTCTGACCTGAACACTGAGTCTTTGCTTTGGGTCCCTTCATTTCATTCCCAGGGAGGCTCTGGTTGGCTCACTTCCACAGAGGAAATTTGAAAAATTCAACAGGACAGATTTTGCATGACAATGCCACAACTCCTCCCATTCCCTCCCAGTGTCAGGGCAGTTATATTTCAATTTGTTTTTTTCATGGTATTTATTACCAGCATGTGTTCTAGGATGTGTCAAAGGCAGCCTGGGAAGCACTCAGCTCAACATGGTGACAGACCCCATCTGTGTGCAGAGGGTGAGATGCGCCTGGGAGGGCTCTACTTGTTAGAATAAAACCCCGAAGTTGGTCTCTGCTCTCAAGGAAGGGTGTTTAAGTTGTGAGGGATACCTGAGCAACCAGAGGTGACCTGGCTTCCTTTGTTACCAAACCAAACTTGGGTCCACTCACCTGTGTGCAGTAAACCAATCTACTGACCCTGGGTTGTGGTGAAGGCAAGTATGGTGTTTATTGCAAGGCATCCAACATAAGGCCAAGCAAGGAGAAAGGGCAGCTCATGCTCAAAAGACCCGAACTCCCTGATGGCTCTCAGGGAAGGGTTTTTAAAGACAGTGTGAGGAAGTGGGTCTCGGGGTGTATAATCAGCTTGTGTTCAATTCTCTGATTGGTTGATGGTGAGGTAACAAGTTGATGTTTTGGGAATCTCAATCATCAACCTTTTGGTTCCAGCTGTCTGGGGTCAGTGTGTGAACTTCTTCCACTTGGTGAGAGTTTCAATATCTGCAAAACAACTCAGGAATATGGCTCAAGATATTATCTATAGCCCTTGAGGAGGAACCAAAGGTCCTTGATTTTGTTTTATGGCTAAACTATTATTAGTTTGTCTTGCTTGACTGTTTACTTTGGTTCCGTGTTTTCTCACTTCTCTGATTAAATTTGCTCTTTGGAATTTGGGGAAGGACTAGGAGATAAAGCTTTTCTATAAGCAAGAGGCAAGGGACATGGGCGGGGGTTGGGTGGGGAGGGACATCTGTCCCTGGGAAGGCCCCACAGGGTCCTGCTCAGTTTCACCTTGAGCCTTACCTTCTTGGAGGAGGCAGCATTGCCTAGTGGCCTAGAGTCTGTATGGGCTGGAGCTTGACTGCCTGGACTTGAATTTTGGTTCCATCACTAACCAGCTGTTTGACCTTGGCAAGTTATTTAACCACTCTCAGCTCTAGTTCTCTAATCTTAATAGCATCTACCTTGTGGGTTGTAGTGAAGATTAAATATATGTAAACCTCTTAAATCACAGAAAAGGGTATGATAAATTCTAGCTATTATCACAGTTATTGGGAGGGTTCCTTGCTCTGATTCTTACTAACACCTTCATTTTAGTTTTGGATTCAGAAGTGGGGTTGGGGGAAGCTTGTTCCCTTTTAATTCTTGGCTCAGAAGTAGATATAAACTCCGTTTTTGGTTTTAAAGAGTCTACTGAGGAAGGACAACAGGGAAATAAATGCAAAGACTACAAGCATCATCATCCCAATCCAAAGCACACACACAACATTTATCCTCCTCCTTGGATTTAGAGTGAGGATTAAATCAGATAGTGTATGCACAGTACTTAGCACAGTGCATTTACATAGTAAATTTTCATTAAATTTGCTCTATTAATATGCTCCCAATGCCACAGTGGTGTTTGAGTCAGGGGAGGAATTTGCAGGGTATTCCATGTGTTTTCTAGTTTAATTCCCCTCTAATTAGGCATTTTGATAGAGGATCAGCGGCTCAGGCCAACATCCATCTGTGACTTCGATTGCACTGTTCCACCTTATCCCTGCTTCTTCTTCCTCCAATCAGAAATGCTCTTTGCATCCTTTCAACCTATATATAGTCTGTGCATCCTTCACTATTCTCTGTGATGTTTTCCTGGGATCATCCCAGGTACTTCCAATAGCTCCAAAGATCTAAGCCATGCAGTCTCCACTATTGGCAGGATTGATTCCATACAGTTGCTGAAACAGTGGAGGGGTGTAGCTCATTGCTATGGGCTAAATTGTGTCCTCCCCCAATTCATATGTCGAAACCTTAAAATCCCATGTTGATTGTATTGGAGATAGGTCCTTTAAGGAGGTAATTAAGGTTAAAGGCGGTCATAAAGGTGGAGCCCTGATCTGATATAATTAGTGCCCTTATAAAAAAGATACCAGAGATCTCTCTCTCTATCATGTAAGGACACAGTGAAAAGGTAGTCATCTGCAAGCCAAGGGGAGAACTCTCACCAAAAACTGAACCTTGCCAGAACCTTGATCTTGGAGTTTGCAGTCTGTGAAAATAAATTTCTGTTATTTAAGCAACCCAGTCTATAGCAATTTGGTATGGCAGCCCAAGCTGACGAATACCCTCATGTTCATTGCACCGGTCTAATACCCTGTGTTCTGCACTGGGGGAGTACTCAAATAAGAAAGGCCTTGTCTCTGACTTCAAATATCTTATTGCCATTACTAAGAGGGGCAGATAGAGACAAACATATGACTGGAGGCTAAGGGACCCCGTGATAAAGGTTTTGGTAAAAGTAGGCACAGTATGCCCTGGGGCATGGTGGTATATAATATGATGGTTAGGATTTGGAGTCACATAGACCTTGGTTTGAAACGTGCATTTGCAATGTGACCTCAGTCAAGTTACTTATCCTTTCGGAACCTCAGTTTCCTCATTGTAACATAAGGATAATAATAATAATAAAATAATAATTCAAACGGTTATTATGAGGAATAAATGAGGTTAAGCAGGCAAGGTACTTAGAATAGATGCGTGGAAAAGTACTCACAGTTATTTATAATATTATTGTTAATAGCACATGGAAAGGACGTCATATGGCTGGAAGGATGGTCAAAAATCTTCCAGAGGAGACAAAACTAGAGGTGAGTTTTATAGGATGAGTAGCAGTTAACCAGAAGAAGAAAGGTATGAGAGACATTTGAGGTAGAAGGAACAAAATTTGTAATTATTGGGGACAGGAAATTATGTGCTACATTTGAGGGATTTCCAATAGATCAGTACGACATGATAAACTCTCAGTGAGTGCAGGGGCTGTGGTTGGAGGGCACAGGGAGTGGCGGGGGTGAGGAACAAGAAATGTAGTTAGGAGCTACGAAGGCAGAGTTTGAACTTTATTCTGAAGACTTTGGGGATCCATTGAAGAATGTTGAAGAGTAGGGCTTGGAGTCATCATCAGATTTACATTTTTGAAAGGCAATAATGTGGAAGATAGGATCGATTGAGAAGGGGTTGATAGGAGACGGAGAGACTCATATAGATATTTAATGATTAAAGGAGAAAAGACAAGGGTCTGAATTAAGACGATAGCAATGGGGACAGAAGTTGACAGATCTAAGAGATTGGGAGACTAGATGGGGAGAAGGATGAGGAGGGGGCCATAGGTAAGGGGAGAGAGAAAGATAGAGAAAATGGATAGAATTGACTCCTGAATTTCTGTCTTGGTCTCAGGATAGATGGTGGTCTCTTTCTCTGAGATTGGAATGGCTTCGAAGTGGAATGGGAGAGATGCATGTGGGACATGAGTTTTTGGTGTCTGTGGGTCATCTGTAGAGAGATGTCCTTCAGTAAGATCTGAATATAGAATTCTAAAGCTCTGCAGAGAGCTCTGGGCTGGAGACAGATTTGGGTTTATCTTCATACTGGCAGTTGAAACTGAGGTTTGAACAAGGTAACTTACGAGAGAAGTGTGTAAAACTGAAGGCTAAGGAAAGAATGTGGTGAACATAGATATTTCAGGGAAAGAGGAGAAATCAGAGTCAGTAAAGTGACGATTGAGTGGTCAAAGGGTCAGGAGGAGGGAGTGGTGCCACTCAATCAAATTGGAAGAGAAAGCTTTAATAAGGAGGAAGTGGAAGCAATGCTAGTGTCACAGAGAGGCCAGATAAGTTAAGGCAAGGTGGATCTGATAGTCAGTCACTAGTGGTCTCAAGGGAATTGTTTAAAGCTGAGGAGTGAATGGGAATTGAGAAAGCTTGACTGTTAAGTGAGGGCTAAAGAAAGAAGGTTACCTGAGGAAGGGTATGGGCTATAAGTGGCCCCCCTTTCAAAGAAAGGAGAGACTTGTGCACATTTATAATCTGTGGGGAAGGAAGCAGTGGAGAGGAAAGGGTTGAAGTTATAGGAAATAGTGGTTGATGGCACCAATCTCCTGAAGCGACCTTCTGTACCTCAGAAAGGTCTGCAGAGTGCAGGTTGAAAGTCTAGCTTTAGGAGGAGAGACACCTCTCTCACTGAGGAAGTAGGGGAAGGAGAAAGAGACATATGCAGATAAAGTAAGTTTGAAGGTGACAAGATACGGAGTTGTCTGGATGACTTGGATTTCTCTTTGGGATAAGAGGAGAGGTCGCCTGCTGAGATGAGGAGCTTGAAAAGGGGGTAATAGTTTGGAATAGGACTGGAATGGGGGAGAAAGCTGCTAGGGACATATAGAAAATCTCTCAGTAGCACAGAAGCCTTAGCATTTGTAATAGGATCTATATGGGAAAGGAGAATTGAGCATCATGAAGAAAGAACAATTAAAGTGGTGTTCATCGTGAAGAAAGAAAAGGAGCTACAAGGGGACAGACAGATTGGGAGGTTGTAACATGGCCAATGGATTGGAGGTCTCCCTTAGACATGAGCTGGGAGTAAGAGAATCAAAAATTTGCATGTTGGACTTCAAAAATGGTCAGAGAGCAGGACAGGTTGGTAAGATTTCAGAGGTGGAAGAAGGGCAAGCTTCTAGATGTGCTAATGGATGCTTATGGTGGCTAAAGTAAATGAGCAGGAATCTTTTGTATTAAAAAGGGTGAGGAAGGAGGACCTTCAAGATGACAGAAAGACGTGGAGATCACCTTCCTCCCCACAAATACATAAAAAATACATCTACATGTGTAACAACTCCTACGGAACACCTACTGAATGCTGGCAGAAGACCTCACACTTCCCAAACGCCATGTGGCTGACAGGGTCTTAGTGCTCCAGCCTGGTGTCAGCCCTGAGCTTCTGAGGTGAGAGAGCCGAGTTCAGGACATTGGACCACCAGAGAACTCCTGGCCCTACGTGACATCAATCGGCGACAGCTTTCCCAGAGATCTCCATCTCAACACTAACACCCAGCTTCACTCAATGACCAACAAGCTCCAGTGCTGTACACCCCCATGCCAAACAACTAGCAAGACTGGAACACAACCCCACGCATTAGCAGAGAGGTTGCCTAAAATCACACCCCAAAACACACCATCGGATGCAGCCCTGCCAACCAGAAAGACAAGATCCAGCCTCATCCACCAGAGAACAGGCACCAGTCCCCTTTACCAGGAAACGTACACAACCCTCTGAAACAACCTTACCCACTGGGGACAGACACCAAAAACAATGGGAACTACAAACCTGCAGCCTGTGAAAAGGAGACTCCAAACACAGTAAGTTAAGCAAAATGACAAGACAGAGAAATACACAGCAGATGAAGGAGCAAGGTAAAAACCCACCAGACCAAAAAAATGAAGAGGAAATAGGCAGTCTACCTGAAAAAGAATTCAGAGTAATGATGGTAAAGATTATCCAAAATCTTGGAAACAGAATGGAGAAAATACAAGAAATGTTTAATAAGAAACTAGAAGAACTAAAGAGCAAACAAACAGTGATGAACAACACAATAAATCAAATTAAAAATTCTCTAAAAGGAATCAATAGCAGGATAGCTGACGCAGAAGAATGAATAAGTGATCTGGAAGATAAAATAGTTGAAATAGCTACCACAAAGCAGAATAAAGAAAAAGGAATGAAAAGAATTGAGGACAGTCTCAGAGACCTCTGGGACAACATTAAATGCACCAACATTCGAATTATAGGGGTCCCAGAAGAAGAAGAGAAAAAAAAAGGGACTGAGAAAATATTTGAAGAGATTATAGTTGAAAACTTCCCTAATATGGGAATGGAAATAGTCAATCAAGTCCAGGAAGTACAGAGAGTCCCATACAGGATAAATCCAAGGAGAAACACGCCAAGACACATATTAGTCAAACTATCGAAAATTAAATACAAAGAAAAAATATTAAAAGCAGCAAGGGAAAAACAACAAATAACATAAAAGGGAATCCCCATAAGGTTAACAGCTGATCTTTCAGCAGAAACTCTGCAAGCCAGAAGGGAGTGGCAGGACATACTTAAAGTGATGAAAGGGAACAATCTACAACCAAGGTTACTCTACCCAGCAAGGATCTCATTCAAATTCGGCAGAGAAATTAAAACCTTTAGAGACAAGCAAAAGCTAAGAGAATTCAGCACTGCCAAACCAGCTTTACAACAAATGCTAAAGGAAGTTCTCTAGGCAGGAAACACAAGAGAAGGAAAAGACCTACAATAACAAACCCAAAACAATTAAGAAAATGGTAATAGGAACATGCATATCGATAGCTACCTTATATGTAAATGGATTAAGTGCTCCAACCAAAAGACATAGACTGGCTGAATGGATACAAAAATAAGACCCATATATATGCTGTCTACAAGAGACCCACTTCAGCCCTAGGGAAACATACAAACCAAAAGTGAGGGGGTGGAAAAAGATATTCCATGCAAATGGAAATCAAAAGAAAGCTAGAGTAGTAATTCTCATAGCAGACAGAACAGACTTTAATATAAAGACTATTACAAGAGACAAAGAAGGACACTACATGATGATCAAGGAATCAATCCAAGAAGAAGATATAACAATTGTAAATATTTATGCACCCAACATAGGAGCACCTCAATACATAAGGCAAATGCTAACAGCCATAAAAGGGGAAATCGACAGTAATACAACAATAGTAGGGGACATTAACACCCCACTTTCACCATTAGATGGATCAACAAAAATGAAAATAAATAAGTAAACACAAGCTTTAAATGACACATTAAACAGGATGGACTTAATTGATATTTAGAGGACATTCCATCCAAAAAAAAACAGAATACAATTTCTTCTCAAGTGCTCATGGAACATTCTCCAGGATAGACCATATCTTGGGTCACAAATCTAGCCTTGGTAAATTTAAGAAAACTGAAATCATATCAAGTATCTTTTCCGACCACAATGCTATGAGACTAGATATCAATTACAGGAAAAAAAAAACTGTAAAAAATACAAACACATGGAGGCTAAACAACCCATTACTGAATACCCAAGAGATCACTAAAGAAATCAAAGAGGGGGCTTCCCTGGTGGCGCAGTGGTTGAGAGTCCGCCTGCCGATGCAGGGGACACAGGTTCGTGCCCCTATCCCGGAAGATCCCACATGCCGCGGAGCGGCTGGGCCCGCGAGCCATGGCCGCGGAGCCTGTGTGTCCGGAGCCTGTGCTCCGCAACGGGAGAGGCCACAGCAGTGAGAGGCCCGCGTACAGCAAAAAAAAAAAAAAAAAAAAAAAAAAAAGAAATCAAAGAGGAAATAAAAAAATACCTAGAAACAAATGACAATGAACACGACGACCTAAAAGCTATGGGATGCAGCAAAAGCAGTTCTAAGAGGGAAGTTTATAGCAATAAAATCCTACCTCAAGAAACAACAAACATCTCAAATAAACAACCTAACCTTACACCTAAAACAATTAGAGAAAGAAGAACAGAAAAACCCCAAAGTTAGCAGAAGGAAAGAAATCATAAAGATCAGATCAGAAATAAATTAAAAAGAAATGAAGGAAATGATAGCAAGGATCAATAAAACTAAAAGCTGGTTCTTTGAGAAGATAAACAGAATTGATAAAACATTAGCCAGACTCATCAGGAAAAAAAGGGAGAAGACAAATCAATAGAATTAGAAATGAAAAAGGAGAAGTAACAACTGACACTGCAGAAATACAAAGGATCATGAGAGATTACTACAAGCAACTCTATGCCAATAAAATGGACAACCTGGAAAAAATGGACAAATTCTTAGGAAAGCACAACTTTCCAAGACTGAACCAGGAAGAAACAGAAAATATGAACAGACCAATCCCAAGCACTGAAATTGAAACTGTGATTAAAAATCTTCCAACAAACAAAAGCCCAGGACCAGATGGCTTCACAGGCAAATTCTATCAAACATTTAGAGAAGAGCTAACACCTATTCTTCTCAAACTCTTCCAAAATATAGCAAAGGGAGGAGCACTCCCAAACTCATTCTACGAGGCCACCATCACCTTGATAATAAAACCAGACAAAGATGTCACAAAGAAAGAAAACTGCAGACCAATATCACTGATTAATGTAGATGCAAAAACCTCAACAAAATACTAACAAACAGAATCCAACAGCACATTAAAAGGATCATACACCATGATGAAGTGGGGTTTATCCCAGGAATGTAAGGATTCTTCAATATACGCAATTCAATCAATGTGATAAACCATATTAACAAATTGAAGGAGAAAAACCATATGATCATCTCAATAGATGCAGAAGCTTTTGACAAAATTCAACAGCCATTTATGATAAAAACCCTCCAGAAAGTAGGCATAGAGGGAACTTACCTGAACATAATAAAGGCCATATATGACAAACAAACAGCCAACATCATTCTCAATGGTGAAAAACTGAAACCATTTCCTCTAAGATCAGGAACAACATAAGGTTGTCCACTCTCACCACTATTATTCAACATAGTTTTGGAAGTGCTAACCACAGCAATCACAGAAGAAAAAGAAATAAAAGGAATCCAAATCGGAAAAGAAGTAAAGCTGTCACTGTTTGCAGATGACATGATACTACACATATGGAATCCTAAAGGTGCTACCAGAAAACTACTAGAGCTAATCAATGAATTTGGTAAATTAGCAGGGTACAAGATTAATGCATAGAAATCTCTGGCATTCCTATACACTAATGATGAAAAATCTGAAATAGAAATTAAGGAAACATTCCCATTTACCACTGCAACAACAACAACAAAAATACCTAGGAATAAACCTACCTAAGGAGACAAAAGACCTGTATGCAAAAAACTATGACACTGATGAAAGAAATCAAAGATGATACAAACAGATGGAGAGATATACCATGTTCTTGGATTGGAAGGATCAACATTGTGAAAATGACTATATTACCCAAAGCAATCTACAGAGTCAATGCAATCCCTATCAAATGATCAATGTCATTTTTCACAGAACTAGAACAAAAAATTTCACAATTTGTGTGGAAACACAAAAGACCCCAAATAGCCAAAGCAATCTTGAGAAAGAAAAATGGAGTTGCAGGAATCAGGCTCCCTGAATTCAGACTATACTACAAAGCTACAATAATCAAGACAGTATGGTGCATGCACAGAAAGAGAAATATAGATCAATGGAACAGGATAGAAAGCCCACAGATAAACCCATGCACATATGGTCACCTTATCTTTGATAAAGGAGGCAAGAGTGTACAATGGAGAAAAGACAGCCTCTTCAATAAGTGGTGCTGGGAAAGCTGGACAGCTACATGTTAAAGAATGAAATTAGAACACTCCCTAACACCATACACAAAAATAAGCTCAAAATGGATTAAAGACCTAAATGTAAGGCGAGAAACTATCAAACTCTTAGAGGAAACATAGGCAGAACACTATGACATAAATCACAGCAAGATCCCTTTTGACCCACCTCCTAGAGAAATGGAAATAAAAACAAAAATAAACAAATGGGACCTAATGAAACTTCAAAGCTTTTGTACAGCAAAGGAAACCATAAGCAAGGCAAAAAGACAACCCTCAGAATGGGAGAAAATATTTGCAAATGAAGCAACTGACAAAGGATTAATCTCCAAAATATATAAGCAGCTCATGCAGCTCAGTATCAAACAGACAAACAACCCAATCCAAAAATGGGCAGAATACCTAAATAGAGATTTCTCCAAAGAAGATATACAGATTGCCAAGAAACACATGAAAGGATGCTCAACATCACTAATCATTAGAGAAATGCAATCAAAACTACAATTTTCACCTCACACCAGTCAGAATGGCCATCATCAAAAAATCTACAAACAATAAATGCTGGAGAGGGTGTGGAGAAAATAGAACCCTCTTTCACTGTTGGTGGGAATGGAAATGGATGCAGCCACTATGGAGAACAGTATGGAGGTTCCTTAAAAAACTAAAAATTGAACTACCATATGACCCAGCAATCCCCCCTACTCGGGAGCATTTTCTCAGGGCCTATACCCCGAGAAAACCATGATTCAAAAAGAATCATGTACCACAATATTCATTGCAGCACTATTTACAGTAGCCAGGACATGGAAGCAACCTAAGTGTCCATCGACAGATGAATGGATAAAGAAGATGTGGCATGTATATACAATGGAATACTACTCAGCCATAAAAAGAAACGAAATTGAGTTATTTGTAATGAGGTGGATAGACCTAGAGTCTGTCATACAGAGTGAAGCAAGTCAGAAAGAGAAAAACAAATACTGTAGGCTAACACATATATATGGGATCTGAAAAAAAAAATGGTTCTGAAGAACCTAGGGCCAGGACAGACACAGATGTAGAGGATGGACTTAAGGACACGGGGAGGGGGAAGGGTAGGCTGGGACGAAGTGAGAGAGAGGCATGGACATATATACACTACCAAATGTAAAACAGATAGCTAGTGGGAAACAGCGGCATAGCACAAGGAGACCAGCTTGGTGCTTTGTGACCACCTAGAAGGGTAGGATATGGAAGGTGGGAGGGAGAAGTAAGAGGGAGGGGATATGGGGATGTATGTATACATATAGCCGATTCACTTTGTTATACAGCAGAAACTAACACAACAATGTAAAGCAGTTATACTCCAATAAAGTTGTTTAAAAAAATATAAAAAATAAAAAGGGTGAGCGTCTTGGATGCATTTTCTACATCAGTGATTCTCAAATTATAATATGCATGTGGGTCACTAAAGGATTTTGTTAAAATACAGATTCTGATTCATGAAGTCTAGGGTGGGATTCTACCTTTCAATAAGCATCTTCAGTGATGCTGGTTCTGGTGGTCCACAGACCACACTTTAAGATGCAAGATCTAAATGGACGTTGAAATGGTCCAGGATCAAGGTAGGCCCAGGGCTGGAGAGAAAGTCCATGCCTGCAGCCTCCATGATCGAGGGTGCTCCTGATTGCTATCATGGAAGGGAGATGGAGTAGGACAGAGCAGAAGTGTGAGGGGAGCCAGCTCTGCCTGGCATGTCCCACAGCAACCTCCCCACAATAAGAGAGAAGGCTGCTAATTGGCTAGGAACACTCGATATTAATTAACTCAATAGAATCGGTCCCTTGAAGCCTGTTTTGCATAATTAATGAATGCTCAGCTATAAGCTGCTGAAAACACTGAAGCCAAAGTGTTGCAATTTTCCGATCAGCTAAGCAGAAACACCACAATCAATACTGTTTGTGGACACAGAGCAAAGCTTAACTCTTGCTAATTACCAAGATTGGGTAGAGAGCCCTTGGCTTTGCCATGTCCTAATGGGGGGAGGCAGGGCTGGACTGAGACACGTGGACACCCTAGGCAGGCTGATAACTTGATGCCTCTCCAACAAAATATTCTTTAAATATTTGTTCAATATTTAATTAGAGAAGAAGCTGAGTGTAGCCTTGAGGAAGAGCAAAGCCGGAAGGTGCTGGGCCAGGTGCACTTTCTCCTCTGTTGTCTCAAGCAATTCAGCTCTGGCCCAGATTTTTTTTTTAACATACTTAGCAAAACAAGACCCTGAAGTTACAGGCCCACCCTCCTTAGAAAGCAGGTTTGCTACCACCTCTACGTATTACTGGAGATGCCCCTGGGAGGCCCTGCCTTCCACTCTAAGTTGCTCTCTGAAGGGCTTTTTCTAAGAGCTCTTTCACCAAATAGATTTTTTACATCTTGTTACACTTCTAGAGAATTTTAACCTCACTTTTTGAGTAACTCTGTGGATAACTGCTCAGATGCCAGCGTCTTTGTCTCTGGGGGATGGTGCTGGGATAGGTCAGTCTCCTTAGCACTCAACCAGGGCTGCAGTTAGTGGGGAGAGCTGGTTCTTTGGTGCTTACTTAAGCCATTGGTTGGATGATTTGAAGAGAAGTCCTTGTTACTTAGAAACCTAAATTCTGAGCCAAACTTTCTAGGTTCAAATTTCATTTCTGCTATGTATGAATAGTTACCTGGCAATGGGTAGGGTACTTAACTTTTCTGAGCCTCCTGTCCCCCATCTGTAAAATGGAGATAATAATAGTGGTCTCTTCTAATGTTCTTCTGAGAATAAGTGAGTTACTAATGGGGAGCACTTAAACAGTTCTTGACATGTAATAGCATTCAATAAATGTTAACTATCATAATAATTATTATTATGTGTGTTATTAGCTGTGTTAGTTTTCTATGCTGCATAACAAATTATCACAAAATTAGTGACCTAAAACAACACACATTTTAACATTTAAAAATCAATTAAGGGCTTCCCTGGTGGCACAGTGGTTGAGAGTCCGCCTGCCAATGCAGGGGACACTGGTTCGTGCCCCGGTCCGGGACGATCCCACATGCCGTGAAGTGGCTGGGCCCGTGAGCCATGGCCGCTGAGCCTGTGCGTCTGGAGCCTGTGCTCCACAATGGGAGAGGCCACAACAGTGAGAGGCCCGCATACCGCAAAAACAAAAAAAAAAAATCAATTAATATACCATATCAACAGAATAAAGGACAAAGCCACATGATCAATTCAATAGATGCAGAAAAAGCATTTGATGAAATCCAACCCTCCTTCATGATAACACACTCAACAAATTAGGAATAGAAAGGAACTTACTCGGAGTTGTCCTAATCTTGGAAAGAACCAAGATGGGAGAAAAGACCCACAAGTATGAAACCCACATACACAGAACATAGGCATCATTTTATTCATAAACCCAAGGAGACTGAGAATCATCTGAGCACAAATAATTAGTGGAGCACCTTTGATGTACAAAATGCTATGCTAGACACCTTTATTCAGACAATGTCATAATAGCAATATCCACTATTAAAAATAATATTAAATTGAAAAAAAAGAAAGGAACTTCCTCAACTTCATAAAGTGCAGCTATGAAACTCCACAGCTAACATCTTACTTAATGTTGAAACCCTGAATGCTTTCCCCTCTAAGATCAGAAGTGAGACAAAGATCACCATTAAGAGCTTCTGTTCAACATTGTACTGGAGTGTCTAGCCAGGGCAATTAGGTAAGAAAAAGAAGTAAAAGTCATTCATATTAGAAAGGAAGAAGTAAGACTATATGTATTCACAGGTGACATGATCCTGTATATAGAAAATCCTAAGGGACCAACTAAAAATGGTTAGAACTAATAAACAAGTTCAGCAAGATTTCAGGATACAAGATTAATAAACAACAATCCATTGTATTTCTATACACTTACATTGATCAGTCCAAAAAAGGACATTAAGAAAAATAATTTCAGTTACAATAACATAAAATAGTTTAGGAATAAGTTTTTTTTTTAAAGTGAAAAATTGATACTGTGAAAACTACAAAACATTGTTAAAACTAAAGAAGATCCAAATAAATGGAAGGACATCCCATGTTTATGGATCAGAAAACTTAATATTGTTAAGATGGCAATATTCCAAAACTGGTTTATAGATTCAACACAATCTTATAACCCCAGCTGTCTTCCTTGAGGAAGCTGGCAAGCTGATCCTAAAATCATTTGGAAATTCAAGGGGTCATGATAGGCAAAACAATCTTGAAAAAGAACAAAGTTAGAGGACTCAGGTTTCTTGATTTCAAAATTTACCATAAAGCTACAGACAGTGTGGTATTGGGATAAGGATAAACATAGGGCTCAATGGAATAGAATCGAGAGTCCAGAAATAAATCTGACATTTATGGTCAATAGATTTTTGACAAGGGTGCCAAAAATTCAGTGGGGGATAGAGTGGTCTTTTCATCAAATTGTGTGTGTGTGTTTGTGTATGTTTTAAGCACTAGTAATATGTTTATTGGAATTTCAACAGGGATATGTACAAGTAGAAATATTGGGCATTCTGGTTTGTAATACTGGATTTTTAAGTCATTTACTGTACACCTAACATGTGCCAGGCATTTTATTAGGCGCTGGTGGTACAAGGCAAGTTAAACAGATATAGTCCATTAACCCCCTCTGTGATCATAGATAAGCTGGACCTACTTTACTTAATACATGTGGTGGCTACGTTGCTTGATGCATATACATATAGAATTCTAATAGCTTCCTACTGGATAGACTCTTTTATTATTATGAAATCTCTGTTTATCTCTAGTAAATAGATATTTGATTTTTTTTAACCAAGAGCTATTAAAAGTGTTTAATGAGATAGATATCCATCAGAAGTGGCAGAAATTGATGGCAGAAAACTGGTTTTTGAAATAACAATCAAAATTCCTATGGAATGTGAGAAAGAAAAAAAACAACCTGAGATCTAATTAGTAAGAGAAGGAAGCCAATAAAATGACTAGTGGGGCTTTTTAGTTGATTAAGGCTTTTTGCAAAATATGATTTTTGTAATGCTTTTTGTCTTAATGTCTATTTAAGTATAGCTATCCCAGTTTTTGATTAGTGTTTTCATGGTATATCTTCTTTCATGCTTTTACTTTCATCCATTCTGTAATCTTATATTTAGGTTGCCAACCAACACCCTCTGGGGTTTACCAGGATCCTTCCCTCTTTGGAAGAAAGTGTCAGACAAAAATAGATGAGGCCCCACAAGGTCTGAAGGTCAACTTTGAATCATCCAATATCTGATTGTAATTAAGGTGACCTTCCAAAAGCAGAAGTAAATTCTCTCTGGAGTAAAATACCAGAGCCACAAATGATTTCTACAATTTATTATACACATTGTGCAGCACACAGTAAAAAAATAGGCATGCAAGAAGATAAGATTTATGAAAAATACAAGAGAAAAAAACAGACAAAAAGACATATTCACTAAAGATCCTGATGTTAGATTTTAAAATAATTATATTAAAAATCTTAAAGAGTAAATATCGAGATGGGAAAAAATTGGCAGAGAACTAGAAACTATCAAAAAGAATTAAATGGAAATTGTGGAACTAAAAACTTCTTCCCTCTTGGAAGATCATGAGCTCCAATTTTTTGTCACTCCATCTTTATGGTTTCTGAAAACTTTGCTCAGTTTCTCAGCCTCTCAATCACTGCTCTTGCTTTTGGATTTGTCCTTTGCTTCTAGGGAAAGCCCAAATGCTAGGCTAAACTCTCTTGTTTCTCTACTTTATTCTTACCATGTCCTAAATTTTTAAGTAATAGTTTCCTACCTGTTCAAACAGATTTTCGAGATATTTTGTTTTGATTGTGTAATTGTTTTTAGAGAAAGATGTGGGCCAGAACAACCTAGTCTGCTATTGCCAGAAGCAGAACCACCACAGAGTTTTTCCAAGATTTTCATGTGGGCTTAATTGATTATGCAAAGTTAGACCATAGTCCTGGAATTTAAAATGAGACTTTTCTGTTTCCTACAGAAGAAAGGAGGGAAGTGCTTACCAACCAGAAGCTGAATGAACACCACATCCCAATTCTTTAGCCCCTGAAATTCACAGGTTTACTTTTACACCCAGGTATAATCTAAGATCACCTGTGAGAATTACCCTATGGTCAGCAAGGGAGGAGCTGGTGTTTTGATACTTAGGGAAGATCTCATGATACTCAGGGGAAGTGCAGGGAACTTAGTGGTTCTACTCTTACCTTAGGGGATTTCAAAAAGTATTTGTAAGAGTTGCTGATAGCATGCATTTTAGAGATGTCTATTATTGTGCTGAGGGTTTAACTTTCTTTGAGTAACACTTTACATGTTAAGCATCTCTCTCTGTTATAAGGCACAGGGCTGATTTCTTTATAATTTAGTACTGTTTCAGTTGAGGAAAGAGACTGGGATAAGAGTCTGCTTTCCAATATTTGACAGAAAGGAGGTACTTACCACTTTGCTCTGGTCGCCTTTCAAAACGGACTGAAGAGCTTCCGGAAAAGAACTGAATCTCATTTCTGGGAAGCTCCCCTATCCAAACAATTGCTTTGGCTGAAATTTATGCTTTCCTTGGGGCCCTCTGATAATTCCCTAAATTGTGTGCTAATATGTGGAGAACTGCTAAAGTGGCTGTCACCTTGAGTGGCATAATTATAGGTTGTGTACAACCCTTGATAAGAAAATGGAGAGGAAAAAATCTTCGAGACTGAAAAAAAACAAAAAAACAATACACACCTGAAGATAATGAAGGTAGTAATGAATCCTGAAGGGCACAGAATTGTTTTCCAGGGGTGAGAAAAAGTGAAATAGAGAGAAAAGTTCCATGTTGAACCCAGGGGCAATTTCTAGTCTCCTTTGTGCCCCTGATAGTCAGGAGAGCAATGGTTAGCATGAGGAGAGGCTGTATGGAAAAGTCTGGGCTTTGGAGGAGAAGGAGGAAGCTCAGACTCTGGCTCTACCACTTACTCAGTGCATGATCTGAGACTATTATTCACTTTTTCGAGCCTCATCTGTAAGATGGCAATGATCACTCTAGCTTCATTCACTGGGTTGGTGTGAGGATGAAATGTGGAAACCATTGTGAAAGTAGAATATTTAGCATGATCAGATGGAAAAAAGAAGAGCCAGGTGTGGTTAGTTTAGTGTTGTGGCTATATATGTAGGTTTTGGAGTCAAACAGGCCTGGGTTTGAATCCCACTTTTTATTTCCTCTACTGTTCAGATTAAAGGAAATAATGCATATAGAGTGCTTAGCATAGATTCTGCCATATGGCAAATGCTCAGTAAAGGTTATCTGCTATTATTATTATTGTTGTCTTTGTGATGATGATGATGATGACAATGACGATGATAATTATGACAATGTAGGGGAGCTGCTTATTTGTTTTTGCCCATTCTGAGATCAGGACATCGTTTGTTATAGTCAGATTAGGTCCCCCATATCAAAACATATGTCTTTAACTGGATGTCATTTCAATGTAAGATCTAAAGAGATTGACAAAAAGAACTCTGGAGAATTTTTGAACTCATGCTCTAGAATGTATTCTACCTTGACCTCAACATAAATATATGCAGACAATTATAAATTGACCTAGAAAGTGTTCTAATGAAAATATCCACTGGTTCCTCATGAGGAGCTAATAGGCAGCATTATTAGAGAGACGAGGGGGATATGTTTTTTCTGGACTGGTAAGGATTCTTATTGGATTCTAAAGATTTTGTACATTTTAATGCTCTTTTCCTGCAATATTTGAGTTGGAATCTTTCTTTCTCATACATCAGGAACCTTAAAAGTATAGTCAGCTTCTGATTATCTGGGGATGAACAGAATGGTTTGATGAGCAAGGTGTAGCAGGGGCCTGGTAGATGCTCATCTTCCCAGAAAGGCTGGGACAAGAGCTTGGCTTACCATTTACCCTCAGTGGCAGCTGAGGTCAAGGGATAACAGGGAAGCTGAGAAGGAGGAAATGCTCTAGTTTAAAGGAAGTTGTAGGCCTAGATGCAACATTTGGTTAGCAATAGAGAAAACACTAGATTTCTTTTTTAATTAATTATTTTCTCTCACCTTCCTTGATATTATCTTACCTTTCTTTTTTCTAACTTCTTGATTTTAATGCTTAATCGGTTTGAGGCAGAGTGTGTAGATTGGAAATGAAAACGATAAAAAGAAATGATTTTTCATCTGAATGATGTTTTGGCTGCATCCTATAGATTTTAGTATGTAATGTTTTCATTTTCATTATTTCCCAGGGATTTTTATGTACTCGTTAAGGTTTTTTTCAGCAGCAGCTAACAGAAAACCCTGATTCAAATGCCTTGAGGAGTTATGATTTCCCATAACAAGGAGTTTGAAGCAGGAATATTTCAGGGTTCGTTTATTCAGAAGTTTAATGATAACTTCAAGGACCCATGTACATTCTTGACTGTTCTGTCCTGCCATCATCAGTATATAGGGCTTGTCTTTAGGCTAGTTCCTTTCATGGTGGTAAGATGCAGATTTTGGTATCACATGCCCATGAAAGTTTCCAGATGCAGAAAAGAGACTGTTTCTTTTTAGCAATGAAGTAAGACTTTCACAGAAGTCACTCATCAGACTGTTCTTCAAAGTTCATTTGCTAGGATTATTTTATGTGTTCCTTCCTAAACTAATCACTGGCAGTGGGAGCGAGACCACTGATTTGATTTAAACCAATCAAGATTCATGTCCTGCAAATGCGACTGGAATCCACCTCACCTGAAACAGATGATGTCCTAGAGAAGAGGGGATATATGAACAAGCACAGGTTAAAGTTCAAAATAAGGAAGGGAGGAAAATGATTACAGGAAATGCAACCAGCAATAACTAGTACTTTCTGCAATTGTGTTTTGATTTCTTCTTCCTCTTCTTCTCTCTTTTTTTTTTTTTTTTTTTGGCCATGCTGCGCAGCTTGCTGGATCTCAGTTCCCTGACCAGGGATTGAACCTGGGCCCCTGGCAGTGAAAGTGCCCAGTCCTAAACACTGGACTGCCAGGAAATTCCCTTGATTTCTTCTTAAACTTAGGAATTGTTTAGGGTATTGGAGAAAGTTTTAAAATTTAAAAATAGAGATTTTGTTTTGTTTCTACTTTAATTTTGAATTATGGATAATAATATGGTTCAATGTTTTTACTTTTTGAAATTTTTGAGGGTTTTTTTTGTCTCATATATAGAGAATTTTCGCATGACATGGCCATGTGAGAATAAAGAGTAGTTTCTGTTCTTAAGTTGAAACTGTTAATTATGTCCTTCAGACTTTCTGTATCTTAACCTTTTATTAACTTGATATTCTTCTAAACTTTCTATTTTGAAATAATTTTAGATTTACAGAAAAGTTTGCAAATATAGTACAGGTAGTTTGCATGACCTCTTCACTTAGCTTTCCCTAATGTTAGTCAACATAACTGTCATACACTTGTAAAAGCTAAGAAATTAACTTTAGTACAAATTTATTATAAATTTATTATTACCTAAACTACAGATTTTCTTCATATTTCACCAGTTTTCCCAATAATGTTTAACTTGAGCTTTAAAGACTAAGATGTGTTAAAATGTCCAGTTGGCCTCTTTCTCTTTGCATTTCCAGCAATTTTTGGCTTCATATATTTTAATTCTAAATAATTTACCACATGTACCTTTAAGACAATTTTATGTTAATGTGGATCTTACCCCTTATCATTTTAATGTGACCTTTTAAATCCCATGTAATGCTCTTTCTTTGAATTCAGTATTTTCTGAGGGCAACAAAGCCTGACTTCTTTTATTTTAAATTTGCCTAGTATTCTTCCCTCCATTTGTTTACTTTCAGCTTTATGAGTAACTTTGTTTGAGTGTGTATCAGTTGGGGGTCCTGGTAGAAAACAGATGCCGTGCTCAAACTGGATAATTTGATGAGAATTTAACAAAGGAACCATTTGTAGAGGTGTGCACATGTGGAGAAACCACTAGGAACAGTGCAGTACCCTTGTACTTAGCAATGGGGCACCATTATCACCCCTGTGTCAGTTATTAGAACCTGAGGAGAGGACCTGTCTGATGGGAGTTGTGGCCTTTGGTGGCAGGAGGCAGCCAGCATAGTGACTCTACATGACAGAAGCAACGAAATAAGTGCCCTGACTTCACACTCTTCCCTCCTTCAGAGCTCCTGTTGGTGCCTCCTATGACCAAACCTAGCTGGAAGCCAGAGGGCAGTCATCGCAGTGATACATTGGTGTCGGTTGGCCTCTTGACTCACAAAGCAGTGGAGAATGGCAGAGAGTGGATCTGGAGAGCAAATTAAAGATGTCTAGGACAAGATGTGTTGTTTTATATAGAAGCTAGATTTAGATTATTTGACTCAGTCTGAGAATTCTTTTTATGTATTAGGTTAATGTCTTGCTTTAACACTTATTGTCTTATCAGATGTTTTTATTTTTATGTCTGTCATCTATTTTCTGCTTTTTAAATTCTATCTTGCTATTTCTGAGTTTTCTATCATTTGCTATTGTTGTCTGTTTTTTATTTTCTGCTTTGCTAATTTGGAAGAAATAGAGCAGGTTTTCAGCTCTACTACTTAGTAAGTCTGGCTGTGTACTTAAAGAACACAGTTGAACATAATTTCAGCCTCAGATTCTCAATTTCATAGATAAAGCAATATCTACAGACACCCTCACCTACAGTGAAAGCTGAGAAAATTAATGCATACTCTTTCTTCACATCTCCCTACTGCCAAGATTTTGTTGGTATAGTCTGATTTTTGTTCTAATTTATAATATATATTTTTTCCTAATGTGGTTTTTTTTTGTTTTTTTGTTTTTTATCAGTTACACATATACATATGTTCCCATATCCCCTCCCTTTTGCGTCTCCCTCCCACCCTTCCTATCCCACCCCTCCAGGTGGTCACAAAGCACCGAGCTGATCTCCCTGTGCTATGCGGCTGCTTCCCACTAGCTATCCACCCCACGTTTGGTAGTGTATATATGTCTATGCCGCTCTTTCACTTTGTCACAGCTTACCCTTCCCCCTCCCCATATCCTCAAGTCCATTCTCTAGTAGTTCTGTGTCTTTATTCCTGTCTTAATGTGGTTTTAATTCCAAGAATTACAATGCTCACTTTATGTTTTATAACTGTGATTGCATTAGTTACTGAGACTTAAAGTCTTATATGGATTCATTGCTCTGGAGAACTATGCTGATTTGGAGCCAGATTCCCCCGTGGTTGTTGCTCATTAATCTTCTTTTTGTTCACATATGTAGGTTTTGGAAACTGAAGTTTTATAAATCTGCTCATATAGTGTCCCCTTTTCCTGAATATGTTATTTTTTTATAAAAAATATTCAAATTCAAATCTTTAACTTATCTGATACTTATTTTCTATATAGTATTTTTCTATATGGTAATTTATTGGATAGTTATTTTCTATAAGGTATTTTCTTTATGGAGACCTGACTCTATTTTGACCCAATTGATAGGGACAGAGTAAAGGGACAAAGTAGGTAATTAAATAGTTAATCCCACTAGGGCATTGTAAGTAAAGAAGAAAGTATGGGAGACCCCTGTAAGTTAATAATTACTCAAGAAAGCAGGTTTGCTTAACTAACCTGCACACCACAATGAAGAGTAGCCCCTGCTTACTGCAACTAGAGAAAGCCCGTGTGCGGCAACAAAGACCCAATGCAGCCAAAAATAAAATAAATTAATTTAAAAAAACCAAAAAAAACCCCAAAAACAAGCAGGCTTGCTTAGCAATAAAACCGTGCCACAGAAGCATAAGACATGCCCCCAAACAGTAAAACAATGGTGGAATGAGACCCACATCCTGCCCAGTGAGGTCAGTAAGTTAATGATTCCTACGACATGCTCCTCTGTGCACACTAAAAACAAAAATATAAGAAAAAGGTGACATTATACTGACACCTGAGATAATTTACCATTTTTAGTATACGTTACCACATTTTTGCTCATTTCCATTGTGCCACGACAGTCCCAGCTTGACCATGTAGGGACAAGAAAACTCCCCCACCTGACATGGAGGAGGAGCTGATGATGGAAGCTTGACATCTACTCAAGAATGAGGAAGAAGGTGGTCTTCTCCCCCTCCCCACTTTTCCTTTGATAATAAAACTGTAGCCCACTAAGTTCTCAGGGCACAGCACCCTCTTGCCCACCCACTTGTAAGCCTCACAAGTGTCCTATTCTAGTAGATCACTTCTTATCTATCACTTTGGCTCTTGCTGAATTCTTTCTGCACTGAGACATAAAGAACTGGAGCTCCTCGGAGCCTCCTGAAACACCACCTAGCGGATTCACAATGGTTAATGTTTTGGATCAAATAGTTTACTGAATAATCGTGGTTTCCCTAGTCATCTGAGAAACTACCTCTACTGTGAACTAAATTCTCAGAGATATTTGGATCTGTTTTTGGCTTTCCATTCTGTTTCACTGATCTTACTGATTTTTGTCCTTGCTCTATCTCCCCATCCCCCATCACCCCAAACCCATTCACTATTTTTGGAGTGTGACAACCTGAGCCAATAATTCGATTATATTCGATTATATTCGATTATATTTCCTTCATTTTTCCTGCCCCCTGTAAGCATGGTCTATGCTCTCCTTCCCTGTCTGGCCTCATCACTGTCCCTTCCTCAGAGATTCTTCAGTCTTCAGAGGTACCTAATGAAGTGTCCTTCCATCCTCTCACCCAGTGTGTATTTCCAAGGGGACAGGGATGGCTTCCAGGATTTGAGAAGTCCGTTACCATCAGAGTCCTGAGAAGGAGTGGGTGAGCTTTGCAGGGTGCAGATTTTCAGCCATCTCCAGCCCACAGGCCTACCCGCTCTTTCCTCAGACCTTCAATATGGCTACTGGGAGACCCCACCCCCTTCAGGACTGTCTGAACTTCTCACCAGCAAGGTTCTTTGTCTAGTAACCACTTTGTAGGTCTCTGAGACTATGTTCTACTAAGCATCTAAACTATTTAAAATTTGGGAGTGCATCTGTCTTCCCCAATCTCATGAATATATGGACAACCCTATAACCCATAGTAATCAAATTGACAAATTAAAATAGGTAACCAACAGGGACCTACTGTATAGCACAGGGAACTCTGCTCAACATTATGTAATAACCTAAATGGGAAAAGAACTTGAAAAAGAATAGATACATGTATAGGTATAATTGAATCACTTTGCTGTACACCTGAAACTAACATAGCATTGTTACTCAACTATACTCCAATATAAAATAAAATTTTTTAATGCAAAAATAAATATACCATTCCTCACTAAGAGGAAACCAAGTATCTTTGGAGAAATAGCTAATTCCAGGGCAGCATCAGGGAGGGTAGAAGATAAACCTGTGACATCTTTTTGTGCCAGAAAATAAGAAAGTATTTTTTAAAAAAAGAATGAGAGCACGTCAAAAAAGATATAGAAACTACTTTAAAAGGGAGGGCATCCATGGTAGGACTATTTGAGCATCAAAACAAATTAGGACTTTAATGGATTATAACCCATATATTAAATAGGAATTATAAGTTCATGTGATAGATAGATAGATAGATAGATAGGTGAGAAGAGAGGGCTCATTCAGTATGTTGCAGATATTTCTTACAATGGAACACTAACTAGTAAATGCAAGGGAGTTGTGGAGGTGGAAAATCACCATTTTATAACCATCAGAGTAAAGATTGGATCAGACACAAATCATCCATGGACAGTAAATCAAAGGGAAAAGTTTGATGAGGAGCAGGATGTTTTGATGGTCTCAAATGTCTCCCCATAGATCTAGATAGAAAGTCTAGACTGGACATTTTGAACTAAAAATTTCAGTATCTGAAATTTGGATCTCAATGCATGGGCTTAACAGTAGATTGGACACAGCAAAAGCCAGGTCATTAAAGAATATTCAAACCTTGGCACAGAGAAAAATATTAAAACACAGAAAGTTTAGAAGTAAAAGGATTTTTTTCTCTAAACACTAACAACAACAACAAAAAAACAAAACAGAACCAGAAAACCCCCAAATCCCACAAGCCCTTGCATAGTTATATTAATATTAGACAAAATAGACTTCAAGACACAAAGCATTACTAAAGATGGAAATTTTCAGGATGATAAAATATTTGATTCAACTTTAAGATACTACAATTTAAAATGTTAATTGCACTTAATAACATACTCATAAAATGTATAAAGACTGACAGAACTATGAAGAGAAATAGGCAAATCCACACTTGCCTTGGAAGATTTTGACACATTGATCTCAATATTTGGTAGGCAAAAAAAAAAGGGTAAGGATATAGATATTTGGATAGCATGATCAGCAAACAACCTCATGAACATTTAAAACTACTCCACCCAACAAATTAAGGCTACACATATTTCTTTTCAAGTATACATGGAACAGTTTATTCTAATTGACCTTATGCTGGGTCATAAAACCAAGTCTCAACAAATTTCAAAGAATTGAGATCACACAGTGTATGTTCTTTTTCTATAATACAATTAAACTTGAAATCAATACTGATATTGATTTAAAGACATAATGATAAATTCTGCATATTGTTAGAAATTTAGAAATATATTTGAAAATAGCCCATGGATCAAAGAAGAAGTCACAAAGGACACTAGAAATATTTTTGAACTAAATGATAATAAAAATATCAAAATTTTTGTATGTAGGTAGGTAAAGAAGAAAATATCTTTATACTATGATAGTACAAGGTACTGAATCAAGTATCTTTGTCAAGAAGTTAGAAAAAGAGAAACACATTAATAGCAAAGAAAGTCAAAGTAAATTAATGATAAATATAAAAAGAAATTAATGAAACAAATGAAACAGTGAAGAGGATCAACAAAACCCAAAGTTGGTCCTTTGAAAAGACTAATGTTCTTGATATACCTCTATTGAGTATGTCAAGAGGAAAAGAGAGAAGGTACCTATCCAATGTTAGGGATGAAAAAGGCAGCACTGGGACTTCCCCAGTGGTGCAGTGGTTAAGAACCCACCTGCCAATGCAGGGGACACGGGTTCAAGCCCTGGTGTGGGAAGGTCCAACATGCTGGGGAGCAACTAAGCCCGTGCGCCACAGCTACTGAGCCTGTGCTCTAGAACCCACGAGCCACAACTACTGAGCCCACGCACTGCAACTACTGAAGCCTGCATGCCTAGAGCCTGTGCTCTGCAACAAGAGAAGCCACCAGAATGAGAAGCCCATGCAACGCAACGAAGAGTGGCCCCCGCATGCTGCAACTAGAGAAAGACCAGTGCGCAGCAACGAAGACCCAGCGCAGCCAAACATAAATAAATTTATTAAAAATAAATGAATAAGTAGAAGAAAAGGCAGCACTGCTAGAGATTCTGCTGATGCTAAAAATAATAAGATTATATTAATGGCAGATTATGAATAAGATAGCCTAGGCTTAGATAGGGTGGGCAATATTCTGATAAATGCAACTTAGCAAAAGGGAGCTCTTCATAACTTTGGTGTAGGGAAAGATTTCTCAGACAGGATATTAAAAAAGTGCTAACTATAAAGGAAAACATTACTGAGGTTTACTATGTTGAAATTAAGAACTTGTCTGTTCATCACATAACACTATTAAAAAGGTGAAAATTCAGCCAAGAATGAGAGAAAATATTTGCCATACATTTAATTGACAAAGAGCTGATACTAGGTATGTCAAAAGAACTTCTACAAACCAATAAGGAAAAGACAATTAGCAAAGTAGAAAAATAGGCAGAAGACTTGAATAGGCACTTCACAAATGAAGATACCAAATGACCAACAAAGACAGAGACCCCATTACTAACCAAGGAGTGTAAGTTAAAACCATGAGATACCCCTACACTCAACCATAATGGATACATTTTCAGAGTCTGGTAATACCAAATAGTGGAGTACACGTGGAACAATTGGACCTCTTAGGCTTCAAAATTGAATGTATACATACCATATGACACAAAAATTTCACTCTTAGGTATATACCCAACGAAAATTCGTGCACATGTGGACCAAGAGGTTTGTATAAGGATATTCATAGCTGCATTATTCACCATGGTCCCCAAGAGGGAACAATCTAAATGTGCATGGATAGCAAAGTTAAATTATCTAGCGCTATATGCCAGTAATATTTGGTGGAAAAGCTTGGCTCAAAGGAATAATTAATGTATGATTCCATTTATTTAAGTGCAAAAACCGGGCAAAACGCTAGTGTTTAGGGATGTATACGTAGGTAGTAAAACTATGAAGTATGGACGTGATTGTCATAAAAATCAAGGTAGTGTTGCCCCTGGTGAGGTGAAAGCATGATGTTGCTTCTGTAGTGCTGATAATCACGTAACTCGGAGGTCAGCACCTTAGTCTGTTGCTTATTTTTGTAAATAAAGTTTTATTGGGACAAAGTCAGGCCCACTTGTGTGCTATTATCCATGGCTGCTTTCACAATACTATGACAGAGTTAAGTAGTTGCTGAAGGCACTGAATCATGTAAGTAAAATATTTACTCTCTGGATCTTAATAGAAAGTTTGCAGACCTCTGACCTAAATCTTCACCTGGAAATTGACTTCACAGGTATTCTTTTGTGACAAATCACTGCCCTCTACGTTTTTTCTTTTTCTTTGCTGTTCACTTTTGTTTTATACATTTTTCTGTATATATGTTATATTTTACAATAAAATGATATTTAGACTCCACACTTAGGTTCAAGCAGAGACTACCAGAGAATCACTTTACATACAGTATGTTCTTACATCTCAGCAAATTTCTACTTCATGGATTTTCAGGGCTGCTCAGAGAGATTAAGCTTTTTGCCATGATCTCAGAGCTCGGGTGGGGAGATGGGATTTGTACCCATTCTCTCCCACTGCAACGTCTGTGATGTTTCCATCATACTAAGGAAGTTTGTCTCATGGTTATCGTTAGAAATGAAGCAAATAGGGAAAGAATGCCAAACAGCCTGATCATCAAACATTTTAAGGCCCCATAGCTAGCCTCTAAATTTAGCCAGTATGTTTTTCTCCAGAACACAAAAAAGAAGGCTTAACCAGACCATGTTTTTAGTCTCCTGAATAAATGGCTTCACCAAAAGGCTTGCAGAGGAGGGGGAAGAAGATTGGAGCTCTGGAAGCTTCTAGTTCTAGTAATTTACCTATGGTTACCAGGGGAAACCACCTTCAAACCCAAGTTTGACTCCAAAGCTTGTGGAGGCCGGCCAGTGATTGATGGCTTTAATCGCCACCTCGCCTCTAAACCTTTCTGCAGGCCTTGAAACTGAAATGACAGGACTGGTCCAGCCACTCAGTCCCTGTGGGAGCTCTATACTCTGTTTTCTCTGCAATATACCCAGAGTGACAGATGAAACAAGCGCTTTTCCCCAGTAATAATCAAGGCAGAGATGACTTCTCAGGATCTGCTCTCCTTTAGCAAAACCTTTATTGCCTCTGCTCAACAGTTCACAAAGTGTAAATAATGGGGCGGATTAACCTGCCTATTATTACAATTGTTCACTCAAGTCTTTACACCAAGAGCTGTTACATGGAAATTAGTCCTTGGGGAATGCTAGTTACAGCTGCTGGCCAAGCACGCAGTGGATGTTCCTAAATTCATTTACATGTTTTTCCCAATGAAATCCTCAATAGATTTAGTTTACTCAATCCAGTTCTTTAATCTTTAAATGACCTTAAATGGTCCAGGTCATCCTAGTGACATTTCCTTTCCCATGATACTTGAGACTATTTGTGTAATAGGCAGGGTTATGCCCAGCACTCTTGCTGGCCCTCAAACTATCAGGGGCACTGTGGACTAATGTGCCTAATTTTGGCACCAGAGAGACTTGGGTTCACATCCCAGCTCTTCCTCTTGCTGGTCGTGGGGATGATGTTAGACAAATTATTTAACCTCTCAAAACTTAAGGTTCTTTACATATAAAACACACAGTTTATAAGATTCAATGAGATAATAGATACAAAATATTGAACTTGGTATTAGGCCTGTAGGAAGTAATCATTATTATTTATTATTATTGTTAAATTATATGTTTTATTCTATTGTTTAACTCTCAGTTCCATTATTATTGTTGTTTAATGAAACTCTAATTTTATTTATAGACTGGACAGACTGGGACGTCCCAGGAGTAGTGGGGAGGGTTTATGGAGCCCATTGGAAATGGATGGTGTCTGGGTGGTCTTAGCAGGTGCTTGGGGACAAGAAATCTGCCCCCCTCACCAGCTCCCACCAACCACCCACATTCCCTGGCCTGGGGTCTCTGCTGTTTGACCTTCCAGACCTCATGTAGTCCGATAGCCCAGGGCTGGGCATGGTCCTTGATTATTCATACATCTCTGTCTGCAATATTGTGCTCTTCCTGGTACTGGCTTCATAGTAGCAGAATTTTAATAAACCTCTGTTTTTGTTTTTTAATTAGAATATAATAATTTAATTAGGATATAGCAAGTCACCATTTCCTCACCACTCCAGTCCTTGCCTATTTCCAAAGTCACATTGTTTCCTTTCTCCTAGTGGCAAGGGTGGGCCTCTGCCCTGCTGTAGTTTTGCTATTTAACATTTTCAAGCCCACTTACAAATGAATCACCTATTGTAGACGTCCTAGGATGGACACCCCCGTTTTCTCACTTGATCCTCAGAACATGCTTGTGAGGTTTGTTGGGAGCTAGTGTCACGTCCACTTTACTGGTGAGGGAACAGGAACTCATAGACCCAGGTATATCTGGGATGAGATGCCAGATCTCCTGGGTCTGTGCCAGTACACCAAGCTTCTCTAAAGATGATCATTGTACCCTGCCTAGACTAGATGTAGCTGCACAGGGATGTCGACTAATGGAAGCCAGTGCCACTTAAGACCTGTCTCTGGTCTGGGGCAGACCCCAGGTCCTATGTAAAAGGAGGGCCCAGATCACCCTTCCACACTTGCACACTTAGCTTTGTGAACCCGTGTGTCTCCAGTTGCTGCCTTCCTCTGTATTCTGACCTGCTGAGCATCAGCTCCCACCTGTCCTTCATTCCCTCCTCTGTCCAATCTCTCCCTTGGCTGCACCCATCAGCTCCTTCTAGTTTCCAGCCTCTGGCTTCTTTTCCTGGCCACTGACACCCATGATACTGTTTAATGTGGCCCCAGCCACCTCCACACCTTTGTGCTGCCCTCTCCAGCAGCCTTCGTCTTATATTTGCCTCCTGGATTCTGATGCCAGCTTAGGGATCCCCCACTGGCCCCTAATGCTCAGTAATATCATCCCATGGCTCATTATGCTCTACGCCTTGTCTACCTGGTGCCATTCAGGTCTCATCTGCAGAACTAAAACATCCAGGTACCTGGGCAGAATTTCTAGAAGAAAGATAATGTTCCACACTGTTAGGTTAATGCCTGGTCATTCCCTGCCCCTGGCGTAGGCTGTCCCTAGTCTGGCAAGAGTCCAGAGTTTCAGCAGCCAGGACCACATTTATAAGTCCTCCTAAGCCAGCCCTATTCCTGCTACCTCTCACCCTTATCCACTCAAAGTCCTTCCCCCAGCTTCAGTATCTCAGCCTGTTTGCTTCAGGCCTGTCCCTAGTTTTAGACCCTAATTTATCTGCATCTCTGAACTCCATTCCACCATTTCAGTTACTGTCTTACAGCAGGTCTGTTTTCTCTTTATTTTATTTTTTTAATTAATTTATTTATTTATTTATTTTTGGCTGCATTGGGTCTTCATTGCTGTGCACGGGCTTTCTCTAGTTGCAGCAAGCGGAGGCTACTCTTCATTGCGGTGTGCGGGCTTCTCATTGCAGTGGCTTCTCTTGTTGTGGAGCACAGGCTCTAGGCACGTGGGCTTCAGTAGTTGTGGCACGCGGGCTCAGTAATTGTGGTGCATGGGCTTAGTTGCTCTGCGGCAAGTGGGATCTTCCCGAACCAGGGCTCAAACCCGTGTTCCCTGCCTTGGCGGGCGGGTTCTTAACCTCTGTGCCACGAGGGAAGTCCCTGTTTTCTCTTTAGATGTGGCACTGTGGGATGAACTAGCTAATACAGGGGATGCTTAAGAGAATGGGTTTCAGTGCCTAACTTAAAAAAAAAAATCAATTTATGAATTTTAACAGTCGGCTTAAAAAAAGTTTTACTTTTCACTTTTTTATTGTGGCAAAATATACATAATATAACATGTACATTCTAACCATTTTTTAAATTTTATTTATTTATTTATTTATTTTTGGCTGTGTTGGGTCTTTGTTGCTGCTCGCGGGCTTTTTTTAGTTGCGGCGAGCGGGGGCTGCTCTTCATTGCGGTGCACGGGCTTCTCATTGCGGTGGCTTCTGTTGTTGCAGAGTACGGGCTCTAGGTGCACGAGCTTCAGTAGCTGTGGCATGCAGGCTCAGTAGTTGTGGTGCATGGGCTTAGTTGCTCCACGGCATGTGGAATCTTCCCAGACCAGGGCTTGAACTTGTGTCCCCTGCCTTGGCAGGCGGGTTCTTAACCACTGCACGACCAGGGAAGCCCCTTTCTAACCATTTTTAAATGTACAGTTCAGTAGCACTAAGTACATCCATGTTGTTGTGCAGCTGAAACAGTGCAACTCAGATGGGATTTGAACCCACAGGCTGGGACTCGAACCCAGCCAAAACCCAGATTTGGACTTGAGCCAACGGTCTTTTAATTGAAATCACACATCTGGTCTCAGGACTTAGTGAAGCTCAGGTTCTTGATATCTTGTCCCAAAAAGAATTCAGTGAGAGACAAAGTGATATGTAAGAAGCGGATTTATTCGGAGAGATGCACATTTCATGGATAGAATGAGGTCCGTCTCAAGAGGCGAGAATGGCCTTGGGAGAAGCACACTCCACAGACAGAGTGTGGGCCATCTCAGAAGGTGAGAGGCCTCAAAATATGGGATGGTTAGTTTTTATGGGCTGGGTAATTTCATAGGCTAATGAGTGGGAGGATTATTCCAAGTGTTTTGGGGAAGGGGCGGGGATTGCCAGGAATTGGGCCATCACCTCCTTTTTGGGCTTTCATGGTTAGCTCTGAACTGTTATGGCACTGGTGGGTGTGTCATTTAACATGCTAATGCATTACAATGAGCGTATAATGAAGCTCAATGTCTCCTGGAAGTTGAGTCTTCCGCCATCTTGGACCTAGTTGGTTCTAACCCGTTTTTGTCATGTCCTATGGCTATGTCATTCTTTTAAAGGTTGCACTCTGCCCCCTTCCCTCCTGTTTCACAACCATCACTATCATTTATCTCCAGAATAATGGAGATATTTTTCATCTTCCCAAACTGAAAGACTGTACCCATGAAACAATATCTCCCCATTCTGCCTTCCCTAGTCCCTGATGACCAACATTCTACTTTCTGTCTCTATGAAATTTAATATGAGGTACTCTAGGTACCTCATATAAGTGGAATCAGACTGTATTTGTCCTTTTGTGACTGGCTAATTTCACTTAGCACAGTGTCTTCAAGGTTCATCCATGTGTCAGAACAGAGCCCAACTATTAAGCTAGGTATTGTCGACTGAAAAATATGCACAACCTAAAAGTTGAGAATTATGTTTTATTCAGTGGCCTTACAGAGGCCTGGGATACAGCATCTCAGACAGCTCTGAGGAACTGTTTCAAAGAGGTAAGGGAGGAGCCGGCATATATAGGAGTTTTTGCTGAAAAAAAAACATGCAGTCGAATATCAAAATATTACTGCTAATCACACACACACACAGAACCCCAGACATCTCAAATTAATGATTTTAGTGCCTTTTATGCACAAGAAGATGCAAGAGTCCAGGCTCATTGAAATTATTCCTTTGATGTGCATCTTGACCATCTAGGGCCAGTATCCTGTTTTTCTCCATCCTGAATTCCCCTTAGAGTGTGCATCATAGGGAGTGGGGGGCTTGGTGGCTGCAGTGGCTGATGGCTTGATGTCAGGCAACATTCTTTGCTTACTGAAATGGCAGGCAACATTTTTTTTTTTTCGCGGTACGCGGGCCTCTCACTGCTGTGGCCTCCCCCGTTGCGGAGCACAGGCTCCGGACGTGCAGGCTCAGCGACCATGGCTCACGGGCCCAGCCGCTCCACGGCATGTGGGATCTTCCCGGACCGGGGCACGAACCCATGTCCCCTGCATCGGCAGGTGGACTCTCAACCACTGCGCCACCAGGGAAGCCCAACTTTTTTTTTTGTTGTTCACAGTACCCTTAAGTAATTTCCTTAACTGCTTGAGTTTCCCATCTGTAAAATGGGAGTTGTGATGGTATCGACCTTATGAGAATTTGAGTGTGTAAAGGACTTAAACAGTAGCTGGCTTGTAGTGGGTGCTCAGTAAGTGTAGTCTACCATTATTATGTTCCTCTCTGATCTGGTCTCAAGGGTTCTTATTCACTGTCTCCCGCCCTGCTCAGCATGTTGGTCTCCGGCCATCACACGTGGAGCACCTGGCACATGGTTGGCTCTCAATAAACATCTGCGGCACAAGCGTTTGAATCAGTCTTTTTCTCTCCCCAGTTGTGGCCCCAGAGGGTCAGATGAGGGACTAACTCTCTAAGATGTGACAGGGAGAAAAATAGGGCCCTCTTGAGGACCACGGTCACTTAAACTCCAACAGTTTTCAATATGGTACCTAAACCCCAGTGGGGATGAGTTAACAGTTTCCTGTCTGGATGAAACAGGAAGCAATATTGTCCCCATTGTAGAGTCCATAGGCCCAGTGGATGGCTTAAGATCTCACTTTGCTGCTGGTTGGGAGTATACTTTGGTCTAGGAATTTCTTCTTGCCAAGCCTCAGTTTTCTCATCTGTCAATGGGGACAACAATCCCTACTTTCCAGGGCTGCTGTGAGGAGTGTGTGAGATCATCACGAGAGCACATTCTGTGTACTCTCCACTTCTGTACCCAGGGAGGTGCTAGGAGGGGGGAGCTTCCTCCTCTACCCTTCTTGAGTTCTTTTTTTTTTTTTTTACAACTTTATTGGAGTATAATTGCTTTTCAATGGTGTATTAGTTTCTGCTTTATAACAAAGTGAATCAGTTCCTTCTTGAGTTCTTGTTGCTGGACTAATAATAACATTGACTCAAGGCAGATTAACAGGAGAAAAAGAAACACATTTTTAATTTGTTGCACTGAGGTCTCATAGAAATGGAACCCGAGAAGTGGTCAAAGCAGGCAGCTTTTATACCTTTTAGACAAAGAAACAATAAATTTGTGAGAAATTGACAGGACAAAGAAACTTAGATTTTGGGTGCTCACTTAGTGAAGAATCTAAACAGAGTTTGGGCTTGGGGGAGTAAATTAAAGAAGGAGCAAGATTTGTATATATAGGCTTCTCAGCCCAAATTCTCTATTTCTGTTGATAAGGGTGTCCTTCTAAGATGCAGGGAGTGCACCTTTCACATGAGAGATTTATTTCCTGCTTTCAGGGAGACAGAGGGGAGGGTCAGAGTGTCCTTCTGTATCAGCTGTTTCTTAATTAACTTTAATTCAAAATAATCAACATGCCATTGTGGCATATTTTGGGGTGGCCCCTGTCCTGGCCCCCAACAGAGGCCACCCCTTCCTTGAGGACCAGCCTCGCTCTGGAGGGTCTCAGCTGCCAGCGAGCACCACGTGATTTGCAGTTTGGATTCAATTTCTTCCTGACTCTTCTTTTTGTTACAAACATAACAAAAGTGAAAGAGACAGATGGTAAGACTTGATTCACTTTTAGCAAATGTTTCTAATGTGTGAATGTAAAACTGAAAACTCGGGGAATAAGAGGGGGGTCGGCCCCTGGGAGAAAGCAGAGCCAGGCAGGGGAGGCCCAGGGCTTGGACAGTGTCCTCCAGAGGCCCCTCCACCCCTGGCCACCTCGGGGACTCTGCGGTGCAAGAGGAGTTTCTGCCCAGGCATGGCAGCTTCCCAGGGCACGTGAGAAGGCAGAACACAGGTCACTTACTGGCTGACTGGGTCAGACCAAATGATGCCGCCTTTCCCAGAAGAGGGAGGGCAACATCCTCCACCCCATACAGGGGCCCTGCAGCACCTGCGCTGAGCCGGGGTTTGTCTGGAACATTCGGTCAGGCCCGGGGTTCTCAGCCTCAGCACTATCAACATCCTGGGCTGGAGAATTCTTCCTTACCGGGGGGCTGTCTTGTACCTTTTGGTAGGTTTCGCAGTCTCCTTAGCCTCAACCCACTGGATGCCAGTAAACCCTTCCCTCCCTCTCCAAATTGTGAAAACCCAAACTGTCTGCAGACAGTGCCAGATGGCCCCTGGGGGGAAAATTTCCCCCTGCTGAGAACCACTGGGTTAGGCCCATCAGTTGGGTGGCCCAGGCTTGCCCTGCTCTCTGTGGGCAAGTCTGAGCATCACAGGTGGGGTCATCCCACAGTCCTGCGCTGTGCTCCTCTCTCCATCCTCTCCACCTGAAGTGAGGGGCACCCCTGCCTTCTGGCTTCCACTTGGCTTTGGCTGATGGGGGAACGAGGGAGGAGATGCGAGGAAGGGAGGAGCGTGAGGTCGGCGTTTCTATCCCTGCAGGTAGTGAGGGACTGGCTGCCTTCCTTGCACAAGGCCGCAGCTCCCGTCGGGTGGCCCTCTCCAGGTTTGGCCACTGATCTCCCTCAGCCCCACCAGCCCTGGGGTGCCAGCAGCTCTGTCTCCCCTCCCTGTGTCCCCCCCAGGGTGCTGCCTGCCTTGGCCAGTTCCCTACATTCTGTCTTCACCTTCTAAACTCCTCATGACCCAATGTGCCCTCTGTTTACTGCTGAAACTTGACTGATCCAACACATCGTGTGACCTTTACAGAAGAGTTTCATGAATGAATATTTATTTTTTCTTAGTTCGTTTGACCGTTCGTTGATTCAATGCACTGTTGTTTTTTACATCCGCCTCTTCTGGGCCAGGTGTGATGCCAGGTGCTGGGGAAACAAACACGGATCAGATGTGGTCCCTTCCCAAAGGGAGCTTACGTCTTACAGGGAATCAGAAGCGTGGGGCGTTATGGTGGGAGACAGGTGCCCAGGTGCTGGGAGAGAGGTGTGACAAGCCTCACCCCTCCCGTGGGAGGGCATATGGGGAGACTGTGGCCCAGGGGAGAAGATGCTGCATCTCCCTCAAAGATGTTGCATCGTCAGGTGGCTCTGCTCTGTGAAGACGTCCCCAGATCACGGCAGTGTGTCCTTGGAAGGGGAACAGTCTGCAGGCCCTGGGGACTCTGTCCTGAAAGGAGCAAGCCTCCTTGCCCCAGGCCCCACAGCACATTCACCATGACACCCTCCACCCCTTGGCTGCCTGACATCCCTGACGGATGCCGTGAAGAAAGAGAACATTCCAGAGCAGAGAAGTCCTTCCCCGCAGCTGCTGCCAGACAGGCTTCTGTCCAAGGTGCCTCCCCACTGTCTGCCAGCCAGATGTATTCCAAAGGTCACAGTTTCCTCTCAGTGGTTTTCTGCAGAGCTGAAGTCTCCTGGACCCCGAAATAAATTACAATATTGATTGATTCTTAATATTCTCTGAAATCTCTCAAAATCTCTGGGTCTTACATAAATCAATGTGCCAGTTACAGGGACTTATTCAATAGTCTGCAAAGTATCCTGGTAATTACTTTTGGGTTCCCTGCACGGCAGAGGCTGGCTACCTCTCCATCATTTTTAAGGCCCTGGGTACAGTAACCTATCAGGGGACCCTAATTTCTTATTTTAATTACTGAGTCTCTTCAACATGGTGCCTGTACAGCAGAAGTAAGCCCACGTGTTGCAATGAATCTGTTGGGCAGACCTGGGTCAGGAACTCGCAAAATTGGCCACCTCTGCCGCCTTGTCTGTCTCCCCAGCTCCATCCTCTGCCTGTTACTCCAGCGTCCTTAGCTTTCTGGCAATGACAGTTCAGAAATAATTTAATAGCACCTCATTTCGCCAGATTAAGTAAAGAACTTGTTGGATGAGGGTAACGCTGTCTGAAATCCTCAAGCACCTCGGCACTTCTGATGCTGCCCAAGGCAGCTGCCTGGATTTCAGGAGCGGAAGAGGGCTGGGGAGGAGGAACAGGGAGACGGACCATATGCCTCCCAGAACATGCTTGTTTCTTCTGCTGTAAGTAACAAAGTGACTTCAGCTCATTAGGGACTGACTTGGCTCTCCAGGAAGGTGGTGTGCTTCTAACAAAGCTGGAGATGCTGCTTTATGCCAGGTCCCTCCCATCTGGCCCCAGCTACTTCAGAGCCTTGTCTTCTGTGCTGACATCCTCCCGTGCTAAGCTCAGCCAAACGGATGCCCGGCCATCCCAGGAACGCTTTCTGTTCTTCTGCCATTTTTCGCCTGTGAATGCTCTTCTCTCTATCTGGGATGCTTTCCTGTTCTTTCCTCCACCTGACAAACGCCTCGTCATCCCTCAAACCTAGTTCAATGTCAATGTGAACTCTTATGGGAGGCTCTGTGCCCCACCATGCCCTGCGTTTTCCTCTGTAGCTGGGGATCCAGATGAGCCTCAAAGGTCTTTTCAGACATGCCTGCAGGCGTCTGGCTTCCCATCACCTTAGAACGAAGCTCTCATGGTGACCCATAAGGCCCTGGGTCATCTGCCTTCTGCTGCCTCTGAGCTCATGTCCTACACTCTCTGTGGTTCCCCAGGCTCCAGGCACACTGGCCGTCTGACTGTTCTTCCAAACCCCGGGCACAGTCTCCTTAATTTGAAGTTCCCTCTGCCTGGGGCACCTTCCCACCAACATGAGAGCCTCACCCCATTACTCCTCTCAGGTCTCTGCTCAAATGTCACCTGTCCCTAGAGTCCTTCCTTGACCACTGAATTGACAAGAGCACCTCTTTCATCTCCTCAGTCTTCTTACTTTTTCTACACAGCCCTTAATACCACCTGATATTATACAATGCTTCTGTTTATTTATTATCTCTGTTTCAAACTAAATTGTAAGCTGTATAAGGGCAAGGATATTTACCTGTTGTCTTTAATGCTATGGCCCTGGAATCTAAACAGTGCCTGACACACAGTAGGAACATCCATGCCTATGTGTATGGTATGAAATGGATAAATTAATGGTGAAGCTATTTGTGGGAGTTGATTCGCTGTCTGGTCCATCCCCGAGCCCTGGATGGGTATCCCAGCCCCTTGGAGGGAGACATTGCGGGCAGAAGCTGCAGGAGCTGTTCTCACAGAGGACACGGAGGCCACACCATTAGATCTCCCGATGAGCACGTGGGACGGTGTCAGGGAGTGAGGCCTCATGCCTGGCGCCTAGCAGTGCTCTGGCCTGCGGGGAGATCCAGGGCTTCAGTAGGGTCACTCTGTGGAGAAGGGGCCACGAGTCCAGAGCCCATGAGACCTGATAGGACGTTAAGGATGGAGGAGGCCACCAGGAGTGCACGGGATTGGCTGCTGTGTGAGCACAGCCAAGACATCACTTGGGGCCCCCAGGGTTGCAGTCTCGTATGAGCAGAGGGAAATGATGAGACAGTGAAATTGGAGGTATTACTGCTACCTTATTAAGGTAGGGACTGTATTCCTACCCACAGGCCAGAAAAGGGGTTTATTGTGTTGACGGGGTTGCCTTGGGTTACAAACTGAGATTCACACTGAGACATGTGCGTCCCTGTTCAAAGTGGCTGTAGGTTTAGGTCATCATCATGGAAAATGCTCTCTAGCCAACTTCCTCAGGACTTTTGGGAATTGGGACTAATACTCAAGCTTATTTTCTTCTTACTGCTAAGCAGAGAGTAAGAGAACTCTCTGGTGTGCCTTTGCACAGGCCCAAGCAGTTGGGGCGACTGAACCTTTATCACAGGGTGGCCCCGGACTGTGTGATCCATGGAGGGGGCTGTAGGTGGTGAATAATCTATTCTCTGCTCCCCAGACAAATAGGCAAGGAAGATCCCCTAGGGAACAGATGTTTATTTGTTTGCCCAATATCCTTTCCTTTGGCGAACCACTCCTCCCTGACTCAATGTGGCTCAGTGAGAGCTGTAGTCATGGCACCTTGTCCATACCTTCCCCAACACCATGCTTTGAAGTAGCTCATCTCCCGGCTATGTGGTTAGCCCAGGGTCGGGCACACAGTCCTGCAGGGCCAGCCAGTCTTCCCTGAGGGTCTGCTCTATTTTTTTGGAGAGTCAGCTCTGAGGATAAGGACTGGAGTCTGCCAGCAGCCATTTCCCTGCCACCTGGAGAACGTCAGCTTGCAGAATAAAGTTTTCACCTCCACAGAAGCCAGGCTGAAAGAAAGAGGGAGAGGCAGCCTGGCTGACTCCATTGGAGCCCTGGTTCTGGCCAAGCCTGAATCCATTTCCCCCTGCATTTATTAGGTAGCATCCAATAAATCCCTTTTGCTGTGGCTGATTTGAGCTAGATTTCGGTCACTTACAACCAAAATGTCCTGACAAACATAGGTCAGTTACCTCTCCTCTGCAAACCACAGGGCCCGAGAGCCCAGGCCAGGGAAAGTTGTAGGAGAAAACTGGGAGAATTAGTGGACTCCTCTCCCTGGTGCCCCTGTCTGCCTACCTCTTGCTGTCTGCCACGTGCACCTGCGTGCTGGCAGGAGGAGCAGGGCCATGAGGCTGGTACTTTAGCCGAGAGCACCTTGCACATTTAGCACCAGCTGCCCTGCCTTTCTTCAGCTAGTGCTCTGGTTTTTCTTTTTTGTCTCACTGCTCCAAATTCCCAAGAGATGGGATATGGAAAGTTGTCATAACTTCATCCCTCACCCCCAGGTGGAAACGCAGGGTTGAAGACAAAATGTTTTATTTGAGAGGCCTGGGAGCTAGTCCAGCATATGGACCTGCAGGGGCTGCAGCTAGAGCTGGGAGTTTCTCGGTAGGACAATAGGAAATATTAAATAGGATGGAGCTTAAAGCCACGCAGAAAACCGAGGTCCAAGAGAAGGGGTTAAGTGACTAATCTGAAAAGGCTGGAAGAAATGTCAGAACTGCGGAGCAGATGCAGAAATCTGGGAGCCAGAGACACAAGAGCAGGCACAGTGGACACAGAGGAAGTACAGCGGCTCTAGGACAGTCACCTGGAACAGGGACAGAATTTGCTGCTGACTTTCATGGATCCTCAAAAGCGTGATCAATGGATGGGACAGACAGCCCACCTGGATGGGTGACTTCTATGGGAATCAACTGCTGCTTCTTTCCTACCCTTGCCTTTACATACTTGTGTTAGGATAATCTTTTTTCCTTCGTGCTTTCGTTAAGCTGATGAGGGATAATAATTATTAGAATTTTTTTTCCTGAAGAGAAGTCAGATCTGAATTTATTTATGCATCTTGGTTCTTTTCCCCCTTATCTTTTTCTATGGCAACCACATGCCTCTTACTCTACACTTTCTTCAAGGAGACACTTTCAAGGTCCTTCCTTTCACTCAACCCAGCGGATGCTGCAGCCCTGAACTGGGACTTAGGACTGTGGAGTTCTGGCCCCTCCCTATCGCTTACCAGTTGTGTGACCTTAGTATGTCACTTACCCTCTGTGGGCAGATTAAGTCATTTTTAAGGCCCTCCCAGCTCCGCTATTCTGGGATGCTGTAAATCTGTGTCCTTTACTGATCAATCTGTAAACCATAAGAACCTCATTCAGAAATGCCATCCCAAATTCTCACTGGTGAGCAGGTGTCTGCCCACAGACCCCACTCCCCAGATGCTACAGGCAATTTGGGAACTATATTTTTAAAATCACCACAGATGGGAGGATTAAGCTGAAATGAGACTTCTTTGAAAAGGCTGCTTTTAGCATTTTAGCCCCACCTCTTCATCCCTCACTGCATTCAGCTTTTCGGATGGCCGCCCCAAATAGCCCATGATCTTGCTGATTGCTCGACAGAGTCTCCCAGAGAGGAGCCTCGGATCACTGGTGGCTCCAGGGCCCCTCCTCCTTGCCATCCCAATATTCTCATTCTAGTCCACTGCAGGGCTATTGAGACCCCATATGATCAATGTTAGGGCCTCTTTAACAGCCTCTTTATCTGCATAAACATGGGCAGATTTGCTTTTTCATTGTGCCCTAGAGGTCTATAACAGCTTCTATTATCTTCCCTGCCATAACTGTCTGTAACCTTAATCTAACTCTGTGAGTTCATTTGTATATGTCATCTTTTTATCCACACAGTAATGCTCTTCCTGCCTCCATATTGCTATTTTCTTTTCCTGGAAACAATCTGTCTTCAGATAATATCCTCAGAATTGGGACCATTTTCAACCCCAACAGGCTTGCCCCCGGCTTGTTGAGTAACATGCCTTCTGGGCTTGGGGCTTGTCCCAGGGTCTGGTCTTGTCCTTGGAGCAGCATGGCAGTGGGCAGAGCCTCCAGTTGGCAGGATGGTGAGTTGGGATCCGGACCAGGAAGCAGGCATGGGCCCAGGTGCAGGTGTGGACCAGGGTGCAGGCAAGGGCAACTCAGGAGCCAGGGTGGATGGAGTCAAGGTGGTAGGGGCTTGCTGGGAACTAGGAGGCAGGAATTGAATGGGGAGAGTCAGAGGTGAGGGTCTTAGTAACTGGGTTGAATCCAAAAGCTGGGAACCTGGAACCCAGGCCAGCTAAGCCCAAAGCTACACTGGGGGCCCAGGCAATGTGACAGCCCAGGACACAGAGAGACTTCTGCTGGGGACCTTGCATAAAACTCTGGGTCCAGATTGTCTGAGTTTAAATTCTGGCTATCCTCTTACAGCTGAGTGACTTGGAGCAACTTATTTTCTTCTCTGTGCCTCAGTTTCCCCATTTGTAAATTGGATGACTATAATAGTACCTTCCTCATAGGGTTGTTTAATTGAGTTAAAACATGTAAAGATCTTAGAGGTGGTACTTGGCTCATGGTGGCATTGAATTTATCTATTGTCTTTACATTTTAAAAAAATTAAAGAAACAAGATCACTTGCACATGGAGAATTCTGCGCCCCCCTACCCCATTTGTTACAGGCTGTGAGCAGCTTCTGATGCTGCTGTGTGGGCGTTTATCTCCCACCCAGGGGAGGTTTGTCCTTGGGGAGCACAGTGTTCCAGCCCGGGTTTTTACTGCCTCCATGTGTTTAGTGGTGGTATAATTGAACAGCTATCCATTTTTATTTCTAAATTCCACTGGGAACATGGAAAGTAAACACAGTGTATTTCCACACTAAGCAGTCATTAGTCAGTCCTGGGTTCAAATCCCCATTCTTCTATTTACTTATTGCATGACATTTTGCAAGTTATAACCTTTTTCAGTCTTGGTTTTCTCATCTGCACCTTGGAGGTACCAACATTCTGTACCTCACAGAATGAATTCAAGTTTCAAAGTAAAGTGTGTAGAGCATATGACTCAACACTCTCTTCCTCCCAAAGAGCCCCCATGTTAGCCAGGGCTTCAGTGTCATCTGATGGCTCTACTGGAGGGGGATGCAGTTCCAAGCCCACTCCCATGGCTGCTGGCAGGATTCAGTTCCTACCGGGCTGGTGGAGTGAGGACTATCAGCAGGCTGTTGGCTGGAGGCCACCTCAGTTCCTTCCACATGAGTCTCTCCATAGGGCAGCTCATAACAGGGCAGCTGGCTTCTTTCAGTGCAAGCAAATCAGAGGGTGAGCAAGATGGAAGCCTGAGTCTCTTGTAACCAGATATTGGAAGTGATATCCAACACAATTCATTACCAACCCACTCAAGACGGGGGGACTAACACAAGGGCATGAATACCAGGAGGTGGGGATCCCTGGGGCCCTCTCGGAGGCTGCCTACCACACTCTGAAACTGCCTCTCCCCACACACGTCCCCCCAAATACCCCCTCTCAAAAGGCACCATTGGTCACAACCTTTGAGTCATTTCTCACTTTATTCCCTCCCTACCCTCAACCAGAGCTAAACTCCACATGCACTGAGGCTTTCAATCTTTGAGCAAGAGAGTTACCTTAATGGAGGCTCTTAATATTGTGATTTCTGTTTTTCACTTGCAGATTTCTCTCTCTTTTTTTCTTTTTTTCCCTGTAGCCTTCTAAGGGGTCCATTTCTTTAAACAGAGAAGGACAGCTTTTCCTTCCACTTATCCCCAAGGAATTGTAGTAGCCAAATTCTGTCTTAAGCATATGTTTTACTCTAGGATATTCAAACTCTTTCTTTATCTTGTATTCAGAAAACTTCTAACTCCATACTGTTTAAAAATTGCCTTTGGCATGTCTCAGATGGCAGGGTATGTTGCTTCTGAGGGGATGGATTAGCTCTGCCGTTCACTCCAAAGCTGAGACACATCTGCCTAGGATTTGCTAATTTCTTCCAATAGGACTCACGTCAGTTTCAGTGGCAGTCAGGCTGAAAAGGAAAGAGTGAAGAAATGCTGAGATGGGAAAGCTGAGAGCAAAGTGAGACCAGCCCTGAGAGGAGGCAGAGAACCGTGGGATGGGAGCAGACGTAGGAAGCCTGTGAACAGCTAGTCTTGGGCTCAGCAAGAAATCTCAGAGCTAACTATCTGTGCTACAACCCTAAATCCTAGCCAGGAGTCAGAGTTCAAAAGAGATCAAAAGCAGCAGTAAAATCAGCAGCTGGAAAAATCCTGGAGACTTCATAAAGCACTGAGAGGTAAGCATTAGTACTAATGGGAACTTGAGGCTCAGAGAGGTAGAGCAGTTTGCTTAAGGTCACACAGCCTTCAAGTGGCACCCTAGCCCCCAACCCCTTTTCCCCAGGTTGGATCAAGGGCCTTGGCCCTGGGAGGGGGAATCAGGCAGGGCCAACCCCTTCCTTGCACATGTGTGAAAACAGAGCCAGCAAGGAAAGGGACCTGCCCAAGGTCACAGAGCAGAGTTCTCCCCATTTGTATCCTGCACTCTTCCTACTATGATGCCTGGCTTTTCATTTTAACAGACTGAATCCAATCCAACAACCTTTCTTAGCTCTTGCTCCCATCCCTGATGTTCTTTTTTTTGGTGCTCCCAGCCTTCCCATCACCATGGATACTCTTTGTGTTGTTTTCCCCCTCAGACTCCATGCTCTGGGAAATCCTCTCTACGATGTATTCTCCCCTTACAGTTAATAATAAATTTGTTTCCATGGTTTTATTCATCAAAAGCATATGTAGGGCTTCCCTGGTGGCGCAGTGGTTGAGAGTCCGCCTGCCGATTCAGGGGACACGGGTTCGTGCCCCGGTCCGGGAGGATCCCACGTGCCGCGGAGCGGCTGGGCCCGTGAGCCATGGCCGCTGAGCCTGCGCGTCCGGAACCTGTGCCCCGCAACAGGAGAGGCCACAACAGTGAGAGGCCCGCGTACCGCAAAAAAAAAAAAAAAAAAAAAAAAAAAAGCATATGTAACTGCCAGTCAGAGCTTCTGATCCATAAGAGATCACAGTTGGTATAAATATTGAGTTGTATAAATTGGAGCTTGTAGCTTCATTTAGTTTGGGCGGGGGATGGTTACTGAGGAAAATATGTGCAGTTTCCATGAGGAACTTTAAAAAATTGGAAAAAAGCACATAAATATCTACGACTGCTTCAAGTGTGGAGGTAAAACAGGGCCCTGAAGCCTCGCCTCACAGCACAGAGCTCCCTGAGCCCCACGCTAGAACGGACCTAAGCAACCGTTCTTCCAGTCAGGTGCTGAACCCACCATCCCTGGGCTCCAGGGGCCCATGGGAGCCCTGGGGCAGGACCAGATGCCATCTCGTTTAAGGGGAAAGTGGGCAGGGCTCTCCGCCCAGTGGCCCCACTGCCACTGCTCACCTTCCTGCCATTAGTGCTACATTCTCCTGATTCTTGAAGCAGGTACACTTGGGGAGGCAGGCAAGTGGGCATGATTTAAACCGAGATTAGTAATTTACTCCGCACTATCAGCCAAGCCCTTTGTAGAGTTTCCTGATAGCTCCTTCAACCAGATGCTTTGGGGTGTCAGCAAATCCTCTGGGAGGTGCTGAGGGTCTGAGGTGGGCTGGGAGTGGTTCCCCGTTTTCCAGGCCATGTCCGTGCACATGACGTATCCAGGCCATGTCCGTGCACATGACGTATCCAGGCCATGTCCGTGCACATGACGTATCCAGGCCTAACAAAGCTGCTGGCACCTCTGCTCAGCATCCCATGCCCAGCCCAGATGTGCCGTTGTCACGGAGCTACCTCACCTGGAGGGTCAGGGCCCGGATGTGAGGTGGAGACACAGGGTTTTCCACACCACACCTGGTTATTCTCCATGTGCTGGCCACTGGGCACACAGCTTCCAGGTCTCATGGCAGCCTGTTTACCCAGCTTGCCTCCCAGATGCTGTTGGCAGGAGTGTAGCCCTGGGACTGTACCCGAATAAGGGGCAGAAAAGTGACCTCCATAAAGATGAGGGAGACAGAGATGCCCAGAGAGCCCAGCTCTGTCTCTACCACAGTCCTGTGTGCTGAGGCCCTTTTCCTGCCCAACCTTCTGTAGACTTTCCACTGCTCTCCCCAGAGCCACCCACATGCTCCTGGGATTTTCATAGTGGACCTCTGGCATCGTGAGGAGGTCAGACCTTGCAGGAGGGGGGCCTTAGCACACGGAGCTGATCTCTCATTCTCTAGGAGATAATGAGATGAACTGGTCATTGTGACCCTGCCCCAAGGGACCCTCATTGGGGGCTACACATGCCTATGCTTGAAACCAGATTATCAATTCTTTTGTGTGACAAAAACGGTAGGATATGGCAGATAAGCTTCTTCTTCTTGGGTAGATATATGCACTATATAAATGTATATTTTAAAAATGCATATGCATTTTAATTATTTAATATTTATTAAAGGAATCATAAGAGATACATATGATCCTTTCAATAAAATTTACATTAAAACACTTTAAAGGTTTTAATTTAATAATAGGGACTGGGAAACCTACATGAGGATTCAAGCTAAGGAAGCTGATGGAATGGTTATGAGACAAGCCATTGAAAGTACACACAAAAAATAATGAAGAGTTTAAAAAAATCTTTGCCTTTTAACAAATGCTGCAGAAAAACACCAGTTTATTTCTGGATAGTCTGGTCTGGGATGCCCAATTGTTAAAAAAAAAAAAGGGTAGCATATTATAAGAGGAAAACATAAGTACTTAAAAAATAATAGTATTACAAAAATAATAGTAGTAAATAAAGCAAACCCTATAGGAAAAGACCAATCCAAACTGAATTGTCAAGGAACCTTCAGACCGAGCTTATTACAAGCATTTTCCCAGCAATCTTAAAAGAGGTCAGGCCCCAGTGGGCCCGGAGACCAGGTTTTAGGGATATATCAACACCTATCAAGCTGTGAATCCCGTGCCTTTACACCTCTAATTGTTTGGGTTTCTTCCAGTCCCAAAGGCAGTAATTCAAATGTCTCTTTGACTTCTTAAGCATCCTGATTTCTAGAAGCTCAAGCACTGCATCTCTTTTCATGCTTAGATCTTGAAATTGGCTTCAACAGTTTCCTTTTTCTTTTCTTTAAACTCCTAAAAATACTGCTCCTGGGCAGGCAGTGAGCCTGTGCTCTCCTTCAAACCAAACTTCAGGGCTTCCCTGGTGGCTCATTGGTTAAGAATCCTCCTGCCAATGCAGGGGACACAGGTTCGAGCTCTGGTCCGGGAAGATCCCACATGCCACGGAGCAACTGGACCTGTGCGCCACAGCTGCTGAGCCTGCGCTCTAGAGCCCACGAGCCATAACTACTGAGCCCATGTACCACTCTATTGAAGGCTGTGCGCCTAGAGCCCTTGCTCCGCAACAAAAGAAGCCACTGCAATGAGGAGCCCGCGCACCGCAACGAAGAGTAGCCCCCGCTCGCCGCAACTAGAGAAAGCCCACGTGTAGCAACGAAGACCCAACACAGCCAAAAATAAAAAAAATTAAAATAAATAAATGTATTAAAACAAACAAACAAAACAAAACAAAACTTCAGGGCCAAGGGCAAGGTAGGAGGCAGGAGGAATGGTCACCCATGACCTGTGGAGGAGGGCTGCCTTCAGCACTGGCATTAGGAGACAGTGGGGCCTGGGATCAAAAGACCCCAAAGAAAGAAACCCCGAGTCTCTACCTCTAAAGCTTCTAAAAATTCAAGCTGCAGCATTAAAGTTGGTATAAAGAGGTCAGAAAATGTCTTTCTTCTCTTCAAACCTCAAAATTGTTTCTTAAACTTCTCCAGGTTAAAACCTACCGGCTGCAGGAGATGTCCTGAGATGACTCCCACAAATAGCCCAGATCTATCTTTCCTCCATAACTTTTCTTGTGAATGTGTGCTGTTGAACAGTGATCTTGCTGCCCTGGCTCCCGCTGATTGGACAAGACAGAAGCCACCCTCCACTAAGGGGTACTGGCATGAAACCCCTCAGGGGGCTCCATTAGCATGACCCTTTGTTCAATAGGAATACTGCATATTAGCTAGTGATGAACTAAGTCATTCAAACCTTCTTTTTTGGAAAGAGGAAAGGCATGCAATAGTTGCTTGAACTCAAGTTGCATTCTGAATGGTAATGAGCTGCAGTTCTGGTTTTTTAGAGAAGCCCTGGACCCCAGAGTGCATGCCGAGTTAGGATAATGATGTCCCATGGTTCCCAACTATATTAGTTTCTTATTGCTGCTGTAACAAATTAGCACAAATTTAGTGGCTCAAAAGAACACACATTTGTTCTCTTACAGTTCTGGAGGTCAGAAGTTTAAAATCAAAATGTCGGTGGGGCTGAGTTCCTTCTGGAGGCTTCAGTAGAGACTCTACTTCCCTGCCTCTTTTAGCTTCTAGAGGCTGCCTGCATTTCTTAACTTGTGGCCTCTTCCTTGAATCACTCCAATCTCTGGTATCTGTTGTCATGTCTCCTACTACTGTGTTTTCAACCATCCCGCCTCCCTCTTAAAGGACCCTTATGATTACATTGGGCCCACCTGGATAATCCAGTATAATCTTCCCATTGCAAGATCCTTAACTTAATCACATGTGCAAAGTCCCTTTTGCCATATAAGGTAACATATTTATGGGTTCCAGGGATTAGGATGTGGACATCTTTGGGGGGCATTATTTGGGCTACCACACCTGCTTTGCTATATATTCTTTCAACAAGTCTGTACTTCTGGTAATTATACAATTCTGTACTATTTAGGTTTTGGTATCTGGCCTGCCCACATCCCCTGGAAGGAATAGTGCAAGTATGATATGACTCCATCTTCCTTGGCAATAGTTGGTGAATAGCTGACCTATTTTCTGGTTAATGACCTATTGAGTAATGACCAATTGACTTGCCATTACCAGCCAAGGACTCATTGGCTTGCCAATGGTCAATCAGTTTCAAAGACTTTGGATGAATGGTGCAAGGACTGTGGGCAGTTGATGGTGGCTCTTTAGACTAAAAATGATCTAGAATCAGGATTGATGCCTGCCACGGGGGGCCATGTATACTATGTGTAAGCAGAGGAAGCCAGTTGATCAAGAGAAGAATCCAATGGAAACACATTTAGAGAGACCATGTGGCCCTAGAGAGACAAGATATTCCCATGTCTAGGCCCCGTGGGGCCTGGCTGTGCTTCTTATCCTGAACTTTAGTGCAAGTTCTCTCTGTGTGCAATGAACCACATCTCTGCTCTGGAGCCAGTCAGAGTGCCATTTGATTCTCTGCAACAAAAACAGCTCCAAATAGAAGAGTCTTTTTTGCTTGACTTAAAAAGATGACTTACACAACCCTTTAAACCAAAGAACCTGTGTTCAGGTGGGTCTTTGAAAATTCAAGAGGAACCATGAGGAGGTAGGGTGTTGCCCCCGTGGCCCCCTTCTATCCGTGGTGCTTATGCTCCTATATCCTGGTGGTCTTCCCATCCCACAGCGAGGACTATGGAAGAGCAGGCCCGGGTTCTCCAACTCGGATCAGGATGAAGTGTTATGGGACAATTTTCTCAGGGCTGAGTTGCTGAGAAAAATCTCTACTCTCACATTCCTATCCTCACCACATTATCTCAGTCCGTAGGTCTGGACTTCTGTCTCAGTTTCCCTGTGCTGAACTCCAGTTCCTCACCCTCAGCTCTCCCTGCCCATCCCTCTTCCAGGGTTGGCTGACACTTGATTTACTCCTGGACATTGGTTGGGGCTGTGCTGTGACTGAGTCATCACTCAGAACCATAGTCCTGAAGTGCCTTCTGCTGCCTGGGCTCCTGTTAGCACAGCCCACACCCCAGGTACTGGCACCTGCTCCCGCCATACCTGAGCTTGCCATGTCGCTGGGCATCACAACCTGCATCTTCCAGCCTTCCGACATGCCCTGTTCTGCCAGATCAGGGTTTTCCTTTGATCCCCACAAGTAAGTATGGCTGAGAACCCTGCTGCTTCACTCTCCTTGCTGCTCCCTAACTGCCCAAGGTAGGACACTTCAGAAAGCACCTGGGAATCCCAGAGCTACAGACCAACGCATAGGTTTTTGTTCATCAGCATGCATTTTGTGCATCAAAGTATGAATGGGGTCTCTGCTGCCTCCAGTGCCTTCACTGTGAGGGAAAAATTGAAGAAGACCTGAAACGGCTGAGGAGCCGGCTGGTGATTTAATTTTCCCCTAATTTTTCTGCCTCTCAGGAAACTGACAAATTAATCAGAAGCCAGACTTCTCAACTCTGCTGCAACATAAGTGGTTGCCCCAGGAATGCAGGTCCATGGGCTCAGCTGGGAGGTTTCAGACACTGGGTCCTGTGGTACAAGGCCACCTGGGGGTCATGGGACAGTCCTTCCTATCCCCTGCTGCTCAGCCGCAGGATCCTGGGCACATGCAGAGCAATCCTACTTCCGCATTCCTGCAGAGAGCACCCTGAGGCTGCTCTTCAGTGTCATCTATTTCCCTTCCCGGTGGCTGCTTCTGCTGTGGAATTGGTATTGTTTTTCCTTAATCCTCGGCGTGCCAGACTAGACCTGGGTATTTAGACAGGCCCCCAAGGTGCAGTGCATTGGTTTCCTAAACCCTGAGCATAGTGCTGAGAGCCCTACTGTTGGCGCTGCAGCCTGGGTTCAGTCTGCAGTGTTTCCCAAGTGTATTTGGTCTTGGAACACTATGGTTTTAGAGCACTGATTAACATCTCCCTCAAAGAGTGTTCAGTGGAACACATTTAGGAAAATGTTATTCTATTCTAAGATTTATCACACTGTATTACAGTGATTTATATGCATGTCTGCCTTCCCCACCAGGCTGTAATTTCCTAAAGGGCAAGAAATGTATCTTATTTACCTTTTTACCTTCAGCACCTAGCACAGTGCTTCTTCATAGAGTTGGTCCCCTAAATAGCTCTTGTCAGGGTCACCAACTACCTCCATCTCTGTTCTCATCTTATTCAAATTCCCAGTAAAATTTTACTCAGTTTGGCATTTCTTCCTTCTTCAAACACCTTTTTTTCTCTTGGCTCCTGGGACACCATACCCTCCTGGATTTCTTCCACAAGACCAGCAACTACTTTGCATCCCCTTACTGAACACTTCTCCCTTCCTGTTACCTAGACATTGAAGTACCCAGGGCTCCATCCTTGGACAGTTCCTCTGCACCAGCTACACTCTTTCACCAGGTGACCTCAGGCAGATCCCGGGCGTAAATCCCTTTCTTTAAGCTGATGATTATTGTGCTCATATCGCTAAATGTGGCCTTTCTCTTGAGCCCTGGACATATATCTGGCTGCCTATTTGACATCTTCTCTTAGATGTCAATATTTAACAAGTCCAAAGCAAAACTCTTGATTTTACCCAGCAAACCTGTTCATCTTCCAGTCTTTCTATATTATTGTAGTAAGTAGCATCGTCAGCTACCCAGCTGCTCATATCCAAACTCTAAAACTCATCACATTAAAAAATTTTTCCCTTTCAATCCATCAGGACATCCTACTAGTATCACCTCTGTGGTAGATTATTATTTGGCAAATATTCATTCCTCTCCGTCTCTATAGAGTATGCTTCCCCTGCCTCACCCCCATGCCCCCAAATTAATATTGGATTTGGTCAAGTGACTTGCTTTGGCCATTGGGATGTTAGCAAATGTGTCCAGAGCTGAGACCCTCACTATGTTAGAAAAGTGTGGTTTGGCATTTACATCCTGTGTTGGTATCAATGTATTTTCGGTCAGCTCCAAATTCACTGTTTGCTGTCTGAACTATGGAAATGGATCAAGGTCCTTTACATCCATTTCCTTTGCCAGCTGGCACAATGTTAATTTTGTCAGTAGAGGGCACTGGATGTGCCTGCCTGCAAGCCTGTGATGCCTGCTTCCCAGAGGGTGTTCCTGCCTGCCTGATGACTGCAGAGCCCCTCTACCTTAGGGACCCAGTAAACTTCTCCACCATCATATTCCTCTTGGACTATTCCAGTAGCCTCTTAACTGGTTTCCTTTCTTCCATTCTTGTTACTCTGCCTGCAACATTTCTTGATCCCACCAGATTAATTATATGTAAAGTTTAAATATATATCAGGTTCTGTTTCAGACTAATTTATCATGTTCCAGCATATTGACCCATCTATTTATTTGATTTGGGGCCCTTATCACACCATTTGAATTATGATATCTTTATAAGGTATCCTCATATCTGGTAGGGCAGTTCCTCCTCTTCAATGACTTTTTTCCAAGCTATTCTTTCCTGTTCACTCTTCCAGATGAATTTTAGAATCATTTTGTCATGTTCCAAAAAAACCCCAATATTAGAAATTCATTTGGAAAAATTAACATTTTTATATCATTGAGTTTTTCTATCTAAGAGATTGACACATCTATATTTAGTTATCTTTTATATCCTCAATAAAGCTTTCTGATTTTCATCATATAGGCTTTCTTTCTTTGTTAAGATTATATGCAGGCATTTATGTCTTTTGTTGCTATTCTGCACCAGATTCTTTATTTTTCTATTATATGCTTTAAATGATTACTGTTGTTATATAGACAAGTTATTGATTTTTACATGTTTATTTTGTAATGAATCATTTTATTGAATTCGTATCAATTCTATGTGTTTTCAGTGAATTCTCTTGAGTTTTCTGGGTATGAAATTCATATTGACTGTAAATAATGATGGTTTTCTTCTCCTTTCTGATAATTTTACTTCTTATTTATGTTTGGTATCTCATTATGCCAACCAGAACTTCTAGAACAATGTTACATAATAATAGTAATAGGGTAAATTTTTACATTTATATGCAAAAAATGAACATTGATCCTTTTCTCACTCTATATATAAAAATCAACTCAAAATGAATCACACACTCAAATGTAAGAGCTAAAGCTATAAAACTTTTAGAAGAAAGCATAGGAGAAAAAAATCTTTGGGTCCTTGAGTTAGGCAATGATTTCTTAGATAAGACACAAAAGGGCTTCCCTGGTGGCGCAGTGGTTGAGAGTCCGCCTGCCGATGCAGGGGACACGGGTTCGTGCCCCAGTCCGGGAGGATCCCACATGCTGCGGAGCAGCTGGGCCCATGAGCCATGGCCCCTGGGCCTGTGCGTCCGGAGCCTGTGATCCACAACGGGAGAGGCCACAGCAGTGAGAGGCCCACGTACCACAAAAAAAAAAAAAGACACAAAAAGCATGAACCATAAAAGAAAAAACTGATAAATTGGACTTGATAAAAATAAAAACTTTTGCTTTTGGAAAGACACTCTTAAGAAAATTAAAAGACAAGCCCAGCAGGGAGAAAATATTTGCAAAACACAAATCTGATAAAAAACTTGTATTCAGACTATATAAAGAACCCTCACAGCTCAATAGTAAGATGATAAACAGCAGACATTTCATCAAAAAAGATATATTGGTGGCAAACAGACACATGGAAAGATGCTCAACATCATCAGTTATTAGAGAAATAAAAATGAAAACCAAACCAAGATACTACTGTACATTTATTAGCCAAAATCGAAGGACTGATAATACCAAGTGCTGGTGAAGAAGCAGAGCGATATAGTGTTGGTGGAAATGCAAGGTGGTACAGCACTTTGGAAAACAGTTTGGCAGTTTCTTATAAAGTTAAATATTTACTTAAATTTCTACTTTTAGACATTTACCCAGTAAAAGTAAACATATATGTTTATACAAAACCCTTGACACAATGTTTATAGAAGCTTTATTCATAATAGTCTGAAACTTAAACCAATGTCCATCAATCACAAAGTGGAAAAACGTATTTGGTACATTTATACAATAGAGTATACTCAGGCAGCAACTTGGACAAATCTCAAAAGCAGTATTCTAGGTGAAAGAAGCAGGACACCATAGGCTACTGTATGATTTCATTATCTGACATTCTGGAGGAGGCCAAAGTATAGGGACAGAAATCAGACCAATGGTTGGCGGGGCTGGGGTAGGGGAGGGAGTTGACTCTAAGGGAACTTAAGGGAACTTTTTGGGGTGATGGAAATAGTTTATATACTGGGTGCTGTGGTGCTTAAATTATGGTATGTATTGTCTAGAACCTATCAAATTGTACACTTTAAAGGGGTAAATTTTAGTGTATGCAAATTGTACCTCAATAAACCTTTTTTAAAAAGACAAGGATAGGGCTTCCCTGGTGGCACAGTGGTTGAGAGTCCGCCTGCTGATGCAGGGGACACGGGTTCATGCCCCGGTCCAGAAGGATCCCACATGCCACGGAGCGGCTGGGCCCGTGAGCCATGGCCACTGAGCCTGCATGTCCGGAGCCTGTGCTCCGCAACGGGAGAGGCCACAACAGTGAGAGGCCCGCGTACCACACACACAAAAAAAAAGACAAGGATAGGGCTCCCCTAGTGGCGCAGTGGTTGAGCGTCCACCTGCCAATGCAGGGAACACGAGTTCGTGCCCCAGTCCGGGAAGATCCCACATGCCGCGGAGCGGCTGGGCCTGTGAGCCATGGCCACTGAGCCTGCGCGTCCGGAGCCTGTGCTCCGCCGCAACGGGAGAGGCCACAAGAGTGAGAGGCCTGCGTACCGCAAAAAAAAAAAAAAAAAAAAAAAGACAAGGATACACAGGCCAAAAAATAATACTGGTATTAGCTGTAATCCTTGTTTTGCTCTTTGTTTTAGTAGGAATGCCATTATTTATGTATTATTTTGGCCACAGCTTTTGGGGGAAAAAGGACATATTCTTTATTATGTTAAGGAAATAGCCTTCAGTATCGTTAAGATTTCTTAGCTGCCAGTAACAGAAGCTGCTTCTGGATGATTTAAGCAGAAAAGGAATTTACTGACTGGATCCTGGATAGTTCAGAGAATCATTGGAATGTCAGGAACGAAGGGAGCCTGGGCAGCTTGCACTGCAGCCCAGATCATGACGCAGAACAGAGAGGGACATGCTGCCGTCTTGGAATATGCGATCCACAGCTTGAAATGCCAGCCCTCCTGGCCCTGGGGCCTGGATGCAGCTACTTGTGCTTCTGTTGCAGCTGTCCCTGCAAACTGATGTTGCTGCTATTAATGGAACCACCATAAAAATTTTTCTGCACTCAATGAAGTTGAAATTCTAAAAAAATTCTCTTCTGCTTGTCATCTTTTCTCTGCCATTTGAGTTTAGGCCAAGTGCCTCACTGTTGCTGCAAGGGTGGGGCTGGTCCCCAGAGCAGTGGGCAGCTGTTTTCTCCATTTCTATACGGGGAGGAGCTCTGCCTCCCACCAAAATTCAGAAAGTGGATAATTTCTCAAACATAGGGAGGAGGATCAGGTGTGGAGTGCTCCTCCACTAAAAAACCCCATCAATGTCCACTGGTACGATCCATTCCTAGTATTTCAGAGAATGTCCCCTTTAGGAATCTATGTTGAATCTTCATACGTGATTTTCCTGATCCTACTGAGAATAATCATACAGTTTCTCTTATTTGACCCACTGATGTGTTCTCTAAACAGATTTACTCATATTAAAACAGCTTTCCATTGCATTCTTTGGGTAAACCCTGCTTGGTTATGGTAAATTATTCTTTTAATAGACTGTTGAATTCAATTTGCCGGCATTTTGTCTAGAATTTCCACATCTGTATTCATGAGGGAGCATGGTCTCGTTTCCTTTTATGTTATGCTATCTCTTTGTCAGTTTCAATGACATTCTGGACTCTTCCTCTCAGGGGTTTTCTGCCCCCCGGTTGGGATCTGAGCTCTGAAATCTTTTTCATAAACCACAGGCTTTACTACAGCCCTCATGGCTCATCAAGCGATAGGAAATTACGGGGATGGACCCAGATATGATGAGAAAGTCCAGATGCCTCAGGTACCCCTTAAATTACTCTGGGACAATTACTGAGGGCCGACCATGTGCCAGCTGCTCAGTTATTTAACCTGAAACTTAAATAAGCTTCTCCTCTGTGGGTAGAATTCAGATGACCCATGAGAATCATCTGGAAAAAGAGAATGTGAGAGGGGACTAGAAGGCCATCTCATCTACCTGTGTTTTATGGTCGGAAAATGAAGGCCCACAGAGGGGAAGAGACCAGCCCCAGGTACATACCCAGCTTTCCCTGACTTTCTGAACCTTGCTCTTTCAAAGACTCCACTCTATAGACAGGGCAGCCAAAATACAGATTCAGACCCTGCTGAAAGTATTTTTTTTTTTTTGCGGTACGCGGGCCTCTCACTGTTGTGGCCTCTCCCGTTGAGGAGCACAGGCTCCGGACGCGCAAGCTCAGGGGCCATGGCTCACGGGCCTAGCCGCTCCGCAGCATGTGGGATCTTCCTGGACCAGGGCACGAACCCGTGTCTCCTGCATTGGCAGGCAGACTCTCAACAGCTGCGCCACCAGGGAAGCCCTGAAAGTATTTTTTAGGCCCCTCAGCAAGGGTGGACAAGCTGAAACTCTTAACACAGCTGGTATTGATGCCCTACATAGTTAGGCCCTGGGCCCCCCTCTAGACCTCTGGGCCCCTGCCAGCCTGCCCACCCCTCACAAGTACTGTCCAGAGAGAATTCTGAGGAGCATCAAATATAGCCCAGAGGCTAAACCAAGGGTTTGGACCCAAGTGTCTTGGATTCAAACCGCAAGTCTAACACATAGTAACTGTGAGGCCTGGGATTTGGAAACCTTAGTTTCTCATCTGTAAAATGGGATGCTGGGAGAGCCTAAAGTTAAGCCAGCCCTGGGCTCAGAGCCAGCACTCAGTTATTTTTCTAAAGAGCCTGCTCTGTGCCACACTTGTGACTGACAGCTGGGCTACAGAGAGAACTAAGATTCAAAATGGTGTAGTGCAAATGTCTGCTCAAAATGCACTTTTTGCTCATTGGAATGGCATCTTTCAAAACCTCATCTTTCATTTTTCTCCGGAAGCAGTGTTTAACAGAACAAAAAGATCTTTGAAGAATTAGCAGGACATTTCCTCGCCATCCTCTCCAGCTGTTTGATCTTTATGGAGATGCTTTGGTGATCTCTCAACTGTGCTCACCTCTTCTGTGCTGCTCACAGCCCAGGGATTCTCTAGCAGGTGTGTCCAGGACCAGACTGTGTTCCAGGCCAACGCCCTACAAATGTCTCCCAGCCACTCCAGTCTCCATTCCTTGCCTCTAGTGTTCACCCAATTCTGCACACTCTCACCACACATGGGAGCTTGGCTGTGCCCTCTGGGCCTGTGGCCATTGTCTTGTTTCACAGCAGAGGTGTCTGCAAAGCTTTCCCTTGAGTGCTGTGCCCGGCAACCATATCCCCAGGTCTAGCATCCCTGAAGTCTATCCCTTGTTACTTTCTAGAATACATAACAAACCAGGGCAAAGACTGTTCCATAGCAGAGTTCTGCAGACAGTCTGACTCTGTCACAGCCTTGGTCTGGAGAGGTGAGGTGCCATGGGAAGGAGAGAGCCCCTGGTGGCACTTCTGGAGATGTTCCATGGTACGAACAGACACAGCTTTGTTTCCGCCTTCATCCCACTAACTCACCGGGTGACCTCGGGTGTGTCTCTTTCCCTCTCTGGGCCTCCATTTCCTCCTTTGTGCAATGACAACCCTTCCTATAACACTGATCTCCCTGGTCTAGTGGACTTTTCAAATGGGGTAAGTGAAGTCAGAGGTCTTTGAAAAGTATGAAGTTGCAAGGTACTCTTACTGGTTGAGGTTTTATTTAATTGGCAGCCAATATGAGAAGACATCTTCATCAGCAATTGTTTGGTTACCAGGATACAGGGGAATTTCCAGGCACCCCACTGGAGGAATTATAACTGGGCTTCACAGGGACTGAAAGTCATCAGGCTACTCTTCTATCTGTCTCTGTCTGGGGCCACGTGCCTCTCTCTGCTCCATTCTCCTCTCTGTAGAACCAGTTTCTCTTCCAAGGCTTGCAGTGATACTCCCCAGATTCAGCTGCTTTGTCACTCTGCCTGGCATATGGCACCCAACACCACATAGCTAACTCTGTCCTTGTGGCCTAAGACTCAACCTGGGTGGGGTGTCCACCCTTTGTCCCATCAGGTGCGTGTGCTGAGTAGGACCCCATGTTACCCAGAACTGACTTCCATATGGTGGCAGGTTCTCTGAGAGGAAGAGAGCCTAGAGCACGCTTGCTGGAGCTAAGTCACCCAGCTTAGTGCTTCGTTTTACGGTCGAGTGGAACAAATCAGGAAATTGAAGTGACAGGTACAGGTCACATTGAGGAGTAATAGCAGTGGCTGGCACTTGATTGCAGACCTTCCAACCCAAGATACAGGATGTTTTTACATCCCTCCCATCCTTCTCCGGTTCAGATGCAGAGAACTATTTGTGCTGGGTGGATGTGCTCTGTAACGGAGAAATGGAAATCAACACGCCTGTGTGGCTGGGCTGGACCCACTGGGTGTGTCTGACTGAGGCTGGGGAGTTGATGTGGGTGGGAAGGGCTGCCTCATGGGGTGGAGCCTCAGAAGCAAGGCTGTGGCTGCACTCTGAAGTCCCCTGGCGGGGCTGGGGGAGGCACAATGTGGAGCTATGGGAGTTCCGGGGACCCTGGGGCTGCTTTAGTGCCTCTGCTCAGGGCTCGCTAGGCCTGGGCAGACCGTTCATTCAATGTTAGGCACAAAAGGCCTCGCCAGGACACGTATCTTGCCTCCCAACTCTCTGACTCCATATATGGTGATAGAAAGCCGGCACTTCATCCCATATCCACACCCCCACCAACAGCTCCAGAAAAGGGGGCGTTGATGTTGAGAAACTTTGCTAGACTCCGGGGATATAATGGTGAGCAAACAGAAGTGTTTCTGCCCTGAGGGGGCCTATGGCCTAGAGCAAAAGGCAGACCAACCCACTCTGTGCTGTGGAAGGAAGGAAGGAAGCTGGAGGGCGCAGGACAGCCCCTGACCTGGTGGGGCGGAGGAGGGCCCACCAGAGACGATTGATCTCCCTGAGGAAGGTGCTGGGGCTGAGGCCTGAAGGATGGATTATGATGATAACTAACATTTCTGAGCGCTCACGGTGTGCCTGGCACCGTGAGCTGTACACGCGTTGTCTCCTTTACTCCTGCAGTTACAGGTACTATTATTGCTTCCATTTTACAGATGAGGACATTGGGGTTTGAAGAGCTTTTGGAAATGGCCCAAAGCCAGGCAGTTGTGTTTGTTTGTTTGTTTGTTTTTTAAGTGCTAGAGCTAGGGATTTGAAGCCTGACCATCTGACTGCAGGTCTTGCACATGTAACCACTAACCACAGCAGACGCTAAGTAAGCAAAGGTAGGGAGATAAGAGCGGGGAGGCCCGGGAGAGGCACTGAGCGACGCCAGCCTGGCGGAGTGCGGCGAATGAGGACAGCTAGGTGTCGGCAGAAGCCTGAGCCTGGCAGGCCCTTGTAGGACCGTGCAGGCCACACTAAGAATTTCATTCTTTATCTGGAACACAATAGGTTAGAAGACACCAAAGGAATTTAAGGACAGGAAACACAGGATCAGAACTGTGATTCTTAAAGATCATTCTGTTTGCAGAATGGAGAACAGATTGGAAGGGGGCAAGAGTGGATATGAGAAGACAAATTTAGAGGCCACTGCAGGGCCCCAGGAGAGGGATGCTGCAGCTTGGAGTAGGGGAGTGCAGACAGAGGGCAGTGGGAGGGAGGAGTGGAGAGTTCTCTAAGAGGGAAAATTGACAGTGTTTGGTGATGGGGGGCTGCAGAAGTGGGAGGTCTTGAGGAGACGCCTCAGATTCTGGCTTGTGCAACTTGATGGAGAGTGGGGTCGTTCACTGAGAGGGAAGTCTCTGGAAGGAGGTACTTATCTTCTGCATTTGTCCACACTTTATGTATGTGTGACTCTCCAATTCTAAGGACAATATTACTTTGCAAATGTTTAAGAGTAGCAGTATGTAAGGGGGTTGGTCTGGGAAATGACAGAATGGCAGCTTTGTCTTTTCTGCCAATTAGGGACCCTGCACTGTCACCAGGAAAGCGACTTAGAGGATGGCACCAGAGCCCACCACCAGCAGAGTGAAGGGAATGAGCTTTTTGGCAGCCTTTCTGGAGGCAAAATCTCAGCCCCTGCTTTCCGAGCTCACTCTGCAGGAAATTCATACCTCCTAGAATTCCACATTCCCCCAAACCCAGGTTCTTCCAGGGAGGCCTGAATATGGGGTGAGGGGGACATCCATGTAAGCACATGATGTGGTAGGTATGAAGCAGTTCAACAAAAAAATCCCAGGGAAACTGTGCAAAGTTCCACCTTCAGCCCAGCTGTTGAAGTAAAGACGAGGAAGCAGCCACTAAACAAATGACAATAAGTAATGGGGAGAATCAGCCAACTCCTATCCGTGCACAAAGTTTTGTTGTTCCACCTAAAAAACCTTGCTCTGGCAGGTGTTTGTTACACTCCTCATAGGCGAGGCATTTAGTCAAGCAGGTTTACTGGACAGGGTGGTGCCCACCCAGATGCCCCCTCTGGGACCCAGACGCTCCATCCTCCAGCTGCCGGGAGTGGAAGCTGCTGACAGCTCATAGCCAAGTCCACTCTGGAAACTCTCCTCCACCTCCTCGCTGCCATGCCCAAGGTCAGGTGCTCTTCCTGAGACAGCCTTGCCTGAATCGAGACAAGCCTGAAGGCCACCCCAGCTCCAGAGCTCCATGCGGAATGGGCTCCTGTTGTGATGGTCTCTCCGTTCAGCTTCTCTTCGGCCCCATCCTGCTTCATTCACTCCAGAACACGCCTGATAAACCTCCTGCATGTCCACCTCCCTCTCAGGGTCTGTCTCCTGGGGAGTCTGACCTACCACATGGATGGCTTTGTAACATGATACAATTCCTTGGCTTGTCGACATGCAATTCCTTTCCTTGTGTGTTTCCGGTTAGAGTGGGTCACAGGGGAGATTCTCTAGAGATTTTGGAGGTGAAGGAGAGGCAGAAGCCATCTTGTAGCATTCTTGCTAATGTGCTGACTCAGTTCCTTGCGTGAAGCAGCAGCTGGACCAGGTGTGTGGGTTTAGCTCAGTGATGAAGGGCCCCGCCTCTGCAGGATTTCTTCTCCACCAAGGTCAGAGGCAACAAGAATGGACACGGGCTCTAGACTGTCCTTGTAGGGTCCTAGATTGTGCCTGTGGGGTTCCAGACTGCTCGTGATCTTTGCTTCCTAAATGTTTGCCCTGTGGACTTCAAGCTCCAGTATCATATACAGAGACAGCTGTACAGGGACCGTTTAATCAGCTCCCACAATGCACAAGTCAGTTCCCTGTAAGAAACCCCTTAATATGTATACATGTCTATTTCTATCTATATCTATGTCTTTCCTACGGGTTCTGTTTCTCTGGTCCAACTGTGATGCACAGACACACATTCTAATTAGACGAAAGCTGAAGCTGCTGCATAGACCAGTATAGTAGCAAATAGGGTCAGAATTAGCTAGAACAATAGAAGCACAGCTGACAAAATCTGCTCTTTGAAGAAAGAAATGTGAGCAATTAGTGTGTCTCCCATGGTGCCAGGATGTGAGAGTCTGGGTTACCCCGGCCCAGAAAGGAATGTGAAGCAGAGGGTCAGGCCTAGAGCAACAGCCTGGGACATTGTTAGTTAGAGGAGACTTGCCCCAGCTTCCTGGTTTAAGGCTGCACCAGTGCCCCACTTAACTACCAGTGGCTGGTAGTTAAGTCCTTACCTCTCACCTGCACAGTCGTGTTGGCACCATTTCTGGATGTGTGCACACACATACAACAGCATATCATTTTACAGTTTTCCTTGAGTCTTCCCAGCTCTTTCTTTTGTGGTTCATAAAAGGCCCTGCATTTTAAAGCCTCTGCTGACAGGTGCGGCTAATCAAGTAGGTGAGTCCCATCCTGCACAGACTGGGTCTGAGCTGAGGCTTTTCCTGAGAGGTTTTGCCTTATCTGAAGGCATCTGTTTTCAAGCCATTCTCTTCCCCTCTTCTTTCAGGAAACAGTTATATTACTCTCCTCCCTTGGAGTGGATGTTGCCCCTCAGGGTTTCCCAGGTTGGAAGTGATTTCCCCAACATGCAAGGAGGAACAGGAATGTGGGCATGAGGAGGGGGAAACAGAAACAGTTTCCAGCTGAGAAATGAGACGGGGTAAAAGGGTAATAGCAACAGAAGGGAATAAGAAGAAGGTGTATTAGCCAATGTTTGAAAACATGAGGGTCCCAGAGCAGAATTCTTAACAGATTCAATGGTTTTCACACATATTTTATCTGCAAAGCTGGAAAAAGCCCGTGAGAAGGGAATGCAGATGCTCTCCAGAGCACAGCTTAACTTTCGGTTCTGCTGTCCTTAGAAGACCCATCCTCAGGCTCTTTAGCCCTGGGGCCTTAACAGGGGTTCCTCCTTCTCCCCAAATCTTTCCTTCCTCTGAGTAGCAGCCTAAGTACAGAAGTGAAGCCTCTTGGGGATAGAGTAGGAAGGCTTTCTTTTTCCATCTGATTCCTTCAACTATTAGTATACCTGCAGACATTGGTAAGCTGAAAAATGACCTCCCCAAAGGTATTCACATCCTAATCCCTGGAACATGTGAATGTTATACGGCAAAAATGGGACTTTGCAGATGTGATTAAGTTAAGGATCTTGATATGGGGAGATGATCCTGGATTATCCAGGTGAGCACTAAATGCAATCACATGTATCCTCATAAGAGGAAAGCAGAGAGAGCCTTGCCACACAGAGGAGAAAGCAACGTGAAGACGGAGCAGAGAGAAACTCGAAGATGCTGGTCTTGAAGATTGAAGTAATGTGGCCACAAGCCAAGGAACGTTGGCTGTCGCCAGAAACTGGAAGAGGCACAGAACGGATTTCCCCCTAGAGCCTCTGAGGGTGAATATGGCCTTGCCGATGACTCAGTTCCAATGCCATGATATTGATTTTGGACTTGTGAACTCCAAAACTGTGAGAGAATACATTTCTCTTGTTTTAAGACACCAAGTTTGTGGCTAGTTTGTTACAGCAGCTGCAAGAGACTAATACACAGACCCTTTATGTGTTTGTGGTAAAATGTCTTCTTCGTCAACCCTGGGAGAGAGGGGCCTCTGCAGAAATGGTGGGAAGGATGACCAAGGTTGGGGTGCACAGTGTGCAGGAATCTCAACCCCTGGGCAGGTGGGCTGGTGGGAGGGAACTGAGTTCAGACATAGAGGAGGATCACTGGGGCAGTGTAGTCCAGGGGCTGTGAATTCAGACAAACTAATGTTTCTACATCGTGGTTTTACTTCTGACCTGTTATTTGATTTTTTTTGATAAATTAATGTTTTTGAGTTTCCTTCTCTATTGAACAGGGAAAATAATACATACTTCATGGGCTATTGGAAAAATTTAATGAGATGAGTCACTCTATAAAAATAGTACACAGCATTAAGCACATTTAAGTGCTGAAGAAGTGATAACTCTAAGCAACAACTAAAGTGTGATGATTCAAGCATGGTTCTAACAATCCGTGCTTTGGGGAGGACAAATTTCTCAGGTCAGGCAGGATGGCAAGTACTGCTAAATTGCATCTTAATTCTCCTCTTAGCCAGGGCTACAGCCAGGGTCAGGACTCTGTGTGTGGCAGAAGTGGCTCTCCAGGCATGGGGCACGGGAAGTGGGGTCTGGCATGGGGAAGGAAGGTGGCAAAGGCCGGGCAGATTCTAGCCCCCAGTCCGAAAGGGTCCCATGGTACCAGGCATCATGGCTACCTGATTTGTGGGATTCAGTGCAAGATGAAAACGTGGAGCCCCTTGTTCAAATTATTAAGAATTTCAAGACCACATGGCAGAGCATTAAACCGAGCACTGGGCCTGTCTGAGCGCAGGCACCTGCTGACTGTAATCTGAGCATACCCACAAAATCAGCTCTGCCAGCTTTGGGGCGGTGGAATAAAGCCCAGACCTATAATCTGGACCAGGCCAGGCTGAAAAGAGCAGAGCCCTGCTGGGTCCTAGGGCCATGCTGCTCAATCCACCGTGACTGGGAATCACCCAGGAGCTTGTGAGCATGCAGATTCCAACTCAGCAGTTCTGGTGTGGGACCTGCATTTCTCACTAGCTCCCTAGAGACACCTGAGGCTGACTGTCCTCAGGTCACACTTTGAGTAACAAGGTCCCAAGAGACACTTTAAGTTAATGATGTGGACCTGGGCCTTGATGTTTCTTTTCACTCTGTTTCTCAGGCTATCAATCTTATCTTTAGGGGCCTGGCACTTCTGTTCTGAACTATGGGAAGACACCTGAGTGTTATACTCACCTGTTATGTCATGGGTCAGGCTGGGTTTAGTCAAAGATAGGAAGTTTGGATCTGCTAAATGTGGGCAGTCTGTATCAATCCGGTTACTAACAACAGTAACAGTAACAACACAACAAAGATCCCTTAGCAGGTTGTATTTATTGAGCACAAACCATGTGCTAGAAACAGAACTAATCAACTTCACGGGCATTGTCTTTTTTTTTTTTTTTTTTTTTTTTAAGGGTTTCAAATGCTTGGCTTTATTTATTTATTTATTTATTTATTTATTTATTTATTTATGGCTGTGTTGGGTTTGCAGTTCTGTACGAGGGCTTTCTCTAGTTGTGGCAAGTGGGGGCCGCTCTTCATTGCGGTGCGCGGGCCTCTCACTATCGCGGCCTCTCTTGTTGCAGAGCACAGGCTCAGTAGTTGTGGCTCACGGGCCTAGTTGCTCCATGGCAAGTGGGATCTTCCCAGACCAGGGCTCGAACCCGTGTCCCCTGCATTAGCAGGCAGATTCTCAACCACTGCGCCACCAGGGAAGCCCACAGGCATTGTCTTTTTTTTCCATGGTGTGTAACTGTATTTAGTTGAAAAGTATTAATAACAATAGCTAATATACGTGTGCCAGGCCCTGTAATCGGTGATTATATTCTATATTAATTCATTTAAAGACAGACAGATTTTTACTATTAATTATCATGCATAATCTTGCATATGCCTTCTAACATCCCTGGAGTAGGTACTACCATGATGTCCATTTTACAGATGTGGAAACCGAAATGAGAACTGTACGGTAACCTGCCCTTATCTCTGGCTCCCAAGTCTGGCTCTTAAACACTGTCAAGTAGTTGGTCCTAGTTGTGAATAAATGGGGACAGGTTGAGTGTTGGCTGACACTAAATAGTTTACAACGTGATCTCACAGGGGATCATTCATTTGCTCTTTACAGCCACCCTGAGAAACAGTGCTGGGATCCAGTTTATGGGTAGAAATTGAAGCCTGGAGCTTGTAAGTGACTTGCCAAGTTCATAGCCAGTGAGTGGGAGACGTGAAGCCCAGGGAACTCAAGCTCTGTGGGCACCCCATGCTGTCACCTCTCCATGGGAGGGATGATGGGATGGGGAGTGTTTGAGGAGGTGGGGATCCAGCTCCAAGTCTGGCGAGTTCAGGCGGTGGTTCCAGGGAAAGCACGAGTCCAGAGACAGTGCTGGGGTGACATGTGCTCCCAGGAGGGGCCTTCCCAGTGGCTGGTGCTGGGCTTCTGCTGCCATGGGAGAGGGTCAGAACTTACCCCTTCCTAGGGACTTTCCCTGTTCTTGGAGCAGAGAATGCTGAGAGGGAAGCCTCACACTCTTGGGTTGGAAGGCTGACTCTACCTCTTGCTGGCAAATCATCCTCAGTGTCTGTGCAATGGAATTAAGAATAGTCCCCCCTCCCCCAGAGTGGCTTGTTAGGAGGATTAAATGAATTCATCCATGGAGAGCTCTGAGAAGAGTGCCTGGCTCTTCCTCCTATCAGTAAGTGTTGTGTTCCTGCAAAGGGCTCTCACCTCTGATGTTGGGTGTGACCAAGAGCAGGTCCCCCTGAGCTGAGGGCCTGGGGCTTCCTTGTCTGAGCAATTGCCAGGCTTCACTGTGTTGGCGGGGCCTAGCCCCCGAATTTCCATCTGTCTCGAGACCTCACTTCTGCTGACATACTGGGAAGCAGATCATTGTTGAGCTTCTCCCCATCCATATGGAGCATATATAACCTTCAAAGAAAATGACACCAATTTTCTCTCCAAGTGTGATGAAATAGAAACAGCTCACATTGGGGTCAGAAGGACTTGGTTCTTGTTGCAGCTTTGCCATTAGGTAGCTGTGTGACTCGGGGAATACCACCCAAACTCTCTGGACCATTGTTTCCCCACCTAAACTATGGAGAAGTTGGATTGAATTTAAGAAAAGTTAAGAAAAAAGTGCCTTGAGGCCCCACTTCAAGCTGGACAATGCATGGGGCACTAGGGATGTAAAATCAAAGAAAGCAAGACCCCTCCCCTCAAGGAGCTCCATTCTGGGGCATAGAAGCACCACAGTGGAGGAACACATCATCTAATAGCTATGTTTGGCTCTGACGTTCTAGAATTATGCCCATTCTCACCCTTGACTCCTACCAACAATATTGTGCTTATGGTGGACAAATAAATGTCTGTTGCTTGTCTTTGTTCTTTCACCAGGTACCAATTCTGGCTAAAGAAAAATTCCATTAGACAGCAATCTAAGTTCTGAACCACTGGCTTAGTGTGGCATCTGCCCCAACAAGGTCCTCTTACTGGTCAAAGTCCAATGGCTTCCAAAGTTCAAATCCAGTGATATTAGACGTGACCTTGCGTTTCTCTGGGTTGGTGGAGACAGAGACAGCCCAAGGTCACCTCTGACATTCTCCCAGTTTCCTGTACCCTTTTCCAAGAAGCCTCTGCCTCGTACTTCACATCAACAGGCCTGGAGGCTTATGTCTCAGTAATTCAACAACCATGGCAGCTGGTTCTTTTCCCTTAAGATTTAATACTTGTCGTTTTGTCTGTGTCAAATCTGCAAAGGAGCAAGTTTCCAAAGACAGATTTATTATGCGTGCTGAGTGTCTCAGGTGCAGCAGTGCATAGAGATGGGTTGAATTCCATATTTGTTCTATAAAAATAGCCACTTTGCATTCAGACAAGTGAGAAATATACAGTCTTGTGCTGTGAGTCACCATGGGGCATCCAAAGAGAGTCACATTATTGTGGGGCTGGGTTCTAGCCATTGGTTTCAGGGTCAGCTGCCAGCCTCACACAAGTATTAGCTTATGCAAGGAGCAAGTTGTAACCAGAGCCAAACTGGTCACAACTACATAGTTTGTGAGGCTCAGTGCAAAATGAAAATGTGGCGCCTCAAGTTTAAAAAGCAGGAAAAAAGTGCTGTTATAGATACAGCTTTTCCCTTTCTTCTGTGGTCTTTCTCTCACTTGTCATGGTATTTTTCATTTGCTATTTAATGTTATTCTAAGAAAAATTAAAGTTTTCAGTTATTAGCATGCATTTTACTGTTTACCTATTTATTGTGCAATGCAAATTTAAATGCAAATATAAGAGCATATAACTCCTAGGTGGAATCACTGAAATTATGCAATCATATTTCACAGCTTGTCCCCAGTGGGTGCCTTGAGTGCTCCAGAAAAGACAAACCCAAGTCAGGCTTGGGAAGATAGAAGGAAGAGAGGATCCTCCAGGCATGGAGTGTGGATCCTCACTGGTGTCCTGGGCTCCATGATGCAAGGCGCATGCATGCTCTTTCTGGCCTAGAGCTTCCAGCTTTGCCCTCCTACCTACCCCCGACCCTGCCATCCTCAGTACTGAGTTCTTGTGCAGCTGCTGGGGATGAGGGCTGGAGACATCAAGTGAGGCATCTCCTCTTCCCGTGAGCTCACCACCCCAAAGCACAGCAGGTGGGTTCCCCCACAGATTTTTAAACATCCATTCTGGGACGGACATTAGCTTCTAATCCATGGAACCTGTAAATGTTACCTTATTTGGAAAAAGGGTTTTTGCAGATATGATTAAGTTGAGGATCTTGCAGTGGACAGATTATCCTGAATTGTCTGGATGGGCCCTAAATGCCACCATAAGTGTCCTTATAAGAGGGAGGCAGAGGGAGATCCAACACATGAGGACAGAAAAGGAGAAGTCAATGTAAAGATGGAGGCAGAGATGGGAGTCAGGGGCACAAGCAATGTGGAGCCACCAGAAGTTAGAAAGGGCCAGGAGCAGATTCTCCCCTAGAGCTTCTGGAGGGATCATAGCCCTGCTGACATCTTGATTTTAGCCAATGAAATTGATTTTGGACTCCTGGCCTCCAGAACTATGATAGAATAAATTTCTGCTATTTCAAGCCACCAAGTTTGTGGCAATCTGTTACAGCAGCCTTAGAAAACTAATACAAAAACTACTAGAATTAATAAGTATAATCAGCAAAGTTGCAGGATCCAAGGTCAATACACAAAAAGCAACTGTATTTCTATCAGCAACTAATAAGTTAAAAATTAGAATAAAATATTCCATTTATAACAGCATCAATAAACATCAAATTCCTATTGTTAAATCTAATGAAAGAAATAGAGCCCCGAAATATTATTGAGATAAATTAAAGAAGACTTAAATGAAGTGATATACCATGGTCATGGATTGGAAAACTCAATACTGCTAGATGTCAGTTATCCCCAAATTAATCTACAGATTGTGTAATAAATTCTGGAAGCCCATAAAATTCTGGAAGTTTTTTTTTTTCTTTTTGTAAAACTTGATAATCTGATTCCAAAATTAATATGGAAATGCAAAGGGCAAAGTATAGCCTAGGCAATCTTGAAAATGAAGAATAACATTGGACAGCTTACATTACTAGATAAGATCCATTATTAATTTATTGTAAGTTAGTATGAAACTGTCACAAGGATAGAAACACTTACCAATGGTACAAAATAAAGCTCAGAAACAGACTGACATTTATAATTACCTGATTTATTATTAAGGCAGAACATGGGAAAAGAAGGATAGTTTGTTTAGTAAGTATTTCTCAACTGATTTCATGGAAAAGATTGTATTTTTACTCCCCCTACTTCATACCAAGCACATAATCAAATACATATGGATAGCAGCTCTAAATGTGAAAGATAAAAACAATAAAGTTGTAGAAGAAAGCATAGAATAATGTATTTATGACCCTTGAATAAGCAAAGTCTTTTTTTTTTTTTTTTGCGGCACGCGGGCCTCTCACTGTTGTGGCCGCTCCCGTTGCGGAGCACAGGCTCCAGACGCGCAGGCTCAGCGGCCATGGCTTACGGGCCCAGCCGCTCCACAGCATGTGGGATCTTCCCGGACTGGGACACGAACCCGTGTCCCCTGCATCAGCAGGCGGACTCTCAACCACTGCGCCACCAGGGAAGCCCCGAAGTCTTTTTAAAAAGGACACAAATCTGCTAATCAAGAAAAGAAAAGAAAATGGATAAATTAGACTTAAGAACTTTGGTTTTCCAAAAGACATCATTAAGGGAGTAAACAGATAATGCACAGAGTAGAGAAGATATTTGCAATGCATATATCTAGCTAAGGACTTGTATCCAGAAAGTATAAAGAACTCCTACAAATCAATTAGGAAAAATAACTCAATAGAAAAATTGGCAAAAGGCTCTATTAGACACTTCACCAAGAGAACATCTGAATGGCAGCAAACAAACAGACAGAAAAACAAAAAACAACCTTAAACCAACCATATGAAAAGGTACTAAACTTAATCAATCATTAAGGAAAGGTAAATTAAAGCCACAATGTACCACCGCACACCCACCAAAATGACTAAAAGAAGATGGAAAGTTCCAAATCAAGGCTGGTGAGACTATGGAGCAAAGTGAATTCTCCCCACTGCTGGTAGGAGTATAAATTGGTACAATTATTTTGGTAAACTATTTATCAGTGTCTAATAAAGCTGAACATATGCATACGTTATGACCCAGTTATATACCAAATAGAAATGCATTCATGCATTCACGAAACAGTAGGTACTACAATGGTCATAGCAGCACCATGGATATTACCCAAAGGTCCATCAAAATAAATAAATTGAGACATTCATATAATGCAATACTACACAGAAGTGAAAATACATGGTCTATTTCAATGCAACAATATGTATGAAACTCAGAAAACATAATATTGAGTGAAAAAAGCCAGACCTAAATGAGTGTCTACTTATTACAGTATTCCATTTGTATAGAGTATAGAAGCAGACAAAAATCTATACCGTTAGACACTGGAACAATGGTTGCCCTTAGGTAGGTGCAATAATTGTAAGGGACCACAAAGAGGGACTTTGGGGTACTGGTCATGTTCTGTTTCTTGATCTCGGTGCTGGTTACATGTATATGTTTAGTTTGTGAAAATTCATTGAGCTCAACATTTATACTATGTGTACTAGAAAAGTATATTATGCTTCAATATAAAGTTCATAAAATCTCACCTTATACTTTATAGCATTATGACTGGGATTAAGGAAAGTAACTTAGCACAGGTCCGGGCACATAGTAACTGTTTTAAAAAGACAGCTATTTTTATTACTGCTACGTAATAGAAACAATTTCCTGACAGACATCTGCTACAGCTGATACTGCCAGTTCCATTTTGCCTTGCTTGACATTAGCCTGACAAATGAGGCCCCGTCCAGTCCTGACTCGGCTGCAGTGACTTGGAAATTTGTCAAAATTTGTGCAGCAATGCTGAGCATCATCAGATGTGTGAACAGAAAGCCAGTGAACAGTAACGTCTATTAACACAGAATTATTGCTCTCCACTTTCAACATTTTTCTAAAGCAGTTCCAGCAAGTGAGGCCAAAAGCCATGAAAGGGCAATGACTAAGGTTTTCCAGAATCGTGTCTGACATGGATTTCGCATACAGGTGCATCATCTAGGCACAATTTAGAAATGGCTTCACTCGGGACTTTTGCAGAGGCCAGTGTATTTGAGGAGACGCTGAAATGTGCATTGTTTCCTGCATCCTCAGCACATGTTGGTCCCGTTTGCCTTCTGTATGGAGTTTTTATTGTTACCCTTTGTTATAAGAATCCTAAAGATGTGATTCATGTTGAGCATCCCATCCATTTGTTTGTTTACACCCTTCCTTTTTCAAGAAAGGCTCAAAGTGGCTTACACGAATATTGCTGTTGGAGTTATCTCTAGGGGAATCCACCTCACTGTGACCTCTCTCCTCTAAGCTGCCCCTTTCAGTTTTAGCAGTGGGTCTGGAAGGCATGTTTGCACTTTATTATGGCCTCCCCCGTGGCCCTGAGCGAATAGATCAGGTAGAGGTGACTGACCCAAGCTGGGCCAATTGCAGTCTTTCTCCTAAGATTTGAAATTGGTGCTTGGAGACAGCAGCCTCTGTCCACTGATTGGCTGAATGAGACCACATCAACTTACCCATTTTCATAAGAAGAAAAGAAAGGAGGTCTGCAGAGGCAGACAGAAGGAAATTGATGCATAGAAGAAAATAGAAATGGGGCACTTGGAGAAGAGAAGGGAGAGAGACTGGAAGAGGGGATGCCTTGGTTTCTGATATTTCTCTCAGTCTTGGTTCTTGTCTCCAACTGGACTTCCTCCCCTGTGTCCACAAGATGACCCTGTACTATTACAATACTCCCCTCCTATTCTTTGTAGTTTAAGCTAGCTCAAGTAGATTATCTATAGTTTCCAACTAAAATAAAACACATTGCAACAAGATAAAGTCACATTTAAAATGTGTCCACAAATGGAACATGTGTCAACAAATGACATATTTAAAATGTGTCATCATAACGAAGGTTAGTATGGTATCAGGAGAGAGGAGGGGATACCAATGGCAGCCATGGGACCCTGTACACTTGCTGCTAGCAGCCACAAATGACAAGGAGGATGAAGCATCAAGATCAGGTGTTCTCAACCCTGACTGCATAAAAGGGACACAGGAGCTTCTGAAATATACTCCCAGGCCCTGCCCCAGAGACAGTGATATAATTGCTCTGGGCTGGTATCTTGATGTTGGAAAAGCTCCCTTGTGATTCTGAGGTGTGGCCAGGGTCGAGAGCCACTGAGTTACATTATTCACAAGATGTAGAAATAAAAATAAGTCAGAAACCAAACAAAAACAATTCCATAAGTATAGGAATGGTACTGAGGCCACAGAGAGAAATCCCTCCCATAGATCCTCATTTGCAGGACATGTGTGCTCAGCGATATCCTCAGAGCAGATACAGAAGTATTACCAGGCCCGAGTCAGAAAGTGGCCTGGGATCTACAAGGCTTGAATAATTGAACTTGCTTTGTATAATTGTGGAAATTAAGCTTCCAGTCCCTCAATCACCAAACACATACCACCTGTAATTATTTTCTAGACTGTTCCCATTGCTGGTTGTCATGCCATGGATCAGTTACACCTGCAGGAGCTTAGCATAAGATCAGGAGTCACCAGTGAGTTTTCTCTTCCTTGGGAGTTACTGTTTAACCACAAACTAGGTAAGTAAGCACTTTATTTACTAGGATGCAACACGGATAGAAGTGTATTTAAGTAATCAGCATTCTACTTGGTAGGAAGCCAGAGAGAAAACATCTCACTTGAGGCAGTGGAAGAAAAGTTTACTAGCCCCCTAGGTAGAAACTGGTCCTAGCAGTGTTTCATTGACTTGGAGATGAAGGATTTAAAAGCTGGTAGTCTCTCCTACAGTTTTGAAGGGTATGGGATGGTAGGCAGCAACACAATTCCCTCAATCAAATGTGTCAGTTTATACAAAGAGAATTAGCATCCTGGGGAGAGCTAACTGGTGTCTTCTGGGTTTTCAGGGGATGGGATGGAGTAGAGACCCTTGAATAGGACGGGGTAGCCTCTGGGAGGAACAAGGTGTAGCTTTTAGGACAAATGCAAGGAAGAAGGGCCCCAACCTCTTCTTACGGGTGAGCTTTTCTTTTGCTACCACAGCTATAGCAATGAGTTCTGACTGGCCATTGTAAAAAGAAATGAAGCAATTATACTTCAATAAAGATGTTAAAAAAAAAGAAATGAAGCTATGACATATATACAAGAACAGGAAAAACGAATAAGATTATTTCAATCATGAGAGTATAGAAGCTTAGGAGATTAAAACAATAAAAAAGCAATACACATTTTTTTAAAAATATATTTTTTAAAAAAATTTATTTGTTTTATTTATTTATTTTTTGCTGCATTGGATCTTCGTTGCAGTGCATGGACTTCTCATTGCAGTGACTTCTCTTGTTGCATAGCACGGGCTCTAGGCACATGGGCTTCAGTAGTTGTGGCATGCAGGCTCTAGAGCACAGGCTCAGTAGTTGTGGTGCACGGGCTTAGTTGCTCCACAGCCTGTGGGATCTTCCCAGGCCAGGGATCGAACCCGTGTCCCCTGCATTGGCAGGCAGATTCTTAACCACTGCACCACCAGGGAAGCCCGAAAGCAATACACATTTTTAAAAGAATATAAATCACAATAAAGTCAAAAGGTTAGAAACTTAAAAATAACAATCAATAAAGTGGATGAGATTTGAAAGAAAATGTAAAAAGCTATAAACAAACAAAATAAGAGGTTAAAAACATAAAAGTAAATGAGATGAAAGATTAAGATAAAAGGGCAAAAACATTAGATTAAAAAAAAGTACAAGTAGATGGGATTTAAGGATTAAGAGCTAAAATTAAAAATTAAAACAGTAAAGGTGAAAATATGTAAAATCATAAGAATATTAAAGAAATACCTTTAAATAAAAACAAATTTTAAATGTTTATAATGAGAGAGAGAGAAGCTTAAAAAACATAGTGGTGAGGCAGGAACGGCTAGAAGAAATAAGAAAAAGTCTTAGGATGCTCCAGCTGGTGGATCAAACCGTCTTGAGTAGGGAACTAAAAGAGAAACGTGGTGTCTTACATTCTCAGAATCACCTTCTACACAGAATTTAGCACTGTAGGAAACCAGCCGAGTCCTGGCTCTTGCCTGTAATGAGAGGAGGCGTGAATCCTAAACGTAAACAGCTAGGGTGTCAGGGTTGTCCCAAATCTGCCTTTTGCAACTATCCAGCAAGAATAATTATTTCAGGTAGGTATCAACATCTCCACGGTCCAGATAAATATAATTGCTTAAACTCAGACAGCAGAGCTGAGAATAAAACTCAAGTCCTGTGTTTCATTCTATAGCTTTGTTCATCCTAAAGCCTCCAAAGTCTTAATCCTCAATTGCCAACCTTGGAAACTGCCCCTTTCCGTTCGTTCTGAATGGTAACTACTGACTTTTCTGGCTATTAGGAATGAAGTAATAAATTCACTTATTTTCCATTCTACCATATTCCACCTTTCTCCTCTCAGTTCTAAATTGTTGGAGTGTATACTATTTATGTTTTATTATGCCTCCTTTACTTCCACCCTTGTTTGTTTTGGGGTCTGCAGTTAAATATATTTAATGCTCACTGATATTCTTTTTGCCTGGTTTTCTCTAATCATCTCTTGTTTGACTAGAGTTCATTCTCTACACTAGTAGTCAGGGTTCACCAGAGAAACAGAACAAACAGGATGTATACATATACATGCAGAAAGAGATTTATTATAAGGAATTGGCTCACACAGTTATGGTGTGAAAAATCCCTAGGTCTGCATCTGGCAAGCTGGAGACACAGGACAGCTGATGGTATAGTTCCAGTTCAAAAGGCAGCAGGCTTGAGACCCAAGAAGAGCCAATGTTTCAGTTCAAGTCCAAGTATGAAGGCAGGAGAAGACCAATGTTCCAGCTCTGTAGTCAGGCAGGACGGGTTCCCTCTTACTTGAGGGTAGGGCAGCCTTTTTGTTCTTTTCAAGCCTTCAACTGACTGGATGAGGCCCACCCACACTGGGGAGGGCAAGCTACTTTAGTCAGTCTACTGATTCAAACGTTAATCCCATCCAAAAACACCCTCACAGACGCACCTAGCATAATGTTTGACTACATATCTGGGCACCCCGTGGCCCAGTCAGGATGACACATAAAATTCAACATCACATCATACTATTTTCCTCAAGAAAGGCTCATGAGAACAATATTCCCAGAGTTCTTTCATGTTTAAACTTTTATCCTTTAGGCTTGAAAGTCTGTCTAGATATAAAATCTTTGCCTCTAATTTCTTTTCTTTGATTATCTTTTAAGAATTGTTTCACTATATTGGTGTTAAATGGTGCTGTGGGGAAGTTTGATGTCAGCCTGGTTTATTTCCTTTGCAAGTGATTTGATCATTGTGCTTGGCTGCTGAAAGAATCCTTTATCTTTAAAATCTGATAATTGTATTAGGATATGTCTCAGTTACGAGTCACTTTTCCCTAGTCCATGATTTGTCCTTTCAATATGTAAATTCAAGTCTTCTTTTACTTTAGGAAAATGTTCTTGAATTGTGTTTTAATTATTTATTCTGTCTCATAGTTTTGGTTTTCTTGTTTAGAGACACCAAATATGCATATGTTGGATTTTTGGTCAATCTTCTTTGTCCTTTGCAGACATCTTCTGTGTTATCTGCAGTCTTTTCTTTCTTGTCCTCCTTCTAATTTCTTCTTTTCTGAAAAAATTCTTTTTTGGGGGCGGTGGGTTCTCCTATTTAATTCCTGAATTCTGCCAATTCTCAACTCACTTCTTCCCTGAATTCTAATATTTCTGATGATTTTATCTTTTTTTTTAAATCACTGCCTGCATCAAGTTTTAAAATTTTATGATGGAACATTTTGCTATAATATTTATGTAGTGAGTTTTCTTCATCTACAGGAAAGTTTTTCTAGTCTTTGGAAGTATATTATCTTTGTGAGTGGATGGATCCCGTGCCTATTCAATATTTGTTAATCCATTGTATTAGATGAATTTCTGGACCAACTGGCTGTAGGCAGTTGCTTTGTGCATATGTTTGAGGGGGTTGTGAAATGCAATGAGAGAAGGTACGGAAAGTCTCCAGGCTCTGCCACTCAAGGGCTTCCTCTTCTGTTACTAAGGTGCTGGACCATTTCCTTTAAATATGGCACCTCCGGGTAGCCATACCTGCTCTGCCTCTCTGCACCTAACCTGGCTCAGAAGAGCTTCTAGAGTCAACCTTGTTTTCTTCTGTTTCTTTAAGGCCCCTGCCATCAAAAGTATATCTTTTCATGCTTTCTGAGCTATGCCATTCCTGGGTCCTCTTGCGACGCATTCTCTCTGTTCCTTCTTGGCCCGGCTCACAGAAGTCCCCCTAAGGTAGTTATCCTCTCTTTCTGGGGATGCATTTTTTTGTTGATGATCTGAGATCTGCTCACTAGGCCCTTGTTCTTCCTGTCTTCTCCCATCTCTGTCTCTTATGAGGATTCCCACAGGCCTCAGCTGGTCACACCTGTTTAGGGATTGTTTAAATTTAACTGGGGGTTTGCAGGTTTTCTCTGTTTTCTAGTTTCATTTAAAATAGTGCTTGTGTTTTTCTTTTCTCCACCTCCCCCCACCCCAGTTCTCCTTGTCACTCTATATGGTTTCCAAAAGGAGACAGGAAAAGTCCCAAACAGAATCAAACTACACAGTAGTTTTAAAAAATCTCCCCAGTAATTTTGATGTCCAGAGGGGGAGTGATGGTTCTAAAGAAAAACAAGGGAAAGATAATCACAGAATTCAGTGTAATGATTATCCCTGGATACAGGAAGTGTGTAGGATGCAGGAAAATGCCACTGGGGAAAGAAAGCTTCAATGGTACAGATAATATTTTATTTCTTAAATTGGGTACTAAGTTCAGGAATATTTACATTATTGTTTGCTGTATATCATTATGTATGATTAAAATATTTCATAATAAAAATTTAAAAATCCTTTAAACACTCAAGGAGAAAATTATATTTTAGTGATTTCAAATATGATTTATATTAATTTGACTATTGCTGCTTATACTACTGTAATAGATTATATTTAAGGACAACAAAAAAACAGCTCCATTCAGGGAGGCAAGGAGCCAATCTTATTACTTCCCTCATCCCCAGACAGACGAAAGGACCTTCAGAAAGTCCACCAGGATACTGGTGTTCTTTTTTTTTTCCTTTTTTTATTGAGGTATAGTTGATTTACAATATTATATTAGTATTGAGTGTATAACATAATGATTCACAACTTTTAAAGGTTATATACTCCATTTACTATTACTATAAAATATTGGCTATATTTCCTGTGCTGTACAATATATACTTGTAGCTTATTTTATACCTAATAGCTTGTACCTCTTAATCCCCTACCCCTATTGTGCCCCTCCCCCCTTTACTCTCCCCGCTGATAACCACTAGTTTGTTCTCTATATCTGTGAGTCTGTTTCTTTTTTGTTATATTCATTAGTTTGTTTTACTTTTTAGATTCCATGTAAGTTATATCATACAGTATTTGTCTTTCTCTGTCTGACTTATTTCACTAAGAATAACACCCTCCAAGTCCATCCATATTGTTGTAAATGGCAAAATTTTTATTCTTTGTTATGGCTGAGTATTCCATTGCATATACATACCACATCTTTATCCATTCATCTGTTGATGAATGCTTAGGTTGCTTCCATATTGGCATTCTTCTTATTTAAAAAAAATACATGGTAGTGTCTTTAACTGGACTTTAAAACAAATGGGATATCAGACAATAACATTCTCATGCTGCATTAATCTTTTTTGGCCAGAACCAGGAAAGCCTAAAGTGGTAATCAGAGGTCTGGTTAATAATTACATGGTCCTTGACACTACAGACTTGTCTAATAAGCCACTGGGACTCCAGACTCCCTTCTGCTTTACAACCATTTCTCAAAGAACTTAAAACATGCTCCCTGGGGATAGGATCAGAAAGCACATGACTATAATAATAATAAGGGAAAAACACTCTAATTTTGTATATACTGACATGAAAAGTTATGTTGCTAAGGAAAAAGTAGTCATGTGAACTCATATACATGGCATGTTCTATTTTGTAAATAAAATTAAAGCTATCTATATCTATATCTTTTGCCTGTAGACAGGAAATGTTAGGAAGATTAGACAATGGTTATCATGGCAATGGGGGGGATTGGTGCTAGGATAGAGGAAAGGAGTTTCATTTCCAACTTTAATAATTTTTAAAGTTTATACTTTTAAACATTTTGTGTGTGATTTTATTTTATTGTTTTAAACATATTTTTCAAATGAAAAATAAAAATAAAACGCATCTCTTCTTGTGACAGCCAAGAGCTGGGGCACTTACCTTCAGCTCCTGCCTTGGAGCCAGCTGCCTGCTCCCTCCCCCAGGGGCTGAGGCAGCCTTTGTGCCCCTTTTTTGCAGGAGTCCAAGGACTAGACCATTAGGACTAAAGTCCCCAACCTCATTTCTCCAGGACATCCTGGTGGCCTTCCCTGATGACACAAGGTTCCTAGGCTCAGCTTGAAAGTTAGCCGCCCCCCTGCCCCCTTCAGGTTTTTATTTTTAAAAATGACCAAGGAGATGTATTAAACATCCAGTTCAAAACAGAGAGGCCATGAAGGCATCTTCTTCTCTCCTTCTCTGGAAGCCCTGATTCAGGTTATAAGTTGGATATATGTCCAGGGGTCCTGCCTTTGGGGTTGCTAATCTCAGCCCCCCGTGGATTCTACCCTGGGCCAGTTCTATGTGAGTCACGGGGAGAGGAAAGAGACCAGGAGGTCAAGGCTGTCCTGAAGTCAAGAGGCTTTGCTATCCCCAGGTACTGGATGTGGCTCACAGGGATGGGCAATCCAGATCTGGAGGACAATGGTGTGTGCTCGCCCAAATCAGAAATCCAAACACGACTGACAATGGCAGGATGCTTGATGATGGAGGGGAATTTCCTAGCGATCCATAGACATTTTCCATCATTTCCAAAAAGGTTGCTCCCAAATCTCAAAGTTGCCATTTTATCAGGGAAAAAAATGGAATAGTTCTTTCATTTCATTTCATTTCAAAACTCCAGAGACACCTCCTTGTCAGACGAGGCTCCTATTGCTCCTACAAACAGAGTTCATTATTGTGTCAAAGTGAATTAAAATAGAATGTCACTTACTAAATGTCACATTTCTGGATTTGACATTGTATATAAAAGGTCCTTTTTGAAAAAGGAGAGAAAATCTGAAAACCTTGGTCAGAAACCCACTTGAAGAAGAAGAAATATAGGCATTAAAAAATCCCATCTGGGTTTCATAAAATTCCTTTCAAATGTGACAGTCTGGTAGAAATCAAGTAGTTTTCAGTTCCTAAAATACAATTTTGATTAAAAATTTATAAAACTATTTGGAGTAAAGATACTACATAGATTGAGAATAAGTCTTTTGGGTGCCTTAGAGAGAAGCTAGGAAATTTCCACTTCGGAGTGGTAAACAGTGTTCATTTCCTACAAACAAATACCCTTTTTAGTGTTTGGAGTGAATCTCTCGCCACATTCCAGTGGTTTATGCCTTTGGCTGCTGAGGATGACCAGAGACACTTGAGGGTGACTGAGCCACGAGGACTGGTCTCTAACCTAGGAGGCCACACTCTGGTACTCAGGGGTCCATATCCTTCTCACCTAAGGGCGTTTGCTGAGAAAGTAAAAACCATCACCTCCATCTTCTGGTGGCAGGTAGAAGAGGGCAGCTAAGTGAAGAATGTTGTATCTTCTCTTCTGCCCATAGAATCCTTCCCAGGGCACAGGAATCATGACTCTCTGAGATCAGTGTGAATTAGAAATTATGGGAGCTGGGGGCTCATTCCCACACGATTCAACTTAGTGCTCTCTCCTGTCCTTATACCCCTACCCCACCACCTTCTTTGCTTGATGAACTCTTACTCAAGTATTCTTTCTCCTGGCAAGATTCCCCCTCACTTCTAAGCAGGGATAATCAATTTCAAACTCCCAAAATATATTGTACATATCTCTACTGTGAACCTAAAACATTGTAATGCAATTATGTATATAAATGGCTATCTAATCCTTTAGACAGTGAGTTCCTTAAGAGGAAGGATTTTGTCTTATAGAATTCTATAGTCCTAACATAATATGGTACATAGTAGGTATTCAGAAAAGGTCTATTGAATAAATGATTAGTTAGATGGATTGATGCATGAATGAATGCATGAGTGATTGAATAAGTGAAAACACAAGTGAATAAATAAATTCAAGAATGGAAAAAGAAATAAATATGAGTGAATGGACCAATGAATAAATCAAATATCTATTCTTCATATATATATTTACATATATATTATGCATATACACTTACATAAACTTCACAGTACATATTATTCTTATTGAAGTCATTTCCCACGTTAAAATTCATTCTGCATTCTCAGGGAAGATACCAGTAGGGTCTGAGGTCATTCACTTGGGGAAAGTCAGGAATCAGAGGAGCCTTGTCCTCTGTTGAGGGGAGGTTGCTTCTTGGGGATTGGCCATGATGATTTTATTGCTGGGACTCTCCCCATTCAAGGACCTGCTTCCCATTTTTGACCCGGAACATCTTGGCTCATTGGCTTCCATCCTCCTAGGATGACCACTAAATTCCAGCAAGATCATCCAGAACGTGACCATGACCATTAGTACCTGCACTCAGTCCCTGATACCTGCCCTCCCTCCCAGGAGAATGGGGCAAGAGGTCTAGACCTGAGGTCTGCAGACACTTCAGCTGAAATGAGGCCCAAACATTACACCCGGAGTATCATGATCCAGGTCCACACAGGGCATACAATGAACAGCTGATCTTGCTCCAAATCCTCGCTCTGCCCCTCACTTGCTGTGTGACCAGTGTAACCTCTGTGAGCCTCAGTTTATTCATTTGTTGAGTGGGGATAACAATATCTATGAAGAAGGTACACATGATAAACACATAATAAAGACCAGTTTCCTTACTGCCTGATACAAAATTTAAAAATAGCAGCTTTAAGGAGGGAAGCTGCTGCTGGATGTGAGGCTCTGGGGCATTGATCAAGACGAGGCTCCAAAAGGGCATGGATTCCACTGAATCCCACCAGTAGCCCCCTCCCTTCACCTTCAGTGATGCTAGCTTTGCTGGCTCATCTCCAGAGACAGCCTGTGGCTTGCAGTGGCTACAAGGAGCTGCTCTACTGAGCAATTAAAAGACTGGAGAGTGTCACGTGGATCAGGACTAAAGACAAGGGTATGGGACACCTTGGCTCTTATTTCAGGGCAAAGCTTGTTCTACCAACTTTGTCTACCAAAGATCTAGGATTTTGCTACAGCCTGAATGAGAATGGTGGGTCCTCAGCACAGCTGACACTGTCCTGTATTGTGTCTGTTAGAAAGAGCAGAAGGGAGAGTGAGCAGTTTCTGCAGAGAGAACCATCAAACAAGTGTTGGGCTGGGGAAGACCCTCAATCCCCTGGGTCAAAGCCAGGAAGGAGAGCTAAGAAAAAAGGGGGTCTCGGGCTTCCCTGGTGGTGCAGTGGTTGAGAGTCCGCCTGCCGATGCGGGGGACACGGGTTCATGCCCCGGTCCAGGAAGATCCCGCATGCCGCGGAGCGGCTAGGCCCGTGAGCCATGGCCGCTGAGCCTGTGCGTCTGGAGCCTGTGCTCCGCAACGGGAGAGGCCACGACAGTGAGAGGCCTGCGTACCGCAAAAAAAAAAAGGGGGGGGGCGTCTCAGTGAGAGCAGAGGGACCCTGCAGTCATCCGGATCTGGATCCATGCTGAGCAAATATGGACAGGTCACACCGGCAAGGACTCTGGTGAGGCAGTGACCCTGAGAGGAGGCGCCTCCTTAAAATTTGCACCCTTGGTGCCTGCCTCACTTGCATTACTGTACTACGGGACCAGCTCACAGAATCTTACCCACCTCATCTATAACGTGCGATGTCGACCATACCTAATAATAATAGTTAATGCTATTGAGCATTGTTATGTTCCCTTTACCCACATTAACGATTTAGTCCTCACAACAAGTTTGCAAGGTAGCTTCAATGATTATCCCCATTTTAGAAATGGCCAAACGGAGGCATGGTGCTAGTAAGCAGTAACTTGCCTGTATTCTCACGTCGAGTAGCCAGCAGAGCTGGGATTTGAAACCTGGGAGCCTGACCCCAGTGTCCAGCCTCGTCACCATCCTGCCAAACTGGCTACAGTGCAGGATGAGTGGGGAGGACCACATGTGGTGACAAAGACAAGAAATTAGTGATGAAGAGAGAGAGACTGTCCTTAATAAGTTGAGAGGTGCCCAGTCATCCGCATCTTAGCTCCTCCATACTTCTTGGTGCATAGCTGGGCAGGTCCAAGGTGACATACATTCTGAAGACCCAGCATGGGCAGCAACAGTCTTGGGACACACTTGCTCCAGCAGATCCTGGACTGGAGTTTTCTGGACATACTCAAGACATGGCCTCTGGGTGACTGGCTTTCCTTCCAGGGCCACCAACCTGACAGCATTAATCCAGCCCCTGTGAGGTTGTCACAAGGTTCATTCACATGCCTATTAGATAATACCCGTTAGTGATGCCCATTAATTAAGCAGAGCAATTTGTTTATAATTAACTTGAGAAATTTATGGCTTTACAAAACAATTACAAGAGCTGATATAAACACCTCAAGTGGCAATAGTAATGCCAGATTAATTGCTTTCAGGAACCACTGATATTAATGCCATGGCCATCACTAGTCATGTTTGACAGCAGCTTGTAAATTCATCAGTTTGTCTGTGAGCCAACACCTCAGGCTATTTGGAATGGGAAACGTCAGCCCTTGGATACTGCTTATGACACAGTGCTAAGTGAAAAAAGCAGCCTTGAAAATATACATGGTGCATTCCCAATTTGGTAAAAACGTTCTTTGTACATGTATCTCCCCCTCATATGATATATATACATCATATATTTATGTGATACATGTATTTATGAAATATATATATACAAGTATAAATAAATATATTTCTCCCTAGTGACAGAAATACATAAAAGTGAAAGAAATACATAGAATGGACTACATAGAAAAGAAGGAAATAAATAGGTGTTGGTGATTTTCCCTGGGTGATGGGATTACTAACTGTTTTTATTTTTTCTTTATGACTTTTTGTATTTTTCAAAAATTTCATAGGAAGAATTTACTCTTTTATAGCAAAAAAGTGTTATTGAAAGGGTGGAAGCAGAAAAGATGAAAAAGATAGACATATTTCCTTTTTCAAGTCAGTTACTTTTAAAAGGTAAGCAGACCCTTCTGTGATAATTGTGTGTGCTACTTCATTGGCATTTTAAGATGATTTTATTTTTGGATGAGAAAATGACAAAATAAACTCACCGTGTTCACAAACATGATCCTCATCATTGGAATATTCCTGCCCTGGTTCTCCAATTGGGGAAGAAAAGCAGCACCTTTCAACTTTTAAAAATGTCAGCTCGTGGAAATACCGCAAAAGGCTGCTGGCCCAAATCCCACACTGCTGGTGTCTGCAGATTCAGGCTAAAACACACCAACCAGTCATTCCAGACGAGGATGAATTCTCAAAAGACTCCTTGAATAAACCTCCTGCCAACAAGCATGTGTACTTAGAAGAGGGGTGAGGACACATCCTTGCCAAATGATGCATCTTCCCAAAATGTCACAAGTGAAGAAAGGGGCATTTGGCTAAAAGCTGTGAATGTCTTCTCAGAAAATGCACTCCCAGAATATCAGAGGTCATCTGACCTCTGTTCCCTCCCCAGCTAGGGGAGATAGTGTGACCTGTGGGGTCACCTGCTAGTCAAAGACAGTGCTCGTCATGAACACAGATGGGATCCCCTTCCTGTTAACATTTAATGAACACTGACTCTTGTGTCAGGCAATGGCCCTCACCTTTCATAGTGCAGCACATTCATAATTATTCTTTTTTTTTCACCATTTTTGGTGCCACTTTATTTCACTTTATTTTATTTACATCTTTATTAGAGTATAATTGCTTTACAATGGTGTGTTAGTTTCTGCTTTATAACAAAGTGAATCCGTTATACATATACATATGTTCCCATATCTCTTCCCTCTTGCGTCTCCCTCCCTGCCACCCTCCCTATCCCACCCCTCTAGGTGGTCACAAAGCACCAAGCTGATCTCCCTGTGCTATGCGGCTGCTTCCCACTAGCTATCTATTTTACGTTTGGTAGTGTATATATGTTTATCCTCTGCTTAATAAAGATTTTTAAGCCCAGGATCTGGTGCTCCCCAAAGTAGAGTCACTGGAACATTCATTTGGCTAGATGTTCCTTGAAAAGTATTCTGTAGTCCAGAAAGTTTGGGAAACCCTGATTATTCTTTCCCTTCTTGGAGATGCCTAATGGCATCAGTTTATCCATGTCTTGGAGGGGTCCCATGGTAAAGAAGCTTGTTTATCCTTATTTGATATGGTGTTTTCCAAACTTGTTTGTGCAAAGAATGTTCTTGGTCCTATAACATCTCTGAACATCTGAAATTAGTGTTCCTGAAATTAGTATTTGGAAAAAATGCGATGTATTATCTTAGTGTGAAGATGCAGAACAGTGGAATTTAGGACCAGCTGGGCAAATTATCTCACCCCCACCTCAGTGGGTTGTTGACAGCATGTACCTAGCATGGAATTGACCCTCAAAAAAAAAAAAATCAAAACAGTTGAATCAGAGGAAACTCTTAAGCCCAGACCAGTGAAGTGATGGGCTCAAATTAAACTCACAGTCAGAACTCTATTTTATTTTTATGACACATGCAGAGAGACATTCCAACATCATATAAAGTTAGAAATGCTGTCTGTAAAACTTTATTCATTTGAAAGTGAGTCATTCTCTTCTTGCTTGGCTTGGAAACAGAACTGTGGGCCTGTGTAATCCAAGGCACCTCATCATTTTTAAGGGCAAAACCGATGCTCATGAAGCCACAGGGTTTGTCTAAGATCATAAAACTAACAAGGGGGTCCCAGACTTAAACTCAAGTGTCCTAACTCCCAGCATGGGGCCTTTTCAGGCTCTGACCCTTCCTCCATGCTCTCATTCTCTCCAGCACTGTCACCCCGAGGTGACATAGAGAGATGGAACAAACAGGGTCTTCGAGATGAGGTAACTTTGGATTTAAACCCTGGCTTTACAAATCTGTGTGCCATTGGGCAAGTGGCCGGAACACTGTGTGCCTCAGTTTCCCCTTCTGTTAAATGGTGATCACAAACTGACAGAGCTATTGAGAAAATGGAATGACATCATAAAAAGTTTTTTAAAAATCCACTGTCATAAGCCCCATAGGTATGAGATACATTTTATCCCCTTCTTTTTATTACCAATTTGAAGAACTCTTGATTATTTTTTTTCCTCCAGATAAGCATTCAAGTTTTCTCTTCTCTGTGGCTGTTTGTCACTCTGGAGTGGTTCTTTATATTTGAGTAACAAGAAACTTTCAGTATCAATAGAAGAAAATGGACTTAATAAATAAATCGCCTGTTAATAAAAAAAATTCAATTCTAAGGGTGTGAAATTGAGAAAAAGAGAGCGTGTGATTTATAACACCCTGCCTGGGCTCTGTCTTCCAATAGGGCTTGTAGATACGGAAGGCAGGTCACCTCAGAGGGAGGGACTGAGGGCTGGGTTCTGACTCCTGCCTTGTCGTTGGCTCCAGCCCAGGGGCACAGCCTCACTGACTTGGGCCCTGATGCCGTCACAGGTCAGCAGAAGGTCATTGGTACAGACACCAGTATGCTCCCCTAGGAGAGTCATTCATTTCAGGCTGGCAGAGGGCTTGCTTCCCCCGATGGCCAGGCAGGACTCGGAGCATTTTGCAGACAGCCTGAGCAGCCTTACCAAGTTCTTTGGTGGCAGCACAAGAAGCATTTATTTCTTCTGACTCCCTTGAGACAGAAGTCTTGCTTTCAACATCTAGAGAAACATCCTCCCTTTTCCATCACCTCCTCTCATGCCTCTACTCCAGACCTCACTTTGCATTTGGTCCATTGCACCGGCCTCCTAAGTGGCCTTCCAGCCTCTTTGCTGGCTGCCTTCCTATTGACCCTCTGCAGCCAGAACCATTTTTCCAAACTGCCGAGTATGGAAAGTCCAATGGCTTCCTGTGGTTTCCAGAAAAAAGCCCAGAAAGCTTAGTCTGACATTTGGGATCCTCCAAATCTGTACCTTGAACCTTACTTTACATTCCTCTCATGTGTGCCTCCTTTGCTCCAATCAGATTGAGCTTCTTGACGTTTGTTTTTTCTGTTCTTACCCTGTTATTTTACATCTCTAAGTCATTGCAGTGGTTATTTCCTCTGGATGGCATATTTTCCCCTCTTCATCACCTTCAAAATTCAGCTCAAGGGTCTACTTTCTTCTGTACTCCCTAGAATTAATCATCTTCTCCCTTGGATTCTCACACTGCTCTCTTCATATCCTTTATAAACATTTGTAAAAATTTCCATTCTCGCCACCAGATGATGACCTCTTTTAGCGCTGGGCCTGTGTTTATTCAGCTCAGCAGGCCCAGTACCCAGTTCAGTTTCTGGTACACAGAATCTACTCAATAAATGGATGGCTTAATGGATGGATGGATGGATGGATGCATGGATGGATGGATGGATGGACGGACGGATGGGAGGAAGGAAGGAAGGATTGGATGGAAGATGGCTGGATGGATGAGTAGATGGAAGGAGGGAAAGAAGGAAGGAGGGGAGGGAGGGAGGAAAGAAGGAAGAATTAGACTTCCTGGCTATTGAGAAAGGGACGGGCTTACATTGGATGGATTCAGTTGCTAAAGGATTCAGTCTGGCTTAGAAATTTTGGGTCTGCGGTTAGAAAGGTATCAACACAAAATTCAATTTCTGTATCCTTCAGATACCAGAGAAAAGGGACTTTGAAAGGCCCCTGTCCTCCTTATTACAGGATTCTTTAAGTCAACAAAACACTTACAAGCCATTGACTGTTCACCAAGGACTGAGTTAGATATGGGAGCCCAGAGATGAAGAAAACATGGCCCCTGCTCTCAAGGAGCCCCGTGGAGAGAAAGGGCTCAAATGGAGACATGGGTGCCAGTGCCTGGGGGCTCACTGGGGAAGGGGTTGTGCTTCACATTACGTGGGGAAATCATGAAAGGCTTCCCAGAGGAGGAAGGCTTATGAGGGGGGAGAGTTTGCCAGACGGACAAAAGAAAGAGGATGTTCCAGGCAGGTAGACTAAATGTTGGGGCAAGACCACTGCAAAAAAAAAAACCCAGTAGGGGGTGTGAAAATAATCCAGATGTCAGATGCTGAGAGGAAGTTTGAACTTGAATGATTGCAGCAGGGATGGGAAAAATAGACAGATATATATATATATATGGGAGATGGCAATGGCTGGGCTGGATGAATGATGGGATACGAGGGATGGAGAAGGTGGAGGCAAGGAGGACATTTGTGTTTCCAGCTTGCATGGCACGATTCACAGAAATGGGAACAAACAGGGAGGATCAGACTTGAGGGCAACACAGAGAGGACAGATTTCAGTGCATGATTCCACTGTCCTGGGGACATGCAGGAGGAAATACCTGGATGAATGAATCTGGAGCTCAGGATAAAGGACAGAATGGAGATATAGGTTTGAGAGTCATGGGGGAAATACATGGAGCCCTGGTGATGCACTTTGAAGTTCAAGATCCGTAAGGGGGGAGCCCTTTGGGCTCTTCTGTGCTCAGGGAGGGGTGTGGAGTAGAAGTGTTTCCTTCAGGGAAGAGGATGGAGCATTAGCAACCTCTGTGAGTGAGCTTGGTGAGATGGTGTGATTTCTGAATTGGAGAAAGAGTGAGCCCTTCATAATGAGGTCTGACAGCCATAGGGGGCTTTCCCCACATATTGTTTTAAAATCCACAGTATGTGTGGAGGTAAGCTGCCTCTTCAGGGGTTTTCACTGTGCTCTCCACAGGAAGAGCCACTGGCCCCAAGGGTTGGGGGCTTCTGTGTGAGGAGCTGTGGGCCCAGAGAAAGGGGGACCTGCTGGGTGGACGGTGATTAGCACTGGATCCCGATGGCCCCGCCTCTTTAAGATTTAAGATGCTTTTATCTCCTAGGCGTCCAGAGGGGGCAGGAAGAGGGCCTGAGCGCCTGGGTGGAAACGTGCCCTCATCCCTCCGCCTTCTTCAGGCTCACTTATATGGTAGCACTATGGCCAGCCCTCCAGGATGGGCCTCCAGGGGCTGGACCAGGTGGTGGGGAGGAGAGAGGGTGGTTGAGAGCACTCCATGGCCTGGCCTGACAACCACCCTCTGCGTGACTGGAGGCACGGCCTTTAGTTCCTTCTGCCTCAGTGTCCTTACCTGTCTGGGAAGTGCCAGAAGCAAGGGAGTTTCTAAACACAGCTGGTTTGTTGTTGTTTTTAAGGTCACGTACATTCAGAGGAACTGGGGTAGAGCAGGAGGTGCTACTTCAAGCCCAGACACACCCTTCTGCGCCCCCCTGCCCTCCCCACATGCTCACACACAGTCAGAAGCTGCCACAGTCAGACTCCCTGAAGGTGTGGGTCCCCAGAGTGTCATACAGGTTACAATCTAAGATAAAGGAGGGACAGGAAGTAACTTTTAGGGGCTCCTACCATGAGGCAGACGCTATGCTGTGACTTTTCTCTACCTTATTTAGCCCTCACAGAATTCTATGCAGGGATTCAGAGAGGCTAAGCCACTTGCCCAAGGTCACTCAGCTAGTGAGTGGTAGAGCCAGGACTTGAACCCTGGCAGGTCTGTCTCCTGATGCTAGGCTCTTTCTGTCCCACCCTGCTCCTCTGACGGGGGATGTCCACCACTGTGCATCTCGTCCCACATCCTCCACTCTGGGCTCCAATCCAGCTCATCCTTACCTGGCTGACTTGCTTACAGCTCATTCTCAGAGGTTACTAATGCCCCCTCCTCCTTCCTGAAGCCCACTTCTTGGATTCCCATCGCCTGTAGTTTTCCACACAGCCCAGGATCCAGAGTCTCACCTTTAGAATCTCCCCTTTAGCTGACTTGCTATCCAGAATCATTTCTCCCTGGTGCTTCTCAAACTCTGTCTTGGATTATATGCTCCCTTCCCATTTTCCAGCCGCCAGTTCTCCCACTTAGTACAGGATCAAATTGACAACTGTCCTCTCTATTCTCAACTGGAGGAAGCTGGTACTTCACACCCAGCTCTCCATGGGACGGCCACTGGTCAGGGCGCCAGTGCTGACTGAGGAAGTTCCTTTGGGGCTGAACTAGCTGAAATGACCTTGGAACTGTCCCCTCATTTCCATCTCCAGGCCCTTGGCTGTGCTTTTCCTATTTCCCCACATCTGTTTCTGTGCGTATTTTTGTTTGTCTCTGACTTTGTGTCAGAGAGTTTGACACTTCCCCTTCTGCTTTTAGCCTTTTCGAGATACTTCCAAGTGAGAACTCGGGCTGCCAGTTCATGATTTTGTCTCTCTGGCCGTGGAAAGAACTCAATAATATGTGATTGACACTCTCCCTGCATGCCTTCTCACCTCTTTCTGCCCAGCCTGGCTCAGTTGCAAGCACAGGGCTGCAGGTGTGTAACAGATGCTACTGATACCCTGCCCATCTCCTCTCACCACTCACTACTCAGCGCTGATGCTTCCTTTTGCAATATCGGCCACTCTGCTCGAGAGGGAGGCTGGAAGGAGCGGGGAGCTGACACCTCTGGGAGCAGCCCTCAGCCAGTGATGGATGGGAGTGGGAGGATAGACAGCCAGCTTCCTTGTCCCTCGGGTGGGAGAGCCCTGACATGTATTCTATACAACCAGGTATCCCTGGTGAGGTTTCCCTCCATTCCCCGCAGCAATGACCCACTCATTTGCTCACCTGAGTTGAATCTCTTCCTGTCCCCATCTCACTCCTCACTCCCCTAAAAGTACTTCCTGTACAAATTGCTCTTATTCAAATCTTTCTTAGGGTCTGCTTCTGGGGGAATCCATCCCAAGACAGGGTCCTAAAGCTGATGTCCTCGGTGGCTCTGGTACCTACGTGGCTCCTTTCCAGTGGGGTCACAGTCGCCATAGCTGCCTGAAATAGTTTTAGGAGCCATTCAGTGCACACGCCAAAGCTCCAGCAAATGTGGGAGTAAAAAGAAAATTGTTGCACATAGACCTCTTTAATGGAAGCCAGTCATGGAGCTAATAATACTGATATTTTCAATGGACCAAATTAAATTATGCATCCCATCTTGTATCTTAATTAAAGGGATAAAAAAAACTCTTTTACATTTTAATTAGCAAGTATGTCTTGGAAGGACTTAAATTAATACGGGAGTCATCACCATAGGAGAGCAGCCAGCTGCCAAGATTCACGAGGCCAGAGAGAGCGCAGAGAACAGAGTGGGGCTTCCGGCGTGGGTGAGCATGGCCATGGCTGGAACTTGGAAACCTCTGAATTTTCTGAAAGGATAAAAGCGGGAGCCCGGTGCGTAGCTGGGAGGCATGACATTGCCTTTTTCTGGAAGGGCCCACCTTCTACACGTGAATCTTCTTGAAGACATTTGAACACTCAATCTAGAAAATGTGAGAGGAGCGAGAAACTGTTAGCATGATGACTCTGCTTTGGCTGTCTTCTCTGATGAGAGTTCCTGGGGGTCCTGGAAGCCTTGTTGGCAGAGCCTGAAGTGAAAGAGGCTTTGCCATGGAGCTGGCCTAGCAAGTACCTCCAGTAAATGTCCTGTGCCGGTTTCAGAGAGGAACCGGGCTCCCATGGCTGTGTGTTTTCCCTCTGTCCAAAGAGAAAAATGGTCTGGGGCCATGCTTGCTGGCTGGCTCCCACTGAGTGTGTAAGGGCTGCTGCAGTCCTGTTGGCAAATTATTATTATTTTTTTTTAGTTTTACTTGTAAACAATGTCACACATAATATCTACTTGTTTTTAAAAATTGAAAATATATATAAGCAAATAAGAAATGCATGACAAAAAGGGTAACGCCATCAACTGGAGATAATCACTGATAACACTTTGCATGGTTCCTTCTAGATTTGCTTGCTGTGTCTGCCTCCTGGCATCCTCCTGGCTATGTTTCCCAGGATCCCGGTCAATGAGGTAAGGGTGGAGTATAGAGCTCACATTCTCCTGCTGCTTCTGGGTCTGAACTCTTGCCCCATTTCCATTTGTCATTCCCTCTCCCCATCTTCCTTCACTCCTGCCAGCTGCTCCAGGTTTTTTGGTTCATTTCATTTCAGCCAGGAGCCGGCTCCCCTTCCAATATATAAGAATGTCTAGTGTATAATGACCGGCATGAAAGGATTTGGGTCAAATGGGATTTCAACATGGAAAAAGGAATCTTAGTCACCATTATTCTTTCCTCGAGGACTTTTTACTGTCTCTCTCTGTTTCGTTCAGGGTCCTCCTACCAGATTGCTTGTTCCTGCTCTCTCTCCCCAAATTCTTCTCCCGTTTCCTCTTTTCTTGATTGTCCCATGTTCCCCAAAACTCCTTTCTCTTGAGTTGCCAAGGGACCACCATAGAGCTTCGATGACTTGTGTTATGCTAGGCAATTTAGTATCTTTTTTTCTCTCTCTCACATATAGGCTAGCCCAAGGACTTTCCTTTCATAGCCAAAAGGCCAGGAATTTTCTAAATCAAATAGCCAGCTACTTTTGAGATGAATTTACCATACCTCTAGAAGATAGTTTTATCTTATTTTGTTTTACCTTATTTTGTTTTATTTTACTTTATTCTTCCCCCGAAATAAAAAAAGTCTTTAATATTCTTTTAACTAAATTAAGAGGGTAGGGCCTGTGCAAACCCTTAATCGTATCTTTAGGCTCAATTGTTAGAAGTGAAAGTCTAGCTCAAGAAATACGAACAATTACAAGGCTTCTGATACATTCTGTGGAGCTGCCCCACAGAAAAGAGGTACCATCCCACACTCCCTCTAGCACTACTATGTGAGGGTCCGTTTTCCCCTACTCTGACCAGCTTTGGATAATATAATTTAGAAGGGAAAAGAATTAGCTGTTCTGATGGGTCAAAGTCACACCTGCATGTTGATGTAACTCCAACAGCAGTTTCTGAGCCGTGTGTGGGCAGAGACCAGGAAGCAGGAGCCCTCGGTGGAAACCCCACATGTCACCTATTTGACATCCAGCTTCCAAATGGAATCTAGGTCTGGTTCTGTCCCTGATGTAGGCCCCTGAGCCAGGGCTCTCCTATGGGCCAGAGCCGGGCTCTCCCTCCCTGCCTGTGGGTGCTTAGTGGGAGCAGTGTGGGCAGGGGAAAATGAAGGGAACCCTGGAGCTCTGTGTCTAGAAGCTGAGCCCAGTATGGACACAGTGAGGTGATAGGTAGCTGGACTTTTCAGCCACCCTTTCAAATGTACAGCCAATCCATGAAGATGGTCTCAGATGAGTTCATCCCCCTCCCTTGTACGTACTTGTCAGACTACACACCCCACTACAGGAATCTTTGGGATTGCTTGACCTCAGGCCTGGGCCTGCTCCTGGCTGCCCCCAGCCCTACTCAGCAGCAGCCCCAGACCTCTTCACGATCAAGACCCTGAATCCACTCTGACTGGGACCAGGAGGCATTCGAAGCCTCAGCCACAACGTCAAGTGAAGGGAGGAGTTTTTTGAGCTTCTATCATCAGTATACAGTTCCTGAGGAGAGATTCTGGCTCCTCATCGTGACCTAGGACCAGCCTTGGCTCATTGCCTCTGAATTGCTGGCGTTTCCTGGTCTGTCCCTAAGTCTTACTGGGAATCGAGCCTGTGTTAGTTTGCTAGGGCTTTTGTAACAAATTACCACTTTCTGACTGGCTTAAAATAATAGAAATTTATTTCTCTCACAGTTCTGGAGGCCAGAAGTTCAAAATCAAGATGTGGGCAGGGTTGGTTCCTTCTGGAGGCTCTGAGGGAGCCTCTCCTCTAGCTTCTGGAAGCTGCGGGCAGTCCTTGGCATTCCATGGCTTATAGACAACGTTGTGTCAACCTCTGGCTCTCATCACACCACCTTCCCCTCTGTGTGTCTCATCTCCCCTTCTCTTCTCTTCTAAGGACACTGGCCATTGGATTTAGGGCCCACCAAGGTGATTCAACCAACCGCAGAGCCCTCGCTGAACTCCAGCCAATTCTCATCCCTGTCCAGCTGCCCCAGAAGCTGGGCCTTGTCCCCATGATGCTGGAATGCTTGCTGACACCCTGCTCCAGCTTCTGACCTCAGGTAACCTTGTTTAGCTCCAAGCACTGAGCTTCCCCAGCACCACTCTCTCCCTACTTGTTGACCGAATTCTTCCTTCCACTGGGAATGTCAGAAGTCAACCAGAGTTCATTGTGCCCCATGAGACACAGAATAATGGATTCCAGACCCTGGCCAAGCTAGGACAGGGGCAGCAGCTCAGGGGAAAGGGCAGGGGCTTTGTGAGAGACCAGTCTTTGTTCTTGGCTCTGACACTCACTCCCTGTGTTAAGGGTTCACTCAACATTTCTGAGCTCCGGTTTCCTCAGGTGTGGATGGTGTTGGACCATAATGTGGTGGTCCTGAGAGAGCTGAGAGCCTGTGGGTGAGGGGCCTAGGGCACCAGCCATGATACAGGATTGTCTTACGCTCTCCTGCTCACCTCACCTACTATGGTAAGGCCTTTGTTACTATGGAGACAAGGGGCGACAACTCTGCAATGTGGAAATATTGTCATGCAGTAACATAGCAAAGTTATGCTTAAGAGGAATAGCTGCCTCTTCCCCTGCTCCCCACATAGAAAATAAAGTAGAACTAAGCCAGGATCCTGGGGACCCAGCAGCAGGGTCAAAAGACCGAGGGGACGGTGGGAAAGAGAAGAGGGAGAGAAGGGACACTCAGTGTCCGCCTGAGACAGATTCTGTATGATGTGTCCGTTCTTGTAATAGACTGCGCCTGCAGAACTTTCTAGAATTTATAGGCATCACTAAGGGGTTGTAGACAGGAGGTGCTCAGTAAATGTCAACTCCCTCTCCTCCTATTTTCTCTTGAAACCACTGCTTTTGGTTCCACCTTCCTTCCTTGCACAGCAAAGCACCACTAAGTCGAAGCTTGCCCCTTGACGAGTGGGTTAATCCAGGGTCCAGGGTGCCAACCTCGAAGCCACAGCAAGGACCGTGGCAGGAAGGATGGTTAATGGAGCCACCATTCAGAGCTGAGCCGATAATTGCCAGGGGGCTGGGGATGGGGCGGGGTGGGGGGGGAGTATTTAAGTATAAACTTTGCTCGGTTTAATTAGGGCGAGTCTACCTTTGATTATCAGTGTCACACAGGGCAGATTTTCAGTCTTCTCTACTCCAAAGCAAAATTCAGGCCTAAGGATTCTTATCATTTCCTGACAGTCACTATGAGTTTTCTGTGATGGGTGAGTTTAAACAATTCACGGTTGACAATGAATATGCAAACGGGTGTTAATTAAGGCCTTTGCTCATCTTCCTACCTCATTTTTGAATATTCAGAGGATTCAGCCACACTTGGTAGGGTTAGTGTATCTCTCCGATGCCCAACCCTGGGCACCCACTGCCCTGTTCCAGGTGGCCCTCCCCAACCTCCCAAGATTATTCACGTAGACCTGAGCCCAGGTCAGCCTCTCTCCACCAGTGAGAGTGCACCCACTCACGCGGCCTCTGATTAACTGAGTTCCATGGAGGGCCTTTTTGTGGATGCATGGAGGAGCGCGTGTAGCCTTTTAAACACGCTTAATTAAGCTGGATGAAACACTGGGCTCCTTGGCAACGAGCTGGGCCTCAAAGCCGACTTGTGACATGTTTGCACAACGTGCTCTGTGTTTGCGCCTTTGAAATGGGATCGATCCGTCTGGGGGATGCCTTGTATGTCTTGTGTTCACCGCATTCTTTCTTGGCTCACTCAGATTAGGGGAGGGCTCAGAGGAGCGTGGCTCTCCCCAGCACTCTCCTTAGAGATGAGCCGTGACTCTACCATTCAGGGAGCTTGGCCAGCTGCTGCCGAGCAAGGGATATGAGATGCACATGCAACTGTAGCATTAGACGTGATATTTGAAATATTTAATAACAGGGAGAGCGCAGGCTCCAACCAACCCGAACAAACAACAGCCATAAATAACAGAGCTATTCTGCTGGGTAAACAGAGCTATTCTGCTGGGTAATAGCTGAATATCAGCCTTGGAAGAAGTTATAGTTCACAAAGAGTTTCACATATATTTCCCCTTTTGATTGTAGTCACAACTTCATGAGCTGGGTTGAGATACTTTCCTAATTATAGAGATGGGAAACTGAGGTTCAGAGAGGTTATGCATCTTCCCCAAGGCCACAGAGCTAATGCCACAGCTGGAAGCCAAGCACCCTCCTTGTTCTTTCTACCACATCACTTGCTCGTGCCTGTGCACGTGCTGGGGCTCTACCAGGTCTGGGAAGATCAAGAGAAAACCTCCCAGTTTATGGCTGGACTGCCAACTGATAAACTCAGGGCCAAGGCGAGAGTGAGGGCAGGAGGAGGGGGGCAGCAATGCTCTAGGATTTGTGGTCAATCAGGATGGAACCAAGAACCAAGTGTGGACCTTTTCTTGTCCTCTCCTCACAAAGCCCTGTGATCCTATGGGAGGCTCAAAGGAAGGGAGGATGGCACAGAGTAAACGCAGAGAGGAACATTCCTGGAAGACAAGGACATGGGTATTTATTTTCGAAGGTGGTCCCAGGAAGTACAGGAGGAAGTGAAGCAAGTTAGCTCTGGAAGGTGAAGAGCCATTGAAGTGGATGCTAATGAACAAGTCACCATCGTGGGCAGCCAGGCTCAGTCCCCGGAGACCTTCTGAAACCCACGTGGACCTTGCCTCAGAATTGTGCCAGGGGAGGCCGGGGCACTTACCCACCCACCGCCATCCCCCAGCCCTGGGCATTAACTTCGTTGCACTTCACGGTTGCTCCTGGCCACTCAGAGAAACTAGCAGGCAGAGAAGGCAGACTGGACACTTGGAGGAGGGGGCGCTGAGAACCATCTTCACAACTACAGCTGAACTTATGTGGGCTGGAGGGATACGGGATAGGGCATCCAGGCATCTGTTATGCCTATGGATCCCAAAGGATGCCAGAAAACAGGAAAAGGCTTTCCCCATCATGGGGCTGGTTTCCTCCATGTGAAGGAGGGAAACCTGGATGTTTCTGGCCTATGTGTGTGCCCAGGATTTTCTGGGAAACTCAGAGAATGTGCCCCATCCCTCTCCAGCTACAGAATGTCAATGTCTGAACTTTCTGCTCTCCACATTCTGACTTATTTGGGGAGTCTCTAGAGCCTCTGAGGTGGGGGGAGACTTGCTTGTGGCTCTGGTGGGAAATGCCATCCCCCTAAGCCTGGCAGTCTCCCCTTCTCCACCGCCGCAACCTTCACACCAATCGGTAGCTGGCACTTCTGCCCTGCCAGAAGGCCTGGTGGGAATGTGTGACAGATACGGAACATTTTAATTTTGGAAGCCATTGATCTAGCACACGTTAGTAAATGACACCTGTCATTCGAAACGTTGCTTGCCATTCGTCTTGTCTTATCTGAGCACCAATTGCATCAGATAGGACCCATGTCAGTTTTCAGGGACAAACTGCTTGCCGGTTCCCCCTCACCCCAGAGCCAAGAGGAATCGTCCCTCCAGTCTGTTAATAACAAGGGCAGTGCCTGTGAGGATGGCTCAGGGGCCAAGGATAGGAGAAAGTAGCAGGAAATTGCCTGGGAGTGGCTAAGAAAAAGGGCTCTTTATTTCCACCATAAAGGGTAGTCTCCTGATACATTTCAGTGGTAAGTTGGAGAGACACTGGTCTGTTACCCACATACAGACCTCAATAGGCAGCTTCATGTATGTAAAAAGCACTAAGCCAGGGATTCATCACGGGCTCTTGGAGCTTGCCTCCATCTAGCGATACGAACCTGGACAGATAGTTTTCCCTCTTTTTTCTTTCATGACACCATCTGTAAACATAAGCGTGGACGTCTCTGCCCTGCCCTGTTTCATTAGGCTGCTCAAAAGAGTTGAGGCAGGATGGCACTAAGAAAAGTAGAAGGGACCATAGAGATGCACTTTATTTATAAATCGATGTGGATGAATCAAAGTCAAGACAACCTGCGTAGGCTGGACGAGGCTGGGTAGAGTGACTCACCTATAGATGTGACACAGAATAGGTGACGTTAACCCCTTGAACAAAGACAGAATGTGCCAGCAAAGGGATGGGGTTCAGGGCTTCCCTGATGGTGCAGTGGTTGAGAGCCTGCCTGCCAATGCAGGGGACACGGGTTCGAGCCCTGGTCCAGGAGTATCCCACATGCCGCGGAGCAACTAAGCCCATGTGCCACAACTGCTGAGGCCTGCACACCTAGAGCCCATGCTCCACAGCAGGAGAGGCCACCGCGGTGGGAATCCCGCGCACCACAACGAAGAGTAGCCCCCGCTTGAAGCAACTAGAGAGAGCCAGCGCACAGCAACAAAGATCCAACGCAGCCAAAAATAAATAAAGAAATAATTATAATTTTTAAAAAAAGAAGAAGAAGGAATGGGGTCCAGCACAGAAAACCAGGCTTCAAAGAGGAGGGTTGTTAGTCTATCCCCAGCTCTGCCCTAGAGACAGGTCTTCTCCTTTGGCGTGAGGACAATTCCTAGATCTTAGCAGAAATAATCCTCCCCACTTCCTAATATTCCTCTTCCCTTATTTGGACACACCAAGCAAGCCTCTGAAGAATGTTTTGGTGTCCTCAATGCTATAAAGGAGTGTCCTGGCACAGTGGGCATCAGTTGGATTTGCTGCCTAGCATTGTGGTACCCATATCCTATTGCCCTCTCTTTTGTCTACTCTCAGCCCTTGTACTTTAGATGAGGCACCAACTCTTGGTATAAGGATGAAACATCCCTAGATCCCAAGGTGATCTAGGCTTCAGGCAATCAGAACATACCATTTCTCTCCTGGACACAGATTAGTTCAGGGATGGTTATATGACCTAATTAGAAAACAAGTGATACAATGAAATGCTTACTGGGGCTTCCAGAAGAGAATCTTTCGCTCTTGCCAGCTAGACTTGAAGCTGAGGATGGGATCCTGAAGGGCAGGAAGCAATCTTGCCACCATGTGGAGCCTAAGATGGAAGTCAACTTGGTAGAAGACAAAACCCAGAAAAGGAAAAACTTGAGTTCCAGTGATACCATTTGAGCTCTGAATCCAGCTGTGCCTGAAGCTAAACTTACCCCTGGGACTTTCAGCTTTGAGAGCCAATGAATTCCTTTTGTGCTTAAGTCATTTTGAACTAGGATTTCTGTCTCTTGCCACTGAAAGAGCATCAACTGAAACATCTGGACAAGGAATTTCACCTTTACAAATAGTTCGGTTGGCATTCTCACTTTGCACCAGTGTCTTTTGAGCCTGGATTGTGTGAGTTTGCCCTGAAAGACTGATGACTTTTGGGTGCACTGAAAAGGTCTACTTTCTGAACTTGGATGGCTGAGAACTTGGCCAGAGTGTAACCCACCAATGAAAGACCCTGCCCAACTGACCATTTCTGGCCCTGAGTGAGAACTCGGTGGTCACCGGGGATGGTAGCTTATTTGTTGACCAATATGCTGCCATGAACCTCCTTCTTTCATGATGAGCCTAAGAAGATAACAGGTGCTAGGTTACATATTGTTCATTCTTTATCATTCGGATGTTCTTTAATTCATTCAACACATAAATGAACAAGAGAATGGTGAGCAATAGTCTGGTAAAGTTGACTGAGGCGGGAGTAATAGTTGAAATATTGCATTTAACAACCAGTGTGGTATACTGCAGAAGCTGCAGTTCCCAAAAATGTTCAGGTAAGGGCGTCTATAGAGAGTGCTAGGCTATGTCAGGGGCCTCAGCCCACGTATGCCTTCTGGGGAGCCAGTGTCAAAAACTGTCAGAGGCAGCGTCTCTCCCACCAGGGCTCTGGCCAGGAGGCATCTGGACTAGGGTGTTGGCTAGTGGATGGCGAACTGCCATTGGAGGAACAGAAGTATTTCAATACTTTACAGGTGGTATGGCTTTTTGGGTGAGTATTGGCTGCATTTCAGGTCTGAATGGAAACCAGATTTTGAAGAGCTTGGCACACCAAGTTGAGCAATATTCATTCTACCTTGAAGACAATGGGGAGCCGTTGGGGTCATTAAGAAAGAGACTGACATGACCAGATTTGAGATGTAGAAGCACATGTCTAGTGATGGCCTGGAAGATGATTGGATAAAGGACCAGAGACAGGTAACCTTGACCAGAGGGTGGTGACAGTGGTTCAGGCAAAAGATGGCGGGGGGGGTTGTCCATGTTAAAACAACCTTTTCCCCTTTAGGAGCTACTGAACTGGGTGGCTTGGAAGGAGGTGGCTGTGAGGTGATGTGTATGGGTTAGTTGAGTCTCGATAACATCCTTTCTGACGGTGTGGGGTAAGAGCTGGCTGTTTGATGCAGTTCATGGCCTACTGTATTTAGCAAGTTCCCGAACAATCCCAAGAAACCTGCCCTTGCAAGATATCGCCCTCCTGGCTATTGTAAATAGAGCTGCAATGAACATTTTGGTACATTACTCTTTTTGAATTATGGTTTTCTCAGGGTATATGCCCAGTAGTGGGATTGCTGGGTCGTATGGTAGTTCTGTTTTTAGTTTTTTAAGGAACCTCCATACTGTTCTCCATAGTGGCTGTATCAACTTACATTCCCACCAACAGTGCAAGAGGGTTCCCTTTTCTCTACACCCTCTCCAGCATTTATTCTTTCTAGATTTTTTGATGATGGCCATTCTGACCGGTGTAAGATGGTATCTCATTGTAGTTTTGATTTGCATTTTGCAGTTCTATTTACAATAGCCAGCACATGGAAGCAACCTAAGTGTCCATCATCGGATGAATGGATAAAGAAGATATGGCACATATATACAATGGAATATTACTCAGCCATAAAAAGAAACAAAATTGAGATATTTGTAGTGAGGTGGATGGACCTAGAATCTGTCATACAGAGTGAAGTAAGTCAGAAAGAGAAAAACAAATACTGTATGCTAACACATATATACGGAATCTAAGAAAAAAAAAAAAAAAGGTCATGAAGAACCTAGGGGAAAGACAGGAATAAAGACACAGACCTACTAGAGAATGGACTTGAGGATATGGGGAGGGGGAAGGGTTAGCTGTGACAAAGTGAGAGAGTGCCATGGACATATATATACTACCAAACGTAAAATAGATAGCTAGTGGGAAGCAGCCGCATAGCACAGGGAGATCAGCTGGGTGGTTTGTGACCACCTAGAGGGGTGGGATAGGGAGGGTGGGAGGGAGGGAAACGCAAGAGGGAAGAGATAGGGAACATACGTATATGTATAACTGATTCACTTTGTTATAAAGCAGAAACTAACACACCATTGTACAGCAATTATACTGCAATAAAGATGTTAAAAAAAAAAAAAGATATCACCCTCCATGCCTTAACTCGGATGCTCCACTGGGATTCTGAAAAGCTTCAATTCACAGATAGACATCAGCAGATCCCTGAGCTGTTAAAGCTTTGACTATCTCTAGTTGAAAGGCTCAAGATAAAGTTTTCTGAAGAATGCTCCTGCCTTCACTGCTGGAGGGCAGGGCACTTAAGTGGCTTAGGCCCTCAACCAATCACACTGCACCAGCAGCCCTGAGAATCCCTGAATGTTCAGACTGGAAATGAGTGGGTCATGAACTCTGGGAAATTCAGTCATCAAACATTTGCTGAGTCCCTACTGTGTGCCAGGCATGACTGCTCCTTTCACATCAGCACATCACAGAACACTTCACCAGCCCACTTCACCAGCCCGTAGGTGGAAGTGGTCTAGGCAAATGCAAAGCTGTATTTTATTTCCCCATTAGGCAAAGCCCACTCTGCACCTGGGCAGCGTCAGTGCCAGGGTCCTCTAGGAGCTCCAGGAACTGCTCCCTTCTTGGTTCCTCCATTTCCCTAAGGCAATTCGTGGGTATCCAAAGACTATGGTTCTAAGAGGCCACAGGTCAAAGCAAGTACCAGTATGGCAGGTCACCTCTGCTATTCCTGAGCACTGGAGAACAGCACTCCCACAAAGATCCTCTTTATTGCACCCTGATGTCTTCTGCAGAACTTGGAAGGAGTAGCTCTAAGGACCCAAATCTGCCACTCAGTCCAGACTAGACTTTGGCCTTGTGGATGGTTTTACAATAGTCCAGACTAGACTTTGGCCTTGGGGATGGTTTTGCAATTAAGTATGTGATATGGTTCCCTGCTGATAATCCCCTTGCTGCAGAAAGGAAGCAGATTCAAAGCTGCTTCTCACTGGAGAGCTTTCTTTTTAATTCAAAACGGGGCTCTTAAAGGAGACAACTAACTCTTTTTGTACTGAACATTCAAAAACTACTATTGTAAAGGACAGCTTTTGAACCAACAAAGGCGGAATAATTTTCTCACAGAGGCTCAGGGAAGAGCCTGTCTGACTAAGTGTGGGTGTGGGGAAGGGGACTTATGAGGAGGAATTGTTGAGGGTAGAGGGGGAAATAGAAGGGGGCCGAAGGATGGGAGAAAGATGAGACAAACCCAGGAAGAATACCAATTGTCCTGAGGGCCAGCCTTGTTGTGAGCACAGAGAGGTTGAACAACTTCCCTGAGGGCACCCAGGGATGCCTAGTAATCTAATGGGAGGAATCTGCTGGAATCCTGGATCAGGGTTAATGCTAGTAATAGCTAATACTTCCCTTGCACTTACTATGTGTCAGGCATTATTTTGTTCTTTGCACTTATTAATGCATTAAATACTCTTGTCAACGCTATGAGATAAACACCATTATTACTATTATTAGCATCTTCCAGATGAGGAAACTGAGGCAGAGAGAGGTAATTTGCCTAAGTCACAGAGCTGGTGACTGGTGGAGTGGGATTCAGAGCTGGGGATCACCTCCAGGGTCTGTGCTTAGAACTGCCATGCCAGGAAGGGGTCTGGGGAACATGTCCCACCCTGTACACAGGGTGAGTTCCTGGGACCTTCATTTTTCCACCTCTGCAATGGGGGAAGTGTGGCTAATGATGGGTCTGGTGAAGGTAAATGAGACAGCGTGAGGGAAAATAGCTTTGCGGGTTGGAGGGCTCTGTGCAGGTGTTCAGGGAGCTTGTTTACTTTGCTCCTGGGGTGAGGGGAGGAGAAGAGCTTGAAAGATTGGCTTTTCCAAGGAGAACCCAGCTGGTGCCCCAGAGACTGGGATTCTCAGGGAGCCACGGAGAGGAGATGGCGGAGGCAGGAAAGAAGGACTCCCAGGAAAGGAAGTGAGCCGGGCACACAGCCCCACTCAGGGATCCATCCAGACCCAGAGATGGAATTGGAGGGCTTGCCTCCATGCAAGACCCCATCTGGAGCCCCCTTGGGGCCTCTGGACACTCGGCTGGAGCCTGCTGTCCACACCCCAGAGGTCCTTGGATGCTGTCCTCAGGGCCCTCCCTCTATCCCTCTCCCTCCTCTCAAAACCCTCCTCATCTCTCAAGGCCCAGCTCAAAGACTGCCTCCCTCAGGAAGCTCGCATGCTATTTTCAAGGCTAAAGACAGCCCAGCTTCCTGCTTGACTCGCAGCACTGTGTGTTCCGCTGTCCTCCTTTTATCAGACTTATTTGTATCTGTGTCCTGTGAGCTCCCTGAGCTCAGGGAAAAATTGTTTGTTAAATTGAATCGAAGGAGAATTTGGGGAGCGGCCAGAGCCCTCCTTCCAGCTCTGCGTGTGACCGTGGGTTAGTCACAAAACCTCTGTGGGCCAGCCTCCCCATCTGATGAGGAGAGGGTTGGGTGGGATGATTCTGAGGTCCCTGCAGCATTGACACCCTTGCTGTTCTAGGGGTGGGACACCACGAGGTGGGAAATCACTGGACAAGCGGAGGTCAACCTTTGTGTCTGAGAGGCTGCACCCACCTCCCCCGTGCTCTCTGTGGACCAGACTCTGTGTCCAGAATGTGTCTTTAATGTCGGTTGAGTCTCACAGGTGGCTCTGAGAGGTCGTTTAGGACCCTGAGTGGGTAGAATAAACACCTACTTATTTAGCTGGCAATAAGAATTTGGTTGGTAAGAAATTGTTTTGCTAGTGAGAACATAATCACTTCTCGTCAGATTACCCCTCACCAGGAGCAGTTCTGAAATCCTTTCTGTGGCTGATCCAGCTCTGACTTGGAAGGAAAAAAAATTAAAAACAAATTATTTGCAAGGATAATGAATTTGATGAAGGGCAAAGATTCCCTGAGGCTTTTCCTCCTGTAGAGAAACTCACAAAGTGGGGAGTGGGCCACCTGCAATCTTTTATTTATTTTTTTTTTAGTTTTATTTTTGCCTGCGTTGGGTCTTAGTTGTGGCATGTGGTATCTTTTGTTGTGGTACACGGGCTCTTCACTGTGGCACGCGGGCTTCTCTCTAGCTATGGCGTGCAGGTTTTTTCTCTTCTCTAGTTGTGGCGCCCAGGCTCCAGGGCGCGTGGGCTCTGTAGTTTGTGGCACGCGGGCTCTCTCGTTGAGGCGCATGGGCTTAGTTGCTCCGTGGCATGTGGGATCTTCCTGGACCAAGGCTCGAACCTATGTGCCCTGCATTGGCAGGCGGATTCTTAACCACTGCGCCACCAGGGAAGTCCTTAGGATCACCTGCAATCTTAAGAAGCTGCCAAAGAGGTCTAAGGAGACGAGAGCTAGCTATGACCCCACAATCTCACTCCCACGTTGTACGAAAGTGAGGCTCAGGCCCAATTCCACCACAGATGAGACATTTACTCTCTCTCAAAGCAGGCAATAGAACAGTCTCCACAACCTAGTCTGTGAGCTGGGTCCCAGCTCTCCATCCTTTTACATCTAACCTCACCTTGCATGAAAGGATGACACAGACACAACAGAATTCCAGACGTGGGATTCTGTGCTCCTTGTCAACATCAGACAACCAGAAAGGCCCCTACACCAGCGCCAGACCCAGCACCAGGCTTCAGGGGTAAAGAGTGCAGGCCTCCCTGGATTCTCCCGTCCTGTTTGTGCACAGGGGAGAATTGGCTCCAAAGCCTTTTCTGCCAGACCACGCATCTGAACGACTTTCATTCCTCCAATGCAAGCCCATTTCTGATATTCATCTTGCTCGTCAACAGGCTACGATTTTCAGCAATAAAACCTATTTCTGGCGTGCAGTATGCTAATTTTCAGTCTCAGCTGTCGCTGGAAATACAAATAACAGAAGTGCTTACCACAGTAGCGTCTGACACATGGGCTTCCTCTTGGGTGTGCGTGTTAGCGGCTGTCCCCTGGTCTGGGGGTTCCTGATTAGGGCAACAGCTCTGAAAATTGAATTCCTCTCTATGCTGAACTATTTGAAAATAAATTACGGACATCCTAACAAGGAACCACAAACAGGAGACCTCGTGACCCTGCCAATCACTGAGTTTGGAGAAAGTAATTTACCAAACCTTATGTCATATATAGGTCCTATTCCTGTCTAGAGATTCAGTCACTGACTGAGTTTACATCCCAGACATGGACCCGGACCTGCATCACTAGCTGACCTCTGACCCTGGCCACAGATGGAGATGCCATACTCTGCAGAGCCTGGACCCCAGGCAACTTTCACTCCAACCTTGGAGGCTCCTGGCACAGATCTTAGAACAGCGCATGATTATACCTATTCAGGCCATAGGATAAGCCATCGAGCCTGAGAGTCCCTACATACATTTAGTTTGGTTTGAATTTTCTGTCAGTTGCGTTCCTGGGAGAGATGTGGATTTTCACCTCCTTACAATACAAACCACTAATTCAGGCCTCTGGGAGATATTTCATGGGGGAGTTTCATTTCCCATAAATGTACTGCTTAGATTTTGGGGACTCATCTGGGGACTCAGAGTCAGTTTAGCCTTTTAAAGAAGCTGAAGAATATGTAAAACATCCTAATAAAAATATAGTTAGAGCCCAGGCAGGAGGAATAATTGTTACATTAATGCATTGGGCTCTTGTTCCCAGAGGTAGTTTTGCTTATGTAAAATCTGTCCCCCTCACCCTCCATTCCCCATTAACTGGTCTCAGGGAACAGCAATGTGTTTACATTTTCTTTCCTGAGAACATTGGAATTTCTGAGTCTGGTTTTTGAAGTCCCATCACTTTTTTTTTTTTATTGGCATATAGTTGATTTACAATGTTGTGTTACTGTCTGCTGTACAATAACATGAATCAGTTATACATATACACATATCCACTCTTTTTTAGATTCTTTTCCCATATAGGTCATTACAGAGTATTGAGTAGAGCTCCCTGTGCTATACAGTAGGTCCTTATTAGTTATCTATTTTATATACAGTCGTGTGTATATGTCAATCCCAATCTTCCAATTTATCCCTCCCTCCCTACCCCCTGGTAACCATAAATTTGTTTTCTAAATATGTGACTCTGTTTCTACTTTGTAAATAAGTTCATTTGTACGATTTTTTTAGATTCCACATATAAGTGGTATCATATAATATTTGCCTTTGTCTGACTTACTTCACTCAATATGACAATCTCTAGGTCCATCCATGTTGCTGCAAATGGCATTATTTCATTCTTTTTTATGTCTGAATAATATTCCATTGTATATATGTACCACATCTTCTTTATCCATTCCTCTGTCAATGGACATTTAGGTTGCTTCCATGTGCTGGCCCCCTCACTGTTTTTATTTATGAAGCAAGGCATAATATGGACACCACGTGAATGGGTTCCGAGTTTTGGAATCAGACATCTGGGGTTCCCATCACAGCTCTGCCCCCCACTAGCTGTGTGACCTTGGGCTCTCAGCTTCAACCTCTCTGAGCTTCAGTGTCTGCATTTGAAAAATGGGGCTAATAAAACTTATCTTATTAGGGGTAATAGGATGACTAAACTATTTGTGTCTATTAAGTACTGGTCATTTAGTAAGTGCCCAGTTAAGGGTAGTTGCTATTAGTCAAGGCCAACCTGATAGAGAAGTTGTATATGGGAATAGCATTAGAAACACTTGCATTTGGGTGCTGTGAGCACTTCTGTTCTGAAGAATAATTATTTGTGAGCCTTAGTGGACCTAAGACCTGGCTGAGGGTGGTAGGTGGGCCTCAGGTCCGGGTCCAGGGTGCTTAACATTCGGCCATTTGGACCCCCAGCTTGGGATACTGCTCAGTAGGTCAGAGCTGTGGTCACTGAACAGGAGCCAGAAGTGGGCTTAAAGCAGCTCTCCTTGGGTGAAGGGTGATTTTTATTTCCCACGGTGCTTCCCAAATATTAATGTGCCTCTGAATTCCCTGGGGATCTTAAAGAGCGGATTCAGAGTCAATAGGTCTGGGGTGGGACCTGAGAGTCTGCATTTCCAGCAGGCTCCCAGGGATGTCACTGTTGCTGGCCCACGGATTGCCCCTCGAATAGCAAAGCACCAGAGCAGAGGTTCTCAGCCCTGGCTACACATTATAAGCACCCAGAGAATTAAAAGAAATACTTATGCCCAGGCTCTGCCTCAGATCAATTAATCAGAACCTCGGGGTGTGGGGCTGGGGGACTAGGCGTTGAAAAAACAGCTTTGGAGTCTTGTTCATGTAAATTATTGACCAAGGACGTACTGATGGCCTGATTCTGTCCATGTCTCTACATTCAGCCCAAAGCACCTGGGGTGGAGGCTTCCTTTGGCCCTGAAATGCCATACTGTGGCGGGGACAGGGAAGCGGGTGGCTACAGTGGTGGCCCCTCCAGCACCCCCTGCAGCTGCTGCAGTGCCTGCCTCCTGATCTGCACCCCGTCCCAGGTGTCCTGACATGCAGACTGCTTCAGAGCCTGCAGAGAAGGGGCAGGGGCTGGAGAACAATGCCACACCCCATAGCAGGGACCACGAGGGGAGGATGCTACTCCCAAGTTGAGACTTCCTGGGCTTCCTGACCCCCAGCCAGATGTGCAGAGGTCCCCCTGGGCAACCAAGAGACGGCCTCTGTGCTGCCTGTACCCACCTTAACTGGGGCTGGCAGCAGCCATGCCTTCAGGGCCCCAGCCCAGGACTCCATCGGGGAAGGGCAGCCCAGGCCAAAGGCGGCCAAGGGCCAAGACCAGAGGCACTCACAGGTGGCCAAGTGATTGGTGATGGGGTGGCAGTGGACAATGGGTGGGGCTCTACGGGTAAGGGCACCTGCGTGGAGGTAGCAGGACCCCAGGCACAGACCCTGGTGGCCACCAGGGGAGGCTGAGGGGAGTAATGCTGGACTCTAGTTACAGTATCTCTGAGACACTGGACAGGGCACTGAGAACAGCAACTCCAGCCAGGGGGTCAAGAAAGAGGCTCCATTCTTGGAGCCAGGATGCAAGGGACAGGGAGATACCGGGTAGAGAAGAGGTGGTAGCAGGTCAGAAGGACTTGATGCCAGGCTGAGATGCTGAGTGGGACCCCTCCTGACCTGAGCTGGTCCGATGGGTGGGCTGCACCGAGGGGAGCAGCGAGGGGAAGAGGCCGAGAGAAGAAAGAGGCCTGTGTCTCATGCCTTCTTCTCTCAACCAGGGGGTTTTTAAGTGACAATCATTTCTCACCTGGGACTATCACAAGCCACAGCCAACTTCAAAGCTGGACCCCTGAGAATGACTGGTTTCTAGAGCCCATGGGAGGCCTTGCTGAAAAGGAGTGGGTTATAGCCTTCGTATCAGTCATTTTTCTCCAGAGAAACAGAGCCAAACTTCTTCTCCAGGAAACCTGTTTTGGCTCATAAGGCCTGCAGCTGATTGAGTGAGGCTCACCCACATTGGGGAGGGCCATCTCCTTTACTTATGGTCACCTGATTGTAGGTGTTAGCCTCCTCGACAGAATACCCTCACAGCAACACCCAGATCAGTGTTTGATTAAGTCACTGGGTGATGGAGTCTAGCCCAGTTGACCTATAAAATCAATGATCCCACCCTCCAGTGGGTGCCCAAGCCTCCGAGGGGGTATGTGTTGGCCTGTGTGTGTACACAGATGTATTCTGGTGTTCAACGTGTCAACTGGGGGTTCAGTGGAGACAGGAGTAGATTCTCCCCCACTGGGTTTGTGTCCCCATCACCCAAGGCCTGGTCCACGCCACAGTCTCCTAACCACTGCTTCCAGTCTGTTCTTTCACCACAGTTGTTTTTCTCTGCCAACCACAGCCAGAGAGATCATCTTAAAAGGCAAATCCAATCAGCTCAGCCTCTGAGTCCCTGTTGAAAGCACTTGGTTGTCTTTGTCTTAGTCCAGCTTACTTCTAGCTGAGCCATGACCTGCAGGAACTAATAATATTTCCTGAAAAATCCAGGCTGCACCGTATCTCTGGGGCTTTGCTCTTGCTTAGAATGCGCTCTTTGCTTATATGAACTTTTTCCTCCCTCTCTTTTATCCTTCTAGCCTGTCAACTAGTGCCCACCCCCCCACACACGTGCACACACACACCAGAACACCTAGCAGCGCATCTAGACTTCCTCCACTAAGTCTCTCCTTGTCCCTCCTCACCACCTTAGAACCACTCTTCCCTTTGTGTCCTCTCTCATCCACTCACCCCATTCACTTGTCTACCCCGGGGGGTCTATGTAAATTTCCAGCACAGTGCCCGGTACCTCTTCCTGAACTTATTTTTATCTTTATCTGTCTTGCCCAGTGATCATGAATTCCATGGGAGCACATCTCCAGCAGTACTACAGTACCAGACATGCATATGGTATTTTCTTAATTAATGTTTGTTAAATGAAAGAAAGATGGAAGGAGTGAGCAAGGAAATGGATAAATGCATGTATAAAAACTAAGCTTCACAAAACCACAAAACTTTTTTACCCTTGGAAGCTTCCTGATGCCTTTTTTCTAACTCCCCGCAATCTGAGGCTTAAGGAGGATGATTGGGTCCCCCTAGGATTGATGGAATCACATTCCTTCTCTTTCCACTGATGGGCAGAGCAGAGGGGATGAGGGTAACGAAAGCAATAGCTGGTGCGTATTGAGCACTAACTACATGCTGAGCGTCACGTGGATTATTTCATTGAATCCTCACAACTCTGAGGGGCAGGTACTTTTATTATCCCCACTTTGCAGGTGAGAAAACTGAGACTCAGAAAAGGTAACACAGCAACACAGTTAGTAAGGGGCAGAGCCAGGACTTGAACTTAGGCCGTCTGATTCCTGAGTCCACCCTCAACCACCACACTACACTGCCTCCTGGGGGGGATATAATTGGGTTGAACAATTTATTTAAATCAGGTTGATCTGGACCACAGTTTGGCTTACATTTACTTTTATCATTTACAGGTAATGTTGATGCATGATGAGGTTTCTTTTATTTTCTATTGAGATACAATTCACATATCATAAATACGTCCCTTTAAAGTGTACAAACCCAGTGGTTTTTAGTATTATTCATAAGGTTGTACCAACATAGCCAACCACTGTCTAATTCCAGAATATTTTGATCACCCCCAAAAGGAATCACATACCCATTAGCAGTCAGTTCCAATTGGCCCCTCCCTCCAGCCCCTGGCAATCACTAATCTACTTTCTGTCTCTATGGATTTGCTTATGCTGGACATTTCATAAATACAGAATCATACATTATGTGGCCTTTTGTGTCACTTCTTTCACTTAGCATGATGTCTCAAATTTCTTCCAAGTTGTGGCATGTATCAGTATATCATTCCTTTCAAGAGTTGGATAAAATTCTATTGTATGATAGATTGGATAATGACTCCCAAAGATATCCACACCCTAATCTCTAGAATGTTACCTTCACAAAAGGGACTTCGCAGATGTGACTAAGTAAGGATCTTGAGATGGGAAGATTATCCTGGATTATCTAGGGAAGGTGATGATAAAAGCAGATATTGGAGTGTTACACTTCAAAGATTCCCCCAGCCAAGGTATACATGTGGCCACTAGAAGCTGAAAAAGGCAAGGAAATAGATTCTCCCTTCAGAGTCTCCAAAAGGAACGAGCCCTGCCAATACTTTGGCTCTAGCCAGTGAAACCAATTAAGGACTCCTGGCCTCAAGAGAATAAATTCATGTTGTTTTAAGCCACCAAGTTTCTGGCCATTTGCTACAGCAGTAATAGGAAACTAATAATTTAGATGTACCACATTTTGCTTATCCATTCATCAGTTGATGGGCATTTTTTTCTACTTTTTGGATATTATGAATAATGCTGTTATGAGCATTCATGTACAAATTTTTGTGTGCACATAGGTTTTCAGTTCTCTTGGGTTTACATCTAGGAGTGGAATTGCTGGGTCATATGGTAATTCTATGTTTAACTTGATGAGGTTTGTTTTGCAGAGCTTTGCACATCTTGAGAGGCTAGCAAAGTGTTTCAGACAGGGCATGCTGATGGCTGGGCTGATGGAAGAGTTTATCATGCAAGAGCTCTGGGGATGGCGGGCAGTCTGGAAGTTCCAAAGGGCATATGCGGCACTTTTAGAGTTCCAAAGGAAAAGGGACTGCAGTGTTTTTGTGTGTGTTTGTTTGAAAATAGAAGCAAGTATGCTGTTTCCTAAAGCTGGTGCTGAAATAGTGTAGATATAACTAGTTTGGTAAAAGTAAACCGATAAGAATTTCAAAGGACAGTAAGCAGCAGGAACCAATAAGGGCAATGTTTGCCAAATGGATTCGGACACAACAAATATTTCCTGAGTAACTTAGGTGAGCCTTGAGCCAGGGTCTGGGATGGGCTATTTCTTTCTTTCCATTTTTTTTAAGATTTTCTTTTTTTTAAATTGAATGGAAGATTCTTTAAATTCTATCATGCTTTACAATTTTCAGAAGTTTCACACACACCATTTCATATAATCCCATAATAACCCTTTTTTTCCCCTACCCCTATCTTGTTCCTCCCCCCTTCCCTCTCCCCACTGGTAACCACTAGCTTGTTCTCTATATCGGAGAGTCTGCTTCTTTTTTGTTATATTCACTAGTTTGTTGTATTTTTAAGATTCCATGTAAGTGATATCATACAGTATTTGTCTGTCTCTATTTCACGTAGCATAATGCCCTCCAAGTCTGTCCAAATTTCACTCCTTTTTATGGCTGAGTAGTATTCCATTGTGTGTGTGTATGTGTGCGTGTGTGTGTATTGCATCTTCCTTATCCATTCATCTGTTGATGGACACCTAGGTTGCTATCATACGTTGGCAATTGTAAATAATGCTGCCATGAACATTGGGATGCATGTTGGGATGGGCTCTTTCATATCAGTTTTTGGATTTAGTTCTTACTAGAGCCCAGTTGGGAAAGTATTACTGTCCTCTCTGTGTTACAAATGAGGATGACACAGAAGCTGAGAGGGGAAGTAACTGCCCAGGTCCCAGAGCTGGTATGTGAAGGAGTCAGAATTCAGACCAGATCTGTCTGCTTTGAATTACTTTTATTTCAATGGAAAAGGAGGAATTTTTCTTCAGGGTATGTGTTTGGGTTTCTAAGTAACACACGGAGAAACCTCTGGTGGTCACTTGATCTAAAACTTCTCTGGTCACTTTGCAGCGGAAAAGCCTTCTGAGGGAGATGAGGAAGAGACAAAAGTCTTATTGCTCCCCATTGGAACTGGGGGGAACTGAGGTACCAAGCAGTCTGGTGGTGGTTTTAGTTCTATTGTTTTGTATTTTTGCTTCTTGAGCACCTTCTACAAGCCAGGCTTCTCACTTGGTCCTCACGGCATCCTTTTGAGGTAGTTATTATTACCTCCACTTCACAGATGAGAGAAAGGGTAGATGGAGAGGTTATGTCCCCAAAGTGATGTAACCTGGTAAATTTTAGAGCTAGGCTCTGAACCCAGGTTTGCTGATTGGAAAGGTCTTGCTCTTTTCACCACACAATCTTATCAATTTGGGGGTTGGAGTTTCAGACTTAGAAAGAATTAGGATTTTTCTTTCTGGGATTCATGGTAACTGAAGTGAGAAAACAGAGAGGTTTAAGCAAATGCCTCAAAAGCCTACACTGACTTCTGAGTTGGCATGAGTTTGGGAAGGAAGATGTAGACACACCAAGCTGGGATGGACCAGAGAGGCACATCTGGTCCAATATTGATGCTCAGGCACAGAAAAGGAGCACGACCCGATAGGCCACTGTAGGGATGTGGAAAGAACATGAAATTGGGGACCAAATCCTGCTCCACCACTTACTACTGGGCACACCTGGGCAAGTGATTTAATCAGAGCCTTGGTCTTCCTGCATAAAATGGGGATAAGTAGGGCCTGGTGAAAATTAGAAAGAAGACAAGAAAAGTGAGCTGGCCATAGGTATACAGCAGGCGTCAGCTTTCCCAGGCTACACAACTCTAAAGGGTGAGGAAGACCAACATCTCCTGCCTGGGCGTCATTCTTGGAGGCTCTTCTGAGGCATATGGGGGACACTGGAGGCTGGAACTTTCCCCTTCCTCAGTCACTGCTGAAAGACTGGGTTCTCACTCGTAGGGCTCACCGGCCCCAGAGGTCACTGACAGCGGGGCCTTGGGTGGTCTGGACTTTTGGGCAAAGAGCTTGCAGAGTCTGGAAATCCAGCCCAGCGTTTCCTCAGTCTGTAGCCCCAGGAGACTTGAGTAACAAAGATACTGCAATCCTGCTAGTGGCTGCTTCCTTGTTGCTAAGCAACCAAATATTTGATATTAAGTTCCTGTTGATGAAGCTAATTGCAAAGGTTAATTGTCCTCTGAGATGAAAAAAACGCTCCAGGAATATATTTAGGAGTTGGTCTCTGTTCTTCAGAGAGAATGTGATTTTTTTGAAAAAGCCTGTTTTTCAGATGGTGATGGCATCAGTACTTGGTTCTTCCTGCTTTGTTCATCCTGTAGAGTGGAAGTTTTCAAACTCAGCAAAGGAATTATTCAAGGGGACTCTTGCCTGGAACCTCAATCTATGGAGGAGATCATGGGTAGCTAACCTGGAGGCAGTGGGGTGGATTTCAGAGCCCCACCCACCATGGCCATGGTCCCCACTCATAGTCACGCCCACCCACAGCCCCTCCTCTCTCCTCCATCCCTCCACCCAGTGTCTCACCTGTTGTGCTAGTTGCTGGTTTATCATTTGCTTCTCCATCATTACATTTTACCTCCTTGAGAGGTAAAGCTGTGCTCAATCTACCTCTGTGTCCTGAGTGTCCAGCATAGAGCCTGATGCCGGACAAGTGAACAGCCAATGCATGTCTAATAAATGATACCTTATCTGTCATAACCAGGCTGGGTCAGGTGAATGTAACTAAAATACTTGATTGAAAGAGCATATCATAGAGTTCCAACATCGTTCCAGTTGCTGGATTATGGGTCCCTGGGAAAGCAGGTCAGGGACATGAGACAAGCAGGGATAGTGGGTTTCCATCTCACCTCCATCACCTTTCCATCTCACCTCTGGTACTTACTGGTTATGGGCAGATGGCTTCACCCTTCTGGAGCCTCAGTTTTCTCATCTTTATGATGAGATGATAAAGTCTAATTCCCCTCTGAGGGCTGTTCTGAAAACTGATGTTGACTATGTAAAGTCTGTGGCATGGTGTCTGGCACAGGGCAGGAGCTCAGTGAATGGTAGTTGGTTTTGTTGTTTGTTTGTTTGCTTTTTGTAGATGTTGTTTTCCAGCAAGAGGCTGAAGTGATCACTGTGGGACAGCCTGCCTCAGGCAGAAAGGCAAACTCTGATTCAATTCATGAGAGCTCCAAGGAAAGGCACAGCACCAAAGCTGGGGGCAGGAGGCAGTGGACAAAAAGGAGTGGGGTACAGCTCTCCCTTGCAGTTGTATGTAGCCTCAGATTAGGTTCTAGCTAATGGGAATGTAAGTAGTTGTATGTTACTTTCAGTCCTGCCCATAAAACTCTATATGCACTCATCCCCTCTTTTTCTCTTTTCCCCTCCACCTAGCTGGAAACCAAGGACCCCAGATGGCTGGAGCCCATGTTGAAAGGAGCTTGGAGGTGGAGGCAGCCCAGGGAGGCACCAGGGGGAGGAACCTGCCTCAGGCCAGGCTGTGTTAAGCCACTGAGATCTGAGATTGCTCGTTACTGGAGCTTAGCTCAGTAACGCTAACCAAGCAAGGAGACAATGCCCTGCCAGCCCTCCTGTCCCCAAATCTCCACAAGATGGTTAGAGAGCATCTCCAGTTGTCTCCTCCACTGGTACCCCATGGCTCACCAGTTTTTGTCACACTGGATCACGATGGAGGTAAAAGAAGGTTTTACTGATGGGCAGGTGGGTTTCAGAAGAGCAGCCTCCTGTGGGAGGAGCGGAGTCTGTAACTTACTGTGATCATTTATTTCCCTGTGCATACAGGGGCGGGACCTCAGAGAAGCAGCCTGCAAAACTCCAGACCTCTCTCTTGGTTCCATCCAGTGTCCTTTCAAGTCCATTGAGTTTTGTCCTCATCCTGGGTTCCTCTCAGGAAGATGAGGTTTCACCCTCCAAATCCCTTAGGCTTTGTAAACTAGAGTGCTCTCGGCTTTCTTTAGGCTGATAGGGTGTGGATTCTGCTGTCTCTGGGAGGGATGTCTCAGGGTACCGTCACCTCCTTCCGTCTTCCACAAGGGGCTCATCTGAGAAGCAAGTGCACCTCTCCATGGGGACCGTTGCTTTTTCTCAGAGACAACCCAGCACAGCCTTGTTTGAGAAAAGGACGTTTTTCTTTGTAGGAAGTTTTGACCTCATTGCTTTACCAGTGATTCTTGTCATGAATATGTGGGGCATTTAGCTCTTGTCTGGACCTGGGTTAGCTCACAAAGGCCACCAACTGAGCTATAAATAGCTGACTTTTTGCCACTCAGAGGGAGTGACAGCCCCTCCTTTTGGGGAGGATGATTCCCACGTTATTTCCCAAGTTATTTCCATACTCCTCCCAAAATTATATGTACACACACACACACACACCCCTAGAAGGTGGATCAATCTGTTCCTGAGCACAGCACACCAGGCACATTCCCACCTCAGCCTTTGCCCTTGCTGCTTCCTCTGCCTAGAACACTCTTCCCCAGATCTCTGCCTGGCTTGCTCCTTTCTTCCCTTCAGGCTTGTTGCTCAGATGTCATCTTCTCAGGGAGGTATTCCTTGACTATCCTATAAAATTGCATTCCCCACCTCCCAGCGTCTTCTCTCCTTTCCCTGCTTTATATAACTTTGCAGCACTTATCACCTTCCGACATGCTATCGATTTTATTTGTTAGTGTATTGCCTGTTTCCCTTAAACAACATATAAGCTCCAAGAAAATAGGGCTTTCATCTGTGTTGTTTCACACTCTATCCCCTGCATCTCAGACAATGCCTAAATACGGCAGATGTTTGATGGATACTTGTTTCTGTTTTATTTTAATTTCTTTATTAATTTATTTATTTTTGGCTGCGTTGGGTCTTTGTTGCTGTGTGCAGGCTTCTCACTGTGGTGGCTTCTCTTGTTGCGGACCACGGGCTGTAGGCGTGCGGGCTTCAGTAGTTGTGGCACGTGGGTTCTAGAGCACAGGCTCACTAGTTGTGGTGCACGGGCTTAGCTGCTCCATGGCATGTGGGATTTTCCTGGACCAGGGCTTGAACCCATGTCCCCTGCATTGGCAGGCGGATTCTTAAGTACTGCGCCACCAGGGAAGCCCCTGGATGCTTGTTGAATGAATTAATGATCTCCTTTTACAGATAAAGAAGCAAAGTCTCAGAGCGGGTGGTGAGATTCAGAGCTAGCAAGTGTCAAGAAAGATTTTAAACCCAGGAATTTCCGCTTCGAAGCATGTTTATTTTCTGCTCTGACGTCAGATTTCAGGCATGTGCAATGTGGCCCTGGAGCTGTTATATGGGACATGCAGCCATGAGAAGAATATTTGCTGTCCCACATCAGGCATCAACGAGCTGACTGCTCCAGGGGCCGTGCATGCTTCTGTCTCAGTACTTCTGTTCTACCCACGGAGACATTTACCTCGTCCTCTGTGGTCTTCTAAATTGCTTCACCTTTCTGTGGATCAAACACCTTGAGCTCCCTACCTGCAAATATTGCCTTTGAGGTTTTCAAGCCATGCTGAAATCCCGTCATGCTTGATGGGACTCTGGTCATGTATTCCATGACCACGTTGGCAGCCTCACAATTCTCATGAGCATGCTGTCTGTGCCTTCCTTTCCCAGGCGGCTTGCCTTGGAGGAGGTGACCTGTGATTAGCTGCTCACGTTTTGCTGATCGGGGTTGGAAGTGCCACATTCACCTCACTTTGAACCATAATGCTTTTCGCGGAAGGGATCAAGTCTTGCCTTAAATCAGTGGGGTCTTTAAATAATGCTGATACCTGCATCCACCCCCCAGAGATTCTCATTCAGTTGGTCTGTGCAGCCAAGGCAGGGGATGCTGCTTAGGTTGGCTGTAGAGCGTCTTTATGAGAGGAGAGGTAAAGAATACAATGTGACTGAAAGCAGAAGCATTTCCGAAAAGTCACATCTCATCCTCCAATTCTTACTTCCTCATGTGACAGCCTACTAGGACCTGGAGACCTTGGCCTCCTTAATTTCATTGCAGAATTCTGATATATCTGTTTTCCTAGATGGCTTTCTTACTACAAACAATGGCAGCGCTGGTGAATATGAGGTTCTCTCCTTTGACCGCATGTGCCTCAGTTTTCTCATCAGTAAAATAGGCATCATAATAATAGCACTGACATTATAGGGTCAAGAGTTAAATGAACTAATGTATGTAAGTTAGTAGTTAAGTGTCTGGCACACAGGCATGTATGGGGCAGCTACCATTGTTGTTATTAAGCATCTTACTTATAAAATGCCCTATCCAAAGTCCGTTGTTACAGTAATTGGTATCAGCTCCAACATAACCTTTCAACTAGATCTTGCATGACTCTTCAAGGGCCTTTGCCATGTCTCTGGCACGCTCCAAAGGTGTACAAAGAAAGTCTCATCCCATGTCTCTTTAAAACTGAACAAGATTATCACAAATTTTGGGTTCACTGCAGAGAATTTCCTGCTTGGGCACCATCCAGTCTCACTCGCTTCTGGACCAGTTTTCTGGGCCTGGTACCATAGTGGTATCTATTCCAGGGGTGGCTGTGATCACACCTGCCACACTCAGGACCCCCAGGCCAATTCTGTGGCCCAGCTTTGTACCCTAAACTCTGGAGCATGGCTCTACTGGTCCAAGGCTCAGTTTTCTTCTCTCCTTGCTGCAGGCCCAGAAGTGGCTGTGGACAGATGCCACCTGGCCTGTGGAAGTGACCATGGGGCAGGGCAGCAGGAAAGTGAGTGGAGGGGGCCAGCATTGGAAGGTCCTGTGTGTGGAGAGCCCAGGGATTGTGGGCTGGTACAGCCAAACTATTTTGTCCAATCACACATACAAGGATCTCCTGGAACTGGACTCGGGAAATTAGCTGTGGGAGCCTGGGATGCTGGACCCAGACCAGGGTGCAGCATCCATATCTGCCCATGGCCCGCAGTGGGTGAAACAAGGGCGCCCATCTCAGGGTGAGACCACAACCAAAGTAAGGCAGATAGTGCAATAGTTGTTCCCATCTGGAGAGAATGACCAAGTGACCCGTGTCTGTGGGCTAGACAGACTAGCTGATCCAGATACCACTTCAGCCTCCTGAAACTGTCGGCTGGGAGTGGGGCAGACTAAACACTGGGTTGGCCAAAAAGTTCGTTTGGGATTTTCCATGACTTCTTATGGAAAAATCTGAAGGAACTTTTGGGCCAACCCAGTATTTAACAAGAGTAGCCATGTAGTGTGATAAGTTTCATGCCAGGGACAAATAGATGGCTGTGGGCATAAGTCACAGGAGACCCAACCTCGTATGGGACTCCCAGTGGCAGCCACTTCCCTCATCTGGGGCCGAAGGCTGTCAGGCCACAAATGTTTGCTTCATGACCATCCCATTCTGCACATGAGGGAAGCGAGGACACCATGCTTGTCTTGAGCTGGGCCTCGTGGGGGCTGTCCTGGCCCAGCACCCCTGGGAGGTGGGATTAGGTCATCTTGTTTACCACTGTGTCTCTAGCGCACAGGAAATTATGTGGCCTTAGCAGATGCTTTATAATTATTTGTTGAGTAAATGGATGAATGCATGAACTAATGAATGCATCTCAACACAGCACAATGATGGGAAATCCACGTAGGTGGTGCCCAGAAGTCCACATGGCAGGTAGCTGGCAGGTAGCAGGGCACAGTGTTGTAAATAAGGCAAGCCAAGACACCAGCACTCAAAATTACTGGGATGGGAGTTTGCATCAGGGACCAAGATGGGCACAGAGAGTGGGTGTAATGAGTCTCTGTGAATCATGGCCCAGGACCTGGGCAGGTTTGGGTCTGTGGTTGGGGAATCAGTGGGCCCAGCAGCTGGGAACGGCTGCCAGTGGAGGCAGACACAGTAAGGAAAAGACATATGGTCCATTCAAGAGAGAGCCAGTTACTGAGTAAATTGTTCTGGAAGTGTAATATTTCTGAGGTGGATGCAGAATCCACAGACTTTAACTGTAGATCATGTCATGTTTTCAAACACATTTCTCTGTGTTGACAGTTTCACTTATTCTGCAGATTGTGCCTGATTCAAGAGCCATAATTCCTGCCGATAAGACTGGAGCCATGTCATTTGGGTTCCCAAGTTGGGTTGCAGATTGCAACTAAACAGCCATCTCTTCATTTAGGGGAACTGCGATTTGAAGATGCACCATCAGTGCGGCCATGGTGACAGCTGAGAAACCCCGGGTCTGGCAGGGTCTCCCGAAGCAGAGCTGGCTGTGCACCTGGCAGGCCCTGTCCATCTTTAATGATGTTATCATCTCATGTGTGGCCTTCTGCTTTGGAGACTGGTGGGTGCCTGAGGCAGCTCGTGTGCTGAGAGGGCAGAGAGAATCCAAGATTGGAGGGTCATGTCTAGTACCAAGGACAGCTGCCTCCAAGGCTCCCCAAGCCGTAGTTTACAAGGACCAGCAAAGTGCGGAGACCCTCAGATGCCATGAAACCCAAGCTGACCTCCCAGGGCCCTTGGATATCTGCGTGAGGCAAGGCACTTGCAGGTATAGGGAGGCTGGTTGAGTCAGGCTTTGTGAGGTCTCAAGAGGAGTCATGCACAGACAAGCTGCAGTGATGGGGGTTATTACAGGTGTACAGGGGAGTGTGGAGTAGCTCAGATATCTCCTCAGCTGACATACACATTCCCTGTGTCTGAAGTTTCTGGGATTGGACCAAGATGCCAGATTCCTAGAGAACCTGCAGTTCAGTATCTAGGGCTGAGGATCTGTTTTTTTGGTGATAGGATGTTGAATGGGACTTCATCTGTTTTCTTGGAATTGGAAGTAAAACCCAAAGTTGAAATCTATAGGTGCCATGTGTTCCCACGTTTCTAGACGGGACCACCTGATGCCTCCCCGTGAGGGCACCATTCACACACTACTGGGCTACAAAAGCAGGAGGTAAGTGGTCTTTGAGGCTGTGAAGAGTTAACACAGGGGCAGAGTGCTGCAGCTTCCCCTTTCCCTTGTCTGGGGGGTGGCTGGGGACAAGGGGTGGTCTATATGCTCCCCCCAGCCAAGTAAATGGGACTCCGAAGAAGTGGCAGGGTCCTAGAAAAAGGGCGACTGCCGTCTCACCCTGAGCATTTAGTTCCTCCTGAAATGGCAATTCTCAGCATGTCACAGAGACACTGGTTAACTCAGTAGGGTAACGGATGGGGTGTATGAGCTCAAAGTTATGGTTAAAATTTCATGAAGATCATTAGCTTTTTTTTTTTTTGGGGGGGGGGTTTGTTGTTGTTGTTGTTGTTGTTGTTGTTGTACGCGGGCCTCTCACTGTTGTGGCCTCTCCCGTTGTGGAGCACAGGCTCCGGACGCGCAGGCTCAGCGGCCATGGCTCACGGACCCAGCCGCTCCGCGGCATGTGGGATCTTCCCGGACCGGGGCACGAGCCTGTGTCCCCTGCATCGGCAGGCGGACTCTCAACCACTGCGCCACCAGGGAAGCCCAAGATCATTAGCTTTGTATGAGCAAACCACAGCTGTTATTGGTGTATTTTGATGAGTAATACATATACACACACATACACACACATACACACACACAAATACACACACACACATACTTTTTTCTTTATTGTTTTTTTTAAGTAAAGTTATTTATTTATTTTTGGCTGCGTTGGGTCTTTGTTGCTGCACGCAGGCTTTTTCTAGCTGTGGTGAGTGGGGGCTGCTCTTCGTTGCGGTGCGCGGCCTTCTCACCGTGGTGGCTTCTTTTGTTGAAGAGCACGGGCTCTAGGCGTGCAGACTTCAGTAGTTGCGGCACACAGGCTCAGTAGTTGTGGCGCACGGGCTTACTTGCTCTGCGGCATGTGGGATCTTCCCGGACCAGGGCTCGAACCCGTGTCCCCTGCATTGTCAGGAGGATTCTTAACTACTGCGCCACCAGGGAAGCCCCCATACATTTTTTCTTTAGATGATTAACCCCTGAGGCAGAACCTGTATTTTATTCTCCCCGGGCAACCCCCTTAGCCTGCTTGTGTTGAATGCTTAGAAACAATGTCTCAAAGAGACTCAGCAAACCAGCTCTAACTGACCTTCCAGTGGCTCTAACTGACCTTCCAGTGGCTCAAAGTGACAGAGGTTCCTGTGCTCTATTGCAAAGCAAGAGAGAGCACCCCTCTTCTTCCTGTGCTGAGCGGTGTTAGCAGCCTACCTCAAGAGAGCATGCGGTGGAATAGAAACTTCTGGCCTCACTTCAAGGCTCCGCTGTTCCATCTCAGCCACCCTTCCACAGGGCATGCACCTGTGCTTCCGGGAGAGCTGAACCGGGGGACACTGCTGACTGGCAGACACCAGGCTGTCCTCAGAATGGCCCCGTGGCCTGTTGACTAAGGTTTGTTTTCTTTCTTTTTAAATTTTTATTGAGTTATAATTTACATACCATACAATTCACTTGCTTTACTTGCACAATTCAATGACTTTCGGTATATTTACAGAGTTGTGTAACTATCACCACAGGCATAGGTTTGGCCGTGTGGCATGTGGGATCTTAGTTCCCCGACCAGGGATGGTACCTGGGCCCCCTGCAGTGGAAGTGTGGAGTCTTAACCTCTGGACCGCCAGGGAAGTCCCAGGCTTTCTTACTGAATCCTAGGTGCTGGGATTCCTCTTCCCTTAGGATTAGTTTTCTGCCAGGAATCTCCTCAGTATTTCATGTAAACAGCCTTTTGCGTGCCTGGCCCCCCAATCCAATAGATGGAACCTTAGGAGTAATAGCAGTTAATGTTTACTGACTACTTACTATATTCGAGGTACTGTGTTAAGCACTTTACATACTTTAATTGATTGAATTCTCAAAATAACCTTGTTAGTCAAGATTCTCTTGATTGCAAGTCACAGAAACTCCAACTAAAACCAGCTTAAACATTACAGGCAATGTATAGACTTATGTAACTGAAAACTGCAATCACAAGCACATGCCAAAATTAAACAAACAGAACAGTGACATGGTACCTCTGGATGCATCTTGGATACTTTTTCTTTTCCTTTTTCAGTTGTAAAATTTGTATTTGTTTATACTAGACATTGATTATTTTATAATCAGAGAAACTTTATTTAAAAGGGTCTTATATAGTATTCTCCGCATTGTTTTGTATATTATAATCAACTGGGACTCTTGTTTTCTGGACTATGATCTCCTCAAGGGCAGAGACTTCTTCTTACATGTCTTTGTAGCCTTTTCCTTGCCTTTTAAATTTGTGCTCAGGGATATGTGTAAAGTGGATGGAACTCACGTGTCTCATAGGGAAGCTTTTTGCAGTTTCAATTCTTCCAGAAGGCAGATGATAATAAGAAAGTAGTTTACACTTGATCCAATACGTGATTTCTCAGGACAAACCATGTAACTTCAAATGGAGGTAATAATCCCAGGTTATTGTGAAGCTCAAATGAGTTAGAGCCCCGTGTGAGCTATAAAACTGTGCACCTGGCAGTTGGTAGTGACTTGGGTTTATGGAGCCTTCTCCTTCCGAAGCCTCTATCCAAGGTGAGTCATGTCTATTTCTAAATTTTCTAAGAACCATCATTATCTCTTGAAGAAAAGGAATGGTGGGAGAGAGAGAGAAGCTGAGAACATCAATTTAGGACACATTATTAATCCCCTGCCGTGAGCACACCCCACACCCACATATCCTACTGTCAGATTGTCAGATTCTCCTGACATATCGTTCTGGAGAGCTTGAAGGGCCATCAAGCTCAGGTTTAAGACTGAGTTCAGGATCTTGCTTCCCAAATGGGTCCTCATGATGTGTTCTCATCCCAGGGAGTGGCGCCTCTTCTACCCTCAACTCCTCTCTTTCTCACGCTTCATATTCAAGCCACTGCTGTTATCCGTCTACTTTACCTGTTCCACGCCTCTGGAACTTCTTCTTCTCTCCATCTTCACTGCCATGACCCTGGCCCAAGCTACCATCATCTCTACCTCCTCCTTGATCTACCTGGGGAAGGGTTTGCCTCCCTTTAGTCACTCACAACTCTGATCATGTCACCTCCCTGCTTAAAACTTTTCAGTGGCTTCCCTCACCCTGAGGATAAAGGCTCCATCCTTAACAAAGCTTATGAAGGCCCTCATGGTAGGGTACCACCTTCTCCACCCTCATATTTTGCCTTTCATTCTTTCTGCCCCTCCTACATGAGCTGTCTACAGGCCCCCTTGCCCGCCTCTCCATGTACTGGTCCCCAGGATGGAAGGACATGCCTCTATCTTCCAGTTAATGCTTCTCAACACAGCTCAGCTCAGATGTCACTTCCTCAGCATTCATCTTTCATTTCGCTGACTAGTTTCATCTGCCTTTTATAGTGTCAGAATTCTATGTGTCTCCTTCTTAGTACTTACTACAGTTCAATTTTACATTATTTGTTTAATTATGTGATTAATATGTCTTTTCCACTCGTCTATAAGCTCTGTGAGGGTAGTGACCGTGTCTCTTTTCATTCACTGTTGTGTCCCCAGCACACAGCACCCAGCAGACGATTGATACACAGGTGTTGAATAAATACATGCATGCATGTCAGGTACTGTGCCAGGAGCGAGGGGCACAAAGACAGATCAAGTGATGCTTCTGCCCTCAAGGTTCTCATAGCCTAGTAGGAGGGACAGAGCAGGGAGATTGATGATTTCAAGGGATCTGTGGAGACCCTCCAAAGAATTGTTGGATGGGGATAAGATGCATATAGAAAGGAATATAAACAGGCCCAGTCACACCAATGTCAAAAAAAATAACTTGTATACACACACACACACACACACACACACACACACAGAGCATATCATAGCTATATGAAAAATAACCACACTGCTCCTGGAGTCTGAAGACCTAGATATGAATCTGAACTTTTTCTCTTTCACTTAATAGCTCTGAGACCTTGTGCAAGTTATTGATGCCATCTGAACCTCTTCCTTTCCTCATCTGTAAAATGGGTGCTTAATACTGACCTCATGGACTACTCTGAGGCTTAACTAGATATATGTCAAAGTGTGTTGAATGTAAATGCACATCATGAATATTTGATTGTTGAATTTCTTTTACCTCTGATCACATGGAACCCTGATGATCTACCATCCCACCTAAGACAATTTTTAAGATGGTGAGTGCCTCGCAGGAGACACCTGGCCTTCTGCCCTTTTGCTCTGTGCCTGCACAGAGGGATCTAGAAAAGATAGCCAGCTAGCTGACTCTGCAAACACTCGTGACCCCTGGAGAGAAGGTGAAGGTCTTTTTGAGTTTGCCCATTCGGTGGAGTTTGGACACCCTGTTGTTCATTTTCCCCAGTTTGGCCAATCTACCCAAGTTTGAAGCAGAGGAAAGATGTTTCTTCCCCGCCTCTGCCCTGTCCTTCCTGGTGGTTTTCCTTGAACCATTAATCACGAAGCTACATTCTGAGCCTCCCTGACCGTGGTTCCCGCGTGTGGGCACTAGGCCTCCAGGGCCACAGGTCCAGAGCTCCAAGCATCCCGCCCTGTGCTCACCCTTCCCCTCGGCCCACCTTTCCCCAGGGCCCCACCTGCCTATGTTGCTGTTAACATGGAAGGACAAATGCGGTCCTATATTTCAGAGTCATCGGGCAGATCTGATTAATTTTCGAAATGAACGTGAAGATTCATCACCAACTTTCAGGTTTGAGCAGCCATAAACAGAACCAGAGCATGGAGCACTATTTATTTATTAAAACAGTAAATTGAAGGGAAATGGGCTATTTATTTTGCACGATGTCTTCCACAGAAGTAACTGGCTCATTAATCACACTCTCACCGTGGTCACGTTTGGAAGGTCAGGCTCACCAGGGAAATGAAATGGGGTGGTGTTTAGGGCCCTGGCAGCATGTGGAGCCCCATGAGGCTGTCTCCTGGGGGCCCTGGTGTGTTCTGGGGAGATTCTGTATCACACGAAGGCAGGTAGCTGGGAGGTGGTATGGCGTAGTGGTTAGGGCCACAGACTGGCAACAGGGGGCCTGGGTTCAAATTCTGGCTACTACATTTGCTAGCTGTATGACCTTGGGCAAGCTGTTTAACCTCTGTGCCTTGGTTTCTTCACCTACAAAATGATGCTAGGAATGGTACCTACCTTGTAAGGTACCATGAGTTTAAGTGCTTTGGCAAAGCACTACTGCAGGTAGGTCAGGTTTGGTGCAGCTGTGGGTGTTAGTTGTATTTACTCCTTTGGTCCAGACAGAGCCTCAGGGTGGGGTACTCTGGAATGAGTGGAGCTTGGAGCATAAGGTTACTGTGGGGTTCCCACGGCCCCAAGGGAAGCAGAATCGTGTAGGTGAGGCTAAGAGGACAGGCTCTGCAGTCAGCCTCCTTGGGTTCAAATCTAGCCTCTGTCTCTTGCTAGTTATTTGTCCTTACAGAATGATTTGACCTCTCTGTGCCTCAGTTTTCTTAACTTTAAAATGGGCATGATAACAGTGCTGCTTGATTGGGTTATAATGGATATGAAATGAGAAAATAAATGGAAAGTACAGAGAAGTAATCAAGTTTTTTGTTATTATAATCATTTTTAGGACCTTCTGGCCTGTGATTTTCCCCCAGACACTGAGCATGGTCCATGTGAGCACAGCAGGTGAGACACGCACTGAGCTTCAGCCCCCTTCCCTGGCAGGGATGGGGAGGTGGTCAAACCCCCAAGGGGGGAGGACTGAGGAAAGTGTGCCCACAGCAAAGGCTGGTGCCACAGTGCAGCTGGAGGGTCCATGCAGTTTGGGTAGGTGACGGAATGACCAGGGATTTGGGTTTCTGAGGCAGGGCATGGCACCCCAGACAATGAGGGGCTCCAGAGCCCCAACCCAGTGGCCTGGGGTTCACGGAGAGACTCAGTCCCAGCTGGGAGTGGGACTTCTGGAGCAGCACAGGGGCGTGGGGGGTGGAAAGGCAGGATGGAAAGGTTAAATATGTAACATACATGCACACTTCCCCTCTCTCCGGTCCTCCACGCTGGTGCTCTCGCTTATGGAAGTCAGAGCCTCAGAATCTTCCCTAACACATCACTTCAGGCAGCCACGACAACCAAACGCACTCCCATGGACCGGATCTGTTTGCTAGCCCAGCACCACGAGGTCAAAGGCCCACGTAGGCTCTTGCAGCCCATTGATTGAGACCTACTCCAGGCCCCCACACGCTGGTAGGAGGGACTGAGGCTACGGGAGGAGGCCTGAGTCTTGAGGACCCTAGAGGAATGGACAGGAGGGACCAAGGCTGACGACATCCTCCAGGGACTCCAGCCGCGAGTGAGGAGCCCTCTCTCCTTCTCCTCTCTCTCATCACGTCGATGAAAGGAATCATGAAATGGGAAAGCGCGTGGTATGGTTCATTTCAGCGAGGAGGCACTCAGAGACCGGGGCGGGGCAGGAGCACTGGGGCGACGGGAGAGGCAGACGGCAGGGCGTCCAGACCAGGGCAAGGCTGAGGCGAGTGCTGGTTACTCCCACTCTCCGCTCTCCTCCGGCCGGCTCTGTGCATCGGTGGCTTCTTGGCCCCGACCTCCCGGTGGGTTTGACCACAGGGAGGCTTTGGCAGAATATCTGACAGCCGGAAGAAGGAGAAGTGGAGATGTTCAGCCCTGCCCCGTGAAGGCTCCCTCCCTGCTGCGCTCTTGGATCCGTGGTGGTGGTGGTGGGGGGGCGGTCCCTCCCTTTGGCTGAGGATCCTGTAGGGGAGCCCACTTCCGTGGCTGCAGTCAGTGAGCTTGGGAAGCATCCCTCCCTCTGTAGGAGTGGGAACTTCTGGTCCTGCTGTCTTGGGGTGCTTCACCTCACCCGGCGCACACGCTGAAGAGCTGCCGTTGCCCTCCTTAGACTTTCTTCAGTTACCCCCACCCCACCCCACTTACCTGAGGGCGCCATCTGTTTCCTGCCGAGGTCCTGACTCACACGGAGTACAGAAGGGTCTTTTTGCCCTAGTAGGAGAAGGGGTCAGGTTATACCAGGGCTATTTCCATGGCCAGGAAGTGCAGATGGACCAGGTGCGAGGAGATCATCTTAGGGGACCAGAAAGTATTGGGGAAAATAACCTCCATGCCTCTCCTTGCTTTGGGGATCACTTCCTTAGAGTGGCCCTTTAGTAGTTCAATCCCTTTTGGAAATCCTGGTGCGCCTCACCAAGGAACCCAGGGATGGGATTTGAGTGCACCCTTCAGACAGAGCACAAAGGGAGCACAGCGCCCCCTAGGGGCTATTGCGAGGGTGGCAGCAGCAGGAGCTGGAAGGTCCCCTAGAAGAGGAAGGGGGAGGGACGGGGGGGACGGAGTGGGGAGGGGCTGAAAGGGGGCCAGAATTTAGGCCACTGTTCCCTCCCTCACCAGGAGCAGCTCCTCCTGGGAGAAGGTTCTGTGCCATGGGCTGGATTCTGGATATTGCCCACAAAAATGCTGTGTCAGAAGCAGGATCTGCTGTATGATTTGCTGGGTCCGGTACAAAAAAATACAGAACCCCTTGTTCAGAAATTATGAGGAATTTCAAGACAGTGACACCAGAGCATTAAACTAAACTTGGGTTGGAGGTGGAGGGGGAAACTCTGAACTCGGGGTCCCATGCCATACCCCCATGAAGCTGCCACTGGCCATAGGTTCTTCCTGTGGGGACCATGGGTGGGACCATGGGTGGCCCCCCCCCCTCCCCTGGAGGTTGAACAGAGAGAAGAAGCGCTGTGTGGTGACAATCTTTAAAGTCTGGCTCCCAGGTGTGGCCACACTGTGTAATTTGAAAAAATATCCACCTTGGGCCTAATGCCTCCCTTGGCCCTTTCTAGCCCATCAGTTCGCAAAGCACCAAGGAAAGACACGGTTCCTGTCTGTGGATGGAGAGAGATGGGCCGAGGCCAGAGCCGGGCAGCAGGACTGGGTGCCTCGTGGGATCAGGAGCTAGAGGTACACCCACCATGTTCCCCTCCCTCCTTGGGCGCTGAAGGCAGGAGAAGGAACACAGCTGAGCACACAGTTTTGGATGTCTGTGTCCCATGTTTGTTTTCCTGGTTTAGACTTTCATGATCATGAAGAAAGCAAACAAATATAGACTCTTAAGGCCATATAATCTCTGTCTTGCCTCAGAACTCCCTTGGATCTCTTGCCTGTAATTGGAAAGAAATGGTGAGACGAAAAGGGCTCTGATTTCCAATAGCCTCTGCTTCACAAGGATCATGTTAAATAACATTAAATGATGGCAGCCTTGTTCCTATAAAACAGACTTTTGGAGAGTGGGCAGAAATAACTTTCCTCTTTGGGGTCAGTGCATATGCATGTGAGTGTGTGTGTGTGTGTGTGTGTGTGTGTGTGTGTGTGTGTGTGACATACTGCACACGTGTGCACACAGGTGGGTGTGTGCGGGGCTATGTAAGCCTGTACCTATCTGTACACAGAAGGTGCAAACGCATGCCCATTTTTTACTTGTGTACACAGCAGTGGTGGGGATTGTGAATGCGTTCACACACGCGTGAGGGTCTATGCCTGAGCAGATTCTGGTGTCTAAAATCTTTACATCCTGCTTCGGTCAGTCTTGTTTGTTGTAAAGAGCAGGGGAAGGAACCAGCAGCACGTGTGCAGGTTGGGTCTGGGGTGAGGGGGGCTGTCTGTTGTCTCCATCTGTGCCATGGCAAGTGTCTGAAGCCCAGCAGATGACGCTCCAGTGGCCAACAAGCCGTCCTGGTTTCTCGGGATGGAGGACTGAGGCTGTCTTCCGGAGGCGTTAACTGCTGCACAGAGGCAGAGGGAACCTCCTCTCTGGAGGTGGCCCTGAGGTCGAGGCGCCCTTCTCACTGCCCTGGGCCTCCTAGAGAAAGCCGGCAGCTTGCACAACAAGCTCCCACTGTCTGCAGGGGCTTAAAGCCTCCTTTCTCAGGGATGTAGGGTAAGGAGAGCACACTGGAACACATCTTAGGCTACAAGCACTCCAAGTTCAGAGGAGCCGGGCCTGCATCTCCACCAAGCACCAAATAACTGCAAAATCCCTTTTCTTAACCAATAGTATTTTATTGTCAGTTATAAATATTTTCCATGTGTCCTCTATTTACAGTTGCAAAATAGTTTATGATATTATACCCTCACCCACCGTTTGGCCTCTTTCTATAAACTCCATGAACATTGAATAGGAAATAAAAAGCTCTTTTGGGGGCCCACCAACCTGGTTCCCCAGACTCCAAACAACCCCACACGGACAGCAGGCAACGTTGCAGCGGGTGCTACACAGTAGCAAAGGGGCGGGGTGTGAGCCGACTCCCGGCGGGGTCAGGACGCCAGGCTCCTCAGGACATTGGTGATGCTCCAGTGCTGGCCCGAGCACCTCTGCAGCACCAGCTGGAAGCCAAACTCTGCGCCGCTGTTCTCCTGCAGCTCCAGACAGCGCTTGGACTTGCGGTTCTGGATGGGGCCTCCCTAGGAGCCAGGGCGGAAAGTGGGGTCAGAGGGCATGGGGGAGCCTCAGGCCTAGTGGCTGGTGGGGATTACTTGTAGGTGCAGGTGTCTGGGATCCTGTGAGGCTGCGGGAGGTCTGGGGTCAGCATTCCCACGAAGCCCGAGGATCCCTGTCTTGAAGTGCTTGTCTCCTCCCTGAGACTGAACTTGTGCCTCTGTTTTCTTCACAGGCCCCTAGTTCTTTGCTGGGACAGGGGACAGAGATGCTCCACCCCAGCTTCCGTCTACCTGGCTGGGGTGTGGCATGCTGGTCTGCTCCTACAGCTCCCACCCCAGGGGCTGGGTCCTGCTCCCCATAAGCATGGGCTGGGGTCCCATTCTGAAAATCCTACTTCCTTGGGACCACTCCATGATTGGCCTGAATTTGAGCATCACCAGAGGCCCAGGACCTCCTGCTTTTAGGGTCCTTGCCCCCAACTGGACCTCTGGAGTCATCAGTGCTGGCCTCAACCAAACCCAGGCTCCTAGATACTATCTTAGGGCACTGGGATCTCTTAGCCCTGGATATTCATGGTTTCCCTCCATGCTACTGATGTCCCAGAAGGTTCTGTAGCCACGCATACTCAGTTTATGCTCAAAGCCCCTTGAAAGAAGGGAGGTTCTGCTTCTCAAAGCAGCCCCACAGCAGCAAAGAAGAAACCCCCAATTTTTGCTTTTAGTGAGATCCTTGGAGGCCTTAGACACTCTGGGGCTACTGGTTGTCACCTGGGCATCAGCTCAGACTGTGTGTCTCTGAGTTCCAAAGATGTGCTGCTCAACTGGGCTTTGGCCTCCCAAGCAGGCAGGTTCCTATAAGTGGGCCCCCTGTAGCTTAATGGTCCTTGAGTGTATGGTCAAACTCACCTTCTCCCCAGAATCTACTCCTCCTGTGTTTCCCATCTCAGCAATAACCAGGCATTTCCACTGATGCCTCCGCCTTCTCCCCAGAATCTACTCCTCCTGTGTTTCCCATCTCAGCAATAACCAGGCATTTCCACTGATGCCTCCGCCTTCTCCCCAGCATCTGATTAGGCACCAAGTCCTGCCACTTCCACCTCCCTCATGCCTTGTGCCTGTCCCTTTATCCCCATCCCATCACACCTGCCCTGATTTGGCCCACTGTCTTCTGTCACCTGGACAATGGCACCAGCCTTCTAGCTGACCCCCCCCTTTCCCCTCCAGAAGCAGGACTCTGCAGCCCACCCTCCAGCTGCCCCCCGTGCCCATCCCAGCGAACAGCACTCTGTGAGGGGGGGACGCACACCTCTTCTGTAAGGAAGTCATCCCCAGTCGGCCACCGCTGTCCCCATGGCGACCACTGACACCTCAAGAGAACACTGAGACTCAATTCCCACAGCTGCCTGGGAAACTGGCAGCATCTCCCGCTGCTGAGCCCTGCGACCCACCGACCCCAGGCCCCAGTGGGTATCTGGCAGAACTGTTTGCACCGGTTGTGAAACAGAATTTGTAAAAGCTCCAACCTAGAAACAACGCAAACGTCCATCAACAGTAGAATGGATAAATAACCTGTGGTTATTCACATAATGGGATACTACTCAGCACTAAAAATGAGCAAACCAGAGCTCTGCTCAATAAGGAGAAACCCCACAAATATAATGTTAGCAAAAGAAGCCAAAGAGCACATACACAGTTCTACTTACATAAACTTTCCAAACAGTCAAAATAAGACCATAGACTTAGAGTCAGGAGTCGGGGGTGGGTATCTTGGGCAGGAGGGAGTGGAAAATGACTGACAGGAGGCAAAGGGGTCCTTCTGGGGGGTTGGGAGTGTGCTATTTCCTGACCTGGGTGGTGGGTACATGGGTGTTGGCTGTGTTTTAAATTACTGAGTTATTATTGTTTAAAATTATTTTGGTACATATGCTTGCATGTTTCTATATGTGTATGGGTTATTCTTCAGCTAAAAAACTTGAAAACAGAAATCCAGCTCCCTCAGAAGGGATTTTGAGCAGTGGGTGAAGGAGGCAGGGTGACAGAGGGCTCAGGAGTGTACGGATGGGTGTCGGGGAGCGGGGGCGCGATTCCTCATCTCCCATGGGTGCGACACGGCCCGGGGGACCGCAAAGCGCCTCAGAAGCCTTCAAGTGAGTAAAGCAGGGCGTCCCGCTGTGCCCCAACCCCAGCACCTCCCCTGAGGAGAGCACAAGAACAGAGACACAGCACAGCAAAGGCAGCTCACCTGGGGCCCACAGGTGCAGCCAGAGAAAAGCCTGCAGGCTCAGGCCCAGAGGAGACAGAGGGATGACTGGCCACGGGGCAAGGGCTCATGACGGCCCCCCAGGGTCCCCATGTTGGAAGAGACATGGGAGGCTGATGCTCTCGTTCTCGCCTACCAGCTGACTGAGCCCTCCTGGCTGGGCACCCTTTCCTGGGCCGCTCCATCTTTGGAGCATTGTCCTGCACTAAAATCCTTTGGGGGGTATCCAGCAAGGGGTTCCAGACTGTGCCCTCGGGTTTCCACATGGGGGTTGTATCCTGCCTCTCTACCTCGTCCCTTCCCCTATGGGAAGGTGAGGCCCACGGCCGCCCAGTTCCGTGCTCTACCAGGCGAAACACTCCCAGTTCCTTGTGGGACAATCTGGTTTCATTTTTCCATCCTGGTTGCCCAACTTTGGACAAACTCCAGTTGTTTTGTATCCCTCAGAACTGATCACAGCCTCATCTCCACTGGACAAGAGGCTCCTCTGACATAGCCAAGGGATCTGCACTTTTGGTGGCCGCACCACACTCCGGAACCCTGACGGGATGAGTGCGGAGGCCGGCCTCAAGTCGTCCCCTCACAAGCTGTGGTCCTCCTTGGGTCCCCACTCTGTCCCTCAAAGCCTGGACTTTTGAACCCAGAGGCATCCCTTGTGACGCTTGCTCTCAGCAAGGCCAGCCTGTCACTTTGCCAGGCCCAGGTTTCTGTGGCCTGAGCACTCTGCCGCCCACACCCAGGCTGGGCCGTGTCACCGGTGCTTCCTCTGTGGGCCTGGGGCCAGCCGCCCCTGGCCCTCCCATACCCCTGGCAGCCTGGTCGTGTGTCCTACCCTACAACGCTGGAGTAGAGTTCAGGCAGGGTGGGAATGAAACCAGCCCAGCTCTAACTCACAGGGTCTGCTGGCGATTCGGGTGGTGAGACGGAAAGGGGAGAGGGCTGGATGAGGATGCTTTTCTGGTTGCCGACTGTGTGGCCTGGGGCAAAGCCGCTCTGCCCTCCTGGTTCCATCGTCTCTAGGGCCAGATCATAATTTCTGTCCTGATGACTGAAGGATGAGCAGAAGGACTGATGGACAACCCCTTTATCGCTATAGAACAATGAATGGCTATGAGGCTATTCACAGTGTCAGGATATCTGGACTCCAGAAAAAAGTGCACAACAGGCAGAAGGGGGGGCCAGACCAGGATTCTGACTGCTCAGCGTGGCCTCAAGGCCAGGCCAGGCTTTGCCAACAGTGAGGCTGCTTCAGCGACCCCGGACCACTGAGGCTTGGAGAAACCTGTCCAAGACAGGGAGGGACTTCCGGGGAAGATGGCGGAAGAGTGAGACGTGGAGATCACCTTCCTCCCCACAGATACACCAGAAATACAGCTACACGTGGAACAACTCCTACAGAACACCTACTGAACGCTAGCAGAAGACCTCAGACCTCCCAAAAGGCAAGAAAATCCCCACGTACATGGGTACGGCCAAAAAAAAAAAAAGAATAAACAGAGACAAAAGGATAGGAACGGGACCTGCACCAGTGGGAGGGAGCCGTGAAGGAGGAAAGGTTTCCAGACACTAGGAAGCCCCTTCGCGGGCGGAGACTGCGGGTGTCTGAGGAGGGGAGCTTCGGAGCCGGGGAGGAGAGCGCAGCCACCGGGGTGCGGAGGGTAAAGCGGAGAGATTCCCGCACAGAGGATCGGTGCCGACCGGCACTCATCGGCCCGAGAGGCTTGTCTGCTCGCCCGCCGGGGTGGGCGGGGCTGGGAGCTGAGGCTTGGGTTTTGGTCAGAGCGCAGGGAGAGGACTGGGGCTGGCGGCGTGAACACAGCCTGAAGGGGCTAATGCGCCACAGCTAGCCGGGAGGGAGTCCGGGAAAAAGTCTGGACCTGCCGAAGAGGCAAGAGACTTTTTCTTCCCTCTTTGTTTCCTGGTGTGCGAGGAGAGGGGATTAAGAGCGCTGCTTAAAGGAGCTCCAGAGACGGGCGTGGGACGCTGGGGCTGCTGCTGCTGCCGCCGCCAAGAGGCCTGTGTGCGAGCACAGGTCACTCTCCACACCTCCCCTACCGGGAGCCTGTGCAGCCCGTCACTGCCGGGGTCCCGGGATCCAGCGACGGCCTCCCCGGGACAGCGCACGGCGCACCTCGGGCTGGTGCAACGTCACACCGGCCTCTGCCACTGCAGGCTCGCCCCACACTCTGTGGCCCTCCCCCCACCCCGTCCTGAGTGAGCCAGAGTCCCCGAAGCGGCTGCTCCTTTAACCCTGTCCTGTCTGAGCGAAGAACAGACGCCCTCTGGGGACCTACACGCAGAGGCGGGGCCAAATCCAAAGCTGAGACCCGGGAGCTGTGAGAACAAAGAAGAGAAAGGGAAATCTTTCCCAGCAGCCTCAGAAGCAGCGGATTAAAGCTCCACAATCAACTTGATGTACCCTGCATCTGTGGAATACATGAATAGACAACGAATCATCCCAAATTGAGGAGCCAGGAGTCAGTGCTGTGCCTCTGAGGTGGGAGAGCCAACTTCAGGACACTGGTCCACAAGAGACCTCCCAGCTCCACATAATAACAAACGGCGAAAATCTTCCAGAGATCTCCATCTCAACACCAGCATCCAGCTTCACTCAACGACCAGCAAACTACAGTGCTGGACACCCTATGCAAAACAACTAGCAAGACAGGAACACAACGCCACCCATTAGCAGAGAGGCGGCCTAAAATCATAAAAAGTCCACAGACACCCCAAAACACAACAACAGACGTGGACCTGCCCACCAGAAAGACAAGATCCAGCCTCATCCACCAGAACACAGGCACTAGTCCCCTCCACCAAGAAGCCTACACAACCCACTGAACCAACCTTAGCCACTGGGGACAGACACCAAAAACAACGGGAACTACGAACCTGCAGCCTGCAAAAAGGAGACCCCAAACACAGTAAGATAAGCAAAATGAGAAGACAGAAAAACACACAGCAGATGAAGGAGCAAGATAAAAACCCACCAGACCTAACAAATGAAGAGGAAATAGGCAGTCTACCTGAAAAAGAATTCAGAATAATGATAGTAAAGATGATCCAAAATCTTGAAAATAGAATAGACAAAATGCAAGAAACAGTTAACAAGGACCTAGAAGAACTAAAGATGGATCAAGCAATGATTAGAAACCCAATAAATGAAATTAAAAATACTCTAGATAGGATCAATAGCAGAATAACTGAGGCAGAAGAATGGATAAGTGACGTGGAAGATAAAATAGTGGAAATAACTACTGCAGAGCAGAAGAAAGATAAAAGAATGGAAAGAACTGAGGGCAATCTCAGAGACCTCTGGGACAACATTAAATGCACCAACATTCGAATTATAGGGGTTCCAGAAGAAGAAGAGAAAAAGAAAGGGACTGAGAAAATATTTGAAGAGATTATAGTTGAAAACTTCCCTAATATGGGAAAGGAAATAATCAAGTCCAGGAGGCACAGAGAGTCCCATACAGGATAAATCCAAGGAGAAATACACCAAAAAACATATTAATCAAACTGTCAAAAATTAAATACAAAGAAAACATATTAAAAGCAGCAAGGGAAAAACAACAAATAACACACAAGGGAATCCCCATAAGGTTAACAGCTGATCTTTCAGCAGAAACTCTGCAAGCCAGAAGGGACTGGCAGGACATATTTAAAGTGATGAAGGAGAAAAACCTGCAACCAAGATTACTCTACCCAGCAAGGATCTCATTCAGATTTGATGGAGAAATTAAAACGTTTACAGACAAGCAAAAGCTGAGAGAGTTCAGCACCACCAAACCAGCTTTACAACAAATGCTAAAGGAACTTCTCTAGGCAAGAAACACAACAGAAGGAAAAGACCTACAACAACAAACCCAAAACAAGGAAATGGGAATAGGAACATACATATCGATAATTACCTTAAATGTAAATGGACTAAATGCTCCCACCAAAAGACACAGATTGGCTGAATGGATACAAAAACAAGACCCATATATATGTTGTCTACAAGAGACCCACTTCAGACCTAGAGACACATACAGATTGAAAGTAAGGGGATGGAAAAAGATATTCCATGCAAATGGAAACCAAAAGAAAGCTGGAGTAGCAATCTCATATCAGACAAAATAGACTTTAAAATAAAGACTACTAGAAGAGACAAAGAAGGACACTACATAATGATCAAGGGATCGATCCAAGAAGAAGATATAACAATTGTAAATATTTATGCACCCAACATAGGAGAACCTCAATACATAAGGCAAATACTAACAGCCATAAAAGGGGAAATCGACAGTAACACATTCATAGTAGGGGACTTTAACACCCCACTTTCACCAATGGACAGATCATCCAAAATGAAAATAAATAAGGAAACACAAGCTTTAAATGATACATTAAACAAGATGGACTTAATTGATATTTATAGGACATTCCATCCAAAAACAGCAGAATACATATTTTTCTCAAGTGCTCATGGAACACTCTCCAGGATAGATCATATCTTGGATCACAAATCAAGCCTTGGTAAATTTAAGAAAATTGAAATTATATCAACTATCTTTTCCAACCATAATGCTATGAGACTAGATATCAATTACAGGAAAAACATCTGTAAAAAATACAAACACATGGAGGCTAAACAATACATTACTGAATAACGAAGTGATCACTGAAGAAATCAAAGAGGAAATCACAAAATACCTAGAAACAAATGACAATGGAGAAACGACGACCCAAAACCTATGGGATGCAGCAAAAGCAGTTCTAAGAGGGAAGTTTATAGCAATACAATCCCACCTTAAGAAACAGGAAACATCTCGAATAAACAGCCTAACCTTGCACCTAAAGCGATTAGAGAAAGAAGAACAAAAACACCCCAAAGTTAGCAGAAGGAAAGAAATAAAAATCAGATCAGAAATAAATGAAAAAGAAATGAAGGAAACGATAGCAAAGATCAATAAAACTAAAAGCTGGTTCTCTGAGAAGATAAACAAAATTGATAAACCATTAGCCAGACTCATCAAGAAAAAAAGGGAGAAGACTCAAATCAATAGAATTAGAACTGAAAAAGGAGAAGTAACAACTGACACTGCAGAAATACAAAAGATCATGAGAGATTACTACAAGCAACTATATGCCATTAAAATGGAAAACCTGGAAGAAATGGACAAATTCTTAGAAATGCACAACCTGCCAAGACTGAATCAGGAAGAAATAGAAAATATGAACAGACCAATCACAAGCACTGAAATTGAAACTGTGATAAAAAATTTCCCAAGAAACAAAAGCCCAGGACCAGATGGCTTCACAGGCGAATTCTGTCAAACATTTAGAGAAGAGCTAACACCTATCCTTCTCAAACTCTTCCAAAATATAGCAGAGGGAGGAACACTCCCAAACTCATTTTACGAGGCCACCATCACCTTGATACCAAAACCAGACAAGGATGTCACACAGAAAGAAAACTACAGGCCAATATCACTGATGAACATAGATGCAAAAATCCTCAACAAAATACTAGCAAACAGAATCCAACAGCACATTAAAAGGATCATACACCATGATCAAGTGGGGTTTATTCCAGGAATGCAAGGATTCTTCAATATACGCAAATCAATCAACGTGATACACCATATTAACAAATTGAAGGAGAAAAACCATATGATCATCTCAATAGATGCAGAGAAAGCTTTCGACAAAATTCAACACCCATTTATGATAAAAACCCTGCAGAAAGTAGGCACAGAGGGAACTTTCCTCAACATAATAAAGGCCATATATGACAAACCCACAGCCAACATCGTCCTCAATGGTGAAAAACTGAAAGCATTTCCACTAAGATCAGGAACAAGACAAGGTTGCCCACTCTCACCACTCTTATTCAACCTAGTTTTGGAAGTTTTAGCCACAGCAATCAGAGAAGAAAAGGAAATAAAAGGAATCCAAATCAGAAAAGAAGAAGTAAAGCTGTCACTGTTTGCAGATGACATGATACTATACATAGAGAATCCTAAAGATGCTACCAGAAAACTACTAGAGCTAATCAATGAATTTGGTAAAGTTGCAGGATACAAAATTAATGCACAGAAATCTCTGGCATTCCTATATACTAATGATGAAAAATCTGAAAGTGAAATCAAGAAAACATTCCCATTTACCATTGCAACAAAAAGAATAAAACATCTAGGAATAAACCTACCTAAGGAGACAAAAGACCTGTATGCAGAAAATTATAAGACACTGATGAAAGAAATTAAAGATGATACAAATAGATGGAGAGATATACCATGTTCTTGGGTTGGAAGAATCAACATTGTGAAAATGACTCTACTACCCAAAGCAATCTACAGATTCAATGCAATCCCTATCAAACTACCACTGGCATTTTTCACAGAACTAGAACAAAAAATTTCACAATTTGTATGGAAACACAAAAGACCCCGAATAGCCAAAGCAATCTTGAGAATGAAAAATGGAGCTGGAGGAATCAGGCTCCCTGACTTCAGACTATACTACAAAGCTACAGTAATCAAGACAGTATGGTACTGGAACAAAAACAGAAATATAGATCAATGGAACAGGATAGAAAGCCCAGAGATAAACCCATGCACATATGGTCACCTTTTCTTTGATAAAGGAGGCAGAAATGTACAGTGGAGAAAGGACAGCCTCTTCTATTAGTGGTGCTGGGAAAACTGGACAGGGACATGTAAAAGTATGAGATTAGATCACTCCCTAACACCATACACAAAAATAAGCTCAAAATGGATTAAAGACCTAAATGTAAGGCCAGAAACTATCAAACTCTTAGAGGAAAATATAGGCAGAACACTCTATGACATAAATCACAGCAAGATCCTTTTTGACCCACCTCCTAGAGAAATGGAAATAAAGACAAAAATAAACACATGGGTCCTAATGAAATGTAAAAGCTTTTGCACAGCAAAGGAAACCATAAACAAGACCAAAAGACAACCCTCAGAATGGGAGAAAATATTTGCAAATGAAGCAACTGACAAAGGATTATTCTCCAAAATTTATAAGCAGCTCATGCAGCTCAATAACAAAAAAACAAACAACCCAATCCAAAAATGGGCAGAAGACCTAAATAGACATTTCTCCACAGAAGATATACAGACTGCCAACAAACACATGAAAGAATGCTCAACATCATTAATCATTAGAGAAATGCAAATCAAAAGTACAATGAGATATCATCTCACACCAGTCAGAATGGCCATCATCAAAAAATCTAGAAACAATAAATGCTGGAGAGGGTGTGGAAAAAAGGGAACACTCTTGCACTGCTGGTGGGAATGTGAATTGGTACAGCCACTATGGAGAACTGTATGGAGGTTCCTTAAAGAACTACAAATAGAACTACCATATGACCCAGCAATCCCACTACTGGGTATATACCCTGAGAAAACCATAATTCAAAAAGAGTCATGTACCAAAATGTTCATAGCAGCTCTATTTACAATAGCCCGGAGATGCAAACAACCTAAGTGTCCATCATCAGATGAATGTATAAAGAAGATGTGGCACATATATACAATGGAATATTACTCAGCCATAAAAAGAAACGAAAGTGAGCTATTTGTAATGAGGTGGATAGACCTAGAGTCTGTCATACAGAGTGAAGTAAGTCAGAAAGAGAAAGACAAATACCGTATGCTAACACATATATATGGAATTTAAGAAGAAAAAAAATGTCATGAAAAGCCTAGGGGTAAGACAGGAATAAAGACACAGACCTACTAGAGAATGGACTTGAGGATATGGGGAGGGGAAAGGGTAAGCTGTGACAAAGCGAAAGAGAGGCATGGACATATATACAGTACCAAACGTAAGGTAGATAGCTAGTGGGAAGCAGCCGCATAGCACAGGGAGATCAGCTCAGTGCTTTGTGACCGCCTGGAGGGGTGGGGTAGGGAGGGTGGTAGGGAGGGAGACGCAAGAGGGAAGGGATATGGGAACAGATGTATATGTATAACTGATTCATTTTGTTATAAAGCAGAAACTAACACACCATTGTAAAGCAATTATACTCCAATAAAGATGTAAAAAAAAAAAAAAAAAAAGACAGGGAGGCCACAGCCCCTCCTTCCCCGCCAGCCACTCGGGCACTGTGTCAAGGCCGAGAGAGAGAGGCAGGAGCAGAGATCTCTGAGAAGTGAAGTCTTCCTTCAGAGACTCAAATATGGCACTTTCCAGGCCTTACCCTGGCCCACTGTGCCCTCAGCACCCTAGAGACAGGAAGCACAGGGACCCTGAGGCAGAAACAGCCTGTGTGGCCTCTGGGAAGGCGGTGGAGGAAATGGAGTGAGGCCAAGAGCAGGGCTGTGAAGGAGACACAACCTCAGTGAGGGCGTCTGGGCCTGTAGGGAGGGTGGAGAATGAGGTCAAGAGAGCTCCCTCCCCAAAGGCTCTGAGAGGAGAATCTTCTAGAATAGAGTAGTAAGGCCACCTTGGAGGCCTGGTATACATCTTGGGACATATGTGGGATACGGAGAGAGGAGCCATCCCACCTTTTGGTGCTGGAGCCACTGGCCAGTCTCCCTCCCGTCTTCCTTCCTGGACCTCAACCTCTCTCACTGAGCAAACTCTGGGCTCTTGCCCCCTCTTGGCCCCCTCTCCGGCCAAATGCCATTCACCAAAATTGCAAAGGAGCCTTCCTTTCCTCAATTCAGTCCCTTCCTGGTGAGCTCAGCGCCTTTGGGAGCAGCCTGGTGGTATTACTATCCTTACCTCTACCTGCAGCTCTGGCCCTGAGGTAAAAGTAGTTACAGTCAAGGCTTATTTACCATGTCCCCAGCACTGTGTCAAATGCTTCACACACTCAATCTCAAGTGTTCTTCACAATAACCCTGAGCAGTGGAGATGATAATTATCCCCATTTTGTAGAACTGGAGACTGAGGCTAAGAGAGGTGGGGTCACATGGTCAGTCAGTGGTAGAGCCAGGCTGGGAACCTGGGAGTCTGCCGCCTTCGCTGTTCCTCACTAGGATGAGTGGGCACACCCTCCCCTCCATTTATTCCACCCCACGCCTGCCTCAAGGTAGTGGACTAGACCGAGAGCTGCTGGTGTCCCATCGCCTGGGGTGGAAGGTCATCCGAAGAGCTTCAGGGGCTCTGGGGAGTCAGGTTGGTCTAGTTCTTTTGAGAGCTCTCTGCAAAGACATGCTTTATCCATCTATCCATCCATCCAATATTTAATGAGTGCCTACCACGTGCCAGCAGCAGTTCCCACCCACTGAGATACATCAGTGAATAAACAGGAGACGATCTTTGTCTTTGTGGAGACTATATTCCAGGAGGGGGAGCAAATGGTAAATTCTATAGTGTGTTAGAGGTGCTAAGACTGTGCACAAAAATGTACAGCAGTGCTGTGGACAATGTGTCCGCTTAAAATTCATATGTTGAAGTCCTGATCCCCAGTGTGATGAGAGGTGGGGCCTTTGGGAGGTAATTAGGTCATAGGGGTGGAGCCCTCATGATGGAATTAGTGCCCTTACAAGAAGAGTCACGGGAGAGATGACCTCTTTCCCTCTGCCTCGTGAGGACACAGTGAGAAGGTGTGAGACACCAGATCTGCTGGCACCATGATCTTGTACTTTCCAGCCTCCAGAACTGAGGGGAATAAAGGTCTGTTGTTCAAGCTTCCTAGTCTCTGGTCCTTTCTTGTTATAGCAGCGTGGATGGACTAAGACCGGGAGGCTGTGAGGGTACGGGAGTGGTGCTGAGAGCAGGAGGCTGCGATGATCCCCCCTGAGAAGATGAGAGCTGGGCAAGGACATGAACGAGGAGGAGCCCAGGTGTACCTGGGGGAGTCGTGTGCCCCAGAGTGAAGTTCCTGCACCAGCAGAGGCCTGGTGTGTGCTGGGAACAGCACGGGGCGGGGGTGGGAGATGAGGCCCAAGAGGGGAGGGAGGGGCAGGTTGTGCGAATGGACTTCGGCCGTTCACCTGGTGACAGAACGGGCCACTGCAGAGTCGGACTGACATGCTAACCGGGTCCCTCTAGCTGCTGTGTGGAACGCAGAGCCTGGGAGGAAGGAAGGAAGCAGGACCACCTGTTAGCAGGCTCTGGTCCTCACACAAGTGGGCGGGGGCTGGATGCAGGGCCCCTGGCTGGCCCCGCCCTCGGTGGAGGGCACAGTCGCTTGGTTTATTAGTCCAGTCGTCTAAATGATTTGTGTAATACTTAAAACTATAGGATCTGGAAACACAATAGTTTTAATTAAAGAATTTAAATAAGGGCAATTAAACCTGGCAGGAGGGATGCCGCACCACACAGAGAGCTTAATTGGAATGGAAACCAAGTTAAGTATGGAAACAGCATCAAAAAAAAAAATGGAAAGCTGAATGTATGGAATTAAGAAGGCTAATAATAATTCTGAGAGCTCGGTTCCCAGCCCCCAGCCCAGGTCCTTCTCCTTACAAGCCTCTCTGGAGTAGAGACTAGAAACAGCATCAGAGGTGGGATGAGCGGAAGCAGGGAACACGGGACTCTGCTCCCAGCCTTGTCTCTGGCGGCTCTCCCCGGCCGTGACCCTGCTAAGGGGCTGAGCCACCATGGGCTTCAGTCTTCTCATTTGCAAAAGGCACCGGAGCACTGTGGGGCACTCAAACACGGAGCGCTGACTATATGCCTGGCGGGCATGTGGAGCCGTGGTCCATGAGCGCCTTGGGCTGAGGCACTGAGGATCCGACCCCAGGTTACACAGCCGTGCACCTCCTCTCTTCCTGTTTCCCCAAGGTGTGTCTGTAGCAGCTAGAGGTGGGACCACGAGCACCAGACCAACCTTCCCGGTTCCTCCTGGGGATGTGGGTTGGGTAAATGGATTAGACAGTCCCTGGAGGGCTTGTGATACCACAGATCACTGGGGCCCACCTTCTGACCCTACGGGTCTGCGATGGGGCCCAAGATGTGCCTTTTTAAGCTCCTGAGTATCTCAGCTGCTGGTGGTGCTGGTCCAGCGGTCACAGTCTGGGCACCACAAGCAAACCGTCACCCTCTCTGGGGAAAGGATGAGGGCTGGCTTGTCACTTGCACCCACCACCTTGAGGTAGAGGATATGGAGCAGCTGGGCTGAGCTCACGTTTGCAATCAAGGTGTTTATGAGGAGGCTGTGTGTGGACTGAATAAGACTCTGCTTATTTCAGAGCTCCCGTTCCACTTTCCGTTCTAATTAATTTTCTACGGGCAAGTAGCCCAGTGGGTCTGTGGCTTTAAGCACAGTGGGCTCAGGAGTTCCCAGGTTAAGTAGTTAATGATTAGTAATCAAATAATTCAAAGCATGGGTGGGATGTTAGTGCTAGTTAAAGAAACCCCGAGATTAAGTCTTTTTGTAGAGGAAAGTGGTCTTTCTGTATTATGAATATTCAACACTCTGTCTATTCAAAAAGTGCTTTGGTGTTTGTCTTTCTTAAAGGAGACGCACCTGTGCCAGAGTGAGAGTCTGCCTGGGATTTGCTGTGAGGGCCGTTGGACTGAAAATGGGGTAATGGCAATGTCAAGTGCAAAAGGAAAGGTGAAGGGGGGTATGGAGACAGCAGGATGGCTGGAGGGAGTTTGCTGAGGAAGCAGGAATCCAGCCAGTTCACACACACCTACAAGGTTTGGCAGGGAGACCGCAGCCCCAAATTCCCACTGCAGCAATCCGTGGGCTTTGTAGAGGCAAGACAAAGGCTCCATGGCATGGTGGTTTAAAGTGTGGGCCCTAGAGGCAGAAGCCTGATTTGACCTTGGACAAATTACATAATCTCTCTGTGCCTCAGTTTCCTCATCTGTAGAATGGGGATGGTAAAGTACCTGAGAGCAAGGTCATGAGGATTAAGTAATATTTATACAGCAGTTACAGTAGTATGTGGTGCATAGTAAGCACTATATAAATGTTTGATAAATAAATTTAAAAATCTCACCCAGGGGCTTCCCTGGTGGCGCAGTGGTTGAGAGTCCGCCTGCCAATGCAGGGGACACAGGTTTGTGCCCTGGTCCGGGAAGATCCCACATGCCGCGGAGCGGCTGGGCCCGTGAGCCATGGCCGCTGAGCCTGCGCGTCTGGAGCCTGTGCTCCGCAACGGGAGAGGCCGCAACAGTGAGAGGCCCGCGTACCGCAAAAACAAAGAAACAAACAAACAAAAACTCACCCAGGCTTCTCTGGTGGTGCAGTGGTTGAGAGTCCGCCTGCCGATGCCGGGGACACGGGTTCGTGGCCGGTCCGGGAAGATCCCACATGCCGCGGAGCGGCTGGGCCCGTGAGCCATGGCCGCTGAGCCTGCGCGTCTGGAGCCTGTGCTCCGCAACGGGAGAGGCCACAACAGTGAGAGGCCCGCGTACCGCAAAAAAAAAAAAAAAAAAAAAATCTCACCCAGGTCTGAATAATGAGGCACTGAGCTGTTACACCTGGTCCTGGCTCCTGGTCTAAAGTGCTGACTGCCGTAAACTAAAAATAACTAAGAAAATATTCAGGGCCTAAACAAGGCTTTGTCAGTCCTTCAAAACTGGCTGGTCCCACACTTGCACCTTAATGTGACATGGAGATGAAAAGCTGCTTTATTCCAGAGCCATAAGGAAACACCTGATTACAGCCTTTTCTTCTCAGCACAAAAGGTTCTCGAAGTTGGACTTCCTGCCAGCGCCTGGGGGTTGGAGCAGGAGAAAGTCAAGGACTCCTCCTCCTTGCGTGCTGGGAAATTCTTTGGCAGAATCAGTGGTGCTCCCTGGGAAATGCGCTCTGCAAATAAGTTCTTCTTTGAGTGGGTTACTCATCTTGCATCAAATTATCAAATTAGATCCCACAAGTAAGAGCCAGTGGTCCCTGGCCAGGCGGGCTCAGCTCTGCCCTCAGCTCTCTTCCAGGCAGTCTCCTCATGCGCTTGAAAATCTCTTCTCTCCTGGCCTTAATGGTCATCTCTGCTGTTATCCTTGATGTCCTGCATTTGGAAAATGCATTAACGCTGAGCTGAGAATGAGGCAAGCATGGGGGTGGGATGGCAGGACCGCCCACCAGCGGGAACGCTGCCCTGTGTGCCCTTGGACTCCCGAATGGGCCTTGCCAGTGTTTCCACCAAAGAACCCAGTGGCCAACGGGAGTGAGAGCACATGCCAGAGTGTGAGGTAGCGTGAAATACAGCCAGAACACCTCGACATTTCATCAAAGCCCCCCAACCTTTTTTTTTTTTTTTTTTTTGCGGTACGCGGGCCTCTCTCTCACTGTTGCGGCCTCTCCCGTTGCGGAGCACAGGCTCCAGATGCGCAGGCTCAGCGGCCATGGCTCACGGGCCCAGCCGCTCCGCGGCATGTGGGATCTTCCGGACGAGGCATGAACCCGTGTCCCCTGCATCGGCAGGCGGACTCTCAACCACTGCGCCACCAAGGAAGCCCAAAGCCCCCTGTTTTAACAAATATTCATAGAAATTGCTACTCCTCTTCATACGGTATGCATAATTGTTTTAGTAAAAATCATTTCCACCTTCCTCCCCCAAATCTGAAGCTATAGGAAGATTAAACGGGAGTACTCCTCTTCACGCATGTCTGTGTATTGCGGCTGGGATGCACTACCACCTAAAAGTGTTCTTATAGGGATTTTCTAAGTAAGTGGGGCCCTTTGACTATTACGTTCAAATGTCCTTGAAATAGGCTAGTACAATTAGTTTTTTTTCAGTATGCATGCATGCAAGGAAGAGTTATCAAGGGTAGGGTTTGTTTGTCTTTGGGTCTCCCACAAACTTAGCTCGAGACCTGGCACACAGGGTATTTGTGTTAATATTTGTGAATTGTTAGAAAGGACTCCTTAATTTAATTGACAGCACCCTGGGTGTCTCTTCTGTTTCAGGCTTTCTGTTAGGTGTGGTGCTGGAGACACTGAAAGTGTAAGACAGACCTGCCCTCCCATCTATTGGTTGATGGGAGAAAGAGTCATGGAGAAAATAACAGATAAACAATTCCATAAAGTGGGATAACGATGACCCTTATACCAGGAGTGCAGCTCATTTTCAAGTTCATGGTGTTTTTTAGTAAGGCAGGCCCAGTCTGGGCTTCTAGGTAGAATAAGCCCTTTTCAGGGCCTGCTAACTTCAGGAGCTTAGAATTTCAGAATTTCAGGGCTGGTAAGCCCTTAAAACCATCCGGTCTAACTCCACTTAGAGCTGTAGCACGTTTGATGGCCTGCTGAGTGGTCGTCTGAGCCCACCTCTTCCTTGAACAGCCAATCTCATGCCTGGGCATCTCTGACTATGAGAAAGCTGCTCTGTAAATTGTCCTTGAATCTCCCTCCAGCTGGTCCTCCCTCAGAGCTACATAGGACAATCCTGCTCTCTTTTGCCTAGAGAAGCCTTTCAGATATTTGAGGGCAGAGATCAGGCACTCCTGAGGTCTTTCTGGCTTCAACCATGCGCACAAATAGATTTTAAGGAAGTTGGACCTTAAAGAACACACATCATAACAGCCTTCCTAGGGCATAAGTCCCTTCAATAACATCTTGAAGAGAGGACTCGGCATTTGCTTAACCATTCAAAGTAATGGTGATGGGGGGATGGTGGGGAGGGTGGGCATCTCATTACCCCTGAGAGGTAGTCCGTTGCTTCACATGAAAGGTGTCTTGCCACAAAGTTCTCCTGTGTAGTGACCTAATATCTGCTGCTTCCCTCTCCTTCTGGTCCAGGGGTCACTGACTAGATGCCTCTTTCACTAACACTGCATCACCTAATCCCAGAATCCCCCAGATCTCAGTAGGTGGGGTACTCTGGGAAGATTAAAGTTTTCCACTTAACACATATGAATTTATAATCCCAGTACATAGTCAGTTTAGGAAATTCTCTAATCTGGGAGGAGTCACAACTACCACTTCTAATGTTAATGAAGTCTCATCATGTGTTGATGTGGGAAATGTTGGCTGTTTAGAGACAGGTATCCACTGACTTCTTCAAACCCAGAGCCTGGGGTGGCCCTGGATTCATAATCTCCCCTCACAACTACCTCCATTTAATCCATCACTACTTCCAATAGACTGCTGAACTGTCTCTCCAAGTCCTCCCCAACAGCTGCCTGGCCCCACGCCTCCATGGCAACCAAGTCTACCCCTTTTCTCACAGGGATGATGGAACAGCCCACTACTTTCTTCTCTGTCTTCCAATCCACCTTGCAGTCTGCTGGTAATCTACAGTTTAAGAACCCTCCCCTAGTCCCTCCCTTTGCTTTTAAGGTGAAGTCCGAACTTCTCAGCATGATTTTCAGTGACCATTATCTGCCCCAAACTGACACTTAACGTCTGATCTCTCTCACGTCCCATTGAAAATTCCATCCACACCAACACTGAATATGCTCTGCTTTTTCTTGCCTTTGCCCATGCTGAGCCTCTAACATAGGATGTTCTCCCTTTCTACTCCTGGGGACTATCCTACAATTTTCAAGATCCAGATCAAACATGCCTTGAATGTGAAGCCATCCCTGAGTTGTGCAGACAGAGCTCATCACCCTGGGCTACTGGAGTACCGTACCCGCCTCATTTCCGCTCATCCAGTTTTGCTATGTGTTTATACACCCATGAGCTCCTCCAGGGCAGAGGCCGTGTCTGATTCATATCTGCATCCCTCCTGCCCAACCACCATGCTCAATAAATGCTTGATGAATGACGGAAGGAAAGAATGTTCATCATTGGAAAATTGCTCATCAGAGCCCTGTACATCAGCGTTGCTGAGAGATGTTTTCATCAAATGTGGTTTCTCAGTGTCAGTATCTGACGCTGTCCTGATTCATCCTGAAGCATGGAAAATTCAGAAGAGCTTGCAGGCATTTTATTTGTTAAACAGAAAATCAGGCTATGAGATGGAACACCAAGATATGCAAATGTCTATCTTCTTTGTAGCAGAACCTGGGAGAATCACACTAGATTATTTTTAAATTAATTCAGCCTGAATGTCTGGAGTTTAAATGTAGCCCTCAGGAGAGTAAATAATGCAAAATGTGAAAGTGAAAAGGAGATTTGAAATGCACCAATAAAATCTTTCAGCCCAACTTCTCCACTAGAACATTTTAGTTGGTAGGATCCCCCTGTAATTTGCAAAGATTAAACCTGTTGCAAGAAAATTAGCCCAAGCAATGACTTTAATCATTTAAGAGGCTCCCAGCTTCCTCTGGCCTCATCAACAGTAGCTCCTCAACAGTGAGGGCTTGGGGACAGATTCCAGGATGCTTGATAAATACTGGTCATTTTGCATTAAACAAAAATTTCACATACATTAATTTTTTTTTTTTTTTTGCGTTATGCGGGCCTCTCACTGCTGTGGCCTCTCCCGCTGCGGAGCACAGCCTCCGGACGTGCAGGCTCAGCGGCCATGGCTCACGGGCCCAGCCGCTCCACGGCATGTGGGATCCTCCTGGACCGAGGCACGAACCCGCGTCCCCTGCATCGGCAGGCGGACTCTCAACCACTGCGCCACCAGGGAAGCTCCACATACATTAATTTTTAAATATCAAGTGAGAGCGGCAGCTCTGGGCTTGCAAATTAGGGATTTAAAAATATTATTTCCAAACAGCTCCCAATTAGATGTATGTATAAGTAGCTGAAAACTGCCCAGACCTCAGGGCTGCACATGCCAATGTGGCCTGCTTGGTTGGTCACTGTGTCCCTTCAAGCAGGAATCTGTCCGGCTGCCTGTTCAAGGCCATGCACAGAGATGAGTGAAGGAAGGAGCTGGATTTGGATTTCTCTGCCCCAGTTGGGAATGGGCAGATGAGATGAGAGCCAGTTGGGGGCACCAAGGCCTCTGGATCTGGGCATGTGTGGGAAGGCCATCTGTCTGTGAGGGCTGGAAAGGAGTCAGATGTGCCTATATGCGGGGCTGGGACGTCAAAGCAGCCCGGTTTGGATTCAAACTGCATGAAGCTGGGCATGGAGAGGCTGAGACCCCACAGACAGACCGAGCTCTCTTCCCCTGGTGAGGGGCAGCCTCAGACCCTGCCATGAGAGGAGATCTTGGAGGCCAGGCAGGGTCCTGAAGACCCCAGGGTCATGGAGGAGAAGGAGGAGGAAATAGCTAAACTTTCAAACTGCATCTGAGCCTCCCCGTAACTCTTCCACCTGTCCCTCCCCGCTTCTAGAATCTCTCTTCCCCATTCAGCTCCACAATCCCGGCCACTGGGGGCTGCCAAAACCCAGGCCTAAACGCACCAGTCCCCCGCACACAGCCTCACCTCCCACAGGACCAGGTCCAGGTCCAGCTGCCCCTGCAGGCGCATCTCTGGCTACGCCCCATGGGGTCCACGAGGATCCAGCCACACCCGACCCTCCACAGCTCCCTGCACGTGGCCTGGGTTTGATGTCCGCAGCTCGTGCCCGTGCCGTTGCCTCTCCCTGGAATGCCCCTCACTACTTCTATATGGAGCAAACTCCTATGCCTTCTTCAAGGGCCAAGCTATGTATTCTCTGTTCTGGAAAGCCACCAGCCCTGCCCCAACCTGCCACCCCCATCTTTCTGCACGGTGTCATTCAGCTCCCAGGAGGAAGCTGAACTCAGGGCAGCAGGAGGTGGGGCTGAAGGCAGCAGAGAGCAGCCTGATGTGAGCCCCTCCAGATGGTACGGTCCCCGTCTCACCCAGCCAAGTCAGCCCACTCACCTCCTCGGACTGATGTACCCATTCCTCTCTGTTGCCTTCAGCCTGTGAGCCTGTTTTGCATCTAATCCGAGCCAGGAGACAGCAGCCACTTTACCACCCAGCCCATGGCCAGCCTTCGTCCCTGACCACACACCTCCAGGGCTCCCTCTGCCTTGTAATTTAAAGGAGGGCAGAGGGGAAATGTAGCCCTATCCTGTGTCACTCTGGGCCAGAAGCCTGGCTGGGGAAAGTGACAAAGGCTTCTGCTGGGCACGGTCAGAACAGGTCACAGCTGGGGCATCTGGGCTCCACCAAGAGAGAGGGAGGTGGTAGGAGGAAGTGCTCCATATTCTAAGCCTCGGCCCTGACCCTGACCTTCTTCCAGGGGCCACGTCCAACATCCTCCCACGATTAGAAGTAAAAAAGAGAATCTGAAGTAGTTCAGGAATAATAATAATAAGCAGTGGGTATGTTATTTAGCATCTTCGTGCCACAGTTTCCTCATCTATGAACTCGGGCTAACGGGCCACATCTAATCACACACAGGTGTTGTGAGGATTAAATGAGCTGGTGTATGCCAGGCGCCTAGGAAGTGCAGCACGTGTTAAGCAGTGTATGAACCTTAGCTAATTCTTCTTACGGGACAGACCTTTACAGTTTACAACACGTGTCAAAGGTCATATGGACAGGAAGGGGCAGGGCAGGAGTCCCTGGGCACCATTCTCTTTCACTGAACCTCACGCATTCTGCAGGCCCAGCCTGGACTCAGAGCTGCCACATGCATCCTCTACCCACCCTCAGATGTGCTGTCATTGGCTTCCTGTGCTGCTTCCCAGCGTCTGCTTTCCTGGGGTCCCAAAGTCCTAGTCTGGACTCTCGCTCCTGCTTTCCAACTAGCCCCTAAATCTATGACGTGTGTTGAACTTGCTTCTCAGGGTTGACCTTCACCATCCATTTAGGACCCAACCGAGGGTCTCTCTCAGCCCTCAGGTTCTGCACACCCAGACCACAGGTCAAAGGTGCCCCGTGCCCATAGAACTTGACGTAGCTGGGACCTCCCCTCACTGGCCCACCACTACAGGGGAGAGTAACTGGACATGAGGATTGGAATCAAGGTCAGGCCAACTGCACACCCCCATCCTGTGCCTGTCAGCCTCCTCTCAGAGTGGAAGGAGGCTTGAGTCGGGGTCTCTGCCTCTTCGTCCCATGAATATAGACATTCTGTTCCTGACTTCCCCAGAAGCATCCACCATGCGCAGCCCCCAGCAGTCCTGATGCCCTAAAACCCCACGGGCTCCATCACTTCCTGTTTTGAGTGCTTTCCCTGCACTACCTGGGAGGTGGGCATCCCTATCTGTGGGCAGAAACTGGTCCTAATTTAGCAGATTCCTTAGGGGCTGGAGGCCTCTGGGCCAAGGCACTGGTTTTCTTCAAAGCTGGGTCACTGCGGGCCATCTCCAGCTGGCGTCTTGATCCCGGGGCATCATTTTATAACTAGGTCAATGCAGAGCAGGAAGATAAATATGGTCCTCAGAATTGATGGAAACTTAATAAAGGAATGTTTCCTGGTCACCAGTGTGTGGACTGCCCTTCACAAAAGGGCCCCCAGACACTGCCCTTTGAGAAAACCTCATTCCCTACAGAATGAGGAGGAAGGCAGAGCGGCTCACAGACCGGAGACGACCCAGCACTGTCTATACCTGAGAGACTGGGGCTGCGCTTGTGAGAAGGGGCTTGTCAGAAGACATGTGAGGTTTTTTTTTTTTTTTTTTTTTTTTTTTTTTTTTTTGCGGTAGGCGGGCCTCTCACTGTTGTGGCCTCTCCCCTTGCAGAGCACAGGCTCCGGACGCGCAGGCTCAGCAGCCATGGCTCACGGGCCTAGCCGCTCTGCGGCATGTGGGATCTTCCCAGACCGGGGCATGAACCCGTGTCCCCTGCATCGGCAGGCGGACTCTCAACCACTGCGCCACCAGGGAAGCCCCGACATGTGAGGTTTAAAGTCAGAGATCCGAGTTCAAAATCCCAGCCCTGCCCCTCACTGTGTGACTTCAGGCAGGGGACTCCCACCTCTGAGGCTGTTTCCTTATATCTAAAAGTTAAATAAAATGCCACTAAAACAACAACAACAACAACAATAATAATAACCTCCCTCAGAGCCAGTATCAATGAGTCAATGAGCTAACGTATACCAAACACCTGGCACGTAGTAGGTGCCCACTAAACCCCGAGAATCAGTCCCTCTCCGCCTCCATCCCTCCTATTCCTCCCTGCCCCGGCCCCTTCCCCTACTTCTCTATGCTGCTGCTCCTCCGGGTGGGGCTGCTACCTGAGAGAACTGCCAGTGGAGCTTCATCCTCTTGGCTTTGGCATAGCTGCATTCGATGAGCCGCGGCCGGCTGTTGACGTCCACCAGGCACCGGTTGTCGTCGTCGTCCACCGTGGGGCTCAGGATGCCCACTTGGATGTGCTGACTGCTCGTGTAGTACACGTTCTGGGGGCGGGGGGAGAACGAGGTCAAACGCTAATGACCAGAGAGATGGGGAGGGTTTGTAGGACATCTCCCCAGGCAGCTGGCAAAGAGACCACAATTCAGGGGCCTTCAAATGATTTTCCATTGCAACGGACAAGAGGAGACCCTTTTACATTATGATTCGGTACCGTGTCTGGTCCGCTCGTACAACTGAAACAAAATTTTGAAGAAATCAAACTTAGCCTTACTATATGCAGCGTACTCAATTTTCTATTCTGTTCTTTCATTGAAAAACATTGGCCATAACCTTTTTTTTTTTTTTTTTTTTTTTTTTTTTTTTTTGCGGTACACGGGCCTCTCACTGTTGTGGCCTCTCCCGTTGCAGAGCACAGGCTCCGGACGCGCAGGCTCAGTGGCCATGGCTCACGGGCCCAGCCGTTCTGCGGCATGTGGGATCCTCCTGGACCGGGGCACGAACCCATGTCCCCTGCATCGGCAGGCAGACTCTCAACCACTGTGCCACCAGGGAAGCCCGGCCATAACCTTTTAACTTGATTTCACCACCCACAGTTTAATTTTTTTAAACACTGCCTGAATCCATTATTTGCAGGCTTGCTGACTTCCTCCCTCCATAAGTATTTTGTATAAGATGCTGTGCTTGGCTGGTAGTTAAAGAGCAAAGGACATGGACCACACCTTAGGAAGCTCAGAGTCTTGTGGCATGGTGGATATGTAATAGGTAATTTCCATCTGTCCTAAGACTGTATAGAGCAGGAGTTGGCAAACTTCTTCTTAAAGGGCCAGGTGGCAAATATTTGGGGTTTTGCAGGGTGTTGGGTGGTCCCCCAGACCACCCCCAGGTTCGATGGTTCACTAGGACCCAGGAGACTCAGTGTTTGGTTGCACCATAGCTATGAGTTATTACAGGAAAGGGTACCAATCAAGTCAGCAAAGGGAAAAGGCACGTGGGGCAAAGTCTGGAGGAAACCAGGCACAAGCTTCCAAGGGTCCTCTCCCGGCAGTCACAGAGAATGGCCCTTCACAAGCAGGAAGGAGTTGAGATAATGCTTGTGAAGGGTTATCTACCGGGGAAGCTCTTAGAGACTCAGTACCCAGGCTTTTTATATACTGAAATCCCACACTTCCATAAGGAAGGCAGGTGTTCAGCATAAACCATATTATTTGTACAATCAGGGTGGGCACAGTGAGCCACTCTTACCACCCGTGGGAATGGTGGGAACCTTCCTACAATCCAAGTTCCAAGATGCCAGTCAAGGGCCAACCAGGCCTTTCAAAGGAGAGCAGCCAGGCTGCTGTTTTAACCTTTTTTTTTTTTTTGACAAAGGGCCAGACAGTCTGGAAAATTAACTCTGCAGTTGTAGTGCAAACACAGCCATAGACAATACAAATGAATGACTTTGTTTACAAAGATCAGGGCTGGCTCTGGTCTAGAGGAAAGTCATGTGACCCTTGGCCTTCAAAGTTTTCAGTCACTTCCCCCAACCTCAGGCAGTGGTTCCCAACAAGGGCTCTGAGTGGGCAGTCACAGGGTCTGTGAGCTCTTGTCCTCTATTACTAAAGAAATGAACAGCCCCACCTATGATTAATTAGGCCGCATGGGCAAATCAAGATACCACACTTCTCTGCTTTAGATTAGAAATCAGGGTAGGCCCTCTTGCTGTCTTGATCTATCCAAAAATTCTCACTGGTAAATATTTTTGATTAATTTCAGATGGTAAAAGGAAGTATTTTTTGCTTTAGTAAAAGAGGGTGGTTGACAAGGACTTTAAAAGCATGGTACAGGGAATAAAATGGACTGTGTAGTGAGAAGGGCAGTGCCAGCGAGGAGGGTAAGTAAGGGTGGTCCTTCAGGGGCGTATTCTCTCTGACCCTCAGAAGTCCAGGGGAGGGGTGGAGAGGCAGGCAGGGTCACCCTTCAGACATAAGAAGAACTTCAGGCCAGTGTATCACTCAAGGCCCCAATAGGCAACAAATGGCACACTCAAGGTAGGGGGATCCAAGGAGGGTGTGATAAAGGCACAGTTCTCAGTAGTGTGGTATAGGGTAAGGGAGCCATGGGGATAGTATAGGTCCTTGGGATAGTAACATGGAGCTGTTGCCACCACCAGGCCCAAAGGGATGAGAGGAGAGAGCTGATACCAGAACCTGTAAGAGAAAAGTGACGTAGAGATACTTCTGAGAAGGGTTCAGAGAGGGAGACGTTTGGGGGTGATGGTGAGTGGTGGCTAATAAACACCCCAACATCACCCTCCCTTCCTCACTCCATTCTTCTGCTGGGTCGGCCCATTGGCAGAACCCAGATGGAAGTCAGACAACACAGGAGCCCATGGAAACATTCCATAAAGTCAGGTTTGCAAAGTAGAAGAAAAAGGATGGAAAGACAAATGGACAATCACTACACTCACTACACTCACTACAGCTAGGATCTGCTCTCCAAGGTAACCTTACAAGTTATCAGGTTTGGTGAATCCACGGAAATGGACATCAAAACTACCAAGGTGGCTGATTCTTCCCTTAAAAGAGGTGAAGTATTATAGTGACGAAAGTTCTGAGTGGAGGCCACATGTAGAATGCCTGGCTTCAATGTGGAAATGTGACCAGAACACAGAGGCAAGGAGGACCTATTCATCGCCTACATTGGGTAAGAGGTGGGCTTCTCATCAGAATCCTGAGACTGTCCATTGTGTGACCTGGGTTTTTAGTTCACCATCAAGGAAAGCTGATGACCTGCTGAGGCTTCCAGTTTATTGGCACTGAGGGAGAAGTTGATGACTGGTAGGATTTTGGAAATTAAATAGATGCAGGTGGGCATCTCATCCATCCATCCATCCACCCACCCATCCAACAACAAGTAATCGCTGTTGGGTCCTGAGGGTGAGAAAGCCATGGTTCCCTGTCCTGGATGATCCAACAGCCAAGTTGGGGAACCTAACATATCAGGAAATAATGGTCCCAATCACACTGATATGGGAACTGTCTCTGCTTCCTCCACTCGCTTACCCCGACTCTTGCTACTTTGAAAATAGATATAAAAACTCACCACCTCCAGAAAGCCTTCCCTCAATGTGCAAAAGCATGGCCCTGCCATCTGAGCCTCTTTGCAAAGATGCACAGCTGTTTATGTCCTTGGGTTGAATGCACCATGCTCTCTCCTCAGGACAGTGTAGCTCTTAGGTACCTCGCAGGCCAGGACCCGGATCTCCTGAAGCTCCAGAGTGTGGGCTGCCCGACAAGAACAGCCAGGAAGCCAGTCACTGCCACCCCTTCCTTCATCCCTGTCATCAGGGCCTGCCTCTCATCTCCAGGGCGGGCTCCACAGACAAAGCGGCTGCCTAGGTAATAGCTGAAATCAGTTTTATCCACTTAGCTGTTCTGAAATGCTTCAGGGAGATGCTCTGAGAGACATGTGTTCACTTACTTACTATCTAGTACAGCTGTCATCAGAGCTGTTTATTGCTCCAGAGTCTGGGAAAATCATAATAAGGACAGACAGTTATTTATTATTTAAAAACCAAACAACAGAGCGCATCTTGAGTGGGGTAACCACGAAGCTGGTCAGATCACAGGGAGATTCAGCAAAGAGGATTCTCTTAAGCTGTCACCTGGACACCTCAGAAGCCCAGCCAGCAGTGGACTGAATCAGTAAATGGCCTGAACACAAAAGTGGGAAACAGTTTTGTACAAGACACCCCACTTTTAGTGCCTGCAGGCCCAGCAGGCCCAGCTATGTTTTCTGAGCAACAGGGAAGCTGGAGGTTTAATAAGAAATGACTTAGAATTGTGGTTCACCATGGCGGGGGTGGGGGGTGGGGCTGGCTTTGCCAACCAGAGGATTTGGGGCAATGTCTGCAGACATTTCTGGTTGACATGACGGGGGTGGGAAAGGCTGCTATGGGCATCCAGTGGGTAGAGGCCAGGGATGCTGCTCCACATCCTACAAGGCACAGACAGCCTCCACAGCAAAGAATTATCCAGCCCCAGATGTCAAGAGAGCTGCCACGCTTTACTCCAGGGAATCCTAGTAACACTATGAGGCAGCTGTTACCATCATCCCCATCTTGTGGATGAGGAAACTGAGGCATGGAGACTTTACGAACTTGTCCAAAGTCACACAGTTGGAGAACAGTGGTTGAGATTTAAACTGAGGCAGTTTGACACCAGAGCTGCACCTGTAACCTCTCACCTCACTTGCCTTCCACCCTCCGGTCACTCCAGCTCCAGCAGCCAGGTTGGAGGGGGACAGGCTGGCTTGGAAGCTTCCACTGTGATCCCTTCGAGCCAGGAGGGGGCCTGGACTAAGGCAGCAGCTGAGGGCTGGAGGATCCTTGACTAAAAGGCCTATAATACAAGATGCTACGAAGTGCTGAGACGGCGATAGCCCTCCTGTAGCTCACATTACAGAGTTGGAGGGCGAGTGGTCATCCTGTATGTGGATGTTTTACAAACCCCCCAGCCTCCCGGGGCAGAGAAATGACATCCCTGACCCCTCAGCTCCTCCTCAGCTGCAGATGAGTGCTTCAGCTCACAACTCAGCCCATACAGCTCAGCAGGGCTACAAACCCAATCTGATGCTTGAAAGAGAAAAATCACCAACAAGGGAAAAGGACAAACACATGGGTATCTCGGGTCTCACGCAAGGGGCATTTTCCTCTCCCTCAGGCCGGGGTCAGGAGTAAGGACTAATAGCTGAGCTGGACAGCCAGCCAGGGAGCCTGGAGTGCCCCTGGGTGCACACTCCTGCCTTAAGGGCCACAGAACGAAGGCCAGGCAAAGACCCCCAGGGCTGCAGGTTCGGCTTGCTCTGTTACCTCATTTCCCAGACAAGCGAGGGCCCCCACCCTCTAGGATGTGGGTGGGCACCCTGCCAGGTGTGCTCAGCATCCCTTCTCTACCTGGCAGGCTTGGAAGCAGGACCTGCCTCTGTCAGAGACCGAGTACAGCCTTCTATAGGCTCCAGCCCTCACTGTATGAAATATTACCTCCCTGCCAGAAACGGCTGCTGGGGGGAGAAACACCTCAGGAAGAAATGGGTGGGAAGAAAACCAACATAGTTTTGTACACCTGTAAGCCCAGGTACCTTCTACACCTGCGGTCACCTTCAGCTGTAAGGATGAGGAAACCGTGGCTAAGAAAGTTTTGAAGACCTTGCCAGGTGCACAGGCAGATGGCTGCTCTCTCCCCTCCCTGACTAGGGGGAGTTTCCAGGGAAGGCTGAGATCTTGGCAGTTCAGGGCCTTCATCCCACTCCCCGGGTGGAGCAGCCCAGATGGGCCTCCCCTCAGCCTGGGCTGGAGCTGTGGCACCACCTCCCCGAGTCCCAACCCTCGGCTCAGGCACAGGAGTGAGGCTCCCCAAGGGCCTCATCCCTCGGAACCAGCAAGGGAACTGCCAGGTCATTTCCACCAGATTGTTCACCCTGAGTCTCGCGGACTCCAAGAAGGGGTCTCATGGGCTCCTGAGTCAGGTGTGGGAGGCCAGCCTGGTGGGTGGGGTTCTAGGGCCCCTCTCCCAGCCCAACCTGGGCTTTCTTTCTTTTATTTGGCTTTCACATAACATTTGACTTCAACAAAATGTTATGAAGAATTCACAAAAAAGTTTGAAAACCACTGCTGTCAACCATGAGGGCTTCACTCGGGAGGAGGACACTAATGCCTAGTAAATCTTCATCAGCTTAAACGCCACCAACTGGAATTTGTGAACATTTGGTGAATAGCTTTAACTTCCTTTCTCCAACCGCCTCCAGGCCCCTAGTCCTTTGCATTCTTTAATATGGCCAATTTACATATGTTCCAATCATTCAGTCTTCTCTTCTGTCCAGACTCGCCTACCTACTTCACCATACCTTAGCTGCTATGGAAATTCTGGAGTCCTCCCCAGGGAATCATAGGATGGGCAAGGGGAGAGGGCCTCCCAGCAAATCAGGAACGTGGAGCTAAATGGGGTTGGTTAGATTACTTAATAATACATTTTCAAGGTACAGCAGAAGTACCGGCTCTCTTCCAAACAACGGCATGTGGATTTTGAGCGGCTTTATTTCTTGCATTAAGCCATGTTTCCTTGGCAACACTGCCGGCCTATTGAGTTAAGTGCCCTTGAAAAATGAGGTGTCTTGGAGACAGAGACACTCTCTCGTCAGGAGATGGGGCGGCAGTGGTGGTATTTGGCTAAAACCTTCCTTAGCCTGGTGAGTGGTGAGGGGGTGGGAGGGGGAGAGCCATAGGGGGACACTCTTTACAAGAGGTTCAGGAACAGGGAGAAAACAACTCTATTCTCAGGGCGCTTTCACGGGAAAAGTGACCCAGGGCGAAGTGGGGTCCTTGCAGTCATTTCTTTGGAAACTTAGAGGGGATCTGTACCCTGGAGGATGGTTGTAGCCCAACCAAGAATTAAGAGCCCAGCTCTCTGTGGGTTTGGGGGTCACACCAGGGGAGTGACAGTCTAGGGGTTGAAAATTACACATAATAGGGTGATTACAAAGTATCAGAATGGGAGGGGGTTGGCAAAGATCATTGAAAGGAGAACCAACCTGTGGCCTGAAGGGTGGGCTTCCTGGAGGAGGGGGTGTGCACTGGGAGAGGAGAAAGACCTGTGAGCAAATGAAATGGGGGTGGATAGAGGCGTGAAAAGGACACAGCCCTAAATGCGATCAAACTCAGGCGGTGCTTGCCACCTTGGCTGCATATCAGAATCACCTGGGGAGCTTTAAAAACTATAAATCACAGTCTTAGGGGTAGGGCCTAGGCTTGGGGTTTTAGGCCAGGTGATTCCAGTGTGCAGCCACGGTGGAAGAGTAGGTGTATCGAGGGGACTCTGGCAGCCTAGGGAGGAAACGTAGGGACAGAACCTGGATTCCAAGCCTCCTTCTCATTGTGGGGGGTAAGCGGGACCTATCTTCAGGGCATTGTTTGTAAAACTCTGAGGAGGGTGGCGAGAGGTTGGGATGCACCACTGTTTAGGACAACAGTTTCAAAGTGTGGTCCCAGCATCATCTGGGAACTTGTTAGCAAAGTACATTTTGGAGCCCAGTCTCAAACCTGCTGGAACAGAAACTCTGAGAGTAGGATTCAGGAATCTGTGTTTTCACAAGTCCTCCAATTAAGTCTGATATATGTGAACATTTGAGAACTGCTGGTCTAGGAAAAGGGTGGTCTGGTGGGCTTCCAAGTCAAGTCTCCACCCTCACTGCCTAGCTGGGAGCCACTCAGTTTCCTGACCTGTAGAATGTAGTTGTGAGGGTTAAAATGCTCATCAAGGCTCTAGTCTGGCCACAGGCACTGCAGGGCAGGAACAGGCAGGCTGGGATGGAGGGCGAGAAGAGACCCAGTGTGTGTGTATGGGATGCAGCTGGTCCAGCTTCCCTGCCTCAATGCCCCTCATCTCTGGTCTCCTCTCCCGGATTCTGCCTGGCCAGTAGGCCTGTGGGTAAGGATTCACGGAAACAGCAGGCAGGGTGTGGGCACGGCGGGGCGGGGGAGAGAAGGAGCAGGGCCTTGCTTTCTTAAAGTTCAATTTTGCGTGGTGACTGTGACATCCGCAATGTGCGCTAGAAATGGTCTTTGTCCTCTCTACCAAGTACGAGCTTCTGGCCCCGCTGCAGACAGGGCGGGCTGATTTAAGGGTTTGGTTACTGGTCATTAACCCCTCGACACAGAGGTTACCGTGCTGAGGGCTGCAGGGCACTGATGCTAAATCAGGGACGAAGGCGAGTCATTTCCAAAATGATCTTACATTCACTAACCATAGGACCAGGTGCCTATAGGCAATGGAAACATTTGTAAACATTCGTAACTGTGGAGAGCAAGGTCCTTAGCTCAGAAACCCCCTCCCCTTGTGAGCCCATTTCCCTGGGGAGGGGCAACAGGTGAGGCTAAGCACACAAAACCCCCAGGTTTGTAACTGGCACTCAGCCCCTAGACAGCAGTCCACTCAGTTTAATTCAGCAAACACTCCTTGGTGCCGTCTAGGGTGTGGGCCTGAGCGGGCACTGGGGAGCAGAGAGGGGCCAGGCAGGGCCTCCCTTGGGAGCTCTCAGCCTGGAAGGGAGACAGCCATGCTGAACAGGGCAGAGAGAATAGCCTCCTGGCCAGGCTTAGCACAGTCCGGGAGCAGGCAAAGTGCTGGGGGCCAGAGCTGGAGTGATGAACGCTACCCGGAGCTGGTCTGTGGGTGATGAGTTTTGAGAACAGCTTAGGAAGACAGCAGTTTGTCCAGATAACTGACCAGGACAAGGGACCTCTGGCAGAGGGAACAGGATAAGCAAAGTCACAGAGGCTCAGCACTGCATTGCTATTTGGGAAAAGAGAGTGCCGATGTGGGGTGGCGAGGTGAGGCTGGGGAAGCAGCTTGGGGGCTGCAGAGTTTGGACAGCACCCTGCAGGCTGTGGGGAGCTGTGACTTCAGATTAATGGGCCCTCCACTTGCTAGCACGTCTGAGGGATTCTCAGAGTCTTCTGAGACATTCAGCATTCAAGGGGCTTGGAAGTGAGCTGGGATTAGAGGTGACTCAGGCCGCTCGGCAGGCCTGCCTGGAAGAGTTCAGTTGTGAGCCTGCAGGGCAGCTGGACTGAGGTGTGGTCTCTGAACATAAGACCGAATAGAAAAGGCTAAGCTAGGTCCTCCCACTGTGCACCTGAACCAGGCAGTGGAAGAAGCAGCGTAGGCACTGCTGCCAGGCTCAGAAAGTCTGCCTTCGATTCCCAGCTGTCTGTGTGTTTTCCTGTTTCATTCCAGACTTTGTGCCTGCAGCACAGGTGTCACCTCTGTACCACTACCTACGGGGCTGTGTGCAGCCCAGCCAGCCCCATCGGCAATCCTAATCCCCCACCTTGCGCTCCCTGCTCTTCCTGTGTTTGCTCGTATCTCCTGGGCCCAGTGTGTCCTTGTGAGCCCCTCGGCTTCAGGAGAGAGCCAGGTGACAGGGGTCACCCTGGGCTTCTGCATGGAAACCAGTGAGAAACCAGAGATGAACTAGAAAAGATGGCTGCAGGATTCTTGATGCTGAGAGTTTTATTTGCTTTCTTATAACAGCACCTTGCCTCACCCTGGTCAGGGGGGTAGGCCTGATCCCCAGGCTGGCCAATCAGAGTAACCCATTGCCTTGGCCCAGGGTTGGTTTCAGGACAGGCATATGGCCCAGTCTGGGCCAATAAAAGTTCCCCCTGGATTTCCTGTTTGTAGGGTCAAGCTGGACGGCTCTAAGTCCAGAGTTACCTGCTGCCTTTTTTCCTGAGGTAAATCACAGAAGCCCCTTCCCCTGTTAGTATAGGAGAGACAAAGTTTACACATAAAAGGAACCAGAGTCAAATGGTGGTGAGAGAGAGAGAAACGAAAGCGTCATTGAAGCCCCTGGATTCAGCCCTGCCTGAAGCCAGAACAGACATGAATTTGTCAGTTACATGAGATGATAAAATTTCTTTTGCATTTAAGTTGGATTGAGTTGCGTTTCTGTCACTTGCAACCAAGAGTCTTGGCTAATACAAAAGATACAGGAGACCTTTCCAGGTTACCAAAGGGGATGAGGCAAAAGGATCAGGGAGTCCTACAGCCCAGTGGTCCTGAGGCACAGGGTGAATGTAGATATCATGTGTGTATAAGGTTTATTCTTTCTTATTAAAAGCAAGCCATTTGTTTTAATAATAAAGTACTGAAGTTTGTGAATGTCTGACTTTTTTTTTTTTTTTTACAAGATAAGGAAATATCTCACTCATTTGCATGCTGGTATGCTTTCTTCAGGGGGTGAGAAGCTAGTGAGCCTGGAGGTTCACACGCCCTAGTAAGTCCCTGGGAGTGGGCTGAGTATCTGAACATTATTAATCATGTGGGTATAAGTGGAGAAGCTGAGAGCTGCAGAGGGAGCTCAAGTTATGGGGAAGTAAGATCAGCATTGGTCCAGGATAAGACAATGAACAGGTGCCCTGGACTGGGGTTGCTGGCTGAGCCCCTCCTTTTCTGCAGCCTCTGGTGTCTGTCTTGAGGGAGCAGTGCTTGCCACCCGCCCCGGCCTGGACCTTAGCCTCGCGTCCAGGTTCTGCTGCTGCCATTCCTCCCTCATTCCCCCTGCTCTCAACCTGCACCCCACACCTGACACAGATGCCTGCCTGGGGAGCTCTCTCTAGCAGAGCCCTCTGACACGGATGGAGGCTGCAGACGAAGGCCACTTCAGGCAGAAACAGGCTGCCGAGGGCCGGAGCACAGAGGAGGCCCCATCGATAGCTATGGCCAGTGTGGTGGGTCAGGCCCCGGAGGCTGCACACCTGGGCTTGTCACGGAGGGGAAGGATGCGCATGGGATGTGTGCTGCTGTCAGGACAAGGCGGGAGGGGGCAAAGCCAGGGACTGGGGCTGGCAGCTGTGAAGAGGCGGGACTGAGCCTGCAGTGCCTAACAGTGACCCATCTCCTCTGAGAATAGGGCTGGGCACCCACTAGTCTGTATTCTGTGACTCTACCACCTGCCCATTGGCGAGAATAGGGCTGTTAAGGGGCCGAGAAGGCTCCCTCCTCCCAGGAATTTAAAACATGAAACGGAGAGACACAGAGATGAGGCAGTACTATAGCTAAGACACATTTAGGGCGACTCTCTAGAGAAGATCAGTGAACTTGTACTGCTGAGAGCCGCCCTGTTCCTGCCTTGCCCCAGGCAACCCTCCCTTCGAGTCTATAAATGAATCACCCCAGGGTTGCTCTAATAGCACCAGCCCTTTGTTTTTAGCTTCAACTACCTGTATTTATTTTAGCTGTTGTTGTTGACGGTTGTTACTCCTTCCCATCAAGTCCAGTTGTCCAAGTACAAGTACAGTTCTCTTGTTCATCGGTACATTCTCCATCTTCAAGAAAGCTCACACACCTGCTATTTGCCTGCTGGTCCCACGTATGTCCCTATTTTGGAAGGTGCTGCTCAAAACTCTTTATAGCTGTGTCTGCTCATCTACCACCACCTCCATCTACTCACTGACAAACGGCTAAGATGGAGCGCATCACGTGCACCTAGGAGAATGTGCCCTGACATTCCTCTTTTCAAAATACAACGTCTGCCAACTCTGCATCTGCCTGTGACAGTCAATGCACACTCCTTAACGCCTCTAACAGATTGATTCACTGCCCCGTCCGGTGAGGCCGCTCCTGTGCTTCCCTCCAGACTGAGCTCTGACACATCCCTGCATCATTAGTGTCAGACCTGGCCATGTGTTTTTTTGTTTGTTTGTTTTGTTTTTTTGCGGTATGCGGGCCTCTCACTGTTGTGGCCTCTCCCATTGCGGAGCACAGGCTCAGCGGCCATGGCTCACGGGCCTAGCTGCTCCGTGGCATGTGGGATCTTCCCGGACCGGGGCATGAACCCGTGTCCCCTACATCGGCAGGCAGACTCTCAACCACTGCGTCACCAGGGAAGCCCGGTACACCTTCTTCGAGTGCCTGCTCAGCCTCTGAACCACTTCCCCTGAGCAGGGTTCCTGAATCTCCTCTACTCTCTAATGCATCCAGATCCCCCTGCTTTACTTGCAAGACAGCTGCAGACGTGTTCCTCCTGAACCTCCCTCCATCCTGCCCTTGAGCCTCAGAGGCAGAAGTTCCTCTCCAACCCCAGGGCCCACCCCAATGGCCTTGGACCCCATCCTCTCCCATCTTGCCCTGTCCCCACCCTGAGAATGTTGCTTCATTCCCTCCCCATCTATCAGAGCTTGTTCTTTATAGACTTCTTTCCATCAATCTCAAAACATGCTCCCTTATTGCTTTCCTTAAGAAGCAAATCTTAATACACACCTATCTTATCTCAACTCCACCCACTTCTAACAGGCAGCCCCTTTCTCTCCCTCCCTTCAGAGCAAACTCTGGGAAGAGAAGTCTACACTCCCCTCCTCCTCCTCTGCTTCTCTGGATGGAGGCTCTCTGGCTACCAGGTCCTCCTAGACCTTCCACGACTGCCACCCACATCATGGGCGATAAAATGCTCCCATGGCATCAACTGTCCTCATTTTCCAGGGACAGGTGCCAGGGCGAACCTTGACACCCTAGAAGCCCCCAGGGGGATTGAGAAGGTAAATACTGATCAGTCCATATCATGGTCATCACTTAAAAGGCTTAAATTTTCCATGAATTTAGTCATTCCTGTATCCAACACGTATTTGTTAAGTACCTATAATGCCCCAGGCAAACATTACTGAGTGACTTCTGAGTAGCCCAGGATGTTCTGAGGAGCTAAAGATACTGCAGAGACATAAATGTGTTCTGTAGCCCAGTTCTACAAGAATTAAGACCTTTTTCCTGCAGAAAAAAAAGTTATGAAATTTTCCTTTTATGTGTGTCCTTCACCCAAGTCAACCTCCACTCCCACACATGTTCCTGCATTTTGTAGTGTATTTTTGAGCAAGAAAAAAAAAAAGCTGTTTTGGTGATTGATTTAGAGAGCCTAGCTCTGCTGAAATTCCCAGTATATTAACACAGTGCTAACCTCAATGGTTCCGCTAAAACTCAATGCTGGCAGGACTAACGTGCAGCAATGAATAGATTTCAGGAAAAGCAGCTGGGACAAAGGCAGTGTAGTGACAATGGAGTTAGTCGGGAAAATCAAATATAAGAATCCATTTCGGCCCATGATATATTCTGAACACATCTACTTAGGCACTTTCTTGAAATAGACAAGCATATCCTTAAGCTTCCCTGATATAAACACAGTTCAGACATCCCCACTCAGTGCCACCAGCCATTCCCAAATCCCCAAGCCTATTTCTTCCTTTATTTTTTTAGATATTTTCTTTCTTTTTAAAAAAAAATAAATTTATGGGCTTCCCTGGTGGCGCAGTGGTTGAGAGTCCGCCTGCTGATTCAGGGGACGCGGGTTCGTTCCCCGGTCCGGGAAGATCCCACGTACCGTGGAGCGGCTGGGCCCGTGAGCCATGGCCGCTGAGCCTGCGCGTCCGGAGCCTGTGCTCCGCAACGGGAGAGGCCACAACAGTGAGAGGCCCGTGTACCGAAAAAAAAAAAAAAAAAAAAAAAGCTACAGGGATATATTTTACAACATGGGGAATATAACCAATATTTTATAATAACTATAAATGAAGTATAACCTTTAAAAATTGTGAATTGCTATATTGTACACCCGTAACATATAATATTGTACAGCAACTACACTTCAATTTAAAATAAAGAATTGTGAAGGATCTGAGACTTCACCCTACTAACAAGCTAACCTAACAGATGCTGGTAGAAAACACAAGATTCTTGGGTCAGAGACAAGGGACTATTTTGCTCTGTATCTTACCATAGTCCATCTCTACTTTAGTGGAAGAGTTAACAATTTATAGAATTACAAAAAAATATGATCAAATTAGCATTCGGAAGCTCTAATAAATATAAAATAAAATATTAAATGCAGAGGATGTACTAAGAAAATGCAGTGATCCATATAACCCTATTTGGATTAGTTCCCGAATAATGCAGAGCTGGAGGTGGCCAGCCAGAGCTTCAGGACAGGGTAAGGCTCCCCCAGGACGGTAATCCAGTCAGGGCCCTGCACTAACAGTCCTCAGCTGATGCCTGGGCAATAAAACCACACATGAGAAGCCAAGAAACAAACTCAGGGAAGTTTTTCAAAACCTCACAACCACTTGGTGCCTGGCATTCTCATTTATTTATAGGTAAAAATCGCAGAGAAGTGAAGAAGTCTGCCAAAGGTCGCAGAGAAGTGGCTGGCGATTTAAATTCTCGTCCCACAAAGTAAAACTTTTTCAACTGTCTCTCAGATGTTACTTGAAAGTTCTGGGGGTGCAAGCACAGTCCATGAAGGGCCTCTAATGCCGCATGCATTGGCCTTGGGAGCATTGCCGACCAGGCCAGGGGTGATGGCTTTATCATGACCCCACGTGGGAATGGCAGTTTCTAGACAGTGATTAGCAGATAGAGAAATAAGCTAGTTTTCCCACTCATTTCTCTCTCTCTCTCTCTCTGCATGTGTGTGTATATGCATGGAGAGCCAAGTGAGAAAAAAATGAAGAAATTCTAGAAATTCCAAAAAGCAAAGGCAACAAATTCCATCTACAATTCCACACTTCTCTTATTTAAACACATTACCTGATCTAACAGGGAATTCATCTCCGGGGTAAATGGAAGACTTCTTTCAACTCAATTCTAATGTTTATACCTTGAGTCAAAAAGCACTTCCTGAAGCATAAATGTGGCAGCTTCAGTATTTCAAAAACTTTAGAAAGAATTTAAGTTCCTTTCATCTTCCTTCTTCCTACAGCCAAAAATTTACCTTCCTGTGGAAAAAGCACTTTTTTCCCCGTGTCTTTTACAGTCTAGAAGATTCAGGCAGAAAGAATGGGAGAGGTCTCCAGACCTTTTCTTGTCCCGTTTCTCCTCTGAGGGCCTAATGAGAAAGTGGCTTGGGGCCGTAGGTTGCACCGTATAAATGGTAATTTCTAAGTGTCCGACTCCTTCTCTAGATTGGGGCTCTTCCAGGTCAGGGACCTGGGTAAAGCTGTCTCTGCCTCTCACAGTTCTTGGCCTAACATAATACTCAATGCATGTTTGTTGAATGAGCAAATGAAGGAATAAGTGAGTGAATGAGTGATGATTGAATAAACAGAGCCTGTGGGGAGACCCCATTGGTGCATTTTTCCCAGCAGAAGAAATTTTCCAGGCCGTTACACTAATTAGGGCTAATATTCTCAGTTATTTTGAGGATTGCTTGAAATTTGCTGCTAACTTAAATAAAATGGTTACGTTTACTCATTAACCAAGTAGCACGCTTTGCAGCAACTTCACCTCACTAATTTGATTAGTTACCCTAGGCTTTCTCCTACCCAAGGCCTTCTCTGAGACCTGGGAATATCACAATGCTATCCGAGTGAACTTTTTAAACAACGTTTAAGCAGAATCTCTCAAAGGGTTGAAACACAGATGTGAACCCCACCCCTCTTCCTCGTCCAAGCTGCCTTTGGGTCTCTGATGTCTTTGGGCCCCACTATAAGTTGCTCTACAATGCCACTCGATCACTAGACCAAATTTGTTCTTCAAGGGAAATGAAACTTTCCAAAATATGAGGACTTCCTGAAAGACAACCTAGCATGTGTTTGATAAATGAATGAATGACACTGAAGGAGAAAATGGAACACAAAATACAGGCATCCTTCCTAGACCTGTCTTGGCCAGTAGATTGTGCTGTGACCCCAGGCAAGTAGTTCACATCCCCAGTTGCCATTTTCTTGTTTTCTTATTTGTCAAAGGAGGAAGTGATTTAGAAAATACCTAAGTTTGTGTGGCAGAGACAAGGCTTCCTGGGCACCCAGAAAACCCTAATTTCCAGTGAGGCAGGGCCGTGTGATAGCTCTGGTGAATCGAATGTGACAGGAACTGATGGGAGACACTTTTCGTCTGAGGCACAGAAGTCAGGTTTCTAGTCACACTTTTCCTCTTTGGGGGTGTTGGGGGTTGAACTGTGTACCTCAAAAATTTGTATGTTGAAGTCCTAACATCTAGTACCTCAGAAAGTGACCTTATTTGGAAATAAGTGTAATAAATAATTACACTGCAGATGTAATTATTTAAGTTAGAATGAGGTCATTCTGGAGTGGTGGCCCCTAATCCAATATGACTGGCATCCTCATAAAAAGGGGGAATTTGGACACAGACAAGCACACAGGGAGAACACCATGTGATGATGGAGTTATGCTGCCCCAAGCCAAGGAACTACCAGAAGCTAAGGGGAGAGGCCTGGGACTGATCCTTTCCTAGCGCCTTCAGAGAGAGCATGGCCCTGCCAGCATCTTGGTCTTGGACTTCTAGCCTTCAGAACTGTGAGATGATAAATTTCTGTTCTCTAAGCTACCCGGGCTGCACTCCTTTGTTACGGCTGCTTTAGGAAATAATTGGGGGGAAAGACCATGTGCTTCGACTGTGAATCCACAAGGGTACCCAAGTCACTAAGGGCCTGGAGAGGCACCCCACCTTTAGCCAACTTTGTGAAAAGACAAAGAGAACTACCTAAAACCTGGAAATAAGGCAAAAAAAGACGGGAGGTTACCTATCCTTTCAATATCATAACTGGAGCATCATCTAACAAGCCCACCCAAGAGTATGTAATTTTCCAGGAGAATATACCTGTGTTTGACTTTGTTATTTACCTTTTGATTAGTACCCAGACACTATGAAGTTAAACGTTAACTTCTAGAATCCTGTCTGGGTAGAAAAGATCACATTAAAGTCTATGATTTTATTTCCCTGTAGAACATTAATTACTTATGTATCTAATCTAGAATCTTATTCTAACACTCTTTTTTAGAAAATGCTTACAGATACTGAGTTCCTCAAATACTCTCAGTACCTGCTACTGTTTCCCTTATTAATGAGTTGAATACGTTTTTATCATTTTAATTTGTTTAATGTAAAATGTTTTACTTTTTTGAATTGACAAAATTAACTTGTTTGGTTAATGCCAGTGAGGTTTGGGGATTGATTATTACCTGGCTGATACAAGTTCTCTCTGGTTTTAAAACCCCAAATGAAAAAACCTTAGAAATTTGGAAGAAGGAAACAACGAAGGGAAGTTCATCCTCAAAGTCGGCAGGATGAACTTGGCCAGGTCGCAGTCCTGCCTTCTTATCCTCTTCCTCCTTCACCATTCTTGCCTGGCTGAAATCCAAGGCATGCAGCTCAACTGTGGCCATATGCATAATTCCCAAGAAAGAAAAAAGTTCAAGCCCTAGCTGGGTTGAAGACTGAGGATGAAATAATATAGAAAAGTCTGTCTCCAGCACTAAAATGGCAACTTCGTGAGGGCAGTGACTTCCACATGGCTCATCACTGTCTCACAAGGCCAAGAGCAGTATCTGGCAAATTATGGACTCTCATTCGTTAAAGAAAAATTTAAAAAGGTAATGAATAAAAAAGTCATAGAACTTCAGGGTGGGAGTGCCCTTAGGGATTTCTCAGCTTAAGCATCCACATGACATAGGAACACTTCACAATGCCCCTGGAGCCCGCCAAACATGGCTTGGACACCTCTGATGATGGAGAGGTCACCACTGCCTGAGCCAATGACTGGGAAAAGTTTCCTTTACACTCAGTCAAAAAATCTGTGTCCTTATAATTTTGGAAGTTTCATGTCTCTCTTAAATCTGCTCCTCTCTAGGCTAAACAATTCCCATTCGTAAGGACATGGTGTTGAATCTCTTTACCAATCTGGTAATAATTATCCAATATTTAGTAAGCAATGACTGTGTACCAGGTTTGTTGTCTAAGTGTTTTACGTGCATCAATTTATTTAATTCTTATAACAACCCTAAAATGTAGATACTACTATAATCTCTACTTTACAGGTTATGAAATTGACACAAAGAAGTTACGACACCTATCCAGGGAACCGGGTGAGTAAGTGGTAGGGCTGGGATTTGAACCCAGGTCGCCTGGTTCTTGACCACTCTATACCTCATCATTTGCCTTTCAACATTTTTACGCTTCCTATCAAGTGTGATGCTCGGGGAGGAACATGTGAGGTTTCATAACAGGGCCCAGAAAGACTGTCACCTCGGGCAGGTCTCTGTTCCCCAGACAACAATGTGAGGTGTCACATCCCTCCTCTGGAGTTGCACAGTGCACAACCTGCATAACTGGACGTGGCAGTCCCATCTGTGAACTTCCCTGGGTTCTCCTTGACCTCTGTGGCCACGGTACCAAGAGATTTGCTGAGAGTTGTTAGTAGGAGGGGAAAATGTTCCTGGAAATGCATATTGAGCACTTAATTTGGACCAAGTCTGGGAGATTCAGAGTATCCCTGAGGCCTGTATCTGTCCACAGTCCCCTTCTGAGATGTACCCTGACCTTGTACTAAGGTGATATCCCTGAGCTCCTCCTTTTCTCATCTCTTCCATGAGCCAATGAGATTCTTAAGGGCTAGTGGATGCCTTTGGGAAGCCTTGAGAGCCAGAGGCCCTGCCTCCTCACCCATCGCTTACCCCTGTACCCATGTCCACCCCTGGTGGATGGATGAACTCCCGCCAAGGATACATGGCCTATCTCCAGGATGACCCAGTTCTCCTCAGCTCTCCCAACTCACTGGGAAGGCCATACTCAACAAACTCCTGCCACGGCAGAGTACCTACACCTCTCTGTTCTGGGAAATGTGTGTGATTTGAGGCTGGTCTCAAGCCTCCTTACCTCTGGGCTGTGCACCTCAGCTGCAGGCCTAGTAGGAGAGGGCAACTGGGCCCAGTTGGGGTTGTTCCATATATAGCCCACTTATACGAGGGTTCTGTGGGGAACGGGGAGGGGGACCCAAGTCTGCTTGCTGCAGCTCCACATCGAGAAGCTGATTTACAAAGCATCAAGGGAAGGCAGCTCCCAGAATTCCTGGCAAGCACAGCACAAACTCACAGCTTCCCAGGCCAACTGAATTTCAGAACAAAAGAATTCGAGGTAAGCAGATTGTCAGAGCTGGCCGAGCTGGGCCTGGAGATGGCCAGTCCAACTTCCTCGCTTGCAGATAAGAATACAGACCCAGACAAACCTAATCAGTGGCGCTAGAGATCAGAATTGTCATTACCTTTGTGTAGAGGTATTGACCAAGAGGCGCAATGAGGAAGCCCACTGGGATGATGAGTTTGATCTGGGTGGTGCCTGTACAGTGTCTACAAATGTGGAAACTCATTGAACTGCACACATAAGATGTGTGTACTTTAGTGTGAAAGTACACCTCAATAAAAGAATAAAACAAAATAAAGGTCCAGAGAGGGTTAAGGTGACATTGCAAATGTGTGGCAAGACCAGGCCTAGGACTCAGGCTTCCTGATGCCCCATTCACTGCCCTCACCCCTACACCACTGCATTCTTGCTGCTATAGCAAAATGCTCTCATAGTCTACGGGTCGGCTTTGACCAGAGCAGGAACCCACGGCACGTGGCACATGAGGTCAAGGAAAGTCAGTCCAATGTGGGTTGGAGTTAGAAACTTGAGGGTATTTATACTGAGCAAGGCTCAATGAGCAGTAATTAATAATATTATCATTATAGCAATACTAATAGCTAACATTTATTGAGCATTATTTAAATGTATTACATCCTTTCAACAACCGTTACGGTATATACCGTTATTAATCCACAATTTTACAGATTAAAAAAATAGGCCCTGGGCTTCCCTGGTGGCGCAGTGGTTGAGAGTGTGCCTGCCAATGCAGGGGACACGGGTTCGCGTCCCGGTCCGGGAGGATCCCACATGCCGCGGAGCGGCTGGGCCCGTGAGCCATGGCCGCTGAGCCAGAGCGTCCAGAGCCTGTGCTCTGCAACGGGAGAGGCCACAACAATGAGAGGCCTGCGTACGGCAAAAAAAAAAAAAGGGGCCAAATTGAAAAACCTGCCCGAAGGTTCACAACTAGAAAGTTTCAAAGCTGACATCTGGACTCAGGCGAGCCGGCTCCAGAATCCACGCTCCTAACAACACAGACTGCCCCATACTGAATCATCTACAGCTGGCAGACAGGCAGCCTCTGCTTGAACAGACAGCCATCATCCCGAGGAGGAAACACCTGATACTTGGTCAGTGCTCTAGATAAGCACCAACCCTGCACATTTCCACATAGATTTGTTAAAAGAAAGTTTACCTGTTGTGTTCTTGATCGTAAGCATTACAAAGCAGAGAGGGAATTTACACAAAGACCGAACTACCTATGACCTGGCCATCTTGACCCACACTCAAGAACAACTGAAGACTCAGGTGCCTGGCTGCATTTATAATCAGAGAAATGCAAATTAAAACTACAATGTGGTAGCACTATACAACCACCGTAACGTCTAGAAGTTTAAAAAGACAGATGGTACCAAATACTAGCAAGAGTGGGGGATAACTAGAACTCTAATATATGGCTGGTGGGAGTAAAAATACAACTACTTTGGAAAACTGACAGTATTTTAGATGGCTTTGGCCGCCATAACAAAATGCCGCAGGCTGGGCGGCTTAAACAAGGGAAGCTTAATTTCACACAGTTTTGGAGTCTGGAAGTGCGAGATCAAGGTGCCGGCATTTCGTTTCCTGTGAGGGAGTTCTCTTCCTGGCTTGCAAACGACTCCCTCCTTGGTGTGTCCTCACATGGCAGAGAGAGAGAGACAGGGAATGATGAGCTCTCTGGTGGCTCTCCTTAGAAGGACACCAATCCTCCCAAATCAGGGCTCCACTTTATGACCTTATTTAACCTAATTACTTCCTTACACCGAATATAGTCAGGATTAGCACTGCAACACGTGAATTTTGGGGTGACACAATTTCAGTCAATAGCATTCTGCTCTTGGCCCCCCGAATTCCTCTCCTTCTCTCATTCAACATACATTCATTTCATCCCACCAGCCCCGAAAGTCTTAACTCATTCCAGCATCAACTCGTCTAAAGTCCAAATACCATCTAAATATCATCTAAATCAGATATGTGTGAGACACAAGGTAGGATTCATCCTGAGGCAAAATTTCTCTCCAGCTAAGACACTGTGAAATCAGACAAGTTATGTGCTTTCAAAATGTGATGGTGGGACAGACATAGGATAGATGATCGCGTTCCAAAAGGGAGAACTTGGAAGGAAGAAAGGGTTGATGGGCCCCAAGCAAGCCCAAACCACAGCAAGGCAAATTCCACTTGATCTTAAGGCTCAAGAATAATCTTTTTTTTTTTTCCCCCTTTATTGTGGCACGCGTGCCTCTCACCGTTATGGCCTCTCCCTGTTATGGCCTCTCCCGTTGCGGAGCACAGGCTCCAGACGCACAGGCCCAGCAGCCATGGCCCACGGGACCAGCCTCTCCACGGCATGTGGGATCCTCCCGGACCGGGGCACGAACCCGTGTCCCCCGCATCGGCAGGCGGACTCCCAACCACTGTGCCACCAGGGAAGCCCCAAGAATAACCATCTTTTGTCTCGATACGCTGCCCTCCAGGCCCACTGGGGTGGCAGCACCGCCCTCACGTCTCTGCAGGGCTGCCTGCCCTTCAGCTCTCTGGAGTGGTCTCACCAAGGTGCTCGCTGCTTTGGCCCCACCCCTCTGGTACTGGGCAGGGTCATCCTTGCCCACTGAAACCAGCACAGCAGGCCCATCCTTTGAGGGAACAGCCTTAACCCTGGGCCTGTGGTGGGAGTGGCAGCCCTGATGATCTCTACGTCACCTTCAGTACTATTCTTCCCTTTTCTTGAGGAATAGCGCATGCTCACAATTGAATAGCTATATGGTCCCATCTTATAGAATCCAAGAAGTCCAATAGCGTTCCTTCTCTCTGCCCCACTTTTTCTTTAGCTCAAACTGGGAGTGTCTCTGCTGGTATAAGCCCATCTCTACTGATGCCTTCTGTTGTGAGATGACTAATTAAGTCCATGAATCCCACCCATGATCTCTTAATCAAATGGTTGTTCAGTCACACTCTTGGTATTCTCTCCAGAAGAAGCTTTCTCATTTTTTTTTTCAAAATGAACAGGCTAAGAATTTCCCAAATCTTCAAGTTAAGGTTAAATGAGGTCGTCAGGGTACAGCTCTGATCCAGTTGGGTTAGTGTCCTTTTAAGAAGAGACACCAGGGCTTCCCTGGTGGCGCAGTGGTTGAGAGTCCGCCTGACGATGCAGGGGACACGGGTTCGTGCCCCGGTCTGGGAGGATCCCACACGCCGCGGGGCGGCTGGGCCCGTGAGCCATGGCCGCTGAGCCTGCGCGTCCGGAGCCTGTGCTCCGCAATGGGAGAGGCCACAACAGTGAGAGGCCCGCGTACCGCAAAAAAAAAAAAAAAAGGAGGAGACACCAGAGAGCCTGCTTATTCTCCCCCTGTTTGGGTTCCCTCCTGCTAGGGAAAGGCATGGCTGCCAGAGCCAGGGCTGTAATTTACACACAGCCTCCCCAACGGAGGCAGGTGTTCCTCTTTAGAGATGTATTGCCTTCCTTGTGCCCCACCCCAGGGGATCCTGGCATCCCAGCATCTGCTCCTTCAGACTCCTTCCAGGCATGGCAGGTATGACTCCCTTTTTTGCTCATGAGGATACTTCCTAATGAAAAGTTCCCAAGGCCTCTGGGCCCAGAGTAGCCATGACAGAGTTTAGCTTTTCCTTCCCCACACCAGACACACACGTGCATAGGGATCTCTCAGAGCACTCACCTGGGGCGTCATCCCGTGGCAGATGTACACGATAGGAATATTCTCTGTGTCTGGACCCTGATCAAGACACAAATCAGTCTTCAGAGAGTTCTGCAGCTGAACACCAGAGGAGAGGCGGCCACACCAAAGAGAAAGGAACAGAGAAACAGATGCATTAAATTAGGAGAAACAAGCATTCCACTGAGATAGGCTCTGCTTCCATAATCAATCCGAGGCCCTCTGAATACTATGGAAACCAACAAGCACCAGCTTTTACCTTGCATCAAGGTGCTGAGGGAAGACCAGCCTCCTCTGAAGGAGAAGCATTAGGATGCTGTTAAACGGCAAGCTGGGTTTGGGGAGCTGAGATAGTCTAGGTAAAAATAAAAGATATGCGTGCACACACACGAGATGGTGCTAGATTTTTCAGCCCCTCCTTTTGCACAAGGGTGGCATAATGGCCTTCAGAAGTCCGTGGAAAGAAGTCTTTCCAAGAAGTGGGCAACATGTCAGCTGTTTGGGGGCCTGGGATATCCTCTAGGACCAGGCCTTCTCTGCTTCCTGCAGATCCAGCAGTGGTTGGCCAGGCCCCAGCGGAGGCCCAGCTGATGAGGGTTCTCCAGAGTGGGAGGTCTGGTGGGAGAATAAGAGAGAAGGGGGCCAGAGTGGGAGCAGAAGAGAGAGGTATCTCTTATCCTCACCTACAAGCACATGGTAATCAACAGAACAAATGTCTGGGGACCATGAACCAATGTCATACCACATCTAGGTAGGAAAGCCGATATTCAATGTCCCTTTCTGGCTTAAGCTCACTCTCAGCCTTTGGAAAGGGCAGCTTATGGTCCACATGGTCCTGCTCCCATGCCATAGCTGAGTAGACCATGGCGGGCACCAAGAAATAGCTTAGAATGAATTAACAATTGTCTTTCTTTCCTCCCCTCTCCTGATCCTTCTCTTTCTGGAATGTGACTATCTCATGATCCTCTTATTCTGTCCTAGGAGTCCAGATGAGAGACCAGACACCGTGAACAGTGGGTGCTGGCCACTAGGATGGTGAGGCCATTCAGACTGGGTGTGGTGGATCTGTTGGGCCATGTGCAAGCAGAGGAATCCAGTTGTCATCAAGGAGGAGATGAGGCAGAAGGCAGATAGATTTAGAGACAAGAGAGATCACCCTGCCCCCGCTGCGGTTTTAGTGGCTTCCCAGCTCGAGTGCTCACGTCCAGCTGTACTTTAGTTCCTAAGCCCATGAGAGAGTCTGTGGTATCTTTACCCACCTAAACGTGAGCTACCTTCAATAGCTCTTCTTAGCAATCAAAGCACTCTGTTCACAACAGGAGGCTGGAGATCAGAATCCAGGGGAGACCAGGGCAATGGGCCACAGGTGGGTCACCTATCTGGGGAAGGCCAGAGGCAGACAGCAGCTAAGTTTTCGTAGTCCTGATGGATGTGGCAGGAGGGCAGTGAACCCAGTTAAGGGGTGAGAAATGGAACAGATAACCAGAGGCCCACGTGTGCTCTATGCGACCCCTGTTCTTGACAGGGGACAAGGAACAGAGTCAAATTGTTTTCTCTTGAGCCCCCTTTCCTTTACTGGGTGATAGCAGCTCAATCTCAAACTTGAAGTGTAGGGGTTCTGCAGAAATATGAGCATGTGTCAGTTCCCTAGGCAGGGCCCCAGAAACATCGATGAGGCAAATCCTCTATCATAAACCAATGACTTGGCTGGCCTGTGTGGGAGGAGCATATGCAAATACTCTCTGGACTTCTCCCACAGCCCATGGAGGGGTGGGTGTCACATTTGAAGCCGAACACTGTAACCCATCAGTGAGACCTGCTAACTTCTACTGCAAAGAGAAAGTTCCAGAAAGCCCTGGTGTCAGACTTGGATCTCCCCTGGATCCCCAAAGCTGGCCTCTGAATGAGGGGTGGGTGGTGCCTTTTGATAAAGTCCTCCTTGGCTCTGTGCCATCCACCCCCCATTAAGTAGGTGGTCTGTTGAGGAAGTTGGGAGAGACAGGCTGAGATAGAATCCTGGCTCCAGCTGTGTGGCCTTGGACAAAGCAACATAATTCCTCATCTGTCTCCTTCACCCTCAAATAGGGATAATACTAGTGCCAACCTCATAGGTCTGTGGATTAACTGAAACAATATCTACAAGTACTCAGCACAGGGCCTGACAAATAGCAAATGTGCAATAATTGTTAGCTGCTATTATTACCGCTATAACCTTTCTGAAGGCCGTTCAGGGAAACTAGCTTTTATGACTGCATCTATGTGCCAGGTCCCAGGTGAAGTGTTTTCCATGTGTTATCCCACCTAATTCTCAAAATAACATTGCCAGATCGGTAATACTATCTCTTTTAAGGGTGCAAGAAGTATGTTACAGTAGGAAGCTCTGCACACCTCTCGGTCTGTAATGCTGTTCCCACTGCATGGACCCTCGGCCCTGGCCTTCTCTTTTCCCTGACTGAACCCTCCTCTTCCTGTGGCCTTCAGCTTCTCTGTCACCCTGGAAGCCTTTCCTGACCCACATCTGGGTGTGAGGCCAACACCTCCATTTCTCTGATTGCAGCACTTAACACGCTGTATTCTTGTCGCTTCTCCACTTGCCCGTCTCCTCTAGCAGTCACCAGACTAGCTCTCAGGCTTTCTCATTGCCTGCGACATGGGTCAACCCTGGCACATATTAGACAGTACGTATGTGTGAATGAATGAAGAAAATGAACAGTGAATGAATGGCATCATAGTTGGACAAAGGGCAGAGCTGGAGTCTGTCGGTCTCCAAAGTCCAAGCTCTTTACATCATGCAAATGGAGACAATCCTGAGACTGTGAAAGACACCCCATGAAGTGATGTGACTATAACCTTTCAGGTTTTGCAAACTGTCAAGGTCACGTAGTGATTAAGTAGAAAAGCTAATGTTCAGAAGCAGGCATGTCTGTTTCCAGATGCTGCTCCATCTCTACTGTCAGCACCAGAGCTGGGATTATCCAAAGCCATGCCATCTCCCAGGCCCGGAGCTCGGTGATCCAGGCGGATGCCCATGCTCACACAGTGGGGCCCACAGGCCCTTCAGCCTGCAGGAGGCATTAGTGGGACCTATTACTGGATTAATGGGTAGGGTTATATAGACTTGACAATGGCCTGAGAATCCCAGGGGGTTATTTGACCTGAGCAATGCAGTTTAGGCATGAGTTGGAAGGGAAAAAGAAAAAAAAAAAAAAAAAAAGTGCCCCTGAGAAGACATCTGGTCTTTCCATTTCAGAATAAAAGTAATCACCAGGAAGAAAGATTCAGCCCCAGAAATCCTCTTGCTCTTGTGCTGCATCCTGCCTTGCCCATTGTCTCCTTACTGCCCCCATTAAGAGTTCATTATGCTCCTGGACAAGCAAGCATATCTCTGCTCATGTGAGAATCCAGCCTGTTGAGGAGGCAGGAGGGAGGGGGGCTGGCCTGGCCCTGAACAGCAGCTGGCAGATGAACATGCAGGGGGTCAGAGACCTCCGCCAGGCCCAGGAACGGCTGACACGGCTCAGCCCTCTGGGATGGCAAGTGGATGTTTTTCAGCACAACAGTGAAAACAGCCCCAGCTGTGGACTCAAACAGATCTGGATCACAACCCTGTATATGCCACTTACTATTTGACCAACCAAAGGTTTCTGGGTGTGGTGGTGAGGAGACTACATGGTAAACCTGCTGTATGTGCTCATAAGATGAGACCCTTTTGCTTGGAAGACAAGAATGCCCTGGGCCAAGACCCAGAATTGCAACGGCTGCGTGCATACACCTCCACTGTTATTGCTTTCCCTGCTTCTCTGGCTGAGTTTGGCTAATACTCTTTAGCTACAGCTGATAGCTTGGTGAGACCATGAATCCAGAAGCTTGCCCTGGCTCCCAGAGGTCTGGGCCAATAGTTTCTCTGGAGCCACAGTAACATAACTACTTTGTTTGAGCTGGGTTCAACAGTGGCCAAGCAGCACACACAACTTGCTATGGGCTGAGTGTAGAGGTACCAGTAACTGCCGCATCCTCAGGATGGTTCTGGGGAGGTAGATGGGACTGATGGGCACCTCACAGTCCAGTGTGCTTCCATGGTGATGACAGGATCTGGAGCCTCAGGTAACAGCTGGGCAGCGCCAGCTGAGGAGTTTTCTGACATCTGAATTATACCAGCCTGGGAAGTGGAGAGGCAAGAGGCTACTGGGCAGTTCTCTCAGGACATGTCAGCCATGCCATGGGGACTCTTGTGGGAAGATATGACCCCCTCCTACAGGTTGGCCTCCGGGGACAACAGAGGCCCTGCAGGAGGGTGGGAAGGGGGGAGTTCCTGGGACCTTGGCTCTGTCTCCTTTAGAATCCTAGGACGTGAGAGTTGGGAGGCCCCCAGGGAACACTGAGGCCAACCCTTCAGCAAGGATTCTTCTCCTCCCAGGCTGATGTTGTACCCATAATGTTCCTGCCGAGGCAGGCCTTGAACTCAGTTCTGAGCACAGGTCATCAAAGGAAGAGGCCTCAGTTCTTCCTTCAGATTTTCATCCTGGGATATCTAAAAGGTCTGAGGGGACACTGCAAAGGGAGGAATGAGAGTGATATCAGAAGCTGATGTTTTAGATTCAGTTTCACTGTTGATTAACTGTAAATATGGGCAAGTCACTTTGCCTCTCAGTTTCCCCATCTGTAACACAGCAGGGGGTGGGGGTAAGGCAGGTGGCCCCAGGGATAGTTTTGAGGGTAGTTTTGAGGGCTTAACTGTCATAGAAAATCTTTATGTGTTCAGTCAGCAAAAACCAGGTGAGATATCCAAAAATCAATCAGGTATTTAAAATACCTTAAGAGTTGTATGGTCCTGGGGAATATTGGAAGAATGCGAGAGTTTATAATGTTCAAAGTATTTTAACCTTAGACACAAAATACATTTATGTATCTGAGACTTTCTTCTACCCACGAGGACAGTATTATTTTACCACACTTAACATATGAAGAAACTAAGGCCAACAGACATTAAGACACTTGCCCAGGAAGTGGCTGGGTCAAGATTGGAACCAGGTCCAAACCCTCTGCTCTGTCCCTCCATCTTGCTGCCTCTGCTGGGGGAACTGCTCGCTGCCAATCAATAAGTGGTACTAAAACATCCCTCAAAATACAGCAAACTCAGGAAGGTTACATTTCCCAGAATGCCTTACCAGGAGGCTCTGTGTGAGTGAAAGACATAGCCCCGTGGGTGGGGGAGGCATGCAGGCTGGTTGGTAGAACTTCAGGCACCCATGCTTGAGGAACAGTGGAGTTTGTTACGTTGTCTTGCAATCTTAACCTGACTTCAGATTTTTGTTTTATTAAGTGGGATATGCAGGTTTGGGGCCAGAGCTGAATTGCTTAGGACTGTAAAGGAGAGACTAAGCACCTTTCTCAAGGGAATGGAGAGGTTTGGGCTATGAAAGCATCGGCTGCCTCACACTCAGCTCCAGAAATCAGCCTCTTGTCCACAGGTCTACCACAGGTCCCATACTGGGGGCCAAGAGGCTCTTTCCCTCCCTGACTCTCCACACCTCTCTCTGGTCCTGCTCTCTGTCTGCATCTTGGCGAAACCCCGAGGGGCGAGCTCCTTACCACCCCATAGGCAATGATGTCTGAGTACATCCTCATCTCTGGGTACACGCTGACCAGGTACCACCGGAAGGTCTTGCACTGCAGCTGTTTCCTCAGAGCCTTCCTTGCAGTGATGTCCCCGATGTCGATTCCTGAGTCCTGCACAGGATGCAAACACAGAGATTCAGCTACCACCAGGGCACAGCTTTTCCCTGAACCACCCCAACCATGGTTCTGGGGACTGTCTGGTGAAGGGACAACCTGAGAATATAACTCACGCACTTCCTAACATGTGCCTTGGCCCCATAACCGTCCCTGTTTGGTCTGTGAAACATCAGATCAGCACTGATGGGGACTGTCATCAAAGGCCATTGAAAATAAAGATGCAAATCCTTAAAAATTACTAAAAGAAAAAAAAGCTGTAGTCTTTGTATAAGTGAAAGAAATGGGAAGAATACAGTCTGATTAAGGTTTTCTCTACCTCAAGAGATAAGGTGAGAGATTCTGAACTGCTGGTGGAGAGGAAGAGGGAAGGGAAAGAGTTGAAGATGGAATAGTGCTAATTATATTACTATTCTAAGGATCATGGCAGCTAAGTCTTACATAACACAATGTGTCAGGCTGTGCTCTGCATGAGACAGGCACATATATTTATATTTTACTTATATTAAATTTATGTACATGGTCCCATTTAAACCTATGAGGGAGCACAATATAATCCTCATTTTACAGATGAGGAGTTGAGACAAAGGGAGGTTCAGTGACCTCCTGGGTGACTTGCCCAGAGTCCCACAGCTAATAAGTGGTGGACCTGAGAGTTGAACCCAATCAACCTGGGTCTGGAGTTCGTGCATTAAAATTTGCCCGGCGCATTTTTAGGAGCCTGTCCTTCTGCCTCTTAAGACCAAGTCCCTGTGGGAGAAGCAGCCTCTCTCTTTAGGCCTGGGAGGGCTTAGCATAGACAGCACTGTGTCTCTCACTTCCCAGGTGTACCAGAGAGGTGGCCCTTGAGCCATGGACATGCAGCAGACAAGGAGTAGACATGGAGACATGGATGTGTCCTTGAGTGAGAGTGAGAGAGAAGCCCCTACGTTTCTTGTGGTCCCAGAGCAGAGGGGAAGCCCTGGGTTTACACCCCAGCTGTTGAACAGGGCACAGAAGCAGCTGAGAAAGAGCTGATGCCACAGCAGAGGATGGAAAGGGGTCCCTATAGTGGGGGATCAGATGGAGATGGGTGACATGTCAGAGGACGACACCATGGAGCCAGGGATCAGAGGGGCACGTGGTATCTCATGAGACATAAGCCCAGAGCAGAGACAGAGGAGGATGGGGAAGCACATACAGCTCTCTCTCACTGACACGGCAGTCCGTGCGCTGGCAGCGTTACCCCATCTGGTTCTGCCATCAACTCCGGGATCAAGTTACGGGGGTTGGGAAAATAATGAAATTGACAGTTTAAGTCTGAAATGTCTGGGAAAAATCACAAAGATGGCTGCTGCATGTATCTGGACATGATCAGAACACATTTTTTTTTTCTTTTTTTTTTGCGGTACGCGGGCCTCTCACTGTTGTAGCCTCTCCCGTTGTGGAGCACAGGCTCCGGACGCGCAGGCTCAGCGGCCATGGCTCACGGGCCCAGCCGCTCCGCGGCATATGGGATCTTCCCAGACCGGGGCACGAACCCATGTCCCGTGCATCGGCAGGCGGACTCTCAACCACTGCGCCACCAGGGAAGCCCCAGAACACATTTTTGATATCAGTCAACAGGGGCTTGAGTCAAAACAAAATGTAGATATAGAAGAAATACATTTATTTTTGCCCACCAGAGTTCAGGTCATGTAAAAATTTGAACCTGCCACAGCCTGAAGGTTTAAGTTCCAGACTCCTAGGGTGCAATTTCAGTGAGGATATACCTTTTGAATATTTCTTGATGACCTTGTCTCTGATGGGTCTGCTCCCTGGCTCCTGCCGGGAGCCCTCCCAGCAACTGCTACTTGGCCTTTCTCTGCTGGACCCCAGCTCCCTGACAATCAAGAAACATGTTCTGATGATCTCTGTGCCCACAGTCTAGCGCTGCGCCTGAACTATATTGATGAGACCGAGTTGAAAAAAGATTTATGAAATAGTGAACTTAGCAACTGACAATAAATGTATCCTGCTCACCCCTCCCCTACCCAAGACATCTGTTAAGTATTAACTCTTTAAACTGCTCTGCACTTTATCCTCACATCACAAAGCTATTCTCCTGGACCCAGGTCTTCTCACTTCATGCTATACTTGCCTTTCTGTGATGTCAAATTAACACTGTCTCAGCTTTTATGGAAAGCAACTAGAAGAACCTACCTCAGCAAGGCCTCTGTATTTTCCTAAAAATCTAGGTTCCCATGGGAAAACTTCCTTTCTACATTCAGGATCAAAGGAAGGTTTGTCTCTCTACTTATAATCTACTCAAAAGTGGGAGAGAGACAATCCATCGGGAGTCCATCTCTACTTTAACTTCTAGGAGACTCAAGAACCAGAGTTTTGCTCAGCTTAGGTGTCTGGAAATCATGTCCCTTTCCTCTTCCTGTTTATTAATGGACTTTTGCCTTTCCATTTTAACGGTTCAGCACGTCTGTACTGTGTGTTTACTGTAAATTGCATCAAACTCTTTTTCAGAGCAGGGGGAGGAAATTGAGAAATAAGCAAACATTCTCAGAGAAGGTCACCTTGACCTTTATTATTAGAAAACAATAAATGTATCTTCCCCCTTTGCCAAATACTTAGCGTAGAGGGTTGAATAGTGTCTCTCCCCAGTATCAGGTCCGCCCAGAACCTCCGAACATGACCTTATTTGGAAATAGGATCTTGCGGCTATAATTAACTAGAGATCTTGAGATGAAACCATTCTGGACTTAGGATGAGCCTACATCTTCATAAGAGAAAGGAGAGGGAGGCTTGAACACACAGAGACAGAGGCAGAGAATGGAAAGATACATCTACAAGCCAAGGAACCCCTAGAGCCACCACAAGCTGGAAAAGGCAAGGAAGGATTCCCCCGCCCCCGCCAGAGCCTTTGGAGGGAGCACGGCCCTGACAGCACCTTGATTTGGGGCTTCTGGCCTCCAGAAGTGAGACAGAACACATTTCTGTTGTTTTAAGCCACCAGTTTGTGGTAATTTGTTCTGGCAGCCCTAGGACACTAATGTACTTAGCCACACAAAAAGCTGTCCAGTATTCCTGCCTGCGTATGCAGCCAGATACAAAATTCCTTGTAGCCAAACCCAAAGAAGGGCTGTTGCCTAAGAACCGTGGTGAGTCATCCTTGGCACTCAGCCTGTCTTCAGGCAAGAGGAAGCAGGGCCACGTCTAGAGTTCCTGAACCCTGTGTAAGAGAATATTGATGCTTTGCTGCAGACTGACTTTGTTTGTTGATAAGCAAACTGATTTTCAATTAAAGTAGAGGCTGCATGAGTGGAAGGCTCCTCTGGATTTCCAAAAGCTTGGGACTGAATGTGATTATGGAGTGAGTGAGAGAGCTGGTTCTGTTCAGGGCACGGCCCAGGAAGGACTCCGCATAGAAGGAAGCGAGGGAGGATGACTGCCCAGCAAGGGCATTTTAAAGCTGGGGCGGGAATGCAGAGGGTGCAGGTGATCACGTCGACAACAAGAGTTAACACTTCTCTAGTGCTTTCCATTTGCCGAGCACTGATCAAAGTCTCCACATATTAACTTATTTAATTCTCCAAGGAGCCACTAGGCAGGGGTGAAGGGTTCCACCTCTACATTTGCAGTTGGGATGCTGTAGATGAAAGGTTAAGTAAATCGGGAACACACGTGCCTGTGACTGAACAGAATGTATCGAGATGCCGCCACATCAAGGGCAGCTGGGAAAATTACTGGGGAAAACATGGAGGGATGCAGTACCCACATTTCCTCCCTCTTCTTTCTTTTTCAACTCATCTTTATTGAGTGCCTAGACTGTGTCAGGCAGTGTCCTAAGCATCATGCATACGCATAGGAAGAAGTCACAGTCTGCCAGAAAGCAGAGTCTGGAAGATCCAGACAAGTAAACAGACTCTCTGCACACAGTGTGAAGCACGGCAGGAAGCAGAGAGTGCTGAGGGACAATGGAAGAGGGGCCCTTGGTCCATCCCCTGGTGTGGGGCAGCCAGGATGAAGGGAAAAGGGAGGAGAGCAGTCAAGGAAGGCTTCCTGGAGTAGGTGATGCTAAGGGTGAGTTTGGAAAGATAGGCAGGATTAGCTAAACTAGTGTCACCCAAACCTGGTTTCCCCAAACCAGCACCTGGGGAGCTTTTTACAGATTCTGGTACCACTATACACCTCCTTATCAAAATCTCTGAGGATGAGACCCAGAATCAGTATTTTTTAAAAGGTCTCCAAGTGATTCTGATGCAGTTGGTCTGTAGATCTGCTTTTAGGAGCCACTGACCAACGGAAAAAGGGATCACTCATATGGCTAGCAGATTCATTTGTTAACAAGAATTAGTGAGGTTTTACTGAGCCCTGATCACGTGCCCCACCTTGTGCTAGGCCTGGTGACACAGATATGAATAATAAAATCTGTCCTCAGAGAGCCCATGGTCTAGTGAAGTGGTTCTCAGCCCTGGATGGACATTAAAATCCCCAAAAAGCTTTCTTTAAAAAAAAAAAAAAAGTCCCCTTCCAAACCAATTAAATCATAATCTCTGGGGTGGAGTCCAAGTGATTTTAAAGTTCAGCCAGATTTGAGACTCACTGGTCTAATGAGAGAGAGACTTTCAGACAACGGAACATTCTCTTACAGGGTGATGATGCAATGACAGAGACACGCAGGCAAAAAGGGGCGTTCTCCCCAGCTGGGGCTGGCTTCTAGAGAAGAGGTCGCTGGAGCTGAGTCTAAAACGATGGAGGAGAATTGGTGAGGGTGGAGGCTGGGGAAGAGGTTTTGGGAGGAATTCCAAGCAGAGAGGACAAAATGGGCCAACACACAGAGATGAGAAACAGCCTGGTGCGGACAGGGAGCTCGGGGCAGTTCCCCTAAGTCCACGCTGTCTGCAGAGCCTCCAAAACAAGGATGGTGGGCAGTGGGGCTGGAGACGTGGGTGGAGGAGAAAGCTTAGATCCATGTCTAACACCGGACTTTATGCCTGATCTTGTGCACATGGAGAGTCGTTTAAAGATTTCAAGTAGGACAATGACATGGTTGCTGTGAGTTTTTTAAAAAGATGACTTTGGGCCGTGGGGAGTATGAATTTGAGGGGTAAGACTTGAGCCAGGAAGCCACCCAGAGGCTGTTGCAGAGGAAGAGGTGAGGCCTGAACTCAGAATTGAGAGGAATGGAAAGGTGGGCTCGGTGATGGACTGGGAATGGAAGACGATTAAAGGAAGACACTCAGGTTTAAGCTCACATGTCTGGTCAGATGGTGGTATCATGACTTTAGACAGAGAATAAGAACAGAAGCAGACTCGGGTGGGGAAAAAGATGTACACAGTTTCAGTCAGATTCAGTCTGAAGTGCCTGTGGGAACACACAGGAGATGTGTGGCTGAAAGTCTGAAGCTGAAGGCAGAAGTCAGGCGAGAGAGAGTAACTAGGAAGCCCTCAATGTACAGGTGATACAGAACCCAAGAGTAGATGGGATTACCGTGGGGATGCGTATCATGAGAGCAGGTGGCCAAGGACGGGTCCCTGGGGAGCACTTAAGCAACCACTGGAAGTAAGCCTTGCCCACACAGAGTTAGGAGCAGTCGGAGAGATGAGGATGTTCTGGGGTGTGGAATCCTGGAGCTAAGGGAGTGAAGAGTTTCAAGGAAAAGGTGGGATCCTGTAAGTGAAAGACTCTAAAATAGCCATTAAATTCAGCAGTTAGGAGGCCCAAGATGACTTTGCCAAAAGCAGCTTCGAGGTAGTATTGGGATGTGACTTGAGAAGTGGACGGGAGGTGGAAAAGTGTTGACTCTGCACAAGCCTGAAAGAGGCAGAATAGGGAATCTGGACATAGAAGCGAACAGGGGGGTCAAAAGGAAACACACTGACCCCTTCCTTCTCCTCCTAAGGCTTCATCCTGGACATTTCCATCCCTCGTCTGCCTTTCTTGTGTTACCCCCCAGCCCCACCCACTTGACTTGGTTTGAACTCTTCTAGGAGTCACAGGCAGACACTGAGTTTCATCATTTTCCAATTACTTCTACTCACTCACTTCTCTACTATTCTTTGGATTTGCTGTCTATTTCAACATCTGGCAGCTGCAGTCGGGGGGAGAGGGCTACAAAGTTTGCAGCTTTGGGGTGCAGAGAGAAGGGGGGCAACAGTAATGGACAGGATCCCAGTCCTTTGCAGAAGCCGGGGATCCACAGTGCTTCGCTGGTGAGCTTCTGGGGAGTTTCCAAGTGTGCTTAACATTTTGCTATCAGAGGACACCCACAGCAGGGCTTAGCATCCTGCCCAGAATGCTGTGATCCAACGCCCACAGCCACAGATGGGGCTAGAAGGCACCACCGTTTCCCTAGAAACACTCCCACTGTCAGAGCTGCATTCGGGGCTGGTTCATTAGGGCTGGCTGCACTCCCGCTGGTACTGCTTGGTTCCTCATTCTTCTTCCCAACTGCTGAAATCTCACTGATTGTAGGAGGATGAAATCAACCCAAGACCCCTCCCCGTGGTTGTGGTAGTGAGGGGGTTGCCTGAAAGCTCCCACCCATGACCCAGCCTACTTTCTCAATCACTCAGCCTGAGCAAAACATTAGCTTGGTGGACACATCGGGGAAGGAGGCCTTCATATAGAAACTTTAAGCAAAGATCAATCATTGCCCTATTAGGAAGAGAGAGAAGAGGCTTTCTAAAGGACTCACGAGGGGAAGCCATGGCCTTGGAAGGAAAGCAAGAGGTCATGCAGTCAACAGCTCCATTTCACATAAAATGCAACATAAGCAATGATCTCCAGGCAGACCAGCTGGCAAGCAGGCGGGGATCCCGTGGCTGGCATCTGTTGGGTTCTCCCAACCCAGCGGTCCAAGGTTACTTCCGTATGACACACAGCAAGGCTGAACAGAACTACCAAAGAAACATTGCTTTCTCTCTCACACTTCTTAAGTGTGGGTGACTAGAGGGCTAGAGGACTGTGGCAGGCGATGATGAGGTTCTGTGAGAGTTAAAAGTAGCCTAAAAAATGTGGGAATGTAGCCCAGCCCCATCCATGTGGCTCAAGCAATCCCAAAGGCATAGGAATATTCCTTATTGGTCTGGTCAAAGGTTCGATGGAGAAGTTTGAATCCAGTCTACAGGGAAATTAAGGTGCATTTTGTGAATTTTGGTAATTACTGGGATATTTGTAATCCAGGACCATGAAATATCTATTGTCAGAGAAGCTGAGAACCTGAGAGCATGTTGGAACCTTGGAGCCACTTGGTCCAACTTTCTCACATAGAATGAGGACACTGCTGTCTGGAGGGAAGGAGCCCTCCTTCAAGAAGGAGGTGACCAGGGATGGGGTGGGTAAGATGCCTTAGCACCCTATAGTCAGCCCCTTTTCTCCAACATCTTGTATCTTAGGGTTTGAGAATTCACTCCAGCATGGCAAACAAGACTCTGGCTGTCCCCTGGGAAGAAGGGTTGAATCTCAGGTTTGTTTTGTTTGGTTTTTTTCCCCAACAACTCCCAAGAAACCCACCCCCACGGGGCCTTCCTACCTCTTGGGGTATGTTCCATGCCATGTACACATGGCTTTTAAATTCGTCCATCCAGACTTCAGCCACCCTGAGGGCGTTCCTGCGGACATGGGCGGTGAGGTCCTCAGTGTAGGGCTTGTGGGCTCGCTCAATGTGGGCAATCCGTGAGCAGGGCAGGACCTCCACGCTCCCGCCACACTGCCACACCTGCGGAAGACACGGGCCATGCATCAGTGCCCAGACCTGACCCCGAGCCTGGAACCCAGACCACAGGTGACCACGAACACGAGCTCAGACACATCCAGCTCTCCTCAGCTTACTCTCCTGTCTGCAAAGGGAGCGAGCTGTACCTTATTTCTACTCCTAGAACAGGAAGGTTATTGAGTCATTAATTTGTGTCTTGTTTCCAGTTGCTGTGGATTTACCAGCAAAGAATTAATGCACCCTCCCTCTCCAGTCTTTCCACCCTCCCTCCCCCAAAGAAGAGACTAGACGTTTTGTGACCAGCGATCTGGGTTCTCCTTGCCCCAGGGGAGAAGTTAACAAAATCCTTGATAATGGTGTCTGCAGCAGCGCTTGACATGGAGAGACCAGCAGAGCCTCCCAACAGAGACATCACCTTAAAATGGACCACCTGGGCCTGGACACAGATGAGTGATCTCCACAGGGAGAGCTAGGTGCCCTGCTGCGGCTCCATCTTTCCTGGGCTCTGAGTTCTGTCAGAACCCAAGGTGGGGGGGCACTATAAAGAAGGGAATAAAAAAAAAAAAAAAAAGAAGGGAATAATATGAAACTTCTCCCTGACCTTGGTGAGTAGGAGTTTGAACAGGATGCCATTTGATTTTGAAAAATAAAGAAAAATGACCTTGTAACCTGAGCGTCGAGGGACAGTGTCTTGGAGCCCTTGCCACAATCATTCCAGCCACTGTGGGAGTTCAATGCTCTGGAACGTGCACATCCTTTTGTGTCTTCAGGCCTCTGCCCATTCTGTTTGTAATTTTGGAATGCCCTCCCTACTCCTTCTCCTGCTGAAAAAAAATATCATCTCTCAGGATCCTGGCCACCCAGCCACACTATTGTGGGGTCTTTGCTTCATTCTTGGGGCAGAGCTTCCTCCTCTGGCCCTCAAAGCTCTTGATACCACAACTTACCTGCTAATAGGTCAGCCTCCCCCTCACTGTGTTGCAAGAGGGCAGAACCCATATCTCATTTGTTTCTCATCTCCAGCACAGAACACAAGGCCTGGTACATATAGGTACTTTGTAAGTACTTGTTGAATAAATATATAAATGATTGATGCCTAACCAGACAATCAATCAGTAAATGGTTGGTGCTTAGTAAAGTGGGATGAATCTGAAATACCTGGTCAGAGAGGCTGAGTGAGGCTTTTGGTGGAAAGCAATCGAGATCTCTTGGTGGACAGCGGTGATCACTTATGAGGTGTTGTCAACTGGACAATTTGGCGGATGATATTTGCGCTTATAACGTGTACTCATCGACAACCATAGGTTTTCCTCCAAGGAAAGGTCAGCTTCAAATTTAGCTTAATTCCCCTCCCCACCCCGTGCTAGTTAGGAAGAGAATGTCTTCTCTTCCACCAGGCTATTTCACACCAGTTGGTCCTGTTGGAAGTTGGAAGGCAATGGACTGACTTTCTAATCTTGTCTTGCATTTAGTATATTATTAATATTTAGGGCCAATGGAAAGGAAATAAGCATCCCCACTGAGCGTCCACTATGTGCCAGGCACTGGCACAAATCACACATAGTAGCCGTGTGACCTTGGGTTATTCACTTGATCTCAGTGTGCCTCAGTTTCCTCATCTCCAATGGAGATCCTAACAGTTCCCATCTCAAGAGGTTGCTGAGGAGACTAAAGTGCTCATATACAAAGTGCTTAGAAAGATGCCTGACACATAATTAGCACTCAATCAGCCTCAGCTATTACTGAACAAATGATACACAGCAGAATCTTCAGAATAACCCTGTGAGGTAGTGGTTATTGTCTCCAATGCCAAACGAGGAAACTGAGACCAAGGCTGTCCCTTGCCCGAGACCACACAGCTGGTACGAAGGCAAAAGGATGAGTCTGAGCCTGACCGAAGCTCAAGGAAGAGCTAGTGCTTCCCCAGGTGACCATGCTTTGAAGGAAGTTTCCACACCCAGGGGTGGTCCGAGGACCAGGAAAGGAAGCCATGGAAGGCTCTGGGGTGTGTACCTTTATGTCCATGACCCGTATATTCTGGGGACTGTGCTGATCTCCAATTCACTTTGCTCAGATTTTCAAGGAAAGCCTGTGAATATGTTACTGATAACACATGGAGTCAGGGTAATGATTCTTTGTGCCACTGGAACGGAGGCTACTAATTGACATATTTCAGCGACCCAACACAGTACGTGATTTGTAACAAAGCTCTTTTATTCCAAGACCTGTCTCTCAAAGAGTTCAGTCGCCATTTCATCTTAGAGTGGGAGCATCTGCCGTGGTTCTAATCAGAAGGGTGGTGGCAACACCTCCCATTCTGCCCTTAGCTGCACGGTGAAAGGAGCCGTGTGAATTCACTGCTGACCTCTTGAAGCCACTCCCCTTTCCCCATCCTGTAGCCACCGCCCTCATCCAGACCACTGCCATGTCCCATCTGGACTCTGCAACAGCCTCCAAACAACTGCCCTCCCTCCTGCCTTCCTCCTCCAGTCTCTTCTCCACCCAGCAGCCAGAGTGATCTTTTGAAGGTGTACATTGGATCCCGTCCCGCCTGCACAGCGCCCTCCCCAGCACAGCCCCTGAGGCTCCAGCGGCCTGGCCCCTGCCCACCCCTCCAGCCTCGTGCTTGCTTCCTAACACTCCGTGCTGCAGTCATGCTGACAGTTTTTACTTCCTCCAGCATGCTGGGGTTCCTCTCACCTCTGGATTTCTGCATATGCAATTGCATACCCACCCCGCCCCGCTTCACCTGACATCCTTGGGGCGTCAGTTCAGCATCACAGTTCTGTATCCCCTTCAACTAGGTGAGCCCGTCATGCTCTGTGGTCCCAGCCCTGTCTTTCCCGACCATAACACTCTGGTACCTGCTGGTTTACTAATCTCCTTCCCTCTTTCAAAATGTTCTCCAAGCTCTTCACCATATTCTCCTTTAGACATGTGCTAAATGGTGCCTAGAACACATCACGGGTTTCCAGCAGAGGTGGGATGGCTGAGCTGGGTGGGAGTAGCACATAGTTTGTAAAAGCACAGCTTTGGAGCCAGCGAGAAGTTGATTCCAATTTTTACCTCTGCCACCTGCTGCTGTGTCACCTTTGGCAGGATATTTCTCCTCCCAAGTCTCAATTTCGCCCGGTAGAAGAAGGGGATGGAGTGCAGGTAGGTGTTTGACCCTGAGCCTGCCTCCGGGTGAGCTCTGTATGCATGGCAGTCGATGTGGGATCAGGACATCTGGGTCTATTCTGGCCCCACCCTGTGCTGGCTGAGCGGCAACTCTGGGGTACTTAACATCCCGTCTATGAAACTCAAATTACAGTGATGTTGCTACACTGAGCTGTGGGCTCTGGAAGCCCCTGTCACAGTGCTCGGAATATTGTAAGCCCTTAGACTGCACTTGTTATTATTGAGTATTTTATAATAACCATTATGATTGCTGCTATTGGCTTCTCTTGTACAGCCACCTTCAGGGGACAAATGATTGCAGAGGAGTCACGTGTCTGGCTGAAGCCCAACAGACAACAGATGTGCTGCCCTCCAGAGTGCCTGGCCCAGCAGGGAGAGGCTCCTCTCTGGAGACTGGAAGCACCTGTTCACCTAGAGCTTGTCTCCGTTCTCCTCTCTTCTGTGAAAAGAAACTCATCTATAGGGAGCATCTGCCTTGGATGTAGCCTTTGGGTTCCTGGCAGCTTCTGGTTGGAGCAGAAGATGTGTACTTGGCGTGTTTGCCCCTCCACTTCTGGACCCTGCCCAATGACCCTGAAATAAACAAGAGAGAGCCTGTGCTCCACGATCCCCGCATGACGAGCAGCTCCACTGACCAATGGCTTTCTTCAGAGAGAATCTCAGAAGTCTTACCCACAGCTGATCTCAGAGACCCTCTCATGGATGGCAGACAAAGGTTAGGAAAGAAAATCACTGACATTTGGACCTCATGAAAGATGACATCATGAAGCTTCCATGGAGGTTTGGGAGGATGAGGAAGTAAAAGGGATCCAAGCCTGGAACACAGGTCCTAGCTGGCATGATGTGGCAAGACCCAAACCAGATAGAGGCTACAGACGGGAGGCATTGTGCCAGAGAAGCACAATGGGCCACTGGAGGGAGGGCAAAGATGTGGGACAGAATGATGGCTTAGCATTGCAAGTTCTAGGGGGTGGAGATGCCAAGAGGAGGAAGGGCAAGGGTTGGGTACCAAAGGGGTGGCTGGGAAATGAAGACCAAGGGTCAGCAACCAAGAAGGCAGATGAGGTCACAGGGCACAGGAAGCCACTACCAAGGTAGAACTTAATTTTTACCTAGCACGCTTGTGACCCAGGCTCCTACCAAGTGAGGCGTGTGCTAGCCTTACAGGCACTGGGGATGCCTGGTGGCACGTCAGCCCAAGGCTGGACCTCGTGGCTTCTGTTTTCTTGACCATGTTTCTTGACCATACCAATTTTTTTCCTGTCTCTGTGCCTTTTCACCTGCTAGTCCATCTTTCTGGAATAAATTCCCCACTTGTTACCCAGCTCAAATCTTACCTTCTTTCACCCACTCAGTCTAAATTATATTCCCTCTGAATACTTTTAGCACCCCACCCTTTTTCTTATTAATGCTTATTCACAATACTTCTATTTATGTATTTCTTCGTTCGATGTCTGCCCTCCACCTCCATTGCCCTGCTAAAGTATAAGCTCTAGGAAGACGAGGTGCACGTTGCATATACCAGCACCAGGCACTCAGGACATGTTCAATAACTGATCTGAATGAGTGATTCCAGCAATCCCAGAGCCCTGGGCTTTCATTCACCATACAGAGAGGCGGCCTAACTCGCTTAGCTGGCTCCTCTAATAAAGGCCATAAACATAAAATGTGCCAGATTTTACTGAACACAATGACTTCCTTCAAACCCAAGTGGTTTTTCAGCAAAGCTCTGACATTTAAGTGCAGGCTGCTACAAACGAGAAGTTACTTTGGCTGCAGAGCTTGAATTACCGTTATAAAACTTGGGAAGTTATCAAATGAACCTGCGCGATTGCAGGCAGTTTCGTCTTATGGAACCATGAACTCACTGTAGAGAAAGCCCCCCACCTAGCCAATGCTTCCAGACGCCCAGAGAGAAGCTGCTGGGCTGACCCCAGACACGACTGAGAACCTGAACTGTTGTAAACAGAGAGCGAGTCACACTCACCAACAGCCCTTCCCAGGGAGCACTAATCCTGTGATTTTTTCTGAAAAAACGTGGTGCATCCATCTGGGAACTACAAGAAAGCATGCAGGTCTTGGGGGCTGGTAGGCAGAGTGTGAATCCTGCCTCTGTCACACATTAGCCTTTGACTTGGACCTGTTCTTGGATGTCAGTTGCCTTTTTATTGGGGCAACTGGCAGGTTTAAAAGAGATGCTGTATGAAAAGCTCCCTCTAGCAAAGACAGGCATCTAGTAGGTTCTTAGGAAGGGTCAGGTTCCTTTCCCTTCCCAGGACTGGGAGCTGCTGGTACAAGGTCAGGGTCAGAAGACTGAGTTTATGTCCTATGTTTGCCACTTACATAAATAGACCTGTCTCCTTCCCAAGCCTCAGTTTCTCCCAGCTGCCAAATGGAAGAGTGGACTAACTTGGAAGTGGACTAACTTCCTAACATGGAAGCTGGACTCAGTGACATGTTAGATACCTTCTACTTTTTGCATTCTGTGGTTCTAAGTGTTCTTGCCAATACCTCAAATATTACCCAGTATTTGAGACAACCAGTAGAGTTGTGAATTGGGAGTTATAAAATAGGGAGACACTGGAGGCAAGACATCAGGATACAGTGTGACCATTTCTCCTACTCAGAGTCTAGTAATCACTCTGTAGTCTTTGGTAGGAATAGCAGATAACACTCCCATGTTAAATCCATTCACTGGTTAATGTCCTTCTGAAGCACTGGGTTAAGAAGGATTCTGAGGCTCCATCTGGGCTCAGTGGAAAAGCATGCCACCATTTATTAGCATCTACCGAGGGTAAGTGATTGGGGGGCGGTGGCACCTTAGTCTTGTACTTCATAACCACAGTCCACAGGATGAGATCCCAAATCCTGTCCAGCTTTTATCTCCTTATGACATTTAATGAGCTATTCTCTCTTGGCAAAATGTTCCCACTGTTCCCTTAGCCCAGACATCCTCCTTCCTGCTCTCCGTCCATCCAAAGCCAGCCTGGCCCTATTCCTCCAAAGTCCTGAAACACGATTTGCACCACTCAGGTGGTCCTTTATTTCTTGGTTCATGTTGTCAATTACCTTTATGTGTAGCTGTCTCGCCTAACTTGGCTGTGAAATGCTGAGACAAGAGTCAAAAGCCAACCCAGGCAGGCTGGGGGGAGGAAGACGAGGAAGATGGAGGCTGAGGCCTGAGAATGGCTGGCAGAAGACCAGCAACGTGTTTGCAGAGTGGTTGTAGGGTCAGAAATGCAGGCAAACAAAGACACTGACGAGGGCATCACCTAGGAACCACATGCGTCTCACTCTAGCAGCAGCCGTGCATGGGAATGAGAAGGAAAGAGAGGTCAAACCTGGGCAAAGCTAAGTCAAAAGCCAGAGGCTGTCAGCCTCTTCCCCCTATCACATATAATTATTTGCCTGGCTAATTCCTACCTACTTTCCCTGTCTTCCCTGAATTTGGTAAATGCCTCTGCTCTGCATTCCCATGTCACCTATACCTCCTCCAGCTGTGTGCCTGTGTACCTTGTATATGTACAGTTTAAAGACACATAACACAAGGGACAACTGTTTACCTACCGCCCACTTAAGAAACAGTATTGGCAGCAACTTAGAAATCTCTGTGTGCTGCTCCTTACCCACAAAGGTAACCCATTATCCTGAACCTTGTTAATAATTTCCTTGCCATCAAGCTCAACTATGTACTTAGTTTTACCTGGTTTTAAATGCTGTATAAATGGAAGTATATTGTCTGCATTCTTCAACTTGCTTCTTGCTTCATTTATTTTCATCACCATTGTGCTCCATTGTATAAATGTACAGACATTTATTTATGCATTCTCCTGGTGGTCCACAGTCTGGTTGTTTTCAGGATTATGAATAGTGCTCCTTCGAATATTCTTATACATGTCTCTCGGCACCCAAGAGAGAGCACCCCTCTGTGTATCTGCACATAGTGGAATTTCTGAGCCATAGGTTATAACACACATTCAACTCTCCTAGGGAGAGTGAAACTCTTCCAAAGTGAGAATCCCATGTTCCGGTCCCACCAGAACAGATGAGCACTCATGTTGCTTTACAATCTTGCCAACATTTGGCATCGTTCATAGATGGGTGTGAAATTCACCCTCACTGTAGTTTTAATTTGCATTTCCCTGAGTACCAGTGAGATGGAGCCTTTTTCCTATTTATGGGCCCAAAACACCAGCCTGTGAGAGGAGACCCATGGTCACCTTGCTCTCCTTAAGGAATCTCAAGAGCCTAAACAGGGCCTGGCACATGATAGATACTCAATAAGTTGCATGAATGAAGGATTGAGAGTTGAGCCTTAGTTCTGAGTCACCCCCTTGTGCACTTTCCTTGGTGCTCTCCCAGGTTTCCAAAGGCAGATATTTCACTATTTTCAAGCGTAAGGAAACATTTTTTTAAAGTCTGACAATGCTTATTCTTCTATCAGACTCCACAGAAAAACACTCCCTGGGGATCCAGTTTCCCAAGCCCTATTCTTACAATAAAACACTGCCGAAAGGTCTTTTGGACAGAATTGCTGCTTGGGAAAAAAAAAAAAAAAAATGATGCTTTTTCTTGGAAGATGTCCCTGAAGGGGTCTGATTTTGGGTCAGCCGTAAGAAGCCCTTGAAGCAGTTTCCCTGTTTGAAAGGGATCCTTCAGAACTATCAGAAGGCAGCAGGAGGATTCATCCGGCAGGAATCCAAGAAGAGACCAGCTGGGCTGGAATGTCTGGAAACTTTTCATGAAGAAAAGTTCAAAGGCTGTTTTGCAGGAACTTGAGATTTGCTGAAATAGCTGTTTACCTATAGGAAACCCAGGGGCAGCCATGGTGCCAAACTCAGCAAACCAGCCCATCATAGACAGGGGCCCCAGCTTTCCTTGGACCCTAATGCTCTGACTCTAAAGACTGGGACCGTGGTAGTTCATTTCCTTATGGGAAATTCCAGGAGGATCGCTTAGCAAACACGTGGTCATTGAGATTAGAAGCCCTCTTTCAGTCATTCCAAACAAGGTGAACTTATACATGGTTACCTTAAAACTCATAGCAGCCAACAGCCCTGATTACTATTGTCCAGATGCAGGCTAGGGTGGACTCAAGACAGAATGGAAGAAAAGGAATAAGACAGGCCTGGTTCTACCTGGGGTTGGGGAAGTGAAGCCAGGAGAAGGGTGGTCTCCAAGGATGTGGCTGACTCCTACTGTTTACGAATTTCTGTGTTGTGTTCCTCTACATCTCCCAGCCTTTTTTTTTTTTTTTTTTTTTTTTTTTTTTGTGGTACGCGGGCCTCTCACTGTTGTGGCCTCTCCCGTTGCGGAGCACAGGCTCCGGACGCGCAGGCTCAGTGGCCATGACTCACGGGCCCAGCCGCTCCGTGGCATGCGGGATCTTCCCGGACCGGGGCACGAACCTGCGTCCCCTGCATCGGCAGGCAGACTCTCAACCACTGCCACACCAAGGAAGCCCCTCCCAGCCTTCTTTGAAGTCGGGAGGGATTGTGTGAGCAGCTCAGGCCTGTCACTTTCAGGCCCACGTGGGTAAGTATCCAGTGTGGGAAACCCATGAACATTTCTACTGCTTCTCCTCCCAATCCGCTGGATGTTTACGCCAAGATGACCTTGAAGTTCAAAGATGGGGAACCCCCAAGAAAAGCAACCTGAGTCCTCAGTTACCACTTGGAGAAGAGCTGCCCAGGAGAGCCCCCCAACATTTAGAGAACTGTGAAGTGAGTGAGAAATAAACTCGTTCCGGTTTCAGCCTTTGGGGTTTGGGGGCTGCTGTTGCAGACTGTGATCATTTCCCTGATTCATACAAGCTGCCAGCATGTGGAGAGGCAAAGTGACCAGAGAGGCTTGGGCCCTGCAGCATGGATAAACAGGGGTTCAATCTATCAGGTGAGACTTTGCAGCAGAAGCAGAGAAGGCATGGGGAGAGATTGTCCAGGTCCAGATGATGAGTCCATTCAGAGCAGGTCCCCACTAGGGACTGAAGATACAGAGAGATTTAGTCCCCAGTGGGGAGAGAGGGAGCTGCCAGGGGTAGGCAGGTATTAGGACTCCTGCAAAACAGGCTGTAGGAGAGAGTCTGGTTCCAGTTCAGAACCAGAGCAGCAGTCAGAAAACCAAGGGAGAAGCCAGCAGGCTGGAAAAGGAGAAGCCAGGGGCTTGGAGACCATTCATGACTCAGGGTTCCTCCGACACAGCCCCATGGCAGCTCCACAGATCCTAGTGTGAGCCAGGGGGAGGCGCGGCTGCACCCACACTGCCAGCCCTGGTCAGGTGACACAGTCTAGCAGGGCTGACCCTCACAGCTTCCCCATGCATGAAGCTGAGAAGGCTAGTTCCAGCCCAGGCGTTTCTATAGAATCAAGACTACAGAAGCCCCAAGCTCTGAGACAGAAGTATTGGCCACGTTCCAAATCAGGGTCCCATTGACACGTGTGCTCTCTACTCTAATTGCATCTTTTGTTTTGAACTAAGATCTCTGGCTCCATTACCATCACTGATACTGTTAGAGAATAATAATGAGCTTGAATGTCACAGGGACTCAGGGAACAATTTTCTGAAATCCAAACAAAACCCTTCCCGTCCCTAGTGTGAGAGTCATTTTTATCAGATAACTCAGCCCATCCATTTACTCAGGAGTTTTCAGAGCCGTCTCTGGTGGGTTAAGCCCCTCTGAATTGCTGTGAGCGCCTTCTCCTGTGGATGTATTCAGAAAAGCTCACTCTACCCAGCTGCTATTCAAAGCTGATCCCCAGGACTGTTTAATTTATACTTTGCTATATGAAAATGAACTACTGACTCATTTAATGTGTTTCCTTTTTTATGTCTTTAATCAGTGGCTGTTTCTTTCCTCTCTCAGAAGCTTAATCTAATCAGAAACAACCCCTATTCCCCATATGAACAGTTCGTTAGCATGTTCCAATCAAATTCAAATTGACTGTCCGTACCAGATGCCCCTCCCCCACACACACACCAAAAGGGTGACACTGGTCCAAAGGATAAGCCAGGAGGATAAGTTAGGAGGGTCCTTTCTGAAATGCAGGGCACTCAGAATCACTAGAGGAAAGTATAATACAATCTGTCACCTCCCAGCACGGTGGAGCCAGATGACAGGTGACCCATGTGTCACGGGGAAGTTTGGCAGACCCTGGGTGCAAACATTAGAGGAAAAGCTGTGTGTCTGGCCCAAGCATCACACCCACATTCGTCTCAGAGGAACGCTCGAGGTTATCGTTCAGATGATAAAACGAATCTGAGATGCTGAACATTTTCTCACTCAGAAGTATTTGTTTTAAAGAGTTTTCCTCTTACTCCACTGGAATTCAGATTAAGAAAGCTAGTGTGCTGGGTCTTCACTTAAAGAGATTTGCCCTTTTCATACACATCAAAATGAATTGTCAGCTTGGGTTTCATCTCTGATAGGTACCTACAGCAAACGCACATTAAAAATGGGATTTACAAAAGAGATCAGCATTGCAGTATAGCAGAACTGCAGGGGACCTAACAGATTACCTTTCATTTCCCACCTGAGGTTCAAGGTCACATGATAATATAGAAGCACAGTAGGAAATGTTTCCAAGACCTCTGCCTCTTGCGAGATGGGAGGACATTGTGGTTAGAGAACAGGGGTTAAACAGTCTTGGTGTCAAATCCTACATTTCCCATTTGCTAGATTGGTGACTTCAGACATTTCATTTCACTTTCTAATATTCAGTTTTCTTGTCTGTGCAATGTGTCACAAAAACAACACATTGCAAAAGTAGTTGTGAGGATCAAATGAGAGAATTTCAACACCTAGCCCAAGTTTAGAGCCCACTAAGTGTGAGGTATAACTATTATCAGTGTAAGATTCCATTGATGATAAGATTCACCACCGCTGTAATAAGAACTTTTCAGGGCAGGAGGAAACACCACATTCTGCTGAGCTCGAGATTTATATATCCACCTGCCTACATGTCACCTCCACGTGTGTATCTCTCAGGCATCGCAAGCTTACCTTGTCCAAAACCAAGTTCTTGATTTCCTTCCCTGCCTCCCCAGCTGTCCCTTCGTCTTCCCCTCATCCATCTAATAGCCCACGCCTGAAACCTACATAAATGATTATGTAACTCATCCATAATTATGTTCTCTTCCTCCTCCTTCACAGCCAGTAATGCATCAGCAAATACAGTCAGTTCTACCTCCTAAATATAGCTTAAATTTAATCACATCTCTCAATATGCACAGACAACATTCTGGTCCAATTATTTTTGTGTGGACAACTCTATCAATAGCCTTTTTTTTTTTTAAATCAGGAATGTACAAATGTCCTTATTCAAAAATACAAAGTAAATTATCTGTAGGCATGGACAATGACAGCAGTAAACCATTCTATGTTGTCAACTGAAACCAGTAACTGATGGTTATAGTGATTTTCTTTTTTTTTTTTTGCAGTACGTGGGCCTCTCACTGTTGTGGCCTCTCCCGTCGCGGAGCACAGGCTCCGGACGCACAGGCTCAGCGGCCATGGCTCACGGGCCCAGCTGCTCCGCGGCACATGGGATCTTCCCGGACCGGGGCACGAACCCGTGTCCCCTGCATCGGCAGGCGGACTCTCAACCACTGTGCCACCAGGGAAGCCCTTATAGCGATTTTCTTAAACATCAGCCAGCCTTTTCTTCAGTCATCTCCTTCAGCTGACCTCTCTTATTAAAGTTACTGGTGAGGAACGCTGCCTTGAGCTTCCTTTCACAGCTCATTCATGATGGTAAAGCACTATTCTAGGAATTAGGACATGCCACCTCGCATCCCACCTCGCATCCCACCTCCCATCCCACCCATTCCAGGATCCTTCTCTTCTTTAGGAATTTCTGTGACTACGACTTCTGCTGTAGTTAACAGAGAGGCCACTCCAGCAGCATCCAGTAATGCACTTCTTACAACCTTAGTTGGATCGGTGATTCCTTTTTCCACCATATTCACATCTCCAAGCATAGCGTCATAAGCAACTTCTGAAGAACTCTGCAAAATTTTCTCAACTTCAACACCTGCATTCTTAGCAGTGGTCATTGCAGGAATTTTGAGTGTTTTAAAAATAATTTCTATACTAATTTTTTGATCTTCATTAGCTGGAGTTTTGAATCCAAGGCTGGAAGGCACTGAAGCAGGGCACAGCCCCCTCCCAAAACAATGCCTTCTTCAACAGCAGCTCATGTAGCATTAAGGGCATCTGTAACTCTGTCTTTCTTTTCATTCACTTCAACGTCACTTGTCCCACCAACATTTAGCACAGCAACACCATCTGAGAGTTTTGCCAGACGTTCATTCAGTTTTACCTTTTCATATTCACTAGCTGTAATATCTAACTGCTCGATGATTTCTTGAATACGCTTTTCAATTTGAGCCTTGTCACCTTTTCCTTTCAAGAGCATGGCATCATCTTTGGTCACAATGATCTCTCCAACTTTTCCTAAGTCATGAGGCTGAACATCTTCACGATTTAGAGTTAGCCCTTCTTCTCCAAAAACTGTACCACCAGTAGCAATAGCCATGTCTTTAAGCTGGTTCTTTCTGTTGTCACCAAGACCTGGAGCTTTGACTGCTACAACCTGAAGACCAACTTTCAGCCTATTCAAAACGAGTGTACTTAGAGCTTTTCCATCCACATCTTCAGCAATTATGACGAAGGGCTTATGGTGAGCACTGGCAATTTCAAGAGCAGGAACAATGGACTGGACACCGAAATTTTCTTTTCACTCAACAGAACATAGGCATCTTGGAATTCACATTTCTGACCTTTTGATGTATTAATAAAGTATGCAGAGATATACCCTCTATCGAACTTCATGCCTTCAATAATTTCTAATTTGTCATTCAGTGTTTTTCCATCCTTTACTGTGATAACGCACTTTCTTCCAACCTTTTTCATCGCATCAGAAATGATGGTGCCAATTACTTTGTCTCCATTTGTAGAGATCGTAGTAACCTGGGCTATCTCTTCTGGGGTTGCCACAGGTTTAAACTGCTTCTTAAGTTCAGCAATTATAGCATCAACAGCTAACATCACACCTCTCCTGATTTCCACTGGATTAGCACCTTTGCTAATCTTCTCGAAGCCTTCCTCGGCGATAGAGCGTGCCAGTACAGTAGCAGTAGTGGTGCCATCCCCAGCCTCTTCGTTTGTGTTATTGGCAACACCTTGAACAAGTTTAGCGCCAATATTTTTATATTTATCTTTTAAGTCAATGGACGTTGCAACAGTCACACCATCTTTTGTCACTTTGGGACTTCCCCAACTCTGTTCACTAATCACTGTCCTTCCCTTTGGCTCCATAGTAACGGCTACAGCATCAGCTAAAAGGTCTACACCTTGAAGCATTAAGGCTCGGGCATCCACACCAAATTTTACATCTTTGGCATAAGCCCGAGTGAGATGAGAAGCCAGTGCCCTGGACACTGGCCTCATCTGGTGAAGGACTGTGGGTAATCGAAGCATTTTTGTGGGGTGGTGGCACGGCTTGCGGGCGACAAGACAGGCCGTCAGCAGCGAGTGAGGGACAGACTGCAGGGCACACACAGCAATGAGCCCGTGTCCCCTCCCTCCTCCTATCAATAGCCTTCTAATAAGTTTTTTTGCTTGTTTGCGAGTTTGTTGCTGTCCAATCCATCTTCTAAAATTATAAATCAGATCATGTCCCTTCTCTGCTTTAATTCAATTCAACCATTATTTATTTAGTATTTCCTTCCTTTGTGCTGGGAGCTATAATATGTGCTGGGGGCTGTAATATGAGATGGGAATTTTGTCACTGAACGAAACCTACAAAGCCCATGAGTTTTTGGAACTTACATTCTGTGTTTTTCATTGTGTCTCTCTGACCCCGAAAATTCATATGTTGAAGCCTTATCACCAGCCCCCCACCATGTGACTGTATTGGAGATAGAGCCTCTAAAGATGTGATGAAGGTCAAATAAAGTTGTAAGGGCTGAATCCTGATCAGACACAACTGGTGTCCTTATAAGAAGAGGAAGGGACCGTAGAGCTCTCTCTCTACCATGTAGGGCACAGCAGGATGGTGGCTGTCTGGAAGCCAGGAAGAGAGCTCTCACCAGAATCTGACCATGCTGGTTCCCTGATCTCAGACTTTCAGCCTTCAGAATTGTGAGAAAATAAACTTCTGTTGTTTAAGCCATCCAGTCTATGGTATTTTGTTATGGCAGCCGGAATGAACTAATACAGCACTCATTACAATTTGTAACTATACATCTATTCTTTGTTCCCTTTTATCAGCTGTCTGTCCCGTTATACCGTCAGCTCCAAGAGGGAAGGGGCTGTGTTTACTTTTTAAACATTGTATGCCAAATATTAAGCATGTAATTTTTTTTTTTTTGCGGTATGTGGGCCTCTCACTGTTGTGGCCTCTCCCGTTGCGAAGCACAGGCTCCAGACACGCAGGCCCAGCAGCCATGGCTCACGGGCCTAGCCGCTCCGCGGCATGTGGGATCTTCCCGGACCGGGGCACGAACCCGTGTCCCCTGCATCGGCAGGCATCGGACTCTCAACCACTGCGCCACCAGGGAAGCCCAAGCATGTAATTTTAAGCATTACATGCTCAATGTTAAACATCGTATGCCCAATGTCACCTATGGCAGGCGCCTACCAAATAACGTCAAATGAATGAAATTGCATTAAATGTACATATAAAATTATAAGTTAAGTGATCATGTCCTGGTTTGCCCATGACAACATTGGTTCATGCCTGCTGGTCTAGTGTAACACTTAGTGGTATCCTCTTTTACTTTCAAAAGTGTTCTGATTTGGATAATAAATTGTAATTTATTTATATATTTATTATTTATCTATATGTGCCAAATTTATTAGGCACAACCTGATTTTAGAAACACTGAAACCCAAGATAAGCATCTGCCTTGAAATCATAGTATTACTAATATTTTCTCTCCCCTATGCCATGATTTCTTTATAGGACTACCAATTCTAAGGCAGTGAAAATGACACACACCATCAAGACCTTCACTCACTGAGGAGCAGCATTTGAAGTAGGCATAATGAATAAAGCCAGACACACTGCATGGAGTGTGGCCAGCACTAAGCAAGGAAAGAGGTCCCGTTCCTTAGACTATCCAAAACTAGAGAGAGAGCCCAGACACAGAGAGAGACAGGACCTCGGGGAATAAATGTCTCCTGGGGGTGTTACTGGGGGTAACTCTCTTCAGGGCTGACTTTATGTGCAGGTAAGCCCGCTTGATGGAAAAACTTGTGTGTAGGGATAATTTCTGTAAACCATCGTTGGTAAGCACTGGGAAATTTTACTCATCAGGATCTTGCCCCTTGCATTGCTTTACAAAGTGAAGAGCATTTGCAATGGGAGTAGATGTCTCTTAATTCCCCTTCTGCAATTTCAGATTTGTGAGTATGAGGATTTTTCAAAAGAAAACCACAACACTGTTTGGATGGTGATCATGCTGATACAGATGCTGATGCTGAAGAGGATGAGGGGGAGGAGGAAGAAGAGGAGGAAGAGAGGAGGAGGGGGAGGAGAGGGAGAGGAAGGGGAGGAGGAGGAGGAAGAGGAAGGGGAGGAGGAGGGGGAGGAGGAAGAGAGGGGGAGGGGGAGGGGAGTGAGAGGAAGGGGAGGAGGAGGGGGAGGAGGAAGAGAGGGGGAGGGGGAGGGGAGTGGGAGGAAGGGGAGGAGAAAGAGGAGGAGGCGGGGGAGAAGGAAGGGGGGGCAGTCCCTGCTCAGTTTCTATCATTCTGAGGAGCTGATTCTGGCCTTGCCTGGTGGTCCCTTCATGGAAAATTGGAAACACGATGTAATGGTGGCAAAGAAGTTACCTTCCAAGGGCACAATACAAAGCAGCAGGCAGACTCAATTAAAGAAAGACAAAATACAAAACAAAAAAAGAATAAGAAAAGGAGTGAGAAACTGACTCTCTGGAGCTTTAACATCCATTGCTGGCTCCCAGGTTTTTTACGCTTTTGCTCTTGCTTTTTTCCCCAAATCAGGAAATTATACATTGAGACATTACTATTATCTAATCCACAGCCTATAATCAAATTCCATTAATGGTCCCAATAATGGCCTTTATAGCTATTTTCCACCTTGGTCCCAACTTTTCAACAAGGTAAAATTTTCTTCAGCTTGGCTCTCAAACCCCTTTATCGATTGTTACCTCTTCTCTGAAGCTTATTAATCTTACTTTGCTATGGCTCTCTCATTGAACACAATTAAAGAAACGTAAGTGTGAAGACCCTTCCAGAATAAAATTGTCCATGGGTCCTCTCCTTCTGCTCCCCACCATTTCTAGGTAATTGCTTCATTATGTACTTTTTTAATTGCTTTGTACTTTAGGGATTAATTTTGCACTTATCTTTACTAACCGTAAAACTTTTACAACGTACTGTTTAAGCTGTGTCTGTTCTGCGGCTGCTCTGTAATTGCAGTCACTGCGTGGCTGGTAAGCTAAAGATAATGTGCTATGGCAAAGAGCCTTCCTCTCAATGTTTTCAGATACCTTCTGGCTACCCAGCATGGCAGAATAATTGGTTCTGGGCTGCTTGGGGCGCTAAGCTCCCCTCCCATATGGAGATCGCAAGCAGAGAAGACCCCAATCCTGGAAGTTTAGGCTTCGTAGGCCCCAGGATGCTCAGACCTCAAGGGCCCTGGGAATTTCAGGCCCCACGGTCCCAGGAGGCCACGCCTAGTGGCACACATTCCAACAGAGGAGGGCTGGCTACAGCTGACCACCTAGAAAGACAATGTCAACTCCTCTCTCAAGGTCAAGTCCATATTTTCCCAGGGCCCTTGCACTTGGCCTGTGCCTGAGAGCAGTTTTCAAGGAATCCCTCTCCCTCCATTCTTGGTCAAATAAAATCTCTAAACTCCTTGCCCCCTCAATCCTTCCTTTGAAATCTGTATTCTATCACCACCCCTTGACCCCAACTGTCCCCTCAAAGGCTTCTTCCACTTGCATCTGGATGCCCTTTCTCCACTCATATTCTCACAGTACAGGGTTTTAGAGGCTCAGGCATCAGACAGAACCGTGTTCAAATCCCAGCTCCACCAAACTCTTTCTATGTGGGACCTGGGCAACTGACTCAACCTCTCTGAGCCTTAGTCTTCTCGTCTGTAAAATGAGGATAATAATTCTAGCCTCTTGGGGTTCTCAGGACGAAATGACATACAGCATAAAACTCACCAGGATGTAAGCTCTAAGAGGGTACAATGTAGACAATCCTGTTCATCACTCTATGCCCAGCGCTCAGCACACTGTCTAGTATTAAATAAATAAAAGCACCAAGCACAAAGTAAACAATGAATAAATGGTACCTATTATCATTAGTGGTCATCTTACCATGACTAGTGCAATCCTGAAATGCTTCCCATGACACCTGTGATTTTCCACCAACCCAGCTCTTATCTTTCTAGTCAATTCTTCTCTGTAACTATGGGCATCACGCTGCCACCTGCCCCATTTCCTATGCCCATGCTCAATTCTAAAACCTCTTTCTAGTTCAGACTTTCATCCTCTCTGGGCTCCTCCATCCTCTTACCTTCAGTGGGCACACAGAGGGCACCTGATCCCCTGTCTCACCTCCAAATCTTCTCTTTACCTTTAGTTCTGGCTTCTTGCTGAAGTCAAGATCCGGGTATTACATTTCTCCCCTAATGCCAAGTGCAGAACACAAGCAGCATAATAAATGTTCACTGTGTAAATAAATAGATGGACGAATAATGCGAGCTTTCTGGTTATTTCCATTGTTATTTCTAATATCAAACTTGCCCCATTTTTCCCCACAAACCAACTCTCTACACCAAAGACCCCTTTCTTAGTCAATGGTACCCCCAAATCTCTCAGCATCTGGGCTTGAAATCTCAATGCCATCTTTGTCAAACTTTAATAACTCATTTATAAGGACCATGAAAGGCTACATCTTGACCTCCAATGAGCACTCAGACCACTATGAGCATCTCACACAGTGCTAAGGGAACACATGGACAATGCCTTAGCAAAAGTTTTGAGTCAGGCTTCCCTGGTGGCACAGTAGTTGAGAGTCCACCTGCCGATGCAGGGGACGCGGGTTCGTGCCCCGGTCCGGGAAGATCTCACATGCCACAGAGCAGCTGGGCCCGTGAGCCATGGCTGCTGAGCCTGCGTGTCTGGAGCCTCAGCTCCGCGACAGGAGAGGCCACAACAGTCAGAGGCCCACGTACCAAAAAAAAAAAAAAAAGTTTTGAGTCACTGGGAAAATGCCCTTAGGAAAAACAAAAGCCTGCAACCTTGAAACCTGTGTCTCATGTCTTGAAATCCTTGGCCTCAGAAGACGGCATAGATGAATAGTTACTCCACTGTACAGCTTGCAGCCTCCTGTAGGCTTTATTTACCCCATGACAGCAGCTGAAGGACAATGCCACGGCAGATCCCAGTTCACGAAAGAATGATACAAAGTGATGGCAGCCCACGACACCCTCCACCCCAGGCCCCCCTCCACCCCCGAAGGACGTGTTGCCCTAAGCTCGCGGGTTATTCTGAACTCTAGCTCCAGCTGGCTTGGACCAACCATAACATTTAGAAGCAACAGAAACTAAAATCCAATTTAAGGTGTTTAATTTTCTCTATCTCCAGGGACAGGGGGTGGGTCAGAGAATCTGCTTGTATGCTTTCTATGAGATGTTGCTTCTGGTGGTCTCCTGAGACCTTTCCAGTTGAGAGAGAACACTGGTGCCCACACCCCTTCTCTTCCTTTTCACGTCTCTGTCACTGTGCTGGCAGAGACTAGTTGATGTACCTAAAATCGTGGTATTTTAATTAGTGTCCTTGTTCTCACCCAAGGCTGGGTGAGAACAACCATGATGTCAGCAATGAGCTTACTCAGTCTTCTAAGCCCAAGGCCTCTGGGGAGGACCCTGTGGTCCCTCGGGTGCTTCAGTATCCTGCAGGCTTGACAAGCACACATACACTTGCTTGGGCCTCTTTCACTAGTAATTTTAGCAAAGTCTCTAGCCCTTTAACCCTAGATATATTTTGTAAAAGTTTCAAATAATGGCGATGCCTGTTCTGGGCAGTTGCTATATCCCCTACTTTGCTTTCTCTTCCTCCTCTGTGTCTCTGGCTCCCTGAACCCAGGTTTCTGACCTCCTGTTACCAGCTCTTCTCATTTGGCAGTTCTTCAATCTATCTCCTTTCTGACACTCTGGACTCTGGCTTTCAGCTCAGCTCTTGTCTCTGTCACCCTCTCCAGTTTTGATGTCTCCTGCGACCTCAGGTGAAGATACTGCGTGGTACTGTCTGAACCAGGCCCCATCTCCCATGAGGGATTTGGGCTGAATCCTCAAGCACTGAAACGGTACTGTGGTCCTTTTCCAAAGTGATGCTGACCCAGGTTAGCTCCTGAAATTAAACTTTATGCCATGGACAATTTTAAACCCTGAAGGCAGAGGTGGGTGAGCATCGTGACACAGTGATAAGGTATGAACCTTGAAACCGCTCAGGCTGGTTTTTATCTTGAGTGATTTGGGGAGGCATTTTATCCTATTACTGCCAGCTTCCTAACTTACAAAATGGGGATAACAACACGGACCTCATGGGACTTACATAAAAATTAACGAGATAGGGCTTCCCTGGTGGCGCAGTGGTTAAGAGTCCACCTGCCGATGCAGGGGACACAGGTTTGTGCCCCGGTCCGGGAGGATCCCACATGCCGCAGAGCAGCTGGGCCCGTGAGCCATGGCCGCTGAGCCTGCGCGTCCGGAGCCTGTGCTCCACAACGGGAGAGGCCACAACAGTGAGAGGCCCGCGTACCGCAAAAAAAAAAAAAAAAAATTAACGAGATAATATAAACAAAGTGATGTGTCAATAGCATTCAATAAATGGAAGTTCATCCTCTCATTATTGTTATGATTAATAATATTATCATCATCTTCCAGACTTGTGGCCTAATACCGCTACCAACTGTGGAGCATGTATCTGCTTTATGAAATAATAATCTTCTTTTGTTGCCCAAGAGTTGATGCCACTAAACCGACTCTTAGACATTTCAGACCTAGAAAGGCCAATGTTAGTAACCAAGGAAATGTCTGCCTGGACTCTCCCAGTAATAGGTCATCCACCATAAGTTCACTTTTTCCTTTTACTTAAGTCACTGATGAAAATGTTGGACAAGCCAGGATGAACAAAGAGCTCACTGAAGGCCACCCGCTGGATTGCCAATGACCACTCTTTTTCTCCATCTGATGGTTCTACCTTGTCTGTCACTGGCCCTCTGTTTTAGCCCCAGGTTACAGATCCCAGCCTTAGAGTTCAGCCATAGTCATGTTCTTTCTCAGCTGTCACTTTGCACGTGTCACCTCAACTCTCTGGAACACCTGTCCTCCTCTTCCCATCTGAATAACACACCTTCATTGCTTAGGCCCAGCCTAAATGCTGTCTCCTTTGTGAAGCCTCACCCAGCTCCCAGGGGTAGAGGGGTCACTCCCTCTTGGGTGCTACTGTAAAGCACACAGCATCTTTCATCCTTGCCATTTTGATCCTGAGCACTGGGTTATGCCTTACTTAGTGCTTCAATCCAAATTATATTCACAAGGATAAATTTTCATCCAGGAAGTATTTTCTGGAATAAATGTCATTAAGGGACTTTAATTCTCTTGGTCAATTTTCTATATAATGTAATTAAAATATATTTCCTTTTATGCTAATTTTCTATTTTATTTTACTAGACTTATTTTCATGGGGTTAATACTTTTTGCATTGATTTTACAACTAAGATATGACTTACCTATCAGTAATTTTTAAATCTACATCTTTTTTACAATTATGGCCTCCATCACAGAGTTTTCTTTTGTGGTCATGATTTCAACCAATCTTAGTTTTCCTGAATCAAATTTTGCAGGTGTAAATTATATTACTAGTCATTTCTTCAATCAATTTTTTAGCTTTTAAAATTTTTACTGTGTTCATTTTTGTTTGTTGCTTTAGTTCGTGTTGATCTTTACTACTACTCATAATTTGGAAAAAGAATAATAGTTTGCATTTTTTGTTTTTTTTAATTTTTTTTTTAGAACTCTCACAAGAAGTAGTGTCAGCAGTTTCTCTGAGTTTTATACTTACTACAGTCGCCATTGGTAGATCAAAAAACACAGAAGTCCTTAAAGTCACAATAGAGGAAGGGGTCAAAACATCCTGTTTAAGCTCATGACATTTTCTATAATCTGTTAGATTAGTATTGACACTTAGAAGATGGGGAGGTGGTTGTCTCTCCCGCTATACTGAGGGCCACTCAAAGACAGGGTCTATGTCATTCACCTCCAGTTTCCCAGCACCTGGCAAGAATGAATGAATGAATACACACATAAATGAATCCACAAGGAGATCATGAGAAATCTGATCTGATTTCTTACTGAAAGCCACTACACTATGCCTATCTATAAAAGGCATAATGGTTTCTGAAGCCACTCTTCCTGGGTTGAAATCTCAGCTTTACCATTTTCTTTTAACATCTTTATTGGAGTATAATTGCTTTACAATGGTGTGTTAGTTTCTGCTTTATAACAAAGTGAATCAGCTATACATCAGTATACATATATCCCCATATCTCCTCCCTCTTGCGTCTCCCTCCCACCCTCCTTATCCCACCCCTCTACGTGGACACAAAGCACCGAGCTGATCTCCCTGTGTTATGAAGCTGCTTCCGACTAGCTATCTATTTTACATTTGGTAGTGTATATATGTCCTACCATTTTCCTAGGGCAAGTTATATCACTTCTCTGTGCTTCAGTATACCCTCCTGGAAGTGGGGGTAATAAAAGATTCTACACCACAAGGTTGCTGCAAGGATTAAGGGAGTTAATACATGTAAAGCACTTAGGACAGTAGCTCACATATAATTACTGCTACACTACAATTAACTATTAGTATTTCGGTCATAAATCTCATCTCTTTCTAGTAATACCGAGGGGTGGTCATGTTCATGTCCTATTATAGGGAGCTCATGATTCCATTAGGCATCCCTTCCTTTTTATGATTCCAATATTTGTTTCTCATATTGAATTGATAACTACATCCATTACAGCTTCCACCCCACTGTTCATGGCTCTAACCTTCTGAGATATACAGAATAAATTCTCTTACACTTGACTGGCCTTCAAATTTGAAACCTGTTCATTGAGCACATACTAGGTTCCAAGCATCAGTGTGAAAATTAAGTAGCCATAAGTCTTGACATTAAGTATTTTAAAGTCTAGATAGGAAGGAAGTGGGAAAGGTGATATTTCTGTCTCTCACAGATCTTCTCTTCCTTTGAATCCAAGATCTCCATGATACACAGTTGGCAAGCCAGAATCCAACTTACAAACATTTTTAAGTTTGAACTTACAAACAATATAAAGGCTACATAATTAAAATTGTGTGATATTAGTATATGAATACACTAACAGATTAATGGAACTAGAATCGAAAATCCAGAAACAGACCCAAATATGTATGGCAATTTAGTCTATGATAAAGGTAGTATTGCAAACCAGCGAGGAAAAGATGTAATTTTAAATAGAAGGTGTTAGGATAACTGGATGGCCATATAGGAAAATAAGACATTGGGTCCATTCCTCACACCATACATCAGGATCATTTCTGAATGAATCAGAGATTAAAATGTAAAAAATACAACCATACAAGTATTAGAAAAAAACATAAGTAAATTTTTCTTTACCCTGATAGTGGGTAAACTTTACTCTGACTAAACTCTGGAAGCAAGAAGGAAAAAGACTTTTGCTTACATTAAAAAAAAAAGCAAAAACAAAAACTTGCATGGCAAAAAAACACCAGAAGAAAAATCAAAAGACAAGTAACAAAAAACAAGTAACACACTGAGAGAAAATATTTGCAATGTATATGATAGGTAAAGTATTACCATCCCTAACGTGTAAAGAGACTCTAAAAATAAAGATTAACAATCCTGCAGGAAAATGGGCCAAAGATATGAAAAGCTCATGGAAAAAAGAAATGCAAATGGCCTTAATCATGTGAAAAGCTGTTCAACCTAGGTCTTAATAAGCGAAATGCTTAAAATTAAAACTACTCTGAAAGCCACTTCTCATCTGTCAGATTGGCAACACCCCAAATATTCCACAACATACTTTGTTAGTTGACTGTGAGGAAACAGGCACCTTCATCATTCCTGGTGGGAAAAACACTACCCCTCTGGAAGGATATTTGATGATGTCTAGCAAAATTACACATGCATTTGCCCTTTGACCTCACAATTTCACTTTCAGGAACCTATTCAAACAATAATCCAGAAAAATATGAAAAACTGTATGCACAAGACAATTCATTGTAGCACTATGCCCTCAACAAGAAACTGGTAGAATAAACCATGGAATGTGCATGCATTGGAATACCATGCAGCTATGAAAAAAACAATAAGGAATACCCCTATATACTATTATAAAGTAGTCTTCAGAAAAAAATTTATATAATAAAAAACCAAAATAGTGAAAAGTGTGCATAGCATACTACCATTTATCTAAGAAAGAGGAGATGTAAATGTATACATATTCCCTTTTATTTTTTTAAAGTGTAAAGTAAAGCAAAATGTTTATGTTAGAGGTAGCAATGAAACAGGATAAAGAGACAGCAAGACATTAAGTACCTTGTGATAAAAGTACGCGCATACTGCCTATTAAATATTCTTGCTACAAAATCGAACCTACATCTCTAGGTCTAACTAGCAATGTAGAAGAAATATATGGAACAGAAGGACATGTTAGATGATATCAGGGGAATGCAATCAGGAAAATCTAGACTGTGGGAGTCTCCACAGGACAAAAAACCTGATCTCTTTAAAAATAAATTACAAGGAGAAAAAAGAGATGGAGAAAGAAGCCCAGTAGATTCATAGAGACTTGCAAGATATATTAATCAACTGGATCTTGATTCAAGAAACAATTGTAAAACAAAGTAAAAAAATGTTATGAGAGAATTGGGGAAATTTGAACACTGATTGAATATTTGGTGGTATTAAGGAATTCTTTTCAGTACTTTTAGGATGGAAATAGTATTGTGATCACGTTTCTTTTAAAAAGTTCTTCTCTATTTTAGATGCATAATGAAAATTTTTTTGATGATACAATGTCTGAGATTTGCTTCAAAATAACTGGAGTTGGGGAGGATTGGGTAGGGACAGAGATTAAAACCAAATTGTCCATGAGTTGATAATGTTGACACTGGGTGATGGATGCAAGGGGATATATGATACTATTCTCTCTATTTTTGGATATGTTTGAAGTTGTTCATAATAAAGAGGTTTTTTAAAAAATCCCATTTATGATAAAATACTTGGGATATGGAGTACAATATCCTAGATACTATATTACATGTTTTAGAGGACATTTGTACCTAAATTCTAAGGTTCTAAATTCCTTTCCTATATGAGGGACCACATCATGTGTAATACTTGGGCCCATGGAACCTAAAAGGGTCCCTGACCCCTGGCAGCTAAGTAAGCATGGGCCTATAATCTAGGTTTAGCCAATTGTATGCTCTAACACAGTACTTTGAATTTTGGTGACTGTCACCAAGCCCCAAGCAATGGGACTTGCTTATAGTAGGACTACAATACTCCTTACAAATTAAAGCATGCTTAAAAAAATAAAGCACTATATGAAATGTATGGTTGTATATTTATGCAACATATACATCTACATGTATAATAATAATAGATATGATCATGTTTAGTATAGAGCACTTTATAGATTACAAAGTACTTAAATTGATTTCTTGTTAACTTTGTTGCTAAAATAATGCTTTTGATAATAAGATAATAAACCATAGAATGAATTAACTTTTTTGGCCAATATAAACATTTTAAATTGTATAACACCATTAGGATAATAATATCTGGCTTGCCTATAGCACTTGATTGCTGCGTAAATTAAATAGGATAACCGTAGGGAAAGAGCTTTGAAAATACAGATGTCAAGAAGCTTACCACCTATGTTTTCTTCTAGGAGTTTTACGGTATCAGGTCTTACGCTCAGGACTTCAATCCATTTCGAGTTAATTTTTGTGTATGGTGTTAGATAATGGTCCAGTTTCATTATTTTGCATATGGCTGTCCAGTTTTTCCAATACTATTTATTGAAGAGATCATCTTTTTTCTGTTGTATATTCTTGGCTCATTAGTTGTAAATTAATTGACCATTTATGCATGAGTTTATTTCTGGGATCTCTATTCTGTTCCATTGATCTATGTGTCTGATTTTATGCCAATACCATACTGTTTTTTGGGGGTTTTTTTTGTGTGTGTGTGATATGCAGGCCTCTCACTGTTGTGGCCTCTCCGGTTGCGGAGCACAGGCTCCGGATGCTCAGGCTCAGTGGCCATGGCTCATGGGCCCAGCCGCTCCGCGGCATGTGGGATCTTCCCAGACCAGGGCACGAACCCGTGTCCCCTGCATCGGCAGGCGGACTCTCAACCACTGCGCCACCAGGGAAGCCCTACCATACTGTTTTGATTTACAATTTTTCTTAAGTGCTATTTTGGTTGCATTTCACATAATGTAATATGTAGTATATTTGTTATCATTCAGTTCAAAATATTTTCAAATTTCTAGTATAATTTCTTCTTTGATCTATGAGTTATTCAGAAATGTTTCACAATTTCCAAAAATATGGCTTCTGCCTATACTTTTTAGTTATGGATTTTTAATTTAATTCCATCGTGGTCGGATAACATGTTTTATATGATGTTACTCCTTTGAAATTGTTCAATTTTGTAGTTGTTAGATGCAGTGTTGTATGTATGCCCATTTGATTCAAACTATTAATTATGTTGGCCTATCAATTACTGGGAAAATTTATTAAAATCCTCAACTACATTAGTGGTGATGTTGATGTCTCCTTGAAATTCTATCCATTTTTACTTTATATAAATTAAAGCTGTGCAATTAGGCACATAAAAACTTATAACTGTTGAATATTCCTGATGGGCTTAACATATTATCATCTTGAAGAAATCTTCCTTATTTATCCTAAAGTATTTTGTAATGGTATTTCTTCTAATATTAACATAACTACAGCAACTTTCTTTTGATTGGTATTTACCTGTTATGACTTCTTCCATTCGTTTACATCTTAACTTTTCTGTATTATTATATTTCAGGCTTACATTGATAAATAGCCTACAGATAATTTTTAAAATCTAGTTTAAAAATGTTAGTCTTTTAATTTGGCCCATGTAAATTTATCATATTTACTGATATATTTGGATTTATTTCTACCATTTTATATGTTTTTTTCTTGTACCACCTTTTTATTTCTCTTTTTACCATTTTCATATTTCATTTTTCACCTCTACTACTTTGGAAGTTATATTTTTTATACATATGATTTTCATGGCCCCCCAAGAAATTTTAATATGGTTAATTTATCAGAATTTAAAGTCAACCAGAATCTTTTCCATCTTCATTAATAATATAAGCATTTTAGGGCACTTTATTTACAATCACCCCTCCCAACTTATTTGCAATTGTCATCATACACTGTAGTTTTAATTTGTTTTTATAACCTTGCAATACATTATTTACTATGAATATTTCTTTAGATTTACTCATATATGAGCTAATTATTCTTTTTTTATCTCAGATTTCCTTCTTGGCTCATTTTTCTTATACCTGAAGTATGTCTTTTAAAACTTATTTTATTGAGGATCTGTTAGTAGCAAACTCAGTTTTTGTGTTTCAGAAAATGGCTTTCTTCTTCCCTATTTTTGAAGGATTTTTTAAATTGAGTATACATATAAAAATTGATATTTTCTCTCAGCATATTGAAGATATTATTTCATGGTCTTCTGGATCCCATTATTGCCATTGGAAAATCCACTGTTATTCTAATTATCATTAAATTTTAGGTAGTCTGTCTTTTCTCCCTGACTGCTGTAAGATCTCCTTTGTCTTTGGCTTTCTGTGGTTCCACTATGATAATGTCTAAGTGTGAATATTTTTGTATTTATCCTGCTTTGGATAGGTTGACTTCCTGAATCTGAGGATAGGTGTCTTTCATCAGTATGGGAACATTTTCAGTCATTATATATTCAAATATCGCTTTTGTCTAATCCTATTTCTATCATCTCCATTTGGAATTCTAAGATATTAGACACTCTCTCTCATTTTTACATGTCTCTCAACCTCTTTCTTTCATATTTTTGTTTTTGTCTTCCTGGGGTAATGTTGAATAATTTCTTCAGCTCTATTTTCCAGTTTACTCAATTTTTTTCCCTTTAACAATATCCGACTAGCTGTTTAATCCATCCATTAAGCTTTCAATTCACATTTTTGTATTTCTCATGTTTGAAATTCTATCTTTATACTAATATGACTGGTCTTTTTATAGTCCCTTGCTTCTTTCTCATAATTTCAATCTCTTTTTATTTATTTAAATATATTATACAACTTATTTGATATCCTACTTCTGATAGATTCAATACTTGAAGACTTTGTAGATCAAATTTAGCTATCTAATGCTTTTGCTGGTGTTTGCTCTTGGTTCTTCTTTTTCCCTTGTCTGTTTCATGATTAAAAAAAAAAAAAAAAACTGAACTCACATTCCTTGGAACTCTAGCTGTGAGAAGTTTTGTGGCCTGGGTTAAAGGGGTCTTTCCCAGAGAGGATTCATGTACACTTTTGCAGATGCCTAAGAACTTCTAACAACTTTAAGTTAAATTCTCCTCTCGAGATTTTCTGAACCATGAAGTATTTTGATTTTGAATGATAGATCCAAGGGAGGGATTCACAGAAGAGAATTTTTCCTTTCTTCCTAGCACAAGATTGAGACAGGCAATTTTCACTCTAATGACGAAAATGTGGGTGGGAGTATTTCTAGCCCATCTTTATACACAGATAATGGGCCTTTGCAGTTCCAGCTTTATGGGAGATAAAGGGTAGGGAATATTTTACTAGATTCTTAATGCTGGTCAAGCCTTAGGCTTTGTATCCTGTCCTCTGTATACTCCATGAAACTGGGAAATCATAAACTTCAAATCATCACATTCTTCAAATATAATGGACACAGGCTTTCTCTGATTCCTACTTTCACTTAGGTTTTGGTGTCTGTATTGATTTCCTTGGGTTGTTATAATAAAACACAGCAAACTGGATCACCTAAAACTACAAAAAATGTATTCTCTCACAGTTCTGAAGGCTAGAAGTCTGAAATCAAGTATTTTTAGGCCATGCTGTCCCCAAAGCCTCTAGGGGAGGATCCTTCCTTGCCTCTTCCAGCTTCTGGTAGCCTCAGGCATTCTGTGGCTTGTGGCATCATAACTCCAATACCTGTCTCCATCTTCACATGATTATCTTCCCTCTGTGTCTGTCTGTGCCCAGATTTTCCTTCTCTTATAAGGACACTAGTTATATTGGATTAGGGCCCACCCTAATGCAGTATGACCTCATCTTAACCTGATTATATCTGCAAAGATCCTATTTCCAAATAAGATCATATTCACAGGTACAGGGGGTTAGAATTTCAACATATTTTAAAGGGGACTCAACTGAACAAATAACAGTTTCTAACAACTTCTTAATTCCTTGCCAGCTCTTGAATACTTTCTTATATATTCTAGTATTTTATAGCCATCATCTGTATAATCTGTCTCCTATTCAATGTCAGCTCTTACTTCTCATGCTTTTCAGTCTACTTGCCCATAGCATTTCTTCTTTTTCCCACTGAGTTGTGGACTTATAAACTGGGGGGAAAAAAGGCTTATTTGAATTGAGTGCAAAATAAGAATAAGGCTTTAAACGAGGACTCAGTAGACACGACTGTGAGTAAAGTAGAAGAAAATTACTGCATGGACATTGTAATGCTCTTTTGGGAATGCTCAAAGGACTTTTATCCCTAGGTCACTGTGGTATATCTAGCTAGCTAGGCTTTTGAATTATAAAGATCTGGAGTTGAATCTTTTCTCTACCTCTTATAAGTCATATGACTTTGAGAACATATTATGTAAGCTCTCTATTTCACAATTTTCTCATCTGAAAAAAGGAGTATTATGATAACAGCTACTTTTTAGGGTGTTTTGTAGCTGGATTATATAAGTAAAGTGCCAGAGCAGATAATGAATAATTGTGCAAACAGCTCTATTTCTGTGTTCCAAATGGGTAAGGACTTTGAATAAGTTGCCTCTGAATAAATGAGGGGAGGAAAGCAATGTCTGTCATTTTTACATATAATCCTGGGGAGTAACTGAAGGGAGATCCTAGATGGAGAAAGTGAGGCACTGAGATGTTAACTCATAAACATGAAAGAAAAACACTAATAACCATACAAAATGTGCACATCTATTTTGAAGATGGCTGGAGGTTCTGTATCCCTTTAGCGGGGACCTGGATTTGAAATTCAAATTAACTAGCCCCTCCTTCGGTCCTCAGCTCTGCCAGCCAACAAGTTGTTGGGTCCCTGCTTTAAAAGCCACCTTTCCTTCAACTCCGTGATACTTCACCTCTGTCAAATGGGAGGGAAGAGACAGAGAAAAAAAAGCTAGGCAACATTTTATACTGTATTTTACACCCCAAGCATCAAACCCCCAAATTTTAAACAAGTATTTGAAAGCCTCACCCAGGCCCACACTCCAGAGCAGCTTTATAATCTAGGCAAGGAAAAGCCAGGAGTCTCTCACCACTCTGTGATTGACTCACATGCGTGCTGCAAGCACAGTTCACAAATCTAATTCCTTTCTCCATTCCTGGACATTTTTACCCAGAGAACATAAGTGACTGGAGGTGGTCCTGCCCGCTCAGCCAATTCCCAGCAGCAGCTCCTAGTAAAAAATAATTATGTTTGGGGGCAAGCATTTATCCAGGAATGTGCGGAAATGAGACGGTGAGGATGCAAATGGTGAATAAATGACCAGCGTAGGGAGAGCGGAGAAGTGAGGGTGATTATGCAGGCGCTGTCCTCTATGAATATATTAGCTCTCCAACAAGCCCATGCATCTTGACTGTCTCCAAAGAGATTTCTCTGGGTTTCAGTGAACACAGGTATCTGGAAGTGTTTCCTAAGCTCGGCTTCAGGCAAGCTGCTCCTGCCGCCAGACCTCAAAGCCACAGTATTAAGTCTGGGTGACAAGTCAGGCCCACACTGCCTGTCAGGCTATTGGAGGTATTGTGAGATGCTCAGTGGAGATGCTCAGTCTCCCCTCAGGGCAGGGCGAGGACTGTCCAGGGCCAGCTGACTGCCCAGTGGGTTGGAGATAGGAGGTAAGGAGGGTGTACTCAAGCTGGAGCCCTTGAGAGGACACCAAAGATTAGGAACAAGAGACGCCAGATACAGACACTAAGGCCAAAGCAGCAAGAATGGGGTCACTAGTGGGAACCAGGCAGATACTGGGTGGACTGCATGGAGGGCAGGCAGCGAGGGGGAACATCTCAGATGATTGCCATGAACACCAGCAGGTACAAGGGCTGGCCAGGGGCTGGCGAGTCTGTAGCGCATGGTGTGCCAGGCTGCTTAAAGAGCCCTGTGGAGAGGACAGTGGGGGTCATTGTGAGGACAAGCACAGCTTGCATGTTGGTTTTTTCATGAGGCTAGGACCACAGCCTAGACAGAGGGGTGGGCTTCCCTGTAGTGGACGAGGTCCTTCCTTGTATCCATGATCACATTTCTGTCACCTGCCAAGGGACTTAATGTGTCCCTCAGTCATGGGGATGGGGTTCATTTTGGAGTTATCTTTTCATGGGCCGAGGGAAAGGGGCCAGAGCCTTGGAAATGTTCCTGCAGGATGAGAAATTAAATTGTACCTGGTGTGGATTCACACCACACGTTGATAACTACAAAGGGCCCTGTACCTTGGGGAAGGATGGCAGATATCTCTGGAAAGTGGTGTGAGGCATGTACGGGCCTGAAGGTCTGACCAACATGTGGTGGGTCAGAAACCCACATGGAGTGAGCCTGCCTGTGTTTTGCTGTTTATTCCCCGTGAGTTTATTTCTCTGTAGCCCTCTCTTGACAAAGTCTTTAGGAAGGTTCTGTTGGCCACTGTGTTGGAGATGGAGAATAACAGAGTGAGAAATCCCAAAGGGAGGTTACAGTATAAGGAAGTGATTCTGAGGGTCCCTCCTGTTCAGCAGCCCCTTCCTGGAGCACCCCTTGGCTCACCCCTGAGAAGTCTGTGTTTGATTTTAGCCAAGATGTCACCCTTGATTTGGGAGCTCAACTCTCCCATGTCTCCACCCCAGCCAGAGTAGTTTCTGATGTTCTTTTCTTCCTGAAAATTCTATAGGTCCCAACCTGTGTCTCTACCCCATCCCCACCAGCCCTGATCACATACACATGGACCAGGGTTAGGGACTGGACATCCAGAATCAGTCCACCACCCTCAACCCTGAGCCCCATTTCTCCACTCCTGGACTCATTCACCCTCTGGGGAGCTGAGCCACGCCCTACGGGGGGGGGGAAACCCTGCTCACCCTGATCCCGAGCTCGACGTTCTCGCCTCCGTAGACCTCCATGCCTTCATCCAGCAAGCCAATCTCCTGGAAGTATTGCCGGTCCACAATGAAGCAGCCAATGAGGGCAGGGCTCCTGCAGGGCGTGGGGAGATGGCCAGTCGTTAGCAGAGGGGCTGTCTCATGGGGGCCGTCAGAGCAGTAAGAGCAGTGCTGCCTTCCTGCCAGGAGGATCTGGTCCTCTCCCTTCGTTTGCTGCCAGAACTGGTGTGGGCCTTGCTCTCTGAGTGGCCCTCCTGGGTCCACCCTCACCAGCTATTCCAGGGAGGTTGTTTCAGCAGGGCAGTGGGAGACAGCTTGTGTCCTGGGACCAGCCGTCATTTCTGGTGGTGCTTGCATGTATGTTAGCCCAGAGAAGTAGTGCTCAGCCTACCAGTCTATACTGCATGACTGTACCTCTGGCTGCCCTGACCCCTGCACTCTGAACTGCACAGTCAGTTTTTGTTTCTACCCGGGGACCCACAGCAACTTTCCCACTCTTCACCTTGGTCCCTTTAGAGAGATGAGTTGGGGCTTTGGATAGCATGGTAAATCATTTGGATTTTATCTGTAGGTAAATGAGTGTCAAAGAAGAATTTTAAGCAGACAGTGGTATAAGCAGATCTGTGTTTGGAAGAAGAATACTCAGGCAGCTGTGGGGTGATTGATTGGAGGAGATTGGGTAGAAATCGAGGAATCCAGTTGGGAAGCTTGTTGCTATATCCAGATGGGCAATGATGAAGACCTGGACCAGAGTACCAGGACCGGAGACAGAGATTATTTAAAGACATATTTTGAGGTAAAAGCAGAAGAACTTTGAAACAGATGAACTATGAAGATGAGAGAGTGGGAAGAATCTAGATGCCAGCTGGCGTTCTGCTTGGGTGATGGTGGAGTGGGGACCACCCATCAATAGCGGGGATAGAGAAGAAGCTGGTTTCAGAAGGAAGAGGGAGTCCATGCTGGGAAAACTGATCTTAAAGTGACCGTGGGTCACTAGGAGGAGATATCTAACAGGCAGGGCCTAGCTAGCTGGTCTGGGTTGGAATTCAGCAGGGGTGTTAGGCTGGAGCAACACGTCAACAGCTTGTGGGTCCAGAAGCTGGAAGGCCTTTCCTTAGCGAGTGTAAGCGTGGGATTCATGGCTGTGTACAGACACCCGATGCAGAACGTCACGAGTAGAGATTCACATTAGGTGAATCAGCACAAGCGCATGTGGGCTGCTTCTCTGCTGAGAGCATCATCTTACACAAATTACTTTGAATTGTTCCACTGCACGCTGCTACCGCTTCTAGCCCCTGCGTAGCATTTTATCAGCTGGTAGCTGAGGAATTGGAGGGGAAGAGAAAGAAAAGGAGAAACGAAGAATCCTTAGTGATGAGAAAACTTTCACTCAAATGCAAATGGACCCATCTTTGAAATTGTAATATCATCAAGGTGGAGAAACAGCTATTTTGCAGGCCATTTCTTTGGAGAATGCTGATGCAGGAGGCTGCTTGGGCAGAGACTGGTGCCTTGGGGTCCCTGCCCCTTCTGCTTTCAAATTACAGCCTTTTATTCTGAATGGCCTCAGTTTCCACAGACCGCAGGCATCCAGGACAGTCAATCCACCTCAAGCCACTGATCCTTTAGGCTGAGTTCCTACTCTGGTGGGGGGGGGGGGGACATGTGACCTGGCTTTAGAGGTGAGTGCTAGGGCAAAGGTTCCCCATTCTGCCTGTGCATCTCTGAAAGAAGTTCCCTAGACTCTCTGAGCCTCTGATTCCAGATCTATGAAACAGAATCAACTATAACCTCACAAGGGTTAAATTAAATAATGTAAAGCACTTGAAAACCTCTGGGACATAATTGGTACTCAAAAGATCATTTTAAAAGATGCACTTGCACATTGAAGAAGCCCAGAGAATCCACCCTCTAAATGCATGGTGGTTTTAAAACATCAACCCTGCAGAGTGGACTCTCAGCCTTTTCCTCGATGTTACTGAAATGTGGTTTTTTTTGTTTTGTATTGTTTTGTTTTAACATCTTTATTGGAGTATAATTGCTTTACAATGGTGTGTTAGTTTCTGCTTTATAACAAAGTGAATCAGTTATACACATACATATATCCCCATATCTCAAATGTTGAGCAGGGCAGGGCATTCTGGGATACAGAGTAGGGGGCCTTCCCTAAACAGCCAGACCCAGTCAGGGAAAGAACAGAACCTAAAACAGTACTCTGAGAAGAGCACAGGCCCCCTCAGTCTTCATTACTTATTAACTGGCTAGGGTGTTAAGTGGACCTACTCAGCCTGAAAGTGTTTCTGATTTATATCTTGCCTCATTCCCAAAAGGGTTAGAAATAGCTTACAAGAGAATGTAAAACACATTGAAAAAAATAGATAAATGTCTGAAAAGTCTAAAATTCCACCAAAAATTAGAGGCTGGTTAGAATGCATGTGTCTTCTTTCATGATTCTTAAAGTGGACCCACAAAGTTGACCCTGAGCTTCCTGGTGGCCAAGGTGAAAATGAACACATATGGTCTTAGAAGTAAGATTTACAGTTCCCATGTAAAAATGTCATACTAATTCCTCAGGAATAGCAAGTCTTTCAGTTGGAAAGAAATTTCTCAGGTCAGTCTTCTTAAAGGGGTCACTTTGGGATGTAGCGGACAACAATCTTAAAGCCATCCCTTTAGAACGCAACAGAAGATATCTCTGGGCTCTTTTTATAGTTTACATCATGTGGGGGTAAAGCACTAAAGCGCAGCTCCAAGGTGGGCAAGATACACTTGTATAACCCACAGCTTTCTGTGGGGCTGACTTCATCCAGGTATAAACCAAGAATGTTCTTTCAAAATTTTCCATTAATACAATTTCTCTCAGGATTTTGATAAAAATTAGGTGATGGAATATTTGAGGCTGAGATGATATTTTCTGTCAAGGACCTAGAATGTGGGTTTACTGATTAAGTCCAGGCTGATACATTTAGCGATGCCCGGAACAGAAGCAGCTAATACCAGTGAAGTCTACTGCAAGACCGCTCATTGTGTTACGGCATATTTCTCTCCAATAGCAGTCAACAGACCTGCGGGTATATTTCAGCCACACCAGTTCCGAGCTCAACAGTGGGGGCCTAGGAGGATGACACTAGGTACGGAATCTAGCTGATCTGGGTTTGGATCCTGGCTGCACTGGCTGGAGCCTTTGGCAGGGTCATTCCCCTTTGTCAGTCTTGCTTTCCTCATCTTGTAAAATGGGAATGACACAGTGAGTGAGCTGTCATCGGGTTATGATGAAGAGCAGATGAGACCATCTGTGTAAAAGGCCCTTGTACACAGCGACCTCCCAGCAAATATTTAACAACATAAGTGTGGCAGAGGCCTAACAGACAGGTGACAGAGACAACCGCAGGAAAGCTAGGTGGGGTTCTCTTCCATCCTGCTTTTTTTTTTTTTTTTTAAATAAGATGTTGGGGGTAGGAGTTTATTAATTTATTTTTAAAATTTTTGCTGTGTTGGGTCTTCGTTTCTGTGTGAGGGCTTTCTCTAGTTGTGGCAAGTGGGGGCCACTCTTCATCGCGGTGCACGGGCCTCTCACTATCGTGGCCTCTCTTGTTGCGGAGCACAGGCTCCAGATGTTCAGGCTCAGTAGTTGTGGCTCACAGGCCCAGTTGCTCCACGGCATGTGGGATCCTCCCAGACCGGGGCTCGAACCCGTGTCCCCTGCATTAGCAGGCAGATTCTCAACCACTGTGCCACCAGGGAAGCCCTTCCATCCTGTTTTAAACAGGAATACAGGGCTTCCCTGGTGGCGCAGTGGTTGAGAGTCCGCCTGCCGATTCAGGAGACGAGGGTTCGTGCCCCGATCCGGGAAGATCCCGCATGCCGTGGAGTGGCTGGGCTCGTGAGCCATGGCCGCTGAGGCTGCGCGTCTGGAGCCTGTGCTCCGCAACCGGAGAGGCCACAACAGTGACAGGCCCGCGTACTGCAAAAACAACAACAACAACAACAAAAAACCATGAATATAGTTTTTTTCTTCTGGCAAGGAAAAATGCCATCTTAGATAGTAATCTCTCACTTTCAATTACATTTTTCATAATCTTTCTCCCTCACGTAATACAAAGCAACAACAGTTTCTAATCTCCTCTTTCATCCCAGGAACTGTCCTCTAGGCCACCTTCTGATGCCATTTGTGTGGCATCAGAAGGGAGCATAAAGGCACCTGATCTGTGATTAGCCAGATAGAAATAAAGGCTGGCGGGGATGGCTGTTTCAGGAGTCCTGACCCATAAAATAGAGGCCACATAGAGGAGTCACTTGGGTGTCTCTGAAGGCAGTAGCAAAGGCAGAAAGAGTTTGGGATCTTTGAATGGAAGTTTGAAGCCACTTTTGTCTGAGTCCTACAGGATAAGCTCAAACATCAGCCAGGCATACACGGTGCCGTGGCGTCTGGTCTTGCCTCTCTGCCCCTCTGGCCTCATTGCCTGGGGCTCCCCCCTCACTGTCCTCCTTCCTTCCAGTCCCTTTGAACTTCTTCTGTGTCCATGAACTCACTCTGCTCGTTTGAATATGAGTGTCCCTGCCCCAACCTTGTAATCTCCGACTTGCCCTTAAGAAAAAACAAGTGCGAATGCTACAGGCTCCGAAAAGGATTCTCCCCAGTTTTCATGCACTTTCCACCAGCATGGGGAATAATTTGTTATTCCACTTATTTTATTCCAATTATTTTCTCTGCTTTCACTAGACTCCAGGCTTTTGGGGGCAGGAATCGAGTCTTGATCACTCTGTGTCCCCAGCACAGCAGTTGGCGCCCAGCAAGTGTCCCAGAGCGATGTGATGAAATGAGTAACTCTGAGGCTCTGAATGGATTCTGGGTGCCACAGCTCTTTTAAAAGGGATCAGCAGGGCTTCCCTGGTGGCACAGTGGTTGAAAGTCAGCCTGCCAATGCAGGGGACGCGGGTTCGTGCCCCGGTCCGGGAAGATCCCACATGCCGCGGAGCGGCTGGGCCCGTGAGCCATGGCCGCTGAGCCTGCGAGTCCAGAGCCTGTGCTCCGCAACGGGAGAGGCCACAACAGTGAGAGGCCCGCGTACCGCAAAATAAAATAAAATAAAATAAAAATAGGGCTTCCCTGGTGGCGCAGCGGTTGAGGGTCCGCCTGCCGATGCAGGGGACGCGGGTTCGTGCCCCGGTCCGGGAGGATCCCACATGCCGCAGAGCAGCTGGGCCCGTGAGCCATGGCCGCTGAGCCTGCGCGTCCGGAGCCTGTGCTCCGCAACGGGAGAGGCCGCAGCAGTGAGAGGCCCGCGTACCGCAAAAAAATAAAAAAAAATAAAATAAAATAAAATAAAATAAAATAAAAATAAAAGGGATCGTCAAATGCTGTAAGCTGTGACTGAAGGTCACTTGCTGATGCGGCTGGAGTTTGGGAAACAAGGGTCAGGCTGGGAGGGGAGCCCTTGCATGGAAGACAAGACAGAGAGACCCAGGTTAAGAATGCTTTACCTGATTGGGGCCGTGGAGTTCTCCAGTTTCCACCAGGCCTTAGGGGGGTTTAGGTAGCGGCACCACAGCTCCCAGTCAAAGCCCTGAGCGGCCAGCGGGTACTCTTCTATCTCAAAGTTGTCGTATTTGATGTTGTCAAAGGATGGCGAGATGATCCGCTTCCGGTTCTCCTTAATGCGGGTGAGCACGGGTTCAGCCCTGGGCAGGGGGGAGGGAGAGAGGGGAGACGGGCACCTTCTAAAGCTCCTTCCCCCAGACAAGGAGGAAGGAACTCCTGGCCGCCTCCTCCAGGGGAGAGCTGCTCCGCCTCCTGGGAAGGAGCTCCTATTCGGTCTCCCAGCCCCCATGCTTCCGGGCTAGCAAGAGGCCTGACCCCTCCTTCAGCATGTCCCAGGCTGAGCTGACAGACTCTTATGCCTCAGATCCTGGTGTCTGCTTGATTTCCTTTTTTCCATTAGAAAAAAAAGAGACCAAGACTTAACAAAGAAGAAAGGAACAGATCTGAGGTTCCATCGGAAGCTTTCAACTTGGGCTTTGATTTTGCTAAAATGCAGTGCATCAACCAGGAGGAAAAGGCAGATGAGGATGGCAGAGACACGGAGGTGAGAACAAACCTACTTCCACCCGTTGTGTGATGCTGCTTCGGTCCTTCCAGACATGCCACCCGCACCCCACACGTCCCCACTGCCCAAGGAGAGGTGGGGGGGTCGGGCTTCCACAGAGCCCGGAAGCCCTGTGGGCACCAGGCAAGTAAAATGTTTACAGACAGGAATGATAACCTTCTCATTAAAAATGCATTGGTTGCACAATTGTTTATTCAAATCAGCTTGAAATAGCAAGTGTCCCTCTCCTCTTCTGGCCATAAATCCAGTGAAAATGCTTTTTAAATAGTCACAAATGGCAAGCAGTGAATTCACCTATAAAAAATGGCTGCGTTGGGCTTCCCTGGTGGCGCAGTGGTTGAGAGTCCGCCTGCCGACGCAGGGGACACGGGTTCGTGCCCCGGTCCGGGAAGATCCCACATGCCGCGGAGCGGCTGGGCCCGTGAGCCATGGCCGCTGGGCCTGCGCGTCAGGAGCCTGCGCTCCGCAACGGGAGAGGCCACAACAGTGAGAGGCCCGCGTACCGCAAAAAAAAAAAAAAAAAAGGCTGCGTTACAGCCTTAATTCGGGCCTGCTATGTAAAAGTATGCCTCCACCCAGTCCTGCTGTGTGCGTGCCCACTGCCCCTTCCTGCTAAAGGGCCCCACTCCAGGGAGGCAGAGGGTGGCACCTGGAGTCTAGGGGGGGACAGCAGACCCCAGTGCCATCCTGCATAGTGGTTAGGGTGATACACTCGGCCATCCCCAGCACCTGGGACCCCCTAGGCCCAGGCTCTCTGCAAAGCCACACACAGTGGGCCATAGAACGCCCTCCAGCCTGCAGGGATGCTGGTGTCAGGTGCCCTGTCCCTGCTTGGCTGAAGCCACTGAGGCCTTGCCCCACCCAGCACCTGAGCAGCCCTGGACAGAGAAAGAAAGATTTTCTAGACCTAGTTTTACCAGTAGAAAGGATCTGAGGTTATGTGCTACCTCTGGCCTGGCATCTGGGGGAGCCCAGGGCACCTGTGACAACATCAAGTCACCCTGGCTCCCTTTGCCCTCTCGGTCCTGTTCCTGTCTTTGGGGTTGGGCTTCTGCCTTGTGTCTGGTCCAGCTCTCCATTTCCTGGGGGTCGCATCCTGGTCCTTAGCTGGGCTGGAACTCTTGCTTTGCCCTTAGCATTTACCCCTCTCTCCTATCACGTCTCCTAGAGGACCACACCAGCCTGAGTCACACCTGATGCCACCAACACTTGAGACACTGTGTACTGACCTGTTGATCCCTGACCCTCCCCTACCTTGAAGGGCCAGCCCTGTAGCCTGCTCACCCGTACACCCAGATCTCTCCTTTCCCCCATCATGACTGAGATCTCAGCAGGCTTTGCACCCATTTGAGCCAAAGCCCCTGGAACACATTGGGACTCATCCTCCTCAGCTCCCGATGGGCACTTACCAGCCCACGTTGAACTCCACGTGGGCATCAAAGAGTGCCACTACGGGGGCAGTGGCGGCCCTCCAACCACTGACCCTGGAGCGGATAAGGCCTTCCTGCTTGCTGTGCCGCACGACCTTGATGAAGCCTGGCTTCTGGCCATTCACCTTGTCCACATACTCTGACAGCTTCTCCTTCAGCTCCTCTGTGAGGGAGAAAATGCACCGTTAGCACACTGAGGGCAGGGGCAATCAGCACATTCATGCTTTCAGGGTGAGCTGACCCCCAGAGACAGGCAAGAGGAGCCAGTCCCCTCCCCAGGTCTTCCTTGGCATTTCCCAGCTCAGCTTTGAAGGGAAAAATAGAGGCAAAGGCCCTGAACCAAGATGGTGGAGTAGAAGGATGTGCTCTCACTCCCTCTTGTGAGAACACCAGAATCACAACTAGCTGCTGGACAATCATTGACAGGAAGACTCTGGAACTCACCAAAAAAGATACCCCACATCCAAAGACAAAGGAGAAGCCACAATGAGACGGTAGGAGGGGCGCAATCACAGTAAAATCAAATCCCATAACTGCTGGGTGGGTGACTCACAGACTGGAGAACACTTATACCACAGAAGTCCACCCACTGGAGTGAAGGTTCTGAGCCCCACGTCAGGTTTCCCAACCTGGGGGTTGGGCAATGGGAGGAGGAATTCCTAGAGAATTAAACTTTGAAGGCTAGTGGGATTTGATGCAGGATTTCGACAGGACTGGGGGAAACAGAGACTCTACTCTTGGAGGGCACACACAAAGTAGTGTGAGCATTGGGACCCAGGGGAAGGAACAGTGACCCCAGGGGAGACTGAACCAGACCTACTTGCTAGCGTTGGAGGGTCTCCTGCAGAGGCAGGCGGTGGCTGTGGCTCACCGTGTGGACAAGGACACTGGCAGCAGAAGTTCTGGGAAGTACTCCTTGGTGTGAGCCCTCCCAGAGTTTGCCATGAGCCCCACCAAAGAGCCCGTAGGCTCCAGTGTTGGGTTGCCTCAGGCCAAACAACCAACAGGGAGGGAACCCAGCCCACCCATCAGCAGACAAGCGGATTAAAGTTTTACTGAGCTCTGCCCACCAGAGCAACAGTCAGCTCTACCCACCACCAGTCCCTCCCATCAGGAAACTTGCATAAGCCTCTTAGATAGCCTCATCCACCAGAGGGCAGACAGCAGAAGCAATAAGAACTACAATCCTACAGCCTGTGGAACAAAAACCACATTCACAGAAAGATAGACAAGATGAAAAGGCAGAGGGCTATGTACCAGATGAAGGAACAAGATAAAACCCCAGAAAAACAACTAAATGAAGTGGAGATAGGCAACCTTCCAGAAAAAGAATTCAGAATAATGATAGTGAAGATGATCCATGACCTCAGAAAAACAATGGAGGCAAAGATTGAGAAGATGCAAGAAATGTTTAACAAAGACTAGAAGAATTAAAGAACAAACAAACAGAGATTAACAATACAATAACTGAAATGAAAACTACACTTGAAGGAATCAATAGCAGAATAACTGAGGCAGAAGAACGGATAAGTGACCTGGAAGATAGAATGGTGGAATGCACTGCTGCAGAACAGAATAAAGAAAAAAGAATGAAAAGAAATGAAGACAGCCTAAGAGACCTCTGGGACAACATTAAACGCAACAACATTCACATTATAAGGGTCCCAGAAGGAGAAGAGAGAGAGAAAGCACCCGAGAAAATATTTGAAGAGATTATAGTCAAAAATTTCCCTAACATGGGAAAGGAAATAGCCACCCAAGCCAGGAAGCGCAGTGAGTCCCATACAGGATAAACACAAGGAGAAACATGCTGAGACGCATAGTAATCAAATTGGCAAAAATTAAAGACACAGAAAAATTATTGAAAGCAGCAAGGGAAATACAACAAATAACATACAAGGGAACTCCCACAAGGTTAGCAGCTGATTTCTCAGCAGAAACTCTACAAGCCAGAAGGGAGTGGCATGATATACTTAAAGTGATGAAAGGGAAGAAAGTACAGCCAAGGTTACTCTACCAGGCAAGGATCTCATTCAGATTTGATGGAGAAATCAAAAGCTTTACAGACAAGCAAAATCTGAGAGAATCCAGCACCACCAAACCAGCTCTACAACAAATGCTTAAGGAACTTCTCTAAGTGGGAAACACGAGAGAAGAAAAGGACCTACAAAAACAAACCCAAAACAATTAAGAAAATGGTCATGGGAACATACATAGCAATAATTACCTTAAACGTAAATGGATTAAATGCTCAAACCAAAAGACACAGGCTTGCTGAATGGATACAAAAACAAGACCATATATATGCTGTCTACAAGAGACCCACTTCAGACCTAGGGACACATACAGACTGAAAGTGAGAGAATGGAAAAAGATATTCCATGCAAATGGAAATCAAAAGAAAGCTGGAGTAGTAATACTCATATCAGATAAAATAGACTTTAAAATAAAGAATGTTTCAAGAGACAAGGAAGGACACTACATGATGATCAAGGGATCAATCCAAGAAGAAGATATAACAATTATAAATATATATGCACCCAACATAGGAGCACCTCAATACATAAGGCAACTGTTAACAGCTATAAAAGAGGAAATCGACAGTAACACAATAATAGTGGGGGACTTTAACTCCTCAGTTACACCAATGGACAGATCATCCAAAATGAAAATAAATAAGGAAACAGAAGCTTTAAATGACACAATAGACCAGACAGATTTAATTGATATTTATAGGACATTCCATCCAAAAACAGCAGATTACACTTTCTTCTCAAGTGCACACAGAACATTCTCCAGGATAGATCACATCTTGGGACACAAATCAAGCCTCAGTAAATTTAAGAAAATTGAAATCATAACAAGCATCTTTTCTGACCACAATGCTATGAGATTAGAAATGAATTACAGAGAAAAGAATGTAAAAAACACAAACACATGGAGGCTAAACAATATGTTACTAAATAACCAAGAGATCACTGAAGAAATCAAAGCAGAAATAAAAAAATACCTAGAGACAGATGACAATGAAAACACGATGATCCAAACCTATGGGATGCAGCAAAATCAGTTCTAAGAGGGAAGTTTATAGCTATACAAGCCTACATCAAGAAACAAGAAAAATCTCAAATAAACAATCTAACCTTACACCTAAGGAAACTACAGAAAGAACAAACAAGACCCAAAGTTAGCAGAAGGAAAGAAATCATAAATACCAGGGCAGAAATAAATGAAACAGAAACAAAGAAAATAATAGCAAAGATCAATAAAACTAAAAGCTGGTTCTTTGAGAAGATAAACAAAATTGATAAACCATTAGCCAGACTCACCAAGAAAAAAAGGGAGAAGACTCAAATCAATAAAAGTAGAAATCGGGGCTTCCCTGGTGGCGTGGTGGTAGAGAGTCCGCCTGCCGATGCAGGGGACACGGGTTCGTGCCCCAGTCCGGGAGGATCCCACATGCCGCAGAGTGGCTGGGCCCATGAGCCATGGCCACTGAGCCTGCGCATCCGGATCCTGTGCTCCGCAATGGGAGAGGCCACAACAGTGAGAGGCCCGCGTACCGCAAAAAATAAAAATAAAAAAAATAAAAGTAGAAATGAAAAAGAAGTTACAATAGACACTGAAGAAATACAAAGCATCCTAAGAGACTACTACAAGCAACTGTATGCCAATAAAATGGACAACCTGGAAGAAACGGACAAATTCTTAGAAAGGTATAACCTCCCAAGACTGAACCAGGAAGAAGTAGAAAATATGAACAGACCAATCAAAAGTAATGAAATTGAAACTGTGATTAAAAATCTTCCAACAAACAAAAGTCCAGGACCAGATGGCTTCACAGGTGAATTCTGTCAAACATTTAGAGAAGAGCTAACACCCATCCTTCTCAAACTCTTCCAAAAAGCTGCAGAGGAAGGAACACTCCCAAACTCATCATTCTATGAGGCCACCATCACCCTGATACCAAAACCAGACAAAGATACTACAAAAAAAGAAAATTACAGACCAATATCACTGATGAATATAGATGCAAAAGTCCTCAACAAAATACTAGCAAACAGGATCCAACGACACATTAAAAGGATCATACACCATGATCAAGTGGGGTTTATCCCAGGGATGCAAGGATTCTTCAATATATGCAAATCAATCAATGAGATACACCATATTAACAAATTGAAGAATAAAAACCATATGATCATCTCAATAGAAGCAGAAAAGGCTTTTGACAAAATTCAACACTGATTTATGATAAAAACTCTCCAGAAAGTGGGCATAGAGGGAACCTACCTCAACATAATAGAGGCCATATATGACAAACCCACAGCAAACATCATTCTCAATGGTGAAAAACTGAAAGCATTTCCTCTAAGATCAGGAACAAGACAAGGAGGTCCACTATCACCACTATTATTCAACATAGTTTTGGAAGCCCTAGCCAAGGAAATCAGAGAAGAAAAAGAAATAAAAGGAATACAAATTGGAAAAGAAGAAGTAAATCTGTCACTGTTTGCAGATGACATGATACTATACACAGAGAATCCTAAAGATGCCACCAGAAAACTACTAGAGCTAATCAATGAATTTGGTAAAGATGCAGGATACAAAATTAATGCACAGAAATCTCTTGCATTCTTACACACTAATGATGAAAAATCTGAAAGAGAAATTAAGGAAACACTCCCATTTACTATTGCAACAACAACAAAAAAAACACCTAGGAATAAACCTACCTAGGGAGACAAAAGACCTGTATGCAGAAAACTATAAGGCACTGATGAAAGAACTTAAAGATGATACCAACAGATGGAGAGATATACCATGTTCTTGGATTGGAAGAATCAATATTGTGAAAATGACTATACTACCCAAAGCAATCCATAGATTCAATGCAATCCCTATCAAATTACCAATGGCATTTTTTACGGAACTAGAACAAAAAATCTTAAAATTTCTATGGAGACACAAAAGACCCCAAATAGCCACAGCAGTCTTGAGGGGAAAAAACGGAGCTGGAGGAATCAGACTCCCTGACTTCAGACTATACTACAAAGCTACAGTAATCAAGACAATATGGTACTGGCACAAAAACGGAAAGATAGACCAATGGAACAAGATAGAAAGCCCAGAGGTAAACCCAAGCACCTATGGTCAACTAAACTATGACAAAGGAGGCAAGGATATACAATGGAAAAAGACAGTCTCTTCAATAAGCAGTGCTGGGAAAACTGGACAGCTACATGTAAAGGAATGAAATTAGAACATTCCCTAACACCATACACAAAAATCAACTCAAGATGGATTAGAGACCTAAATGTAAGACTGGACACTATAAAACTCTTAGAGGAAAACATTGGAAGAACACTCTTTGCCATAAATCACAGCAAGATCTTTTTTGATCCACCTCCTAGAGTAATGGAAATAAAAACAAAAATAAACAAATGGGACTTAATGAAACTTTAAAGCTTTTGCACAGCAAAGGAGACCATAAACAAGACGAAAAGACAACCCTCAGAATGGGAGAAAATATTTGCAAATGAATCAATGGACAAAGGATTAATCTTCAAAATATATAAACAGCCCATGCAGCTCAATATTAAAAAAGCAAACAACCCAATCCAAAAATGGGCAGAAGACCTAAATAGACATTTCTCCAAACAAGACATACAGATGGCCAAGAAGCACATGAAAAGCTGCTCAACATCACTAATTATTAGAGAAATGCAAATCAAAACTACAATGAGGTTATCACCTCACATCAGTTTGAATGGGGATCATCAAAAAATCTACAAGCAACAAATGCTGGAGAGGGTGTGGAGCAAAGGGAACCCTTTTGCACTGTTAGTGGGAATGTAAGTTGATACAGTCACTATGGAGAACAGTATGGAGGTTCCTTAAAAAACTAAAAATACAGTTACCATATGATCCAGCAATCCCACTACTGGGCATATACCCAGCGAAAACCATAATTCAAAAAGACACATGCACCCCAATGTTCATTGCAGCACTATTTACAATAGCCAGGTCATGGACACAACCTAAATGCCCATCGACAGACAAATGGATAAAGAAGATGTGGTACATACATATAATGGAATATCACTCAGCCATAAAATGGAACGAAAGTGGGTCATTTGTTGAGACGTGGATGGATCTAGAGACTGTCATATAGAGTGAAGTAAGTCAGAAAGAGAAAAACAAATATCGTATATTAACACATATATGTGGAACCTAGAAAAATGGTACAGATGAACCAGTTTGCAGGGCAGAAATTGAGACACAGATGTAGAGAACAAACGTATGGACACCAAGGGGGGAAAGCGGCAGCGGGTGGGGATGGTGGTGTGATGAGCTGGGTGATTGGGATTGACACGTATACACTGATGTGTATAAAATTGATGACTAATAAGGACCTGCTGTATAAAAAAATAAATAAAATAAAATTCAAAAATTCAAAAACCCCCAAAAAACAAAATAATAGCTGAGAAATTTCTAGATGTTAAAAAAAGATAGAGGCAAAAACAGTATTTACTGAGCCCAGCAACACGAAGAGGGTCATGTGCCTCACACACAGTTAGAATGGGCATTTAATCTTCACAACAAGCCCCTGGGAAAATGCAGCTCGGAAGGGTTGATCAATGTGTCCAATGCCATGCAGTTTGTGAGTGGGAATTCAGTTCAAGCCAGGTCTAACGACCTCAAAATCCCCATTCTTCTCATCTGTTCAGGGACTTCCTTCTTCCTCAGTGCTCTCCACCAGTCCTCCCCTCATACCCTGAGAAAGCTCCATCTGCAAAGACCATAGCCCAGGACCTACTCCTCGCCTGGACATCCACCTTTCCTGGAAGTGGATGACCAAGAGCTGTGTCTATGAAAGTGGCTGGCATTGGTTTATTGCTGGCTGTCTCTGGGCCTGGCTAAGCATCTGATTCCCCTGCCTCTTCATAACTGTATATGGTGCCTGCAGCAGCAGAACAGGGCCTGAGCAGCCACATTCATTGTGTTTTCCTTAGCAGCTCAGGCAACACCCTATGCACCCACCTTCTCCCCAGATGATGGCCTGAGTGGGCCACATTCACTCACCTCCAACCAGAGCACCTCCCCAGGACTTAATTTCCAATCGCCCCTCACCCCATCTTCCCAGCCTTACCACTCCCAGGCCCTGGGACAGACCCACCTGGGCTGAGCCCTGCATGTCCCTTGGTGCCCAGTCTGGGGCCTTGCCGGACAGACAGCCCACTAGGAGTGAGAAAAGGGCATGAGGCAGCTGGCACAGTTCCTGGCACATGGTAGGTGCACCTCATGGCAGGAGCACAGTGTAGTAGAAAGAGGACAGCTTTCAGAGTCAACAACACTGCATTTTGGACTTCCCTGGTGGTGCAGTGGTTAAAAATCTGCCTGCCAACACAGGGGACATGCCTGCCAACACAGGGGACATGTGGTCCCTAGGCTGCTTTGTGCACCACTGCTTGAGTTAATCATCAAGGAGATGAGGAGACTGTGAATCCGAGGGAAATATGCTGACAGGGAGGAAGGAAGCCCTGACAGGGAGCCCTGGTCCGGGAAGATCCAACACGCCGCAGAGCAACTATGCCCGTACGCCACAACAACTGAGTCTGCGCTCTAGAGCCCGTGAACCACAACTACAGAGCCCGCATGCCACAACTACTGAAGCCCGTGTTCCTAGAGCCCGTGCTCTGCAACAAGAGAAGCCACCATAATGAGAACCCTGCACACCACAACGAAGAGTAGCCCCCGATCGCCGCAACTAGAGAAAGCCCACGTGCAGCAACGAAGACCCAACGCAGCCAAAAATAAATAAATAAATAACTTTATTAAAAAAAAAAAACCACTGCAAACACTGCATTTTAATTCTGCTTTCCATGTATTATCATTGTGACCTGTTACTAAACCAGTTCTTGATGTCCATGGGGATATTCAGTTGCAGTGAATGTATTTTGCACATGGGAAGGACACGAATTGGGGGGGATCGGAGGGCGGACTGTTATGGATTGAATTGTTTCGCCACAAAGGGTATGCTGAAGTCTAATAACCCCCAGACCTCAGAATACAACCTTATTTGGAAATAGAATCTTTACAGATTTAACCAAGTTAAGATAGGTCATTAGGTCCTAATCTAATATGATTGGTGTTCTTATAAAAGGGGGAGATTTGGACACAGAGACAGACATACACAGAAGGAAGACAGTGTGGAGAGGCACAAAGAGAAGATGGCCATCTAGCATCCAAGCCACGTCTGAGGGTACCAGTAGCTGGGAGGGGGCCTGGAACAGATCCCTCCCTACCACCTTTAGAAGGAGCCCCTTGATTTTGGACTTCTAGCCTCCAGGACTGTGAGGCAATAAATTTATGTTAAGTCACCCAGTCTGTGGTACTTTGTACTTTGCAGCCCTAGGAAACTGATATGGTTGTTATGAGGATGAAATGGGATTGACATGTGTGAAAAGTGCATAGCACTTTCTCTCCTTTTCGTAGTTTCTACCATACTGGGAGTTGTAAGAGATGGGGGAGCTGACTATCCCTAGAAATTGGGGGATCCATCTCTGGCTGACAAGGCCCTCTTCATAGGCTCTGGTCCAGGACCACCTCTTCCTGCTCTGCCCTGCCCCTAGGTCCAAAGTGTACAAGAAGCAAGGCCACAGGGGCCAGGAGATACAAATGTGTGCAGTGGCCTCACGCCCAGGGAAGGCAATGGAGCATGGAGCCGGAGTTGGTGTACCTTCCTACAGATATTGATTTCAAGTCTTTTACCATATGATGCTGGCCAAACAAATAAGTCTGGATGGGTGGGTAAGCTGTGGTCCCTAGGCTGCTTTGTGCACCACTGCTTGAGTTAATCATCAAGGAGATGAGGAGACTGTGAATCCGAGGGAAACATGCTGACAGGGAGGAAGGAAACTTTTGTGCTGGACAGCTACTACCTCACTCTGTGACCTTGGGCAAGTTCCTGTAAATCCCAAGACCTCAGAGTTAGACAGGATTTGAAAGTTCATTTTGAACCAATTACCCATCTAAGGTTTGAATGCCCTCTGTGAATCCGGATGAGTGATCATCCAGCCCCTGCGATGACAGAGAACTCTATGCAATCTATTCCAGCTATTAGATGTTCATTTTTCTTTTACCCTCCAAATGCCACAGTCCCTCAACCTTCCACTCATTGGTCCAAGACTTATTTGGGGGCTACGGAAGGCAGATCAAGTCCCTTTTCCACTTGGCAACGCTTTAGAGCAGAAGACCATCCTTAAGACCTTGCTGAGAATTTCTCTAGGTCAAATGTGTCAGTTCTTCCTTGTATTTCCTCATATCTCGTGAGTTCAAGTTCTTTTATCGTGTTGCACTTCTCCCTAAATATGTTAGTTTTTCTCTAACACTTTTAAATTATGAAGCTAGAAATTGGCCTTTTGTTTTTTCGGAATAAACTGACCTATATAGAATAGAGGGAACTAATCACCTCCCTTAATCTAGAATCCATACACCCATCAATATCTTAAGAGCTTAAGGTCACATTAACTCTGCCTACTTTTGACACAAATTGACCTTACTAGACACACACACTTAACAGGTTCTTTTCACATGGTGCTGCTAAGTCAGGCCTCCTCCATCCCATCTCTTCATGGATGCTTGTGTGTGTGCATGCATGTACTCCTGTGCTCTGAGCCAAAACAGCATCTTTCATTACTCCCCTTAAATCCAATCTTTTTAAAGATTTACAATGTTTCTCTAAAGTAAAAACGTTTTTCCCCTGATTCTGTTATCCATTGTCTTTGTTATATAGCCCTCCGGCTTTCAGCTTCTGCAGAAGTGGTGAGCACATGCCTTTTGCTGTCATTCAATTCACGCTTTTAAATAGTGCGACCCTTGTCTGAAGCTAGGTTCAGTGGGGGCTGTCAGGCGTTCTCATACAGCTTGGAGAAAATTCAGCTGACTTTTGGGTCACCACCAACACGCAGTGCATCTCACTCTAGCCAATAAGAAAACGACCTCATGCTCTCCTGTTGGCGCCCCTGACTGGGGAGGCCTGGGGATGCCGCTGTCACAAGTGGCAGGAAGTTGGCAGTACGGTGGTGTAGCTCAGCGTACCCCAAGCTTACAAGGTCTTCAAGTGTGGTTGCCAGGAGGCCTCTTAAAATACTTACTGTTTCATCACTTCAAAGGTCCACTCTTCATATATCCTTTTTGAAATTTTAAGTAGAGCTCATAAAGCCTGATATTTGGGCTTTTGATGGTGGCCATTAAGTGGTGAGTGCACAGAACTTGGAATGAGAACTGGGCTAGTACCAAATGACCCCCCTCCCTGGCCCCGGGGAGGACAGACCTGTTCCCTGGTCTCCTTTCCCATCCCCCAGGTGAGAATCACTGCCCATGGGGACCACTGTTACTGAGGTGTTGATGGGACAGGGCTGTGGGTAATTGCCACCAAATGATCTCCCATGAATCCCACCTCAATGAATTCACATCCTGGGTGGCTGCTTTGCACAATGAATCTCAGCTGACCCTGGGACAACAGGATGCAGCTAGAGGGACCCTGTGCAAATTCCAGGCCTAGGCTTTAGAAGCCCTTGCAGCTTCTGCTTTCACTCTCTTGCTACCCTAAGTAAGGAAGCTGGAGCCAGCCTCCTAAAGGATGAGTGGTCCAGGAAGTCGCCTCCTAGAGGATGAGTGGTCCAGGAAGTCCCCAGTCATTTAGGCCACCCACTGAGGCCCTACACATGTGAGTGAGGCCAGCTTGGATCCTTCAACCACCAGTAGATTGCAAGCATATGAACGATCCTAGCTGACATCGTAGAGCAGAGACAAGCTGCCCTTATTGCAGAGGCAGCCAGTGAGCCAGTGAATGGTTGTTGTTTTAAGCCATGAATTTCTGGGGTGGTTTGCTATACACAAAGACTAACCAGACACGATCTATTGTTCTGGAATGGTGCTGGGGTTAAAATAAGATTGTGAACTCCTGATGCACAGAAAGTGAAATCAGACGCAGAAGAGCCAGCTTAGAAGGTGGCAGCGAGAGATGAAAAGGCTTTGCTTCTCGTAGGAGCTGCCTGCCCCCTTGTACCTCTGAGCTCTGTTAATAGTGAACTAGAATAAGGTTTTCTGGTGGATCAGCCAGGAAAAAAAATTCTGTTCTCAGCCAGCTGCATCCCAAATATTAGCTACTGGTTAGAAGAGAGGGATTCACTTAGACTTAACCAAACAACTGCTATTAAAAAAAATTTTTTTAAGGCCTGAAATACCCTGGATAACACTGGCTCAGTCTTTGCAAAGTCCATTTACTTAATTAGATTTTCATGTTTTCCTTTAACTTTTGCCAGTTGCCAAAGCAAGAAAGAACTATATCAAAAGGACTTCTACATTTGCTGGAAAAACATTGTGTAAGATATTTCCTATTGCATAGTATATATATGATAAATACCTCTCAGAACTTAGCTCAAGAAAAACATATAAAGAACTTGTGGTTTTCTTTATACCTAAACACAAACACATAACCTGTCATATTTACCTTTTTGCCAAGGCTGCCAGGAAGCTCAGAGACCAATATAATGACTAATGACAGGGTTCTATCAGCATTTTTGCTTGTCTACTCTTGCTAAAGCTTTGATTTTCAAGCTCTAGTCTAAAAGCTGCATTGTCTTTTACCTTTTTTTCCCCCTTTGGTAGCTACATTAAACTGTTTTTTGAAATATCTATAACTTTTAATAAAGTGTCTTGGTAAGAGCAGGACAAGAGTGTAATCGTGGAAAGAAGGGGAAGGCTGTATTTCATGTTTGTTTTAATGTGTTGGGGAAAGTGGAGGCAGGGGGTCCGCCCTCTGTGACTTTGTCAGATTTAGAATCAATGGCAGAGCTGTAACTAGCCAATGTCGACAGAGAAATACAATTTGCACCCTGCATGGGGCCAGGTGTCAGCCTGCTTGTGTTGCTCCTCCAGTCCTCTCCTGCTGCCCACAAAACTCTGCTCTGCTGACATCTGAACGACCTCTGTAAATCACGGCTCCTCGAAGCCATGCTGATGAAACACCATTCTTCTCCTAGGAGGTCACAGGCCACTCCCCACCATCGCCAGGTGGTGCCTCCCCTCAGAGCCAGCTAAGTGCAGGCTGCTATTCTCCCCCTTCAGACTTAGACGCCAAGTAAAAATGCAAAATTCACCAGCCTGGTCAAACAGAGCCCTTTCTTCCCTCCCTGTATGTGCCCCTCGTACCCCTCCCATAAAAAGGAATGCACTCTGTGGGGTTACTCTAAAAGAAACATAATGCAGGCTGAGCAGAAGTCTGGTAACAATGGCTGTTCATCTGATTTAAACACCTAATGAGATACTCTTTATCTCTTGCATAAAGGAGAAAAAAAAATAAAAGGATCAGGAAACTGACAGCCGATGGGGTTTCATTCTTTGGAAAGTGACTGCACAGGCATCCTTGTAAAACAGCCTGCCCAGCTTTGCCATGGAGTACCAGGGCCAGTTCCTCATCCTCTCAGTGATCGCATGGTCATTTCCCATGTCTGCTCTAGGTTTGGGGGAAGTAGGAATGAAGGGAGAGGCCACCCATTCATCCGTTCAACAAACATTGAGCACGCACTCTGTACCAGGTACTGATCTAGCTGCTGTGCCTGTAGCTGTGAACAGGACAGGACTTATGGAGCTTTCCTACTACTGGATGTTTAAACGACATGTGATGTACCCCACACAGAAAGGGGACTGGGTAGAGATGGGGGGAGAGAGAGCGAAACAAAGGGAGAGGGAGGGAAGGAGGAGGAAAAGGGTGCAGGGAGAGAGAATGGGAAACAGGAGCAAGAGAGGGGAAGATTTTTGAAAAAGAATCTCGGGCACTGATTCAGTGCTCCCTGACACTGAGGGCTCGTAAATGACTGGACCTCCTGGGCCTGAGAAGCAGTGCTCGGTGCAGTTGGTGGGAAGACAGAGGGGCATGAGCTGAAGTTAGAAGCTCTAAGACCTACATTCTGTTACTTTCCTGGCCCAGTGGTTCTCAACTGGGGGCGACTTTGCCACATTCTCATCCCTTGAGGGGATATTTGGCAAATATCTGGAGACAGTTTTGATTGTCATAACTGGCACGGGGCTCCAGGGCATGTCTGCTGCTAAACAACCTACAATGCACAGCACAGCCCTCCATGATCAAAAGTTACCCAGTTCAAAGTGTCAGCAGTGCCGAGAAACCCTGCAGAGCTCTTAGTTAATGGAGGTCCCATTCTGGAAATCTGAGCACGTATGAGTTTTCAAACTGGCAGCTCTGGGGCTGCATCTACTCAGAGACATATTTCTTTGGCCTGCAAGGCAATCCTGCTTGGCAGCAACTGGCTGGAGGTGAGTAGGAGTTGCTCCTATAAAAGGATTCTGTAATAGGTATAAACTCCCTGTGAGATTCTGATGGGCAGCCAAGCTTGGTAACAACTGAAATAAATGAAGATTGGCTTTGTAACAGGTGGGAAAGGAGCCTCCTCTAGAATTTTGTGTGGTTTCAGCCCATTATAGAGACTCTGAAAAAGGCTCCCCCACTACCTGGCCAGATAGTTTTTCTCTTCATTCTCCCAAACCTATGGGCTCCATCTTGCTGCCCTCCATTGGAAGCCCTTCACTTAGCACTTGGTTTCTCTACGTGGCCATCTTTGGTTTCAACTGTCCCTTGTAGGTCCCCAGCTGTTCTCTGCACAAGGCACTGCCTTCTGTCCCCTCTCCCCAGCCCCCACCCCCATTTTCAGGCACTCCAGCTCTGCCTCTAGCTCAATGCTGTCCCCCAAAGCCCAGCCTGCATTAGAGTTGCCACCCTCTTCCTCCAGTTGCCTGGGAGGGGAGGGGAAACACCCCCCCCCCCCGCTGAGAAGTGCTGATAATTGCTAGTTCGCCAATGGTGCTAATTTGAAGATTAAAAGCACAGCACATTTCTGTTTATTCCTCTAAGAATGAACAGTAGCTGGTCTTCCTCAGATCAGAAGATTAACTGGCTTTCCTCTAAAGCCACTTAGGGCCATTGAAACACAAATGATGTGTCAACACGCTTTAAAAGAGAGATTATTCATTAGGATGTAATGGCTGTCAAAACTAGCTGATCATCCACTCACCTGGGGATCAAAAAAATAAAACAGAGATGCCAGCCCACACCCACCGCCCTCCTGAAGAATCTGGAGGGTGACTGTAGACTCAGTTTGTCCTTCTGATGAATGATGGTGAGCTGGGTTTGGACAGCTGTGACCCCAGAAGTATAGACCAGCCTGAGACCCCAGGCCAGGGTCAGCCTTGTTTTGTGGATTGCTCTTTCTTTAAGATCACTCCAGACAAGCTTTCAAACCCTGGGGAGTTTATAAATGCCTTCCAACCAGTTCCTTCTTCTGTCCCATATACTTAACAGTTGACTTCTGGCCAGCCCCTTTTAATAGCTGCACTTCTTCAAAGTCAATTCATACTGAAGTAGATCTGGAATGACCCTAAACAGTTCTCCTTACTCAGGACTTGGAGAAAGGCTCCACCTAGGAGCTGCACAGATGGCATATACAGTACGGCTACAGGGTCCAGGCAGAGTGTCTTCCTTGGAAGACACAATCTTACTGGGAAGTTCCAAGCATTAATTCAGCCATTCCAAGTTCCAGAATTATCACCTAATAGACCCAGCCATTTGTTTCCGGGACTACTCTTTTGTGTCATAGCCAGCCGTTAGTGACCACCAAAACCCACATGAAATATGCACTCCTCATTTAGTGGGGTCTCCAAAGCCAGGCTCTCAACATCCACTAACACCTTATCTGCTCCCAAATGACTTATTTTCCCAAAGATCCTATAACCTGCAACACAATGGTCAGAACTGGTTTCTAAAGATGATTGTGGCGGATGATGTAAAAATGGTCCCTTGGACAGTCAGGGATGTGTGTTGGGTGCTAATCAATGTTTAACACGCCCTCTCTCTCTCTCTCTCAACAAACAAAAACCTGATTTGTAACATTTGCCAATGTCTACAGTGTAAATGCCCTCCTACCATAGCTGATTTCAGGCTACTAACCTGATGCCACTGTCCTCAAGTTGGGAAGAGATGTGCAGAGTTGGGAAAGGACGTGCATGACCAGCTGGCAACAGTCCAGGTCAGTCCCAGCACACTGGTTCTAGTAGCCAAGGCAGAAAGGCTGTGGTTCTACGGGTGCTTCCCTTCACTTACTATCTAATGGGCACTGTGCTCAGTGCCTTACATCTGTCCATCCCGTTCTTTATTCATTCATTCAGCAATTATATATTAAGCACACATGAAGTACCATACATTATTCTAGATTCTCATCATACTGAAATCTCACTACCACCCTACAAACAATGACATTTATAGCTAATGGGGATTTATTTGGTGCTTACCACGTTCCAGGTACTGTTCCAAACCGGGTTTATATATGACACATTCAACCCTCTCAACAACCATACTGCTACTCAAGGTAGGCAGTATTATTATCCCTGCTCCATAGATTAGGAAACCGCAGCACAGAGGTGGAAGAATTCGGTCAGTTTCACAGAGCTAGAAGGGGTAGGGCTGGGATGCAAACCCAGGCACCCTGGCTTGAGTCCATGTCCTTAATCCCACATATTATTAACTCCAAATGACAAAGGAGAAAACTCGAGGATCAGACTTGAAATGGCACGCCCAAAATGACACAGACGGTAAGGAATGAGCTGGGATTCAAACTCAGATCTGCCTGATTCTAAAGACTTTGCTCTTTGTCTCTCTGCCCCACAGCCTGCCAAAGGAGCTACATGTCCCGGGCTTCAGCAGCATCCTATGATCACAGACTCATTTCTGGAGGAAAATGTCCTCTTTTTACAACTATGTAGGCTTAGAACCCAAGGGAAGGAATTAGACTGACAAATGCACCTTCCTTTTTTTTTTTTTTTTTTTTTTTTTTTTTGCGGTACGCGGGCTTCTCACTGTTGTGGCCTCTCCCGTTGCGGAGCACAGGCTCCGGACGCGCAGGCTCAGTGGCCATGGCTCACGGGCCCACCCGCTCCAAGGCATGTGGGATCTTCCCGGACCGGGGCAAGAACCCGTGTCTCCTGCATCGGCAGGCGGACTCTCAACCACTGCGCCACCAGGGAAGCCCGCAGCTTCCTCTTAATGGGAGGGCCAATAGAGTATTTATACGCAAAATCCAATTTCTCTGGGATACAAATCCTGGAGCAAGCAAGATCAATAAATGAGGGAAGAGGGCCTAAGTCTGGGTGCTTGCTACCTACCTTTGGATCCACAGTGCAATCATGCCCAGGAAATCCAATGTGGCGCCGAGGACATAAGGTTGCCTGAATCCATCTGCAGCTCCAGGCAGCAACTTTTGAATGCTCATGCCCTCTTCGCTCCTGACACACCCAGACGTGTCCAAATCAGCACAGCCAGGAAGAGAACCCAGCTCTTCTTCCCCCAGGGCCAGAGAGCCAGGCTCTCTATTCTACCCCGCTCTCTATTTATCCACCGTGAGTGATTCAGCAGATGAAAATGAGAAAGATAGACTAATAGAACTCAGTTGTCTTCATGGACTAAATGACCTTGGAAAGGGGCCAGCTTGCCTTTGTACTCCCTGGGGCCATGTGAGGAGAAACCCCTGTAAAGTAAGGGTGGGAAGCAGCCCAAATGCTGTGAAATTGCTTGAAGGGCATAAAATACTCCTGCTGCTCTGATGGTTTTCAGCAGGAATCCCAAGACTTATTAAAAATGCCATGATGAGTGATTAATACCAGGTATCCAGGCAGAGTAGACACTGCTCCAGCCCAGCTGCTCCAGCTCAGGAGTACTAGGTAGGTAAGCTCCCTGTGAGCTTCTAGGGAGGACGTGACCAAGAACTCAAAGCCTTGGAAATGCTGGAGTCCAGCCTTTAACCACAGGTTAAATCTAAGCTAAGAACAGGCTCTCTTGGTGTCCCATAAGGCAAAGGTGATCCCAGGAAGGCCAGGCCTACGTGCCGGCACTGGGGAAGGACAGTTGCCATTAGCAGTTAAGTCAGAGGCCAACCAGAATTTTGGTGCTAACTTATTCTGTGCAAGACTTGGAGAGGTTAAGAGGGTTGCCTAGCTCAGAAAATTGATGATCAAAATCTCATGAAGGACAGCCCAAGACTTTATGATTATGAGTCCAGTATCTCAAGATTCTGGCATCTCTAAGAGTCTGTGATTCTCAGATGCTAACGCTCATGATCCTGAGATCCTAGGAATCTAAGCTTCTGTAAATGCTTCCTGTAACAGCTCTCCTATCCTAACCCCCCGCTCTGCATCCCCTGCCATTGTGTTGGCATTCAGGGTCCCTTGCTTCTCAGCCTCCTCTGCCAGACTGTGCACAAGTCATGTTCCCAAACACACCAAGTTCAGTGGTGCCACAGTACCTTTGCACTAACTACTCCCGCTGCTTGGAGCAGTCTTTCTGCCTCATCTGACCCAGCTCGGTTTCTTTAGAAAGCCTTCCCTCCCCTGCCTGTAGCTCTCCAACTGGAAGGAAAGCCTAGGGGAAAGGAGGGGATTTTTTTCTCCTTGGAAAACAGACCCAGGGCGCTAGAAACACTGATGTGCTCCAGGCAACCAGGGAGGACTGACATCAGGCTTTAAGGTCCAAGTCCTGCTGGTGCAGCCCTGAACATCCTCTGGGGGAAGAGCAAAGGCTCCTCCAGGCTGTAAGTCAGCTCTGTACTTGTGCAAATCACTGCTGCTCCGGCTGTGTGACCAGCAGCCTCAGCCTGGCTGATTCACGACTCAGGAAACCCAGCGGGTTTCGCACACATATTTACACCCCAGCCCGCTGTAGGTGCCTGTCAGATCAGGCGGTTTGATGCTATTTTCCTCAGCTCCAGAACACCTTCAGGCAATCTATTCTCAAAGGGAAGGATCCCGTGAAGGGGTGGGTGACAAGGCAGAACCCAAGTGCTCTGCCCTTAGCCTTTTTTTTTCTTTTTTATTTCTTTACTGAAAGAGCAGGGGCTCAGAGGAGAGGCAGACCTCAATTTAATCCCTAGCATGGCCGTTTATCAGCTGTGTGACTTTGGGCATGTGACTTAACCTCTCTGAGCCTCAGTTTCCTCATCTTTGAGATGGGAATAAGGTTATCTACCTCTCTGGTTGCTGTAGGGTTCTGTGAGGTAATGCCTGGCATGTTATAAGTACTTAATAAGTGGTCCTATTATTTGCTCCTTAGCTTGAACCCCTTTGTTCCCTTCCTCCCTTCAGAAGGAAGGGGTCTAGGCTGGGAGCAGAGACCCCTGCATTATTTGGGAAAGCCAGGCCTGCAGCAAATTGCCCTGGGACTTCCCCAGGCATAGGACACCGCTGTCCCCCTTTGGAGGCCACTCACCATCTGGCCACTCCATATTCAATCCCAAACTCCCTTCCTATCCCAACTTGTCATCCATTTACTGGACAACCCCTTTTGGGGCAATTTCTATATGCAAGGGTTTATTTTTATTAAATCACTGAACCCTTATAAGAACTCTATTAGGTAAGGATTACTAGTAACTCATTTTATAGGTGAGGAAACTGAGGCACAAAGAAGTTAAGTAACTTGTCCAGTTCAAATACATGCACACCTCTGAGATATCATGGGTTTGGTTCCAGACCACTGCAACAAAGCACATATTGCAATAAAGCGAGTCACATGAATTTGTTTGGTTTCTCATGCACATACAAGTTATGTTTACATTGTACTGTAGTCCATTAAGTGTGCAATAGCATTACGTCTAAAAAATGTGTATGTTTTCATTAAAAAATAATTTATTGCTTAAAAAAAGGCTTCAGCAAGTCGTAATCTTTTTGCTGGTGAGGGTTTGAAATATTGCGAGATGGGGTCTTCCTCTTCCCTGTTGCCCCCAGAGAGTCCAGCACAGCCTGGAGGGTTGTTGGCTGGCTGCATAGTACCTGGAACAGAAGTCTTTGGACTAAGGTTTGGAGATTTTTCTGGAAAATACCCAGAAAAACACAGTGGTGCTTCTGTTAAGCCTACCTAGGAGTTAAAAAAATCACTCTTTGTCTGGACCCACTTTCTGAAGTTTCCGCACAGTTGCTGACACATGGTGGGCTCCTGGGCTCGCTGGTGTGTTTCATACACATCGTCCCAGTCAGTCCTATGCAGGCCCAACAGCACTGTGGTCATCGTTCACAGAAGGAAACCGAGGCTTAGCAACATGAAGATTCTTTCCTAAAGTCATTATAGCTTATGAACGGCAAGACCCAGACACAATCCCAGGGGCAGGAGGCAGGTCAGAATCCAGGATTCTCCACTTCCCTTCCTCAAAGTCACTGCTGACCTTTCTCAGAAACTTTGCCTGCTCAGTCCCCTCAAGGGTAAATGAAATAAGGCTGGGAAATGTGTCATCCTTTCCCCAGCAGCCCCCCTGCTGCTTCCTGGGGGTCAGAGAAAGCTGAGCAGACCACACTCCCTGCCCCCCACCCCACCCCGTCCCGACCACGGTGTCGGGAAATATTTTAGAGCCAACATTTCCCGGCTGTTGTACACACGCACCAGGCACTGTCTTCAGCCCTTCACTCGACTTGTCACACTAAGTCCTCATCCGGATCTGGGAGGAAGGAACTAGCACAATCCCCACTTCACAGCTGAGAAAGCACATTCAACTTGCCCAACATCACATGCCTAGTGGTGAAGCCTGGACTCAAATCCCATCTGTCTGACTCAAGTCCAGGGCCAGTATCCAGTCCCCTAGAACACAAACCTTTCTTGAGGCAAAATGGACACAGTGAACTCTGGCTCAAGGGGTAGACGTCGTGTTGCCTGAGTATTCACTCATTCACAGAGCATCCTCTGGGCCAGCTACTGCCTAGATGGTGGGTTAGCTCAGAGAGGAAGCCCAGCTTCCTTCCCTCAAGGACTCACAGACTATTAGTGGAGACCCGCAATACATAGATATATACATGGATTTATTCTATGATGTCAGGCAGTGAGTTTGTGTATGTGAAAAAAGCAAGCACAGTGAGGGGCAAACAGTGATGGGAGAGGGGACCTGGCAACTGCGATCTCCAGTCAGGGGTAATATTAACCACGGAGGGGCAGCGATGTCATCTGTCCAGTATGAAGGAGGAAGCTGCGGGCATTTGGCAAGCCAGAGAAACAGTTGTGGATCTCGGGGGAAAACCCAGCAAAGGTTAGGCCTGTGGGCTGGTCTCAGCAAGGGGCTGGGTTTCAGGGAAGGGGCCCGGGCTGAGAAGCGGAGTGAGGTGTTTGTTCAGCATGGCATGGCCCGACCATACAAACAGAGCAGGCAGCAACCTAGAAGGTAGGACTGCCCCCCGCCATCCCTCCCACGAAGATTGGTTCTTTCAGCCAGGGAATGCCTGGCCTCAGCCATGAAACTGAGCAGAGATGGGGCCTGAGAAGGGAGAGGGCCAGCCCAGCGCTGCCCCCTCCTCTCTTGCCCCAGGCAAAGCCTTTTCCATCCATGCTTCAGGTGCTAGTGGGACTGGAAGAGGCTGAGGTTGAGAAAGACTCAAATTCAGGCTTGGGTTCTGGGTGGGCCGGAGCCATCTGATAAAACTCGCTAAATCCTCCGGTCTGCTGAGGCTGTGCTGGATGGCAAGTGTAAACAAAAACACAATTAACTGCTGGAAGCATTGCTTTTTGTTTGTTTTTAGGTTAGCGCCTAGGACTTATGCCCTTGCCAGCATCTTGACATGGACGGCTAACATCGGCCAGCTCCTGGGCTTCCCTGCCCACCCTGCACTGGCCTTCCTCTTCCTTTAAAGCTACCAAAGGCCAAGCTGAGGGGCCTAGAGATGCTATCAAAATGCAGGATGTAGGTAAGTACAGGTGCCTCAACCGCTGGCAGGAGACTGCAGGACCGGGCGGTGAACAGCTCTGCTGAAGAGCTGCCCCCTATAAAGTCTGCAACCTTCACAGCTAGCAGCTGCCGGCATGATTTCTGCAGGCCTTTCGGAATTATTGATTTTTTTCAGACCCCTTTATTTCAGCAACATATATCATCATATTCCTCTAGCGAGACTTACTTCAGAAAACCCAAGAAATATTACTTTCCTGATAGACAGGCCCCAAATATTGACCACATCACTCTTTCTCACTTCATGTCACATCGTGTTCCTTTCTTTCATTCATGTGTTCAACTGGCAGATGCTTCCAGAGTGCTTGGCACGCGGCAGGCCTGGTGCTCGGGGCTGAGCATGCGGACTAAGTCAGAGCTCCATCCTCAAGAAGCTCACAATGCAGTGGGAGGAAACAACTGAACAGATCACTTGCATGCATTGAAATATGTTCTAAAAGTGGTTGTCACAAGGTGCTCTGATAATACAGTGTAGGAAGGGACCAGCGTCACTGGATGACATTTGACTTTGAGGAGGCTTTGCTATAGGAAGGTAAAGGGGACAGAAAAAAAGTGTCCCAGGAAGAAAAACAGCATACATAAAGGCCAAGAAGCATGAACGTGCACATTTGGCAAGTGGTGAATGGCAGGCAGGCCAAATGTGGGTGATGGCCGAGCATGGGGGTGTGGATTTAGTGAGGGGAGAGGTCACTGGATATGTGAGTAGTAGGCAGGTTGTAAGGGGCCTTAAAGGCTGGGCCAAAAACTATTAGGAAGTCGTAAGGAAGCTTTACTTGGTGCCCTCTCACCTGAAGGTCTCTGAGCTTGTGAGAAATGAGCTGAAATGTCAGGAAGGGCCTTTTATCCATTTGTTAATTTAAAAGTGTACCATAGCAGCAAAAGGAACTGCCCCCTTCCAGAAAGCCAAGCAAGTGAGGTTTCTGTTTTTTCCCCCCCCAAATAATACAAGTCATTCTATTATTTATTATTATGGGTTCCTCATCCAGCCCCAAGCCTCAATCAGGCCTATCCTGGGTCTCTAAAGAGGGCTGGGGACCATTGCTTGAGCCAGCAGGACATGGAAGAAGGTGGCCCGAAGGTGGGCCTGGACTCCTCCAGGGTCACTGAAACCCATCCTGACCACATGCTGACTTTGCCTGGCATGTGGTGAGTTCCTTGTTCCCCCAGAACATCTGGAGTTAAAAACAGCCAGGCCTGATGCTCTCAACATGGAAATAACTCATGGGTCACCCAGGTGTGAGGCCAGCTTGGTCCCTTAGCAGGATCTGGCCTGGTACCCAGACTTCTGCAGAGAACTCAGCACACAGAATCAGTCCTGTAAGCAGCAGCCGGTGTTGGTCTCCAGCTTCAGAATCTGGGCTTTTTGTCATCTTTCTTGAATAATTCATTCACTCATTCAGTGAAAATATGGAGGACATAGTGTCAGACACCCATCCTCAGATAAGACTCAGTCCCTGTCAAGCCGGGCCCTGAAAGGTATCGTATCAGAACTCCAGGTATGGATGGGAATCTGCATCCCTATGACTGTTTAAGATGCCCATAGCCCAGAGAGCCACGGATGGAAGCCTGGTCATAGTGAAGTGACTGTGACCAAAAGAGGAGGAAATGGCTCTGGGGGAAGCAGAGAGAAGGGAAGGAGGAGAAGGGAACTTAGCCTGTCTGAGTACCTAGTGTGTGCTTCATCTACATTATCTCATTTCATCTTCACAATGATCCCATGAGATGGGCCAACTAGCACCCAGAGGCTAGGAGGAAGGTGAGGGGGCAACTTCAGGAACCTCAGAGAGTTTGGGGTCCTCCTGCCAGAGGTGAGAGCTGGAACACTGAGAAAATGTCAGAGGAAACCTCAACCTTCTGTAGGCAAAACACGTCCACCTAACCCTGATGTGAATCTCAGCCAACTCCAAGGAGACTCCCCAGCACTCGCGGGTAGGACAGCATTGCTATTTACTGCTGCGGGCACAGCCAGGTGGGAGAGATGCCCCTTCCCGGGGGACAGCTGAGTCTTCCCCAACTGTGGCCACCTCCCTCTGTTGCTAATCCACCTGGGACTGGACAACCCTGCCTAGAGGCATGTCTCTAAAGTCTGGGCAGGACACTGAGAAACTAGGCTAGTTGAGTGGTACTTTTATTGCTTTTTTCCCACTGACTCTGAAAGCAAAAAGCTGGCGGGACACCAGCTGGGTCTGCTGATGGTATTCACAAGCATCGTTTGGCTTTCTTGATTCTGGCCTGGAATCCACAAAAGCTGGATCAAGCAGGACAACATTGCGTGAGGAGAGGGAGACGGGGTTTGCTTAGAGATGAAGTGATGCCAGAGAAGAAATGAGTGAACCGGTTACCATGGAGAGCAGCAGGGAGGGTGGAGAGAGGGTGCATGTGTGGGAGGTGACCGTGAGTCAGAGGAGGAGACTACTGTGGTGGAGCTGAAAACAAAGCTTCTCTCTCCGAAGTCTGCTTAGCAATATGGACAGCCTGGTCAGGAGCAAAGAGAACTCGAGGCTGGAAGCCAGACAGGGGGGATGACCCCACGGGGAGTGCAGAGATGTGCACGTGACTTGAGGCTGAGGGAACAGGGCTGCTGGGGCGGGAGGGATTAACTCCCGCCTGGCACCACCTAACCCAAGGGTGCGAGTGTCTGGTGAGGCTGAAAGGGAACGCAGGCGAGACCCCTGGCTCTCTCATCTGCCATTGGTGCTTCAAGCAGATGGAGCCGGAGGGAGGCTGTTTCTGGCCCAGATCCCAGCATTGGTAGGGAGGGCCTTGGCTGCCCAGACACCAAAGAAAGGTTGGACAACTAGCTAACAATTCTCTGCCCCTGTGGCCAGAGGGAATGATGCCATGGTTATTTACCCTTTGTGCATCTTCTCAGAGTCTGATGAAACCTACAGGTCTTTTCCCCTGAAAAAAGATGCATACACACACACACATGCATGCATGCGTGCAAACACATAGACACCGCCGATTTCAAAGGGGTCAGGAATGTCTCCAGTGACCATTCACGGTTCTTCTAGGACTCTACGGGCTTTGATTAAAACCCCTGACCACCTCATCAAACCACTCCTCCAATCCACTCCCCTCCATCCCTGCGTGTTCTATCGCCTACCCTGTATGGTTTTTCTGGAAGTATTTTTAACCATCTAAAAATTACGTTAATCCTTATTTGGTTATTTTAATGCTGTTGCCTGTGCCTACAGCTAAAATGTCAGATCTATATAAGCATGGGAGTTTTCTCTCTACTAACTTCTAGTGCTGAGACAGTATTTGATACTCGGTAGGGGAGCAATAAATATTTTTTTTAAAAACTTTTGCTGTTCTGGACTTCTCAATTCCTATCAACTGTGAGGAATTGGTGGAGTGTTGGGAACCTTGGTGGAAAGGTCTGTATCTTCTCCCAGCGCCTGGTAGAGAGGGCAGGGCTGGTATACCTGAAGCCTGAGTTTTAGTAGACAGACTTCCAAGAGTCGATGGGAAAAAGAGCTGTGATTTCATGGAATAGAGCTTTGGAAAGAAGCCCTTGGAACAAAAATTCTGCTTGTACAGTAAGTGATGATCCAAAACAGGAAGAACACAGGAAACCCAGAAAAATCAAACTCTGGGGAACTCTTCAGGGGGCTCTTACTTTTAAAAGACTGTGTAGAGAAAATAGGAGATTCAAAATCACAGTTGACTGAGATCTGCAAGATCAGAGCTAAGAAGATGAGTAAGAAGGGGCCTGTGATTGGGGCCAATGGCATTTGTATGAGATGCCCAAGAGAAAGCATGGCTCCTTAGCTTCCATTCTGCAGCTCACCTCTGCGCCCTCGAGAATAATGCTTGATTTGAAGGGAAGAGAAGGAAATTAACATTTATTAAATAACTGTTATGTTCCCACACTAAACTGCTCCACACATTACAGGCATTAATTAATCTTCAAAACAATCCTGAAGGAGCTATTGGTATTTGCATTTTATAGATGAGAAAACTGAGGTTTTAAGCATTTGCCCAAGATTGCATACTTAATAAGCAGCAGAGGCCGGATTCAAATCCGTATATGTCTTTCTCCCAAGTGAGTTTCTGCCATGCCCACTGCCTCCTGTCTGTAAATCTTAGAGGTCATGACATGGACCGCTGCCCTGGGCATTACCACCTTGTGCCAGCTGTGCCTGAGCTCACTGGGCAGTAGGTTGAAGTGCAGGAAGGAATAAATAGTCACCATAGGAGACACCGATTGTGGGCCAGTAAGCACTTCCTAGGCATTTCCCACAACTATCCCATTCATTCCTCACAACAAGCTGATAGGGAAGTTTATTTTAAATTATTGTCCCTATTTTAAAGATGAGCAAACTGAAGTGCAGAGGCATCAGGGTAAGTCACCAACTTATAATAGGCAAGATTAGGTTTGGAAAGCAGGCATTCAGTCTTTTCTGGGTGTTTACTAAAAATGGATGTGAAGAGAGTGCCTGACTACTCCCAGGGAACTCCAGCTTCCCGGCCGAGAAGACCACAACTCAGGGCATTGAGATCCATTAGAGATAATATCACTGAACTAACATACAGGAGAAAGGGGCTGGAAAACCAGATGGACACTGGGGATTTCAACCCAAGAAAAGGGGAAGGATTGGTCACATTGCAGGCAATTGGATTTAATACCAAGCACAGGTAAGATTTACTTTTTAAGAGGGGAAGAAAGATGTTCCAGGCACATAAAACCAGCATGTATACATATCCTGAAAATGGAAGGAGTATGGTGCTTAAGATTGGCTGAAGCCCCTGCAGCCAGGGGAGAGGGTGCCAGGGTGGAGGGGGCAAGAAGGAGTGAGAGGGAGGGAGGGGCAGACCCTGTACATCATGCTTAAGAGGCTCGTCTTGGGCTTCCCTGGTGGCGCAATGGTTGGGAGTCCACCTGCCGATGCGGGGGACACGAGTTCATGCCCCGGTCTGGGAAGATCCCACATGCCGCAGAGCGGCTGGGCCCGTAAGCCATGGCCGCTGAGCCTGCGCGTCCGGAGCCTGTGCTCCGCAACGGGAGAGGCCACAACAGTGAGAGGCCCACACACCGCAAAACAAAAACAAAAACAAAAACAAAACAAAACAAAAACAAACAAACAAAAAAGAGGCTCGTCTTGATCCAAAGAGCAAGGAGCAAGATTGGAAGAGGGTGGGTTTTGAGTGCCTACCTCATAAAATGGTGATTCCTAGGACCCAGCACAGGTTTATCAGAACAAAACACTAAATGGAACACATTTCTTTCCATTAAGCCTTGTTAATGCCTCAGGTCAGGGAAATTCAGGGAAACGTAAATAGTAATAATAACAATAATAATAAATAATAATGACTACAAACAGTAACAATACAAAATTCTGAAAGGTAGTGTAGTATAATGGTTACATGGACAGACCTGTGCATCCATACTGTTTCCCCACTTACTAGTGTGAACTTGGGCTATATTTGTTCCACCTCGCTGGACATGTGGTCTAAGGTGTAAAATGGAAATAATAATAAAAACTACCTTACAGAGCTGTTGTGAGGTTAAAGAGTTAATGCACGTAAAGCTTTTAGAAGAGTGGCTGGTAGGTATTCAACACTTAGTGTTACCTACTATTACTACTGTTAGTAACTTATTGAGCACTTATTATGCATTAACTACATAGTGCTAAAGATTTTACATGCATTATCCAATTTAAGGATTGTGGTGGTATTAAAATATGTCCACACATGGAAGCAACCTAAGTGTCCATCGACAGATAAATGGATAAAAATGATGTGGCGCATATATAAAATGGAATATTACTCAGCCATAAAAAGAAATGAAATTGAGTTATTTGTAGTGAGGTGGATGGACCTAGAGTCTGTCATGCAGAGTGAAGTAAGTCAGAAAAAGAAAAACAAATACTGTATGCTAACACATATATATGGAATCTAAAAAAAAAAAAAAAAAAAGGTTCTGAAGAACCCAGGGGCGGGACAGGAATAAAGACGCAGAGAGAGAATGGACTTGAGGACACGGGGAGGGGGAAGGGTAAGCTGGGACAAAGTGAGAGAGTGGCATGGACATATATACACTACCAAATGTAAAATAGATAGCTAGTGGGAAGCAGCCACATAGCACAGGGAGATCAGCTCTTTGCTTTGTGTCCACCTAGAGGGGTGGGATAGGGAGGGTGGGAGGGAGACGCAAGAGGGAGGAGATAAGGGGATGTATGTGTATGTATAGCTGATTCACTTTGTTATACAGCAGAAACTGACACACCATTGTAAAGCAATTATACTCCAATAAAGATGTTAAAAAATAAGTAAAATATGTCCACAAAGTCTTTGATACTTCTCTTTTCAAGAAATGGAAATTGATTCCTTTCCCCTGAGTGTGGGCTGGACTCAGTAACCTGCTCCTAATGAATAGAATACGGCAGAAGTGGAAGTGTGTCACTTCGGAGCCTAAGTCATGAGAAACATCGCAGCTTGGTTATTGTCTCTTGGATCACTCCTTCTGGGGGAAGCCAGCTGGCATGGCATGAAGAAAGATCCATGCAGGCCCTCCAGCCACAATCAAGCCTACAGATGACTGCAGCCCCAGCCAACACCTTGCCTGTGGCCTCATGATTCAGAACCACCCAGCTAAGACACGCCAGGGTTCCTGACCCTCAAAGATTGTGTGTGATAATAAATGTTTGTAGTTTTAACCTGTGAAGATTGGGGCAATTTGTCACGTAGAAATAGATAACTAATACAGTGATAACTTAAATACAATAGATAACTAATACAAAGTCTCCCTTCCTATCCTTTGGAAAGGTTGTAAACTCAAAACATAAATGAGTGAAGTAATCAGGGAAGGTAGCAAACCAGAGACTACATGTCTTGTCTAACAAAGGCACCTGCTACCCAATTCCAGCTGACTATTATCAGTACTAAGTATTTTTCAAGAGAAGCCGGAAATCTGGATATCTTGGTGAGAAATCTCCTGATTTTTAATATGAGTTCAAAGTTTTTCAATGCTGTGCAGACCAAACAAAACATTTACCACTGTGAAACATCCAGACTGGATGCTTGAAAAATTTGGCCTGGATGCTTATATAATCAAGTGAAATAGTCACTAATTGAATAACTATCTCTAAAGGGATTGATTTATGGCTCGACATCAACATGAAAGGGGTTTCTAGCAGCAGGTGAAAAGCTCTGTCTTTAGCTCCATCTCAGATATATTTTATTTTTCTTGATAGCTTAGATAGAGAAGGTGTACACAGCAAAATCTGTGACTGATAAGAGGGTGGGGGGAATTGTGATAGATCCAACCCCCCCACAAACCCCAAAAAAACCTTTAACAAGAAGGAATGGGTCAAATCTAACAAGGGGACATTTTACAGACATAAAATTGGAAGCTGTGTACCTGTGCTCTCAACTCAGGTGCACAAGACAGGAAGTGAGAACCAAAATATCCTGTTGGCCCTGTAGCAGCTCCTGTGGGAAGGGATGGAAGTTGAAGTGAGAAATGCCCATTGGCCTTGGATAGGTGGGAAGGTACCAGAAGCAGAGAGGAGGAAGAAGGTGAATCAGGCATATGTAGCCTCAGGGGAGCCTGGCAGCAGCTGAAGGGCAAAGGTCCCAGCTTGCTGTCAGTGTCAGGAAGGCACAGCTGAGGTCTGCAGCTGGTACCTAGGGCAGGTGTGCCATGAATCCCATCCTAGGAAGCTGACAGCCAACAACAGTTGAAAACTCAAATAGAAGACTCTCCAGCAGAGAACACAGCTTATCTACCTGGACCAGGGGTCAGGGGCTTGGTCACACAAGAAAAGCAAGAACCCAGTTATAAAGGCCAGCGTCCAAAAAACAAGTTGGAATCACTTGCTGCTGTCAGCGTCCAATTTATTCCGGAGGCTTGCTTCATTCAGATGCGTGGGAGGGGGAAAAGAGAAAGAGTCCAGATGAGACCCATGATGATGAGTACCTGGGGATTCACTGTATTTGGTACCTGGGTAGAGTCCCCAGACTTCAGCTTTTGGATCCCATTTCCATTCTTTTTTTTTTTTTTCAATTTTTTTTGGAGTATTGTTGATTTACACTTTTGTGTTAGTTTCAGGTATATAGCAAAGTAAATCAGTTATACATAAACATATATCCACTCTTTTTTAGATTCTTTTCCCATATAGGTCATAACAGAGTACTGAGTAGAGTTCCCCGTGCTATACAGTAGGTTATTATTAGTTATCTATTTTATATATAGTCGTGTGTATATGTCAATCCCATTCTCCCAATTTATCCCTCCCCACCCATACCCCCGGTAACCATAAGTTTGTTTTCTACATCTGTGACTCTATTTCTGTTTTGTGAATCAGTTCATTTGTACCCATTTTTAAGATTCTACATACCCACTTCCATTCTTAAATATGCTTGTCACTCCTGGCTTTGATGTCACTAGGAAAATCTGTGCTGTCATCAGGCTAATCGTGCCTTGACTCAAGTTGGCTGAATGGTCACGAAGTAGGCTTGGAATAGGTCATGTCCAGCTCTGGTTCTATCTATTGCCAGTCCCCCTCTATTGGAATCATGTCATGAGTTTATACCACTGAGTTACGGATCTAAAGAGCTATAAACTTCTCTGAATTTGTGCGAGGAGTGGGGATAGGTGCCCCACTCTTTAATGGCTAAAGGTAGGCTGGGGCAGGAACCCAGATGGGTTTCGGATACAGGACACAGGAAGGCAGTAGTGAGCAGAGGGGGGCAGATAGCGTCCGATTAGGGAAGATGCAAGCTGTGAGGCTGCTGCCTTGTTTTTTTTTTTTGTGTGTGTGTTATGCGGGCCTCTCACTGTTGTGGCCTCTCCCCTTGCGGAGCGCAGGCTCCGGACACACAGGCTCAGCGGCCATGGCTCACGGGCCTAGCCGCTCCGCGGCATGTGGGATCCTCCCGGACCGGGGCACGAACTCGTGTCCCCTGCATCTGCAGGCGGACTCTCAACCACTGCGCCACCAGGGAAGCCCCTGCTGCCTTGTTTTAAGCTGTCGTGTAACAGGGAGCTGCGGGACAGTTTTGAACAGCAGCATAATGTCCTCAGAGCTTTCCTGCGGCGAGATCCTTCCATCAGTTAGTGTGTATTCTGAGAGATGGGAAAACACAGACTGGAAGTGGACAGGGGAGGCGAGTAAGAAGGTGGCTACACTCATCTCAGAGATGACCAGTAGGGCCCCAGAATCCCACAAACCAAAGCCTTCAGGCCACTTAAAGTTTTCACAGTACACTTAAGCTCCTTCTTCACTTTTGCTTGTTTGATGCCTCATTTCAAGTCTCAGAAAGTTCTCCCTTTGGGGGCTCAGCAATGCTATGAAGCCTTGCTGATCCCCCAAAGACTAGGTTGGATGCCTTCCCTTCATACTCCAGTGTTTCCTAGTCTGTCTCGCCGACTAGACCAAAAGCTCCTTGAGGGCTGTGCCCACAGCTTGGTCAGTTATAGCTCTGGTGCCTAGTACTGAACTTGGCCTAGAGAACGTGATCCAGAAAAGATTTTTGAAAAGAAGCAGGAGTGCTGCTCTCCTGTCTCTGGGAGGGGACTGCATGAAGCTCACCCACATCACCCACCCACGAATTCTTTCTCTTGCTTCTATCAAAACACTCAAGGGACCATTTGCAGGACTGGAGATCTGTCCACATTCCTCCATGGAGCCAGTTTAACACACACCCAGACATACTCAAACACACACCCACACCCACCCACAACCCCCCGACACACACCCTTAAATTGCTGAAATTAAGATCGTGGGATGTAAACAGTAGGGCAGACAAGTCCAAAGTCCAGCTCTCTGAAAGGATCTCTATCTGACCTACTGCAGATCTCCAAACCCCTTACAGTCAGGGGGAAGGGTGTTTCTGGATCCTTTGCAATCCTGAAGAGAATTGGGAAATCATGATGTGTTTGACCTCAGAAATTCCAGGCCTGGGACTCCAGAGTACAGAGAAAATAACTCTTCTCCTAAATGAGAAATGAACAAATAAACACACAAACCCAGATCAGCCTCCTGAATGTGGCAAATAAATGCTTTGGCAGGGGGGCAAAGTGTGGATTCAGGCTACCTGAATCCACAGGTAGTGTGAGCTCCCTGCAGGGTTTGCTGCTGGACAGTACGGTCAAGCTGGCTGTTCCTGGCTCTCTGTTCTAAAGGCTCAGGCCCCAGTCCTAACTGTGCTGCCTCTTGTGAGGCTTGAGGAGGCTGAGTAGGGACCACTCCAGGTTCCCCTTTGACATTCTGGACATAAAACATACCTTCTAGGAACAAGAATACTAGGGTCCCTCTACTAGCGAATAGTCTTTTCTGTTATTTTGATCAAACATTTCACTTTTATGTGCTTAATATCCCCATTTAAAGTAGTAAACAAGAAAGAGGGTGGGTTGCTTTGCATATAGTAGAAAAAGCACTTTAAGCAAACTTTTACTGAGAACCTCTTAAATGCCAGGCACTAGGCACTGAAGAGACACAGTCCCTGGTCTTGAGGAGTTCCTAGGCCAATGGGAGACAGATAGGACAAGAGACAAAACAATTCCATTCTAAATGGCGAGTGCAATACAATAGAGGTGAGGACACGCAGCTCAGGGGACTCCCAACAACTTAGTCTTGGTGAGAGTAAAGGAGGGCTTTACAGGAGAGGTGGCATCTCAGTTGGGCTTTGAGGGATGAAGAGAAGTTTGCCAGGTGGACAAAGGTGAGACTCTCCTTCTAGTTAGGGTAATAGCATGGACCAAAGCCAGAAGGTGTGACATAGGCTTACATATTGAGTAAATCAAAAGTCATCACATATGGCTGGCATGGAATTCTCCATGTAAAGAAGAATCAGGCTGGAGAACTGGAAAGCAAATAGTAAGGCAATAGAAGAATCACGCAAGCATGATTTATTTTGTATCACCTTGGGAACGCTACTCTTCAGTGTGTTTCTAGAACGTAGATTGCCTTTAAATGATCCAGCCCGGTGGAATTAGATTTCTTTCCCTCTTGCCTGTGAAATGTAAGCAATGTACTAATATTCTCAGGAAAAATAACTATCGTCATCGGGGGTGTAGACATGTTTTAATCTGCGATGACAGTTTGTCTTGAATCATAAACTGCTTTTATCTTATGGAGCCAGGCTTTGATGGTGGGTGGCTTCCTCTGATTGGCTGCCAAGCCGAGCAGAACTTCAAAGCAACTGAAAGCAAGATAACGAGCTCCTTTTGTCAAGGTGCCCGCAGGCCTCTGAGTGGTGCATGGAGTCATGTGAGATGCAGGACATCAGCCACAGTGCTTGCCGGGAAGGACTTCACAGGGCATCATCCCGGGGCCTAAGTCCTCCTCTTCACGGATAGTGCCAGTATCCCCCAAAATCCTTGGGGAACTCAAAGTCTTTGTCCTTTTCCAAGCCTGAAGTGCGACACTGTGATGCACCTGCCTTGCAGCTGCAGGCAGGAACAGAGACTGCAGGAGGGAAACGGGAAGATATGAAGGCCTCTTGTAGTGTGGCTGGCATCTGACAAGGAGCCTCAGGTGTCCCTGTGGGCCCCAGGGATGGTGTGATGCTTGATTTTCTTTGGAGTTAGCACAACTCTGGAAGGTGGGCACTTCTCTTTTCCCGGCCCCAGGCATTCCCCTGAAGAAAGTGAGCCTTGGAACCAGGAAAGAACAGTGGTTATTTAGAAAGAATCACGCTCTCCTTAGGGCAGAAGGGATGATAGAGCTCAAACGTGGTGTGGAGGACACGATTGGACATAGGGCTAGAAGCAAGGACCTGGACAGTGGAGGGGGATGCTGAAAGCCAAGGCGTACCTGGAATCAAGCACTTGACCTTGACCTTGAGACATCCTTCCCTGAGCATCTTACAGGAAGGGCCTACAACAGTCCGCTTATCCAATCCTTCACTGCTGTGTGAATCCGCCACACCATATTTCTGATAAGGAGTTCCTGCTTTGTTTGATTATCTCCTGTCCCGGAGAACTCAGTACCTCACAGAGCAGCTCATTCTTCTATTCAGTGGCTCTGGCTGAGAGAAAATGCTTCTGTTGCTGACTCCCAGCACCTGTTCCCAGGGAATGGTGTGCCACGTGCAGGATCCAGGAAACGACACTGAGTCCCTTCCAGGCAGCCTCCCTATTTCGAGGAACCTGTGCCCAGGGATGCCAGGCAGGTGTAAGCTAATGCTGGGCCACTTGCCTGGCAGCAAGAGGAGAGTGCTCCCATTTCGCATGGGCTCCCTGTGAGACGGGGTTTTTCTTCTGGAAAGGAGGGAGTGTCAAGAGGAGTGCACGCATGCACAACACGGAGCTCATTATCTCTGCTCCAGGAAATGGGGATGGCATCGATCACTGGATTCCCTGGGGAACCTGGGCTTCAGTGCCCACACCTCCGCCCATACCATCTATCTGCTGATGGGCCAGGCAAGCGGCTAGATCAGCTGGATTCAACTCAGCTGCTTTTATTCTTGTGCCCTCCCTAGGGGAAAAGCAATGCGCATGAAATACAGGAAGACAGGGGAACAGGAACAAGAGCTAAAACACTCAAAGGTTGGCATGAGCCTGGGCCCTGAAGGAGTTAAGGGGCAAACAGCACCCAAGGGCGTGGGCTGAATACTCCATGCTAGAGATTTAAGGAGAGTCTGAGTTTATGGAAACACAGCTCCACCCAAACCTAACCCAGCTCTCAAACTCTATGCTCATGACCATATCCTCATTCAAGTGTGACTTTGCCTTATCTCAGCTCTAATTACAACCTAACTCTGACTTCACCTTGACCTTGATCTCCTGTTGACCCCAACCATCACCCCGCTCCAGACCCTGACCCCACCCTGGTGACTCCGCCAGCCACAACTTCACCATCACCCTGGCCTCACCTTGAACACCTAACCAGACACACCTAACCCAGCCCTCAGTGGACCCTGACTCTACTCCCAGTCCTAGGTCTCTCTCAGAGGGCAGAGGATGGCAGGGTCCTGCCTGCAACTGGGGAATAGATTCTCAGCCACAGAACTGCTTTGCCGTGCTGTGTGTCTCCTTTCCACCCCCATCTCCCCACACTAGTACACTTCATGTGGTCCAGACACCTTCTTCTTCAGAGAAGTCTGAACAAGAAAAAGCCTGACTTGGTTACCTGTCGCTTCTGCGCCCTGAGTCGGGGGACCTGGCTGCAGGCACTGGCCGTCACTCATATTTCCCCCCTGCTCCGTGCTGGGTAATGGGAGGAGGTGTGTGGGGTTTGGGCAGTCGGTCAGGCAGGGTGGATACAGGATATCTCTTCTTCCCTTCCCTTCCCTTGTTTCAGTTTTCTAGGTTATGAAGGAGACATGGGAGGAAATCACTGCATCATTGTTTAAAAATCATTTGATTTTGTTCCAACTGTATTTAAATCATTCTTCAGACAAAACGAAGACTGTGGTTATGTCCTCAGCAGAGACCAGTTAGATAAATCCTTTTCAAAGTGAATCTGAAATGGCTAGACTTTGGAAGAAATTCGGTGGAAGTGGAGAGGGTAAGTCTCACTGCCCGGGATTGGGGGTTGAGTGGGGGTGATCGGGGTGGGGAGGGCTTGTGCACGTGATGCCTTGGCTTGGGGTTTCTTCCTCCTCCAGCCACACGGCATGACTTTTTAGGATTTAGAGCAAAGAGAACCACATGGAAGAAAGAGGGCTCTTTGCTGGGAGTCCAGTTTCCAAGATCCGCAGAACAGGAAGGGACAATATTTTCTCCTTAGAAAAATTAAAGAGAAGCAATGAATGCAGACCACAAGTGGAAGCCCTCTGAGGGCCTCTTTTATTCAATCTATGAGCTAGAAAATGTCTTTCAGTGCCCAGGAGCTATCAGAGTAGGTGCAGAAAGTTAACGTTTCCCAAGAGTGAAAAAATGTCAAGATTAAAAAAGTAGTGAAGGATAAGAATTCTATTTGGCAAGGAAGAAATATGACTTTCACCTAAGTGGGGTCGTGTCTCTTTTATCCTATGGCTTGGACTCCTGCACTTCTGTCTTTCTCTGTGCAGGCAGCTTTACTGATACACTAGTCCTAACCCAATTTTTACCTCCGTCTATGTGGTGCTTTACCACAGAGCATCAACAGTCCTGCCAGACCAGAAGCCTAGTATCTCATCCCATAGAGATTTCTATTAGAGAGACCTGAAAGTCCCAATGAGTCACAAGTGGATAAACTTTTCTTTATAGTATGTCTCCCTATTGTGACTTTCTTATTGTGAATCACTGTGTAACTTACTTTGTCATTTTAGTAAAAATCACATCTATTAGAGAAATAAGTAGGTCACTGAATCTTAAAATAATAGCCACTATTTACTGAGTACCTACTATGGGCCAAGCATCTAGGCTGGATTAGCAGCTTCTGGGTTTATTGTAAAAAAAACTTCCTTCATTAAGTAAGAGGATAATCCTCATGATGTCTGCAGCTCTCACAACACAAGAGTCTATCATAATGACTGGGCCCAGTGATTTACTGGACCTTTGCTGATTTTTCATGCTGGCATCTGGGGACATGATGCAGGTGATGCAGGTGAATGTTGAAATATTCCATCTCCATAGGGCTAACATTTTATATGAAGTACACTAAGAGCTGGTAAACATCATGAAACACTGGTATTTCCAGCCCCATTTCTATCTCCAAAGTCAGAAATGGTCCAATATCTGTAAGCTATTCTAGCCATGCTGCAAGGAGGGGATGGTTCCAGGTGCCACTGTGGTGCAATAAAGGCTAAATTGAACACGAGGGGTCAAAGGATTAAAATGTCATAAAAGTTGGGGTTCAGAACATGGCCAAAGCTATATTCTGTAGTGCCAGCCATCAAAACTAATATGAAAGTCAGAATTCATGGAGGATGCCCAAGATAAAAGGCAGCAGAAAAGAAAGGACATGAAAGTTCTTACACACAGTCCAGGGTCATCTCTTCGGCCAGTGGGTGTTCCCATGTTTTCCTTTTGGAAAGCCCAGAACCTTGTCCCCACGGGTGCAAATCTTCATATCCTTCCCAAGAGAGTGAATCCAGAAGGAGTATTATCCATGGGGGATATGTGCAGAGGTGAGGGTCCTGGGGCCAGGTCGGACCAGGAGGCAGACTTACCTAGGACAGCCTCCAGCAGGATCACTGGAGAAAGACTCCTAATCAGAGTCAAGGAGAGAAGCAAGCTCAATGTCAAGGTGCTGAGCCTACATGGATGTGAGCCAACAGATTCCCAAACCTGGGAGCTGGGAACAGGTTGGGATTCTACACATGCAACTGGCTGAGGCAAGCTGCTCAGGCCAAGGCTGTGTAGGGAATGAGTGCTGGAGGACAGCAGCGTGTGGGACTGGCTGTGGACTACAGGGGATGGCTTTAAGGGATGGCATCCAGCCAGCAGTCATCTCCCTTTGTAATCATGTGGCTTTCCAACAGACCAGGCAAAGCGTGTCTGGAGCTGAACAGTTGAAAGCATCCTCCACTCAGATCAGCAAATTGTCCCTTGAGGAAAAAAGACCAGGCAATGCCTACAAAGGAGAGGCAGTTAGGGAAGCTGCTTCCCACTGCTAGAATGGCCACCCCAGAGATATAACCTGCACCCCTTGAGGACACACATTTCTGCTCTGCAGAACCAGTGGAAAAGAGCTAAGGCCACTGGGCTTCAGCTCCATTTATTATTATTCAGAAATAGTACTGCAGAGCTTTCCCAAAGTCAGCTGCATGATGTAGCCAGCCAATGCTGCAAGATGATTTATGGGACTGGAGAGGAGATATTCCCCGTGACTGCTATTATCCAGACATGGTCAGAGAACACTGCCTGACAAGGGAAACACAGAGCTTTATTTGGCCACTGAACTTTAATAAACCTAAGAGGAGGGCAAAGTGGAAGAAGGAACATGTCCAAACAAAGGTTTACTAGGCTAAAGGAAAAGGGACCATCCCCCAGGAATGAATGTGGAGCAGCATTGAATGAAAAGCTGGAAGCCGTGGTTGGCTCCAGAGAAGAGAGAGAGGAGGAGGCCTGGTGAGAACTCTCGGTCGTTCCCATTCGATGCATTGAGTGGAAGCCCCCCCGCCCACCACCATTCACAACTTGAACAAGCGTGTCCTGGACATCCCCTTGGAGACACTGTGTCTGAGATATGACCCTCTTCCTGAGGAGTTTACAATCTAGCAGGTCAGAGAACACGTATGAAAAAGTACACAGAGAACCAGACGAATAACTAAAAAGTATCTGTGTGTGTATGTGTGTGTGTGTGTGTGTGTGTATCTGCCATGTGGCCTAGAGGAATGTTCCCCTCAATGGACAGATCACGGAGCACCCAAGACCTATGTCCTCTATGGAAGGAGGTGCTCCAGACAGAAAGAAGCATATGTACACTGTCAGACCCTCCTGAGACTCGTCATCTCTTTGGGGTCACCCACTGTGATTCCCATTCTCCCAGTTAACAAAATGTTTCTCAAATAAGTGAAGAGCCCACCCCCTCACACTCTGTGCAGACGGCTAGCGAGGCACTCAGGTCCACATCCTAGGCACGAGGGAGGATGTGCTGTGTTCTAGCACTGACCTAATGTGCTAACAGTCCCTAACAGGCCAAAGCCGGTTTCCATGGCTTCTCGAGCCCCCATCCTCATCCACTGACCATGAGCTCTTTGAGGGCAAGGGTACATGTAACCAAGAAAGTGGCGCAGTGCCTGGCTTAGAGCAGAGTTCTATGAAGGAACCATCTGATTTTGGTCAGTTACAAGCTGGATTCCTAGATTCTTCACAAGGCAGACACACAAACCCAGACAAGCTGGCTTCAAATGGGCAAAACAGCAAGGTCCCACAAAGAAATTTGCATCCTAATCACCAAGTCTGCCATTTTGGACCTGGTGGTGAGGCACTGAGGTGTTGGTATGGATTTTTAGGGGTAAGATATCTTTAATTAAAAACAGCCCTGGTACCACAGGTTGAAGGTGATACCAGCATTTTCTTCTAAATGCTACTGACAGTCCTCACTCCCTTGTTGAGGCACAAGCAACAAGGCCACAGCTCTCTGGCTCCTGCCCACCCACGCCCAGCTGGTGGCTTGTGGAGGACGCAAGAATGCCCTGCTCATAGGCTCCCAACTCAGGGCCAGTAGCCTCATCTCCTGAGAAAGAAGTCTAGTCAGCCCCCAGGTTCCTGGAGCTCGGTCTCCCCAAGGGCAGTCTGTAACCCTTCCCCTACACCAGGGCAGTCTCAGTGGGCTGCAGGGCCTTTCCCCATAGTCTGGTCTGGCTCAAAGCCAAGGCCTAGAAAAAGCTCAGGGCACCACCTGGACACAGTCCTGGGCCTCATCAGCCTTCTATCTCCACTTTGGCCTGGCCTTTATGTGCTGACAAGGGGCTCTGGGGGACCCCAGGTCCCTCTTTGCCCATGCCCACCCCAGCTCTGCACTCACTCCACCACATCCTGCATTTTATTCAGCAATGACCTGGATTCTAGCTTTGTCCCTAAATCACTGTGTGACCTTGAACAAGGCACTTCCCCTATCTGGGCCTCAGTTCCTTATCTGAAAAATAAAGGCACTGGACTAAGCAGGTCCCCCTACTCTCAGCGTCTGGGGCCTGACTCCCCATGAGCCTCTAGTCTTTGTCTGAGGTCCTCTCCATCCCTCCTGCAAACAGAAATTAACACACTGACAAGTGCACAACTAACCCTTAAACTCCATCCAAGCAATTAGAAGTTAAACTTTAAGCTGACCTGCATTATGAGGGTTAGGTCCTGAGGCACCGTGAGCTGGGACAAATATGCAGGGGCCCAGCATCCTCCATCCACTCCCCACCCTCCCTGGGTCCTCTCTGTGCTCCAGGGGCTGACCTGTGGGGAGTTCAGAGGGAAGGGGGTTATTCCCCCAGTATCTCCCTGCGGGGTACCCTCTTGGGCCTGCATTGGGAGGGACCACTGCTGTTTCCAGCCCCAAGGTCTTGCACTGTCCCTTGTGGCTTCCCTACCCCCTGCTCACATTGTGTAAATAATCTCTATTATTAACTCTCCTCAGATTCTCCAATGTGAGAGTGCCACCTGCTTCTTGCCAGGACCCTGCAGTTAGGGGACTGCAGATCTGATCCTGCAGTCAAGGGACAGAGGTCCATATGGAAAACAGGAGGATGGAGAAGGGAGTTCAGACATGAACATTCGAAAGCCCTAACTCACGTTTTTACCTTCATTATACTCAAATGATAAAGATTGCAGATGAAAGAAAGAAAACGTCAGTGGAATTTTTACATATCTTAAATGAATAATCACTGCACTGTATAATTAATTTCCATTTACCAACATTTGTTCACTACAACTTTTCCCAGATTTCTCTCCCCTGCAGTTTTCAATGACACACATGAAAGTTTGTTTGGCTTTGTTGCAGAGAATATGCAACAATACGGAGTGGCATTTTCCCCTGTGCCTGGAGTTCCAGTTAAATGATCACTGTCTGTCTAATTTTATGGCTCAGAGCTGGTGACTCTGGCCTCCTGTATTACCATTGCTCCAGAAATGCAGCAGCACTTGATGTTTCAGTTGAAAAGGCCTGAGCAACCCTTATTTAACCCAGGCTGCTGGCCACACTGAAATGCTATCTCTCCATGTACACAGGGTTTACGCAGGTGGCACCCTCCATGACAGCTTCCCGCCAAGGTGGGGCGTGTTAGGAGTGGCAGGGCGCTCTAGCTGGCTGGCTGCTCTTCCCAGGAAGAGCCTGAGTGTGATTAAGGGCCTGGGCACTTTTTTTTTTTTTTTTTTGGCCTCAGTTTCCTTCATCTCTCCCCAAGGTCATGTCGCCAAAACCTCTTCACCCTCTCTGTCTTTTGCCTTATCTCCCTTTTCCTTGTCCCAACTTCCAGTTTCCTTTCTTTTTCTTCCCTTTTTCTGATATCTACCCACAGGGAGTGACCTGAATATACAAGAAGTGAAATCCTCACAACAGCGGGAAAGGCTTGTAGAAATAAACCCTCACTTAGTTGAATTTCACCGAACACATGTTTTTGTGTTTTCTTTTAGTCCCCATTGAGTCTAATACAGCTCTGGGCTCACAAAGGGAACTCACTTCACTCTATAGATTAATTGAGACACGGATCCATAGGGCGAACAACCATCTTGGTTGGTCAGAAGGATCCGGTTTAGCATGGAAAGTCCCAGGCACCCTGGGAGGGTTGGTCACCCTTCTCTAGCAGACCTCGTGCCCACCCGGCCTGGTACTGCTGCTACAGCTCACACATCTGGAAGTCTTAGACGAGGTTCTCTTAAAAGCAGAGCCCGAGATGGGGATCCTTGAGACGGTGCCGGCTCTGTTCCCGTAAGGGAGTGAGGGAACTAGGTTAGGGCAGGGCAAGAAGCTGGGCAAAGATCTGCATTCAGCGGCAGGCCAGGCGCAGTCTGCCCTCTCAGGGGGCGCTGCAGCCTGATGGCATCTCAGCGTTATCCCCCCGTGAGGTGGGGGTGGGTTTTTAGACACCCATATCGATCAGGCACTAGTTCTGGGCCATCCCCGGAGGACGGGCATAATCTCCTAGGTACTTCTGGGTGAGGCAGCTCTCAACAGAGAAGGCAATTTCCAGGAGAAGGGTGCAGGCTCTGAGCTGCCAGCTGCCAGCTGCCAATGCTCACAGCCTCTGGGGGATAGATAGACTGGCCGGTAAAGGGGATCTGGGTGGGGCACCAATAGCATCCACGACACCAACCACAGCTTCAGCCTGGCCTCTGGGGTGCCGAGGGAGCACCCTCAATACCTGGTGCCAGTTCCGCTGCAGCTTCCCTCCCGCTTCCCGCAAGCATACACAGACCTTACAAGTGTGGTTCTACCTCCGTTTTCTGGTTTGTACTCTTGGAACTGACCTGACCCTTCTTGGCTAGGACCTGACCCTTGCTAGAATTTGCCAAAGATTTTCCCAGAAACTGCACCCGATCCTTGTTCTCCCAGACCCGGCTGGGACTGTGCTTCAAAACTGCTGAAGGTGGGGATCGCGGATCCCTACCCCAGCCTGAGTTAGTCTATATAACCCCAAGTCACAGCTTCCTGCAGATGCTCTGTCCATCAGATGGACCCGCTAGACAGAGACACAAAATGAAAGGGAGACCAGGGCTCGAGGCACTGTGGACTCTGCCTTTGGGCAGCAGGTCCACCTCAGAGGGCAGGAGATGGTCTAACCCTGGTCTTGCTCGTCCTGGGTGATGGCTTCAACCTGCTGCAGGGGTCCCAGCATGCCTTGCAGCTTGGTGAGTTAGGATTGGGACAGAATCAATATCACAAGCTTTTAGAAACGCAGTTTTTAAAAGTATCAAAACATATGCATCATAGCCCTTGTGGCAGATGCTGTGGATGCCCCACCCGTATCCTTAGAGACTCATCCTTTCCAAGTGCTCCCCTGACCCTCACATCTAAGTGCCAGAATGTTTACCCCAGGGATTTACTCAAAGCCGCAGAAGACTGCTCTGCCCCAGCACACGGAGGGCTGAAGAGCTATAAACTAACAGCCCCTCAGAGTAGCCCTGAACCGACGACTAAAGGCAGCTGGCTTATAAATACCCCAGCTCCCTCACCTCTCAGGCTTGATCACTCTCAGGCATGTGCTTTACACAATTTCCTGGAGTTTCCCCGGAGGTTTAAGCTCCATCGTCCACAGTGGTGCTTGACTGGATAACATACTCTTATTAGTAGCTTCCTTTCCCTTTCTTTTTTTTTTTTGCGGTACGCAGGCCTCTCACTGTTTTGGCCTCTCCCGTTGCGGAGCACAGGCTCCGGACGCGCAGGCTCAGTGGCCATGGCTCACGGGCCCAGCCGCTCCGCGGCACGTGGGATCCTCCCAGACTGGGGCACGAACCCGTGTCCCCTGCATCGGCAGGCGGACTCTCAACCACTGCGCCACCAGGGAAGCCCCCCTTCCCTTTCTTAACTCCTCACCCTACTGGTATATCTTGAACTTCCTCAGTAAACTACTTCATATTGAATCCGTGTCTCAGGGTCTGATCCTGGGGGAACAGCCCCTCCAAGGCAAAGCTGGAGAAGTTGGGGCCAAACCTGCCATACGTGACTTAGGCCCTCTGTAGGTTGCTGCTACATCCCTGAGCCCAGTGGTCAGATCCCTGTGGGACCTCTTTCCACACCAGCCCCTCCTGCACCGGGCAGCCCTGAAGAAGGAAGCGGCAGCCCAGCCAAACATCCTTCTAGAGTTGCGGATGCCCCATTAGGATTCAGAGGCGTTCCCCACTTTCTCTAGAGGCCATTGATCCTGGGAGGTGATTTTAATCAGGGCTTTCATCATCTTACAGACGATTCCTTGTTCACTCCTCCCGGGCTCCCTCAGGTCTCTTAACAACATTAGACTGTGGTTTTAGGTTTACATAATTTGGTGCTTAAGGCGCCTTACGACTAGCCCAGAACAACTGAAGTAACTTGTGAAATGTCAGCTTCACACCAGAGCCACCCCTTCCCAGAATGTCCCACTCTGGGTGTGTGGCTGCGCCCAGGGCTTGGCATGGGAGCAGGGGGGTCCAGGAAGGAAGACTGCTCCAGCGGCCTGAGCCCTGGGTCTTTGAAGCCTTGCTGTGTAGACCTGGGTATTCTGCTACTCTTCAAGGAAGTGAGCATGGAGCTGGTCTGCCACCAGGCCAGGTCAGCTGGTCCTGGCCTCCTGGAGCCTGGATATTGGCCCTGCTCAGCAGCGCCTCTCCGTCCAAATGACTACCTAAGATCTTCCCTCAGATGTCTCAAAGGCATCTCACATGCAGCATAGCCAAACCTTAACCCTTGGTCTTTCTCCCCAAACCTGTTCTTCTCCCCTCTCCTGTCCTCCTATCTCAGTAAGTGGCACAATCATTCACCCCATCACTCAAGCCAGAAACCTGAACTTCATCTTTGGTCCTCTCCTCTCCTCCACTCCCTACAACCAATCACCAGCAAATCCAAATATTGGGTTGGCCAAAATGTTTGTTTGGGTTTTTCCATAAGATCTTATGGAAAAAACCAAACAAACATTTTGGCCAACTCAATATATCTCAAATCCATCCTCTCCTCACTCTCTCCAGTCACCACAGTCCAAATCATCATTATTTCTGGTCTGAAGTATGGCCATAGCCTCCCAAATGATTTCCCTGCTTCCATTCACACCTATATCCAAACACTTCACCACAGACTAGCCAGAGAGATCTTCCAAAAATATCAGTCAGGTCATACCTCTCCCCCATTTAAAACTCACCAGTGTTGCCCACTGCACTGAAGGCAATAGTCTACAAGGTCTTATGTGACCAGGCCCCCGACGAATTCTTCAACATCATCTCAAGCCATCCTCCCCGTTCCTTAGCACCCTCCAGCCACATCTGCCTCCTTCTGACTCTGAGAACATGTCAGGCTCTCTCCCACCTCAGGGTCTTTGCATGTGCTGTTCCCTGTGCCTGGAACACTTTCCATGGCTCTTCATGTGGCTGACTCCTTCTCGTCCTTTTATGCTCAGCTCAGAGGGGCCATCTCTAATCATCTAACGTGAACCATGTCCCCCTCTTACACTGATTTACTTCATAACATCCTGTTTACGTACGTCATGGCATTTATATGCTCTGTAATCATTTCATTTGTTTCTTGTCTATCTCCCACCGCAGACTGTGAGCTCCATGAGGGCAGAAATCAAGCCAGTCTCACATTCCCTGCGGTTAGCACACTGGCCGGCACATTGTAGGTGACTGTGTTAGTCTTCTGTTGCTACATAATGAAATACCACAAAATAGCAGCTTAAAACAATGCAAATTTATGATCTCACAGTTTCTGTGGGTCATAAGTTCATGTGTGGTATGGCTGGATTCTCTGCTCAGGGTTTCACTGGTTTGAAATCAAGGTGTTGGCCAGCACTGTAGTGCTCATCTGGGCCTCAGGGTCCTCCTCCAGCCTTACTGGTTGTTGTCACAATTCATTTCCCTGTAGTTGTAGGACTGAAGTCCCTGTCCTGCTAGCTGCCAGCCAGGGCCACTCTCAGCAATGAGAAGCCACCTGCAGTTCCCTCCCACATGGCCCCCCCAGGCAGTGCACAGCACAGATGTTCGCTTTCTTTCAGGCCTCTAGAGGGCACCTCTGTGACTCCCCTTTCTGCAAACGGCCACAGGGAACTCTGCTTTTAAAGAACTCACAAAATTAGGTCAGGCCCACCAAACTGGTTGGGGACCTTAATTACATCAGCAAAATTCCTTCACAGCAGTACCCAGATGAGTGTTTGATTGAATAACTAGAAGAAGTGAGTGCGCACCAGGGGCCAGGAGTCTTGGGGCTCCATCTTGGAACTCTGCCTACACAGTGATCAATACTATTCGCTGAATAAAAAAAAAAAAGAATCTCCTTCTGGCCACCTGTTTGTATAAGCAGTTGGTCCAAGCCCATGTGGGTCCATCTCTAGGTACAAGGCAGGCAGTTAAAAGAAAGAAAAAAAAAAGCCTAGTGGGCAACACTGGAAAAGAGAAGAGGGACACATGGAACTTGGAGCTGAGAAATGTGGGCTCAAGCCCCAGTCCTGCCACCATCTTGCAGTGAGAACTTTGGTGATTCACTATGTCCTCTGACCCTCTATTCCTTCATCTCTAAAACGGGCATAAAATACCTATGCCATAAAATGGAAAAGATTAATTCTATCCATCCATCCATCCATCCATCCATCCACCTTCCACTCACCCACCTGTGCATCCACCCACCACCCATTCATCAATTCATCTACACAACAACCGCCCCCCCTCTCTTCTCTCCCTGCCCCCCTTTCCCTCCCTCCCCCATGGGTGTACCTGGCATCATATGGGAGCCCAATAACTGGGAAGTGGGAGGATGGGATTGATTTTTCCTGCCCCGCAGAATTCAGGAATTCAGGGAGCAGCAACCTCACCTACTGCTGGCCTGATGTATCGTATGTAGGAATGTGGAGCATGTAGGTACAGAGGACAGCCACTGGGCACCTAAGATCATGGGAACTCACTCCACAAAGATTAAACAACAACCGTGAATGTTCTTTTCAGAGAAAATGCCATCACTTCACGCAATGCCTCAGCCTCATGCCTGAGCAGCCCGGGTCAGGAACACTCAGCAAAAAATCTTGTTTTCTTTGATTCTCTGCATTAGTTCTCACGTTTAAGCCAAATGAAATTTGACAACAGAGACAGGAGTGCAGACATACTCGGTCCACAGGACTTAGCCAGAAACCTCTTTCAAAGCGGGGACAGTGTTCCTTTCTTCAGCATCTAAGCACCTTAGGGCAGATGTGGGATGCAATGGCTCCACTGGGCGGCCCGGCATTAAATCCACCCTGCGATGCTGGCATTTTCTGTCGCACCTGTGAGTGTCAGTTGGTGACAAGTTAATTCCTTCCGACTGTCTGGGTAGAGAACTCTCTCTGGACCTCCTGATCTCATCCACAGGATCCTTCGATCAATCCCCTCTGAGACCCAGGTCAGGACACTCTGCCCAGGCAGGAAGCTTGCCTTCACCACTAACCCTGCTGGATATACTCTTTTTCATCTCCATTTGGTTCAGAACCCATGGAAATGCTGACCCCTGATCTAATTTCTAATTCATTTCTGTCGCTCTTCAAATTCACTGGGTCAGGAAGAGTTTAAAGGTTTGGGTTTGTAAAGTTCCAATTCACACTTCTTTTCCCAGATGAGAGAAACATGAGGTGTAGGTTTTTTTCCTGGGTCTTATTCAGCTTTGAAATGCCACGGTTATTCACTCCCAGATGGCAACCACAAGAGCATCAAGCACAGGACCACAAACACACTCCAAGACAGTCCCTCAGGGCTGCAGGTCACAGGCAGTGAAAGAAATGGAGGTGATGCAGCGGAAGAGAATTAGGCAAGCCGGTGAGTGCTCCTGAGCCGTGGCACACCCAGATCACAGCTATCGACACCCAAGTTGGCCCATGGGAAGGCCTGAGCTCCTGCCTCCCTCCCCAGTTTCCTCCCCCACTTCCTGCCCCTGAGAGAGTCCTGCTGAGACGAGCCTGATCAGACTGACACACTCTCCAAGTGACTGTCACACTGTCTGTCTCCTCTGCAGCCTGGTCAGCTTCCCGGGTGCCGGTCACTCCCCTCTCTCACTACTGGCCTGGCCCAGGGTACCTGATACAAGTTGTTTCCAAGATCTCAAGATGCAAGGATGCCACCAAGAATGGCATCCAAGTCCACAACGTAGGAACAAAATCTACACCTTGATTGCATGACTATGTGCTTTTCCAAAAGGATCCATCAGCCCAAAAGGGGCCTCCCTGAATCAATGAAACTAAACTGTGTGGCCTGTGCATTGTGAATGTCTCAACTTGTGCCCACAGTGAAGGGAATCTGCACAAAGCCTGTCTGGACTGGTGGCTTTCTGAGATGTGGGAACCAGCAAGCACAAGAGGGAGAGAGTGTGAGATGGAGAAGTTTTCACCAAGGATGTCTGAGATAAACAGCATCTCCAGAGAAGCTTCTATTTTGCACACTGGGAGTCAATCTGATAGAGGCTGCAGACAGGCAGACCAGGACCATATCTGGCCTGCCCATGTGGCTTATTCAGCCCACCAAACATACAAGTGTGATTTCCAACTTGAAAAAGGTCAGCAGGTCCTGCAGGCTAGGGATAGGCTGGAGCCAGCACTGGCTGCCCGTCCGGGATGAACCTGGGCTCATTCTCTGGTTCACCGCAGTCCCCACCAGTCCTCATTGCCTCACCTCTGCCATTCACGTTATCTGCCTAGCCCTGGAAGGTAACTGAGTTTAGACCCCTGAATATAGTGACAAGGTTAAGCGTCCAGGCTCTACAGCCAGATCCAACTTGGGTTCAAATGTTGGTTCTGCCTTTCTCAGCTGTGTAACCTGTAGCTTTTCCAAGCCTCAGTGCTCTTATCTGTGAAATGAACATGATAATAATAATACCTACCTCATACAGTTGTGCTTAGGGTTAAGCAAAGCAACACATCAAAGATGCTTAGAAATAAATGGTAGCTCTTATTAGTATTTGCCTAGGCTAAGAATCTACCAGCCTGGGGGTGGGGTGTATATATGCAGGGGGAAGAAATTTATTCTGATGATAGAAATCCTAAATAGCTCTGTGCTTAGCCCCATGTTGTCCAAGAAAGGGGGATGCTGCCTTCCCTATGGCTTTGCAAACTCTCTACCCCCATCTCTCTGTCTCCATTTTCATTCAGTCATCAGAGTCACTGATGAGTCATCAGAGTCCTGGTGGGGCACAAGTCACTGGGTGAAGCCTTGTGGGAAAGAGAGAAGAAGGAATCAAAGAGGCCTCTATTCAGGGCTAAGTAACTGCTGAGTCTCAGTTTCCTCATCTATAAAATGGGGAGAAATATTGGAAAAATTAAAGAAGGCAGTGTGTACAAATGCCTAGCACAGTGCCTGGAATGCAACAGGGGACAAGTACATGATCATGCTGACACCTTCCCTAAAATCCAACTAGAAAGACACAAAAATGGAGGCAGCTTCTTTTCTCCACCCTCATATCCATATCCCAATCCCATTCAATCCCCAAGGCCCAGCTCAAAAGCCAGCTCTTCCAGGAAGCTCTCCCAGAACGACTAAGACCTCTCCCTGGGTTTCCCCAGCACTGTGGCTGGTGGCACTTATCTTTTTACATTATGTGTAATGGTTATTTGTCTATAGTTTATCAGCTGCCCTAGGCTGCGAGCTCTCTGGGAGTAGAAACTGTTTCTCCGTCCTTGGATCGTTGATGCTGAGTGTGATGCTTCACACTCTGTGAACATTTGTTGAATGAACGAGTGAGTACGGTTAGCAAAGCACTGGAGCAGGGTCGCTCTCTGGCTCTGCCATTAATCAGATGTGTGACGTTGGGAAACTCATTTAACCTCTTTGGATCTCAGTTTTCCCTCCAGGAAAATAAGGAGCTTGGACTACATTTTAGGGCTACATCTACATTACAACCTGCTTCAAGCTGCCCACTGCCCCATAAGGGAAGCTCATCTAGGTGCGAGAGACCTGCAAAGTGAATCAGGGCACCCACTCCCAATAGTAGGTCAGGTGCTCAGAGGAGATGCACCTAAGCCAGGGGAAGCCACTGGAAGTTGCAGTACAGGGGCCAGGGAGGAACAAACCAACGGAGCCACATATCCTGGTACCCAGGCGACGCCCTCCTTGGTTAGATGAAAATCAAGCTCCCACTCCAGCAGTACAGGCGGGGTCAAGAGGCAACCTTGGGCTGCCTAGTAAAAACCAGCCTTCCAGCAGCGGCTGCTTGACATAGCTTTCTTGCTCACTGATCTGACATCCCCCTGGTTTCTTTCTGTTCAAGAGCCTCTTTCCCTAAAATTCTACTTATATCTTGAGCTCCTGAGATACGGGCTTTTAAAAACAACTAGAATTGAGGCATCTCATTTTTGCATCTGTGCCAAAGGAGAGCCATAGAGTCTGTCCACTGCCTGCCGTTGTCCTCGGTCTAAATCTTATCTGAGGCAGGAACCACATCTGGTTCACCACTGCCTCCCCTGGGCCAAGCTTAGAACCTGGTGCTTGGTTTGTTGAATGAATGCACGTGAATGACTTTAGAAGCAGAAGAGGCGTAAGTCCCTGTGGGCCTGAGCAAACAAGCAAGGCTGTCTCTAAAAAAACAAAAAAATGGAGTGGTTGCCCAATTTATAGCCCCTGGGAGTAGATTAGGGCCCTGGCAATTAAAAACAAACAACCCCACCTCCCCCTCCACTGCAGTGAGCCCACACCTGCTGTTGAACTCTCAGGCCCCAGTCAATTATACTGGCTTCCCCCATCCCCCAACATTATCTCCAGCACAACCTCCCACTGCAACATCCAACCAGGGGGGTGCTAGTCTCCCATGAGCTCTGGAGGCTAATTTGCAGGACAGATCTGGGCAGAAGGCAGCTGGAGTGGCTACAGGTGCCAACTCTTGTCCATGCGCCCCTCTTCTTGCTGAGCACGCAGGCCCTGGAGCTGCTGGAGGACACCTGGGTCGCTCGTGGTTTGGGGTAGCCTTTCAGGAAATCAGTCCCACCAGAAGGCATCCCATACTCCAAAGATTTGATATCAGTAGGAATTATATGATTTGCTGGGTTTTGAGCACTTTTCGGTATTGGGGAAGCAGAGGGGGATGTCTGCTGACAGCACTGCCCGCCGGTCAGCTCTGCTTCCATTGTCAGGACCAGTTTGTCTTCTTTTTTCTTTTTTTTTTTTTTGCGGTACGCGGGCCTCTCACTGCCGTGGCCTCTCCCGTTGCGGAGCACAGGCTCCGGACGCACAGGCTCAGCGGCCACGGCTCACGGGCTCAGCCGCTCCGCGGCATTTGGGATCTTCCCGGACCGGGTCACGAACCCGTGTCCCCTGCATCGGCAGGCGGACTCTCAACCACTGCGCCACCAGGGAAGCCCCTAGTTTGTCCTTTTAAGCTGCTCCAGCTCTGCTTCCACCGTCAGGACCAGTTCGTCTTTTCAAGCTGCTGAGCAAGATAGGCTGAGGGCCAAGGGTGGACAAGGAGACCTCTCCTGCTGGCGGCACTGGGGCTAGGCCAGTATGTCCCCGGCCTTTGCCACGGGCAGCTTGACACCCAGCTGCTGGCAGCAAGGCCCCTGACCCGAGGGCAGGAGACACCTCTCCTGGATCCCCCCACGCTGCTTAAGGCTCCAGCGCCAGGAATTTCCCCATCGACAGATGGTCCCACAGCTGACCAGAGGAAGAGGGCCTTTTGGTATTTGGTTCCTGCTGGCTTTGTTAACCAAATACTGGTCACCTTAGCTAATCTGTAAAGCAAAATGGTCCAAAGCTCCCTTGCTGCAGACTGCTTCCAGGGGGCTCATGAGCTCCAGAGAAGGCAGGCCCTTTGCCCTCCTGGGGTTGTTCTCCTTTGGCAGGGAAGTATGTTGAGGAGTTCCTGGCTCCCGAAGTCAGTTTCCTATACTGGTAAAGGAACACAAAAGGGTGATGAACCACCCACACCATTGCCAGACTCAGGCAGGCTCGGTTGTGTGGCGTGCCGGGACCTCAACAGAGTGGCTGGTGAGGACAGAGAGGAGACTGGCATCACACAGGTTAGAGCTGGAGAAACTGACTGTGCTCTGGGGCAGGCCCACAAAGAGGCAGTGTCCCCAGGGGCCGGGCACACCTAGGCATCACTGACTAAGGATGCTCTTTTCATGGGGAGGGGCTTATCAGTGGGAGGTCCCAGCCCCCAGATGCAGGAACGCAGATGGATCAAACCAGGGGAGCAGGACACCAGCCTGGTAGTACAGGGAGCAGGGTCCAGCCTCTCAAGGAAGAGGGTTAGCCGGGACTAGATGCGGAGCCAGGGGCCTAAGAGTGTCAGAACAAGGCTCCGTCCCAGCAGGGAACTTCTGCCTCTTCAGCTGGGTACCCTGGTGAAGGGCGTAACCTGCAGAACCACGTGGGGTTTGTTCAGAAACTGACATGATGGAATCTGTCAGAGATACTCATCTGATTCCCTTCTCCCCCCACAGTCACTGGGTAAAGGAGGCTCAGCCCTAGGGTCAGGGCTTGAGTGGGCAGGGAGAGGTGGGCAGTTGCTGCCCAGAGCAGCCAGGAGCTCGAGTCATGCAAGCCAGGTCCTCGGGAGAGTGCTGCTGGACAACATGTGAGGACACGAATCTGCGGCCATGGGAAGAGTACCTCTCAGGGTGGCGATGAACAATGAATCTGTCAGTGAGAGGCAGCCCCAGGCAGTACGGAGCAAAAGTGACAGCCTCCAGGGCTCCTGCAGAGTTCAGGACCGGTTGCCTCTGTCTCAAGGCTGGGTACCCTCTCCCGGGCATGTGGGTGGGCCCCAGAAGTCACACTGGTCAAAGGCACAGGAGTGGGGGGTGATAAGAAGCCTTCTGCTGAGCAGGCTGACAGCCCACGTGCCTGGCTGTATAAACACCTTTAAGCTGCCTGAGTCTTAGTGGTAATTAGATTAGCTATATGGGATTCTTTAAGCTCCATAAAGCACAATACTGTCAGACCATTCTTTTTCTCCGCTTTTCTTATTTTTGCAATTGTTCCAGCTGCATGCAAAGCTGTTGGTATTTTTACAGCCTGGAATGAGTATCTCTTGTGTAGGACAGCATCTTTGAAACATTAAACAATGATTAGGCAGGCTCTGGGCCAAGGGACGATGGGGGCTTTGCAAGGAGTGGAGGGGGACCCAGCAGCTGATGGCAAGCAAGCTGGGATCTCAGATTCTATTTCATCACTACACTGTGATTTTCTTACCAACAATTAAAAATAACAATGATTCACAGTTGTGTGGTTACTTGTCATTCAGCAGGATGGCGAAGGTGCTCCAGGTAGTGGTGGAAGGGGCTGAACCACAGTTAGTGGGGACTTGCACACCACCGCTCACACAAGCACACACAAGCCCAGGGTTATGGACTGAGTGTGTGTGCCCCCAAATTCATACATTCAAGTCCTAATCCCCAAGGTGATGGTATTTGAAGGTGGGGCCTTTGGAAGGTAACTAGGTTTAGATGAGGTCATGGGGGTGGAGCCCCCATGATGGGATTAGTGCCCTTGTAAAAAGAGGAGGAGACACTGAAGCTCACTCTCTCTCCACACCCAGGCACCAAGGAAAGGCCACGTGAGGACACAGAGAGAAGGCAGCTGTCTATGAGCCAGAAAGCAGTCTCTCATCGGACACCGAATTTGCTAGCACCTTGATCTTGGACTTCCCAGCCTCCAGAACATGAGAAGTAAACCTCTATTGTTTAAGCTACCTAATCAATGGTATTTTGTTACAGTAGCCTGAATGGACTAAGACACCAGGTGCATACATGCTTGTTCACGGGGCTTACACATGCTCACACACGTAAGTGCACACGCACAGGTTCATATATCCACTCACCCACGTGTTCACATGCACACACGTGTGCACACACACAAGCATATCAACTTCCCCCTATTTCAAAGGAAAGAGGAAGCTGTCCCCCTCTCACAAGGTGACCTAAAGCATGGTTGCCAATTGTACGATTTCCACTCAACTCCGTGCCTAGAAGCCTCTGTGCGATGCGTCCCTCCTTCTTACGAAGCCCCGGGCAGAGCTCCAGCTGAGGAGACAGCCACATTTTTCTCTTCAGTGCCTTCTTTGCCCCTTCCTTCTCTGGCTCCACTGCCCAACATCTCTCTCTGTGGAGTGCACAGAGGTAAGAGAATGAGGACAAAATTCAAGTAAATCTTTTGGAGTCAGAGACCCACAGTGCACCAGAGGCAGCCTTGTTGAATAGTCAAGGGTGTAGGCTCTGAAGCCAGACAGCCTAGGTTCCAATCCCACCTCTGTGTTTGGACACGTTCCTTTCTCCTCTGTGCCTGTTTCCTTGTTATATAAGATGACATTAATCATGGTTCTTACCGTTGCCACAGAGAGCCGATTAATTTATATAAAGTACTTAGAATAATCTCTGGCACATATGTGATCCAGCCGGGCGGGTGGGGGGGGGGAGTAGTGCAGAGTGACTCAAGATTTTTTCTGATCCTAAGCAGACCCTGAAGCTTGGAGCTGGGCAAAGGGGCTGGAGGTGTGGGACGAGTGTCATTCCCAGAAGACAGCTAAGCAGGGCAAATGTCCCAGAGTCACCACAAGCAAACCTGAGGGGCCTGGCTATAGGCTACCACGTGGACATATGGTGCGGACAATAGGAAGACTGGCCACTGGACCAAGCAGGGGCACAGCATGGAGTGGAGAGGGGCGAGCCTTGGCGGGGGTCAGGAGACCTGAGGTCCCACCCTGGCTCTGTTGCTCACAGACTGCAGGGCCCTGGCAAGTCTCTGCCTGATGTGGGTGCTCAGTCCCCCCCACCGGAGAGCCACCTGGGGCTTGACTGGCAGTCTGTCTGCCTCCTGACACCGTGTTGGCAGAGGGACAGCTCCGTTTGGCCTGTCTCTCAAGGCCTGCTTACTTCTAAGCCTCCTCCTGCCAAAAGACATGGAAAGCTTTGAGCAAACGTGGCCAGTGAGAAGGCTGGATCCCTGGGGGAAGGATATCCACTGCCCAGGAGAGAGACGGTTCAATCCCAGCTTAAAGCGTGCAAGACACTGGGAACTGGCCATTCTCTTGTTGGAAGGCAACAGAAGAGGACAAGCATCACGCTGGTGTAGGCTGGGCGAGTTACTGCCAACCAAGCGCTGATCAAAATCTCCAGGGAATGAGATGCTTAAAAGAATATTTGATATCACCATTGCTTTGATGTGCTTTTAGTCACCAAATTCAGGTTCATTTTTGAAATTTCAAGTAGCGTGAAAGAAGAGTGCATGATGTTTTTTAAGGTTATCAAAAGAGGACAGGAGTTAAGAAAGGAAACAGAGAAACTGAATACAGTAAAGGAAGTGGGTGTGGCTGGATTGTGGGATGGGGTGACTCTGGGACAGCTAGTGAGGGAGCCTGAAAGGGCTCATGTTCATTGAGCACCTGCTCTGGGCCAGGTACTGGAATACCTGAGTCATAAGAGAGTATTCACAATATGGGTGGAGTTGGTGAGGCAAGTATTTAGCTGTGAGCTAAAGTACGTGGCCATTAAAAACCCGTTGAGGGAATGAATGAATAAGTAAATGAATGCCAAGAATCAAAGGCAGGGATGACTCTGTCAGCTGCAAATCCTGGTGCTTCCCTCCCTCTGGAGGTCCATAAAGGTTGAATCACTCAGTCCCAGCTAAAGACAATGGCTCACTGGGATTCACCAAAAAGCAAGGTAATTAAAACCAGGAGGCTCTGAGCCGTGGTCCCACCATTGCCTTGAGATAACAAGGAAGAGGAGCCAGGGAGGGGAGAGTTTGTCTCAGAGTGGCAGGGCGGGCAGCCTGGATGCCACTGTCAGGAATGCCTGCAGAGGCTGGGTAACATAGAAGGCTGGAGGCTCAGGTTGGTCATCTGACTCCATGCACAGGACCTGAGTTCAGGTCACGTTGGGGTAACCCTAAGAGAAGCTCCCCTTCTGCTCTGCATTCCTTCCCCTTTCATGCCATCTCCCTGGGATACAGCAGAGAGGTCCCAAGGGCCCCGCCCCAGGAAGAAACACTCCACCCAGCAGTGTCTGCTGCTGAGGCCAGCCCTGAGGGCCCTTAAGTGCCTGCTGTCCCGCACTCCTCAGCTGCAGCATGCTGGACAATGGGGGACAACAATTAGAACTGTGATTCCCAGAGAATGTCCCACTGCATCAGAATGCTCTGGGAAGCTTATTGGAATGCTGATTCCAAGCCTTGTCCCAGACCTACAGAATCAACATGAATTCTTTCATTGAATCAATATTTATTGAACAACTACAAGAACCAGGCACTATTCTAGGTGCTGGAGATACAGCAATGAACAAAACAAATGTCCCTGTCTTCATGGAACTTACACACTGGTAGAGGGAAAACGTACAAATAAGTAAGGAGAGTAACCAAGTGAGTACAGTATATCAGAAGGCGACAGATACTGTTGAGGAAAAGAAGCATGGAAGGGATGAGGAGTGACGGGGTCAGGGCTGCCATTTTAACAAGGTGCCATTTGCAACATTTGAACAAAGGCCTGAAGAGGCAAAGGAACAGATATCAGAGGGTAAGAGCATTCCAAGAGGCGGGGGAAGCAAGTGCAAATGTCCTGAGGCAAGAATGTACCTGGTATGCCTCTCCTTATTTTTAATCAAGATCAAACGTGAGAGTTGGAGACCACTTTAGCAGACTGACAGCATCCTACACAGGCGCCAGCCCCTGAAAGAGTGGAGCTTGTTTCGGAAATTGCTAAGGAGGCAAAGGACTGAGACGCAGAGTCCTACACAAGGACCATCTGCAGAGCCCTCAGTCCTTGGCTTCTGAGGCGGAGATAAAGGTCTCGAGCAGCTTGGATGAAGAAAGCAGTGATTAACTGCCCCTTTTTTATGTCTGTGAAAACACAGGCCTGACCCCAAAGCAAACGTGCCCACAGTCCGGGGGGTTTGGGGAACACAAGGCACCAGCACACACAGAACCTGTGACAGCCGCCTGGAAGACAGCCTGAAAGCTCTGTTCTCCGGCTTCATTTAGAGTTTTAAACACCAGCGTCCCTTCCATCATGCGTTATCTCATTCAAGCCTCCAAACAATCCCAGAGGTAAGAATTATACATCCCAATTCTATAGATAAGGAAAATAGCGTTCACTGAGGTTAAGAACACACAGCTGGCAAGAAGCTAGAAAGAGCTGGAACTGAATAGATGGCCTAATGCCAATTCTGTGCTCTTCCCACCAGAGCGCACTGTTTTAGGGAGGCAAAAAAAAGCCAGGGCTGCCTTTAGGGGCTGCACGGCAGCTATTATTACTACTGTGGTTGTTATTGTTTTTCTTTCTCTCATTTTAACTCACCCTTAGGGCACCCTTCCAACCTTGCTGCGTACGGCACATTCACCACCATTACCCCGTATATCTTCAGAGACCGTGGGGCAGACAGGGCATGGCAAGGCCTGATGTCCCCACAGGGCACGAAAGAAAACCAAAGTGAAAGAGCCCTGGCCAGGAGGTGGCAGAACTGAGCCCGGAAACCGAGTCCGATTATAATAGTTTCATCCCATTTTGCATTTTTTCGCATGACTCCCTGATGGCAGGGGTGGATCTGAGCTGTCACCCCCTCCACACCCTTGGCCCAGGCTGGGCACCGTAGGAATGTTTGTTAGCCCAGCTGAGTTGGCCTGACGTGAAATGAATGAAAGTCCTGTGCTGAGCGGGCTGATGCCCCAGAGGGAGCCTGTCAAGGACACGGCCAGAGCCGCCTTCCCGGCCAGGCTGGGCCCTCAGGCAGCCCTCGGCTAAGGCTAGAGATGGCTCACTTCCTCCAAAGGCTGCAGTCTCAGTGTCTCTGCCACCCCTCTTGAGAGCTCAGTACAGGCTGGTCTCGGGGATCCCCATTCCTGGTCGCCTCCCCAGCCCATCCACACAGGGGCCAACCCCCCTTTGCCTCCAGCCACCTCCCTACTGCCCCATCTGAAGGAGAAAGACTGGCCCTTTCTTCCCTGGTTTCTGTGCCCTGGGTCCCATCGTCTCCTCCCTCCTCAGAAGCCCTGTCCTCACCATGGCCTCAGAGAACTCAGGCACCCCCTCCCCAGACCAATTAAATGACCAGAGCTAAGGCACGACCCTCCTCGCTTTCTTAAAAGCTGCCCAAGCGATTCAGTGTGCAGTCAGAGTCTTGAGGACAACTCGTCTTTCAAACAAGAGAGAACTACAACACAACACAGCACAATACAACAGAACAAAATAGAACCGAATAACATAGACCAATCTATAATAGAACATATCAGAGCGCTTTGCACATTGTAAGAATAACTATTGTTTCTTAAAAGTTTTGTTTCAGTTGCACGTGCGTGTGTATGGGTGCGAGTGGTGTGTCATCCTGGGTCATGACTGGAGACTGGTTAAGTGGTAGAAAACCTCGCTCCAGCTCCTGCCTTAGCTCCCGATTCTCCATCACAGTCAAAATCCCTGATGGAAACGTCTACCTCCCAGCTGCTCTTCATCTTCATCTGGCTTCTGTGGCCCCATCCCCAACCCTGCCCGCCAAGGTATCTGTGACCTGCACCTTCCAAATCTAATGGCTTCTTCCCAGACTGCGTGTCCTTGCCCCTGTCTGTGGGCTCATTCAAACAGAAGACTCGTTCCTGAAATTCTTTCTGTCCGAGGAGTCTGTGTCGTCCTCCAGATTCTCCTGGCTCTTCCCTCTCTGTCTCTCACCAGCTAACCTTCTTCCTCCTAACTCCTGAACACCTTACCTCAGTATCCTCTCAGGCTTCTTCTTTTTGTTGTTGTTCTCCCCTCTTCTCTTTGCTACCCTCTCCTCCCAGCCAATGGCTTCGGCTGCTCTGTGTACAAGACTCCAAATCCACATCCCCATGTTTACCTCTCAAGCTCCGGCTGTGCAGTTGGCCAGCTGTGAGGCAGGCTCCCGGGACTGGAGCTGGGGCTGGGGAGGGGTAATGCTGACAGCACTCAACTCACGGTCACACACTTGACCGGGTCAGGCAGGTGAGGCAAGCTAGGAAGGATTACCATCCCCCTTTACAGAGGAAGAAACTAAGACTCTGAGGGTTGAGGGATGTCTCCCTGGTCACTCATCCACAGTGAGAGGATCCCAGAACCCATGACTTCAGACTTCAGAGTTCTTTCCCTTCACACCATGCACTGGAACTCAACGTGTGCAAAAGCGATGCTGCATACTATTCATTAAAACAGAGGTTCTCCACCAGAGCTGTGCAACAGAATCATCAAGAACGCTCTTAAAAGGAGAGACGGCCAGATTGCACCTCAAACCTACTGGGTTAGAATCTTCTGGGAAAGGCTTTTGTCTGTTTTAGCTTTATATTTTGAATTAATTACAGATTCACAGGAAAGTACCCAGAAATACACAAGGAGGTCCCATGCACCCTTCATCCAGCCTCTCCCAACATTAGCATCTTAAAGAACCGTAGTACGGTATCAAAACGAGGACACGGACGTTGCCACAATGGAAAAGCTTCTCCAGGTCTGTCCAGCAATATAGGCACTCATTCGGGTGTGTGCATGTAGTTCTGTGCAATTTTGTCATGTGTAGCCTTGTGTAACCACCACCACAGTCAAGATGCTGTGCCACCACTGCAATACCTCCCAGAGCTTTGGCTTTGAAAGCTGCCCATCCCTGATGAAGAACACTGCACCCATCCTGCTAGTCCTCTTGCCCCCCATCCAGGGGATGACCATCATCCTCTGAAGCACTCTGGCTTGAGGCTGAATCATCGCTCACCAGCCCTCTTCTGGCCCATCTGACCACAGCCTGTTAGTCAAGAGACCCAGTAGCTGCTTCCTTTATGGCATCTCTCAGGCTCACGCCTCGGCCTCAACCCCACACCCACCACTGCTCCAGAGCCCCTGATTTCTTGCCTGTACTGTCATCTCATCCAGTTCCCTTCTTCAGGACACGCCCCTTGCCCCCAGCAGTAATAAAAACCGCAGCCAAAGCTCTTCATTGCCCAGCCCTGACTGCATCACTCCTCGTACCAAAAACTTTCATGGTTGTCGCCATTTACAAAATAAAGTCCAAACCGTTTAAATTCAATTATGAAATCCCCTGTATCTGGCTCACTTTCCTTACCTAAATTTCTCAAAATCAGTCTCACTTTTCCCCCTCTTTCCCACATGAATGAATGACAAAACGGCCTCCTTCAGGCCATGATAAAGTTCTCACCAAGGGGAAGAAATGAAAGGCTTCAAGGTTTCCTTCTTCCTGGTGCTTCGTTCTTTCTTTTGTGATGTGAGGATGGAGCCTGGGGATGCCTCTTGCTTGGGGGAATATACCATCACCCTTGGAAGGATGGCTCTTCCATCCCTGGCCTCCTTACAGTGTAAGAGGTGAGGGGGCCAGCCAGCACCGGCAGCCTAGTCACGCTGCTGTGGTGTTAGCCACTGGGGAATGGGAGCTTTCTCCACTCCTCGGACCCAAGCAAGGTGATGGCAGGTAGCTGCTCGAGGTCTCCCTCACAATAGACCATCACCTTTAAAACTACACTGCCTATTTGCTGCCACCCTTAGGTGCCTTTTCCTTCCTTCACGTCCATGGAACAATGAGAGCTAAATGATTCATAAGCACTGCCCTTCAGAAAGCTCTAAAATCCCCTTCACAGCATTGCTTCTACACTCGCTTCTACATGATAATAAAATGAAAAGGAAAATTTGCTTATTAAGATTAAAAATATTTCAGGTATCTGATATGTTTCAGCTTTAATTGATAACAAAACACAAATTGCTCATCTGAGCTTCTCATTATAGCAACGGATTCACTGGGAAATTTACTACCTGACATCAGAGAAAACGTTAAAGATAACACAAGCCCAGTGACTCTGTGATCCCGTGACCCAGTGGTCTAATTTTTATGTGACCCAGCAGTCTATTTTTTAAAGTCATGCATTATCCATAGAACATTCATATTAATGGTCCTATCAAGAGCACTGGTTCCTTTATTTTTTTAATTAATTAATTTATTTTATTTATTTATTTTTGTCTGCGGTGGGTCTTCGTTGCTGCTCGCGGGCTTTCTCTAGTTGTGGCGAGCGGGGGCTACTCTTTGTTGTGGAGTTGTGTGTGTTTATCTTCTCATTGCGGCGGCTTCTCTTGTTGCGGAGCACGGGCTCTAGGCACGCGGGCTTCAGTAGTTGTGGCTCGCAAGCTCTAGAGCGCAGGCTCAGTAGTTGTGGCGCAGGGGCTTCGTTACTCTGCGGCATGTGGGATCTTCCCGGACCAGGGCTCGAACCCATGTCCCCTGCATTGGCAGGCAGATTCTTAACCACTGTACCACCAGGGAAGCCCAAGAGCACTGGTTCTTAAACTGTCTCAATACATGGTCTCTAAGCTTGGAGAATATTATGGGGATGGTATATGTGGGAGAAATCAGAAGCCATGGAATATGCACCAAGGGAAAGAGGTAGCTGGTAGTAGCTGGAGAAGGTGAGATGTGATGTGAGGGCTTCAACAAGGGCTTGCTGGCCACCTGGGGCTTTGCTCGGGCCAGATGGAATGAGGAACAGGGCATCCAGAAAAGAAGCTAGACTTTCAACAGCTCTGTTGCTGCCGTTGCATCGTACGTCTTCTACCATCCCCACCATCAACGCCACTATGGCCACCACCACCGGCACCATCATCATCTCCACCATCATCACCACCAACACCAATGGACAAGCTTCCAGGCAAAGGCCAAGGCATGCAGCAAAATGAAATGATGCTTCACAGAAAAGAGTCACTGGAAATGTTCACTGTGTACGTGAAGGGGGTAGAGGTCACGGCTATTTATCTTATCATACTGCACTAGGATGTTGGGGGAGAGAGTTGACAACCAGTGAGGGAAAGCCTGGGGACCAGGCCCCTCTGGAGTGTGGAGAGGGTGCAACTGTGGAGTGAACCTGCCAGAGCGATGACCATCATGAATGTCTCCTCTCTGAGGCAACATCCCAGAGAAGGAAGAGCCATGGAGAGCCTCAAGAAAATGAGAACCCCGGGGCTTCCCTGGTGGCGCAGTGGTTGAGAGTCCACCTGCTGATGCAGGGGACACGGGTTCGTGCCCCAGTCCGGGAAGATCCCACGTGCCGCAGAGCGGCTGGGCCCATGCGCCATGGCCGCTGAGCCTGCGCATCCGGAGCCTGTGCTCCACAACGGGAGAGGCCACAACAGTGAGAGGTCCGCGTACCGCAAAAAAAAAAAAAAGAAAGAAAATGAGAACCCCGAACAGAGGCTGGCCCCTCCGCTCAGATGTCCGCACGGGGCAGGGAGCCAGGCACTCACCATTACTGCTGTTGTCATCCACCAGGATGATCTCCTTGAGCAGGTGCGGAGGTGTGCGCTCGATGGCTGAGTGGATGGAGCGCAGCAGCACAGAGAGTGCTTCGTTGACGAAGATGAACACGATGCTCACCTCTGGGAGGCTGCTGGGGAATGAGAGGTTGCGGCACCTGGAAAGAAGAGTAGCCGGGCACTTAGATCTGTCACTGACTTGGCTGGGGTCACCCCGGGTGCTGGCCCGCCCATGTCTTGGCTCCAGCTTTGCTGGAGGACTCGGGAGTCCAGATTCTTCCCAGGGTCTTTTTCTTGATATACTTAAGATAAGCCCTAAGTGTACAGCAGACAGGCCCTCAACCACTGAAACCGGTTTGCCCCACTACAGAGTCTGAATTTGTCAGTGACTCCCCCAACTGAACAGTTGTACCGTTAGTGCAGGGCCCGGAACCCGGCAGGCAGTCACAGAGTGTTTACTGGAAGAATGACTCCATATTTCTAAATCCAGTAGGATGGGAAATGCAACCAAAAGAAAGTCTTAGTTTTTCCAAAATGGCAGCCAGTGCCTAAGAGAGGCCAGACCTTAGATGACCTGCCTCAGGAGAAAAATATGTCTCCTTCCAGAGACTCCTGCTGCCAGAATCCACTCTGCCTCATTCCAGAAGTCACACTGCCTGGGGCCTCTTCCACCTCTCACTCATCTCAGGGATTCAGCCTCCAGAAAAGGTTGAAGCCAGAGTCAGAGGCTCAACACACTAGAGGACTGGAAGGACAATTCCAACCTCACTTCACAGATGAAGACACTAAGGCTCGGATAGGCTAGGTCCCCGCCATGTATCAGCTGTCAAGATGGCGTCTCAACTCTGGTCTTCTTACATCTACACCAGGGTTCTTCCTTCATGGAGAAGTGGTCAGGGAAGAGACTGCCTCTAACTGTCCATTGCCTCCCTAGCTCCACTGAAACCCTAAAGCCATTTGGAGGTCTCTTATCCAAAGGACAGGAGGCAAAATCATAAAAGTCTGTATGCCATTCTCCATGGGAAGAGGAACATGCAACCCTAAAATCAGATCCCATCAAGAGGCCAGACCATAAGAAGTGCCATGGTTCCCAAGGGCATGCCAATTCCTTCCGTTGCAAGCACTGCCTTTACGGGTAGGAAATCATTGCTGGTGCCCTTCTGTGGCTGAAACTAAATACTGTTCCAGAAGGCATGGAGCTCCCATCTTCAGGATACTTGAATGAAAGGAGAGAGCAGCAACTGTAGCCCTGTCCCAGGTCCTGGGCTCAGAAAAGAGGCTGCCTGCTCCCAGGGAGAGGTTTGATCAGGCCACTGATGGTTCCAGGGGTTCAAGGCTGGTGACCATGTTGCATTGCTCCAAAGTGGGAGGTGCAGCCAGGTGAGAACATGCAATAATGAGCATAATAGCACAGGGCTTCTGCTCATCAGTAATTAAAGTGCTGCAGGATAGGGATGGGTCTGCTCTTCCTTAATGAGGAAGGCTGCAGGATAACCAGCACTGAGCAATTTTAGAGAAATCACAGCGGGGCCCCAGCCTGCTTAAGAGCAGGAGATTAATAAACTAAAATCAGTCTCTATGGTTACGAGAAATTTACAGAAACTTCTCCCATTCTATTTCCAGCTCTCCTTTTCTCTCACCAAAGATAGGTGGGGGAAGGGAAAGAATCAAGCCTTTACCCAAATCTGCTTCCTACTTAGAATTTGAGTAAAGCCATCAGGTTAACAGATTGGTGTAGAATTCATTCACTGTTGTATTTAATGGAATAGATATTTATTGAGTTTCTTCCATGAGATAGGTACTGCACTGAGGGTACAGCAGGACGTGGACAAAGGGCCTGCCCTCATGGAGCTTATGCTTTGATGGGGGAAGCAGGCGAACATGGAAGCAAACAAATGATACAACTTCATGTAAGTGCTGAGATGAAAAGTAATGCGGGGTTGGCGGATAGCGTGGTGCCCTGGCAGCTGTTCTAGAAGGAGTGGTTAGGGAAGGGCTCTGTGAGGGGAGAGGTCTGACCAGAAACTCACGTGGCACGCCACAGTGAGCTGTGCAAAGGCCCAGCGGGGCGAAGGGAACAGTGCTGTGACTAGAGAGGAGGTGATGGAGCGAACCAGCTCATGGAACTGCAGCAAAGGGCAGAAGGAGATGAGGAGGTGGAGGGAGGGACTTAAATGAAGGAGAAACACTGGAATGACTCCTTAAGCTTAACAGACCCTTTGCAAAAATTTGTTGTTGTTGTGAATAGTATTGTTATAACAGAAATTCAAAGGTTGCTGGCTAACAGTCAAATAATGCTTCTGGCTAGTGCTTATTTATGGTTGTCAAGACCAGCAGCTGGCCTTCCCTTAAGCATGGAGACTGACAGAAGTATTAACATACAACCTACTTGCTAACTGCAGTTTCAAAATAACCCTTTATATGGTCAGACTACTAGCACATGACCTTTAGTTTTCTTTTATGAAAGTGTAATGAACAGCCCCTAAAATAAGGTCAATATATCAGTACACTGTCAGTTGACTGTCCGCCCCACTAACTCCACCAGCAGGAAGACTGTGACCCTACGCCTGTCCCCACTTCTCCAGGGGTTTCCTCTGAGTTCTCAGAGCCTCACTATCTGAAGCTTCCGGTGGTTCTCAAGTCTTTTCTGGAGTTAGGAGTTAACTGCCTTCTCCTCCTCTCTTCCCTTCTTAATTCTCAGCCTAACCACTCCATTTCTGCCTTCCAAGGAGACCAAGCTGAATGTCTCCCAGTAACTGGCCACGGCCGTCCTGATGGCTTGAGCAGCTGCTGTGTCTAGGATCTGTCTCCTGAAGATCTTTCTGCAAGCAGAGTGGAAACGTTACTTTTGTTTTACAAGCTGCTAAACTCTGCTGATCACGATTTTCGCATGAAAGACTCTTTCGAACAAGGTTGTTACTTAACAGCCCTTTTGAACAGAACACCTAGGAGGGTGCATCACATTTGTGTGTGTTTATTGCCTGTCTCCCTCTACTATAATGACCCTCCCTGAGAGCAGGGACTTTATTTTGCTACTGTGCTAGCTCCCAACCTTAAGCCAGGGTGTGGCATATAGTAGGTTTTTGGAATTGAACAAAACTAACAGGTTTATTTATTTTTATCCATGCATACTTCGGAGATATTGCGGGTTTGGTTCCAGACCACTGAAATAAGGCAAATATTGCAATACAGTGAGTCACATAAATATTTTGGTTTCCCAGTGCATTTAAAATTATGTTTCTACTACACTGTAGTGTATTAAGTGTACAATAGCATTATGTCCAAAAAAACCAATGTACATGCCTTAATTTAAAATATTTTATTGCTAAAAAATGCTAAGCATCATATGACAACACAAACCTTCAATCTGTAGAAAATGCAGTATCTACGAAGTGCAGTAAAGTGAAATACAGTAAGACGAGATATGCCTGCATAAGGCCTAAATTTCACATGCGTGCCACTGATCTCAGCACGCTCTTTTCCTACAAACCTCCTCCCTCTGAAGGAGAGTCAGGTCCTCTCCCAGCAGCAGGCCCTTCCTCTTCCACCCTCCCTCCCCTGGATTTGTGGCCCCAACTGCTCACTTTCAGTCTCCAGCAGGCTCTCAGTTCCTTTGCACTGTAATTAAGTGATGCCTCCAGGCCAAACGTCCTGACCTCCTTAAATCCTTCCTTCCTCTCCTTCTCTCCTGGGAGCCGCTCAGGGCCCTCCCAGGAACAGCCACGGTGCTGTTTCTCCACACCTCATGGCATCTAACCTAAACCTGGGTCTGTGTGAGCAGGCAGGTGAAGGGTAGGCAGGTTAAGAAAGACGAGGTGGGGTAGTTTATAGGGAGAGAACATTGCAGGGGAGGGGGACGAATAGAGCCACCCAGATGCTGACCCAGCTGTGCCCCGACTTGCTGTGTAATCCTGGGCAAGCCACTTCCCTGCTCTCCATATCTTGTCACAGATTAAGGGAGGTAGAAGCAATGATCAGAGGTGTCTTCTCTGTACAATTCAGGATCTTCTATCTCACATGTGGTCAATGGAAGATGTCTCACTAAAGAAATAGCTTGCAAACTTTCTCTCCCTCCTAGCCAGTGCCTGGTCGTCACCAAATGCCACAAGACACATACATCCCCTTACCACTGTTGTGACTAGGCAGGGTGACCAACTTCATCCTGGTCTGCCCAGGACTCTCCCAGTTTCAACACTGAGAATCCCAAGCACACTGGGATGGGTTGGTCATCCTATGACTAGACCACAGCTTCCTGATGGTAGGGACAGGTTTTGCTCATGACTGCATGCCCTCTGCCCGGCACTGTTCCTGGCCATCAGCAGGCATTCAGCCTGCATCTCTTGAATGAACTGATGGCATCCTTTTCAAAGTCCCCAACACACACACATTCACACAGTATGATTGCAACCTTTGTTTCAACATCAAAGCAGAACTTACATGGCTGAGAGGAGAGGCCAAAAGAGGGAAGAAGAACAGCACCTCAGGTGAGATGTCTGCATACCTGCCGGTCACACTCACCATCATCACCGCCGGATACTGAACTCAGGACAGAAGCCTGCCTGCAGCGGGGCAGCCCAAGGCCTTCCAAAGACACACACGTCCAAGAGGGTTGTTCCAGACCCGAGCCCAGCAATTCTGTTCCCGAGTCCGGCCACTTCACCCACAAACCATCACCAGCCTCTGCCCGAGGGCTGTGCCTCTCATATTCACACACTGAGATGTTCTCCCCCAGCACCTGCATCCTCCTGGGTCTGGCCAGCACAGCCTTTTCTCCCAGAGCCTGCCGTCCCCCCCTGCTCTGGTGTCTGCCTCTGTTCTCCCCTTCTCCGCTTGCCTCTCCAGAGAAGGGCCAGGGGACGTGAGAATCAGAGGAACCACCAGGTTTACTGGCCCTTCCCTATTTGTGCTCCTTGAGAAAGCCTGACTGTACCAGACCGGTCCCTTACACATTTTGAGAAGAGGTACACTCTCCTGTAAAATTAACCATAAACGTTCCCTTTTTATTTTATTCTTGTTCAAAGTTGAGCCATTTTCCACTAGAGATAAAAAACAAGGCATTCCTGAGAGGGGAGTACTATGGCTGTCTAATAAGCCAGGACTGATGGTCATGATAAATTCAACTACATCCATCTCTGCACACAGAGGTGGTGTGGGTATGGAAGCGGCTATGTAGGGAGCCTCCCAGCAGAGCTCCCTGACACCCCTTGGAGCTGCTTATGAGGCAAGTTTATATCAAAAGCCTTAGCGCTGCCACTACCTGCGAGAGGCAGGGAAGCAGTAGCAGACTAAGGAAGGCCGTGCCAGGCGCCCTGCCACTGGGTACCGCCCAGGGCAGCAGCCAGACACCCCCACATTGGACCGATGGATTCTCCCCTCCCTGTGACCTCGGCAAATCTACGAGCTCCCGGTCCATCAGAGCATGACTCATGGAGGCTGCTTGACCTCTTCCAGAGCGAACATCAAAGTAGAATGTGAGCTGTGGTCTGCCGGCCAATGTGTACAGGGAACCAGGTCCAACTGTGCCTGGATTCTGGGAGTGGAGGAGGGACCGGCCTGGACCAAACAGAGAGAAGATGACACTCCCAGGTACCCACTCCCCTGAGTGCCCGAAGCCCCTCTTTCTTCCCAGGTTTCTCCTAGAGAGACTCTACCCTGTACCCGTGGTGAGCACACAAGGGTTCAGCTGTACCATTAGCCACCTAGAGCATAAACCCTGGGATCAGCAGTGCCTGCTCATCCCTTACAGCTGTCTGTGTCCTCACTCCGGCCTCCACCCTTCTACCTGTACCCATAGGACTTGCTTGATCCTCCTCTGGCCTCACTTGGGTACACTTCTGGCTTCTTCCAGAACTTTCCAGATTAGATAGGCTCCCAGCCTGCCAGCGACCAGTCTGTTGGGCTTAATGAGAGCCGAGGATGAGGGCAATATGGGGCTTCTCACTGGGCATGAGTGCAGTCAAGACTTCCGCTCCCTGTGCCTGGCACCTCTATCACCACAACCTCTGGAGCGCAGAGACTGCACGGTACAGCTACCCCTACTGCCCAGGGACTCCTCACAGGATATCTGGAAGTAACAATAGTACTAATTTCCATTTACTGAGCACTTATGATTTGCCATAAACCATGCTAAGAGATATACGGATGTTTTTACTCTTTTTCCCTGCTCTGAACTTTATTCCTTCCTACAGTCTTATATAGTAAACATTTTATCCCCATTTTACAGATGAGGGAAATAGGGCTGAGGTAGTAGGTTATCTTCCAGGGCTTACACCTGGGCTCATTTGCCTCCAAAGCCAGTACTCATAGTCCCCGCTAAACTAGGGTCTGTACCTTCTTTCCACACCCACCCAGAGATTCATCTGTCCAGACACTGGTGTTGTGATAACCCAAAGACCTGGTGGAGGGAGGGGCAAAATGGAAGTCACTCCAGGTCAACTCTGATGAAAGATGGGGCAGATATAGTGTGTCTAATAGGATGATGTGGACTAACATGATAAGATACTACTGGGCACGTGAAGCCTAAAATTGTCTTCCTGTCCCATTGCTCCCATTGAGATAGACCCTCCCCATATATACTCCTTGTATGAAGCTGTCTGTGTCCTCTGCCAGGTGGCCTTACCATTCCGCCCAAAACTCATGGGACCAGAGACTGCTTCCTGAGCCCCAAGTAGCCTATCGATGGGCTGGCGGTCAGTGTACAGAGCAGTCTAGCCCAGGAGCTCCTATAGCCGGATCTCATAATATTGAAGAAGGACCAGCAGCCCTATCAAGCCCTCTCTCATGGGGAGGTTGAACATGAGGTACCCTAAGAAGACGGAAGCAGAAATGATGGGGGAGGAAACAGAACACTGTCACTGAGTGAGCTGCAGATGTGGACAGTCACTGTTAGAGACACGGCACTCTAAGAGATGAACAGAGAGGATGCAGACTCGAGCCTGTCCGGGATGTCCTGAGCCACGCTGCCCTCCTCCAGAGCCTGGATATGTGGCTTCCGCTGGTGTGATTACGTGACTGTGTAGAAACGGGCCTACAAAGAATCCCAGCCATCTGTGGTCATCTGAGTGAGTTCAGTGCCTTCCTCCATGAAAGCACACCCTAGCAAAGAAAGACCCACTGCACTTCCTGGACTGGGATCGGATCCCCCTGTTAGGCTCTCACAGCCTCTTTCCTTTTTCTTATATGCTATGGCAACGTGTTTTTACGTGGTTATTTAACAGACGTCAGTGTCTCCACTCAACTATAAGCTGCATGAGGGCAAGACCATATCTGCTTTGCTCACCAGGTCCCCCTTGTGCCTCAAACAGTGTCCAGCACAGAGTACAAACTCAGAAAGCACTGGGTATCTGGCTGAACGAACAAATGAATAAATGCTCAAATAGCAGACAGTGGAATGAATGCAGGCCTGGGAAAGCTTTGTGGGTGGGAATCCCACTGCGGCCTGACAGAATGGGAATCATGGAGTTGAACACATACTCCCTGCCTGACCACAACAATAAGCCCAGATCATCCAATAAGCCAGAGGGTGCATGGAGCTAGTGGGGCTACCTAGTGCAGTCAGGGGCTTCGGGGGCCTGGCAGGAGGCCACGTCTGGCTCAGATGTGGAGGAGACAATGGACATCTGAGAACAGGAGTTTTAACAGTCTGCAAGGCAAAAGAAATGGGCCACAGCCTGATCCTGGAAGAGCATCTGACACCGGAATCACTACAGGTAAACTTCTAAGTAGATGTGATCATCAAAATGTCCAGCTTTCATCCAGAGGCAGAAGTTCTACAAGGGGACTCTGTTGATTTAGAGAAAGGATCTGCTACGTCAAATGTAGATTGTAAGTGGAACAAGAGGGAAATGAATCAATTAAAATGTAAACAGCCAACGGGAGGCAGGGTCATCATTTGTTCCTAAAACATCTTATTAGAAATCCAGGGAAAATGGGGTCCCTGGGACTACATGGACAGCCACCCACGGAATAATAAAAGTCAGCTGGCTCTGGTGGAAAAATCACACAAGGGACCGAGCATCTCCTTGTGGGAAGTTTGTGGGTGAGTGGGCCAGGCCAGGGGCAAGGAGCGCTGAGGAACGTGGGGTAAGGGAAGGCAGTCCTGACGGGTGGGAAAAAGGAGGACAGGGCGTCTTTGCTCTCCAGCAGAGCCTTGCTCCGGCCTCTGATGCCCAGAACTCTGGGGCTGGGGAGAAATCAGTCTGTCCTACACTGCCTAGCTGGCCCTCCTCACCTAGTGCCAGGGTGGAAGGCCTGTCCCGTGTGGCTCCTTGTCCACTTTGTGGTCCTTCTGGTACTTAAAGTCAAGACCATGTCCCCCAGGCCATCTCTTTTACAAATCAGAGACCCAGATAAAAAGTAGCAAAAAGTTAAATAGCAGTTACTATGATGTCAGGCAATGTTCTAAGAGCTCTATGTATATTACACATTCAATCTTTGTATTACCATCTCTAATTTACAGATAGGAAAATCAAGACACAGAGAGGCTAGGTAACTTGCTGGAGGTCAACCAGCTTTGTAAGTGACAGACCTGGCCTTGGATCCCAGGGAATTGGGTTCTACATATCACTCTATAATCTAGCAAAAACTTCATCTGTTTGTCATGTTACTCAGTTTTTCTCCTGAGTCGTTCTCCTCTAAACATATGCCACTTTCTCTATACCCCATAAAATCCAATTCTGCAGTTGTGATCTGAGTAAAACAAAACTATTGCCTCCCCATTTTAAGACATTAATACAGCGCAAGATTACATCATCTATAAGAACAACTATGTGATACTATTGGCCCATAATATGTTTAATTAACTAGGACCCAGAAGCATTTTCCCAGATTGCTCCAGTTAAGAAGTATTTCTCCCTATGTTTGTGTAGTCAGTATTTTTGATGCAACAGCAGAAGCATTACTCAGGGTGTTGATTTTACCCCCTTTGTCCTGAGGCTGCCCTCATGGAAGTCTCATCTTTCAAAGACTTCTGGGTCACCTCCACAGAGCCAAAATCCCAAACTAGAAAAGCTCCCCTAGGCAGGGCGGGGCAAGGGGCCTGAGTAGTGTCCTGGAGACACAGACACAGGTAAAAATACTGGCTCTGCAACATACCACTGGTGGGAGCTTGACCAAGTTTCTTAACCTTGCAAATATTCAGTATTTTCCTATATAAAATGGAAATAATAATAACTACCCCAGAGAGACGAGAGGATAAAGTTAAAGGACAACATAGACATTAGGCAGTTTGCACAGTGCCTGCCACGTAAGTGAGCAAGTGGTGGCTCTTGGTGTAAATCCTTAGCCCCAGCATAGGAGCCCCCAGATGATCCAGCAATCATGTCCCAGCTCCTCACCTGAAACCACCTCCCTTCTCTGCCAGGACCAGATATATAACTTGTGGGGCTCAGTGCAAAAGGAAAATATGGTGGCCCTTGTTGAAAAATTATTAAGAATTTTAGCACAGCAACAGCAGATCATTAAACCAAGTGCAGAGCCCTTCTAGCCTTCTCAGGATCCTGTGCAAAAGGGGCCCAGTGTATAGTGTCCTGATACTAATACTGCCGCTGTAAACAAGTCCTGCGAACTTGGTGACTTCAAATAACACAAATTTGTTATCTTCTGGTTCTGGAGGCCAGAGTCTGACAAAGGTCTCACTGGGCTAAGATCGAAGTATCAGCAGAACTGCATTCCTTTCTGTAGGTTCTAGGTGATAATCTGTTAGACACTGTTCTTGCCTTTTCCAGTATCTTAAGGCTGCCCACATTCATGGCTCTTTTCCATCTTCAAAGCCAGCAATGGCTGGTTGAGTCCTTCTCACATAGCCACCTCTCTGGCTTATTCTTCCACTTTCAAGTGCCCTGTGATTACATTGGGTCGAACCAGATAATTCAGAATGATCTCCTTATTTTAGTCAGCTGATTAGCAACCTTAGTTCCACCTGCAACCTTAATTCTCCTTTGCCATGTAACATACCATATTCACAGGTTCCAGAGATTAGGACGTGAACACCCTTGGGAGGCCATTATCCTGCCTACCATACACACTCATGAAGTCAGCACTGTTGACCCCCAAAGTTCAGAGATCTCAGATGTCTGTCTAGAGGTTGCACCATGAAGACCCCATGGCCCTCCGATCCATACACACAAACCTGGTGGCCATCCCCATAGTGGTGGCAGCAAATACCCACAGCCACCTTGGATGGACCCTAACCTGCTCCTAGAGGGACCCAGAGCCCTGGCTCCAGGCTGCATTCTTTCTCTTCTATAATCTCATCCTGCTTCTTTCCACTTGGATGTTTACACAGGGTCTCTCCAGCTCAGGACCCAGGGCTCCTTTGTGGGTGGGTATGTGTGGATCTGCCCCAGTTGCTCCTACCTGGGGCTGCAGAAAATAGTCCGATCCCCTTTACCAGCCCCTTGTGCCTCAGCCCCAGGCCTTAACCTACCAGTCAACCCAACAGCCAGTCCACCCTCACTCCTAGGAGGGATGTGGACCTCAGGGGATGCTGGCGAGAAAGGCAACAAACATCATTACTGATGGCTCAGGGGCCTCTGAGAATCTGCCAGCAAGAGGCAGGAAGCAATACCTGCTGGAGGCTCTGCCCTGAGCTACCTTAGAGGTAGGCCATAGAGTTGCCATGGCAATGTGACAGCCCTGAAGCGGGAGCCCACGAGCCCCTCCTTTTCCTACCCATACCCAATGCCCACTAGATCAGGGGCTCATCCCTTATATCCCCTGGCCCCTGTATGGAACTAATACCCACTGCCTGCAGGAACGGCTGTTGTGGAGCTGGTGAGTACCAATATGCTAACTACCCCACCCGCCATCACTGGGGTGGGAGGCCCACCCTTACCTTCCTGTCCTGATCTGGCAAGCTTGCTTTAGCCCTCCACGATCCTCCTTCCCCACAATCACAACCCATTTTCTCAGTGACCTCCCTAAAGATGTCGTCTCCATCCTTCTTCTCCATCCCACAGGCAAAGGACTTCCTTGATCTCTTTCTCACACCATAATTTTTCAAAAAGTTGACGCTTAATTTATATTCAGTGAAATGCACAGATCTTAAGTGTGTAGTTCGATGCGTTTTGACAAATATATATACCTATGTAGTCCACACCCCAATCAAGACTTGTCTTTCCCTTCTTCTCTTTTTGCCTCTGGGAGGTTCTTTTGGAGGCTACAGATTAGAAGGGGCAGGTGGGACACTGGGAGGCAGGAGGAGGGACATAGAGAAAGCCATGGGGATGTCTGGAGCTTGTAGCTAGGGACATGAGGGATGGAGTAAAGTCCAGCCAGACTGAGATGCAGACTTTCTCCCCTTCGATCCTGAGGCCCCGGTGTCTTTCACCCCAGGAAGCAAGAAGGCAAACCCCTGTCCAGATCTGGCAAAGGCCTCACGTGGGGTGAGGTCTAGGAGGCTCACTAGAAGAGGCAACCACTGTCCTGTCTCCCCTGGGTCTTCCCACCTGGATGGCCAAGGGGCCTGCTCTGTTCTTATTATAATAATGCAGGAAGAATGAATGGCACTTTGACTTCCCCGAAAGCCAAGTGTCCTGGTGCCCGGAGGAAATACGTCCTCTCTCTGCATGGATCAAAGACCCCAGATGAGGCTAATGAAACTGGCATTTCCAGTTCCCATGTCCTTCTGAGGCAGGAGATAGATGGGCCTCAGGCTGAGCAGCTGGAGTTTGTTCCCTGGGGACAGATACTCCAAAATAGCCAGAGAGAGAGAGGAGCTGAGCCCTGCCCAGATAAAAGATAGAGACCACATATTTCTCATTCTTGAGGTCAAGGAGACCTTCCCAACTACACATGCACAGAAAAGATCCTTGAAGGTCAAAAAAGGAGTGATGTCAACTTATCCATAAGCTTCTTCACTAGAATCCATCTTGGCTAAGAGATGGGCGCGCGCACATGGGACGACCCTCATGTAAACCAAATAAGGACTCAGAACCAGGCAAAGCAAGATCACTGCCAAAGGAAACCCAGAAGAAATGCCCCATATAAGTGATTCAAACTACCACGAGGGTGCTACTCTCTCTCTGAGTCCACCCGTGTGTGCCTATTCACACGTACTCTTTTTTCCTCCTAATAAACACTTTACTTGTTTCACTACTTTCCGTCTCTTTGTAGAAATTTATTTCTACCAAGCTGATGGGCCAGAGCCTTGTCACTGGCCACTGGTCCCTGGTGGTCTAATGGCTAGGGTTCAGCACACTGACTGCCGCGGCCTAACTTCAGCCTCTGGCTGGAGAACCAAAATCCTGCTTCAAGCCAAGGCCACCTGAGATGACTTCCATTTCCGGGGGAGGGCGGCCAAAACTGGTAAAGGGAGGCCCCTTGCAGACGTCAACCTCCAGGTGCTGCTTCCCTGAGCAGAGGCCCCAGGAGGACAGGGCTTCTGTGGGTGTCAAGTGCAGTCCCTGACTTACTAGAAACCTGCATGGATGACTCCTTCCCAAGGAGGCAGGGGATCCTCTGCAAGTTTTCTGATCACTTGCCTTCTGATCCCATCACCTTCCACTCTGGATCCCACTACAGTGTAAGCTCCTTGAGTGTTCTCTCTCTGACGCTTTACTGGGTACCTGGCACACACTCGGTGCTCAATAAATATTTATTGGATGAATAAACTAATGAAGCCTACCTAGCAACCAGTTGGATGGATTTTTTTCCTTCTAGTTACCTCTTGTCCTGTGTATAAGGCACTGAGCACACTTTGGCCCTCTCATGACAAGGTGGTCAGATTACCAAGAAAGGAGACAAAATAAGGGCCCAGCCAGAGCTGATGGAAGGGAGGGTAGGGCAGAATTTGGGACACCCACTTTCTGGTCCAGGAATGAAGCCAATGAGCATAGCATCAGGGTTAGAACTTGGCAAAGTCAAGAATACAAAGAGCAGAGTGCAGAATCCAAGGATGCCTCCAGGGGCAGCAATCCCCAAGGGCAAACAGGAGGTAAAAGGAGGAAAGGCACAGGAGCTGAGACTGAAGCAAGGTACACCTGGTGCAATTCTTCTAGAGACTGTCCTTAGCATGGGACTTCCTCTCCAGATGCTCCCTGTACCCCTACCCACCTTGCTCTAAATCCCAACATTTGCCATAGCTGAGGTTTCACTCTATGCCTTGATAACAGCTTTGAGGTCCACTAAAACAATTTTTCCACTTCCTGAACCAGATAAGCCAATCAGCTCCATGCTATACATCGTTAAAGCAGGCCCCATCCTCAGTAGAATGACACAAATGGACACCTCAAGGCAGTGCAACACAGTGACGGTTACAAGCACAAATTCTATTGCCAGACTGCCTGAGTTCAAATCCCAGCTCTGCCACTAGTGACCTTGGGCAGATTACATAATCTTTCTGCGCCTCAGTTTCCTCTTGTGTAAAATGGAGACTAATAATAATACTATGAAATAGTAAGAAATACATATATTGATCTCTGCCCCCAGTTCCTGACAATATTTATTATTAGTCTTAGACTAATAATAATACTGTGAAATAGTAAGAAATACATATATTGATCTCTGCCTCCAGTTCCTGACAATATTTATTTAGTCTTTGACCCATAGCCCCTAAATCCTTTGTAATTTACTGAGTGAAAGGAGTGTCTGACACAGAGGTCCCAAATCCTTTAGAATTTCCTGGGTGATCAGAGTATCTCTTTTTTTCTCAAAACAGATAACTTTTTATTGAATTATAGTTGATTTACAATGTTGTGTTAGTTTCAGGTATACAGTAAAGTGATTCAATTATACATATATGTATATATCTATTCTTTTCCAGATTCTTTTCCATTATAGGTTATTATGAGATATTGAATATAGTTCCCTGTGCTATACAGTAGGCCCTTGTTGTTTATCTATTTTATATATAGTAGTGTGTATCTGTTAATCCTAAACTCCTAATTTATCCCTCCCCCCTTTCCCCTTTGGTAACCATACGTTTGTTTTCTATGTCTGTGAATCTATTTCTGTTTTATAAATAACTTCATTTGTTTTTTTTTTAGATTTCACATATAAGTGATATCATATGATATCTGTCTTTCTCTGAATTATTTCACTTAGTATGATAATCTCTAGGTCCATCCACGTTGCTGCAAATGGCATTACTTCATTCATATATGTGTGTGTAGATATATATATATACACACCACATCTTCTTTATCCATTCATCTGTTGATGGACATTTAGATTGCTTCCATTACTTGACTACTGTAAATAGTGCTGCTATGAACATCAGGATGCATGTATCTTTTTGAATTAGAGTTTTCATCTTTTCCAGATGTATGCCCAGGAGTGGGATTGCTGGGTCATATGGTAGTTCTATTTTTAGTTTTTCAAGGAACCTCCATACTGTTCTCCATAGTGGCTGCACCAATTTACATTCCCACCAGTAGTGTAGGAGGGTTCCCTTTTCTCCACACCCTTTCCAGCATTTATTATTTATAGACTTTTTGATGATGGCCATTCTGACTGGTGTGAGGTGATACCTCATTATAGTTTTGATTTGCATTTCTCTAATAATTAGCTATGTTGAGCATCTTTCCTGTGCCTGTTGGCCATCTGTATGTCCTCTTTGGAGAAATGTCTGTTTAGGTCTTCTGCCCAGGTAGGAGTATCTTTTGATCTAATGAGGAAGACTCTTGGCAGGCTCCTGAATGAGGGTTGGTCACCAGAAAGACCAAGCCATGATTAGAAGTTTGGAACTTTCAGTCTTACCCCCCATTCTCTGGAGAGAGGGGAGAGGCTGGAAAATGAGTTAATAATCAATCATGCCTACACAATGATGCCTCCATAAAAATCCCTAAAATATGGAATTCAGAGAGCATCCAGGTTGGTGAGCACATCCACATATTGGGAGGGTGATGCACCCCCAACTCCACAGGGACAGAAGCTCCTGAGCTCGGGACACTTCCAGACCTCACCCTATGTCTCTCTTCATGTGGCTCTCTTCCCAAGGAGCCCCTCACAGGGTAAAAGTCACATACCTTGCAACAGTTAACAGAGCCCTCCTCTGCAATTCTTAACCTGGGCTGTGCATGGGAATCACCTGAGAACTCTAAACAACATGGGCACTGAGTTCCACCTCTGGAAACTCTTGCCCAATTGGTCTAGGGTAGAGCCTGGTATCACGATTATTTTAAAACTCCCAGAGGAGTTGAATGTGTAGCCAACTTTGAGAACTACCAACCCCACACCCCAACTTGATCTGCTTCCTGTTGCTCCTCTGATCTCATCTCCAACTACTGCCTTCTAGCTTGCTCTGTTCCAGCCACAGAGACCTCCTTCCTTTTCTTCAAACATGCCAGGCATATGTTGACCTCAGGAACTTTGCACATGCTGGTCCCTCTGTCCAGAAAGTTTTTCCCCTGAGTATCCACATGGCTCACTTCCTCATCTCCTCTAGGTCTCTGCTCAAATGTCACCTTCTTAGTGAGGCCTTCTCTGACCATCTCATTAAAAATTCAACCCCTCCTCCTATTCCAGGCTGTTCCAATCTCCCTCTTCCACCTTACATTTCCCCACAGTACTTACTACTATCTACCCTGCTACATAGGTGACTTTGCTTTGTTTATCATCTGTCCTCACCTAACTAGAATAGAACACAAGCTCCCCAAGGGTAAGGATTCCTGTCTGTTTTGTTCACTGCTCTATCTCTGGGTCTAGACTATTCTGGCACATAGTAAGTGCTCAATAAATACCCTTTAAATGAACATATACTCTTCTCTCCCCTTGTAGATCCTCAGCTGCTCTTTCATCTCTAGAGCCCAGCAAAGTTCTCCTGGGCCAAGAAAACCACACCCAACTAAATGGCATACATCAGGTGCTCAATAAATGTCTATGAAACTGAACTGAACTCTCCTTCCCAAAGAATATAGCCCCCAAGCCCAGCAGCAAGATCTTTCCTGAAAACTCCAGATATAAGCTCACTGTGGTTTGCAGCTTTAAGAAAATTTTAAAAATAAGGGGAAAGTGGGGAAAAGAAGATGTCGGTGGGGAGCTCACAAAGTTAATGAGATTTTCTCAGCTACGGTACATGTCCACATTTTTAATAATTAGGAGTAATAAAAATTCTAACTGAGCCTTAAAGGAACATCTTCTGTAACGAAGAGAGAAGTCAAGACGGACTTCTCTGTTGGGTGTAATGACTTGTTAGCCTCAGAAGATGGATGTACTTTCAAAAACTAATTTACAGAAAAAAAATAATTGTTCATAAAAATGCAACTGATTGGGTTAAAATGACTTATTAACAGGAATGCCAGATGATTCTCGTTCCCTTAAGGATTAAATTAGGTTATTAATCCTCCAAATTTCTAATGGAAGAAAGCCTTCCCCCCGCTTAGCAGATGGAGAAACTGAGGCTGGGCGAGCAGGGAGAGAGTGACTTGCCTGATGCAGGCCAAGTGGGCAGACCCTGGCTGAAGCCGGGAAGAGACCCAGGAGTCCAGACACCAAGTCCTAGCTCTGTCCCCAGCACTGTGGTGACCCCACCTCCCCACTTGCAGGTCAACAAGGGCCCGGCCACTGACTCTGCTCACCCACTGGGTCTGAGGTCAGGCAGGGGCCGGTCGAGGGGTAGGCGGTCACTGAGGTAGGCATTGTAGCCGTAGTACTGGAACTGCTTCAGGGCCACACGCCGGCCTTCGGGGCTGAGCTCCTGGCCCCAGTGTGCAAACAGGGAGGAGTCTGTGAAGGGCTCAGCCTCTGCCTCCTCAGGTTTGGCGGGGGCCTCTGGAGAAAGAAGGGATAAGGAGACAGTGGGTCAGAGTGCACCCCTGCATATGCCATGACAACCCCTTTCCCTTCCTCACCATTGCCTTGGGTAAAACAATCTTAGCCCCAACTTTGGGGGTGGGGGAAGGGAGACTAGAATCTTCATGCTTCCGCAAACTCATTTATCCATCCATACATCCATTCACCCAACAACCACGAGCACAACGGATATAGAAATATACCCAACAGGGTCTGCTGGGAAGCCGATGGGTGTGATCCTGATGCCCCATGGCTTTAAGTTAGAACCTTCTCCTTTCCCAGTCTGCCTTCTCACCAGAGATACCGGTCCCAGCCTGGGAATGGGACTTCTGCTTCTCTTTCCCCAGATCACACCCCCATTCCTTGGGAGCTCTGAACCTGTCCCACACCCAGGTCCCCGAGCTGGGCATCTGCTCCTCTGCCCAGTTCTTGCCAGTCCACCTCTGTCTCCACTGTCTGGTCCTGCTGTGAGTTTCCTGGTCCCACCGTATGACATTCACCTGGCTGCAAGGACCCGCGGCCAGACTGCCTCCTGCTGCTTCAGGCTCTGCCCACCAGGACAGGGAATTGTTGGCACAGGAGACAGCCATACCATCCCCAAACCTCCACGCACTCTGGGCACTGCTCAGTGGACCCCTGGTAGACTTTGTGGGGGGCAGTGCTCACACCAGGTCAAGAAGAGCTCATCGTTTTCTTGGAAGCTTCCAAGAAAAATGGAAGAGGCATTATTACCTATAAGAGCAGAGGCTTGGATTCAAATAAATCCCTGCTTCACCATTCACTGGCTACATGACCACAAGCAAACACTCAACCTCTTGACGCCTTGATTTCCCCACCTGTAATGTGGGAATAATAATACCCACCCACCACCCCCAAGATCTGTGAGGATTACATACAATCAAGTATATAAAACACTTGTCTCAGAATAAGTGCACAACAAATGGTAATCAGGGTTGCTATAGCAAGAGGAGCCTGGAGGGTCATTTAAGTCCTTCTTTTACGGTGATAATGGGTAGGTCTTGCCAGGACATAGGCTGTGAGGTCAAGACTATGGAATTCGTTCCCAGGGACGGGTAGTCAGGCCCACCATTCAAGGTCAGCAATCAGAAAAACTGGACAGAGATGCCAAGGTCACTGGATGGCGCCTTCCATGCTCATAAACATGATGTAAGAGACAGAGTCAGGAGCCTGGAATGAGACAGGGACCAGGAGGAAGCAGAAGGGGGGTTAGGAACAGGAGAGGCAGGCTTGGGACACTTGCCAAAGTCCCCTCAGCTGTCTGTATGGAGCCAGTAGGTGCATGCACACCTATGCCAGGTAACTTAAAGGTACAGGCCAAGACAGGCCAGGGGCTAGGGTTCCATGGTCTTCAAGGTTGGAGAGCTCAGAGCTGCAGACCACAGCTCTTACCACCACTTCCTCCTGACGGACTCTTGGAAGAGCCAGTCCGGGAAGGGGAGGAGGCCTAGGAGTAAGAGGGGGACCCTTCCAGCACTTAGGAAGGGGTGCTGCAGGGGGAGGAAGCCCCCATCACTGAAGGTGCACAGAGGGTGTCATGGACAGAAGGGAGCTGTTGTAGCTCCCTGCAAATTAGAGAGCCGAAGATTCTGAAAGCAGAGCCAGCACGCCGATGCCAGAGACCTTAGTCAGAGAGATGCCAAAACTTCTGTAAACGGAGCTGGGACTCACAGGCGCTGGGTGAAAATGTGTATGCACCTCTCCTCTTCGGGGGCCATGTCCTTGGGCCATACCCCAAACTGGAGATCCGTGTAACTCCTGGGATAACTATCACAGCTAGCACTTGCTGAGTGTTTACCATGAGTCAGGCTCTGCCAGAAGCATTTTTCACATATCGACTCAACTCACCCTACCAGGTGGGAAGTGCTACTGTTTCCATTTTACAGATAATGAAGGTGAGGCACAGAGAGGACGGGAAGCTTGCCCCGGCTCACTCAGAAGGAAGTGCAGGAGCTGCGGTGCAATCTCAGGACGTCTGTCCCCCGAGGCAGTAGTCCTAACCACTAAGCCACACTGCCTCTACAGAGCAAAGGGCCGGATAGAGGTGAATTCCAAAGACAAACATGACCTATCATCTCAGTTACCAATTTTCCTTAAAGATACAGAAGGCAACTCAGATATGTTAAACATATTAGGACATATTAAAGAGTAAAATGCAAACTACATGTGCATTTCTATGACAAAGCAAGAGCTTTTAGGACTGTGGTGCTGCTCAAAGCTCTATCCCAGAACTCAGGCTGCCTTTGGCCCCCCAACTAGGTACGCTTGAAGGGAAACACGGGGCTCGCCTGATCTTGAAGGTCCTTGTTATCTCTCAAAAGATGGGTGACTCAGGGATTCCCTGGTGGCGCAGTGGTTGAGGGTCCGCCTGCCGATGCAGGGGACACGGGTTCGTGCCCCGGTCCGGGAAGATCCCACATGCCGTGGAGCGGCTGGGCCTGTGAGCCATGGCCGCTGAGCCTGTGCGTCCGGAGCCTGTGCTCCGCAACGGGAGAGGCCACAGCTGTGAGAGGCCCTCGCACCGCAAAAAAAAAAAAAAAAGATGGATGACTCACTCATTTGGAATGGGGGGTAGTAAAAATCTAAATCAGTGAATCAACTGAATCATATAATATTTAACAGAAATGGAGTTTTACTGCTCTCACATACCTAAATGGATATTACCAAGTAAAATGAGATCAGTTAATGAAAAAATTATAATTCACAATTAGGCCAGTATTTCATAAAAATGGATTATAAACATATTAAAGTCCTGGGTTCCACCACATGCTCCAGCCTTTTTACTCAGTATGGGTACAAATGACAACAAACTTGAAAGCAGTGGGTCCTGAATAATGAGTCAGGGGCGTGACAATGGGAAGAGGTATATTTGTTGAATTTCTGCCTGAGCGAAGCATGGTGCTAGCTGATGTCCTTACCCAAGGTTATCTCTGTCATGCTCACAGGTGTGGACTCCATGAGAATAGGATGACCTCTGTCTTATTCCCTGCTGTATCTTTGGCTCCCAGCACAGTACGTGGCTCTTACGAGGGGCTCAGTGCATCATTTTAAAACAAATCGGTTAATAAGTACCCCATAGTGGTTAGTTATTAGACATGAGGAAACCAAAGATGAAGATGTGAAATGACTAATCTGAGGTCACCCAGTTTGTCAATGGCATTGAAGCTTTCCTCTGCATCATGGGTGGCAAACTATGGTCTGAGGGCCAAATCCAGCCCACCATCTATTATGTAAATAAAGCTTTATTGGAACACATCACATTCACTTGCTTACATGTTAGCTATAGCTGCTTTAGAGCTACAAAGGCAGACTGGGTATGACAGAGACTATATGGCTTGCAAAGTGGAAAATATGTACTTTCTGGCCCTTTAAGAAAAAGTACACTGACCCCCTGCTCTACACCTTACATTTGACATCTCTTAGGTAAGGAGGCTTTGCCTCTGCTAATCCATTCATTTTGTTTCCTTAAGAGCACTGGCTGTAGAGACAGAATCCATACTCCAGCTCGACCATTTACCAGTTGAGTCTAGCTTACCTGCACTTTAGTTCCTCATCTGGAAAGTGGAATGGATACTAAAAGTACCTTCTTCATAGGCTATTGGAGTGTATTCAATGAGCTGGTCCATGTAAGGAGCTTAGCACAGTGCCTGGCACATAATAAATGTTAGCTCAGTGGGCATCAGCAGCTAAGGACCCACACAGCCTCACAGCCCACCGGGGTGCTCTTCCACTGACACTCCTTGAGTTCAGATTACAAAGCGGAATGGCCTTGCCCTGAGGTCCCAGCTCTGGAAGATGCTGCTGCTGTGTAGCCCCCAGATGAAGGGTCTCCATGTCTACAGAGAGTGGCCTCCCCTTAACCAGTCCTAGACCCAACTCCCCTCACTCTCCAATAAGAAAGCAGACCTACAAGGAGGACCATGTCTGACGTAGTTGGAGCTGTAAAGAGGCCCCAGGCAAGAGCCTCGGCTGGGTCCTCTGCAGGGGGCCAGGGGAGTCTGGACACATCTGGTGAGGGGCCAGACCCAAGGATGTCTCTCATCCAGGGATGAGACCCACACCCCCCCAGGAGCAGATGCAGGCTGTGGCCCCTGCTGGGGTTCAGACCTACTCGGCCATGCCTGACCAACTGAGGGGGGTGACCAGAGAGAGGTGTCTATGCAGGGGGCTGAGGGCGCCCAAGGGAAGAGGTCATTCATGGCACAGATGGGCAGGGCACAGTGAACTCAGTCCGGTGGCCGAGCCAGAGTGTTTGGAGGGTCCTTAGTACAGCACAGGGGCTGTGGTCCCAGCCCATTCTTCACCCAGCCCTGGTGCTTGTCTGTGTCCTAGGGAGAAGAGGCTGAGAGGGAACCCTGAAGGGCCATTTCACCAGACAGCCACACACGGGGTTCAAGCAGCACCTGTGTAACGCCCAGGCAGGGGAGCTATTCCTCTGCCTTCCCTGACTCACCACGAACAACCACGTGGTGTGGGCAGGAAGGGAGCCCCAGTGGGGCCTGAGGAAACCCATCGGCTGGAGAGACACTGCCATGCTATGCCCCTCTCTGCTCGGGACTTCCCACGGCCAACTGTCTCTCTCAGCCTCTGGACAGATGGCTCTACAGAGCAGAAACTGGAGGACAAGAACCAGAGCTGTCAGGGCCCCAGCAGGCCTGGGACGGCCAGTGGATGGGGAAGGAAGAACAACAGTGCAGACTGTAAGTTTGAAAGGCCCCGGATTGGCCATATGATTTGGAAATAGTTTATGAACCTACAAGCACGTATGCCAAAGTGCCACCTACTAACCATCACCAAAGGTACTGTCCAAAGTGGCAAAGAGCCACTCAAAAATTATGTGAGGTCCACTGAGGAGGGGACTACAGACTAATCTTGGGTGTTTGCTGCAAAACCTTTGCCCCTGGAGCTGATCCCCTCGTACACTGTACCCCAATTCCATTGCACTGGCCCTGCCAGGTGGTGAGGCCAGGCCATCGCAGTGGCCCTGTGATATAAGTTCTATCATTCCCATCATAGATGAGAGGAAACTGCAGGTCAGAGATGTAAAAGAACTTGACGTTGAAACCATACTCCTGACGGCAGCCCCGCCTCCATGTCGTGGGCTAGATACACTGTCTGGCTTGAGGACTGGAGAAACTTCAGGTCCCGGGAGGCTGCTCAGTTGGTCTGTACTGGTTCACAGCAGTTGTTAAACCACTGAGATACCTTCACAGCGCTGGTAAACAGCTGCTTCCCAGAGTCCCTCCAGGTGGCCCTCTAACCCCAGCTGCTCTGGCCCTTTTCTTGGAATGATCCAGATCTTTCCACCAGCCAGCAACTGTAAGGTGTATGCCCAGCCCGCCCAGGAGCCCCAGGATCCTGCTCAACGCTCATGCACATTGATCCTGCGCTCAGCATTCATGCACATTGGTTAGCGTCTGTGCCTGGCTGGTTAAGTACAATTTGACCATTACTTGCTCGAGCCCTTCCTCGGAGGTCCCTGTGAGAAAGAATTATGGGTTTCTGGAGACCTTTCACTCAGCTCATCCGTTCCCCATGTTAGTGCCTGGGCGTCACTGTGCATGACCTGTTTTCCAGAAAGTTCTGCCAGGGATCACAGAAGGCATCCAGGAAATGCCACAATATGGTCTCAGAGATATGCCCACAACGCTTGACATGCAGCCCACTAATGAGAGCAGAGAATTACCGATTCAGGTCCTGACAGCTTCCATGCTAATTCACGGAGACAGGAGGGAAGAGGGGCAGGAAAGGAGCTTGCGAAGCTTTGAGCAGTTAACGCACCCAAGGCCCCAGGGCTGAGCACCGAGCCCAGGCTCACCAGGCACACATGATGAGCACATCTGGAGACCCAGCCAAGCCTGTTAGGCTCCTGAAGCCGCTGTGCTGAAAGCAGGAGGAGTACCTGCATGAGGGCAGCTGTTTCAGAGAGCAGCCCACACGAGGGCTCGCCCAGCTGCTTTTGCTCCAGAGTCTGGGCGGTGCTGAGACTGCACAATGGAGTGGAAAGAAAATGGGTTTGGGAGTGAAACAGACATTGTGATGCTGCCCAGTCCCACCCACGTCTGACCACCTGTCCTCTCTAGGACCACCTTCCTGGAGATCCCCATCTTTTGAAGCTGAGCCATTTTGTCAGCTCCTGTCATGCACTGCAGTGGAAACTCTGAGGTGCTGGTGGCTTTTTTGGAGGAGCTGCAGGAGAGGCTGTAGCCCAGACCTCTCCCAAAGCAAAAACCCAGCACCTGGCTCTGCCCTTAGATTTTAGGATGAATCCTAAAATAGCAACAGAAGGGGTTCCATTGCATGATTGTTGCTGGAGGTCAAAGTGATTTGGGGCTGGACAGCAGGAGTGGCCAAGCTCTACCACGGGGACAGACAGAGCCACCTAGGACGTGGCTCACATGGCTGAGGACCCTTAGCCCGTTGCCCACGCTGGACTGTGTGCTCATTGGAAGTGGCAGCTCTGCTTCTGGTCCCTCTGTATGGGCGCCTTTAGGACTATGACCCCAGGAAAGCAGTGGAGCCCTCTTGTTTCTTATGGTTTTTCTCGGTTTCCTATATGCCTCTTTTTCAGGCAGAGCTAAGAAGGCTTTGAGGGTGGCTGGGAGGGGGGCCTCGCTCTGCGCTGCAGCCAGTGCTGCAGCCAGTGCTATTTTGGTTTGTGAAGCTTTGGTGTTTGGTGGTGTGATCCAGAGCCCAGGAGCAGGGAGGTGGGAGGAAGCAGGACAGCCAGGCCGGTGTCCCAGGTAACTGCCTGCCATGGGCACTGAGGCCTTAGGTCTAAGTTCATCCGGGGGACAGGCACAGACTGTCCTGTCTCCTGGTCCTCCTCCAGGAGTGTCCTGGGGACCTCCTCGCACCCCACAACTGGGTCTGCTCTTCACTGTTTCTGGACAAGCTCCACAGCCCAGCCCTGCAAGTCTCCACTTCCTTCACTGTGAAACAGGGACAGACTGCCAGGCTGCTGGGGAGAGCCACTGTGAAGCCAGCTTTTGGAAGGATGAAGGCTAAGCATTAAATAATGGAGACAGCAGTGCTGAACATCCCGGATAAGAATTCATAACTGCTGTTGCCTTTCCTTCCATTCCTTTTATTTTTTTAATAGCTTTATTGGGGTGCAATTTACATACCATAAAATTCACCCTTTTCAAAAGTACAATTCAATGAGTTTTAGAAAAGTTTTCTTCCGTTCTTGAGATGTCTTGTTGCATGCTTTCTTTGGGGTTAAAAAGAAAAGGACTAATTGAATATCCAGAAATGTACGTTTGTATCACCTGCCTGCTGGCTTCCTGCTGATGATAAGGGACCACTGTTCTCACTAAAGAGCCTGATGCCTGGGCCCCGCCAGCCCGAGAAGCCCGGGCAGCAGCATCTGCAGAGCATCAAAGCCAGTTCATCGGAGCAGTGCTCATGAGGCAGGATTCACACCACCACACAGGGGGTGGTTCACCCCAGCACAACAGCGGCTAGCCCCGGCTGCCTTCTGCTTGCCGTCGGTCGGCCGTGCTACTTCCACGGCCCGGGATGTGTGTCCACCTCCCTTCTCTTCCAACAGACCCCGGTCCAAAGTGGGGCCCCTCAGCCTGTCCCAGCCAGAGTGAGGCACCGAGAGCCTGTGGGAAGCAGGTGGTCCTGAGAGGCAGGAGGCCTCAGTCGACCCTCACCTCCAACACTGGGCAAATCCCCGTTTCCCAGTCTGTGAGAGAGACCCAGTGTTTGTGTTCCATTAGAGAGAAAGGAGGACTTGAGCACATCATCGTGATGCTTTTCTTATACCTCGAAAAGCAAGACATTACGCCTCCCCTTGTACTTGGGCTCCTAAGGGGACATTTTCAGATGTTCTATGTGCTAAGAGCCCTACTAGTAAAGAAGCGAAGTATTCTGTTGAGTTGAGGGTCTTCCCCCCTCTCCACTTCTAGGCGTGCATTAGGACACGAGCTGAAGGTCTTTTGCCAGCAGCCCCTACAATTAGGCTTTCTCTTCCAGAAAGAGAAAACTAAGAGAACTGCTAAGAGAAAGAAGTGGGATCTGGCAGGAAAGGGCTTGGAGATAATCGGAAGAAAGGACCTCTGACAGCCTCAGGTCCCACGCCATTCAAATCCTCTGCGTAACAACTTCATTCATCATGGCAAAGACAAATCCGGAAGACCTTCCTCTGGCACCTGAAGAGCACTGCGGGGAAGAAGAGCAGCTTCCTCAGAATGCCTCCCTACCAGGCAGGGTCAGGCCTGCACGGCAAAGGGCAGCTTCCTGCAGGTGGTGTGAAGTCAGCTCTGCCCTTGACCGGCTACGTGACCTTTGTCAATCTCTCTGAACCTCAGCTGGCTCATCTATTTGATGAGGATAATAATACTTCTCACTCACCGCAAAGATTAGGTGCGTTGGTGGCATCAGTAAAGTGCTTAGCAAACTGTCGGACTCCTGGTAAATGGAGTTGTTTCCTGTTGCTGCCGTAACAAAGGACCACCAATTTAGTGACTTAAAACACTACAAGTTTATTATCTTGCAGTTCTGGAGGTCAAGGGTCTGACAGGGTCTCTCTGAGATAAAATCAAGGTATTGGCAGGTCTGCGTTCCTTTCTGGAGGTTCTAGAGGGGAACTCTTGAATCCTTGAATCCTCCTTTCCAGCTTCTAGAGGCCACCTGCTTTCCTTGGCCCGTGACCCTCTTACTTCACGGTCAGTGCCAACAACAGTGGGTTAAGTCCTTCTCATGTGGCATCCATCTGACCTCTTCTGATCTCCTCTGCCACTTTTAAGGACCCCATGATTACCATGGGCCCACCTGGATAATCCTGAACACTCTCCCTATTTTAAGGTCAACGGATCAACACCCATAATTCCATCAGCAACCTTAACTCCCCATTGCTATGTCAGGAAACATATTCACAGGTTCCAGAGATGAGGATGTACAGATCTTTGTGAGGGGCAGGTTATTCTGCCCACCCCAGTAAGAGTTCCATCACTGTGGGTTTTGCTATTTATAAAGGCGTGATTCTAATACTCTGCTCTCAGGGTTGAAACCCTAAGAGCGAAAGGAACAACAGCTCACGTTTGTTGAGAGCTGACCATTCACCAGCTCTCAGAGCAGCGGCTCTCTCCTCCCTGACACTGCACTGGGACTGCACGAGGGGATACACCCAGGCAATCAGGGCAGGGCTGCCAGCCAGGTTCTACAAAGGAGCAGGTGCACGAGGACAGCAGGTGGCCGTGAGCTGTGGAGGGGTCTCGTCCCTGACCTTGAAGCCACCTTGGCCCTGCGTCCCTCATGCACCAGCTAATGAACAACGAACGAGAGCCTGGGTGGAGTGAGGCAGGTACTGCAGCCATCACCCTCCTGCCTCTCTGCTTCTTTCCCACCAGCTCTGACTGAACTATCCCCACCTCACCACTGGCCCTGCCTCTGCTGCTGTGCTTTGAATTGGTGTTGGCAGTTGGTTGCCCAAAACTCTGGCTTTCCAAACTCCCTAAAGCTGCAGTTCTATTGTCTTGGGGGCTTTCTCATCTGAGAATCTGAAAAATTGCCCACTGGTACATACATAAAACAATCTGCATTCAATTTCATGGGAGTCATGAGAAGCAGTATGATATACTGCAGAGATGGGCAAACCTTTTCTGTAAAGGACCAGCAGTGAATATTTTAGGTTTGCAGGTCTCAGGGTCTTGGTTTTAACTACTCAACTCTGCCATATCTCTGGAAAGCAGCCATAGATGATATGTAAATGAGTGGGGGTGGCTTTGTTCCAAGAAGAGTATTTCTACGGCAGGCCGCAGGTCAGATCTGGCCCCTGGGCTGCAGTTTTCTGACCTCTGGTGTAGGGGTAGCACACGCTGTGGCTCCTGGCTACTGCATCTACTAGACGGCCAGGTCATAACTGCTCTGTGCCTCAGTTTCCTCACTAGTAAAGAGGATAACAATACCTGCCTCGTTGGGTAGTAGTGAGGAACGGAGGAGTGAACCTGTGTCCAGCACTCAGAACAGTGCCTGGCACCTTGTAAGCTGGGTGAAAGTGTTAGCTATAGGATCTGCCTGCTGGTCAATAGCACCTGCCTCCAGGACACTAGCTCTGAATCACCTCTCTGCCTCATTCCATGAGAGCCCACTCTGATTCCCCAGGTACTGGCCTCATGGGACACAAGCCTAGCCCACCTAATCCAGCCCCAGCCGGAAAGGACAAAGGTAGTTATGATCCTGGATGCTCAAGTCACTGAGAACAGGACCCTGGGCGTGGCTGGGACGGAGGACAGAGCAATCAGGCACCCTGGCAGGGGCTGCTGGCAAGGATGAGAGAAGGCTAGGGCTCAGGAAGGGTGGCAGGTCCTAGCAAGACACTAGAGAAGGAGTCAGGGGTCTAGGGAGAAGCACAGTCATTCCATTCTGGGCTGACATGGCAGGCAAGGAACAGGAATTCGTCCGACTCTGTGAGCTCACTCCAGATACTCTGTGATGGCCTCTCACAGCCAGACAAATCTCACACCTGCTCCCTTGCCAGCCTGGGACTACCGTGCCCTCTTCCCCCTGCACAGGGTGGGTTCTGGGCCTGGGTGTGGCTGAGCTCACAGCTGAGAGAGCCGGGCAGGTAGGGATAGCCAGAGCTCAGCGTGTGCACACACACACTCATGGAAATGGAAATGGACTTGATTAGAAATTATGCAGAATGAAAGCTGCTAGTAAAGATCCAAGTTTTTATGCTCGGAGCCAACCACATAAAGAACACGTGAAAAAGTCATTTCAGGGAGTGACAAATGTACGTACCTCAGGAACCGGGATTTATAGGTGCCATTATGTGCTACTTTAAAACAACCCTTTAAACCTAGATTTCTGCCTAGGAGATATAATGAACTCTGAGGCACATACCATCATTTTTTTTTTTTTTTTTTCCTGAGAGCTGTCAGCCTGGAGCGGAGCATCCGGACTTCTAAATATACACTTCACCATTCACACATAAAACACTGTTTCCACACATCAATTTCTTGGAATGAACTAGCTGGTGACCCTGTTGATGTTAAAGTGGCATGCTTCTCCTGGCACAGATGCACAGATGGGAACAGCTGGGCTCGACAGTGAGAAAGAAATGTAGTCCTTTGCAGCGCAACAGCCGGCAACCCAGACCAACTTCAGATGCCTCCAACAGCTGCAGCTCTTAGGTGCCGGGACAGGCTACAGGAGAGTCCTTGCTTTGGGAAATCTACAGCCTGAGGTCAGCTGGGAAGAGCGTGTCCCTTCCTCTGTAATATTACTCTACCCTTTTCCCTCCAGTCTCAGCCTCTCCAGGGAAGCCTGCCGGTTTCCAGTGTCTTTCTTCTGGTCTTAAAGGGACAGCCACGCACCGTCTTGCAGTGGCTCCCAAACGTTAACAAGCATCAGACTTACCCAGAGGGCTTGTTCAATCAATGATCATGCTGGGCCCCCTCCCAGAGTCTCTGATTCAGCAGGAGGTCTAGGGTGAGGCCTGAGAATGTGCATTTTGAACAATTCCCAGGCGATGCTGAGGCTACTGGAGGGGCCTCACTCTGAGAACCAGGCTGTAGAGGTGACTGGAATCACAGGCCTCCTTCTAGCCCTGGCTCTGCAGCTCATTCACTCTGTGAACGGGCAAGTTGCTCCCTCTCTTCAGGCCTCAGTTTTCTTCTGGGTAAACATAAGAGGGTAGGATGAAATGCTCTATAACAGCGGTCCCCAACCTTCTCGGCACCCGGGACCAGTTTCGCGGAAGACAATTTTTCCACGGACAGTGGAGGGGGTGGGGAGGTGTTGGTTCAGGAGGTAACACCAGGGATGGGGAGCGATGGGGAGCAGCACATGAAGCTTCACTCACTGGACCACCCGCCACTCCCCTCCTGATGTACGGCCCAGTTCCTAACAGGCAGCGGACCGCTACTGGTCCGCAGCCCAGGGGTTGGGGACCCCTGCTCTATAAGGTCCTTTCATGTTCTCAAATGTGATTCTAAGGTGGTTCAGCTCACACAGGAACTGGTGGTTTCCACTTAGGAGCAGAATGTTCAATGGTACCCTTAAGCCTCTAGTTCAAATTATTTACTTTTTAAATAAACAAACCAAGGTCCAGAGAGGTTAAATGACTCGCCCGAGGTCACACAGCTCGGTAGCTGCTGATTCTTGGACCAGAAAAGTAGACCAAGCGCCTGAATGCCCTCGTTCCCTGCTCAGTGCATTCTCCACCACCCGTGAGGATTTCTGCAAAGCGGCTCTGGGGACAGACAACCTGCTTGACCGCCAAGTCTTTCCAGTACCTCTGAGGAAGCCAAACCCCAGGGCCCGAGCCTTGGACAAACCAGCAAATCATCCCTCAGACACACCTCACCAAGACTGGTGCCCAGGTCTAGATCGGCAGATGCACCTGCAACCTATATGTCAGGCTGGCAGGGAGGTGAGAGGTACTCTGCAGGTGTGGAGGGAGAGGATATTAATCACCAGATCCCAGGACTATTAACCAGGCTCCCAGAGGAGAGCAGAGTTCCTGTTTTGCTCAGTTATCACCAGCTGTACGCTCACACACACATAGTCACAGCAGCCCACAAAGGTTTGTCCGGAAAGCAGATTCCTCTAGTCCCAAGGGACTGCTCACCGCATGGAGGCAGACCATTAAAAAGGTGTCATTTCAAAGATGAGAGAAGAACACTTGTAAAAACTCCACTCTGGTTCAACAGCCACATCTGAATCTTTAAGTGCAGTTTACTGCGGAGAAGGGAGCAGTAGCAGCCAGGGCCTGGGTGGGTCTGCTCGCAGGCTCCCAGGTATCTGGGCTGTGGGAACCCCAGGGCCGAGCACCACCGCTCCCGGGATCTGTTGGCTCCCTGGACATCTTTTCATTGCTGTCCTCGGTCGTAAATCTCCCAGCCCAGGAAGCCACGGCTGTGTTTCAGTGAGGGAAAGTGGATTTGTCCTTTGAAAAAAGTTAACAAACAGGCCCTCCCAACCCCAGGCTCCTGCAGGACCAGGAAAGGCTTTGAATCCACGTCAGAGAAGCCATCAAAGGAAACAGGCCATTTCAAACAAAATCCATTTCTCGAGCATGACGGTAAAAATATTTATCACATGAAAGATGTGAAAACCTTTATGATGTCTTAACACTCTGTATTATGGATGCAGCATGTGTCCAGCGGAATGTGTGCAAAAAAACCATCATGCCTGTGACTTTGAAAGAGGGAAAAATTAGTCCTTTCCATCTGGCAAATTCTTAATTTACCAACCCAGTCGTGCTGCATGGGCACCTGAGGCAAAGGAAGGAGGTGGGCCCGGCATTCAGCCAGACAAAATAAGCAAGGGCTTCAGACAAAAAAAGTCTACATGTCCGGGACACAGTGAATAGGGGGTCCCACACTTATCTATCTCTGTCAGCCAGGGGCCTTGAAAAGCATCCACCCTCACGCCTCATGTACAAGGTCAGACAAGGCCACTCCAGTGTGGCTCAGGATTATCCACAGAGTCTGAACTTTCTTCAGGCACCTCCATAATCATGAGCATTTGCTGTTCAAATGGATTTTCAAAGTGCATGATAAAGCCTGTTCCTACTCCAGGAAAGGATCACGAGGGGGCAAGACAGACTTCCTGGGAGGCCCGAGTTTCTCAGGCTCAGGCCTAAGGATGAAAGCTCTGCTCAGAGACCTTAGGGCACTGAGGTTCTACCTCCATGCCATACCTCAAGGTTGGTGGGTGACCAGAGAGGGCACTGGGATGCACAGCCTCTCATGGATCCATGAGCATGTCCTTCTCTTCGGGAAGGAGATGCACCCAGTTCTAATGCCCTTTCTCCGGATGGGTGGCTTAGAAAGAAGCTCCCTTGTGGGCCCTGGCACACTGAAAAAGACACATGGGCTTGCCCTACCTTTCTGGGTACCCACAGAGAGATGGAAATTAAACCCTATGCATTTGGAGTTATAAATGAAAGTTAATTCACGTACTCAACAAATTGCATCGAGATGCAGCTGTGCAGAGGTAGCCTAGTCTGGAAGTGAAGTATCAGACCTCTGAGACACACTGCTGGAGTCTGGAACTTGGCTTCACTCCTCGCTAGCTGTGTGACCTGGCACAAGTCACTTAACCTCTCTGTGTCTCAGCTTTCTAATGTGGAAAAATGGGGATAATCATAATACCTGCTTCCTTGTGGGGACTGAATAAATTAATGTGGGGCTCTCACATTCTATGTGCTATATAATCACTGGCAATTGTTGCTGTAGTTATAGGCAGGTACTATGCTGGCTGCTGGGATAGAATTATGAGCAAACAGTGGGGAGTTTATGAAGTGGTTACTCATCGCTTTCTCATCTTCCCCACAAGAGTCAGGTTCTCAGAGTCACTTAGAACACAAGCCTCCTCCATCCTCCCTAACAGGATGAGAGGACCCAGAGCCCGCTGGTACCCTGGGGTGGGGTGCCTTGGGATGCCCGAGGAAGGTCGGCCTTGGCTTCCTGCTCCTCAACCCATTCCTGATAAGGTCAGGAGAGGAAGGGAAGTTGGGGAAGCCACACGGGAGTGGGGGAGACTAGTGCCACAGTGTGAGGGCCTCTGCATCAAGACGGATCTGCCTGGCTGGGGAGTTGGGTGGGAGGTGGCGACTTTTCCTTCTGGGTCAGTCTGTCACACTGTGCAGCCCTGGGCTAGGACACAGGGATTCCAACCCTATGGGGCTGTCACTCTGCAGGAAACCCCAAGGATTCCTCACAGCATGGGTGCTGATCTCTCCAGGTTGCCCTCTGCTCATGACCCAGTGGGATGGCACCTTAGCAGTAAGAACCAAGGCAGTCTGGAGGGTGAGGCTGAGAGGTAGAGCTTGGGCAGGGTCCTGAGGGTGGCCTCTATGAACCAGAGACACCTGGAGGTGACAAGCCCCTCCATTGTTGGGGATCATGAAGGCAAGGTCCCCAGACCCCTCACACACCCACACTACGCGCCTTTTACAAGACACACCACAGTTAGCATCCTAGACCATGGACGTGGGCAAGGTCAGCGCCATGTTAACCTCCTCTCCTCCTGCCAGGCCCCAGGAGGAGGAATGGAATTGATGGACAGTGTGTGGGCTCTCTTGTGGGGAGGGGCTCACCCTGCCCAGATGTCCTGCCTCCTGATCCCCTGTCTCCCTGCATTCCTCACCAGTACGCTGCTGAGCACGGCAGGTCACAAAGTTCCCAGATGCAGACATGAGGCAAAGTCAGAGTCCAAAGGACCCACAGGAACCATTCATCCAGACCAGTGCTCTTGGCCTTTTTTTGATTATAACCTACAGTAAGAACTACGTTTACGTCTAGTACACGCATGCAAACATACATAAGGGAAACCACAATTTACAAAACAGTCTTTAGCCTTACCATATGTGACTAACTCTGGTATATTCTATTTTATACCACAATATGTTGTTAAGAACGAATGCTGGTTGTGACCTAGGAAATTGATTCTATGACCTACTAATGGGTTGTGACCAGCATTTTGCAAAACAATGATCTAGATCAGTGGATTGCTACCTTTTATAAATCAATGCCTCCTTTTCATAAATGTTAAAAATCCCTACCCTCCTTTCATATTCTTTGAAATGTGAAAATAAATTAACTATCACAACTGAAAACAAATACAAATAATGGCCATTTTGGAATACGCTTCTTCAAAGTATGTGTGCCACCTAACCCTACTTTCCAAAGACTTTGATATGGACCACCCCATAGGAGAGAAGATGCCCCCCCCAGTTGAAAATAACCTAGTTAAGAGTAGTTTTCAAGAGCTTCTATGGAGCCCCCTTGGGGAAATGGACCCTGTGTTGGGGGAAGCGGAGGGCTGAGGTCCCTCTTTCCCCCTCTACCATAGCTGCTTTGATTGAGTCTGTTTATATGTTAGGGTTTTGTATAGGAAACCCTTTAAAGAAAGGGTCATTGGCTAAAGAAAATGGTTTGAACCCCAGAGGCTAGTGAGTTCATCTGTCTTATTTCCCTGGGGAGAGAAAGAGGCCGAGTCATTCATTCCATCAGAAGGATTCAGGGACTTGCTGAAGGTGACACAGAGAGGCAAGGTTAGGGCAGAAGTGAGAGGGAGACAGGCCACATCACCCTGAACGTGCCCCAGCTCATCTAATCTCGGCAGTGGGACCTGGGCAGGGTATTCTTAGGTCTTCAAACTGTTTCAAGAAGACCCAACGATAAGGACATGCACAACGAAGGGACCCAATTCCTTGGCTTTGAGTTCGATTTCTAGAAGACTCAGCATGGAAAAATACTAAGTCAGAAGCCCTGCTTAACAGCTACGTGTGGCTTTGATAAATAAAAGCGGGAAAATGAATCGATCCTCTCTGAATAGGGGCAGTGTGTCTGGAGGAGAGCATCTTCTTAACCTGGGGTCCAGGAGGAGGGAGGCTCTTGATGGAGAGAAGATAGAAGAGGGGGTGTGTGCATGTGCTCAGAGAGGGAGGACGGCGGGGGGAGGTGAAGAGGGCTCTGCTGGCTTTTCCACTAATACACAGAAGGCGACGCCAAGTGTCAAGCTCATGGCTCTGTGGCATCCACTACACCGGCTGCTGCTGCCCCAGGCTAAGTCATCCACCGTTTGATAATCAGAACGCCCCCAGGACTGGCTGGTTCCAGCTGCAGCTGTTACCCTCTGCTCCTTCAGAGGGGCTTTTCTTTTTTTTTTTTTTTTGTGGTATGCGGGCCTCTCACTGTTGTGGCCTCTCCCGTTGCGGAGCACAGGCTCCGGACGCGCAGGCTCAACAGCCATGGCTCACGGGCCCAGCCGCTCCGCGGCACGTGGGATCCTCCCAGACCGGGGCACGAACCCGTGTCCCCTGCATCGGCAGGCGGACTCTCAACCACTGCGCCACCAGGGAAGCCCCAGAGGGGCTTTTCTGACCCAGAGCCAGGAGAGGCAACGTGATAGAGGCTCTTCTCTGGACTCCAGCAAAATCCTCTGAACACAGCAGAGGCTGCCATGCCTATCTGATGGCCAGCCAGAGGCATCAAAGGGAACCACTCGGTGTTCTGGAGTGAGCCCAGGTCCAGGCCATATATGTCTCTGAGGGTTGGAATCAGCCCAGAAGACACACCCAAACACACTCATGCACCCACGGAGCACAGACAGGCACTGTCCCTGAGGCTGTGGCTTACCCGAGTTCCCAACCCTGACTGCACATCAGTGCTAACTGGGGAGCAAAACAACCACAAAAGTACAAATGCCCAGGCCTACACCAGACTGACCGATTCAAAATCTTGCAGGCAGGGTCCAGCCATCTTTTTTGTTTGTTTCTTTTTTTTTTTTTTTTTGCGGTACACAGGCCTCTCACTGCTGTGGCCTCTCCCCTTGCGGAGCACAGGCTCCGGACGCACAGGCTCAGCGGCCATGGCTCACGGGCCCAGCCGCTCTGCGGCATGTGGGATCCTCCCGGACCGGGGCACGAACCCATGTCCCCTGCATCGTCAGGCGGACTCTCAACCACTGCGCCACCAGGGAAGCCCTGTTTCATTTTTTAATCTCTCCAGGTGATTCCAATACACAGCCAAGATTTAGAACCACTGGGTTGGGGAATAGTTTCCAAACTGCAGTGTGTACATAGAAGTCCACTTGGAAAGTCTGGGGACAATACAGATTCACCCCAAGATGGGTCAGCCCCCAAGATTCTGGAGCAGAAGGTCTACAGGGTAATTATTAACAAGTCCTAAGAAATGAGTTCCTCCCTATCAACAGAACTTCATGTCAATTCAAACCGTCACACATCTCACATAACAAAGCAACCCTTAGTGTTTTATCCCCTGAACAAGTACTGTAATCCTTTTATATACCGTAAGTGTTTTATCGGACAAACACTATGCCTTCTCTCAGATGTAGCAATATGGTGTCGTTACCCTCTTTCAAACAGCCTTTTGGAAATTTAATAACTGATGATGCCAAGGTCTATTTTCCTCATCTGAGCATCATGATGTCTCATTTTCCCGACCTGAGCATCAAAAGATTCCCCCTCCCGAGGGCAAACTGTGGAAGGCACTTGGATATACTCAGGTATAGAAAAGAAAGCCACTCAAGGCCCGGAGCCGTGCTGGTCCCAGCCCCGCTGGTGAGCTCCATCTTCCCTCCTGCCATGAAGTTCTCATAAACGGCTGAGTCTTGTTATGAGATTCTGAGTCTTTTCTCTACGCCACAAACTGTATTTATGACGCAGTGTTCCCCAGCACGCACGTTGAGAAACAGAGCTGCTGAGCCTGGGCTGCAGGGAGGTTGCCAGAGAGTAAAAGAGACCAGGTTGGGGGTGGGAGGATCTCACAGGCTCTTCGTTGAACCCCCGCTTCCCTGTGTTTCCTGTTGGCGGGATTCTTGGAACTGGGGGCTTTTTCAAACAGCACCCCTAGAAATCAAAGAGCTCCCCTCCACTTCGAGAACACGGGCTTAGCCAGCAGTCACTGCAGAGGGGCTGCAGCAGATTCTGCAGGTGTTGGTGCTGGGAGAGGCTGGGAACCATGGTGGGAGGGATGCAAAGATGAGGCAGCCTCCCTGCCTCCAGTGACCTCACACGTAGGTATGAGATGGACAGGTAAACAGATGTACTGCCTGTTTACCGCCATTCCACAAGGGGCTGGAGGGCTGGCTGGCTGGACAGATGGACGGTCATACCGACAGAGGGTCATTCAGACCTACTGCTGCAGCCAGGGTTTGGTAGGGAGAGTATGTTGGGCACAAATGCTGCCTCTGGAGATGGGGCCGGCAGAACGCAGCACTCTACGTCACTGCCAGTAAGCCAGCTCTGAGGAGAATGGTTTTTGGATCCCGGGAGCCAGGAAAGGCAGTCTGAGTTGTATAAACACAAAGGAGCCAGTCTGTTTTCCTGTCTCTGTGACTGTCGCAGATGGAGCAGCACTAACGAAGGCCCCAAACCACAGGCCCAGACTGTTCCTGGGGACTTCAAAGAGGGAGTGGATGAAAGGCATCCAGGCAGCTCAACAAACCTGCCCCTCATTATAAGCGCTTCTGATACCTCATGGCACCACGTGGGCCTCACTGTTCCCATCCACAGCTTCCCCTTCACCGGCAGCCCAGGCTTTTCCTCAGGAGCCCAGAGAGGCCCTCGGAGGCTGGCAAGGCAGCAGGAACATCAGGGAACAGGCAGTCCTTCCCCGCCAGCATCCTCAGAGCCCTGACCCCACAGGCCACTCAGCCACCCTTAGCATTCACTTCGTGTGTGAGCACATCAAGCACCGAATCTAACAGACCAGGGTTTGACTTCCGGCTCTGCCACTCATACCCTCTGTGACCTCGAGCAAGTGCCTGAATCTCTCTCAGCCCCTCAGTTTACTCAGCTGTGGAAAAGGGATGAAAAGAAAACTGACCTCCTCAGAGTTGGGAAGGGTACCCGAAACATTTCACAGAAAGCATTTACCATGCCTGGGACCTGGTAAGCAACCAGTCAAGGTCAGCGAGCCGTAGTATTACCAAGGTCATTATTGCCACGTGGAGCGGTGGCAGTACAGGATACAGAAAAAAAACGAGGGCTGAGAAGCCAGATTCCCAAGCACAGGCCTCTGCCCTCTACCAGCCACACGAGACCTTGCACTCCAAACCTTTTAAACCTCAGCTTGGATCAGACGACAACTACCAGCCCGACAACCAGGAATACTGTCTTTCCAATCTGCTTCTGTCTCTCAGGTTACCTTGGCCAATTGACAGGGACACCTGGAAGGGGATAATTTTGAAGTTGTGCCCAAGACGTTTCCCTGCCTTGGGAGGGCTCAGAGCCAGCCCTTATTCCACACTTGGCCCCAGCTGTCACTCTTATTGTGTCCCTGAGGCTATAGACCCTGGACCTCCAGGCTCAGGACCAAGTCTTCAGCCCCTGGTCCCCAGAGTTGAGACCCTGGGCACTAAGGTACACCCATGGTCCACCTCTCTGTGCATGTTCCTATTGCTGGTGCAGAGGAAGTTATACTCTGTTGTACCCCACTTTTCTGGCCTGGCCCATAGATGGGAACTCTCATCTTCTCAGAAGATGGGAAGAAGCCTCTTACCCTTCTCCATGTATCTCACTTCCTCCTTAACATTAGGGTATGAGTTGGCTGGGTAAGTGACCACGCTGTAGACCCCGTTATTCCTTGGGTATAGCCTTGAGAACAGTGATGGGATGATTAGTCACTGGCAAAATTTTGACCTTTTGCTCTCTATATGACTCCTTTCTACTCCAGGGCTAGATGAGATATTGGCAGAGACAAGGCATTGACTGAAAGCTTGGTTAAGGCCGCACTAGCTGGGTCCCTTGGCAGATTCTCAGACCCCTTCCTTCTTCCAGAGAGTGTCTTCCTACCACTGTGAGCCCACTGGTTGGCCTGTAGCAGCATCTCCCCAAGGACTGTCCCCACACCCGAAGACCAGGAATGACTGCCAGGACCTGCGGCTGCCGTGGTGTGTCCATGGCACATCCTCAGTCCCCAACCACCTGTGGCTCCAGGACACATTCCCTGTGTCCCAAGGACCCTTTCCCCCTCCATATCCCCATCCTAAAAACCTTTGCCTGGGAATCAAATGTCCCTCCCAATAGCTTCTTTTTTTTTTTTGCAGTACGCAGGCCTCTCACTGTTGTGGCCTCTCCCGTTGCGGAGCACAGGCTCAGCGGCCATGGCTCACGGGCCCAGCTGCTCCGCGGCATGTGGGATCTTCCCGGACCGGGGCACGAACCCGCGTCCCCTGAATCGGCAGGCGGACTCTCAACCACTGCGCCACCAGGGAAGCCCCCAATAACTTCTTGATTCCTCCCCATCCACGCTCAGAAGCCCCTGCACATCAGTCATCACTCTCTCCTCTGTGTCTTCATCCCCTACCTTTCCTCTGGATCATTCTCCTGACATCATCCATGTGCCCCAGTACCCCTCATCTAATAAAACCCTTCCTGGATCCCCTCACCCTCCCCTGTCATTTCCCCCTTTTCTTCCATTTCAGTCTTCTTGTAAGAGGAGTCTACACAGACTGCCTCTTCCTCGTCCATCCCTAGACTTGGTTCTGGACTCCTCTCATGGTTGCAGGGGTTGCCCAAGTGCAGGGCTGTGTCCTCAAAACATGCCTTCATCCCCGGACACGGCACAGGGCTTAGCACATGACAGATGAACAACAGATGTTTGATGAATGAATGAATGAATGAACAAATGAACACCACTCGCATAAGCCATACCATCCTGTGGGCTTCATTTTCTCATCTGTAAAGCAGTGAGGCAGGTAGGACTGGTCCAGCTCTGACATGGCATTGCTCTGGGACTTCCCTGTCCATGCCATCAAAACACAGGTGGTGACTGGCTGCTTATGATGGTGCCAGTGTCTGGGGTAGCAACATTAATCTCAGGCAAGCTTTTTTTGCTCTGATTCCCTGGCTCTCTTTCAATACATCCCCTTTCCTTTCACTTTGTTGAGCATACCAGCCAGCTCTGCCACGAGATTTTGAGTTTACCTGAGATGATATTTATAACATCCACAGCATAGGACTTGGCACATGAAGGTAGAATCTTTGTGGAACCATACTAAGCAAGAAAACTGAGACTCAGAGAAGTTCAGTAACCTACTTGGGGATACCCAGCAAGAAAATGAGGTAGGCAGCTTCCAGTCATGGTGGTCTCATTTTAGTTCTTTGGACTCCCCCCCCCAAAACGAGATACTCTCAACCCACCTCTGAGACACAAAGGCCCAGGAAAATCCCTGGAACCATACAGGACATTATTGAATAAAATTAAATAGAACTCAATATTAAATAGAAATCAATACTGTCACTTATTTGACTATCTCAGAACAAAATATTCTGAGGCAAGAGCTTGCATGAGTGAAAATGTTATTTATTGAGCAATCAAACGAAAGTGCTCTGGGCCCAGAATATGCTCTCATATAGAACTTACTTTATAAATACAAACCCAGTCTTATTACAAAGTTTGAAATGAAAGATTTGCCTTTCAATGGAGAATCTGCATTTCAACATAAAGGTGTCTTAGTTATTCACCAGAGATTCAAGATCCGATTAATGCTGTGTATTCAGCATTTAGAAAGCCCAAGGGGTCCAGAAGGCTCATTTCAGGCCTAAAGGCGGCAGCATGCACCAAAGGTGCCTAGTGAAATATGTGTGTCACTTGCAGCATCTTGGGTACCAGCTCTAAAGGAAGGCTGCAGGGACAGCAGCATCAGGGTCATCCTTTTACAAAGCTGAAGTGTGCAAGAGTGTAGTGAGAGAGAGGGACAGGTTCACTCCCCGGCGCTTAACTTTGTTATGCTAATTGAACACCTATTACCTGTCAAGTGCCAGGTGCTCTGGCTACAACAGTGAACTTGTCAGGCAAGTCTGTCTCAAGGACCCTATTTTTTTTTTAACATCTTTATTGGAGTATAATTGCTTTACAATGGTGTGTTAGTTTCGGCTTTATAACAAAGTGAATCAGTTATACATATACATATATCCCCAAATCTCTTCCTTCTTGCATCTCCCTCCCTCCCACCCTCCCTATCTCACCCCTCTAGGTGGTCACAAAGCACCGAGCTGATCTCCCTGTGCTATGCGGCTGCTTCCCACTAGCTATCTATTTTACAATGGGTAGTGTATATATGTCCATGCCACTCTCACTTTGCCCCTGTTTACCCTTCCCCCTCCCCGTGTCCTCAAGTCCATTCTCTAGTAGGTCTGCGTCTTTATTCCCATCTTGCGCCTAGGTTCTTCATGACCTTTTTTTTTTTTTTTTTAGATTCCATATATATGTGTTAGCATACGGTATTTGTTTTTCTCTTTCTGACTTACTTCACTCTGTATGACGGACTCTAAGTCCATCCACCTCACTACAAATAACTCAATTTCGCTTCTTTTTGTGGCTGAGTAATATTCCATTGTATATATGTGCCACATCTTCTTTATCCATTCATCTGTCAATGGACACTTAGGTTGCTTCCATGTGCTGGCTATTGTAAATAGAGCTGCAATGAACATTGTGGTACATGACTCTTTTTGAATTGTCATTTTCTCAGGGTATATGCCCAGTAGTGGGATTGCTGGGTCGTATGGTAGTTCTATTTTTAGTGTTTTAAGGAACCTCCATACTGTTCTCCATAGTGGTTGGATCAACTTACATTCCCACCAACAGTGCAAGAGGGTTCCCTTTTCTCCACACCCTCTCCAGCATTTACTGTTTGTAGATTTTTCGATGATGGCCATTCTGACCGGTGTGAGATAATATCCTATATTCTATTGATGGAGGTACATTAAGTAAAATAAAAGCAGGTCATTGCAGACCATGACAGTTGTAATGAAGGAAATAGACCTAGTGGCATAATAAAGAGAAAGCTGGAGGGGAGGTGCTGCTTTAGATAGAGTAGTCAGCACAGGTCAAGCTGAAGATGCATTTGAGCAGGTATCTGAAGGATGAGAAAAATGAGCCACAGGGCAAAGGAGACAGCAAGCACGAGAGTCTTCTGGCTCAGGGGGTCCAAAGAACTAAAATGAGACCAGCGTGACTAGAAGCTGGAGAAAGAACCCACAGGACTCTGTAAGCTGTGGTAAGGAGTGTGGGCCTTGTTCTAACAACAAAGGAAAAATTCTGAGGGTTTAAGCAAAAGAGCAACATGAGCTGATGAACATATTAAAAAGTTCATTCGGGCAGAGAATGTGGGAGGAAGCCAGTTAGAAGTTATTGAGCAGTCCAGGCAAGAAGTGCCTTGGATGAGTCTAGTAGTTGGAGATGCAGATAGGTAACCAGATTTAAGTTACCTTTTGGAAGTAGAAACATCAGGCTTTAAAGTTAAGTAAAGGTGGATTCATTCATTCATTCATTCAGCAAACATTGAGGATCAAGAAATGGGAGGCTCCTGGGGCTTCCCTGGTGGCGCAGTGGTTGAGAGTCTGCCTGCCGATGCAGGGGACACGGGTTTGTGCCCCAGTCCGGGAAGATCCCACATGCCGCGGCGCGGCTGGGCCCATGAGCCATGGCTGCTGAGCCTGCTCGTCCGGAGCCTGTGCTCCGCAATGGGAGAGGCCACAACAGGGAGAGGCCCGCATACTGCAAAAAAAAAAAAAAAGAAAGAAAGAAATGGGAGGCTCCCAACCATGGAAGAGTTGCTGGAGCAGAGGCAAGGCTTTAGAGGCCCTAAATTCACCATAGATTTTATATCTATAAATATATATATATATATATATATATATATATGTAGTGATGCACCTTTCAGGGAAAGGTATTGCATTCATTCAACAAACAAATAGAGAAGGACTACTAAATACCATGAAAATTTCAACAAGTAGATTTCAACTTGCTCTCACTTAAATTTTATCACAACAAAGAGAATAACCAAAGATCTCCTTATTCTTTTTCTTATATTTCTACTTTACGTCATTTCTCTGGATGCTTTCTGCCTGCAAAATACATCTTGTTATCATATTACAGTCACTGCATCTCAAATAGCTGATAATTATCATATTTCTAGAGCCTGTTAACATTTACTTTCTACAGTGATATCCTTCTAAGTATCCATGTGAGTCATTTTTTTCATTTTTTTTCTAAAAATCACAGGTAGGTGCTCAGTGGAAAAACAACCATTAACCTCATTAAAGCAGCAGGGTGAAAAGCTGAGAGCATGGCTCCTGACATCCTAAGAGTTTAGAGCTGGAGCCCCTGAGACCCCAAGTTGAGTTTTGTTCCTTTTAGTGATAATGAATGTTAAAATCCAAAGCACACTTTAAAACAAAATCTTTGAAACTTGGCCAGAAGCTGCCGGCTCCTCTTGCTTATGCTCGACATGGGACTTAACAATACTGCTAGCCAGCCCTGAAAGGAGCCATGGGGACAGTGGTGGTACCTGCCCAACATTTACTTCTTGTATGTTCAGAAGATGCTCAGCTTCAGGCAGAGAGACATTAGAAAACTAGAAAAGAGCGAGTTTGAATCTCCCAGCCACAGCAGCCCTCCTACAGGGAGCCTCAAACGAAACAAGTTCCCTGTGGCCTCTGGATGGTCACTGTCATGGTCCACACTCATCTGCTACACACACATCTTGACTCCATAGAAATCCAAACCATGCAGACCCTGAATCCACTGTCTACACCAGAGGAAGCAACAGGTGCCAAATCTAGGAACAGAGTTGGGGAGCCATGGTCTTCATGGCCCATCTCCTTCTCTAAACTGAAGACTTCCTGTATGGGGACATGGCTCATGATGCTGGAAATACAGACATGGAGAAGCCAGAAGTGTCTTCTCTGTTCAGCCTCCCCTTCTTGTCCCCTGGAGGCTGTGATCTCTCAACATATTTGTTCAAGAATCATATTTCCCCTTCATATCTGCTATCCAGGTCCAAAGGAGAAATCAGAAATCAGTTTAGTTCAGGCCTCCCCCCAAACCAGCTGATAACTCTAGCTCAGTGTCAAGGTTCTCATGAATAGCAATGGAATTGGGGGTCATCTAGACACCAATGGCAGCGTAGAGACGGGACCCTTCAAAGTTGGGTGCCCCTGGAATCCCAGGCTCTTACCCTTGCAATAGTTGACTTATTGGGGCCTGGAACTCTTTTCACCAGGGATATATATTTCTGTTCTCCTTCTGTGTTTTCTCCTGTGGTTATTCAGGAATACTCACAGCCAGGGAACGTGATTCCTCTTGGGTGAATAATTGGACACATTCAGAAGGAAGAAATTTCTCCCAGAGCCTATAAAATTAACAGCAATAAATAAGCAAATAAAACGTGCTTCCTACCAGTCCGGAGGTGCTGTGGCATCCTCCTTCATTGGCTCATAAAGCATTGTCTGGCAATCTTGCTCCGCTATTGACAGCTCCAGTGACAAGGCTAAGCTATCAACTCACTAACTGGAATGTCCTTTTTTCAGGAAACTTTCTGGAGGAATCAAATTTCCAACCCTCAGTGTCTCTTTCAGAAGCCATTACTCATATGTGGTTAGATATTTGCAATGCTATTTCAGAGCAACTTTCAGATGGTATGACAAGTGTGCAAGGGGGAGGGAGATTCTTGAAGATGCCTGTCTAACAGTAAATGCTAAGCTGGGAATTTTCACTATGGCACCAAGATGCAAGGGATACCAGATGCCCAAGTTGAGCTCCTAGACAAACCAGCATGAAACTCAAAGGTGATTGGAAAGGACTGGGTTGTTAGAGATTAAAGAGAGGATCTGTGAAGAGCTTTTGTGAGTTGGGGGTCTCTGTCAAGTAGAAAGGCTGGATGACCTACCTCCATACCAAGTTTAATGTGAGAGCTTCAGTGGAACCATCTACAGAATTGATATGTGTTCTCCAAATTTGGGGGACACCGGAGTCTCGTAACTGATGCCTCATGCTTGAGAAAGCTAAGGCAACCACTAAACAGCCCCCACAAATGCTGGACAATGGTGCACAAACATGGAACCCAAGGTGGGAATGTCAGCCTGCTGTCATTTTAATAGGTCTGCTATCCAAGAAGGCAGCTTGCCAAAGTAAGGGATCTTTCAGTAAGCCACCGTGAGGATCAGAAACTATGGGGCGACTGGGAGTAGCCAGTTAAAGCTGAAGCATGGCCTCTGTCAAGGAAGTTGCAGTTACCTGGCCCTGCGGGGGAATCTCCAGAGAACTCATGAAAATTATAACAACAGAGTCATCCTCCATCTCTGCCAGGCGCAGAAGGCATAAAGCCATCTTCGGACAGTTATCAGCCGAGTAAGAGCAATCCTGCGCCTCCCACTCCTACGCCTTTCCTCCCTCCTCCTTTCTAGAATGGTGGGAGAGCACAGCTAGCAAATAAGGAAGGAGGCATGAAGAAAGAGAGAAGCAGGACCACACTGCTCCTTCTTGGATTGCAGAGCCTTTGGAGAAGAATCAGCATCAAACCAAGTTTGAAGTTTTGATGATTATATAGCACTGTACCCTCTTAAGGACGGAATTGAGATTGTGTTTTGGTTTAAATTAATCATATGACTTATTCTTGCCCATTAATTCAAAGAAAGTCCTGGTCCTGTCTGAATTTCTACCCCCTTGCGGTGGAAGACTTACTCCTTTTTTTTTTTTTTTTTTTTTTTTTCCGGTACGCGGACCTCTCACTGTTGTGGCCTCTCCCGTGAAGACTTACTCCTTTTGAGGATGTTTGCAAGGCAGTGGTATCAAAAATAAAGCTGCTTCTATAATTATACCTCAGGGGTCCTGTTCATTCAGAATACCAGTCCACCAAGTTAGAGCAGAAAGGGAAGGCTTCATTTCATCGTCCGTGGTTGATGGCTAATTCTCCCCGGAAGCCCTACAATTAGGAGCTGATCCCTTTGGGACATCATGCTCGATCTAAGATGAAAGCTTAAATCCCTTTGGGACTTGATATTTTCCTCACTGTGGAGGAAAGCCTCACTGAGGCTTTATGCTCTCAGCAAGACAAGTCTATACTTGGGGCTGTTTGTCTCGATTTGTCCCCAAAGATCATTTGGGGCTGTGTAGAAGACACTAAAACTTTCCAAAGAGGAAAAAAGAAAAAACAAAACAGGTCATATATAAAGGAGCAAAAAAATTGGATGGCACCAGATCTCCAAAGCAATACTGGCATTGAGAAGTCAGTGAATCAGCACCTTCAAAATTCCAATGAAAATTTTGTTTTCAACTTGGAGGTCTAAAGCCAGATAACCTGTCAATCAAATGTGAATGTAGACTAAAGATATTTTCAGACATGCAAGGGCAAAATATTTATTTCCCATGGCCTCTGTCTTGGGAAGCTGTTGGAAGACAAGCCTCTATAAAAAGGGAGTAAACCAAGAAAGAAGAAGCCATGGGATCAACCCAGGGGATTCAGCCCAGGAGCAAGGATGAGGGATCCCCCCCAAGATGAAGTTGCCCTGAAGCCTCACACAGCAGCACCGAGGCAGGCCTGGAGCAAACCACCCTGACTGGAACAGAAGGATCAAGCACTCCAGGAAACAAGACGAAACTGATGGATTATATGAGATATTCAAATATTTGGAAAGTAATGTCAAAGGTGTAAAACAGATACGATAGAGCACACAGGAAAAACAAATCAATGCTAAATACTAATGTAATTTTTTTTATAAAAAGGGCAAATATTAATATTAGTGTGTTTGGTATTTGCTTGTTTGCCCTCATATCCATTCCTGGCTCTTCTCTGACCTGTTCTGTACCATGGGAGTTAGAGAGGGGAGAAGAGGGGTTGGCTCTGGCCGGCTGTACTTCTCAATTGGCTTCTGTCTGCATTTGGCCAATGAGAGGCACTGAAGGGAGATGGAGGGCGGGAGGAAGGGAGAAGCCAGGGTATTTCTCCCCCTCATTCTCTGCTTCATGTGGTGTCTCCCACAGAGGTGGCACCTCCTCCATGTCTTTGACTCCTCTTGGACAAGTCCATTTTGGTTCCACCTTCTGCCAGGTAGCTGTGCATCCTGGGTTCTGGAAAGACTGCCCACACCCTTGGCTCTGCAGCCTTAGACATGGTAGCAGCTTCCCGCTATTGCTAATTTCTATTTGCCTCAACTTCTCCCGTTTGGCTTCCCAGCTCTTCCATTACCTGTACAACCACTTCCTTAAATCGTTCTCTTCCTGTTAAAATGCTTAGTGTTTTCTGTTTTCCTAGCTGGACATTGATTCAACCAGGAAGAACAAAAGTTTACATCATGGAAGCTGAACTTAATAGTGGGCAATACTTTCACAGTATGTAATGTAAACACTGCCTATTGTTTTTATACAAAATGTGAGGACTGGGGGAGAGGAGACATGGTTTTGAGGAGGTGGAAAGTAGAAAAAAAAAAAAAAAGCCTCATCTGCTATATCAGGAGATCAATGTATAATGCCTAATACTGCCGAGTCAGTGGTATAAACATATTATTTAGAAATGTGGTAAATATGAGAAGAAACAGCTAAAAGGGTTAAACAGAGCTCCTTTGAGGGTCAAGGCTGGGAAGATGACTCTGGTGAAGCAGAGAACTATCGTATTTTATTACAGGTACTATTTGAGGTTTTTAAGTGTGTAAAGAATTACTTTGATAAAATTCAAAAATAATTTTTTAAAAAATGATTCCTGGGCTTCCCTGGTGGCGCAGTGGTTGAGAGTCTGCCTGCTGATGCAGGGGACACGGGTTTGTGCCCCGGTCCGGGAAGATCCCACATGCCGCGGAGCAGCTGGGCCCCTGAGCCAGGGCCGCTGAGCCTGCGCGTCCGGAGCCTGTGCTCCGCAACGGGAGAGGCCACAACAGCGAGAGGCCCGCGTACCGCAAAAAAAAAAAAAAAAAAAGATTCCTTCTAGTGGTTTGCTAAGGGATGACATTAAACTCACTAACCCATAGTTTGCAAAGCTGACCTTTTGTCCCTTTTGTGACAAAGTCAGGACACTTACTTATTTTGATCTCTGGCCCCAGTCCCACTCCCCATGACACCATGAAGCCCCTGGCTGCTGGATCAATGTTTTCTTCTGTAAACTTACTCTCTGTGAAGCTTCATCTGGTGAAGCTCAGGTCAGAAAGGTGAACTCACTTAAAACAGCTGTGTTTCACATCACTGTTTCTAAACTCCAGCTGCACTGTGGATAGGTAAGTTGCCTGGATGCTCACCTCCCTGATCCAGGAGTGAGGGAGAGGAAGGGAGACGGTGAGGAGAGGGGAGCAAAGCTGCAATCCCACCCCATCCCCACCAGGAGACGAGAGATGGGAGATAGCAAAAGGGACCTCTCGAGTTTTCAGGTCCAGGTGGAGAAACACTGCTCTTTGTCACCTTCCCTACTTGGGCTGCAACTTCCTTTTATTCAGTGACCTCATCTGAAATGTAATCTCCTAGAACAAGTCAGGAATGGTGGCCACAAAATAAGTCAAGAACAGAGCTGTCTCTCTCAATCAAATGCCTCAGTCACTGTTACTTGTTCTCTTTGCTCATCTCCTTCCGGGTTTTAGTTTACCCCTCTGATAATGGCCTGGGATATTCTCTGTTCATTCTTAGGTGTGTGTCCAACTTTCACTGGCCTAATGGTATGAATTAGTTCCAGTTGGTGGCTTCTCCCATCTCTCAGGCTGTCTTCTGAGCTGCCCCTGTCTATGAAGCACATTATGAATTTGTTGGATGCTCTGCTTCTAGTCTCTAGCAGAAAGAGGCTCTGGGTGTCTCTGGCTACTACACGGTCCTAGGGCTGGTTCTGTGATCTGATTGTGGAATGCAGCAGTGCCATTTCTGCCAGGGCTCACTGACAGCAGAAGAGTGACAGTGGCAGGCTGGTTTCAGCCCTCCGGAGGCTTCCCTGACTCTCCGGATAAGTCCTCCCATCCCATATCAGCACTTCCCACAGCGAGCTCTGCAGAACCTTCCTTCTGTGCAGAGTTAGTACTGTTGTGAGACAGAAGGTTCCACGTCAACTGACTATGGAAAATGCTGGCTAATTCTGGTTAAGCGAAAAAGAATTGTGACTCAGGACTTCCCAGGCCTCTGATGTACACTGGGAACCTCTAAGAATGAAGTGTAATTGCAGCACTGGGCAAACTCGGTAACCAGGGAGCCCTCTTTTGAGAGGCACAACCCAGGACCAATGTTCCACGGAACCTGCTTTGGGAAATGCTTTCATCAATAATCTTCTCCAAGTTCCTTAGCACTGATCGTACAACGGGACCACAGCAGCAGGCTCTCCGTGGGTCTGGGCAGTTACACGTAGGAGCTGGGTAAGTGAGGTCAGGGCTGAGCAGGTGGTGGAGCCACCCAAAGCATCCCCCTTAGCCCTGCAAGGTGAGTCCTCCCCAAGTTCCCGTGAGAGAAGATGGCCTGTGCCACGGCTCACCTCAGCTACAGCATAGCACCCACAGTTCCCTGCGTACCCCATGTCTCCACACCTCTGTGCTTTCCCTCATGCTGTTGCCCCTTCCAAAACATGGATCCCTCCTTCTCTACTGTCTTAGCGTGGGTTCGCCCAAAAGCCAACTCTGGGACAAGCGTTTGATTTTGAGTAGGAGGTAAAGAAAATCCTGAAGTGAGAAAAGTGAGACAAAGAAGGGAAGGCAGCCAACAAAGGGTACTTTTTCCCACCAGCACTGTGGGTGTTTGGGGCAGCACCATGCTGGGGAAACTCAGTGCAGAACCCACACCTCAGAGTTGTCTTCCCCAGGGGCCAGGGACCTGGGGTATTTATACTCCATCTCCTGCCAGTCATTGGTTGATGGTTGTTAGGGGCAGCAGCATTAATTCCCCAGCACTCTGGTCCATGCCCTCCCCCGACCCCCCGCGAGCAGAGCGGATACTAGTGGGAAGACAAAATACCCAAACAAAGAAATTCAGGTGCTGGTGGTTAGAAGTTGGGCCCATGTGCCCTGAAGGAGCTGGGCGAGGGGATGTGGGCAAGGCCCGGACAGCACCTCCTGCACCTGCCCAGGACATGTTCACTGTCCCCACCCACACACTGGTAGGCCCTTCAAGGCATGGGCCTTGTTTGTCTTATCCCAGTGCCTAGCTCAATGTAAGGGTTTGTTGAATGAATATACTCCATTCTACAGAATCAATCACCCCCTAGCTAGGTCCCTAGAGTCCCCATGCTCCCCTCTAACCACACTGAATGATAACTGTCAATGTCCTCGTCTATTTTCCTACTGAACTGTGACATCTTGAGAAAAGGACCCTTGTTTCCCCAGAGCCCAGGCCCATGGTGGGTGCTTAACATGCAGTTTCTGAACTGGACTGAATGGAACCAACATTCCACTAGGGCCTTTCATATGGAGAACCCAGGGTGAGAAAGGACAGTGTGTCGTGGAGGCTGGGGGCACTTAGCACCAGCCTGGCTGCTGAGAAGCCCATGTGAGCCAGACTGTGCCTGAGGGCCAGACGGAGCCCTTGCCACCCTCCCCAGCTACGCTGGTACCCGTGTGATAAGCACACCTGGGCTGGACCCTCAGCCCCACCTTGGATCTGTGTCTCCACACGGTTCTCCATCACGGCCCACAGCCCCCCAGAGCCAGTGGGCAAGGGAACAAGAGGACTCTGGGTAGAAGGTCTGTCTTGGACTGCTCTGCAGTGCGGGGAAACGCACGGAGGCTGGGAGGAGAGAAGGTTCATCTGGAGTCACTGAGGAGGGGGCCATCCTCCCTCATGGGCAAGGCCCCTGCCCTTTATGCTCATACGGAAGCCATGGGGACCATCACACCAGCCTGGATTCCCACAGACAGGACAGTCTGTCTTCCTCTCAGAAGTCCTTGCCTCATCTGAGTGGGAATTCAGAAACAGGGTTACTGAGGCAAACATCATTAAGAAGAGAATAAAAGCAAACCAGCATCCCAGTCATACTAAGGCGATGGGCCTGTGTATTGGCCAAAACACCAGTCCCTCGGCTACTTCATGGAATTAGCTAAAGCCAAACTCCCATTCACCGTTCATGCACAGTCACAGGAAACGAGGAATAAGAGCCTGCAAGGTCAGACACGCAGGGCTTGTCCTATCTGCTGCAGGTCTCTCCATTGCTACTCAAAGTGTGGTCCGTGGACCAGCAGCATGAGCTTCACCTAGGAACTTGTTAGAAATGCAGACTCTTAGACCCCAACCCAGACCTACCTAAGCATAATCTGAATTTAACAAGCCCCCAGGTGACTCACATGTGCGTTAAAATCTGAGACACCTTTGCTCAGACTCACTCCATTGGCTCAATGTTTTCTTCTTTAAACCCTGAGAAGCTCACGGGTTTGCCCGTCCAAAATCTTGACTCCCTCCCCATCGGTCCAGTCTGCTGCTTGCCTGCCTTTGTGCTGAGAGAGAATCCCACGCCCCTTTGCCTCTGATCTCGCTACTCCCTCTGTCCAGAGTTCTCTCCTTCCCCCATCTCCCTTCTTAGGCTGGCTAAATTATTCTCCTAAATTCAGCTTCTGGGAAGCTGCTGCTGACTCTCCCGGCTGTGAGACGCCCTCCTCTGGTCTCCCATGGCACTCAGCCCTCAGTCCTGGCATACCCTTCAGCAGACAGGACAGCTCTGCAAACTTTTCTGTCCCCCCCCATCACTGGGAGCCGTGTGGTCACCTTTATATAACCAACTGCTAGCAAAGACACTTAAAACATCTTGGTTGAGGGACTTCCCTGGTGGTGAAGTGGTTAAGAATCCGCCTGCCAGTGCAGGGGACATGGGTTTGAGCCCTGCTCCGGGAAGATCCCACATGCCGTGGAGCAACTAAGCCCGTGTGTCACAACTACTGAGCCTGCGCTCTAGAGCCCGCGAGCCACAACTACTGAGCCCACGCGGCACAACTACTGAAGCCCACATGCCTAGAGTCCATGCTCTGCAACAAGAGAAGCCACTGCAATGAGAAGACCTCACACCTCAACGAAGAGTAGCCCCCACTCGCCGCAACTAGAGAAGCCTGTGCAGCAACGAAGACCCAATGCAGCCAAAAATAAATAAATAAAAATACATTTATAAAAAGAAAAAACATCTTGGTTGAAGGGAACAGAATGTCCACTGGATGTTTTTCTGAGGGTTTAATTGCCCAACCACTCTGGAGAAGCCTTTGGCAGGGTGGATCTGAGACTGTGCCGCCAGCCCGTTCCTGGCCTGTCACACAGAGGTCCTGAGAGCCAAAGTCTGCAGAAGGCTCGGGAAAGGTCAGTGTCACCCCCACAAGGCCACTCTGAAATACACACACTTTTCCTCTCAACTGAGGCACGACTCTGAAAGGCAGAGGGCACTAAACCCAGCCCTTAGTGACGCTAGTGAGCCGCAGGAGGGCAGGTTGATGGGGCTGCGCCTTCAAGATGCGCCAGTTTCTTCAAAAATAATGAGCTCAATATCCGTGGGCGAGCTGATATTTAGGCTCCTTTCTGTGAGTTTTTGGAGGGATGATTAATGAGCCTCTAAAAGAGCAGCCGTGGACTGCGAGTGGGCAGATGCAGGTTGAAATGAAGGCCCAGAGCAAAGTAACTATCACCGGACAGGTTGCGTGCAACGTGTAACTGTCCCTCCCTGAAAGGAAACTGCATCTCCTCCATGCCAGGGACTCTCCACTCATTTTCTCATTTAATCTTCCCAAGATCTCAGTGAGGTAACTCTTATCATCTGCATGTTACAAATTAGAAAGCAGAGCTCAGAGTGGTTTAAAGGATTATCTGAAATCCCAGAGCAGGTAAGTGCTGGGGTCAGGATGGAGGCCTGAAGGAGTCAGGATGACTGTCTGAGGCTGGCCATCTCCAAGGACATCTTGCAAAGCTCCTGCAACATCAAGCACCTTCTGCTGACCACTGGGAACCCAGGCTCACTCTGGGCAATTTGCTTCACTTCAAAAACAGCCAAATAAAATGTTAATAAAGCACCCTAGGGTCTCTCTGCTGCCTTCTAATGATGGAACGAGCACAAGATGGAGTGTGTGTGAAGTCAGGTGGCTTATAAAAATGAGAGAGGCAGAGACTGGAAGGACAGGCCCTCAACAGCCCTGGCAAAGGGGAGAGAAAGGAGCTGTGATCAGGTCCAGGAGGGGTGAGGAGAAGTCGAGCAGCTGTGCAGGGCCCTTGGGAGCGCCACTCTACAGGGGACTGTGGGCAGATCACTCAACATTTCCAAGCCTCAGTTTCCCCATTGGTACAATGTGACCATTATGCCAGTCTCCAGGTGAGCTGTCATAAGAAAACAGAGGGATAACCAGTGAATTCATCCTAGGGACAGAAGTCTTTGGAAACCAATGTGATGAGTGCTGGGTGGAAGGTGACCAGGGCACCAGCTGTGGGGAGTCAGAGGAGGGAAGAAGGTGGCCTTCTCAGGGAGCATGAACAGCCGGGAGTTGGCTTCTGAGAAAGAGCAGAGAGGGCAGTGAGTGCCAGGCTGGCCAGATGGGGTGGGCCTGGGATGAAATGTAAGCAGTGAAACCCCTTTTAAGAACGTCCAGGGTAGGGGCTTCCCTGGTGGCGCAGTGGTTGAGGGTCCGCTTGCCGATGCAGGGGACACGGGTTCGTGCCCCGGTCCGGGAGGATCCCACATGCCGCGGAGCGGCTGGGCCCGTGAGCCATGGCCGCTGAGCCTGCGCATCCGGAGCCTGTGCTCCGCAACGGGAGAGGCCACAACAGTGAGAGGCCCACGAACTGCAAAAAAAAAAAAAAAAAAAAGAACTTCCAGGGGTGCTTCCCTGGTGGCGCAGTGGTTAAGCATCGCTGGCCAATGCAGGAGACATGGGTTCAAGCCCTGGCATAGGAAGATCCCACATGCCGCGGAGCAACTAAGCCCGTGCGCCACAACTACTGAGCCTGCACTCTAGAGCCCATGAGCCACAACTACTGAGCCCACACACTGCAACTACTGAAGCCCGCATGCCTAGAGCCTGTGCTCCGCAACAAGAGAAGCCACCGCGATGAGAAGCCCGCGCACCGCAACAAAGAGTAGCCCCCGCTCACCGCAACTAGAGAAAGCCTTCGTGCAGCAATGAAGACCCAACACAGCCAAAGATAAATAAATAAATAAAATAATTAATTTAAAAAAACAGTACACTAATTAAAAAAAAAAAAAAAGGAACTTCTAGGATTCTGTAGCCATTGAAAGCTGCTGCCCTCATCATCTTCTTTGGGAAGGCCTACTGTGCGTGTGAGCCCCTCCTTTGTGAATTCCCTGTGAATTCACCAACTCAGCACAGTGAGCACATCATGGAGGTGATCCATGGGAAGACAGGAACCCAGGAGGCAGGGGCAGCCTTCAGTCCCCAGGAGTGAGCAGGAATCTATAAAGGCTATACCCCCAGGGCTGTGGAATTATCCAGAATGATGTGTAGATCTTTGAGGGGCGAGTGGGCAAAGCTGACACCTGGTCACATTTGTCAGATGCCATGACCATCCCAGGAGCCTCGCAACTCTTGTCCTTCTTGCCTTCTTTTGCTCCTGCATTCATTTCCTGAAAGTTCTCCTGCCTTTCACAAGAGCCTCTGAAGGTCAGAAATCCATTTTCCATCAAGCCTGTCCTCATCACAGGAAAGACAGCAAAAGGAATATTGGGATCTTCTAATGAGATGAAAGTGTGTGCAAATTCCAAGGTCCTTGGGTACCACAGGACACTGGTGCTCCTGTCAAGAGGGACAGAGCTAAGGAGCAGATCTGAGAGTTAAAGAACTCCAAGTGGGGTTTGTTCAACCTCTTTGTTTTTGAATAATTCATAGCACCAGACAGGTTGACAACTTATTGAAAATGGTTCCTCACCTGGAAAGTGCTTATTACTTACAGTGTACCATCTTTATTACATGGATACTGACATTTAACACTCAATAAATCTTCACTTCCTCCATGGAGATGTGCCTGACAACCAACAGGGGCCCCTGCCTTTTCTCTGCAGTCCGGCAGGGTTTTGGTTTCAGGGACTGTGCTCTGCTACCAGGTCCCTCAAATCCAAGGCAAATCTGAGTGGGAAAGGGCAGCCCTGGGATACCTTTGTCCAAGTTGATAGCCACCCCCCACCCTGCAACCCAGCCAAGCCCCATCCTGGTCTGCTAACCGTGACTGATACATATATGTAAAGGGAGCTGGATAAGAGCTAAGTGAACGAGGGAAGGAAGGAATGTTCCTGCCACGTCCCACCACATGAGCTGCTATGACAACCAAAGCCCCACCCAGTCCAGCCTCCCTCCACCCACCACTCCCCGCTCTCCTCTTCCTGGGAATGACCAGCCAACATCTCCCAATAAGCCAATGTGCCCCCCAACTTCTGGGCCTTTGCTTATGCATTTCCTTCTGTCCCAAATGCCTGCTCCCCGCCCAAGTCCAAGTCCAACGCATCCTCCTCTGTGCAAGCCCACCCAGCCTCCCACAGACGAACTTGCAGTTTTCTAGCCTGTGCTTCTGTAGAAGCAGGCACAGACTGAGCACAGTTCCACTCAGCACAACTGTCTGTCACTGCCTGAGATTCTCCAGGGAAGGGGCTGCTCCTTCTCTTTTTGCTGTCTGACCTACCAAAGGCCCAGAGTTAAACCATTTACAGGTATCCCCCACTTTTCGAAAGTTCGCTTTATGCCACTTCATTTTTGTAAAAGACCTAGTTGGTACCTGTTTTCGCTAACTGAAAGAAATCCAAAGAGGATTTTTTGCTTTTACAAAAAAAGGTGAAAAGCAAAAACAGTGTTCAGCATTTGTTTTGCAGCAAGGCAAACAATGTTTTGCCTCTATGAGAGGCAGTGCACACCCCAAACAGAGCGAGTGGCACTGCCAAGCTCCTTCCTTGGCAGTTGAACTCAGCATCGTAGCCTCAAGCCGCCATAGCTTTGAACGGTGTCTGTGAGCAACTGTGCTTTATCTCAGTTTTTAATTAATTAATTAATTAATATTTGCAGTATGCGGGCCTCTCACTATTGTGGCCTCTCCCGTTGCAGAGCACAGGCTCCGGACGCACAGGCTCAGCGGCCATGGCTCACGGGCATGTGGGATCCTCCCGGACCAGGGCACAAACCCGCGTCCCCTGCATCGGCAGGCGGGCTCTCAACCACTGCACCACCAGGGAAGCCCCTATCTCAGTTTATTTTGTGCATCTGTTAGCAAGATATGTCTTAAGGTAATTCCTTCTTGGCTTTCCACCATTTTGGTTTATGAAACGTTCAATAGGAACGTTCTACTTTTGGGGAAACACGTAGAATGAATGAATGAATGAACGAATGAATGGACGTGTCACCTTCTTCCCTACCCTCTCCCCCTTCTTCCCACTCTCTCCTAACTTCCTCTACCTCTATCTGGCAATTTCACAGGCTCTGCTTTCTTTGGGTTTGCTAAGTCCCTGAAATGGATTATGGTAGCTAATACTTTGGGCTCCTAAGTCAGACAAATCTATCTTTATGGCCCTGCCTTGAAGCTTGCCAATCATGTGATCTCCTAAACCCTTTGAGCCTTAACTTCCTTATCTATAAAATGGGGATAATAATATATATCCCATTAGGTGTTTGGAAGGATCAATGAGGCCATGCGTATAAAGTGCTCACATAGGCTATGCTGCCTGGGCACATGCGAGCCATTCTTAATTCCTGATTCCCTGCCCTGGGAGGACAGGAGAGTCCCCAGTCCTGCCTGGCTCAGGTGGTACAGATCTAAACAGGCCTGCTGCCCCAGTGGCCTGGGGTATAGGAATACCAGAGCAAAGCCAGTCTGGACTGGCAGAAAGCCAGTACGGTAGCAGGTTCGTAGAGAATTCAAGAATATCCCTTCCAAGGACGTGCAGTCAGATGAATGTGAAAATTGGGTGTTAGTCTCCAATTTGTAATTAGAAGATCATGCAGATGGGTTCTGCTCTAAAGCCTAAAAACATTTCTTTACAGGGTTTCAAATTTCTCCTTGCTGCTAGGAGTAGCTTATGTTGATCACTGGCTCAGCTAACATCATTGGCCTCTTGGGCTGTACAAAGACAACATAGAGCCAGGCCCTGGGAGCTATCACTCCGGCCCTCCTGCTGCATGTTGGGGTGGCAGTGCCAGGAGCCTGCAGGTCCCTGGACCACAGAACAGTGGGCTGGCCAGACTCCAGGTGGATGTGGCCACCAAACTCTGCTGCAGGAGCTCATTGGTGACTGGGCAGCTGTCCTGGGGCAGGACACCATTCTGGGGTGCCCAGTTTCTGGCTTGTGCACTGAGTGACTCGGGGCCTGACCTTGGCATCCAAGGGGGCCCTGAAGGCCTCAGGAGCACGGAGCAGCTGTATGCTTCCCTAAATCAAGACACTCACCCACTCGACTTCTGAAAAAAGGCCACTGTGTTTTCCCAAGGGCAGTGAGAAGAACCAGGAAAATACATAACAATAAAATGAGGAAAAGATGTAATTAATATACACAGATCCATATATGCACTCACAGTCCTTTAAGCATCAGAAGGGCTCTGAGTGATGACCTGGTCCAGTCCTGTTCTCAAAGCAACAATCCCCTCCAAAGGCCCTGAGAAGACAACCTTGGCCTTCATTTCTACTACTGACAAGGAGCTCCTGCCTCCCTTCTTTGGACATGGCCAATTGTTAGAAGCTCTTTCCTTACCATGAGGCCAAAGTGCCTCCCTGTTAATATTACACCCTTGGTCCCACTTCTGCCCTCTAGACCAGCACTGTCTGATAGAAATAGAATGCAAGCCACATGTGTCACTGTAAATTTTTGTAGCCACATTAAAAAGAGTCAAAAGAAAGAGGTGAACTTAATTTTAGTAACCTATCTTATTTAAACCAACACATCTAAAATATTATTCCAATGTGTACTCAACATAAACATGATTAATGAGATAGTTTACATTCTTGTTTTCATTACAAGTCTTTGAGTCGGTTGTCTGTTTCATGCTTAGAGCACACCTCAGTCTGCACCAGCCGCATTTCAGGTGCTCAGTAGCCATATGTGGCCATGGGCCACTGGACTGGATGGTGAGGCTTGAGACAGCGTGCCAGCAGCTCTCCTGTCCTTCCTCACCCCCCGTCTGCGCACCCCAGCTCACACATCCCCATTACTTTCCATTTTTCTTTAACCTTTTTTGCTTCCTTAATATACTTCAACCTTTTATGCTTCCTTAAGATACTCTAGGTTATGATTGTAGTCACACTTATACTCATTTGTCGAGTATAAGTATAATCAATGCTCTTAACCTTCTCCACCTTTTTTTTTAACCATTCCCCCTACTTCTTCCTGTGAAAGGTTCTCTTCACATTATTGTAAAAACAGTTTTCTATTACATCAATATTATTTAGCTTCAGGAAATGCTAATACCACTTATATCCAGTGAGTATGTAAGTGTTTATATCCATTGAAAATACTCATTCATCCATTCACCCTTTCAAGTGTTTTGGCTACAAATCAAAATAATTTTTCTTTCCCCTCAGGTGAGCCCCTGCATAGTTTTTCCTCAGAAGCTGTGCTTGAAGGTCTCTACACACTGACTGCTAATAAGGGCAGAGTGAACCCAGATCATCATCTAGAAACCCTATCACACAGCATCTGACATAAGGTCACACAAGACTTGCAGTTATGACCAGAGCCAGACAGTCCACCCAGCACCTCTGCAAGCCAGGCCTCTGCCCTCCTTTCTACCACACACTGGGATCATGTTTCTAATAGAAACAGACAGAGGTAGCCAAGAGCTGAATCCCAACTTCCCTGCACACCTCCTGCCCCCAGTGCAAATTCCTGCAGGAAAAATGCATAAAGAATAAGATGATGGAAATGATCATGGTCTATACAATAGCTGGGGTTGGAGAGTCAGATAACATCGTGGGTATGAGCCCAGGCTCCAATCAAACAGCTGGGTACAGGTCCTAGCTCCAAGCTTTCTTATGTGTGACAATGCATGAGTTACTTAACCTCTCTAAACTTTAGGACCCTCATCTCAAACAGAGATAATAACTCTACCTACTTTTAGGGTGTATTAGTTTCTTATTGCTGCTGTAACAAATTATCACAAACTCAGTGATGAAAATGACAGTAATGTATTATCTTATGGCTCTGGAGGTCAAAAATCTGAAATGGGTCTCAGTGAGCTAACATCAAGGTGTCAGCAGGGCTGCGTTCCTCCAGAGGCTCTGGAGAGAATCCGTTTTCCTGTCTTTTTCAACTTCTATCAATTGTCCGTGCTCCTTGACTCATGATCCTCTTCCTCCATCCTCAGAGTCAGCAAGGGTAGTTGAGTCCTTCTCACACTGAACCACTCTGACTCTCCTGCCTCTCTTTCACTTGAAAAGACCCTTGTGTTTATGTTGGGCCCTTCCAGATAATCCAGGATAATCTCCCCATCTCAAGGGGAGATTTAATTGTCCTTTGCCATATAATAGACCATATTCACAAGAATCTACGGATTAGGATGTGGACATCTCTGGGGGCCTTTATTCCTCCTACCACACAGGGTTGTTTGGAGGATCCAGTGAGCAATACCTGGCACATTATAAGTGCCCTATAACTGTCAAAAATGTTTGTATTTGGTCCCCAATCCTTATGGGAACCTGTGGCCCTGGGCAACAAAGTAGAGCTAGTCTGGGTCATTGGATCCAGGCTTCCTTTCTCTTGGACCCAGCTGAGGTCCTTCTAAGGGCAAGAGGGTCACTTCCATGTGGGAGATAACTCTGGGCCCAGCTCACCACATGGACTCCAAAAAGGCCATACTCCCCAAAGAGAAGTTGAAGAATAAGAGCCAAAGACAGCCCACCCTAAGTGCAAAAATTTTAACCTCTTTGCTGTTCATAAGGAAAGCTCCTCTGCAGGACCCAAGGCCCAAACATACCCTTGCCCTCAACCCACACTGGTGCTTCTCCTGGGGATGTAATGGAGGGCAAGAAGGGGCTTGGTCTGCCCTAGAAATCAAGGAGCTAAAAAGAACCCACTGCTGCAGAGTATTATCTAGGCAAAGGGAAGTGTGCTCCAAACTTGGAAGGGAGGTGACTTCGTGATAATAATAGTAATAGCTAAAGTTTACTGAGCACTTACTCTGTGCCGGGCCCTGAGACAAAAGCTTTATAGAGTTTATCTCATGTAACCCCCACATTAGTATAAACATGGGAGCTATTATGAGAGTGAAATGAGCAGGCATTCACACCTGGGTGCAAAGAGGCTGCTGTGAGCAAAGAGATGAGCAGGAGATGTGGAATCCCGGAAGCTCACCCTTTGACTTGGGTGGGGTCTCAAGGATGTGTTGCTGGAAGGGGATTTGAATGCAGAAAGTTCATGGGCTTCCCTGGTGAGGCAGTGGTTGAGAGTGCGCCTGCCGATGCAGGGGACACGGGTTCGTGCCCCGGTCCGGGAAGATCCCACATGCCGCGGAGCAGCTGGGCCCGTGAGCCATGGCCGCTGAGCCTGCGCGTCCGGAGCCTGTGTCCGTAACGGGAGAGGCCACAGCGGTGGGAGGCCCACGTACTGCAGGAAAAAAAAAAAAAAAAAACCTATTCATCTCATCTGAACCTCACTGAGATAACTGTGGCCCAGGGATGTGGGACAAGAGTCCTTCCTGAGGAAGACAGTTCTATTTGTCTCCCCCGCTGTCCTTGCCAGCTGCGTGAATATGGAATCCCCACAAAGGTCTCTCCCTAGCGGGAAGATGTGATCACTTCCATCCAGGTCTGAATGGTGGAGCTTGGGAATCAGACGTGGTCCTAATGCCAGCTCTGCCACGTAAACATTGATGATTTCCCTGTGCTCCAGATTTCTCATTTGTATGATAGTAACAACAGCAAACACTTATATAGGTGTTTACCAAGTGCCGAGCTCTGTTCAAAAAGCTTTCGATGTGTTAACTTATTCCTTGCAACGACCCACTGAGGTAGATATTATTGTTATCCTATTTTACAGATAGGAAACTAAAGCCCAGAAAGTTTATATTAAGCAACGTGCCCAACATCACAGAGCCGATGGTGGGCAGAGCTGGGAATTGAATACACATAGTCTGGCTCCAGCCTCAGGGGTCCTATACTGCCTCACAACATGGCTCACTTCATAGGGCTGTTAGGAATTAAATAAGATATCTATGTAACATGTATTTATAATGCTCATATGTAATAAAAGTGCATAATAAATGCCTCATATAATAAATATTAAACATTCACTGATATGAATCAATTAACAAATGGATGTAGGTTCAGTGATGGAGCATCTCAGCATAGTCCAGGGGCCAGGAGGTACTATTGTTTCCAAAATGGGTGATGGTATGACCAGAGTTACAAGAGAATGCAAGTCCTCCTCTGTGGAACAGTCTCTGGCTTGTGTGTCAGGGACAGCCCTGACCAGAAGGTCCTTCCCAGCAGATGCAGCCAAGAAACTCTGCAGTGCCTCTGACCTATGGTCTCTCCAAATCATGCTGTGTTGGGGCTGGTTCTCCTCAAGGAAACTGAGAGAGCTGAGCATGGACCGCTGGAGGGTCTGTCAGGTGGATCCAAAATTGGATACAGAAACGAGCAGCCCTAACACTCTGGCACAGCTACACTCATCAGACCTGAAAGCCCAGTCCCTAAAGGTGGGCTCTGGCAGATACTGGGGGGGCATAGGTGGCACCGGGGGCAGAGGTAGGGAGTCTACTGAGGCAGGGAGGAGCACCCACAGAGGCCAGATTTGGGACCCCAGCAAGTATATTTGGTCCATCTCACTTGTCTCCTTGGCCCACATGGGGCCATTATGAACAGGGAGGTCAGAAGCCAGGCCTGTGATGCTCGGTGGCTCTCCATCAGAGGTTCTGGCCATACAAGGGTACCTCACCTCTCTGACATCACAGGAGCTCTGTGGAAGCTGCTCAGATATAAGACATATCCTAGGAAACATGTGCAAGAGTCAGATGGCAGAAGAGACTCACTATCATCAAACAGCCACGAGCAGCGACATTTATAGGCATGAACACCTTCCAGCCTCCTTCACCGAATGCAAAGAACAATTAGTCCTGCCAGATGGGGGAATGTATCGAAAACCCTCTCCCAGAGTATAACCAATTAAAGCCTGGGTTTTTTAAAAGCCGACTGATTCGCTCAAAGGAGCAAAGTACAGGCTGCAGGGGCTCTTCCTGCTGAGCCGTTTCTCTGTGTTTTCTAAAGCAGATCTAAAACCTCCCGGTGGACTTGGTTTTCATATGGCTATGCACAGAGTCCGCTGATAATCTCTAGGCTTCAAAGCACTTGCCAGGCATTTTCTGATGCATATTCATTTAATCATTCGACACAATTTCACTTTACCCTCTCACCCCGGAATTTGAGCCCGGGGAAGGCTGACGGCAGAGTGCTAGGGCGGCAGATCGCACTGACCAAGCTGTTTTGGCTGGTGCAGTCTACACCACAGTCACAGAAGCAAGCGAGGAAGGGGACCTCTAAGGCATTCGCTCCCCTCCACAAGCAAGACCATCTCACATGGCACCCTTAGCCACGCTGAGCCTGAGGAACAAAGTCTGCCCGGTACAGGCAATTCAAGTCGATGGAATAGGTAATGAAAAGCTCATCTCTCACAGAAGGAAAGAGACCTGTGATCCATTTAGCATTGACTCGAAATTTGATTTTTAAATTCTAAAATGAATAACGTGTGATGAGTTTTACTGGCTCAACCAGAATTAATGAATTAATGAAAAAAAAATTCCTTCGGGGCAGGTGAAAATCACTCCAGATTATATCCTGGTGTTTAAGTAACACCAGGCATCCTGGTGTCAGACAAGGACAGAGCATTTTATCCAACGTACCTGCACTGATGTCCTGTCAGTGTAGTGCCGGCAGTGGGCACACAGAAACGAGTGGGCACCAGCTCACTTTCCTATTCACTGCTTCACAAGGGGCATCTCTCGTACCTGGCAGCTGCCGGCTTAACACCAGGGACACCTGCACCTCAGAAGCCAAGAATGCTGTGAACAGAAGGAAGAAGTGACCACGCCAGCAACAGACAGAAGCACAGGGCTGGTAATGAATCTGTGTTTTCAAGTTCCTGAGGCGAAGCCCAGGCCCATGACTTTCTTTTTTTCTTTTTTAATTTTTATTGGAGTATACTTGCTTTACAATATTGTGTTAGTTTATAATGTACTGCAAAGTGAATCAGCTATATGTCTACATACATCATTTGTAGAGACGTGGATGGACCTAGAGACTGTCATACAGAGTGAGGTAAGTCAGAAAGAGAAAAACAATATAACTTTCAATCTTGGGCCTCAATAGGGCAGCTTTCCCTCAACTGGATGGATATTTTTAGCTGGCTTCTCTTCTTAGCCTAAGGCCAAGACCGCTCAAGAAACAGCAACCCTCATTCATTAAAATCCCTCAGTTTTATAAACAGCTCAACCTTGCTGCACAAACTTGACAAGTAGCTTAACCTCAGGCAGCCTCAGCTTTCTCATCTGTAAGTTTTCTCATCTGTAGCCACGTTGAACAAGTGTTAGAAGAATGAGGGATAGGTTGGAAGTTTCTAGTGCTCTCCCTAGCACACAGTGGTACTCAGCTAATGGTTATTGGTTACAAAGTGGAAATGATGATATCTACATCTCAAGAGTTTTTTGAAAGAAAGCACCTGAGGAACACCCACCAGTGGGCCTCCCAGTTGGTAAGCTCAAGGTGAATAGGAATTTCCACCCTTTTCTTCTGCAACCTGCTCACTCCCCAGCATGTGGAAGCAGACCCGAGGCCAGATCATAATGGTTCAGACTGCCTAGGTTCAGATCCCAGGGGAGACAAGTTACTTATCCTCCCTGTGCCTCTGTTTTCTCATCTATAAAATGGGATTAAAAAAATAGCTCAGAGGGCTGCTGTGGGGACTTAATGAGGCCATGCATATAACAACTAGGCACAGTACCAGTAAATGCTTAATACATGTTTACAATGAGTGTGTTTTTCTTCCACACCACCAAGCAATTCTCCAACACCAGCTGGGTGTCTTACAATTCCACTCAAATCTAACATTATCTACCTAGAGATAGCATCAGATCCCACAGATTAAGGGCTCGACCCTACAGGACTACCCTACCCCCACCCTACTTCAGATGCCAATCTCAAGTCCACATTGTCACCCGGGCTTCAGACTGACCAGCTATAGATTGGAGGTTCTAATGACCCCCTCTTTGGGTCTGATTAATTTGCTAGAGAAACTCACAGAATTCAAAGAAACATCTTACTTACCAGATTACTGGTTTATTACAAAAGAACATAACTCAGGAACAGCCAGATGGAAGAGATGCTTAAGGCAAGGTATGAGGAAAGGGCACAGAGCTTCCAGGCTCGGTGAGCGCATCACTCTCCCTGCATCTCCACACATTCACCAACCTGGAAGCCCTCCAAACCCTGGCCTTGAGGGTTTTTATGGAGGCTTCATTACATAGGTATGATTGATTAAATCATTGGCCATTGATGTTTAACTCAACCTTCAGCCCCTCTCCCTTCCCTGGAGGTCGGGGTAAGACTGAAAGTTCCAACCCTCTAATCACATGGCCGGCTCCACTGGTGACCAGCCCGAATACTTAGGTGATCTAGAGGCTTCCCAAACGTCACCTCATTAACAAAACGAAAGACACCATTATAGCTCTCATCACTTAGGAAATTCCAAGGGTTTTAGGAGCTCTGTGCCAGGAATAGGGGCGAAGACCAAATATATATTTCTTATTATAAGCCACAATATCATGACGTTAAATATCATCATTATCATCATCATCATCAACATCAGCATCAGGAGTAAGAGGAGGAGAAAAGGAATAGAAACTGAACACAGGAAGATGATATTCAAGCTCCCAGCAGAAAACATACCATGTTAAGGGGAAGCATAAACAAGCCAGGCACTTGAACCTAGGAAGTGGGGTCCCTTCCCCAGCACCTCCAGTCTAGGGTCCCATGTGACCGGAGAGTCTGTTTCCCCCAGTCTGTATTGGTCACTGGCCACCTTGTCTGAGGACAAGGACTGACTCTAAGAGGCCATGCCCCGGGCCACCACGTCCAAGATGATTGGTACCACCTTTGTGTCCTGCAAAGCTCAGCTCAAACTCAGCATCTCCCTCACAGCACTAACCAGCCCTGGGTCGTGACTCGGCCATGCAGAGGCACCGTGCCAAGTGAGCTGAAGGCAGAGTCAGGCCTCCCCATTTGTCAGTTTCCCTTCCTTCCTCTGGCATCCGCCACACACAGATTTCTACCCAGCCTCCGCCGTTCTTGTTTTCGACTCTGCAGAGGATCGGGATGGATTTGATGGCAATGTCTCTTGCATTCTGTCAGTACGCACACTCCTCATCTTAGGGCTTCCCACAGTGGCCAAGTCAGAGAGATGAATCCAGCCCTTCGTGCCACCATTCAAAGCTGGCCTAAGACAAATGTTCTCACTGAAAGGGAAGTATTTTAATCTCACAACCCCAACCGTGATCATCTGGGAGTGCCACAAATCAGCTGCCTGATTCCACCACCGAAAAATGCAATAACATGGAGTGATAAGCCAATCATGTACCCTGTGGTCTGAGCATATGTATGTAGAAGCCCAACATGAATCTTCAAGAGCACCTTGGTTTTGACCAGGGAAGGGAGAGGATGAGGAGTGTCTCAGTAAACTCTGAAAGTACATCTTAAATAACAAATCGGATCCAGCCCAAGAGAGGTGAATGGAAAGGTATTAGAAATCAGATCAGCAATTTTGTTAGTAATTTGAATGTCTGAGCTGAGGGCTTGGACTTGGGGTTTGGAGGCTTAGGTTTCCAATTTTGACTTCTAAAGTCCACCCAACAAAATAAGAGGAAGAACAGTGTTTTCCAAAGTGTGAACAGGAATAACAGGTTAAACAAACAGAAACGTGTTTTATTACTGAAGGAAGTACTTCTCAGAACCTTGACTAGGCTGATGATGAATGTAAATCTCTAACAGGGGATCTGGTATGCAAACTTCTCCCAGATGAATTTAACATTTGGAGAGGGATGACTTGTGGGACTGGCATCCCACACACCAGGAACCATCAAGCCGAGGAACCAAGGAACACACAAAAGCAGGATTGTCAGCCCTTCAGAGGAAACCAGCAGCCATATTCATTTGTTCACTAAAAGCAAAGGTACATAAGCAGAATCTAAGATGAACTATAGTTATAGAGAAAGTCAAGTACAACTGCCCCCATCAGAGTGGACACACATAGTAGTGGCACTTAGGTACAAAGGGCTAAGTGCACAGAAGCACCAAGGCAGGGAGTAAATAGAAAAACATGGAGACCTACAAATAATGAGCCTTAAAGTTCCTGTGAATCCCTGAGTCAGGGCAATCGTGATTATATAAGACATATTAGAGGCTCCCAGATGTCCCTTAGTGCCAGAAACTTCTGCTAAGAACATGCCAGAACAGAAAGGGTGGCATCATAACAGGCTGTAACCAACCAAGAAACAGGCATGTGCTTCTCCCAAACCAGCCTTCCTTCGCCTTCTCACAGACTCCCAACGTGACTATGTGCCAGACACTGTGCAAAGTTACAGCCATTCTTTCACTACATCTTCCTAAAAGGTGTGTGTTATTAGTAATTAGGTATTAGGTAATCCTAAGAGGTGTGTGTTATTAGTTATCCTTGTCTCACAGCTGAGGCTCAGGAAGGTCCAGTTACTTGTCTAAGGGTACACAGCAAAGAATAAAAGCCAGGAGCTCATTATAAGTCTGTTGAACAAATGAACAAATATGGAGAAAAGATCTTTGCAAGCATTTTTCCACATCATTTTAAAGGGTTGGTTTAGAATATTGCAATAGACTTTTGATGACCTACTGATGTCATTTGATTACTGGAAAGTTATCCTCTGCTTTGAAAATGGTAGTCCCCTCCCCTTGTGATTCATCCATCACCAAGAAGCCCGGGATCATCCCACCCACCAGCAACACTCCAGAGGGCATCATACTGCAAACTGGGTCCAATTACAGAGAGATTCACTGCTTGCCTGATTCAGATGAGCCCAACCTGCAGCAGCTCCTGGTTTAGCCACAAGCCCAAACTTACCCAGCAGTAGATTGCTATCCACTTCAATGTATGGCCTGCCAGGAAAATAGAACAAGAGATGGTCCTTATGCAGGAAGAGATTTCCTCGTCATCAATTATGCTTTTCTAAAAAACAGTCAGCTCACTATCTCTTGGCGGGTTCTCATAGACACTGCAGAGGAGCAGATGGAGGGTTATTACAAGAGGTGGAAGAAGGAAAGACTGCACCAGGAGGGAAGGACAGACCCTACAGAATAGCCTGGGGGAGACGCTGTTTCCTCATGCAGATGGCACGCCCTTCTGACTTTTTCTACCGCTCTGCCTCTGCTGTTCCCACTGCAGTGGTCTACACCCTCACCATTGCTGGCCTGGCTCTCTGCAGTGCCTCTGAGCTAGTCTAACCACTTCGACACCTGGCCCCAGCCCCCTGCAATCCAGCAGCAGCCGCAGCCAGAGCAAACTTTTATAAACGTAAATCAGATCACATGACGCTCACTTAAAACTCAACAATATCTTCCCTTCTCACTTTGTATAATATCCAAAGTCTTCACCCTGATCTACAGGGGCCTCATTGCTCCTGCTCATCCCACCCTTCCTCTCACTCTCCATGCTCCAGCCACACTGGCCTTCCTCATTCTAGGCTCATTTGACCTCAGGACCTTTGCACTGGCTGTGACTCCAGGCCAGACCCTTCTTGTCATTCAAGTCTCAGCTCGCTTGTTTCCTGTCACAGAGGGGCCTTCCCCAACCCCCAGTATCAGCACCCTCATCACTCCCTCACCAGGCACTCCATCACAACTTTGTGTTTTGTTTTCTTTATAGAACTTATCATTACTTAAAATTATCTGGTTTCTCACTGATGTTCTGCCTTCTCTCCCCCAACATATACACACACTAGAATAAAGCTCCATGAGTTGAGCTCCTCGCCTGTGTCCACCCACGCCTCCAGTGCCTGAAACAATGGTCAACACAAGTAGCTGATTAATAAATGTTTGCTGGATGAAAGGATACCCCAAAGGGTTCTAGCATGAATGTAATGAAATAATGATAGATTAAGAGTTCGGCAGAGGGCTTGGCACATCATATGTACCCAAAACACAGTATTCAAGTAACAACTCCTTATCTGGCATGATCAGAACCAAATCAGTTAATCAAAAGAGTTGGATGGGGTTTCCCTGGTGGCACAGTGGTTGAGAGTCCGCCTGCTGATGCAGGGGACATGGGTTCGTGCCCCGGTCCGGGAAGATCCCACATGCCGCAGAGCGGCTGGGCCCGTGAGCCATGGCCGCTGAGCCTGTGCGTCCAGAGCCTGTGCTCCGCAACAGGAGAGGCCACAACGGTGAGAGGCCCGCGTACCACAAAAAAAAAAAAAGAGTTGGATGAATCAGGGATCACTAAAATTATGCATATATGTTATACAAACCTGAAACACTATTTCAACTTGAAACATTTCTTGATAATCGTTTTGATGTAGAGCAAAGGCTACTACTTGAGCTGGGTCTCCAGGTTGGAGTTCTATACCTAACTTTTTCCTCTTTTAATAACTTATACCCTTTAGATATCATCTGTGATTTAGATTTGGCTTAAAAATGGAGAAAGAACTTAAATTCACATATGAAACAATCTGAGTGCAACATCCTTCTAGGATTATGTACGATTTCTTCTAATTTTGCCAGTGGCTCTGCTCACAACAGAGCAGCCTAATCTGACAGCCTTCATTGCTAGCGATTGATTTTAAGCAAGTTGTTCAATGCACACCACTTGGTTTTCCTAAAAAACGACATCTCTTTTCACTTGTATGTCACTGGGTCACTTAATATTTAATTAAATTATGTTGTTACAGGGTTGTTACAGAAGAAGAAGTACAATCCACCCTTGGCCTACCCTCTGTTCACCCGTGCTCTGCATGGTTCCCACAAGCATGCCTTATGTCTTGGTGACCCAAGTTCTGTTCTGACCCAGAGCCCCGATTGTGACCCCCAGAAAGACCCAGATCTCTGCTGTCCCGATTTAGTACTGACACAGCTCATGCCATTGTTGGGGTAGAGGATTCACAGGGAGTGGATAATGTGTATGGGAAGACTCTTCTCTGATAGGTACTAGGGAATCCTGGTGGCAGCTTCAGCCAGGTGCAGCCCTCCCAGTGATGGCAGTGGTTAGCTCCCAACAGCCCCAAATCCAGAGGATTCAATCGCGCCAATTATCACAGAGATTAAGACTCAGACCTAGAGAGACGGAGACAGAAAAAGGATCAAAAGAAAGGGAGCAAAAGCCAAAAGAAAGGCCAAGCATTATTGAAACTTGGTATCTTTACCACATTTGTTCTCACCTCATTCTCTTCTACAGAAAGCCTTCACTGGAAACCACAAATAGGATCTCAAAGCAAATTATAAGGAAACTGCAGGTCTACAGGAAGAAAAGTCGCAGTGCAGGATTCTAGAGACGTGGAAATCTGGACAGATGGCATTCACAACAAAGAACTGGCAAGAGGCTGGCCCCTCAGGAGTCCCTGACACTGGTGTACAGACATGGGTTTCAAATCCCAGCATCATCACTCCCCACTCGTGTGGCTTTAGACATGTGTCTTAACTTCTCTAAGCTTTAATTTCATCCCGTGTAAAACACAGACAGTAACACCTGCCTCACGACGGTTGAGGCTTCAATGAGTTAGCACAGTCCCAGTACCTAGACCAGTGGCAATGGCTGGAGACATTTTTGGTTTTCACACATGGTGGGGGCGGAGAGAGGCACACGACTGGCATCAGTGGGTAGGTGCCAGAAGCCAGGGATGCTGGTTAACACTGGTAATCATCCCACAATGAACAGGATAGCTCCCATGACACAGAACAATCCAGTCCAAAGTGTCAATAGTGCCGAAGTTGAGAAGCTTTTCAAAACTCAGCACAGAGCAGAGGTCAGCAATTATTAGTTCTCAACCCCATCCTTGAGCCACACCACACCGCCCTTCTCTTTCTGGACAGTGCATTTCATCAGGTAAGGACCAGAGACCTCCTTTTCTTATATTCTCCCTACAAATGGAGAAAGTAGAGTGCCAAGCACATCATCTGGCTTCCCCTATATCGGATAGTTCCTTTCCTCTCTGCTCTTTCCACAGAGCTGTGCCTACCTGGCAACCAGGCACACAGCAGGGATGTACAAGACAGATTTGCTAGAGGCCTCTGTGCAACACTGCCCTCAGCCCGCAGACTGGACAGCAAAGCAGCTTGAAGGAGGCTGAGCTCACAGAGAAAGGCTGGGCCTACGTGACATCTTTGAGAAGGACCCCTCTCCCATATCCACTCTCAGAGACCAAAAAATGACCATCTGACTTTTCCCAGACTTGACAACAATCCTGTATTCAGAAGGTACAAGTCAGAATTCACCCCTTCACTCAATTATTCAACAAACATTGGTCTCGTACCCTGGTATGCACAGCACTGATGGTCTATGTTAGAAAAAATTCAGCATTATTATTATTATTATTTTTATTTATTTATTTATTTATTTATTTTTGCGGTACGCGGGCCTCTCACTGTTGTGGCCTCTCCCGTTGCGGAGCGCAGGCTCAGCGGCCATGGCTCACGGACCCAGCTGCTCCGCGGCATGTGGGATCTTCCCGGACCGGGGCACGAACCCGTGTCCCCTGCATCGGCAGGCGGACTCTCAACCACTGCGCCACCAGGGAAGCCCCAGCATTATTATTTTTAGAAAAATAATTCAGTGTTATTATTTTTCCAGCTCTGTAACTGTTTAACCAAGATATCGATGGGAATGAATAAACAATAGAGGGAAGGAGATGTTTAAATCTCATAGAGCTTTGGATCTGACCGGCCTCATTTTTAAATGGTGAAAATACCCACTTGATAAAGTGGTAAAAACGAATATTATTCTATTACTCTCTCTTGGTTCACTGAGTTTCTGAAGCACAGTAATTTTTTTAAATGTAACTCTTTTATGAAAAAACTATTCTAAGACACAGTCTGCCTGTGTTACATAATAATGTATCTTTCACAGAGATGGCTCAAAGTGAAGCCACTTATTCCTCATTCCTAAATTCAATAAGTCCTGTTTTTATGTTGCCTGAGTGTGTGAAAGAACACAGGGGAAAGAGCCTTGAGAACCAGAAGGCCTGGTACAAATGCTGGCCCCTATGATCAATATTAGTCATCATAATTTCCAGATTCTTAGGGGATGGGACAAGTGAGGTTTTGCTTTTCTGGATCCTTGACTCCAAGTTGCCAAGATGCCTAACCTTTTTTTTCCACCTACTGACTCTCCAGTCTGGGAAGCATAGAAGCAAATGAAGCCTAGGAAGGCCTTTGGTCTCTCTCCCAAGATCTTGCTCCCATGCCCATGGCCTTGCTCCTCCCACATGCTATAGATTCTTGTCAGATCCTCTGTAGGAGCCTCAAACCAGGAGGCTCTCAGCTGGAAGGAGCCAAGAAGAACCTTGCGTGTTGCCAAATGCCCATCTGGCCCAAAGCAGGAAGTCTGCAAGAACACACCCACAGTTCTGAGTGTAGAGCCTGTCTGAGGATAAAGTGCCCTCCCCTGAGCTCAGCTCAGCACTTCATAAAGCCAGGCTCAGACTGCATAAATAAGATGTCTCTCTAAGGCGAGGTGAGGCTTGAAGGATTTATGTGCTCTGAGGCCTCTTGCAAACAAGCTTAAACCAACAGGACCTGAGTCTCCTCCCTTCTGTGAACTGCCTGACTTGGCTCTAAAGGCTAGGGTAAAAGGGCCACTGTGTCTGCCTGAGGTTTCCCCCTGTCATCCCACTGGATGGGCAGGCAGGCAGGAACATGTATGACCTTTGAGAGGTCTCGGTCCCTGAGCCCTTCTGGGGAAGGACAGCTCAGGAGCAGAGACAAGAGGCCTCTGACATGCTCTGCTGGCTTCTGTGTAAAGGAAACAGGTAGAGAGAGCCAGGGAGGGAAAGAGGAAGGAAAGTCATTTACAGAAATGGCCTGAGCAGAGAAACCAAATGTGGGCTGCTGTCAGTAGCACGAATGGCCCGCTGCATAATTCACTCATTGTGGTTCTGTTTATGTGTCTATTTTTCAGGTTAATCATTTGTTGGTTTGATGGAGGCCTCCTCCTCTGATCGCTTCTGTTAGCACGTGAACACGATGCTTGGTATGAAATGCAAACCTCCTCATTTGGCAGACGCCAAGTTTGCTAAACTATCCTTCCAGCTGCAGATAAGTTGTGACATTTGTAATAAGTTGCCAGTCACGAGGGGCGCAGCGTATCCTCAGAGAAATTCACGGCTGAATTTCTCAAGAGCTTCAGTTCTTAACTCTCTCTGAAAGAGAAAGGAAGTATTCTTTCTAGCCCAAGGAGGAAAACATTTGAGACGGAAGCCTAGTTGCTCACCCTTGGGGCTTTGGTCTAACCCATGAGCCCTCACTAGCCCAGACTCGTCCTCACTGAAATGTCTGCAATACACAGGCCAGGCAAGCACGTTAGGGGAGTAGAGGGCTGACCCCACACAACGGAAGTCTTACCTCGGCTTTCGCAATAGTCACCTCTAAGTACGTAGCAGATTCTAGCACTGTGGAATGCCAGGACTGGGACCAGACACGGAAGGTATTGGAGGTAATATGCTGTAGGAGGAAGAGCGAGGCTTTGGGGTAGGAGAAGCCTCATTCTGAATACAAGCTTTGTCCCACTGACGAGCTGAGTGGCCTTGGATAAATTAGTTCACCTCTCTGAGCCTCAGTTTCTTTCAGGTTAAGTGGAGATACTAGGAAGCCTAGGAAGGACATGCGTGAAGGACCCGTGACACACTGTAGTTTCCTGATAAATAACAGCTATTCCTATCACCATTACTGAAGTGAATCCAATCGGGTGCCCACCTCCATTCGCTGCGATTTCCGGTCAAACCTCTACTTGAAGACTTGCAGTGATGCTACTGGCTGCAGGCATCACCTATCCCACCATTTCACAAAGACGTGATGTTGGCCTGCTCAGACCAGGCCCTGTGCTGGGCACCTTGGGTTCAACAACCAATAAAATTAAGCTCCTGGCCCCCTCCCAACCCAAAGCTGAGATCATCTGTGGGTGATTTTGACTGTTAGAAAGGATTCCCTAATTTTGGGGGGGGAAATTTTTTTTTATTGAAGTATAATTGATTTACAAGATTGTGTTAGCTTTAGGTGCACAGCAAAATGATTCAGGATTCCCTAATTTTGAGTCGAAACTATTACAGTGCAACAGTATTCCCTGTTGGTGAGGAGGATTATGAGGAAACTTCACTACCTTCTATGATGGTTCCAGCTTTATTTCCAGGCACTGTCTTTTTGCTTCTTTTTTGTTGATGTGTCATGTACATACAGAAAAGTGCATCTAACACGAGAGTACAGTCTGGTGAACTTTCACAAGCTGAGCACCTCCATACAACCACCACTCAGAGCAGGATCACCAGCAGCACCCCAGACACCCCATGTAACCACAATGCTGAATTCTAGTCGTACACATTCAGTTTGCCTGTTTTATTATTTCTATATTGTCTTTAAAAAATTATTTGTATTGGGTTTTTGTCTTTCCTGGACTATTTTTACCTAGGTTAGGCATATGAAGACAAATGAAAAGGTTTCCTTTTACATCATGAAGTTCCACCTTTACAGTTTTCCTTTCTGATGAGCCCCTGGGGGCTGGGGCATGTGCGCCTGACCATAATAGGTGCTCAGTAAGTTGAGTAAATTAATGATAACATCAGATCACTCAACAGTCAACACACCTGAGCAAAAGGAGGGTCATGGACAACAGGTGCAGGGCAGGGAGTATGGTGATGGGGTCTTAAAAGGAACTGTGGAGCCGAGGTCTCTTTTCTGCTCATGTGGACTGGACAGCCCTGGGCCCAGTCCTGATTCACTAATGTTCTGTTGAGTACCAGGTATTTTTTGTGCTGCCTTTAAACATATTCACATTTCCTTATTAAAAAAAAAAAACTGACCACAAACAAATCAGGTCATCAAACAGTTAATGAATGCCTAAACTATGCTAGGTAAGAGGGACAATTTACTGAGTACCAATTATGTACCAGGCATTCTGCTTACCTCTGATGACTCAGAGATGAATCAGGCACCCCTGATGTCCATAAGTAGCGTCCAGGCTAAAGGAAGATACAGGCACATAAACAAACAACTGCAATATTAAGTGCAGTAAGTGCCATAATCCAGATATGCACCAAGTGTCATGGCACATAGAAAAAGGAGCAAAGTTTACAGGAAATGTTACATTGAAAAGATGCCATTTGAAGAGGATTTGAAGAATGAGTGGCGTTCACTAGATCAAGGCCGGGAAAGGACACTACTGGTTAAGCAAACAACAGGAGTAACAGTAGCATAACAGTAGGGCTATTTGGTAGTAAGCGCCCCTATGGGCACACTGGTTGTTTATAGCCTGTGAATGCTGGGGTTAGTCATGGGCTGGTTGTGAGATATCGTGAGTATCAACCCTAAGTACAAATAGGAAGACGAGAAAGGACAGGCCATGCTGAGGGAATGGTGGTGAGTTAGTTGCTCCCTGAACATCTAACCTCTGCTATGGATGGCACGGAGGTGTGACGCATGCCAACACTGACCACTCTTAAGCCCACATCAGACATTAGTAATCAGTAACAGCACTCCTACTTGATTCACCCAGAAACAAACTCATAATCCTGCTCCACAAAGAGCCCTAGGCAATACTACAAATAATAGGAGTTGGCATCATCCTGAGTTGCACATTATGGCTTCCATTGCCTCACCGCCTCCTCCCTCATAAATGCCATAGAGTCTGGCTTCAGTCCCTAATATTCCACTGAAACCGTTCTATCAAAAATTTCCATTAACTTCCTTCTCACCAAATTCAGAAGTCCTTCCTCTGATTTGGTACCATGCTCGCTCCCTACTGGAAACCCTTGCTTCCTCCTCTATGAATCCAGTGTACTGCTCTCTCTCTCCTTCATCCAATGTCTTCAGATTCTGTCTATACTTCCTTCCCACTGTTTCAGATCCGGCCTTTCTCCACGGTAAGCACCCTAGTCCAGTCCTTACTGATGGAACCTCAGAGTCGGAGAAGTTGGCCATCCATCCTCACACACCCTGAAAGGGAGTCACCCTCCCACTACGGCTTCCTTATCAGTGCAGGTTGGCAGTGTTTAAAGCCTGGCTCACCTTTAGGGGACAAAACTATGGATTATTGAGGCCTCCTCCAACCACCCTGCAGCAACTTGTAATGCCCATAACCATCTGGCTGATTTAGTCCTTGGGAGCCTCTGTGATGAAAGACCCAGCTGAGCGAGAGGGTAGAAGCTACCAGGTGAAATAAAGTTTAGGGCTTATCTATGGATTTCAAATGATCTATGTCCCCAGAGCTCCAGCACACAGCACTTCTAGCAAGCGAATATAAAAAATGTACAAGCAACACACACACACACACACACACAACACATGTACCATAAAATCTCACATGGATTTGCTACAGACTCCTGAATCTAAGCCATTCATCCATTTTGCAAAAGAAAAGCCACCACAAAATTTCTAATATGGGTTCAATACACATGTGGCTTTTTTCCTGCACTGGGATGATTTCACATCCAGAATGGTCAGACATAATGTCTAAATCCTGTCCAGATGACTGACTATTTCCCCAAATAGCTACAAGGAGACCCTGGAAAAGCAGTGATGATTATCAGCCAACCAGTGATTCAGGCCTTGGGAGTAGGAGGTGATTCCAGAGTGCTTACATTAAAGGGCATTCCTGTCCCAGCCTCAGGCTTCCTGGAGGAGGGCTGACGATGCATCAGATGGCACTATTGATTCGTGTTTTTTTCTGGTAGAAAGTGGGGCATTTGTCTTAGATGAATTGAAAATGAACTAGGGGAAAGAACTGTGTTGTTAGAAAAGTGAAGGCATGTGAAGAAATTCTCAAGACCGTGCTGTTTCCAGATACCAAGTGGACAAAACTTCTAGCGAATGGGCAACAAAATGCTCAGAAGACCTGTGGCTGGCCAGGCTGGTACGCTGGCAGATACGCCCTGGTGTCCTTGGAGCCTTATAGGTACAGAAAAGCATGGAGAACTGGTCACGTAAAATGGGCTGCTGCTCCTCTCTCAGGCAGTCAGACAATCCCACGCTCCTTCCTAGACCACACTTTTGCTTCTGTATTTTCCACACTAGGTGCCCCGGACAAGGAAAAGTACAGGGCAAAACCCTCCAGGGATGCTTCCCATGGAAGGAGCATCTCTCTGTGAGAGAGCCTCTCCCTCGCAGACGCTGTTCCCCACACACTGGGAACCCAAAAACATAAACAAACAGAGGCAAAAGTGACCTGTGACTCAGGGCTGGCTGTCTTGGCTTTGTTAGTCATGACCATCATATGGACACTAGGGTTTGACAGATAATGAGTAGATGAATGAATTTTTCCATTACTGAGAATTTCCACTTTTTTTAAGTCGCACATTCATTCAAAACAAAAGAAGAAATTTTTGAAATAAACATTTATTAAAGACTTACTTTATATCAGGAACATTCAAGTTTCATAAAAACCCATGAAAGACACATTTCCCCCATCTTATAAATGCGAAAGCTGAGTCTCAGAGTAAAACCCTGAACTGAGTCTGTCTCCCAACCACCAGCCCCAATGCCCTTTCCTTTTTATTTTTTCTCCTCTTTCTTTTCCTCTTCTTCTTCCTCCTCCTTCTCTTCCTCGGCTTCAACTTCTTTCTCCCCACCCCTACTTTTTAGTATCTTATATTGATACGAGCTTTATATGCACAAAGATTAAAGGATCAACTACTTCTACAAACCTTATAAAAAGTGTCCTGTTCCACCTCCACCCCTGGCTCCCAACATTTCCCACTCTCCCAAGGCAACTGCTTTCAATTCTTCTGGCTTTTTCTCTTAGTACATACTCCCTCCCTATCTTTATATAACATGCTTATATTACTTCTAATTTTTTTTCAGGTTTAAGCATTATCTATTGACTTTCCCTAGTAGAAGATAAAGGTTTAACTCTCACAAACATACTCTGCCTCCCTTCCCCACCCACCTCCAGCGGTGCATGTCTGAAAATGACTTATTCCATACCCACACTTAATAGTTTATGTGGGTATAGAATTCCAAGTTGAAAAGCATTCCCCCTCAGAACGTTAAAGGCATTGTTCTATTTTCTTTTAGTTTCCAACATTGTTTTTGAGTAATCTGAAGCCATTATGATTCTTACTCTTTTGTCTTTTCTGTACAGGAGTTCACAAGAGCTTTACCTTGTCCACAGTGTTCTGAAAATTCACCTTTATATGCCTTGATATGAGCCTATTTTCATTCATTATGAGAAGCAGTCAGTGGGCCCTTTCAATCCTGACATGTGCCTCAGTTATGAAAAATTTTCTTGAGTAATTTCTTTGATGCTTTCTCCTTTCTTGTTCATCCTTTCTACCTGGAACACCTATTTTTTGGCTCTTGGCCCTCCAGGACTAATGTCCTACCTGACTTTTCTCTCTGGCTTCCCATCTCTTTGTCTTTTATCTTATTTCCATGTTCTGAAAGTAACTCCAATTTTAGCTTCCAACATATCTACTGAGTGTTTCATTTTTGTTGGCATGTTGGTAATTCCCAAGAGCTCTGGTTGTGATCTTACTTTTGTAAAAGCATCTTCTTCCTGAACACAATTTCTACTCATCTCTCTGAAGATACTCCCCAAGTTTTAAAACTTCATTTCCCTGGATTGTCTGTTTCCTTTAGGTTGCTTTTTCTCATTTGTTTGTTTCATGTCTCTTGCATATTGTTTCTTGCCATTCTTTTTTGGTGTCTGGTGATCCTCAACCATCTCCTCTTATTTAATCTAAAAGATTAAGTGGAAACTCTGGGGAGGGGAAACTTTGTGACTATGAGCCTTACAATGGAGTAATCTCAGTGGGCCATTTTTAGGAGAAACACACATAGTTAATATCTTAGTGCTCTTTTTGAAAGGCTGATCAGGTTTCCCAGAGAAAACTCTTCTTGTCACATGATTAGAGTGTAAAAATCTGGCTGTCCCTGTTCTAGGAACAAGTGGAAGATGATGGCTGGGGAGGTCCCCATATCCAGTGTAATACAGGCTTTTACTTAATCTTTCTGTTTTCAGTGTAGCACTCCACTCTGTGCTGGATGTCCCTCAGCCCCAAACCCTGTTTTACTCTCCTGAAAGTAAACCTTCAGTCTTCTGTTAAAGTTGGTGCTGCGGGGGGAGCATTTACCTGACTCCATGGAGTAAAAGAAGAGACTGGAGGGTCTAACTACTTCTCAAATGGACTTTCAACCTATCCTCCTGCTTCCAGTCCTGATCATATCCACACTTTCAGCAGTAGCTGCTAGTAATGCAGGTGTGGAGGAAGTAGAGATTACAAGGATACTTCTAGAGTATCATCTGTTGGGAAGGGGGTAGGAATGAGATCATGATGGGACTGATGGATGAAAGAATAACAAAGGTGTGTTTGAGGGACCTCAGATTCAAAGGGGGCATTCAGTGTTTGTAGCCTAGTGAGAACTTTGGAGGGCAAGAATATTTGTGAACCGAGAGAACAGATTTGGAGCTTGAGATATTAAACATGAATCAGAACCAAATGTTGAGGAAGTTCCAGTGAGAGGAACCAAAGAAGAACTTCTCCAGGTAATACCACCCCCTGATCCCCAGGAGACTCATCTCCTCTCCTTAGCTCTCAGGTCACATATGGACAGAATCCCCTGAGGATGGTTAAGAATGGCTAGAGCCTTTTTAATAAATTTATTTATTTATTTATTTATGGCTGCATTGGGTCTTCGTTGCTGAGCGTGGGCTTTCCTCTAGTTGTTGCGAGCAGGGGCTACTCTTTGTTGTGGTGCGTGGGCTTCTCATTGCGGTGGCTTCTCTTGTTGTGGAGCACGGGCTCTAGGTCCGCGGGCTTCGGTAGTTGTGGCTCACAGGCTCTAGAGTGCAGGCTCGAACCCGTGCCCCCTGCATTGGCAGGCAGATTCTCAACCACTGCGCCACTGGGGAAGCCTGGCCACAGCTTTTAGAAAGGGAAAACGGCACTGAATACACAAAGCACAAATGCAACTGGTGCTCAGGGCACAGAGCTCTGATCTTTCCTCAAGCAAGTTCCGAGCCTCCAGGCTCCCTTTTCTAAGTGCTTCCAGCTTTCACACCCTGACCCTCATCCCCATTTATTACCTGCATAATCAAGGAGATAACCACTTCAAGGGCTGTCCCAAAATGTGTCCTCCATCTGCTAGGGCTGCCTAAACTTCCTTAAAGAGAAGAAAAAGCTCTTCCAAAACACACTGGGGTCACTGAAGTTTGAAAAGAGCCCAGGCTTTACAGTCGGGTTGTTTTTTTGTTTGTTTGTTTGTTTTTTGCGGTACGCGGGCCTCTCACTGCTGTGGCCTCTCCCATTGCGGAGCACAGGCTCCGGCGGCGCAGGCTCAGCGGCCATGGCTCACGGGCCTAGCCGCTCCGCGGCATGTGGGATCTTCCCGGACCGGGGCATGAACCCGTGTCCCCTGCATCGGCACGCGGACTCTCAACCACTGCGCCACCAGGGAAGCCCTATATATCACGCTTTTAATACAAACTTAAAAAAACCTGGAACAATATAAACTGTACAGATTTGATCCATACAGTCGGGTTTTAAATCTTGGTTCTACATTTGCCTCGGACTGTGTGACACTGGCAAGTTAACTTAGCCTCTCTGAGCCTCAGTTTCTACACTTTTACTGTAAAGAATCATATTCATCTCACAGGGTTTTTCGGAGGGTTACACATCTAGTTGTAAAGTACCTCATACAGTGACCTGGCATGCAGGGCACAGTCCATAGCAGCAAAAGTAGCAGTAACTAGGAGTAGTAGTAATAGTAAGTAATGATGCTGCTGTTGCTGACACACAAAAGAGCCAAAAACATCAAAAGCACCTTCCTGAGTCTACTAGCTTCTCTGTGTGGGACTTTACCTCTGTCTGTGGGTAAAAGAAATGCATGTCCTACACAGCAGCCATTCTCATCCCCTGGTGTTACCTATGGGTGCAATGTAAACTAACTGCAATTTCTCTAAAAGTATTCTTTGATTTAAATAAGCATCTTAATTGAATTTTAGTTCACAGAATTGATAAGGTAATTTACTGATACATTTTCTAGATTCTGATGCCGCAGACAGAAAATTTTAAAGTTGTGGATCAGTAACACCTACTGGCAAAGTGTAGCATGGCAACCGAGCTCCATTAGACACTGTGAGAGGGGACAACTGCAAGAAATAATCTCTCAAAGGGTGTAAGTAAATGGGGTTGGTAGATTAGAGACCCCAAGCATGGCAGAACACATTATCTTAGCAAGAGTAAAGTGAATAAAACACTAAGGGGAGCAAAGCATGTAATCAAGAAAATTTCTACAGAGCCTTGAAACACTCACACAAACACTCTGGGTTGCCACAGAATAGCACTTCATGCAAACCTTTCTCTTAGCAAACATTTTCACCTCAATTATTCTCCATTTTTGCAATGGAAATCAATAAAAAACAGTACATATATGTATAACTGAATCACTTAGCTGTATACTTGAAACTAATGCAACACTGTAAATTTACTATACTTCAATTAAAAAAAAATAGGATCGGGATTCCCTGGTGGCGCAGTGGTTGAGAGTCCACCTGCCGATGCAAGGGACGTGGGTTCGTGCCCCGGTCCGGGAGGATCCCACATGCCGCGGAGCGGCTGGGCCCGTGAGCCATGGCCGCTGAGCCTGCGCATCCAGAGCCTGTGCTCTGCAACAGGAGAGGCCACAACGGTGAGAGGCCCGCGTACCACAAAAAAAAAAAAAAAAAAAAAAGGATCAACCACAAAATTTCACTTTGCAGTCAGCTTATAACACACATCTCTTATTAAGCAAGGGACAATATGTACATTTGGTCTGGAGTAGCTTTACAACATGTAAAATTAACTTCATGCCAATTTGAGATCACAGCTCTAAGAACATATGTTGTCCTACATTGCTACACAAGGAGTTGCTGTTGCTTTAAGATTTTAATTTGAAAAATTTCATAGCTATAGAAAAGTTGAAGGAGTAGCACAGTGAGTATCAGTATAGCCATCACCTAGATTTGTCAGTTGTTAACATCTTACCACATTATTCATGCTCTCTCTCTCTCTCTCTGTTACTCCACCTCTAAATACAGCATCAATTATCCTAAGTACCAGGCATTCTTGAACATTAATATAATACCATTGTCATACATTCCATATTAACATTGATGGAATAAACTATTATCTAATATACATTCTGTATTCAAATTTTCCCTATTATCCCAATAATGTCCTTTATAGCTCTTGTTCGTTTTCCCAAGTCATGATCCAATCAGAGATCAAGCACTACATTTGGTTGTCATATCTTTTTGGTCTCCTTTTAGTATAATACATAGCCTCTGAACACACACACACATCCTTTTTTTTTTTTCCTTTCAAAACATTTATAGTTTTAGGGGCTTCTCTGGTCACGCAGTGGTTGAGAGTCTGCCTGCCGATGCAGGGGATACGGGTTCGTGCCCCAGTCTGGGAGGATCCCATGTGCCGTGGAGCGGCTGGGCCCGTGAGCCATGGCCACTGAGCCTGCGCGTCCGGAGCCTGTGCTCTGCAAGGGGAGAGGCCACAGCAGTGGGGGGCCCGCGTACCGCCAAAAAAAAAAAAAAAAAAAAAAAAACATTAATAGTTTTAGAGTCTATGCTACTTGATTTGGAGGCTATCTTACAATGTGAATGTATCTGATTAATTTCTCTCTATTACATTCAGGTCAATTTTTGGCAAGAATACTATGTCAGTGATGTTCTGTCCTACCCACTGCACTCCATCAAAAGCCACATTTGTCCCATTATTGGTAATGCTAAGTGTGATCACTTGATGGAGGTGGTGTCTGCCATATCTCTCCACTGTAAAATTACTTTGTCCCTTTGTAATTAATAAGTAATGTGTGGGGTGTTACTTTGAGGCCATGCAGATATCTGCTTCCCCAAATTGTTGTTGTTTTTTAATCACTGCTGTTATTGTGATCTCTCCCTAACAGATTTGAGCAGTAATGGGAGCACAAAGGCATGGTCTTCAATCACTCACTCTCTCTGTAAATCCCATTTGGCACTGGTTAATGATAATGAAGACTTTGGTACTTTTTTCCTATAGATGCACTTACAGGATAAAACTCCATTTTAAAAATGCATTACACCGGGGCTTCCCTGGTGGCGCAGTGGTTGAGAGTCCGCCTGCCGATGCAGGGGACACGGGTTCGTGCCCCAGTCCGGGAAGATCCCACGTGCCACGGAGCAGCTAGGCCCGTGAGCCATGGCCGCTGAGCCTGTGTGTCCGGAGCCTGTGCTCCGCAACGGGAGAGGCCACAACAGTGAGAGGCCCGCGTACCGCAAAAAAAAAAAAAAAAAAAAAAATGCATTACACCAAAGCACAGTGAAAGCAATTACCAATACTCAGTTACTCTGGCATCACTTCATCACTGTAGATACTCTTAGATGCAATGCAAGGGTGGTTTTGAACATACTGAAGGTGAAAATTGGCCTATAACCGCAGAGGCTCAGAAACCTTCAGTGGCTCCCACGAACTACCCAGTACAACCCAAACTCCTTATCCTGGCATTCAAGACCCTACAGGATCTGGTCACACCATTCATCCTCTCTCCCATGACTCCCTTTCACACCCCCATCAAATTGAACTTTCCTCTTCTTCTTATATACCCTCTCATGCTCTTCCTTTGCTCATTTGGATTCTTTTGTCTTGAATGTTCTGATCTCCATCAGAGAATTTACAAACCTTACTTAGCTTTGAAGGCCAAGGTCAAATTTTTGTTCTTCCACAAGCATTTGTTACAAAAGTAACCTCCTCCTTATCTGAGTTCTCTTAGTCTGAGAAATGAGGGCCCTTGGTACATGCTGTTGTTCTGTGTGTGTCTTATCTCCCCATAAGGCTGAAATCAGGGCTGTGGTTTCTGAACATTACCCTGAGAATGTGTTCAGAACATCAGTGATGTTCAAGTACCAAAATATTTTTGAGAAAATTTGATATCTAAAAAAAAATTTAAGCATTTAAGTAGTTATCACGAGAAAAATTAGAACTGGCTGGTATTCCTCATAAATATCTATAATTTAATATATTTTTATTTTGAATTACATACGGGGGAGAAGGGAAGGCAGCACTATCATTCTTAAGATCCCACATATCTTAATCTAGCCCTGACTAAAAACTCCAAGAACAGAATTCATGTTATTTCTCCCCTGGCCCCAGGCCCAGCACAATGTGCTATGCATGGTAACTGCTCAAGAAGTACCTACTGAATGACTGAGAGAAAACTGGGAGTCACAACTGTTTTGCTCCTCTGAAGATGGGATGACTTTCCCTTGTTCTACTACGCCCCTCGCCCTGGGCACAGCTCCCCCAGAGAGGCCCTCTGTGGCTAACCATGTCAGAGCAAAGAATGGCCATGGACCTTCAGCTTCAGGCTTGCATATGTGAATTCAAGACCTTCATTGGCCTGTGGTCAGCACAAGGGCAGCTCCATCCTCTGTGAAAAATGGAACATCCTGTTCATGATGACAACGGGAGGGTGAGCTCACCTCTCTGGCTATGTATGCTTGGGCCACCCTCACACCACTCAGAAGGTATATTCGTATAAGACACAGCCCAGGTGGTCATGTCCTCTGGGAAGCTTCCTGGGGGCAGGGCCTATTAGCACATCCCTCGGTTCTTTATTATAGCATCTGAACCCTCCAAACCCCTTGCTGTGGCCTGTGAGTACCAATAAAGTGCCTACTCTCTGCCGGCCATGGCACTGGCAATTCAACATGAGGGCAGACCCAACTCCTGCCCCAAAGGAGGGTTACCACCACGTCACAGAGAAAATACTGAAGTACCTGGAGCCCTCAAGAATAAACAAGGCGATGTGGAATGAGGAACTTTGGAAATTCCCACACTGGAAAAATTACTTTTAAGGGAAGCCAGCGTTTTGCCCAGCACCAAAGTGCACAAAGCACTTTAACATCTCTTGTCTCAGTATCCTCTCCCAGAAGCCTTCTGGGATGGGCTGGTAAGGAACATTAAATATGAAACAGGGTAATAATGAAAGCTCTCTGCTCTGTGTCTCCTCTTCAGTGAAGTCTCTCCAGGTTCCTACCTCTATTGGGGTTGCTCTGTGAGTATATCTAATCATCAGGCCTTACACCAGGCCCTCAGGACACAGAAGGACCCTTTGAGCACTAACTATATGCAAGGAATCTATCCATTTAGTGACACATTTTCTGAGTCTGACTCTGGGCTCCGTGTAAGAAATACAGAGATGAAAGTGCCTGCTCGTGGGGACTTCTCCAGCTATTGTCCACTTTCCACACCATGTAGTAGGCACCTGCTGGCCCATCTGTCTCTTCTTCCAGGCTGTGATCTTTTCCAGAAAAGAGGCGTCTCTGTGGCCCCATGGCAAATCTCAGGGTTGAGCATACTGCAACATCATTTCAAAGACAGGTTTCTGTGATGGTGGATGGTCCTGGGGCCCCAACTTGCTCATGTGTCCACGGAGCTCACCCTTAGGGGAAGAGTATCCGCCAGGTTGCAGGTGACTGTCTGCAGCCTCTACACAACCCTCCATCGCTCCCTCGGTGTGGACAGTGCCCGGACAGCCCAGGGCAGTTCCTGCAGACACAGCCAGCACCCTTTCCTCTCGGGAGGGTGTGCAGCTGGCATCAACTTCCACGTGACCCCTGCCAAAGACATGGGGTCTGCCAGGTGTCGCAGAGGAAAGACAGGCTGCATCTTCTCTCCTGGGGATTCTGTAAACAGGCTGCCCTTACCTTGGACTGAATGAGGTTTCCCGCTGGCAGTGCGGTGCTCAAGTGTCCAAGGACCACATTCAGGGACCAAATCCCGATATCCCAGCCAAGGAATCGGCTGAAGATGGAGGGACCAGCTGTCCAGCTTCACACAAGAGGGCTCCTCAAAGCTCCTTACGACCCCTGCAACCAGGCTCTGGTCTTGGACCTTACAAACTGGTCTGCACAAACTCCATCCTGAGGTTGCTCTGTCTGCCACAGCTACTAATGAAACACAGCTGAGCCAGTCCCCTGTGGCAGACAGAGCAGAACCCCACACATGTGATCCCCAGAGCAGCCTCACCCCATCCTAAGGAGACCCTGCTGGGCCTCTAGTTACTCTGATGCAATGGTTCTTCTGGGTCACACACCCCTTGGAAAATCTGAGAAAACAGTTGGATGATCTCCCCCCAAAATGCACACACACACACACACCTACATATATACACACACACATATATATATAAATGTACGCATATATATACATATACATACCTACCCAGAATTATTTCTATAATTTTTGCATGCTTACATATTCTCTAAAGCCCATTCATGAAGTCCCGGTTAAGAATTCTTGTTTTTAAATCTTCCCAGTAACCTAGCAACCCTGGGTTCTTAGCAAGCTTCCTCCTTAAAGTCACCAAAGTAGAAGCCAGTTTTTCCATCTGAAACTTCCTGTCCCTGCCAGGTCAGGGCTGAGCTCCATCTCCTGGGCAGGAGTAAAGAATTAATACAACCTAGGGCCAAGTGGCATGTGACCTCACACACAGCGTGGAGGACGGCCGGTCTCGTGGCTGGGCACGCTTGAACCCTGTCACAGCTGTCAGACTCCGCCTGACCCAGATCTGCCAGCAGGACAGACGGCCATCTTTGTGGGAGTAGCTCATGGAGCTTTGTCACTCAGGCATTCTCTCTGGTTTGCACTTAGAGATGGAGGGAAGCATCCGAGTGACATGGAAATCCCCCATTCCGACTGGGACCAGGAATTTGGGATGAGAGGTGTGGAGCGGCGAGTCTCTGCCAGGGGACGTGTGTGGAAACACACACAGACACACACGGGTTCTTTCTGAGCCCAGAGCCCTGACAGCAAATTAGCCATTTCCTCAGGATGGCTCCGCCTAGCTCAGACCTTATGCAACATAATTTAAGTGACAGAGTCTTCATCCCAGTTGGCAGTTGTGCAGGGACTGTGTATCTAGAAGGTGCTGTGGAGAGTTTGGCAGCCCCTGAGGTCTGGGTTCATTATGTGCCTTAACCCAGTGGTATTATCCACACCTGGCTACTCTCTTAGCCCATCTATCAAAGCAACCAGGACACAGGTGCACTGGCTAGAAAAAGGACGCCTCTCGACAAAGTCCCAGAATGAAGGTAACTCCTCTCATCAATCAGGTGGCCCCTGTGTGTGATGGGGGGCGTAGCCCTGTGCAGTGTGTGCATGTGTGTTTACGCATCCCAGGAAAGGCAATGGATATTCACGTACACTTCTCAGAACGATAGGCAGCCCTCCCCTCTGGACCATCGAAATACACTGGAGAAGAGAAGGGCTGCTTGATGGGAGAGAAGAGCATGCACTTTAGAACCACAGACACTTGGACCGGGTTCAGGTCCAGACTCCCTCTCTTACTCCCTGTGTGACCTTAGGGAAGGCACTTCATGTCTCTGAGCCTCAGTTTTCTCTTCTGTAAGAGAGGAATCAGAACCTCCTTCTGAGGTTTGGGAGCAATAAATGTGAGGATTGAAGGCAAGGAGTCAGCACCGTACCTGGCCCGTCGCAGAATGTCGATACCCATCTGTTGCTTTTCTGTCCCTTGCTCTAGTCTATGCAGCTCCTGATGGCATCATCTGAGTAAAAAGTCAGACTCTGGCTTTTTAAACCCTTCATTGGCCACAGAGTCTACCTCTTTTGTGCTCCCACACCCTATGAGAGGCCGGTGGCTGGCGCCTCTCAGAGAGGACTTGGATGATAAAACTGATGACACTGAGTTTCCCCAAATGTAAAGCCACCTCCCCTTCTGCGTTACCAGCATGCTTCGTCTTCTCTGCAAGGCCTCAAGCGCCTGCTTCTTAAACAATCTAATCCATTTTGTTCAAGACAAGAGACAAGAGGGCTTTGAGGAATGGGAAGTTATTTTTCCTGGGACGTTCACATAGGTCACAGTAAAACAGTTTATGTCTCCAATGGCCTTTCTTCTGGGACCGCTCATAGGGAACATAATTTATCTTTTGTAGAGCTTCAAAGGTGGTTGTTCTTTTGTTGTAAATGGGACTGAAAATGTGTTTCTAGGTAGTTACAGGATCCCATCTGACTGACTCTGATGGGACTTCTAGAAAGAAAGCATCAAGCTTGAATGGGTCCCAAATGGAAAATGGGGCAAACAGCAAGTAGGAAGCTCAGACCCTGAGCGCTGGACCCACCGTGGGCTAAGGGGGGACCACTGAGAGTGAAAGGGATCCTCTCCCTGTGCGAGACCCCTTGTGATCACAGAGGAGGGGGTCAGAACAGGAAGGAGACTTTCCTAGAACGCCCTCACTAAAAGAGAATCCTGGACTCAAACCCACCCGGTGATTCCCACATTATGGATGGGAAAACTGAGTCTCAGAGATGTGAAGTCACTTGTCCAAGGTTATGCAGGAAGTAAATGTTGGAGCCTGGGCTCCAGTGCTCACACCTGTGGTTACCTGTGCCCCGCTGACATGTCAGGGAAATCACCTCTGACTTGTAGGCCCAGGCTCCTCTCATGGAATGAGCAAGACTCAGTCCTTTACTCAGCAGCATCCTGAAACCGTGCCAGGAAGGAGCTTCCCTGGACACTGCTTTTGCAGTGACGGTGGGTGGCAGGCCTCCCTAGTGGCCCAAGAGTCACCAATCCTGGCACTTCTGAGTGTGGATAAGGAGAAGAACAATCACACAGAGAATCTATTTTCTAAGTGTGAAATTTCCCATTTCCTATTGCTTGTCACTGATCTGACTGGCCACAAGTCACCTCTCCAATGTCTAGGGAGGTTGGGATATACCTGAGGTCACACACCTATAAGTGGCAGAGGCAAGGGTGGAACCTCCGTCTCTGACCCCAAGACTCCTGCTCTTCCCATAGGTGACCCACCTCTCAGACGCAGTGAATAAACCTCCACAGCCCTGCCGTCACACAGCCGATATTCTAGAGGGCAGAGAGACACCAAACACATAAACAGAAGACGCCTCAAATGGAGATGAATGCTACTGAGAACAATGAAGCAGAGTAAGGGAGACAAGATGACAGACCAGCGGCTATTTGATGAAGGTGATCAGGGAGGGCCTCTTCAACAGGGCGCAACCTGAGCAAAGACCTGAGGGAAGTGAGGGAAGAGGCGGGGAGCCACCTGGCTATGGGGCAGAAAGGGCATTCCAGCCCGCGGAACAGCAGGTGCAGAGACCCCAGGGGAGCGGGGGAGAGGGCTTGGTGTGGTGCAGAAACAGTGAAAGGCCCAGTGGCTGCAGCTCAGGAGAGCGGGGGAAGAGCTGGATCCCGAAGGTGGGAGAGGAGACAGTCCGCAAGGTGCCCTGACAGAGAGGAGGGCCAGAGTTCCTCTCCAAGCCCAGGGCTCTGAGCAGGTGTATTGGTGCGGGGACAGAGACACAGAGGGGCTGTGGTCTCTGGGAGGAACGGCGACAGCGGGCAGGTGCTTCAGGACTCAGGAACTGGGGCCACAGTCGCCAGGAGGATGAGGATAGGGCGAGGCCCCTAAGATCTGGGCAGACCAGGGAAGGAATCCAGGTAGAAGGACTGGGACCTGGGTCTGAGCAGGGATGACGATAAGATGGACCCTCACCACAGCCTCCTTTCTAGCCTCCACTCTGCTCCCGGGTGGCCACAGAGCTGCTACGTGGACCCAGCTGCAAGGGAAGAAAGTGTAGGGATGGGGAACCAGGCCATCCTGTACAAAGTAAGACACCGAAAAGCAGAAGTCTTGCACCCTGAAAAGTCAAGCGGAATTTCCTCCAAGTAGCCCCATCGTTGGACTGTTAAAGAAAAGGAGGCCTGCAGGGAGATCAGCTCGGTGCTTTGTGACCGCCTGGAGGGGTGGGATAGGGAGGGTGGGAGGGAGACGCAAAAGGGAGGGGTTATGGAAACATATGTATATGTATAACTGATTAAATTTGTTATAAAGCAAAAAATAAAAAAAATTTAAAAAATTAAAAAAAAAGAAAAGGAGGCCTGGACTCAAATTCTCAGCTCTGCATAAGTGACCTCAGAAAAATCACCTGACCCCTCTGAGTCTCCATTTCCTAGCGGTAATAAGCCCCCCGCTGCCTCTGCGGGAGGAGTCATGGGGGCTACACGTGATTGAGCGCCCAGCACACACTGGCACACAGTAGGCCCTCAGTAAACAGTGGCTGTCCCTGCTACCACTGCAGCATGTGGATGGGCTAAAGCTCAGAGAGACACCAAGGCCTTGACCGATGTTAGCTGACCCAGCTACAATGTGTCCGGACAAGGTCAGCTCTGTGAAACAGACTGTGTGGTGATCACTACGGCTTAGGGGCAACAAGACAGCCCAAGAGAGAGCAGAGATGAGGCTCCACCCACCCAAACCTTTTGGGATTCTTAGCCCTGTTGAGTACTACCATCATTTCACTCCTGTGCTGAGAATGCTCTTTCCCACCCTGGAAGAAATAAACAGGGGAAAGAGAAGGTCTATACAAATATATACACCCATATGTGCACACATATGGATTTATTGTAAGCAATTAAAGTAAATATTTGTGGTGTTTTAGTTATCCTCAGATAACTAAAGGCCAAGGGGACCCTCACATACAGCCCTGGCATCCCTGGTCTGGCCACTCCTAAACAACATTCACAAACAAGCAATCACTCCCTTCTCTACCCCCTTGAGAGACACTAGCTACCTGGATGAGGGTGGCAGCAACAGAGCTCCTGCCACAGCTCAGTCCCAGTGGCCTGCCCCGCTGAGCCACCCAGGGTCCCCTCTCCTCGTCCCCTGTGATTCCTGCTCCCAGCTTCAAAACCTGCTCAGAAGAAGGCTTGACAAACTATACTAACCAAGGTGAGAACACTGATAATCTTGCAAAATGAGCCTCCTAGGAAAAGGATCTGCACTTTCTCAATCTTACCAGCTTTAGGTAAAGGGATGATACAGTAATGGGGGGACATTAGACATCCTGGGAGAAGCAGGCTTCCCCATGGCCAGTGCCTACTCTGGCCTGGTTTAATAGCCCTGCTCTGCGCTCCAGCAATCCCCAAGGGACAGAGCCCTGAAGATGCCAGTAGAAGGATGTCATCCTCAGATACAATGCTGGGCTCCAGAGAACTTCTCAGGAGCCATGGGATGCCAGGTTCTTTGAGCTTGGTTGCCCAAGACCCTGCCTCTCCCCAAGCTGGGACCCTTCTCACCAACCAGCCAAAAGCCCTTTCTGTGCCATTAGCCCAATACAGACGCCAACTGCATTTCATGGCTGAAAAAGCCAGTGATGGGATAAGTAGTGTTTGTTATCTAACTAAATTGTAGAGGAAATGATGTGTGAATGAGAAAATTCTAACACAACCGTGGATCACTTTTGACAGCTTCGATTACGCCTTTGTTTAGTTAAGCACTTCGTGCATTCTAACGAACTGTCTTATGGAATTATTAACTGGATCTGGGATTTCCAGGGCTTTTCCACTGCTCTAACTCCCAGTGGAGATGATATGTCTTTGGGTATCTTGATTACAAAGCTTGGTTTTCCACTTAAAAATCCTGAGGCTAAAGGCCAGAATAAACCAGATTCAGACATCTAAGCCGAAACAGGCAGAGTAGCTTTTGGTCTTTCCACGAAGTTGAGGACACGGAGAAACAGCTTCTTGAAATTACAGGGATATAGAGTAAGACCGATTCAGGGGCACTGTGATCTGTGGCTTTTCATTAGTAAAGGAGTCCAGTTGAGAAATAAGTCAGAACCAGCAGATCAATTGTCCAGGAGCTGAGAGCTAGTCATCTAGGATAGGGAGGGAGCCCTGGACCCACCAGCTCCTCTAAACACAGACCAGGAAAAACTGGTAGAAGCCCCAGCTCATTTCCCTCAGAACAACCCGGTGCCTGCTCTCCCAGCTTTGGCTGCACCAGCACTGCAAGGCCGCTTCTGTCCCATTCCCTCCCCAAGGACACTGCTGTGACCGCTGAAAGATCCTACCAGCTTCCTTGATGAAATTAAATCCAGATCTTCTACTGCCGGCAATGGAGGGGATGCGCCACACAGGGAATAAAGAAGTTCCCTGGAGCCCACAGGGCACTGCCATATGCAGTTGGACAGACAGTGCCCTGCATGTGGGCCCCTGAAATTCAGCCCACACCTGCTTGCCAGCCAGAGGGGTATGCATCAGTCAGGGCCCCACAGGAAACTAGCCAAGAGAGTTTAATAAGGAACCATTTACAAAGGTGGGCAGGGTTGAGGAAAGTCAACAAGGGCTAGGGCAGCCTGGGCTAGCAAGAAGGGGGCTATTACAGACTCAGGCTGCAGAGGGTTAGGGGAGGAAGTCCTTAGAGAAAGGAGCAAGAGCTGTGGCTGCAGGGAGAGGGGAAGAACACAGCCACTGCTCTCCCAGCAGAAGGAGGCTTGGAGAGAAAATGGCCCAGTCTTGGCCTAGCTCTCCAGCTGGTACCACCCACTGGCTACACCCACCTGGGAGCCAGGGGCATGGAAGCCTGTTTGATGCAATCCACGGAGGTCAGCGACCCAGGGCATCATAAAGAAAAGTGGGGAGTGGATGTGGAAGGGCAAAGGGGACCCTCCCAGGCCAGGAACCCATTCTCTGATTCCCACGAAGGGCCACATGGGCTGAGCCTGATTCGCATCTTCTTTTCACTCCCCATGACTGCGTTTCATCTTCCCCTTGGAGGATCTCTCAAGGATGGTCCCACCACCAGCAGCACATTCCACGCACTTTCCCATTTCTATGAGTCTCAGCCCCATCCCTGTGTGCGGGACAAACCGTAGGAAGAATGGGTGGTAACCCATCCATCAAACTGCAGTCAGGAAAATCTGGAGGCCAGGTCTCCTTGGGATCATTGGCAGCCTGGGAACCGACTGCTCTCTCTCCTGGGAGCATGTAGATTTTGCGGGTAAGGATGGACCCTGCCCACTGTGCAAGGGCCAGCAACAGTCCCCAGTGCCTGCCAGGGATGGGCTTTTATAGTCTAGAAGAGAACCTGGGACAGGGCTGCCAGCCAAGCCCCTGACAGGAGCCACCACCAAATGAGGCCTCCAAGGCCAAGGGGTAGCAAGGACTGTGAGAAACCACCGACCAGTCCTTCCTCCCCAAGAAGTGGGCCTTCTGGAGAGAGCCCCAGGTCAGTGCTCGTAAGTGATATTTTAACAAACACTCCTAAATCGCTCACTACGTGCCCAGCAGGCACTGTTTGTTTTAAAAGCTTTATAAAGATATTCCCATTTATTCCGCACAAGAGACTATGAGGGAGGGATGATTATCTTCTCCATTTTACAGATGAGAAAAGTGAGGCACAGAGGGGTTCATTAACCTGCCTCAGATCACACAGGGAGCAAATGGTAGAGCAAGATTCAGACTCAGGCAATCTGGCACCTAGGTGTGTTCTCTTAGCTTTTGAGCTGGTGGGAGCACACCCACTCCCAGCCCTGCCAGCCACAGACATGAACTGCCACCCGGACAAATGGCCTTCTTCCCACTCTTCCCAGACTGGACATTTAAGGCATCTCTGCAAAGACCTCTGCTACTCACCAAGCAAAAGTGAACCATCTCAGAAATGACCCAGGGATCTCTGGCTTAAAAGGAGAAGTCATGGCTGAGTTCCTGAGAGGCAGCCTCTGAGATAGAGATGAGCATGTGGGAGGTTTGAGAGGGAGAGGTCTAAGGATCCACACTTCTGCAAAGGGAGGGGAGAAGCCGATTGGGCAGAGCAAGAAGCCAAGCTGTAATGTGGTCTCAGCAGAAGCCAGAGCCGACCCCGAGGGGAGTGTTAGAGATGGGGCGATCTCACAGAGCTGTCATGAGTTGGGGTGAAGGCGCCCTATATCAGCAGTCATTTCATGCAGAACCGCACAAGGAGGCACCATGGCCTGGGGCAAGGCAGCCCTCTCAGCCAAAGCGTCCCCTAGACAGTGGGCCTTTCTGCCAGCAGTGCTCCCAGCAGATGGGGAAACAAGAACTTTTTTCCTGGAGGGGATCTGGGAAACACATCTCTGCGCCTATCATAAGTTTAAATAAGAAACTGCTGCCAGCCCTCCGGCACCCAGGAAGTCTCTCCATATGTCCTTGTGTCCTGGTTACTTGGCTGCATCAACCAGGATGCGACTCCGGAGGCTTCAGGAAGCCCAGATTCCCTTACCCTAAACACAAGGCCTACCACTTCCTGGCTCTCTTCTGTGCCCCATAATGGGTCCCACATGGGCTGACACCCCACTCCCAAGCTAGAAGTTTTCTAAGGGTCTTGAAAGATCACAAATTTCTGGATACTCACAGGGATAACAACTAGCCAATGTTAGATATTACCAGAAACATGAAAACAGAAGGAAAGCCTGTCTGGAGTTCTGATGACCTGCAGGTCCAGCTCTGCCCTCTGGCCTTGCTCCTCATTACCTGGCTCTTTGGTCCGTGCCGGGCTCCCCCGATCCCTTCAGGCTGACTTGTTCTCCAGTTCTTATGGCCTCACCAGAAAGGCAAAAGTGATGCTCCGAGAGGCCAAGGGGAGTTCTGCTTGCATCTCAGGAGAAATGCCAGACAGGAGAGCCACTTTTGTGAGCTCCTACTTTACCCCTGAACTGTCTAGGCCTCATTCATAATCAGAAAATGTCAGAGAAAATCCCCATGCAGAGAACCCCAAGAATTATTCAAAGCCACCTTCATCTAACGTAATTTGCACCATAACTACAGTGGCTTCTGATAGCACCTTAAATGAGGGGAACTGATTACTGGCTCAGACAGGCCCTCTGGGAGGACCAACCAGCACTCCCTCAGCCGGGGAAGCCCAGACACTTCTCCATAGGGTCCCAGGGCAGCCTGAGCCACCCAGGCAGCTGCAACTGTTCCTGTGGTACTGATGGCCTGATAGCGACCTCTCCACCATAACCCCTGTTATAGGAGGCCCAAGATCAGCTGACTGAAGAGTCCACCATCAAGAACACTTTCTTGAGGTCCTAGAAAAGGCAAGAACCAGAGAACAGGGACATAGGTGGTTGAAAAGTGGGGAAAACCCTAGAGCCACCACCAGCCACCCCCAGGAGAGATGGCTGCTCACCCTCCTGACCTGAGAAGGGAGGTTCCAGGACTCTTTTGTTACAAGAGTCCTCCTTCTGAGGTGCTCCCCTCCTCATTCCAAAGAATAGTCAGCAGATCAGACACACATCATCCCTGCCCTGCAAACTCTATGCCCACTGCTGCACCCTCAAGAGAGGGCTGCCCATCTCTGAAGCCTCACAGTTGGACCTACGTCCCTACCACTCTTTCAGCACAACTTCCAGTGGCCAGTCAGGGCATCTGGATGAAGACAGAGATGGAGCCAGGCTGGAGGGTCCTCCCATCAGAAGGGAGTAGGGGATGAGAGTCTCTCCTGATTTTTTGCAGCTGTTTTTGACCCACGGCCCCAGCTCATGGCACAGACTAGAGGCATATCCACAGAAACACACAGTCCACTGCCAGGCTCAAAAAGCAAACAGAAGACCTCCCGATTGGTCCATGCCACACGCTAAGCTCCTCAGGACGGCCGCAGGAAAGCTCAGAGCTGCTAGGATCCTGATACAAGCCACCGGGGCTGCATTCTTTTCAGGATGTTGAAAAACAAAAACAAAATAGACAGCCCACTGCACCTACGGAACTCAGGTCTCTAACAGTCTCAGAGTGACGGCTCCTCTACTGAAAAGGACACTTGGCCATTGGCACACAGCTAGCAGTGTACCATCTGCACCTCGCGTCTGGGCATCCTAGAGCACGCATTTGCCACGTGGACGGCACGGGTTAGACTCACTTCCTTCCAAATCTAGGTTCTGCAGCCTCCCCACACTCACGCTGAAATATCGACAGAGCTGTCAAATCCTAAACTTCTTTCCTCATCCTCAGATTGGGCAGATGAGATTAGAGTAAGAGACAATGCTCAATGCCACCCACCGAGAGTTCAGACAAAAGTTCTTTATAAACTGCTTGCCAAGAGAGTAGCAATTTATGTGCACTTTCTTACACAAGCCCTGGCATTATGTACACAAGGTAAATTCCAACTGGGTGAAGGTCTACGAGCACTGCTTCTGGAGCCAGGAGTCCTGCCTTCTGTACTCAGTTTTACCACCAACATATTCTATGAACCCGAGAAAGTCATTTCACTTTCTTGTGAATAACAATCATCAGGATAGGTACGCGACTCCCTCCATATATATTATCACCTTTAATAAAACAACCCTGTAAGGCAGGTCTTATTATCACCCCCATTTCACAGATAAGGAAACTGAGGCTTATGGAAGTTAAGTAGCTTGCCCCAAGTACAGAAGAAGCTGGAGGTCTTCAAAGCCAAAAAGTCTGGTTTCAAAGCTGACATTGTTAACTACCTTAAACACTGCCTGCCTGGGAAAGTTAGTGGGTGAGCCAGGATGCATGGCTGTAAGCAACAGCAACAGCACTGGCTGATTCAAGCAGAAAAGGAATTAGCAAAGGACATTGGGCAACTCATGGAATTGCCAGGAGAGCTAGAGGACCAGGTTCTTGGTAATGCCAGCAAGTACATCACCCCAAGTCTTGCTTCAGTAGAGGACCACCCGCCAGTACTGCCCACACTGCTGACAATGGGTGCTGCTACCCACACTGCAGCCTCCAAGGCCCTGAGAACTTGAAGCTCCTGGCACTCCAGCCATTGCTAGCCAGCCACCAGCTCTTGACTCAAAGCCTGGGAAGGCACATCTTAATGATGTAAGCCAAGCCATGGGCCTGGGCCTAGATCAAGGGAGGCCAGGAAATCACTTCTCTTGTAGGAGGCTGCCCTGATCGGTCTCTGTTCCCACCAAGACTCAAAAGTAGGGAATTCCTCAAACATACAAAGTGAGTTCAGAAGCTGGGTAGTCCAAAATGACAAATGTCCAACATATGAGGAAATTGGACAATGAATTCTGTAAGGTTCTTTTCAGTAGCTTGGGTCCATTTAATTTGACAAGCACATTGCAGTGGAGTGTATTATAATTCCCATTTATTAGCCCATCGTCTGTATACAAATATTAAACATTGTTATTAATTGCCTTTGCCTTGCAGTGCCTCTTCCATCCTATGGGAGAAAACTTCTCCACTGACACTGGGTTTGAGCAGTAACTGGCTTTGACCAACGGGATATGATATAAACTCTGCCCTAGCAGAAGCTCTGGGAGCCATCGCATGGAAGACTTGCTTTTTTTTTCCTCTTCCAGGAAAATGGCATGTCCCAAACGGAGGTTGTTCCTCCAGCCTATGCCTCAGAATGGGAAGAATTTAGCAGAGCCCTATAGCCACCACAGTTGACCCACACAGCCTCCAACATTAATAAGAGCAAGAAATAAATGTTACTTGTTATAAGTCATTGATCGGGGTGGGGGGTTGTTTGCTATAACAAAACGGTCTGATACATGTATACTGAGAATCACCCACACCACTGCCTACTAAACAAAGGGAATACACAAATAAATAGGGCCCAGTCCCTGCGTTCATGGCACTTCTCTGTGACATGCTCACGTCATAGCTGGCACAGAGAGTGGAAATGTTTCAAAGGAGGCATAAACACAATCCCTAGGGAGCACTAGGAAAGAAGACAGAGATTCTGCCTGGGGCTTCCAAGAAGGCTTCCTAAGGGATGTGAAACTTGAACTGGATCTTGAAGGTAAAGGCCAATGTTAGCAGAGGAGAGAGGAGGGAATTCCATGCAAGTAGGAAAGTTCAGAGATACAAGAAAAAATATGTATGTATGCAAGAATAAATTTTGGTGTTGCCGGAGTATAGGCAGTTGAGGAGGAGGAGTGGTGGGAAAAACAGACAAATAGAGAAGCAGATTTCAAATGCCCTAGAATGCCGTGCCAACAGGTTTCAACCTCATACTCAAGACAACAGGAATGATCAAAAGTTTGCGGCAAATCTGTATTTTAGAAATATCACCCTAGAATTGGCAGAGTGGAGGATGAGTGAGAAGCAGAGAACACAGTGAATAAGAAGACTGTTAGATCAAAACCAGTTCCCAAGGCTTCCCTGGTGGCGCGGTGGTTGAGAGTCCGCCTGCTGATGCAGGGGACATGGGTTCGTGCCCCGGTCCGGGAGGATCCCACATGCCGTGGAGAGGCTGGGCCCGTGAGCCATGGGCGCTGAGCCTGCGCATCCGGAGCCTGTGCTCCGCAATGGGAGAGGCCACAACAGTGAGAGGCCCGCGTACCGCAAAAAAAAAAAAAAGGAAAAAAAAACAGTTCCCGAACTGGAACAGTGATGATGAGAACAAAAAAGTTCACAAAGCATTTCAGAGTTCATCAGTAAGACTTAGTTGGATGAGAGATGAGGCAGGAAAGATCGAGAGATGGCACAGAATGTGATGGCATGGATTTAATCACTGAATGGAGGGTGGAGTTATTCATGGATATGGGAGAAGCAGAAAGGGGAGAAGGCATGGGAAAAGCTGATGATTTGGCATTGAACACAGCACATGTGAGCTGTCTCAGGGACAAACCCATGGAGGTATCTATCTGGTTGGTAGCTGGAAGAGATGGAAGAAATTCCCACTTGGAGTCGAGGAAGGGTTTGGAAAAAGCTCCAGAGATAGTGTTGACATTTGCATTAAGGCCACTAGGTGTTCACTAAACCAACAGATTGTTGGAAGAGGGGAAGAGAACAGCATTCCAGGGCTAAGACTAAGGATGGAACCCCTAGACTAAGGATGGAAGAAGAATCATCTGCTTCTGCTTCCACTATGGCTTTTCTCTGAATAAAGAAAAAGAAAACCTAGCACAGAACCTGTATTTCACTCTCTGAGGCATTTTCAGATCAAATGTCCCTTACTGGTCTGCTGCTGGGCTGGAGGGGGGCAGGGGTTTCTTGCTATGCCTGCAGATAATTTGTTTGCCTTGCAAATCTCTGGTCTGATGCAGTCAAGTCATTCCAGGATGAAAAAGGGACAATAATTATTATCCTTATGTGGTTCTGCAATTAACAGATTTCTCCTAAGTAAATGTCCACATGAGTTTCATTCAATGGAACTGTAAACAGAAGCCCACAAGCACTGCCACCACTACCGCAGTTTACCAATGAGAGGTACCAGGCCATGAGCAATGAAATATTTAAACTCCTTCAAGATTTTATATATATATATATATATACACATTTAAAAAAAAAATCTTGGGACTTCCCTGGTGGCGCAGTGGTTGGGCGTCCGCCTGCCGATGCAGGGGACGCGGGTTCGTGCCCCGGTCTGGGAGGATCCCATGTGCCGCGGAGCGGCTGGGCCCGTGGGCCATGGCCACTGAGCCTGCGCTTCCGGAGCCTGTGCTCCGCAATGGGAGAGGCCACAGCAGTGAGAGGCCCGTGTACTGCAAAAAAAAAAAAAAAAAAAAAAAAAAAAATCTTAAGTCTAAATGTATTTATAAAACCAGGTTTCATTTTCTCTGTTTTGCTTTCTCAAGCAGACTTTGCTGGGCCTAACAAATCCCCCCCCCACCGCCAATCTCGCATGACCCCATCAAGCCAGGCATCTGTAATAGGCTGTCTCCTATTTACTGCCTGATGGACACTAATTACTATCTATTTGCTTTAACTGTGAGTGGTTAAAGCCTGTCAAACTCAGGCACCCTGGCCGAAGACAGACAGAAGAGTCCCTATAGTTGCCCCGGCCCAAAACACTGACATCTCTAGATGCCAGGCAGGCAGGTGGCTGAGTATTTCTTGGGCACTTTCTACATGCTGGACATGGTGCTAAGCACTTTATCTGGGTTATCTCATTTAATCCTCATGACAACCCCATCTGGTAGATCCTATGATTACCCCTGTTTTACAGAGGAGGAAACTGAGACTTAGAGAATTGTTATGGAAAGCCTATAAAGAGTAAGTGTCCTATGAATAGAGTGTTACAGGGTAATTAGCGACTAGCCAGGGGTTCAAAGAGAGGAAGGCCACCCAAGCAAACTGAACAACATGGACGAAGCCATGGAAATGAGGAAGACTACAGCTGGCCCTTGAACAATGAGAGTTTGAACGGTGCAGGTCCACTTACACCTGGATAGTTTTCCATAGTAAGTGCTACAGTGCTACACGGTCCATAGTTGGTTGAATCTGTGGAGGTGACAGACCACGGATAGGAGGGTCATCTATAAAGTACAGGTGGGTTAACCTGTTGTTCAAGGGTCAACTATACTGTGTATTGGGGGAAAGGTACAGAACAGGACGGCTAAGGCACATGGTACTTAGGTAGAATTGACTAAAAATAAATCTGGGAAGGTTAGCCAAGGCCAAATTGTGAAGGGACTCAAATTTCATGCTCAAGAGTTTGGGCCTCTGACTCCAGGGACTGGACAAGTAACAAAGGAGGAAAGTGAGCGGGTGTGAGACAATAAGGAGTGGTGAGGACGGTGGCAAACTGGAAGGTACACACCCTTCAGTATGTAAAAGTATTCAAATTCTTTTTTTTTTTTTTTGGTAAGTGTGAGCTGAATTTGGCTCTTAGAACATCAGCTTACAAACACTAATAGTGAGAAGCTGATAAGATGATTAACGAGGGAATGATGTGGTTGGATCTCTTATTTTAGAGAGCTCCTCTGGCAACAGTGGGGATGACAGGCTCTGTGGGACAAGACTGAGGGCAAGAAAACCACAGGGGAAGAAGGTGCAGGAAAGCAGCAAGAGATGATGCCAGGTAGGGCCCGGGTGATGGCAGTGGGGGGGAAAAGTAATGGATCTGAGAAGGAAGCATTAAGGAGAGAGAAACTGGCAGGACTTGAAAGCAATCAGGATGTAGGGGAGGAACAGTATGGGGGCTTCAAATATAATACCCAGGTTTGTGGTACAGACCACGGGGCAAAGACTTTGTTAAACCCAGGGGGTAAGGGAGAAGAAGATAATGAGAGTTATTTTAGACAAGCTGATGGGCAAAGCTTTGACATTTCTGCTACCAAGCGAGGCCCACAGGGCTGATACGGGTCTTGGTCAAGACGCCTTGCTATCTCCATGGCTGAATAGCTGATGGGCCCACCCAAGATGTGCTCTTCAGCTACTGCAGAGGACAACCTCTGCTTTATTACAGGGGTGACCAAAAGCTCCTGGAGGTCCTAAGACTGGTGCCTATCCCCATGCTGTGCCAGGACACCCACTGATGCATGAGGTCACCAGATACTAGGTGTGATGCTAAATTTTGTGGGGCCATGACTGGGCCATAGAGTGTCCAGATATTTAATCAAACATTATTCTGGGTGTGTCTGTGAGCGTGTTCCTGGATAAGATTAATATGGAATTTGGCAAACTGAGTAAAACGGATTGTCCTCTTCTATGTGGGTGGGTCTCATCCAATCAGCTGAAGGCCTGAATAGAACAAAAAAGCTGACCCTCCACAAGTTATAGGAAACTCCTCCTGCATTACTGTTTGAACTGGGATATCAGTCTTTTCTTGCTTTCAGACTGGGACTGAAACATTGGCTCTTCTTGGGACAGGAGTTACTGGCTTTGGAACTGGAACTATACCAGCAGCTCTCCAGCTTGCTGACTGTAGATTTGGGGGTTTCTCAGCCTCCATAAGCATGTGAGCCAATTCCTTAGAATAAATCTCTTTATTACACACACACACACACACACACACACACACACACACACATACACACACACCCTGTGGTGGTTCTGGTTTTCTGACTGATAAACCATATCAAAAAGGAGCAGGCCAGAACCCTGGCCCCTTGTCATCAGAGCTGGCTGGGCCAGCACGGGCTGCATGGAGAGTTACTTGAGTCTGAATGGGTCTAGTTCTCTCATGTAGGTTGGCCAGGAGAATATAAAACAAAGACAGGAGATGGGAGCTCCCCATTTACTGAGCACCTATTATTGTATGCTAGTCACACTGCTGGTGGCTTTTCATAGATAATTTATTTAAGCCTCACAGCAGGCCTAAAAGTTGGGCGCAAATATCCTCACTTTGTAGACAGAGAAACAAGGTTCAGGGCTTTAGCCAGTCACACAGCTGGCCTAGATGCAAATATGATTCCATCTTACTAAAGAGCTGTGTTCTCAGCACCCTCTACCCTGCCTCCCTAGCAAAGTGCCTCCTCTAGGGACGGAAGAACAACCAGGAGTGGAGGGAGGATGAATTTGACCATAGCATGCAAACTCCAGCTTGCACAGTCTAGTCCCAAAGTCCACAGGTGCCAGCCCTTCAGGGGACGAGATTGGCCAGGCATGGGCTCATGGAGGGGTGCGATTTGATGTGTGGGACATGCGTCCCACCCAGGCACTAATGAGTCATGCCAGCCTGGGATTCCTGGGGGACCTTGCAGCGCTGGAAGGAGTTCAGCCCTGCCCTCTCTCTTTGTATCTCTGTGATCCAGGGGGTCCTGGCACCAGGATGTGGTGTCCCAGAACTGGCTGGGTACCCATGGCACAGAGTCACCAGCTCTGTCTCCACTCTGTGCTGAGCAAATCAATCTAACTTATCCAGAAGGGGATTAAGCTGGGTGCTACAGATGCGGTCAGCAATCTCCTCTAACAGGTTTACCTCTTCTGACCAAACACCAGCTGCACGTGTCTGTGAGCGTGTGTATGTATGAGAGACTGTTTATAGGTGTGTGCCTGTGTATGAGTGTGTATGCCTGTGTAGCTCTCCTTGGTTTTCACACTCAGTATGGATTTTTCTACAGAAATATGCCTGCATCTTCCAGAAGGTCCTCTGAGTCCAGTCCCTGGCACTGCAGGACTCTTGGGCAAGGCAGCTGGGAGATGGGTCCAGTCCCACAGATCTACTTAAATCCCACATGAGCAGCTTTTCCTGGAGCCCAGGCCTTCCTCATTTGTCAGGAACTCCCCCCTCCTCCCGGGGGCAGACTCATTCACATGCAAAGCCCCTCACAGAAAGGCCAGGCCAGCCAGAGAGGAATATTACAGAGTTCAAGCTCGCTCTGCTTGCAGGCACCACAGGCCAAAAAATCGAAGACAAGGTGCTGAGGCAAGGGATACGACTTTATTTGGAAAGCCGGCAGACTGAGAAGATGGCAGACTAAAGTCTCAAAATAACCATCTTATCGGGGTTTGCATGCCAGTTTCTTTTATAGCACAGAGAGGGGGAGGAAATGAGGAAGTAAAGTAAGAAGGCCATACGTTTTGCAAATATCCCCTGGAATGGCCAGCCTCGGGGAGGGGATGTGTTAATTTCTTCTGTCTTGCAGCCATCCACAGGTGGACAGGGTCTGGATGTTTCCCTGATCAAAGGCATTTTGGTTTAACATTCAGGAAGGGGGCAGGGTTCCCCAAGGCAGGCCATTATATATAGACAGTATCCTTTTAGTGAACAAAAGCAATGGGAAGCAAAGGTTAAAGTAAAAGAAACAGATCCAACATGTAGTCAGATTTGGCTCTTCCCTGTTACAGGAGAAGCCTGGAGAGGGCAAATTCCAGCCCTAAAATGGGCAGGGCCGGGAACTAGCTCCCTGCCACCTTCATATCTGCTCAATTACTTAAGGCAATTTTTAAAGGAAATGGACAAACGCCCTCCCTCCGCAGGTAACAGGAAGATAGACCCTTTCTCTCGGCTGCTGCTGCCGGGGCGGCCCTATTTCTGCCACCAGGAGATGCCTTCAAGGTGTGGACTCTCTCAGCAATATCAGGGCAATATTAACTGAATCCAAAACCAAACAGCACTCTGAACAGACATACTCAATGTGCAAATGGGCAAGACAGGCCCATAAGCTTTGCTATCCGGGGTGCCTTTTGCAGTTTACCCTTCTGGAAGCCAACCTGCTCAAAAAAATTGTGCTGCAGGCATCTGAGGAAGAGGAGTGGCAGGGGCTTCCCTGGTGGCGCAGTGGTTGAGAGTCCACCTGCCGATGCAGGGGACACGGGTTCGTGCCCCGGTCTGGGAAGATCCCACATGCCGCGGAGCGGCTGGGCCCGTGAGCCATGGCTGCTGAGCCTGCGCATCCGGAGCCTGTGCTCTGCAAGGGGAGAGGCCACGACAGTGAGAGGCCCACGTACCGCAAAAAAAAAAAAAAAAAAAAAAAAAAAAAAAAAGTAGTGGCAGCCCACTGACCATTTAGTTGTGAAGCTCTCACAGGCCGCACGGAGCTAGGATCTGAGACAAAGGTCCCGACCACCGTTCTCTGCTGCCTACCACCTGGACTAAATCACCTGTAGGGTCCTTCAGAGTTCACAACCCAAGGCCACACTGGTCAGTTGTGCCAGCCCGCAGAGAGCACGCACACGCTCTTGTCAATCAACACTGCTAACAACATTGCAATCAACGGTGCATCACCCAACATTGCTGGGTGCTGACTGGAAGCTCAGCCTGGGGCTGCCAACTCCCAGTTCCTGGGAAAGCCCTGAGGAGCTGAAGCAGAGTTGGAGGGGGCAGAGCCGGGGATGGGAAGCCGAGGGGCGGGAGCCTAAGAGGGCCTCTGGGGCCTCGAGGAGGTGAGGGCGTGGCCAAGTCACTCATGGAGGACGGCACATGATGCCCATGTCCATTCTGAGCTGGGCACGCTCTGAGGACGTGACTCCAGCCAGCTGCAGCCCTTGCCCAGGGCCATCGCTGTACCTCTCACGCCTCCTGAACACAGGCACTGGGGCAGAAAGAGAAAACACTACACATAGATTTATCTCAAATATGTACAAACCCACTGCTGCCTTCAGCAAAGCCTAGGGAGGCTGGAAGCCAATCGTGGTTTCTAATAAACAACTGAGGCATTACGGCGTATGGGCTTTGAGAAAATCCTGCAGAAAGCCCCATCCAGAGGCCTCTCAGAGCCCTTCCCAGCAACATGTGGGAGGGGCTTGGGAATCATCCAGCTGCACCATGCCTGCCCAGCCCCCCTCCTGCCCCCTCACCCCTCCTGCCCTGCAGGAAGAAGCTCTGGCTGGCCTGTGCGTGCCTGTACAGGAGCATCCACCCTGCACGCACATCCCTGCTGCTCACTCTCCAATTTGCACCCTCTCAAGAGTCCACTCTTCGCTCTTCCCTGCCAGGCTCTGTTCCCTGGAAGGAGGCTCCTGCCTATAGCATCACCCAGCCTCCCTTGGTAGGGCTCAGCCAATGGGAGGCATGGCAGAAAATCAGAGCCTAAGAGGAGAATGGTGGGGGGACCCATCTCTGGCAGTAGCCATGTCCTTCGGTGACTAGCGCTCCTGCCAGGCTGCATCACTTCCAAGACTCAGGCTCTCTCCTACCTTGGTAACATTATTTCTTCCCTTGTTCCACCAGCCCTAGGTGTGGCAGAGCTTCCTCGCATTTTGAGTCTCTGGACACCGCACCATTCTTGACCTTTAACTCCATCCTTACCTCTGCGTTAAGGCCTCTCTATGTGAAACAATGGGGAAGTCGTGATTTGTGCCAGTTCCCTTCTGATAGGTATGAAAGTACATGTCTATATGATGCACGTGTGTGTGTGAGTGTGGGTACAGGCAGGCTATATACACGTTCAGCCCTGTGCGTGCATCCCGACACATGCACATGACTCAGCTTTTCCCTGAACTTCCAAGGCTGACAGAAGGAAACCATCTGTGGGCGTCCATCTCTGTATCCCAGAATTCCCTGTACCTACTCCCATCCTGATGCCGTTTTGAAATGTTTAGTCCAGGTCTCTGCCTGACCCTACTCGACGGTAAACTCCTTGAGCGCAAGGAAAGAAGGGGGAGTGGGAGACAGCAGGAAGGAGGGAGGGAGACGAAAGGAGAGAGGAGCAGAAGAAAAAGCTGACCATCATGCATTGAATACCTGCTATGGAGCCATTTCTCTATTCTAAAGACCATGCAGATAATCAGTCTCATTTTACAAGTGGGAAGCCAGGGCTCAAAGGTCAGGAGTAACAATTCAAAAACCACACAGCTAACGAGCAGTGGAGAATCATTCAACCGCAGGTGAGTGCAGGCCCTGCCCCATCCCAGGCCACCGTGCTGTTTTGTTGTCCCCCCATCAGGACCATAGTTACAGCCAAATAGTAGGTGCTCAATCAATGCTTGTAAAACTGAACTGAATCTGAGAAGGAAATCCAGTGGCATGCTTAAGTCCAAAGAGAACGCTCACAGTCCTGGAGAGGGCCAAACTGCTCAAGGCCTGAGCTCAGGTCATCTTGAACAACACACAGATGGTGTCGGTGGCTGCAGTCCTACAGAAAACACCAGGGCTTCCCCGGAGCTGCTTCGAGGCTGGTCCTTAGTCAAAGCCAGGGTGTTGGTAAGTTGCCAGACAAGGGCTTTCTGATGGTCAGATACATGGTTGAGAACCAGAGCATCTGGAGAATTGAGCTGCTAACATCCCTCAGCCTACCCTCTGAGCAAGGCTGGGGTGGGAACTCAACGCAGATAATTTGCAGACAGTCTATGTCACTGACAGAAACTGAAATGCCAGGTAACTAAGTAGACAGCAATGAGGATGTTTAATAATTATAATAATAATGATAACTAGACATCCTCTGAAGGTCAGATGGCTCAAAGTTTGGGATCTGTTCAAGGGCCAAAGTGGGGCCTGGGAACACCTGCTCCATCATAGTGACCGGATGTCATCCTGGTCCCTTGTCTACCCCTGCTACTCCCCAGCCATTAGTTAACTTCTAGGCCCCTAAAAATCTTGCGGTTGTCTGGCCTCAGAAGTACCTGCCTATCTTGCCAAAACTAGCAAGACCTGCTGCTGAGCTGCCCGCAGGAAGAAGCTCCATCTTCACAGCAACCCTGAAGTGTGATATATAGTGAAGAGAGGAAAAACTGAGGCTCGGCCAATTTGCCAGCAGTCACACAGCTGGCAAGTGATGGAATGGGATTCAAACCCAGGTCTGCCCTGTTCCAAATCCTGCCATCTTTGCCACACCCAATGATGCCAATGCCGTCCAATCCCATTCAAATGCCACAGTGCTCCTTATCCCCAAAGTAGAAGCATGTAGGTCTCCCTAAGGAGCCACTGGGAGCGAGGGGACAGTGGCTCAGAGACAGACACGGAACATCTCCAGATCGGCAGAGCCGGCCCCCACGGAACTGAGTCAGGGCTCACTGTGGGCACCCTGATCTCTCCGCGATGCCAGCTCTCCACAACAGCTATTTATAAACCTCATTTGTACAAACAGGACAGCATATTCTGGCTTTTTTCCGGCACTTTAAATAACTAAGTTATGGATGATGGCAACAGAATGGAAATGTTATCCAATCCCAGGTTTGCCCGGGCGCATGTCGATATATCCGATAGCTTCTCCTGCTGCCACTTCTAATAGACTCCTGTCCTCTCTGCCTCATTATCTCCTGCTCTCCTTTGTGCTCCTAAACAAAGGCACGGTGGGCCCACGGCCAGGGCTTGCTTACCCCCGACCTGGCAGAGGGAGCAGCCATGCTCCCAGGCCCCTCAGGACATGACAGTACAAAGACCTAACATGGGTTGAGCCCTTACTAGGTGCCAGCACTGCACGTTGTCTCATTCAATCCTCATCATTCCCCATGCTATGACCCCTATTTTACAGATAAGGAAACAGGCTTAGAGAGGTCAAGCAGCTTGCCCAAGGTCACACAGCTGGAACGTGACGAAGCCGAGACGCAAACTGGCGCAACCTGACCCTGGCATCCAGGCCTTTGACTATAGCCAGTTGGTTCGGGCCCCTGGCCACAGCTGGTCAACCCTAACAAACCCCAGTGGTGATCCCTAACACCAAGGTAATGGCTCCCAAGGGAGGCCAATATTCAAAGAGGCAGAGGATGACCATGGGATCTCCCAGGGCCCTCTGCAAGGCAAATCTGGAGGCACTGAGCCCATGGCAGGTGTAATATGAAAGGAGAGCTCTGACCAGCCATTTGGTCTCACCCTTACCCTTAGTAATGGTTTTCAATCGTTCATTTAGTGAGTCATTCAACAAACATTTGCGGAATATCCACTCCATGCCAGACCCGGTGCTGGGTGCCGCTGATGCAAAGGTAAAGATGACACAGTGTTGTCCTCAAGATGCTCAGCCAGACAGGAAGACAGATGAGAACGTGGTGGCCGAGTCAAAGGCACCCACACGCCCAACGAGGTGCAGAACTATCCCTGCCCAAGACGTGCAATTGCCATCCTACTGCCATTCCGCATGACTTGAAAACTTCCATCTTTTCCCCAATCCATCTTCTTTTCCCCTGGCATTTCCCTTGTTTTTTTTTTTGTTTGTTTTTTGCGGTACGCGGGCCTCTCACTGTTGCGGCCTCTCCCGTTGCAGAGCACAGGCTCCAGACGCGCAGGCCCAGCGGCCATGGCTCACGGGCCCAGCTGCTCCGCAGCATGTGGGATTCTCCCGGACCGGGGCACGAACCCGTGTCCCCTGCACCGGCAGGCGGACTCCCAACCACTGCACCATCAGGGAAGCCCCCTTGTTTTAATTAGTAGACAAATAGAACCTGTGCAATCCTTGCCGGCTTCTTGATGAGTTCTCCATGCTGTGCTTACAAATGCAACTGCAGACAGATTGCTCTTGCCACCTATCCAGGGAGATCTGCTGGTGGCCTTTAAATGTTTGATTCTGTTGATGCTCCTTATGCAGCAGGGCCACATAATGAGTCTGCCCAAATCTTCTTCAGTGTGGGAGGAAAACAGCTCAATGCAGTGGAGACAACATGGGGTGGGGAGCCAGCAGGCCTGGTTCGGGTCCTGGCTTTGCCATTGTCTTCTGAGGGACCCCAGGCAAGGCTGTTAACTTCTCTGAACCTCCATTTCCTTATCTTTAAATAGAGGAGATTGGATGAGGCACTCCACCAGGTCCCTTCCAAAGTCCCAGAGAGCATCACTGTGGCTCTCAGCCCACAGCCCGGTGCTTTCTATATAACACAAAAGAATGTGTGAAGAATTCTGTTGGTGAGGCAGACCCTGGCCCCAGCAGCTGGAGACTTGGGCACTCTGGTACCTGGATAAAAGCATGAGATTCTGAGCGGGCAGACCTGGGCACTCCTGGTTCTGCCACAGAGCAGCTCTGGAACACTGGGCGAGTCAGTGAACTTAAAGGAGCCTCAGTTTACTCATTGGTAATATGATGACAACAATACTTTCTTCGTTGGGTTGATGTGAAAATTCATTTGAAATAATGTGATTGTTGGCATATGGCAAAGCTCTGGGGGCAGTCTCCTGAGCCATTTTTTTCTGTGTTGCCTCTGTTGTCCTACGGGGCCAAGTTCCGATGTCCTAGGGCTGACCCCTTGTTCCCCTGGGCCCCAATTTCCAGGGCTGGGCCCTGAGCCAGTGCAACTCCTCAGGGAGCAGACCCCTGCTCTGCCCCAGCCGGATGGCTAGGCCCAGCTGCCACTGGCCGGACCTTCTGAGCTCCCACAGAAGGTCCTGCGAGGTCCGCCTGGCCAACTGGTACGCAGTTACTTCCTCCTTGGAAGTGCGGGTACTGCCTACTGGCAGATGTGTTCCAGACCTCTTCTGCCACCTCGGTGACCCAGGCCCACCCAACCTGACCCGTGAGTGCATTTCCTGCCTGGCCCACTTCTTCACTCTGTTTCTACCCTGGGGACCATGTACCATGCTGGGCTCTGCCCTGCTCCCTGCTCACTCAGAAACATGCGTTTCTGCCCATTCCCTCACTTCCTGCAACTGCTTCTGGAGTGCCCAGAAGCGTCACATGAAATCACCAGGAAGGCCTTTACCATGTGGAGAGTATAGTCCCTCCCCAAGGAGCTCCAAGCCCCTCACCCACATCCTGTCCAAACACATACACAGAAACTCATGGGTTGGTCCAAGCAAGCTGGTCTTTCAATCTCCATTCCCTCTCCAACTATTCTGGACTATTCTTTGAAGGAGTCTGTACAGGGAAAGACCTGAATTATCAAGACCTTGGGCTAGATTGGGCCCATGGAAAAGACCGCCCAGCAATAAGAATAAGAAAAGGTTTCATTTATGGAGTTCCAGGCACTTTATGTATATTACCTTGTTGAACTTGACCCAACAACTCAGTGACACAGGTACTGCTCTCACCTTTATTTTACCGAAGACAATCAGACCGGTTAGCAAAGTTCCCAAGATCGTAACACCACTAGGTACCAGGCCAGGCTGTCCAGCAGGGTCTGCCCCAAGGCCCAGTGCTAAGCCACGTTGCTGTCCCACCTCCCAAGGGAGGCAAGGCAGGCTAACCTGGCAGGGCGGGGAGAAGAGGAAGGGGAGCACAGCTTCCCTTCCTTTGTCTTCCATCATCACTCAAGACCTGATTGGACACTGATGTTCTGGTCTCTGCTAATTCCTGCCTTCCCTACATCAGGTTCTTCCTCTATAGCTCTTTTGTCGAGAAAACCAGCCAAGACCTTCAGCAATTCCAAACCTTGGAAAGGAAGATTGAGACAAAGGGAAAAGTCCCCTGGTTCCCTGCATGCCACTTAGATAGATCACAGCTAGAGAGATTCTCCAAAGACAAGGCTTTACAGAGTTTGCCAATGGGGTTCAGCAAAACGATGTTTTGCTTCATACATGGTGGTCACACACAGGGCTTCTTTCACCACCACTGTGGCTTGTTCAATTCCTTCAAGGCAGAACTGTGTGTCAGGAAAGAACAGGGCTTGGCCAAAGCCAGTCAGCATCATTACCTAAACTTCTTTACTTTCCTGGAATGCATGCGAAGCCCATGCCCCCTGGATCTCCCAGGTCGTCTCATGCAGTTACATTCACTCTCTACAGTGAAGGCTCGCTATGGGTCAGGCATTGTTGTAAGTGCTTCATCAATGTTAACTCAGCCAATTGTTCTAAGGACTCTGGGGGAATAGGTGCTACTATTAGTCCTATTCCCAAAATAAGGAAACTGAGGACAGAGAGGTTGTATAATTTGCCCAAGGTCACACAGCTAGTAAGGGGCAGAGCTGTGATTCAAACCCAGACAGGCCAGTGCCACAGTCTGTATGTTTAACCACTGTGCTACCCCAGTCTGCATTTGCTAGGGATCATTCCATACACAAACAAAGGCAGATATATCATTATACATTTATAACACTTTTTAAATGGATTGCCAAGTCAGAGAAAGAAAATCCCTTCTCTAACCATGTTTCTTAGGAGAGAGTTTAGAAATTGTGGTCACCCAGAGACAGGTGATCGCGTTTTTAAGGGGAAAACATTTTGTAGGTCTGCACGGTGTCTAGACAGAAAGCTGAAGAGAAAGGATTTGTCCATGTGCATCTCCAGGACTGCCCAGGGAAGAGGAGCGTGATTTGAGGTGACAGGTCCTACTGATTAGTCAGAAATAGCCCAGCCGTGGAGGAGAGCCAGGCACGAGGCTGGCCAGGGCTGGAAGGAAGAGCTTTTAAAGCAGTGCTGCCCCAAACCGAGTTCTTGCACTTCCTGCATCAGGGTCACCTGAGGATTTTGTTACAAACACAGATTCAAAACCTTACCCCAGACCCATGAATGGGAATCTCTGGGGAGGGAAGGAGGAAGGAATGGGGGGGGTTATAACCCCCAACGCTGAATCTATAACAAGACCCCCGGGGGTTCTGATGACAGGGAAGTTTGGAATCCTCTGCTGTAAAACCTGACGTCTCTCTTTGCCGTAAGTGTCTGTGCCCCATGCATCCTCGGGAAATACGACTGGGCCACCAGAATAAACCATGCCCTACAGCCCAGCCCCAGATACACGGCGGAGTATGATCTGATACTGATATAATATATTAACCTCAATCATAAGCGCTACTGATTATTGGCATTTACTGCATGCCAGACACTGCTAGTGCTTTCCCAATCTTATTGGTGCTCATTCTCATCACAGCCTTGTGCTGTAGTTGTGGTCAACCTTGATTTGCTGATGATGAAATTAAGGCTTAGAGAGTCTGGGTGACTAGCTCAGGGCTACATGAAAAGCAAGCAGTGGAGATGGAATTCAAACCCATTCTGTCACTTTGACTGTTCTGGCTCTGAGCACAAGGTCAGTGCTGCAAGCAGGCCACCCTCTGCCATCACCCCCAGGGCCACACTGGGGCTGGGAAGGCCACCGGGTGAGGAAGCTGCTTTTCCAGATGCACATCCATTTCAGCCGATCCCCCAGGGGCATCCGTCTCCCTATTTTTGACACCAGCCAACGTGCTGGGCCAATACCAGCTCCACTAGGCCCGAGTCTGCAGGACGGGAGAGGCCAGGGTGTCATCACCTGAGGCAAACACCTTGATGCTGGAAAAAACAAGCCTGAGGCCCCAGAGCCTGAGAGGCTCCTCTGGGGACCTCACAAAGCTTGCCTTCCGCTCATGGAATGGTGTCCGCTGACCTGAGGGGGAATCCTCACTTCCGAGCTGTGTGCCTCAGGAAGGCTGCTCAGCCTTTCTGCAAATCTATAAATGGTGACTATGACCACGGCCTCACTGGGTGTCTGGGAGGATTAAAGTTGACCATATGGAAGAGGTGCTTTCCTGGCCCCTGGACTACACACTGTAGGTGCTCAGACCTCCCCTGCTTTCTCCTCCTGTTGCCTTCTTTAATTTCTTGGTATCATCCCCATCTGGACAACGCTGCCAGATCTCCTACCCCAGCCCTCAGGACAGAAATTCCAAGAACCTGGGGACTCCTTTGCTGGCAGGGGTACCCCACATCCGCCCACCCTCCCACCGTCAGAGCTCTGGAGGCCCTCAGCCTTCCTGTTTACTCAGCCCAGGATGTAGGCTTCCCAGCGGCAGGGCCGTAACTGTCTTGCTCTGTGCTCTTTCCCTGGGCTAGGAGAGTGCCCGGCAGGGAGTAGGTGCTCAGTTCATGCTGAATGAATGAATTCAATCATTTGACAAAAGGGAACTGTGCATCGGCTCTGCGCAGGGCCCAGTGCTGATAACAAACCCATCTGGAGCTTGTGCTTCTGCCCTCACATCTGACATCCAGGCTCCCTCTCAAGGGCTCCAGAGTGATGGAAGGTGCCTTCCTGCCCACCGTGCTCCTCTTGCCCCGAAGTGCGGCTAAGTCAGCAGTGGAGCCTCACTCTTCTTCTCCCTTCCCTTTTGTCCTGGGGACAAACCTCCCCGAGAGAGATGCTCAGACCATGGCCTCCTGGAACTTGCCATGTAGGCCCAGGGTTGGAGCTAAACCCAGAGGCCTCTCCTGAGGAGGAAGCAAGTAGCCGTCTCTTGTTCTGGCCACCCCTCCAGAGAGCTGTCCTGACACATTCTTACTGCTCACATCCTCCTACAGGAAAATCCACTTTCAAGACAGGAAGAGACACAGGCCTGAGCCAGAGAAGCCTCACGCTCACCTCTCAGAAGGCCCCAGGAGGACCCAGCTCCAACAGTGGAAACACCAAGCAGTCGTGAGGTTGGATTGCTAGGAGCACAGAGGGAAGCTGTCCACAGGGAAGCCTGAGAAGGGTTCCAGGACCCCTGGCTGCCCACCAGTGAACTAATGGATCCATCTCAACTACTTCAGTTTATTCACTGATCATTAAAGACTCTCTTCAAACGGCTGGAAGAAGAAAAATTTCATGCCAAGCTGGTGGGTAATCCCCGTGTTGGTGTGACGTGCTAGCTCGGAAGTATTTTCTGCTGCTGTCGTGGTTCATCCGCTAAACTGCATTGTTGCTGGGTCCCAGAACACGGACATAGGCAAGAACAGGGACCTGCCCTGGCCCCAGCTCAGGAAAGAATACAGGTATTTCCAAAGATTGACCACAACCTCTTCAGTAGAAGGCAAACAGAATTTGGTGCTTATGGGCAGGAAAACCTGTTCTCCATTCCAGAGAAGATCGACCTTTAAAGGACACAATCAATATAGTTCTCAGTAGAGAACTCAAGGAACCTCCACAGGGAGCTCATTTTCTTGCCAAAAGTCTGGATGATGCCTTAAAACTTATTGAGCAATCAGAATTAACAAATAAAGTGGACATGGTTTGGATAGTGGGACGCAGTTCATAAGGAAGCCATGAGCAGGCCAGGCCATCTTAGACTATTTGTGACAAGGATCATGCAGGAATTTGAAAGTGACACAATTTTTCCAGAAATTGATTTGGAAAAATACAAACTTCTGCCAGATATCCAGGTGTTCCTTCTGATGTCCAGGAGGAGAAACGCATTAAGTACAAAGTTGAAGTAAATGAAAAGAACAATTAATGTGAAAGTGTTTTCTGATCTATTTCAAGCCTCCTCCTGCCCCCCCAAAATTACGTATTTTTTTGTTGTAGAGACTTTTGTTGACTTTAGATCTATGGATAATTATTTCTAAGCAAAGTACTTTTATTCCCCATTAATCTTAACTAGACTGTATCAGATACCATTTGTGAAACATTTCTTTGCTGTAACTGCCTGAATGCCCATCAAGAGTCAAGAATAGGTGAACAGCACCTGCCTAGGGTAGAACATCTACCAAGACAGCCCAAAGTGGGAGAGTCCCCTGGTAGCATGAGCTGAAACCAGAGCCTATAGAGCTAGGAGCTAGGCAGATGGGTCCAAAGGTCAGAAATGGATTATAAACAGAAAAGCTAGCATTCAGTTATTAAAATTAGATCAAAAGAGGGACTGTGGGGCTTCCCTGGTGGCGCAGTGGTTGCGAGTCTGCCTGCCGATGCAGGGGACACGGGTTCGTGCCCCGGTCCGGGAAGATCCCACATGCCGCAGAGCAGCTGGGGCCGTGAGCCATGGCCGCTGAGCCTGCGCGTCCGGAGCCTGTGCTCCGCAACGGGAGAGGCCACAACAGTGAGAGGCCTGCGTACGGCAAAAGAAAAAAAAAAGAGGGACTGTGAATTACTTTATATCACACTTCTTAAAAAAATTCTGTTCACTCAGACCAGGAGTCAATAAGTTGAAAACTCCAGGATATTCCACAGGGATAGTAAAGAGACAGGTATGAGACTACCTTTTCGGTGGTTAAAGGAGAAGGTCTGAGACCTTAAAAAACTTTGTTTCTGATCTTCAATGAGATTGCATGGGATGTTACAATGATAGAACAAGAACTGGCTGCTCTTTAGAAAAAAGAATAATCTAATATCAAGCATAATGGCTAAAATTAAAACTTCAAAGAGGTAATAAATTGAGAATGAATATTGCTAGAAACCAAAATTAGTAAGTTAGAAACTAAACTTCACAGAATTAAAAAATGAAAATTGGACTTCCGGGTAAGATGGCGGAAGAGTAAGACGCGGAGATCACCTTCCTCCCCACGGATACACCAGAAATACAGCTACACGTGGAACAACTCCTACAGAACACCTACTGAATGCTGGCAGAAGACCCCAGACCTCCCAAAAGGCAAGAAGCTCCCCACATACCTGGGTAGGGCAAAGCGGAGAGATTCCCGCACAGAGGATCGGTGCCGAGCGGCACTCACCCGCCCGAGAGGCTTGTCTGCTCGCCCGCCAGGGCGGGCGGCGCTGGAAGCTGAGGCTCGGGCTTCGGTCAGAGCGCAGGGAAAGGACTGGGGCTGGCGGCGAGAACTCAGCCTGAAGGGGGCTAATGTGCCACAGCTAGCCGGCAGGGAGTCCGGGGAAACTCTGGAGCTGCCGAAGAGGCAAGAGACTTTTTCTTCCCTCTTGGTTTCCTGGTGCGCGAGGAGAAGGGATTAAGAGCGCTGCTTAAAGGGGCTCCACAGACGGGCGCGAGTCACGACTGAAAGCGCGGAGCCCAGTGACGGGCGTGGGACGCTGGGGCTGCTGCTGCCGCCGCCAAGAAGCCTGTGTGCGAGCGCAGGTCACTGTCCACACCGCCCTTCCGGGAGCCTGTGCAGCCCGCCACTGCCGGGGTCCCGGGATCCAGGGGCGGCTTCCCTGGGAGAACGCACGGCGCGCCTCGGGCTGGTGCAACGTCACGCCGAACTCTGCCGCTGCAGGCTCGCCCCGCACTCCGTGCCCCTCCCTCCCGCCCGGCCGGAGTGAGCCAGAGTCCCCGAAGAGGCTGCTCCTTTAACCCTGTCCTGTCTGAGCGAAGAACAGACGCCCTCCGGCGACCTACACGCAGAGGCGGGGCCAAATCCAAAGCTGAGACCCAGGAGCTGTGAGAACAAAGAAGAGAAAGGGAAACCTCTCCCAGCAGCCTCAGAAGCAGCGGATTAAAGCTCCACAATCAACTTGATGTACCCTGCATCTGTGGAATACATGAATAGACAACACATCATCCCAAATTGAGGAGCCAGGAGTCAGTGCTGTGCCTCTGAGGTGGGAGAGCCAACTTCAGGACACTGGTCCACAAGAGACCTCCCAGCTCCACATAATATCAAACGGCGAAAATCTTCCAGAGATCTCCATCTCAACACCAGCACCCAGCTTCACTCAACGACCAGCAAGCTACAGTGCTGGACACCCTATGCCAAACAACTAGCAAGACAGGAACACAACGCCACCCATTAGCAGAGAGGTGTCCTAAAATCATAAAAAGTCCGCAGACACCCCAAAACACACCACCAGACGTGGACCTGCCCACCAGAAAGACAAGATCCAGCCTCATTCACCAGAACACAGGCACTAGTACCTTCCACCAGGAAGCCTACACAACCCACTAAACCAACCTTAGCCACTGGGGACAGACACCAAAAACAACGGGAACTACGAACCTGCAGCCTGCAAAAAGGAGACCCCAAACACAGTAACATAAGCAAAATGAGAAGACAGAAAAACACACAGCAGGAGAAGGAACAAGATAAAAACCCACCAGACCTAACAAATGAAGACGTAATAGGCAGTCTACCTGAAAAAGAATTCAGAATAATGATGGTAAAGATGATCCAAGATTCTATTTCCCAGATCCAAAATCTTGGAAATAGAATAGACAAAATGCAAGAAACAGTTAACAAGGACCTAGAAGAACTAAAGATGAATCAAGCATCGATTAAAAACACAATACATGAAATAAAAAATACTCTAGATGGGATCAATAGCAGAATAACTGAGGCAGAAGAACGGATAAGTGAGGTGGAAGATAAAATAGTGGAAATAACTGCTGCAGAGCAAAATAAAGAAAAAAGAATGAAAAGAACAGAGGACAGTCTCAGAGACCTCTGGGACAACATTAAACGCACCAACATTCGAATTATAGGGGTTCCAGAAGAAGAAGAAGAGAAAAAGAAAGGGACTGAGAAAATATTTGAAGAGATTATAGTTGAAAACTTCCCTAATATGGGAAAGGAAATAGTTAATCAAGTCCAGGAAGCACAGAGAGTCCCATACAGAATAAATCCAAGGAGAAATACGCCAAGACACATATTAATCAAACTGTCAAAAATTAAACACAAAGAAATCATATTAAAAGCAACAAGGCAAAAACAACAAATAACACACAAGGGAATCCCCATCAGGATAACAGCTGATCTCTCAGCAGAAACTCTACAAGCCAGAAGGGAGTGGCAGGACATAATTAAAGTGATGAAGGAGAAAAACCTGCAACCAAGATTACTCTACCCAGCAAGGATCTCATTCAGATTTGATGGAGAAATTAAAACGTTTACAGACAAGCAAAAGCTGAGAGAGTTCAGCACCACCAAACCAGCTTTACAACAAATGCTAAAGGAACTTCTCTAGGCAAGAAACACAACAGAAGGAAAAGACCTACAATAACGAACCCAAAACAATTATGAAAATGGGAATAGGAACATACATATCGATAATTACCTTAAATGTAAATGGACTAAATGCTCCCACCAAAAGACACAGATTGGCTGAATGGATACAAAAACAAGACCCATATATATGCTGTCTACAAGAGACCCACTTCAGACCTAGAGACACATACAGACTGAAAGTAAGGGGATGGAAAAAGATATTCCATGCAAATGGAAACCAAAAGAAAGCTGGAGTAGCAATTCTCATATCAGACAAAATAGACTTTAAAATAAAGACTACTAGAAGAGACAAAGAAGGACACTACATAATGATCAAGGGATCGATCCAAGAAGAAGATATAACAATTGTAAATATTTATGCACCCAACATAGGAGCACCTCAATACATAAGGCAAATACTAACAGCCATAAAAGGAGAAATCGACAGTAACACAATCATAGTAGGGGACTTTAACACCCCACTTTCACCAATGGACAGATCTTCCAAAATGAAAATAAATAAGGAAACACAAGCTTTAAATGATACATTAAACAAGATGGACTTAATTGATATTTATAGGACATTCCATCCAAAAACAACAGAATACACATTTTTCTCAAGTGCTCATGGAACGTTCTCCAGGATAGATCATATCTTGGGTCACAAATCAAGCCTTGGTAAATTTAAGAAAATTGAAATTGTATCAAGTGTCTTTTCTGACCACAATGCTATGAGACTAGATATCAATTACAGGAAAAGAGCTGTAAAATATACAAACACATGGAGGCTAAACAATACACTACTTAATAACGAAGTGACCACTGAAGAAATCAAAGAGGAAATTAAAAAATACCTAGAAACAAATGACAATGGAGACACGACGACCCAAAACCTATGGGATGCAGCAAAAGCAGTTCTAAGAGGGAAGTTTATAGCAATACAATCCCATCTTAAGAAACAGGAAACATCTCGAATAAACAACCTAACCTTGCACCTAAAGCAATTAGAGAAAGAAGAACAAAAACACCCCAAAGTTAGCAGAAGGAAAGAAATCATAAAAATCAGATCAGAAATAAATGAAAAAGAAATGAAGGAAATGATAGCAAAGATCAATAAAACTAAAAGCTGGTTCTTTGAGAAGATAAACAAAATTGATAAACCATTAGCCAGACTCATCAAGAAAAGAAGGGAGAAGACTCAAATCAATAGAATTAGAAATGAAAAAGGAGAAGTAACAACTGACACTGCAGAAATACAAAAGATCATGAGAGATTACTACAAGCAACTCTATGCCCATAAAATGGACAACCTGGAAGAGATGGACAAATTCTTAGAAAGGCACAACCTGCCAAGACTGACTCAGGAAGAAATAGAAAATATGAATAGACCAATCACAAGCACTGAAATTGAAACTGTGATTAAAAATCTTCCATCAAACAAAAGCCCAGGACCAGATGGCTTCACAGGCGAATTCTATCAAACATTTAGAGAAGAGCTAACACCCATCCTTCTCAAACTCTTCCAAACAATATCAGAGGAAGGAACACTCCCAAACTCATTCTACGAGGCCACCATCACCTTGATACCAAAACCAGGCAAGGATGTCACAAAGAAAGAAAACTACAGGCCAATATCACTGATGAACATAGATGCAAAAATCCTCAACAAAATACTAGCAAACAGAATCCAACAGCACATTAAAAGGATCATACACCATGATCAAGTGGGGTTTATTCCAGGAATGCAAGGATTCTTCAATATACGCAAATCAATCAATGTGATACACCATATTAACAAGTTGAAGGAGAAAAACCATATGATCCTCTCAATAGATGCAGAGAAAGCTTTCGACAAAATTCAACACCCATTTATGATAAAAACCCTGCAGAAAGTAGGCATAGAGGGAACTTTCCTCAACATAATAAAGGCCATATATGACAAACCCACAGCCAACATTGTCCTCAATGGTGAAAAACTGAAACCATTTCCACTAAGATCAGGAACAAGACAAGGTTGCCCACTCTCACCACTCTTATTCAACCTAGTTTTGGAAGTTTTAGCCACAGCAATCAGAGAAGAAAAGGAAATAAAAGGAATCCAAATTGGAAAAGAAGAAGTAAAGCTGTCACTGTTTGCAGATGACATGATACTATACATAGAGAATCCTAAAGATGCTACTGAAAAACTACTAGAGCTAATCAATGAATTTGGTAAAGTAGCAGGATACAAAATTAATGTACAGAAATCTCTGGCATTCCTGTACACTAATGATGAAAAATCTGAAAATGAAATCAAGAAAACACTCCCATTTACCATTGCAACAAAAAGAATAAAATATCTAGGAATAAACCTACCTAAGGAGACAAAAGACCTGTATGCAGAAAATTATAAGACACTGATGAAAGAAATTAAAGATGATACAAATAGATGGAGAGATATACCATGCTCCTGGATTGGAAGAATCAATATTGTGAAAATGACTCTACTACCCAAAGCGATCTACAGATTCAATGCAATCCCTATCAAACTACCACTGGCATTTTTCACAGAACTAGAACAAAAAATTTCAAAATTTGTTTGGAAAAACAAAAGACCCCGAATAGCCAAAGCAATCTTGAGAACGAAAAACGGAGCTGGAGGAATCAGGCTCCCTGACTTCAGACTATACTACAAAGCTACAGTAATCAAGACAGTGTGGTACTGGCATAAAAACAGAAAGATAGATCAGTGGATCAGGATAGAAAGCCCAGAGATAAACGCATGCACATATGGTCACCTTATCTTTGATAAAGGAGGCAGGAATGTACAGTGGAGAAAAGACAGCCTCTTCAATAAGTGGTGCTGGGAAAACTGGACAGGGACATGTAAAAGTTTGAGATTAGATCATTCCCTAACACCATACACAAAAATAAGCTCAAAATGGATTAAAGACTTAAATGTAAGGCCAGAAACTATCCAACTCTTAGAGGAAAACATAGGTAGAACACTCTATGACATAAATCACAGCAAGATCCTTTTGGACCCACCTCCTAGAGAAATGGAAATAAAAACAAAGATAAACAAATGGGACCTAATGAAACTTCAAAGCTTTTGCACAGCAAAGGAAACCATAACCAAGACCAAAAGACAACCCTCAGAATGGGAGAAAATATTTGCCAGTGAAGCAACTGACAAAGGATTAATCTCCAAAATTTATAAACAGCTCATGCAGCTCAATAGCAAAAAAACAAACAACCCAATCCAAAAATGGGCAGAAGACTTAAATAGGCATTTCTCCAAAGAAGATATACAGACTGCCAACAAACACATGAAAGAATGCTCAACATCATTAATCATTAGAGAAATGCAAATCAAAACTACAATGAGATATCATCTCACACCAGTCAGAATGGCCATCATCAAGAAATCTAGAAACAATAAATGCTGGAGAGGGTGTGGAGAAAAGGGAACACTCTTGCACTGCTGGTGGGAATGTGAATTGGTACAGCCACTATGGATAACAGTATGGAGGTTCCTTAAAAAACTACAAATAGAACTACCATATGACCCAGCAATCCCACTACTAGGCATATACCCTGAGAAAACCATAATTCCAAAAGAGACATGTACCAAAATGTTCATTGCAGCTCTATTCACAATAGCCCGGAGCTGGAAACAACCTAAGTGTCCATCATCGGATGAATGGATAAAGAAGATGTGGCACATATATACAATGGAATATTACTCAGCCATAAAAAGAAACGAAACTGAGCTATTTGTAATGAGGTGGATAGACCTAGAGTCTGTCATACAGAGTGAAGTAAGTCAGAAAGAGAAAGACAAATACCGTATGCTAACACATATATACGGAATTTAAAAAAAAAAAAAAAGTCATGAAGGACCTAGGGGCAAAACGGGAATAAAGACACAGACCTACTTGAGAATGGACTTGAGGATATGGGGAGGGGGAAGGGTAAGCTGTGACAAAGCGAAAGAGAGGCATGGACATATATACACTACCAAACGTAAGGTAGATAGATAGTGGGAAGCAGCCACAGAGCACAGGGAGATCAGCTCGGTGCTTTGTGACCGCCTGGAGGGGTGGGATGGGGAGGGTGGGAGGGAGGGAGATGCATGAGGGAAGGGATGTGGGAACAGATGTATATGTATGACTGATTCACTTTGTTATAAAGCAGAAACTAATTTAAAAAATTTAAAAAAAAAATGAAAATTAAAACATGTTTTACCCATCACATTAGCGAAGATTTAGATTAAGTATCCAAAAAAAAGAAAAACAGCATTTTCTGCCTTATAAATTGGTACAACTTTTTAGAGTGTAAGTTAGCAATATCAATTAAAATTCAAAATATTCTGGGTTTGGACCCAGAACTTCCACTTCCAGAAATTAATCCTGAACAAAGAAATGGACCCAAGAGTATTTGTTGCAACTTTTTTTTTCAAACTTGGAAACAGCCCAAATGTTGATTAATAAGAAATACCAACCAATATGTCTATAAAATGTAACATCTGCAGCAGCTAAAAAGAATGAAGTACTGACAGAAAAACGCCCAAAACTGCTAAGTAAAAGAAGCAAATTGTGTATAATACTTAAAATGTTTAATAAATGTTCATGTGTGGGAAAAAGCATGCTGCAAACTGTTAAAAAAAAAAAAAAAAAAAAAAGAAAAGCCAGAAGAAAAGCTATGTCTGGATCTTAGGGAGCAAAACAGAACAGAACAAAACCAGAGCACCGAAGTGTTAGCAGGTGCTGCCAAAAGAGGGGTCGGAAATAAAAAAGACAGCGTCTCAGGCTACCAAGGAAGTCGATGGTGGACCAGAATTTTCTTTACACAAACGTGATGTATGGCTTTGGGACACAGCACCTGGCAGAGACGAGGGGCACCTCTATTCTCAGTACCAACCCCAGGGAGGGTAGAAGAGGGCACTGGGCCAGGGACCAGAAAGCCATGGTGGCACTGCAGCCCAGCCCTTCCCAAGCTGGGCAACCTTGGATGAGGGGCTTAACCTCTCTGGGTCTCTGTTTCCTTCTCTGAAAACTGAAGGAGTTGGACTAGATTATCCTAAACACATTTTGTGGTGCCATAAACTCTTTTTCACTTCCATGTCAACATTTTAGACAGTTCTGTCATCTTCTCCAGCACTAAGACGGTGTCCTTGTAACCTTGGCAAAGGGCCCTGGAAGGTGCGTGATAACTGTTTCTCTGCCTCGTTGCTATGGAAACTTGCAACTCTTACATCCCTGGTGCTAGGACAATAGCCTGCCTGGAACTCCTGGGTGGTTTCGGTTTGTTTTGTCCACATGCATTGTAGGTGCACTGAAGTTTTCCCAGAGCTGAAGGTGGTGGCTTGCTGACATGAGTCACTGACGTTCCCCCTTTAATTACAAAGTTTCACTAGAAAGCTTGGGATCGTGACAATCGCATTAGCAGCGCTGATGCCGCACCGAGGGGCTCCCACAATTAGCGGACCCCTAGGCCCTGAAAACTGATCCCTGATCTGCCTTCTGCAGGCTTCCCTTGGCTTGCTGTGAGACTTTGGGGTGACCCTTTATTACTTTCCTGCCACCTCTAATGAGACATACACTTCAAAAAGTTGCCCTCAGCAAGCACTGAAAGATACAGCAGCACCTCTGTGAGACTCCCTCTGATCACGAAAACACATCAACTCAGCAGACACGTGTGTCAGAAAGCAGGTCTTCTAGTGCCCAAACAGAAACGTGTAATCGGCAGAAAGGCTGCTGATGGAGGTGCTGTATACTCAAATTGTTTTGTCAGAGAGGGAAAACGGGTTAGAAAATCCTCCCCGTCTATAGTAACCCTATAAAATGCATCGGATTTGCTCCAAGGTTTCTGCAATGTTACAACTCTCTTTTCAATAGTGGTAGTGAATTTGGAAACCAGAAATGTGATCATTGAGGCAAGCCGCCTGGCTCCTGATGAAACAGAGCAAGCAACAGGCTTCCCGGCTTGCCCACATCCAGTCCTGAGACCGCAGCGTTCCCCACTGGCTGAGATTAATGGGGTGACACTGTGGCTGCCAACATTTCTCACTGTCACACTCTGCACCTACAAGCTCTTTCACCCTCCCTCCCCAAACAGGGCAACCTGCCACCGCCTGAATAATTGCCTGCATTTCCATGCATGTTTCACACGCAGAATCAACCCCAACTCCTCTAGCTCTCTCACCTTCCCATACCTGATTGGTCACCAAGTCTTCCTCAAACTTCACCTCTATTTCCTCCGCTACTGTGCTAGTTCCCACCCACGGCCTTTCTCACCTGCACTCATCCAGTCATCTCCCAGCTGGACTCCTTGCCTTCAGCCTTACCCTCTCCAAGCCATCCTCCACCAGAGTGGTCTTTCTAAACCGCAGATCTCATCATGCCACGCTACTTACTGTTCTTCCATGGCTCTCCAAGGCTTGCACCATCAAGTCGTAATCCATAAGCCCGACATATAAGGCCCTTCCTGCACTGGCCCCACCCCCAGGCCACCACTGTGGGAACAGTTCTTCATCTAGCCCAACCCCCCTCCTCTTAAAACCTTCCCTCACCCCCTCTCTACCCTACAGGATAGAGCAAGTCATAGCCACCTCTGTGCTACCATAGCAACCTGGACTTCCTCCCCTTAGCTCTCCTAGTTCCACGACATCTGCATGTTTCTTTAGATATCTGTCTCCCCTCCAGACCATGAGCTCTTTGTGGGCAGGGACCCCAACTTAGTCATTCTTGCAAAGAGCACGGTGCTGGCACACACTTAACAATTTTTCAATGAATGAATGAATGAATATATGAATGAAGAACTTGCCATATGCTACTTGCTTTTCACATGCAAGTATAACTTTTCACATGTAGAATAACTCCTTCCACACCCTAGTTACAGAAAGCAAACAAGCCAAGCTCAAAGAGGAAGAACTGGGTATCGAGAAGGAAATGTGGAGTGAAGAGGTGAAGAGTTAAGCTGCTTGGGTTCAAATCCTACCTCTACCATTTTCTTGCTGTGTGACTTCAGTCAACTTTCTTCACTTCTCTGAGCATCCGGAGGAAGAGTTGTTGTAAGCATTAGGTTGCTTGTAATGCTTAGGTTGTTGTAAGCATTAAATGTTACATAAAGTATGTGGGAAGGGTCTGATGCAAGGCAGGTGCTCAATGTTAGTTACTATTATTAGGGAGACACCGGCTTCCCAGGTATTTCTGCCATTTAGAGAACAATGAGCTCTGCCCGAATGGCTGCCGTGTCTTAGATGTTTCTAGAGCCTCCATTTCAGGAAGTTGTTGAGTTAATTCCAGCTTTGCTGATCTGTGACAAGTGTGGGTCCTCAGGGGCAGAACCCAAGGAAGGGTCTCAGAGAGAATGGCATCTCTGGCATAGGTGTCCACCATCGGAGCTTCATCCCCATCTCCTAATTGGGCCACCTCAGCCCCCCAGTCCTGTGCCCATTCCCCTGGCTGGCTGAAATGACGGGGGCTTGGTGCAGGGTAAAGGGGGCTCAGTGGGAACTCTGGGAACCCTGCAGTCAGGAGTTTGTCATGCCTTCAGTTTCTAGGTGGGGATGTCCCTTCTCTGCTACAGTCTTAGTCTGTCCAAGCTGCTAGATCAAAATACCTGCATGGCTTAGAAACAACAGAAAGTTATTTCTGACAGTTATGGAGACAGGAAGTCCAAGATCAAGATGCCAGCATGGCTGTGTTTTGGTGAGGGCCCTCTTCCTGGTTCATAGCCGGCACCTTCTCTCTGCGTCCACACAAGATGGAAGGGGTTAGGGATCTCTCTGGAGCCTCTTTCATAAGGGCACTAATCCCAGTCCTGAGGGCTCCACCCCATAACCTAATATCCTCCCAAAGGCCTCACCTACTAATACCATCATCTGGGGGGTTAGGATTTCAACATATGAATCTGGAGGGGGGACTCAAACATTCAGACCATAGCAGCTACCCATTCCCCGTCGTCTGCACCATCTCTGCACAGGGTGGTCACTCACAAGTGTTGCTGGAGCCTTTTCACCCTGGGGGAATGGGGTGAGGCAGGCCAGGGGTGTGGGGAAGGGGACAGGGAAGAGTGGCCTGGGGAAGGGCCTGGCTTTAGCGTTCAGCACACCAGCCCCGAGGCTCAGCTTCGCCCCAGCCACCCACTGACCTGCACAAATTCCATCTCTCCCAAAGTCCCAGGCTTGTTCATCTGTAAAGTGAAGTGCCCTAGGTTAGATCACCGTCTCCTGCATCCTGTGGCTCAGGGACGTGACCTGGGCTTCAAATGTGTTGCAGGGTGCGGGGGGACGGGAGAGGGTGCAGCATTGTTTCCCATTTCCTTCCCCCTCCTCCCATGCTGGTGCTTTGGGCTCTGGTGGCTTCCGGAAACACCCATTCTTCTTCAGACAGGAAAAGCCTTTTCTAAATCATTTTTCCTCTCTCTAGGTCCAAGCCAAGAAACCTGGAACAATAAAAAGCCAGCCCAGTCTTCTGTCATGATTGTCTGCAAACCTAACGAAAATGGATGCCTTGGGCTCTGGAATGGTGAACACGAGTCTTCCTCATCAGCCCGGAAGGTCCTCAGGCTTTAGTATCCCCTCCAAAGAAAAGAAGCAGATGGCCAGTGGGCCCAACCAGGACACCAAGATCCCGGGGATGTGGGTGGCCCAGCCTCCTCTGGCTCTCAATTGTCAGCCTCAGAGAAACCAGGCACATTGTAATGGAAACGGAGGGGACCCAACCTTCAGTACATGTGGGGAGGGGGTGACTGTGTTCTGTGTGCCAGGAGTGCTGGGTCCTGCTGATTTATTTACAGAGACATACCTTCCCTATTATTAATAATGAAACACTTGGATATCTACAGAGGTCTTGCTCTGTGTCAGGCTCTACACTAAGTGCTCTGGCTGCATCAAGTCATAGAGTCATTTGGTTATTCAACCAAAAACTTAGTGAGCGCTCAGCGTGTGCCCGAAGCTGTGCTAGGCACTGGGGCACAATGTGAAGCCATGGTTCCCTCACCCAGGGAGCTAACAGTCTAGGGTTATGGCTCTCAAACTTATGTGTGCATCCAATGAGAATCACCTGGTGTGTAACTCTGGGCCACACCCCCAAACAGGAATCTTCACTTTTCTCAAGCACCTTATCTCTAATTCACACTTTGTGAAACACTGGTCTGGTACTATGGGAGAAATCTATTACCATGCTCATGTTATAGATGAAGAAACTGAGGTTCAGAGAGGCTGAGTAACTTGCACTACATCACACAGCTCATAAGGGGCAAACCTGAATAGGGACACTGCTCTACCTGATTTCAGAGCCAACGTTCTTTTTTTCTTTCTTTTTTTTTTTCAGTGTTCTTCATTACTACTCTACCCTGCCTTCCCAAACCTTACCCGAAGAATTATAGCCTTATCAAATCATTTCACTGCTGTGTAATCCTTATGACTACCTAAAAATATGAGGTAGAAAATGTTACTAACATTCCCATTTTACAAATATAAAAATGGGGCTCAGAGGTAGAGCAACTTGCTCAAGGTCACATGACTAGCAGGCCCCAGAGCCAAGCTTCAAAGTCAGATCTGTCCCACTGAAAGGCTTATGCTCTTTCCAAGACTAAACTTCTTCTTTTTTTTTTTTTTTTTTTTTCAGTTGGAGTATAGTTGCTTTACACTGTTGTGTCAGTTTCTGCTGTACAGCAAAGTGAATCAGCCATACATATACATATATCCCCTCTTTTTTGGATTTTCTTCTCATTTAGGTCACCACAGAGCACCAAGTAGACGGCCCTGTGATATACAGCAGGTTCTCATTGGTTACCTAAATATTTTATACATAGTAGTGTATATATAAGACTCTACTTCTGAAAATTCTTTTGTAAAAATAAGGAGCAATCAAATGCAAAAGCGGGCTTCCCTGGTGGCGCAGTGGTTGGGAGTCCGCCTGCTGATGCAGGGGACGCGGATTCATGCCCCGGTCCGGGAGGATCCCACATGCCGCGGAGCGGCTGGGCCCGTGAGCCATGGCCGCTGAGCCTGCGCGTCCGGAGCCTGTGCCGCAACGGGAGAGGCCACAGCAGTGAGAGACCCGCGTACCGCAAAAAAAAAAAAAAAAAAAAGCAAGAGCAACAACGAAAACCAGCCATGGACAAAAGGGAAGGACAAAAATGCAGATACTGTTAGCAGGTTAGACTTGGAGGAGAGGAGCTCTTTCTCCCACGGTCTCTGGGGATGTTCACGGGCACAGAACCCCTGAATCACCTGTGCCCTGTGGAGCTCAACCCATGGACTGAGAAATTCCAACCTGCATGCACATGCACAGCCATGAGGATACACACTTGCCACTATATGTGTGACATGTGCAGCCACATTCGGATATTCATGTGCACACGCTGTATCCATGCCACACTCCTTGAAATCCCAGCCCCTCCGGAACACCCCACAAGAAAGTCACCTTGTGGCAGGTGGCCCTCCACTGGCCCAAACAGCCATCACCACAGGATTAAACAGCCTCTGCTGAAAAGTGTTTTCTAGTCAAAAGAGGTTTTAGCAGCTAGAGTGCCTGTATAAAGGTCAGTTCCCCACTCAGGGGACAGCCAAGCCCGGGGAAGGGACAGAAGGCTGGGGAGGGACTGCCTGGGGGATGACATTTGGAATTACGCATTGCCCTAAGCTGCCTGCAGAGCTGCCGTGCTCAAGGGAAGGCCCGGATCCCACGGGACTTGGTCTTTTTACATTTACATGACAAGCCCCTCTGCACAAAGCAAGCATCAACTAACCTGTAAGGAAGGGGGGATGCACATCACAGCACCCCAGGAAAGCACAGAGCTAACTCCTCTAAGAGCTAGGGCACCTTGCAGAAGGCACCAACTGCTGGGCCCCTCTCCCCAGTCTCTCGGCCAGACTGCCAGTGCGGATTCCCTTCCTTCTTTGACTCACACTGAGCCCTGACATTCCTGAGGAGGCTTACAAACCCAAAGAGACCTTGCTGCCTAGCTACCCCTGGACCACAGCATATTTGCAAGAGGGGGTGCACAGGGAGGAGGCCTGGCACACCCATCTACTTGGTGAACACCAGTTCCACACGACCCTGTCAATCCAGCCAGGACCCTAGGACCACTCAGACTCCCCCTCTCCCACACCCTCAAGCACCCAGTCCTGCTGCTTCCCCCCCCCCGCTTTTTTTTCTCCGGACGCGCAGGCTCAGCGGCCATGGCTCACGGGCCCAGCTGCTCCGCGGCATGTGGGATCTTCCCAGACTGGGGCATGAACCCGTGTCCCTTGCATCGGCAGGCGGACTCTCAACCACTGCACCACCAGGGAAGCCCGCTTCTGCCTTTTTATTCTTTCCTCTTCTCTCTGTCCCAACTGACAGAGTCCTTGGCCAGACTTTAGTCAGGCTCCTCAGAATCCACTTTCCAATTATACCTGGACTTTTGGGCTCCCACGTTCATCTCTGGATCATCCAGTTTTAGCACGAATCCTGCTAAATCGGTTTAGCCAGATCCCCCCAACCCCAACCCTCAGGATCTGATCATGCTCAGTATCTGATTGGTTTCCTCATCCTCCACCATCCCCCAGGTGATGTCTGATCACCTCCACCTGCCTTCAGCAAGAATCCGGGTCAGTGTAGCCAGAAACCCCTCTTACCCCTGATGCTTCCTCTCAGTAATTTTCCATCCACTGACCCCACCCTGCTCCTTGGCTGTAAATTCCCACTTGTCCTGTTGTATTTGGAATTGAGCCCAGCTCTACAGAAAGGTCTCTTCCCCTACTGCACCAGTCCTGAATAAAATCTGCTTTTTCCACTTTAGCTACTGTCCAGCTCTGTTTTTGTTTTTCACAACCACACCCACCCCTGCTGCCATAGGCCCTGCAGCATCATCTCTTGCATGTTCTGCGCATGAGGATCTCCCAGCATTCATCGTCTTGGAACATACTTTCTCTAGAGTTGTCCAACACAACTCAAATCCTGGCACCGCGATGTTTTAAGATGTAGCGTGACTCCAACTGCCCACTGGATAAACCGTAAATATTGACTCGGCCGTCAAGGCCCTTCAGAAGCTAGGACCAGCCAACCTGGCTGGCAGTATCTATCGCCCAACCTTTCCAAATACTCTGACCTCTAGACATATAAACACATGTGCTCCCCCAAACAGCCCATGGTATCTACTGCAGTAGGTACCCTGAATGTTACTGATTTCTTCTCAGGTCTTCACCCCTCTGTCTTATAACCTCCTAGAGGGCTTGGCACAGAGCAGGCACAGAGCGAAATTTTAGATCAGACAGGTGGGTGAGTAGATGGTGGATGGACAGACAGGTGGATGGATGAGGAGTCTTGTATTGGCTTTTGTCATTTTCATCTGATGCCTCCCTGGGAAGCAAGCAGCCTGGTCAGACATTTTCAAACAGAAAGGTTGCTTGGCCTCTACTTTTAAACTGATGAATATGAAAGATGAGAATAATAACATCCACACTGTAGAGCTGTTGTGAGGGTTAAATGAGAAAACATACAGGAAGTATTTAGCCCTGTGCCCGACACACAGTAGGTGCACAATATACAGCAGCCACTGCTGGCACCAGCTCCTGTGTGTAAGTCCCTTTGCCTTCCAATGGGCAGGACGCAGGTGCTCCAGCCTCTCCTAATTCTGGTGGAGATGGATCTTTCCCGCAGGCTGGAGTGAAGGTGGAGAGCAGCCACAGAGGAGCTCCTGGCCTCCTTTGTGTAATTTTAGGCTCAGGCAAGGCTCCAGACAGTAAGTGATGCAAAGAGCACTCATAGCCAGCTGCAGATAATGAGGCCCGGGGGACAGGCCGCTCGGGGTGGCTCTGTCCAACAGGGGCTGCTCCATCTGAAGGCGCAGGGCTCTTACCCAGCCTCCGGCGGTGCCCATGGCTCAGGCTTCTGCAAAGATGCCAGGCATGCCTCCTGTTCCACAAAAAGAAAAACAAAAGAAAAAAAAAGGAAGGCGGCCTCTGACATCCCAGGCTATAGGGAAGCTCCTCTCCAGTACCCATTTGGAAAGGCAGGGGAAGTTAAGACAAAGCTTCTCCATATAACACAAAGGCCTGCATGCCCGAGCTGGTCCTTTAGCCCCTGCTACCATGATTCTTAGGTTCCTCACAGGTCTCCCTGCATCCATATGCTCCCCACTAGCCCATCTTCCACCCAGTGAGCAGTATACACATAGATTCCATCCTCACCAGCCTACAGTCCATTCAATGGAGGCTCCCTGTTGTTGTCTTCCAGAGAAAGTCCAAATTCCTTGGCATGGCGTTCAAGGCCCTTCACAGCCCTTCCAGCGTCTCACCCTGCCCCACATGCTGGGATACACTTACAGGCAGCTGCATGTGCTCTTCTCTCTGCCTGAAACACCCCAGAGTTGCTCGGCAAGGAGGTGACAGAGCCAGGACTCCGGGCCTTCTCTTCTGTCTCTGAGTGCCACACTCCTTGGGTGGGAAGGGCTTGGGGATTGCAGAGCAGCCCAGTCCCATGCTGCTGAGATGCCAGGACAGACCTTTCCCGTTTCTTACATCCCGAATTCTCTGAATGTGCCCTCATGACACATCACTGTGTGACTCTGTGAGCACCTAGTCGATGGTTACCCAAATAAAGTCAGCACAGGCTGCAATCTGCATCTCCAAGGGTCTGAATGGCTCAGCTGCAAAAGGCAAGACAAGCTGACATTTCCAATTAACCTTGTTCTTACCCTCGGTCACTGTGCACTGCGTGGCACACCCTCATGGGACTGCAGAGGCCAGAGGCCAGGGAGCGAAGGCAGACCCTGGCATCCCAAGCAGCGAGGAAGCACCTCTCCAACACCCATTTCGGAAGGCACAGAGAGCTAAGACAAAAACAGCACTATCCAACACAAAGACTCATGTCCCAGCTAACCCTCTGGTCCCTGCCATTCTGCTCACAGGAACCTCTCTGTAGCCTCAGCTCCCTCTGACATCTGGACCTGCTGGGGCCCCTGGGCTAGGGAGCTCCCCATTTCTCAGGAGGAGGGCCTCTGAAGGCCTCCTGGCCATGTGCTCAATATCACCACTCCCCTCCATCACTAATGACTCTACACATCCAAACACATGGCCATGCAACTATATTCTGGACAATAGGATGTAGGAGGAAGTGGTATGTGTAACTTCCAGGAGTTGTCCTTAAAGGAAAAGGATGTGCACTTCTCCTCCTTCCTTCTTCCTTCTGGGTGGAATGCACATATAATTGCTGGAGCTGGAACAGCCATTTTGGACCGTATGTTGGAAGGCTCATATTGAAAATGATAACAAGCTAAAAAGAGCCCAGGCCCCTGACACTGGAATAGCCAGACCAGCCCCTGACTGCTTGACTCCAGGCTTTTTGAATGTAAGAGAGAAACGCACTTCTATCCTGCCTAATCCACTGTTTTACTGAGTTTTCTGTCAACTCATTGCTAAACCTAATTCTAACTGATATGGCAGGCGACCTAAAAAAGGCTTGGTTTACTTTTCGAGGCATTTTTCTCTGCATCAGTGCCAAACACTGCAGATGGGACCACTCTGTCCCACATGCGTGGGCTTCTCTAAGGGGCTGCTTCAATCTAAATGGAATATGTGATCCCAGACCTTAGCCTGAACTTGTCACTGGCAAAGGTTCTCTTGGTCCTTGTGGTTTCTTCTCCACTCTTCTACCTGCCCTGACCTTCCCGTTTGATATCCACTGGCCAGCTTTTCTGGCCTACCTCTATCCTGTTATTCCCAGTTTCTTCTCCATGTTGCATATAGGTAGTGTTTATTTCACATGGTGGTTTCCGAGTGACTAGCTTCTTGGGACTGTTCTGGGTACAAAACTAGTGGCTGGGCTGGGACCCTAAGCATTGCCCCTCCCCTGCCCTCACCCTCTAGGAGAGGCTAGCCCACACAAGTATATCCTTGTGGACTCACCTCCTTCAGTCTACCCTGAAGCATGATGGGGAAGTACAGTCAAGTGCCTGTCCTGGCTGATTTTACCTTCTCAAAAAGCCCAGCTGCCAGTAGGGCCTAATCTGGACACAGGAGTTAGCCGGGGGAGAGGAAGCCTCACACAATGCTGGGACAGAGGCCACTGAAAAGGCAGGCTTGGCCTCCATGACAGGACTCTGGTGGCAGCCCCAGAGAGCAAGGAATCAGCCAGCATTACAGAGTTGCAACCCAAAGCATCCCCTAGGAAAGATCCAGAAGCAGGGAGTGCTTAGCTCTCAGCCCCTCAGGGGAGTAGACTCAGATGATCCCAGCCCAGGTGGGACCCAGGGTAGAGTGTCTAGATCTCCTTGGGCTCCAGTCTCCTAGATGAGCAGGTTGATGGGCCTATATGCTTGGGACCTCTCAGAGGAGGAGCTCAGGGCAGGCCCTTCTCATGGCTTTCCAATGGGACACATTGATTTTTGGCACCCTGCCATTGGGGGACCTTGACCAACCCTTGTGCCATGTGGAGCCCAGAGCTCAGCAATCCCAAGCCCCTCCCCTGTCTCACCCCTACACGGCTCTTCTGAAAGCCCTCCTGCTCTTTTCCTCTCCTTGCTTTCCTCTCCCCACCACCTGGCCTGCACTCCTCTCTTCATCCATAACTTAGAAATAAGGCATTTCACAAGTTTCACTAGATCCTCAGATTACAGGTGCACAGGATACTTCGTGACACGAGAGAGAAGAACCGTGGGAGTCCTGTGTACTACCTGGGAGTCAACGGTCTAGAGCAATGCTGTCCAATAGAACTTCCTGTGGCAGAAATGCTCTATTCCTACACCGTGCAAGATAGCAGCCTCCAGCCACATGTGGCTTTTGAGCACTTGAAATGCAGCTAGTGCAACTGAGAAGCTGAATTTTTAATTTTACTTAATTTCACTTAATTTAAATTTAAATAGACACATGTGGCTAGTGGCTGCTATCCTGAACACTGACAATCTGGAGGAGTCAAATAAGCAAATAGTTGTTCAAACATGGAGATAATTGTTATTAATTGCGATAAGCACCATGGAGGGAATGAACAGCCTGTAGTGAGAATGTATGATGGGGGAATTTACCCTTTCCTGGGGGGTAAGGGAACACTTCTGTGAAGCAGTCACATTTTAGTGGGTGACCCAACTGTAGCCATAAAAACAAAACTCCATACAAAAAAAAAAAAAAGCCCAAAAGGAAAGATACTAAAAATATTTTTCAAATGCTTTATAACAAATTCATTTTCTTTATATGAGGAAGAATAAACTTTTTTTTAAAAAGTGGGTCAGCTCAATACTATATATTCATTCCTCTCTGAGGAAAAGTAAACTAAATAAAGTTGCTGTCTATTTATATGTGGGCCAAACTTGATTTTGTTTTTCCTTATGCAACAGAGTCTGTCAGAGAACCAAGTGTTCCCTAGCCCATCCTGGGGAAAAGAGGACAAGATGGCTTCAGGACCACTGCCTTAGCCGTATGCCTCATCTTGCATCATTAGAGCCGTCAGGGCCTGAGATCATCAGTGAGGCCTTGATGCACACACATTCCTCACGCCCGGGCATTTCTAACACTTTTGACCTCTTTAGCTTCCTTAGAATAAAGGTGCAGCGGCCTTGCCTGAGAGGCTATTACAGTTCATCCCCCCTGGTGAGGACAGAGCAGGTGGAAGCTTTGGAAAAGCTGGTGGATATAGTTGCCTGGAGAGCTGCCCCGGTGACTGCTCATTTCCTGGACTGGAATAAGAACCTTTTTATAAAGGGAAGTGACATGTTACAAATGCATTCACCAAAGAGAAGGGAAAGGAGAAAGCAGCCAGGGACATTGGGAGTCTCCTGTCTTCTCCCAGGAGGCAGGAAGTCAGGCCTCTGCCCTCTGGTCAGGGGTTTCTGGGAAGTGAGCTGTGTCATTCTGAGGCACTTGCCTCACTCACCTGCCAGGGCCAAACTGTGGCAAGGAGCCTAGGACCCTAAGAAAGCTAGTCATCCTCCCATTGGCCCCCCTAACTCTTGGTTCAGACATTCACAGTAGCTGTTGTCATCCTATATTCACATATGTTCATGCTTCCATCACTTCAGAGAGGCCAGAAGCTTCTAGAGGGCAGGCTCTAATTCATCCGTTCCAGCATCCTTCTGTCCAGCTCCGGGCCTGGTGGAGAGTAGGTGCGCATAAATGACTACTGAACCGAGAAAAACAGCATATGGGCAGCGTGGTGTTCAAATCCCAGCCAGCCTCCTAGTGTCTGTGAGGCCTGTTACATAACCTCAAAGAGCCTCGAAGTCTAGCTTAAATGTGAGGAAGCATTTTAGGCCCAGCCTGGACCCTGGATCCCAGTAAGGGTTCAATAGGCAGGGGCTTACTGTGGACAGAGCGGGAGGGAGTTGAGACCCCACTAAGCACAGAGTCATTTGCAGAGACCCCTCGCCCTGACTTGAAGAACTTGCCTTTGGTCAGTCTAGCTTCCACACGATGCTGCTGGCTTTCCTCGGGGAAGACAAGGGCCTCCTCCTTGATTAAATAACCAAGTACCAGCCTCACCTCATCTCCAGGCCTCTGCCCCCGCGCCCAGTCTCTGACGCCTCACCCCCCATTCCTGAGCCACTCCAGACTGAGATCTGCAGTTTTCCAGAAGCCATAGCTTCCCATGCGACAGGCAGACATCATGAGCACTCCCAAAGCCCTGGACAGCTCTAGGTACCTGGGTTTACCCCACCCCCAGTCACAGCTCTTCTAGTTCTAGTTTAGTCTGGACCAGCAGTTCTCAAAGGGTTGACTCAGGACCATCAGCATCTGCATCACCCGGGAACCTGCTGGATATGCAAATTCTGGGGCCCCGCCCCACTCCACACCCACTGAATCACAAACTCTGGGGGGTGGGGCTCAGACATCTATATTTTAACAAGCCCTCTAAAGATTCTGACAGATTCTTAAATTTGAGAACCACCCTGAAGTTCTGACCAGTTCCCCTTTCTTTATCACACCTCTTCCCATCCCCAGACTGGCGTCTTCCTCCTATACCCCAGCCAGGGTTGGTACTAAGGCCCTGAGCAGACTTTCCTGCCTGCTGCCTAAATCTCAGGGTGGCCCCATCTGTGTATATTTTGCCTTCCTGACCCAGCACCCAGAGCCAACTGCCAGTGGAATCAAGACACTGCTCAGCCAGCACGGCTGCCCCTCTAAAGCCCATCTCCACAGCCCCAGGGCATGGGTGGAGGGACAGCTGCCACCACGCCCTCCCAACCCCACAGACCAGAGGGAATCCACAGAGAAGATAGGAGGGAAAGCTCAGCGATGGGAAATGCCTTTGACATTCATTGTGAGGAGAACTGAGAGAGACCCATGGGAGACCCTAAGCAGAAGGGAGAAATGTGGAGAGGACTGAGGGGCACCAAGCTCCCCCCGTGGTCCCCAGGCTTCCCCAGGCACTGCTAACGAGTTGGCCCCTCCTGAGCCCTGCAAAGCAGTCCTCCTTTTAAGTTTAACTTTCTGCTGAGCAGCAACTGCTCACTGCTGGGTGCCAAGGTCACCTGCCATGCCCCTGGTTATCAGTCGGCAGGTGTGGCCCAGAAATCCACTTAACTCCTAGAAAATGCATGGGCACAGCCCGAAGGGAACACTGGAGAATCTGCAGCACGACACACAGACACTTCCCAGCCCTGCCTTGCCTGATCCTTTTGTAATTACACATTTATTACCTCTCTCCCTCTGCACTGTTGGCCACTGTTCAGCACTTCACAACCACGAATGGCTCTGCCCGTTAAGGGCCAGGGGATGGATCCTCCAGGTCACCACCCCTCCGCTGATACCGACACTGCTCCCGTCAGCTCAGGTTCATCTCTCTGCCCCAGGGCAGTGCCCCAACTGGAAGCCCTACAAACTCACTGTGACAACAGTGGCTCTAGAGTAGCTCCCCTTCCTGCCCCACGCCCTGCCTTGGATGCCTCCCCAGTCGGCGTGCTCCCCTCTGCCGCAACCCACCCCCAAACGCCATCCCCACGGCCCCCTCAGCCCTGTCTCTTTTCCAAGAGCAGCTGGGTTCTGGAGGAAGCATGATCGCTGTGAGGAGAGGGGGCCACAGAGATGTTGGGGTCCATGCTGAGGGAGGGGCACGGTTAGACTCAGCGGGCCTTGGTCTGAAATATCTCAGGCAATATCTATAATCTGTGTCTCTAGTGTTTTCCAACATGCCTTCTGTGAAAGACATAATCTGCAGCTGTTAGCAGGTGTTATGTGAAAAAAGGGGTGGGGGGATACTTCTGTGACAAAATGCATTTGGGACAGCCTAGAAGTGAACCAAGCTTTCTTACTACAAGGTGTCATAGAGGCTTGAGTGTGGTTATATATTTAGGTCATTCATAAAGAAAGATTTTTTTTAACATCTTTATTGGAGTATAATTGCTTTACAATGGCGTGTTAGTTTCTGCTTTATAACAAAGTGAATCAGTTATACATATATATATGCTCCCATATCTCTTCCCTGTTGCATCACCCTCCCTATCCCACCCCTCTAGGTGGGTCACAAAGCACCGAGCTGATCTCTCTGTGCTATGCGGCTGCTTCCCACTAGCTATCGATTTTACATTTGGTAGTGTATATATGTCCATGCCACTCTCTCACTTTGTCCCAGCTTACCCTTCCCCCTCCCCATATCCTCAAGTCCATTCTCTAGTAGGTCTGTGTCTTTATTCCCATCTTACCCCTAGGTTCTTCATGACATTTTTTTTCTCTTAGATTCCATATATATGTGCAGCTCTATTTACAACAGCCAGGAGATGGAAGCAACCTAAGTGTCCATCAACAGATGAGTGGATAAAGAAGATGTGGTACATATATATAATGGAATATTACTCAGCCATAAAAAGAAACGAAATTGAGTTATTTGTAGTGAGGTGGATGGACCTAGAGTCTTCTTCACAGAGTGAAGTAAGTCAGAAAGAGAAAGACAAATATCGTATGCTAACACATTTATATGGAATCTAAGAAGAAAGATTTTCAAATGTATTTAGCCACAGCATTCTACTGCATGGACCTGGCATGGAACTAGTGCTCCATGGGACCCACTTTGGGAAGAAGAGTGCTCTCAGCAGTTGGGTTGTGAGAGTGTGTCTGATTCCCTCCCGTGGCTTATACAGGTCCATCTCTCCCACAGATACCCTGTATGTGGAAGGTGCTCATGGAGAGGCTAAAGTAGCCAGATTGGAGGCCTGTAGGGCCCTGTTGCTGACAGTGTTCGTCTGAGCCCACCGTCCCCCAGAAGGGGGGTGAGGGGCCTGGAAGGAGCGAGCAGGGAGTGGGGAGCAACAGGAGCTGGTCCTGAGCAGCCTGTAAGTCAGGAATCTGTAACCCTTGAACCTACTCTTGCAGGCACCTTCCTAGGCACTTTGAGATCACGGTCCCATTAAATCCTACCAACAACCCAGTGAAGTATATATCATTATTGCCATTTTACAGATGTGGAAACTGAAACTCAAAGATGCTAAGGAACTAGCAGGATTTAAACTAAGATTCCCAATGATGAGTCCTGAAGGGAGCCCTGGCTGCCCAGGGAAGGGCAAAGGGCAAGGTCAGAGCCCACTGACTGACGACATCCTGTCCACGCCCTGCCCACCACCACCAACCACACCAGTGAAGATGCCAAGGACCTGCCCTTTCTGGCAGCCCGTAGGCTTCAGGGGCCTCTTTTATCAGCTCTAACTTGTGAGCATTTTCCTTACACAGTGTAAATATTTGCCAGGAACAGGGTTCTTATCTTCCCCAACCCCAGCTTATTTAATCCACGCTCCAGTGCTCAGAAGAGTCAGACCTTGATAGCGTGGCCCCAGGAGTAGGCGTGTGTCGGCGTGTGGATACACAGGTCTGGTGAGCATCCCCTGTAACAAAACTCACCTGAGGTCTGGTTTCTCACTGAAACCACCCTGTTTGTTTGGGGGAAATCCAATTATTCGCTGTGAAGTAATTCCCTGCACCCCATAATTTCCAACAGATTTAGTCCCATGCGTGGCAAAGATATTCAGGGGCAGCTTCTGCACCTCTGGATGCATTCTTCTTGACCTTTCCCAACCTCCCAGAAACCCATACTCCTACAAGGAAGAGGGGGAGCAGGGGAGAGACACTTTGGTGCCAGAGGGAGGAGAGGGCTCACAGACCTTCTGGAGACTCCAAAGACAAGCAGTCTTTTGCCTCATTTGCCCCATCCGTCCACTAATTTTATTCAGCATCCACTCTGTGCATTGAAAGATTTCAGAAGCTTCCCTGGTCAATAACAGGTGCCTGTCTCATGGGGTCTTTATTAACAAGCGAATGGAATTTGAGCTCATATTTGTGAGCATCAGCTACATGACACAGTTTTACTTCATTGAATCTTTACTATCGTGCTCTAAGATGGGAACAGTATCCCCATTTTCTAGAGGGGAGACTGAAGCTCAGGGGAGTTAAATTACTTGTAAAAGGTCACATAAGCCCTGCTGATCTGTCGCCAGGAGCCAACCTCTTTCCTCCTTACCATGCTGCCTACCTAGACTTTAAAAGGTTTAAAAGCACCAGACAGCCCCATCTAGGATAACTCCCATTGCCAGAGTCATGTTCAGAATAGGTCCTGCCTTAGCACCAGCTAATGATGGTGGCATCTGGGACAGGGTGGAGGCCCTAGCCAGCTGTCAGGAGGCCAGGGCTCCCCAGAGTATGGGTACAGGTTTGGCTGCCCCACAGGTGAGCCTGGAGCTGGGAGCGACTGGATTGGGAAACCCATGGTCCTGACTGTAATCTGCTGCTAAGCATTGAAGAATCACAGGGAAGGGAAAGATTTCCCTCCCTCCCCTATCTGCAACGCAATCTTCTTCCCTGCCATGACTCTCTCCTTTTCACAAGGCTTATCACTGCTTCATTACCTATCTATATGTCTACTTCTTTAGAGTCCTTGTCCATCATGGACACAACAATTTAATTGTCACTCCAGTTCACACAGTATCTACAGGACTAGCACAAGCCTGGCACACAGAAAGCTCTCAATAACTATTTGCTGAATGAATAAATAAACAGAAACCCAAGGTGGTCCAAGAAGATGCAAGATGGCACTTGACTACCTAAACAAGGCACATCTCCTGCCTTGGATGAATTCAGGGCACTAAGGGAACTTGCCAGTGAATGACTAGACCCATTTTCATGGTCTTTAATGAGTTCTGGAGAATAGGAGAGAAGTCAAGAGATTAGTACCATGCATCCTATAGCTCCAGTTTCTAAAGTGAGAAAGGAAGTAAATTCTAGACTACAGACGTGTGGTGGAACCCATGAAAGATTCGAAGAGAATGACACCAGGGATGATTTGAGCTGTAGGAGCCCAGATGGCCTGCTATAGTGCATTGAATATAATGCGCCCCATCCCCCAAATTCACGTCCATCCAGAACCTCAGAATGTGACCTTATTTGGAAATAGCGTCTTTGTAGATATAATTAGTTAAGATGAGGTCATGCTGGATTAGGGTGGGCCTTAATCAAATGACTACTGTCTTTTTAAGAAGAGAAAACAGAGATGCAGAGACACACAGGGAAGAAGGTCACATGAAGATGGAGGCAGAGACTGCAGTGATGCATCTATAGGCCAAGGAGCACCAAGGATTGCCTGCAACCACTAGAAGCTAGGAAGAAGCAAGGGAGGCTTCTCCCCTAGATCCTTCAGAGGGGGCATGGCTTTATGGAACACCTTGATTTTGGACTTCTAGCCTCCAGAACTATAAAAGAACAATTTTCTATTAAGTCACCCACTCTGTGGTACTTTGTTACAACTCCCCTAGGAAACTAATGTACCCACAGAGGACACATCCTGTCAGATTGACCTCATTTCCTTAGCAGAATTACTAGAGCAGCAAGGCAATGGTGAAGGCTTCCTGCAAGGCTTCCTTGGCTAGATACTCCTCAGATCTAGGGATAGACCCCATGGTCAGATGGAACAGCCTGGTTAGGGAGCACCTCTCCTGGACCAAGTAGACTCTTTCTCAAAGAGATGACCTCTTCTCCAAAGAATTCCACCACCTGCTCTCATGCAGTTGGGGTAAATGTAAGAAGTAAAGGTGAAACTCTATCGTGTGGTTATGAAGTCAACTGCCAGGGCCAAGCAGTGTACATGCAGGTGGTAAAACCCTAGGGGACACCATTCACACTGTCATTTGCACCTAGAGCTGTGCCGTACACGCCCTGCACCCCATACAGGGCAGCCCTGACAGCTGCCTGAAATGGCACCTATAGGGATTGCAAAAATGTCACTGGAGTACATCAGCAATATGGCACCAGTTAACTCAGGTTTCCATGGGCAATTATGGAATAGACAGAGCTGGCAAAAAGTTGAGTCAGTCTCACTTCTATGCAAGATAGTGTCCTTGAGAAAAAAAAAATAATGTCAAAATAAGACTTTGCACTGGCCCAGCTCCTTGCCTCTGTTGAGTATTTTTACTTTGCGTGTGGCAGGTGCACGATGCATGTGGCAGGTGCACCATGCAAATGCAGACCACACCACCAACTCCCATGGTGCCAGCAGCCAGCAGCTTGAACTTGGCAAAACAGTCAACTGACACTCAAAAGGAGTAAAGCACTGTTCGCAGGAAGCAAACACTTTATGATGTGTCGGTGTAAGTTACCATTATCTTTAGTGAATATTAGTGACTAACACTATCCAGTTATGAGTGACAGAAAAATGTGCAGTAATCTACAGTCCCAAATAAGCTTAAATGTTATGCTCAGTGCATGTTATAGCCTGAAGAACAGAAAGAAAAAGGTATACAGATTTTATTACTAGGAAATCCATTTCTCCGTGGTCCTAACAAATACATGTTGAAAAAAATGTTCAAGAATATTACATAGAAGATGTGCCACACCATTAGCCTGCCCAGGAAGCCAACAGGTCTCTTGTGTCTTTCCCTGATAATCTCAGGACGCTGCCACTGGATGGCCCTTGGAAACTGTCTAGTCTAGCTGTTTTCATGCTGTTTCAAGGAGCCCAGGATGCCACAGAAGTTCCCCCAGGTCCCTGCAAACAAGAGAGACTCTGAGCCTTACTCTTCTCTAACCAGAAAGACTGTCATCTTATCTGTTTTATTTTTGGACCTCTATGTAGGTTTCATTTTTAAAAGGGTCATGTTGGCTTTTTAAAATGCAATAATTGTTGATCTAACCCAGTACCTTCATTGTTAATAGCATGGACCCTTTAACCAGGAAGTTTGGGTTCAACTCTTATCTTTGCCATTTAACTAGCTCTGTGACTTTGGGAAAATTACTTAACTGCCCTGTGCCTCCATTCTCTCATCTGAAAACTGGAGAGAGTAACAGTATCAACCTCACAGGGTTGTTGTGAGGGTTAAGTGACTAGTACTCATAAGATGCATAGAATAATGCATGGCATGTTTTAAGCACCTCCTAACTGTTAGCTGCTATAATTATTGTCTTGCATCCTCACTATACAGAAGGGGAGTCTAGGACCCAGAGAGGCAAAGCAATGCATCTGAAGTTGCCAGCTTTAGACCCAGGGCAAGTTGATCTCACACCACATGGCCAGCTCCAATTACCACCCAACTTCCAGGAAGATGGATCAAGGTTCCCAGGGATCATCATTGCTGGACCCTGCGCACCCACTGAGTTCGACACTTCCCAGCTCGAAGTGGGAGCTGATTATTTGCCAAACTCAATTAAAGAATGAATTCAGCTGTGAGTGTTTTTGAGCTACTTGAAAGGTCCTCAAAGTGGGCCTGGATGACTGGAGATGAAGGCAGCAGAAGCAGGGCTGGATGGATGTGGGTCTCTACCACCCTGCCCTGGCCAGTGCCAGCCAGTGCCACCCCCCACCCCCTGTTGGACAATCTCACCATGCAAGTGCCCTCACTTGACCACAATATGTTTAGAAAACACTATATTCTCTGTATTCTAAGATGTTCATTTCTTTTTTACATTTCAATGTTTCTGAAATGGTGATGAATCTTACAATCAATGTGTACTTTAATGCCATAGTGTTTCTTCTTTTTCCTCTGAAAAACTATTATTAAATCAATGATCTGTCTTACAACTGGTGGCATGCTAAAATAGAGAAAAGATCATACCTTGCAACAGATGCAGTGGGACCCTGGATTTTGTCTAGGAAAAGACAAGGGAGGAAAGAATACCTAAGTCCTACTGTTAAGTGCTTGCAAATGCCCCAGCTTGTGTGCTTCAGTGAGGCTGGGCCCTGGGCGAAGGGAGAATTTGTCCCTGTGGGTAGAGCCTGGGTGTACCCCAGGCCTGGGGCAAGTAGCGGCAAGAATGACCATGCATCATGCCTGGGCCTTGCAGCATTTCCCACCTTCTCTAAAAACATCAGAGATGAAAGGCTCAGAGCTTCCTGGCCTGGAGTCCCAGCAGCTGAGAAGCTGCTGAATTTACCCAGCTTCCCTGGCAGGAAAGCAAGGGGAGGTGGCGGAAAGGTGGCAACAATTCCTGCTGCTCCTCCGTGGCCAAGAAGGTGGACAGTTTGGCTCGAAGAGACTTACTTCAGGGAGAAAATAATACAGTATCTGCGCTGTAGGAGGAGGGGTTCCTGGAGCCCCCGCTTAGAGTCCCCATGATCAAGGACAGCGCCAGTCCTCACGTCTGTGTCTGGAATGTCCTCCCTGCCTTGCCAGAGTGGCCATGAGGCACGGTGGTTAAAGCCACAGCCTGCCTGGGTTTGAACCCTGGCTCTACCACTTACTAAACTATTGCTTTGTGCCTCCGCTTCCTCGTTTGAAAAATGGAGGTGATAAGAGCACCTCCCTCACAGGCTGTTACGAGAAGTAAATGAGTTAAAATATATAAAATGCCAGGAATGTGGCCCAGCACCTAGCAAGTTCTATTTAAGCGCTAGTTTAGAGTCTTGCTGTTTGCCTAGTAAACCCCCATTCACCTTTTGAAAATTCAACCCAATAATCACCTTCAAGGAGCCTTCCCTGACTACCCCCTCCCTCACTTTCTTTTCCGCTGCCTCTGTCTCTGGGATATTTATGGGTGAGGTGACTTTGTCCAGGGGAAGGGGGCAGCCAGTCTCTCTCTCTATCATCTGTGTCACACTATAATTGCCTGCGTATTTCCCTTGTTAGAGCGGGAGCTTCATAAAGGCAGGGGGCTGCATCTTGATCATCTCTGCGCCGTCCTACTTAGAACAGAACCTGGAACTGAGTACCAACTCGTGACTGTTTAAAGCATGGAGAGCAATAGCATGGGATGGGATGGGATGGGATGGGATGGAATGGGAGGGCATGGGAGAGAATGGAATGCAGTGGAACCATGGAACAGAACAGAATAGCTGTAACAAGATCTTTTCAAATCACAACAGAGACACTTGCTCAAGGTAGATTCAGGAAAATAAATAGACTTAATCTTTCTGGAAGGCAATTCACCAATTGGTGCCAACATCTTTAAGGCCTGGAACAAGCAGGTATCCCTAGGGACATTGGATCAGGGCAAGCCCTTTGAGTCCCACCCATGGGAGAACCTTCCTTCAGAGTCAGCAGAAGCTCTGCTGGAAAGGGCTCTGCCCCACGACCCAGCTCCTGACCCTCCCGCAGGTTTCGGGCTCCATGTCAGGTGTGGTGGTCCAGGAAATGGAGACCAGCTCACTACATGGCAAGTGCTGATGGGGACCACTGTCTTGGGCCCTCAGGCCCAATTAGGTCTCCAGGGAGCTAGAGCTACTGAAGTTCCTGCCAGGCCTTTCTTGGGGGACGTCTCATTGGCATAACATGCCACAACTCTGCCACCAGGGAGCCGACAAAGTTTACAGCCCAGCCACCCGAGGGTCCTGTCCTGCAGAGGCCCCTTGGTTGACACTTCTGCCAAGGAAAACTCATTTTATTTAACCTTTCTTTCTGTTATGGCATTTTAAAGAAAAAGCCACTTAACACCTGCAGTGGAAAATATACATTTTACTAGAACAATGCATAACCGAAGGACCATTTGTCTTTTCTTATCAATTCTTGGTTCATTCATCATCTTTCTTAAAAATCCATGAAGAAACAGCAGACTTGAAACTGCTGGGTGCTTTTTTCTGGGAGTTGAGGAGGGAAAGGAAGGAAAAGTAAAGGGCCTCTGGACTCGTTGTGAGGGTAGCCACATTCTCTTCATGGCAACCCTGGAAAGGGCCTTCCTCACCCTCCACCTGCAACCCCACCCAGGCAACTTCATATCTGGGACCAAACAAGCAACCCTTCTGCAAATGAAGCTCTGTGTTACAGGGAGAGGAAGCGTACAGTTCTGGATTCAAATCCAGAACTGCCATTTCTAAGTCAGTCAGTTACATAAGCTTCCTGACATTCAGTTCCCCAGTCTGCAAAATGGGTATAGCAATACTTACTCCACAAGATGGTGGTAAGGATTAAATGAGAAAGCAGACGAGAAAATGTCTAGCAGAATCAGGCAAAAACCAGATGTCCAGTAGAGGATGGTTCTTTCATAAATTCAACCCCAAAGTATACAGTTTTCTGAAGCAACGCTTTCTGGTCCAGCTTGGCAGTAGGGGTGGAGGAGGTGATAAACCTTAGTGCAGAACTGAGCCCAAGGATCTTCCCCAAAGTCTTCCAGGGGTCATGGGGGTGGTTTCTCCAGGGAAACAAGGTGCTACCTCCAGAAATCTTGGGCTGCCAAACATCGAGGGGGTGAGTGACTGCTGGGCAGAGCCAGCAAGGGAGAGCCATCTATGTGGAAAGGGGAGGTCGGAACAGAGGAGGCGGGTGGGTAATAACAATGGCCGCTACCCACCACCGCATTTCACCTCACCACAGATCTTCAGGGCAGGCAGGTTTTAGTACCTACGTGTCCTGATGCCGTGGCTCACAGGGGTGAAAGGAACTGCTACACCACACGGTGGGCAGGGCTCTGACCAGGCCACCTGAGTGCCCTCACTCTTAACCTCTTCTCTTTAATAAAGGTCTTCCAGGAGGCAGAACCAGAGCCTCAGGAGTTGTTCTGGAAGCACCCAACATCACCACCATCCCTGCCAAGCTGGCCTCCATCCCCCAGGGCACACAGCTCAATTTCAAAGCTCCATGTAAGGCTCCATGTGGATTTCTGCAAGTAGCAAAATAAGTCGGTAGATAAGAAAATGATGTGCTATGTATTCTGAAATTCCATGAGGAAAAGGAATCAATCACATATTAAGTTCATCCAAATACTAAGTGGTGTACCTTTAATCCCCATTTTAATGATGGGTACCTCGAGGCTGAGGGAGGCTGTTTAACCTGGGTCACAGGGAGGAAAGCGGCAAAACACAGTTGAACTCGCGTGTGCCTAGCTTGGGGCCCAGGCCCTCCCTCCAACCAGCCTGCCTGAGGCTTCATTCTGTCCCCTACAGTCCTCAGGTTCACAGATGGAGACGGAAGAACTGCCTTGTTTCTTCTGCGTGCTGTGCTCTCCCTGCCTTCTACAATTTGCCATCTTTTCCTGATGTTTTCTGCTCAGTATCCCCCCCTCAAACGAGAACCCCCAGCCCACCAACTGCCTCCTGGACCCCTGTCCCACCGGGCAGGAGTGCCCTCAGGAACCCCTCAGTTCACAGGGGTGTGTCCAAATCCGTCCTGGAGTCAGCATGTGGCTGCAGGCCTCGTGCCTCTGGGGTCTGGGGACTTTGCTCCCACAGTGCAAATTTAGCTCAGCCTGCAGCTTGTTCTTTCTAGAAGCTTGGTTTCAACAGTCTAAATAGGGCCCCTTGGTAGAGGACAAGGCAGGAGCTGGGAACACAGTTCTGCTGTCTTTCACCATATAACTGGACAGCTTCCAGCTGAGAGCCCCACCATGAAGGGCCCCCAAGTAGCTGCCTACTTGTGAGTTTGAACATTGAAGCTGACAAAGGATTTAAGGGCTCAGATTCAACTGACACAGTGCCTTGTATGTGCAGGCAGTGAACTGGGCACACCCATGTGTATTATCTCATTTGACTGTCACTCCATCTTCATTTCCCACATGAGGAAGCTGAGGCTCAGAATATTTTCATGGCTTATGGTTGAGGGTAAGGGTCACAGGGCTAGCAAGTGGGACTGAGACCCAGGCTCTGAGGACAAGCCCAACACCCCCACAGCCCTGTCTCCCCAACATCACACTTCTGTGGAAACTATTCTGAGAAATCGAAGCAACTCCTTTCTCTCCAGAGCTATAAATATCCGGAGACAGGGAGATGAGACGAGAAAACAGACATCCTTTCCCAGGATCTGGGAGCAATTTCTTGCAAAGCTCCCAAAAGTATTTTCAGTTCTGAAAGCAAAAAACTGCCAGTGCAGATGAAAGAAAGAAAGAAAGAAAGAAAGGGCAGAGGGCAGAACATAAAAGGCTGTGCTGATCTGACACTGGGCGCATCAGGGCTATACTAACACCCTAAAACCAGCAAGGACCTGCTGGATGCTGACGACGAGCGAGGCACAGGCTCAACGTGGGTTGGCTTGTTTAACCCTTACAACAGGCCCAGCAATTAAGTACTGACATGAACTCCATTTTACATTTGGAGAAACTTGGGCACAGAGAGGTGAAGTAACTTGCTCAAGGTCACAGAGCTTGTAAGCTTTAACCCCAGAGTGTGTGGCCCCAAAGTCCAGGTTTATAACCACTGTGTAGACAGCCACTGGCTGAACAGTCCAGCTTAAGACACAGCACACCTGACTCTCTGCCAGGACCCCATTCTAGGTCCTAAAAGGACAGGCAGTAATAATACTGTCCTTTTAGGACCTAGAATGGGACTCTACTCAATGTTCTGTGGTGACCTAAATGGGAAGGGAATCTAAGAAAAAGAGTGAATTTATGTGTATGTATAACTGATTCACTTTGCTGTACAGCAGAAACTAACACAACTTCGTAAAGCAACTATACTCCAATAAAATTAACTTTAGGAAAAGGACAGGCATATTCTTGGGTGTTTACATGCTGCTGTGAACTTCAGCTGGAAACCCAAATCCAGCCCTGCATCCCCAGATCCCCAGAAGGATGCCAGGTGAGCACTTGGAGGGGCGGAACTATAATAAATATATAACCGTTCAACCACTCTGGTCCCTAGGGTCTTCTCTTCCACGTCTCCCTTCTTATCTTCCCCATGACCCCATGCATTTCCTCTGCCTCATTTCAGCATTGGAAGATTCATTTGCTTCAGATGCAAACCTGAAAACTGTCTCTGCTCACCCGAGTGACGGCAGGGGAGGCAGTCCCCCATTCCAGAACAAATTGGTTGCTAATCGAGTTGTCTGGAATTTAATGCCAATTTTTCTATGAAAACCATGCTAACCCAAGGAAAAGTCTCCAGCCAGCCAACCGACACAGCATATTTACCCAGAATGTACTTGCCCAACATTTACCCTAGTCTCTACCGTCCAGTACGGTAGGTACTAGCCACAGGTGGCTATTTAAGTTTTAAATATGTTAATTAAAATTAAACAAGTCACACTAGCTGAATTTCAAGTGTTCCGAAGTGGCAGCAGACTACCGGATACCACATTGAACTGAGCAGATCTAGAACATTTCCATCATCACAGAAAGTTCTACTGAACAGCCTGATCTAGGCTCTAGCCCCAAATTCCAACACTGCCTAAGACAATAAATTCCTTCAGAGGTTAAACCACACCACCCCTCCCAAGGGAAATCATGGTAAATGGCAGGTGATGGAGAGAGGGGCTTTGGAATCACACAGTTCCCAGTCTTTCCCAGCTCTGACACTTCCTAACCATGTCATTAGCTTCTCTGTGCCTCAGTTTCCTCACCTGGAGCATGGAGACAATGCCCTCTGCCCAGGTATCTATGAGGATCCAGTGAGATGGTGCTCAGCACACTTGGAGCTCCCTCTGTTCGCTGCTAATTCTATCAGCCACACAGCAGTGCCTGGGAACCCCAACTCTAAGCTATCGCCAGTGATTGCGCAGTCTGGGCCAGAGGTGGTGATGGTCTGAAATGGGACTCCTGGGCCTCGGTGGCCTGTCCTGCTCTCCTCTCTCCATCTCTTGTCATTTCAGTCCCTGCATTGGAATGATCTGAGGCCACTTGTAAATCAGCAACCATAAGGGTACCCCAATCACACAAGCGCTGGGAGAGGAAGGGCAGGAGGAAGAGAAGCCCAGAAATCCCCCAAGGCGGCCCTGGGAATAAGAGAGAAGCCCTCGAGCGATGGAATGATCTCTTCATTCATTCAATAAGCAGTTACTGAGCATGTTAGGTCTTTGTATTAGGAACCGAGGAGACAAAGAGGAATAAGACATAGTCCCTGTCCTCAAGGCCTCCACAAACAAGAGGGTAAAACAACAGAAAATCAATCAGTGTACAAGTGTGGAAAGTGCTGTGATGATGGAAAATCCAGTGGGCCTCAGGAGCTTAGACAACCAGATGGTGGGTAAAGGGATCTTGGGAATGGGAAATGAGAAAGGTTTGGGAGGCTTCCAAGGGGTGGCGTTTGCACTAAATCTTCAAAGACAAAGTGTCGAGAGACGTCCCAGGCAGAGGAAACTGCAGGAACAAAGATATATGGGGCATGAATACCTCATGTCACTACATCAAACAGTTCCATGGAGTTGGGGGCTTATACAGGGACATGATGGGAGCTGAGGATGGAGGGAGCAGGTCATGAAGTCTTAAGGCGACAGGCCATGGTTCTGCCCCATGTACTTTCTCATTCCAAGACATGCCCGTTTCACTGTGGCTGAGAAGAGCAAGAGGCTGAGCCAAATTGCAGAGTCACATTTAAAACTACTGTTCTGGGCTTCCCTGGTGGCGCAGTGGTTGAGAGTCCGCCTGCCAATGCAGGGGACACGGGTTCGTGCCCCGGTCTGGGAGGATCTCACATGCCGCGGAGCGGCTGGGCCCGTGAGGCATGGCCGCTGAGCCTGCGCGTCCGGAGCCTGTGCTCCGCAACGGGAGAGGCCGCAAACAGTGAGAGGCCCGCGTAATGAAAAAAAAAATGTTCATAAGTTAGGGATCATTTATACATTCTTTAAAAATTAAAAATGTATGCAAAGTTTGAGCCTTGATTGGATCCTGGATGATACCAATGCTAATAATGCATGAATTAGCACCCTTTTTCTTAAAGGGTCAGACGGTAAAATACTTCAGGCTTTGTGGGACATACAGTCTCTGTCACGACCACTCAATTCTGCCGCAGTAGCACAAAAGCAGCCATAAACAATACGTACATGACTGAGTGTGTCTGTGTTCCAAGAAAACCTTCATTTATGAAAACAGGCAGCAGGCAGGATTTGACCCCTATAGCGGACACCTGCTATAAAGAACATCCTTCTGCCCAGAAGGGAAATATGAATAAGGATTGTAGATAATGGTATTGTACTGACGTTAATTTTCCTGAGTGTGATAAGTATACTGTGGTTCTGCAGGAAAATGTCTTTGTTCCTAGGAGAAACATGCTGAAGTATTTAGAGGGCATAAAATCTATAATTAATTCTCAAATGGATCAGGGAGATATTAAGTATATGAAGAAAGAGAGATAAGGCTAACGTGGCAAAACATCAAGAATAGTGAGGTCAGGTGAAAAGTATATGGATAGGGCTTCCCTGGTGGTGCAGTGGTTGAGAGTCCGCCTGCCAATGCAGGGGACGCGGGTTCGTGCCCCAGTCTGGGAGGATCCCACGTGCCGCGGAGCGGCTGGGCCCGTGAGCCATGGCCGTTGAGTCTGTGCGTCCAGAGCCTGTGCTCCGCAACGGGAGAGGCCACAGAAGTGAGAGGCCCACATACCGCAAAAAAAAAAAAAAAAAGTATATGGATATTCCTTGTACTAATCTTGCAACTTCTTTATAAGTTTGACATCTTTCAAAATAAAACATCTGGAGGAAAACTAGAAACTTGAGTGGCTTCAGAGGAACCAAAGTGCTTCATGAACAGACTACTCTGGACTCCCGCATCCTTCAGAGCTCTCTGACCTGACCTAGGACAGGCTTGTCTTCCTGCAGAGTGGATGAGGCACACTTTGGATCATGCATCTCGTTTTTCTTGATTAGTTCTGCAATACCAGGGAAGGTCATTTGAATGCAAAAATGGGTACAGGTTCCTGGCTCCTTCTCAGGCCCCCTGTTGTCTGAATTCTTCTCTTCCTCACCCAACAGCCTGGAGACCGGTTTGCTTTTGACACTGAGCTTCAGAGGCTGTGGAAGAAGCAGGGGCTCTGAGAGCCATAAGCACTCCCAGTCGTGGGATTTTCTGCAGAAGGCAGACTCAGGAGCAGCCGCTGTGGGAAGGAAGCCTTTAGCGTTCTCTGTCTGATCAAAGGCCACCTAGACCCCGTAGGTGCTTGGTGTGATGTTTCTGCTGAGCCAGGAGCTGCTGAAAAGGTTGGCAACAGCACTTTCCCAAGTAACCCAGATCCCAGTCTCCAGTGATCCTACTGCAGAGTGATTTCCTAATTCTCAACTTACTAGTAATCAATACCATGAAAAACACTAACCCTTCCATTAAAGGAGGCATCCATTGATTTCCATTGGGAAGGTGTTTTTGGAGGCCCAGAATCTCAAAGAGCTTCAGGTCTGATTTTTCATCTGTCAAAGCAATACCATAAAGTACAAAGTACATAACTCCTGGAAAGGGTTGAGGGGAACATAGTGGGAATGATCATTCAGCCCTCCCACCCTCCCACTCTCCTGCCAAGCACGGCCTTGGAGCAATGCCAGTCAGTGGAGTTCCCTGGGCCTCCTTGGGCACCAAACCTGGCCAGCACCAACAGGGGATGCCCATCACTGGCTCTGCAAGCCAGTTCAGGCCCACATCCTCTACTGGAAAAGGAAAAGGAAAACAGAAGTCCTCCACTAATGATAGATGACATCGCTTGGGAACCAGGGCTCTGAGAGACTCAGCATACGCTTCTTAGTGTCCTCAGGATCTGGGGTCCAGAGATGTTAAAGGGTCTTTCTATCTCCAAAGACTACATCCTATGAAGATAAGCACCCTGTATATCTTCCACCACCACTTCTCCCAACACCTGCTGTGGTAGGCCACACTCATTTGCAATTACTCACTACCCTCACCCTTGTCTGTAAGAGAATTATACAACCTCCCTCCTCTTGCCTTGTGACTTACAAAGGCCCCGCCCCACTATCAGGCTCTGCCATGTGACTTGTTCTGGCCAGTGGAATGTGAGAAGACATGAAGTATGCCCCATGTGAGCAGAAGTTTTAAATGTGACTATGCAAATGTGACTAATGAGCCTCTTGCTCTTCTCAGCCACAATAAAATGAACATGTCACAGAATGAGAAAGTATATGGAGCAGAACCACAATCAATGCACAGTCCAAATGCAAAACAAGGAAAACCTTTATAAGCCACAGAGACTGGGGGCTGTTTGTTATGCAGCCAAACTTAGCAACAACTGACTCATCACCCTCAAATACAGGAGTAGCAAGTAGGCTGCAGGGAGTCTGATGGCTCTTTACACCTTTGTCCTATGGCTCCTATCCACCACCAAACAAAGCCCAGACCCAGTTCCATCTTCACTGAGACTCATTTTCCATCCATTTACACCCAAGGCTCCTTAAGGAGTGAGTCTTTCCAGTGGCATCCTTAGATCATGACTCATTCCTGCCAGTGATTCCAGTTGGGGGAAGGAAAAGCAGGTCTAATGTTTCAGTAACACTGCTGGGGATCTCAAAGTGAATATTCCCCCTTTCCCTCTCCTGGAGAGGCTCCATACCAGGGGCCAACAGACACTCACTGTCTGAGACAGGGAGCTCGATTGCAGGAGAGGGCACTGAGCTAGGAGTCCGGAGTGCTGGACTCCAGTTCAGGGGAAGTCACTGGGCCATGCTACCCCTTAAGCCATGAGTCTCCAAGGGCCTTGGTCACTTAGGAAAGTCACTCCCCTGTCTGAACTGATCAGTGGTTTCCAAGCCCATCTCTGCATTCCTCAGATGTCTCAGCAAACCGCTGAGGTAAGAAGAAGCCTGTGGCCAGTAGGCCCTCACCCCGTTTCAGTCAAATCAGCTCTGCTTTATTCTTTTGAACATATTGGGTTTTTAAGTAACATTCTGCTTGGCCAGGGATTCTATGATTAAATGCATTCAAAACCACTGACCAGGGGGCAGTCCAGTGGTTAAGACTCCATGCTTCCATTGCAGGGGGCACGGGTTCGATGCCTGGTGGTGGAACTACGATCCGCAAGCCACATGGCACGGCCCCAAAAAAACCAACCACTGACCAGGTGATCTCTAGCACCTTTCCAGCTCTGACGCATTGTGAGCCTCTCTGACACCCGACTTCTTGTGCATTCTGCTGCCACCTGCCTCCTTGTCACTGTAGTCAAGGATTTATTAATACCCAGAGGGCAGCCAGTGATGACTGACTGACTGACAAGCAAGAATGTAATGAGGTAGATTCTAAACAACGCAACCAAGAGTCATAAAACAGCTGCCTCTAAGTTCTGCAAGGCGATTGGACTTTGGAAGGCTAAAGATAAAAGAAACAATTCAGTTCAAGATGCCACCATGGAAGTGAGCTCAGAGTTTTAGATTTCTGCTCGAAGTTTATCTTCTGATTGAAGGTCTGGGTAAGACCACCACCTGCCCCTACCACTACATCCCAACTGGAAGAGGGTCCTTTGAAGTGAGATTCATACTTTCAGATCTCATTATATCGCCAACATGTCCTGGAAACTATCTCAGGGTGTGGAACTTTATGGGGGATTATTTATTTATTTATTTATTTATTTATTTTGCAGTATGTGGGCCTCTCACTGTTGTGGCCTCTCTTGTTGCGGAGCACAGGCTCCGGACGCGCAGGCTCAACGGCCATGGGGCATGTGGGATCTTCCCGGACCGGGGCACGAACCCGTGTCCCCTGCATCGGCAGGCAGACTCTCAACCACTGCACCACCAGGGAAGCCCTATAGGGGGATTTATTGATCAGAATTCTCTGATCCTCATTCTGTACCACCCCACCCCACCCTTTTTTTCTGTCTCTCTCACATCCTCTTTGAATTCTTTTTCTTTTTTTTCTTTTTTTTTTTGCCTGTGTTGGGTCTTCGGTTCTGTGCGAGGGCTTTCTCTAGTTGTGGCAAGTGGGGGCAACTCTTCATCGCGGTGTGCGGGCCTCTCACTATCGCAGCCTCTCTTGTTGGAAGCACAGGCTCCAGACGCACAGGCTCAGTAGTTGTGGCTCACGGGCCCAGTTGCTCTGCGGCATGTGGGATCTTCCCAGACCAGGGCTCGAACTCGTGTCCCCTGCATTGGCAGGCAGACTCTCAACCACTGTGCCACCAGGGAGGCCCCTCTTTGAATTCTTTTAAGAAACTGTGGTCTCAGGGAGCTCATAGGCCATGGGACCTCCACCCGAAGGATAGAGAGTCTCCTGGCTTCCCAAAGCCCCAGTGGGCGGACCAACACTCTGAGCCCAAGGCAAGGGGGCGGAGTCTTAGTAGTCAGGACTTCACTACACCAAGGGCCACTTCCCATCTGCCCAGGCAAACTGTGCCTCCTGAAACAACTGAACAGTGCCCCCTGTGACAAAAATCCATTCTTCCACCCAGCACCGACCATGTGACAAAGAGCGGGCTGACACCAGGACAGAACCCGGGGTGACTGTGACCTCCATTCAGGTTGCTGATAAGTAGGCAAGCAGGGCAAAGATGAGAAGTGGGGACCAGAAAACAGGGCGTGAGGTTGCTGGAGCAGCCAGAGGAGAGAAACTGAAGCAGAGATGAGCTGGTCCGTGGAGACAGGAAATGTTCCAGGAAAGAGAGAAACTCCGGTTCAGGGAGATTTACATAAAAGGGATGTGAGCACAGCAGAACACTCAGGAAGTAAGGGGCTCCTTGATGGGAAATGCAGCTTGGACTTTTCCTGGCTGGGAAAACACATAGAAAGGGCCTAGATTCCTCTGTGAGCAGAGGAGATCTGAGCTCAGACGGGCTGCGAGTCAGAGGAAGAGTGAGCCCAAGACTGTGACTGGAAGAGAGAACCCCATCGCATGGATCAGTATTAGCCCCAAAGAGCTTAGCACCGGGCTGAGCGTGTCGTGTGAGATTTAGTGTGTTAGACCGGGTCTACCAGCAGCCTCCCCAGCAGTCTCCCTGCTGCATTCTCGGCCCCAGCCCCTCTATCCTCCACCCCGCACTCAGAGCAGCCTTTCACCACGGCCCATCTGCAGGTCTCCTCCCTTCTCACACACCCTGGCTGGTCTGCCATGGCCCCATCCTCCTGCCTCTCCGGCAGCTCAGCCCTGCCAGCCTTGCGAGACCTGCCCCTGCCCACAACTCCAGCCCTGTCTGCCCTCCTTCCCCTCACTCCCTAGGTTTCTCCAACACACCAAGGTCTGCTCCTCCTTGGAGCACTCTGCCCTCTGCCTAGAAAGCTTTTTTCCCAAGATTCAACTCAACAGCAACTTCTTTTCCTTCAGATCTCAGCTTAACAGTCTCAAAGCCACCCCTGGCCACCCAAGCTCGGGAAGGATCTCCCCACCAACACCTTGCTCCTCTCACCATCTTCCATTTTCCACCTTGTTTGCACTTCTTGCAATACGTGCTGACCCGCCCTTAACATCAGGCTCCAGACTGAGGTGTGCCCTGTGGGAAAGGGATTGTCTAGTGCTCCAACACAGCCTCTGGGCCAGCCTTATGCATCTGGGCCTCAATAAATTGTGACTGAAAAAATTGAATCATGCATCACTTACTAGCCTGTAGAGAGTTAGTCTCCAAATTGCCCCCCACTACTTCCCTCTCACCATATTAAACCCACGCCGTACCAAAGACATGCAGTAATAGTGATAGGTAACATTCACTCAGTGCTTTTCATGTGACTCAGTCTTTCCTGGGTCACCTCACTGAACCCTCATAGCAACCTAAGGAGATAAGTCTTATTTCCATTTTACAGGTGAGAAAATCAAGGCTTAAAATAAATGTAATTTCTTACCCAAGAGCACATGGCTAGTGAATATCAGGGTCAGGATTCAAACCCAGGCAGACCGATCCTTGGCCCACATGCTTAGCCACCATCAGGATGGCAACTCTAGGACACCAAAGGGAACGTCCCAAGGGTGTGTCTTTGGAGAATCAACCCCTGACCGTGTGATGGAAGGAGGAAACCAACGAGCCAGAATATGTTTCCTTAGCATTCCAGGAAACAAGGTTACTTGCTGAGAAGCGTAGCTCTCCAAAATTAGTGCCACCCTCTGAGTCTGGGCCCCTGTGTTTCCAGAAGCCCCCAGTGTTCCAGTCCTCTCAATGACTAGGTCAGATCAAAGTCAGAGGAAGTACGGGGTGAATGCCGGGTCCCTCTGGGAAGAGGCACCTCTCCCCTTGCAGGGAGAATGGGCTGTGGAGGGCGGGGTGCTGGGCATTTTTCGGATCAGGGGCCCTTTGCAAGGGACCATGCTGGCTTTGGTAACCTCGTGTCAATTAGCCGTGTCCAGGCCAAACATAATATCTTGACAAAGAATGCTTCAATTCAGTGCAAATAGACTTTCTCCACAGAGCCCATAATAAGTAAAGAGGTTATTTCATCTAGAAAGAAATCCAATGACCTGGAAAAAATTTGGTGTGCATTAAAGCAACCATTTCCTTCACCCACATCTCAGTAAGCTCCTACTTAACGGGCAGACAGCCTTGTCCATCTGGGCTGCTGACTGTGAAGTGGTTTGTTATTTATGGAGTTCCTGCCCTGGCCCCCTGCCCTGGCTCACAGTGAGGTGTGTGCCCGGCGATGGAGATGGTGACCCCAGCAGTGGGCATCGGAATTCCTTAAGAGGCACTTTACGAATACAGATTTCCAGGCTCCGCCCCTGGGGATTCTGATTCAGTAGACCTGAGGCGGGGCCCAGGAATCTGTATTTTCCCATGCAGGCAGGCCTGTGGAGCAGTGTCCGGACATGATCAAGCAGTGGTGCAGATGCTATTGCCACGTAGTGTCTTGCAGGGATCCAGGCTCAGCCACTCCTTCCTGTGGGTTCCTTGACCATGAAACATTCAACCTCGATTTCCTTATCTAGAGAAGGAATACACAATATATGGCCTGCTTGCCCCTTGGGCGGCTCATGGGGATCAAGGGAGATGATATGAGTAAAATAAGAAAAGAGCTAACATTTATTAACTATTGACCACGTGCCAGGCACCAGATGAAGCCCTTTGCCTGCATAACTCCATCTTCATAAAAAAATCGCATGAGGGAGTTACTCTCATCTGTTACCTCTGTTTTAAAGATGAATAAACTGAGGCACAGAGAGTTTAGGCAACTTGCCCAAAATAACAGAGCTAGGATGTGAGCTTGGGCCCAGGCTCCTCTCCAGACCCACTGGTGAAACCTGGTAAGTGCTGGGCACGTGTAAGACAGAGGTTCTGGATCCAGCTGTCTTGCCCCGTCCCTCACTGACAGCATCAGGATGTGAGGTCTAAGCCCAAGGGACCCGACAAGAGGAGCCTTGAACATTAAACTTGGCCGGCCAGTGCCCTTCTGCAGGAGGACAAGGAACAATGGCCCTCACGTGACCCACCCATCCCTGCCAGCCGTCAGGGGTGTGGAAGCATGCACCTGTTTCTGCTGACGGGAAAGAAGGAAAACACAATGACAGTAACAACTCCAGCTGGGGCACAGGCTGCCATCTTGAATTGCCAAGGCCAGAAGCCAAAAATATTGAGGAGAATTCTTAAAACAACAGCCTGGGGCTTCCCTGGTGGCGCAGTGGTTGAGAGTCCGCCTGCCGATGCAGGGGACACGGGTTCGTGCCCCGGTCTGGGAAGATCCCACATGCCGCGGAGCGGCTGGGCCCGTGAGCCATGGCCGCTGAGCCTGCGCATGCGGAGCCTGTGGTCCGCAACGGGAGAGGCCACAACAGTGAGAGGCCCACGTACCGCAAAAAAAAAACTAAACAAAAAAAAAAACGGTCCTTTATGTTTGTACATTTGACAAGGACAAGAGGATGCTACCATTTATTGAGCACCAACTCTGTGAGAAACCCTTTCAAGCTGTCATTTCTTTTAACCCTCACAGGACCCCTGTGAAGCAAGGCTTTTTCTGAGCCTTCCTACAGGTGAGAAACCTGGGTCTCAGAAATGCTGAGTAAGGTGTCCCGGGGCCAGAAAGCAGCAGACAGGGGATCTGATTTGGATGGGCCTAGCTCCAAAGCCCTACCTTTCCTGTGCCACAGCAACTGCCATGGGGCACTTCACCACCATCACAGTGACCGGCTTTGACAAGGCTCCTACCTCACAACCCTGTCCTGGAAACTCCCTACATACACCTTTAGATCCGAAAGATGGAGCTCCCTGTCCTGTGGGGGAGGGAGTGGAGTGAGGCAAAGCACCCTGGAGCATGTGGGAAAGCTAAGAAGCCTGAGTTAGAAGGGGTTTCAGCCTTATGCTAAGGGGTGAGCCCACCTCAATTATCAGTCAGGCCAAGATGAAAAGTCACAGTTAACCAAGCACTACTTAGCACCAGGAACTTGCTCATAGATGATATGATTAAAGTTTCACCACCACCATGCCAGGCTGGGTTTCAGCATCCCATTTTACAGATGCAGAACCTGAAGGTCCATGAAGGGGAAGGGAAAGAGGGGGGCGGGAGCGCTATTTGACCCAGTCCTCCCCCAGCAACCTGGGCCAGCCTGGGAAGACGTGCTCGGCTGGGTCAGCTAAAGGCTGCCAGGAACAAGGAACGGCTGTGAACAAACCCTCACACACCGAAGGGAAAGCTTTGGATGTTGTAAGGACAGACGGGTTTTTCTCTCCAACAAGGGCTCTGTGTGACTGAAGAGGATGTCCTATTTCCTATCTTGTATCCTCGTCATTGTCCCAATAAACCCATTGGGAGGACGCCCAGGCATGAGCGTGGACAGCAACTTTCTGAGGCTGACCTCCATCCTTCACACTCCAGGGGCCTAGTGTGTTAACCCCACCATGTTTGAGGCGCTGTTCTGGGGCTTTCTGTACATGTTTCATCTGGTGCTCATGGCAACGTGAAGGGTTGGTGCATTCTATCAAGATTCTCATTTTAGAAGAAATTGCTCAGGGAAATTAGGCCAGCTCCCCGAGTCCCCCAGCTAGACCCAGGTCGGGTTGGAATTCAAACGCAGGCCCCTGAGCCTGAGCTCTCCATGTGACACCAGAGGGTTTTTCAACAGCAGATGAGAATCTAAGCAAATCAATTATTATGGGTGTGGCTCCCCACCCCCCATGGGAGAGGGAGTTCACTATCACATGACAAGCTCCACCAGCACAACTGACAGGGAGTCCACCTTTCCCAGTGGTTGCCTATGGCATCAGCTGAGGAAGTGGCCTCCCCGTAGGACAACGGCCAGGTGGGTCGGACAAAAACAAAACAAAACAAAAAACCTGGCTCCCTATTTTACAGAAAGGGCCAGAGAAGACAAGGGGCTTCTGAAGGCTACAAGTGAACCCCTGGCCCTCTAGGACCAGAAAGCAGTTAAATCTGCTCCCTTAGACTGGGAGAGTAGAGAGAGCCTGCAGACTAGGTACACAGTGGATGTGCCTTCCCTTTAGTCTGGACTTAAAGGCCTGATTGGGATAGATAGTCCTGAACTTCTGTATAAGCATGCATTACCTTAAAACTCTCAAAACACAAGATCGTCCCTCAATTCCTAACCAAATTCTGACTAGACTGCACGATATCACACCCTCCAGAAGAAGGCATCGGACCTGGCTTCTGGCTTGGCCTTTCACCCGCTTAAAGGAATCAACAGCATCATGGCCACCAGGATGCCACGTGAGGTTTACTTAGGGTCAAAACCTGTTTCATGTCATGAAAAGTCCACCCACCAGCACCGACCACTTTCCAAGATGGCTAAAAGGAAGCCAAAGACACTCAGTGCAGGCAAGAGCCGGTGTCAAGGGGGAATCCCTTCTGTAGGCTGACCAGGAGAGCCACACGAAACAAATGGGGCCAATGCACGGGCTCTCCCAGCAAAGGAGTCATTTTAGAGAGGCAAGGACAAGCAGAAGCACTGGCATAAATTACTCTGAGTGTTCATAAAGGCTCACCACTCACCACTCCCGGGAGGCTAAAGAATCGTTTGCTCCAGCCTGGTAGACCCAAAGCATGCATATTAATAGTCATGATTTATCATGCGGTGTTTTTCACCAGCGTTCTTGGACCAGATTTCTTTAAGTATTTGGGTTCATCTATCTAGCATGTGCCCAGTTGAGTTACTGCTACTGTTATACAAAACGCATCATAAATCCACCATTTAAGAATAAGCCAGACTGGTGTCCAGCATCCAAGCTCATTATCATGAATACAATTAAGTCCTGGCAGGGCATCAGACGGTGGAAGCCATCTCCCTGCATCTGTGAGCCCCTGAATGGTCACGCACAGTCGCTGAGGGGGGCCCCTCAAGGCACCTCTCCCCAACTCCAGCGCCACTTGCCCGCCCTGGATCAGCCTCTGCCTTTAGGATGCCACACCTCTGCTCAAGCTGTTCCTTCCCCCTGGCATGCCCTCCCTACCCCACACCTTTGCCTTCCAAAATTCTAAACAACCTTCAAGGCCCAGTTCAAGGGTTTGCTCCACTCAAGCTTTTCCTGATCATCTGAGGCAAGACCCTCCCTCTTGCCTCTCCAGCCTAAGGTAGGTGAAGAGGCTAGATGAGAGATGGTAGACCCTAGGCCCAGTCCCTTCTCCTTCCAGGGACCCAGCCTCAGTTGATCAAATGACCTCAAAATTCCTCTCAGCAGAAAGTTGAATGTAGTTCTCATGCCTTGGAATTCATGCCCTGTGTTATCTTCTATATAGGTCACAAGTTCCTCATGTCCTCCCCAGCACCCAGCATGGTGTGTCCCACAAACAGCAGATGCTATGAGACTATGGAAGGGAGGAAGGGAAGATGAGCCTCTCAGCGAAGTAAGGGTCCATGTGTAAGTCATCAACTGTTCTCGAGAAAACAAGTTATCAGCATGGTCACTCCTTTGAGGAGGAAATGTGGTATTGGCCTCAACTATTGAAAACAATATCAATTCATTGAGAACAACACTGGGAGGGCTGACCTGACCCCCATTTCATAGAAGAGGACACTGGATCAGAGTGGTGTAGCAACTAACCCAGCGTCACCCAGCAGGAGACAGAGTCAGTATTTCAGGCTTTTCTGTTGAACCACCTGGCTATCTATTTTCTATTTGTTTCTGGAAGGTCAGGCCTCCTGGCATGTATGAGAGCCTGGGTAGGTGAGAGTACATGCTGCCCTTCTCTAACCAGCACAATCCTCCTGCTGTGACTACATGTGACCTGGTTCCAGGGCACTGATTCTGGGGAGGGGTCTCTGGTCAGGTCCCCCATCACTGCTCACCAGGCTGTGGTTCCAGGCAGAGCCTCATCCTGGCTTCATTGGCCCGGGTTTGGAATAACTAAGAGAAAAATCTAAATGACAGAGCATCATATTATTCCAATGAATTTCCCCCAAAGAGATCAACCACAAGATGTTGTTGCTTTAACCAGATGTAGTTAGAGGACAGGACAGTGGGGCAAGGAGGAAGTATCAACATTCATTGACATGTTCACCTACTCTGTGCAGGCACATGCTCTGTCGTACCAAGCATCTACACATGTCAACTTCATTTAAGCTTCACAATGACCGTATCAGGAGAGATTATTATCCCATTTTACAGATCAAGAAATTGAGCCTTTGAGAGGTTAAATATTTCACCTAGGGTCACACAGTGGAGCTAGGATTCAACCCCAGGCCCACCCAACTCTGAAGCTCAAGCTGGTGTCTGGCCTGTTCCCTTAGCTGGGTTAGCACCTGGTACTAATGAGGTCAGGGCTCTGGGTGTACGGGCCACATTATCTGAGAATGAGAATGTGCTGAAACCTAGATGATCTTTTTTATTATTATTATTGTTTTTGCTTTTGCACAGAGCAAATCTCTCTCCTTTGGCTGTGGTCTGAGCCCCAGCTATCACGCTGTGAATGAACTCCCTTAGTCCAGAGATGGAACAAGGTGGGGATGCTGGCAGAGGGCAGGCCTTCACCACTCCTCCACGGCAAGGCCCTGGCCCTGGCCCACCACTACTGGGTGTTAGGGGTGTGCCTTCTGTAGACAGAGACCGAAACTCAGGCTTCAGCCACGGTCAAACTATCTTTACTGCCTTTTGGACTGTCAGGTTGTCATCTTGATGCAAGACCACTTATGGGCAGCACTGACTGGCCTCAGTTTCCTCATCTGTAAAATGGGGATAATCATACTTATCTCACAGGTTGGCGGTGGGGATTAAATGAAATAATGTATGTGCTGCGCTCAGTAAGTGCCTGGCCATACCAAGGGCTCAGTAATGTTAGCCATTACTCTAATCATTATCATCACCTTTCAAGTTCACACCCACCAGGCCCTACTGGACTCAGAAGATAGCTGGAGAGGACCACTGTGGAGTCACTGAACCATCTATTGCTCCAGGCCAAGGAATGGAGCCAGGCCCTTGCTGGGGCAGCCCTGCTTATCCAGCCCTCCTCTGGGTAGGTATCCTCGGAAGATTTCCCTCCGAAAACTGCCTAGCTAATTGGCAGCAGAGTGACCACTGAATGACAGAAAAAGAGGCCATCCACACCCCCCACCAAAGACTCAGCCCTTTCCAGCTTCTGTTTCCTTAGAGAGAGTGTCATCGGTTAGGGGTCTATGTTCACTCTCTCCCCTCCAATTCAGGGAGCCTCACTGAAGCCCACAGAATCCTGGACTCCAAACACAGAAGCTAGCAATGCTGGATGATTCAGGGACAGGCCCTAGGAAAGATGGACCCTGTCATCTTAGTGGAAAGGGGAGATGGCAGGCAAGCTTCAGGCCGGCCTCTTTGTTGGGAAGCTTCTTGGTTTGGGAGGTACTTAAATACAAGCAAAAGACAGGGCTGGGTGGTGTTGGTATAGTCAAGTCTCCCAAGAAGTGAGAAACTACGCTGTATAATGAGGAGAAAGACTGTAGCAATGTGGGAGAAGGAGCAAAAAGGCCTTGACCTCAAGACAGGACCTTCCCCATGACCTTCTAGTCCTCCCTAAAGTGAAGGTGCTGTGAATGCCTCATGTGAGGCTGCCTGTGGGAATGGTTTTCTGGTCAGCGCTGACTTGAGGCAAAGCGGAGACCACAGGTGCACAGACCACAGCCTGACACGGAGGACACTCCAAGATGTGCCCTGGAATGTGCCGAAATCCTGCAGAGGCTGATGACACCCCTGGGCCATGGAATCAGGGACTGGGAGGAAGTGAGCCAAGAAAACTGGCAGGTTTGTACAAGGATCCAGGGCAGAGCATCCTGCAGGTTACGGGCTTTGAAAAGACAGATACTCATGAGAAGAAACCAAAAAGAGTAACAATGAATAATATCAAATTCAGAAGCCAAATGCTCTCCTTGCTTTCCCTGGTAACTGCTCCCCAAAACTCCCTTTTCCAGGGACAGAACACGTGGCCCAATGTTCAGCTTTCCTGTAGGTAGAAAGAACTTTAATTAAAAAGTAAATTGCAGCTTGAGTGTACCTGGTAATGTGTGTGATGGCCTTGAGCCAATTAAGAAGAGGTTTCCCTTTTATCCTTTCCTTTGTCAGGACGGACTGATTGCTTGGTTTTTTTTTTTGTTTTTTGTTTTGTTTTGTTTTTTTAGTACGTGGGCCTCTCACTGTTGTGGCCTCTCCCGTTGCGGAGCACAGGCTCCGGACACGCAGGCTCAGCGGCCATGGCTCACGGGCCCAGCCGCTCGGCGGCATGTAGGATCTTCCCGGACCGGGGCACGAACCCGCGTCCCCTGCATCGGCAGGCGGACTCTCAACCACTGCGCCACCAGGGAAGCCCTGATTGCTTGGTTTTTAAAGAAAAGAGAAAAAGCAACAAGACGTCTCAGGAAGAGACCCCACCTCCCAGAGTCAGGAGGTGAGGGGAGCCAGGGTCACACGTGGCAGGCAGGCCTGGGCCTCCATGTGCAGGACAAATGGGCACTGCAGTCTCCTTGCCGGCAGCCACCTCCCTCGGGGACACCTACTGCACAAGCAGAGGCAGTGATTGGGAGAAGAAAGGAACGCACAATCCCAGCCCACATTTCCCTACCAGCTACTTCCCCAAATCAGCCTCGGATGCTATGTGCCTTCTTAGAAATGCAAAGGGCTACATCAACAGCAAAGAACTTGAGGCTTGAACCAACTGGCTCCCTGGAGATCCAAAAGGGATGGAGCGGCCTCTCTTTGCCCCCGGGGCCTCAGGAAGGAAGGAGATGAGGGCAGCGCCTCTGGGACAGCTGGGAAAAGGACAAGCCACTTCCAGAGCTGTACCCAGCTTGAGTTTCCTGGCCAGCGGCATCCCAGCAGACATGCAGGGCTGGCTAAGAACTGGCTATGGGCAGACAGGATCCCAGTGGGGAAAATGTGAGTCTGGGAATTTGTTGGGCCAAGTGGTGGTGATGACAGAGAAGCAGCCTGCCCTGCTGTCATGGCATGGGGCCACCCACAGCTGGCTCTAGTGAGTGCCAAGTTGAGGTCCAGCTGCCACCAGCTCTTCAGGCTTGACCAGGGCTTGGAGGTGGCAGACAGCAGGCTACTTGGCCAGGCTGTATGGCTTGCTCACTCCAAACAGTGATTTCCAAACCTGTATAGTCATGTGATGTGTGTCCAAAGAAACCCCTATGTGAACCTTAGTCTATAACACATAGAGCAGAGCTGCTCTGGAAGTGGCGGCAGAGATCTGGCCCAAGCCCCTGGATCACAGTCCAGGTACCCCATGGGCATAATCAGAAACCAGGAAGATTAGATGAGGGCTTTGGAACTGACACTCAGAACTCCAGTGTGGGAAGGGGTAGTGAAAGAGGTGTGATTAAGATTAACTGATAATCTGTCCCTTTCTAAATAAACTATTAAACCCATTCCTGTATGCTCTGAGGTCATGCCAACAGACAATTTTACAAATCAACACGCTAAGCCCTGAAATGCTCAAGAGCTAATTTCCACACTTTAGCCTGGTTTCAGTTAGGAAAGAGTCCTAGGGGCGGGAGGCTGTCAGGATGCAGCTGTAACATGCTGGATCTATAACCAGCCCATGGCTGAGCTGTGACTCAGTAACTGCACCTGTACATGGCTTCACAGGACCTAAGAACTCAACAAAAGATGCTCTCCAAACCTTAGAGTGGTGGGCTTCCTATGGCAATGAGAGGAGGGCCAGAATGGAGGGAGTTTAGAAGATGGGAAGTTCTGCATCAGTCAACGTTGGACAAGAAAGCAGAAGGGAGGGCTTCCCTGGTGGCGCAGTGGTTGAGAGTCCGCCTGCCGATGCAGGGGACACGGGTTCCTGCCCTGGTCCGGGAAGAACCCATATGCCGCGGAGCGGCTGGGCCCGTGAGCCATGGCCGCTGAGCCTGCGTGTCCGGAGCCTGTGCTCCGCAACGGGAGAGGCTGCAACAGTGAGAGGCCCGCGTACCGCAAAAAAAAAAAAAAAAAAAAAGAAAGAAAGAAAGCAGAAGGGAGATTAAGTGGACTAGTGAGATGGGGAGACAGAGGATGGGTGGATGGATGGATGGATGGATGAACAGATAGATGATATCTCTGTGAAACAGAGCCCTCTATTCAACAACCAGATAAACTCTGGCTTCACCACTAAATCACCTGTGACCTTTGGCACATCACATTCTGTGCTGGGCTCAGGTTTTCCAGTCTGTTCCCAGACCCCTTTGTGAAAGCACTTTGGCAGGCCCAGGGCAAACCTCATCTGTTACTGATCTTAGAGGCTGATGAGGAGGGTGCCATCCTGTTCCTTCTCTACCTTGAGGCCTAACTCTGGGTTCTCCTTCCCAAAGGTTTTACAAAACAATCCCCAAGATGTTAACCCCTAAATATTCCCGGCTGTCTCCTGCCTCTGGGCCTTTGCCTAGACTCTTCCCTCAACTTGGATTCCCTCTCTTCACCATTCTGCTACTGAACTCTTACTCATTTTTCAAATTCAAATGTCTGCAGCGCTATGCCTGGGCAGTCCAGCCACTGAAGGTTACAGATTAATGAGACTTCCACACAGGAGTAATATTTGAAATATTTATTAACTGGAATAGGATGGGCACTGCCCAAGCAGAACACCCAACTAATCCAAACAGATACTTGTCAAGACAGCCCAGATGGCCACACAAGCATGTCTAGGGACTTTCCACCCTTCCTCCACCTATCATCACCCTCCATCAGGGCTGTCTCTCCCCCTGGCCTAATGTGGACCTAACTCACTCCTGGCTCAGTAGGGCTGAAGGCAGAGGGCGAGCGACTGTACCTGCTGGTAAGCATCTCTAAGCCGCAGGATCTTCTTCCTACTCTACCCTGGCCAGGGCAACTGCAATGGGGCTTCTGTGACCTGTACCCTCCTCCAGCACAAGGGCATCCTAGTAAAGGGACACCAAGGATTATGTCCTCCTCCACAGTGCCACCCTGAAGCCTGCTTTGTGGCTCCCTATGGCCCTTGAAGAGAGGAAGACAGTGTATTTGTTGACAAGAAAAATGTATGTGTTGTGTGAGTTTTGTCTAACTGCTGGTGTCCCAAGAGAAGCAGGCTTGCTGAGGCCCAGCTGTGGCAGCCAGAAAAGCCTCATCTTTCCTAAGCTGTTCAAAGATAGGACAGAAGTGCCTTGAGAGGTGAGGCAGGGCTGGGGGGTGGGGGACAGGTGGCACAGTCCACACTGGTACTGGGTGGACTTGGCACAGGGCAGAGGGGGAGGCCAGAGCACGAGGCAGGACCCAGGTGGTCCTAGTTTCCTGGCTGTTCCCTGGATTCAGAGAATTGCTGAGTCCCACTGCCTCTGACTGATGTGACAAATTCATTTTTCGTCCAGCTACAAATGGGCTCTAAACGGAGCCAGGTGCTGGTCGTGTGTAATTCTTGCCTTCCGGGGATGCCTGCCAGGATTTTCTGCTTTTCTCACCCACCTGTAATAACTGCTGACCTCCCTACTACTTTGGATCTGAACACAAATCCAAGCAGAGCCATGAGCAGCTGAGACCCCAGTTGACCTCCCGCCCACCCAGCTGACCCCTCCTCCTGTACACACTCCTAACCCCACCGCAAGCCCAGGTCACCTACTGCAGCACCCAGAACAGGGCTACAGAAGGGTGCAGCTCCTTGTTAACTCAAGAGGGGCTGTTCACTGGGTGCCTGGTAATGCCAGTGGGCTCCAGCTGCCCACCCTGGCTAGACTTGCAGGTGAAGGTGGCGGTCTCCATACAGGGGCCTATAAAGAAAGCATGTGGCTGTTTCATGCTCAGCAGGACAGAAGCACCCAGGCTGGTCGGAGACTTGTGCTTATTCCCAAAGGAGCTGCCACCTGCCATAGGCTGGGAGCCTCTCCGCTTTGGGACTGATTGTTCTACAGGTGAGCAGTCATTCATTCAACAAGCATTTACTGAAAGCTCACCAAGTGTCAGGCATCCAGGTATGTGAGAGGCTGAGAACAGGACCAAGTCCCTGCCTTCAGGACAGTTATAGTCTCCAGGAGGAGAAAGACAACCAATGAACAGATATACTAAGTCATCTCAAGTGGGTGCACAAAAGAAAACAAAGCAGAAACAACGGGAAAGAGAAGCAAGCCTCTATGAGGAGGTGAGATGTGGGCAAAGGGCCCAATGAAGTGATGAGGGGCCATGCAAGGAGCCAGGCATTCTGGGTAGACGTCCTGAGGCAGGAACAAAGCGGGGTGTTTGAGAAGAAGCACAAGGCCGATGGGACCAGAACAGAAGGGCAGGGAGGCGGGCAGGGCCAGATGGCCTTTGTGGAGGTTGTGCTATCATCCCCAGTTATTTCCTGCCCTCCTGTGAGAGGTTTATACACGCCCATCCGCCACCCTGCGACTGACAGTGCTATCAGGTGGGGGAACTGGATAGCGAGAGGCTATCTCACTTGCTTGGGCCAGTGGAACGTGCGCGGAAGTGACGTATGCCGCTTGGAGGTGAAGCTTTGAGAGCCGTTATGAGGTTCAGCCACTGCTGTTCCCTCAGCCTGGGTCCTGGAATGAAGAGGTCCTGTGAGGCAGGGCTGACATTCAATGTGAATGAGAAATACACCTTAGGGGTTGAAGGCATTTGATGTTACTATGGCAAAACCTAGCAGAAACACTGATACAGCCTTGCAGGCGCCATTAAAGGAGGTGGAATTTATTCTTCGTCTAATAAATAGCCATTACAGAGATTTGAGAAAAGTGCCATGAACTGATTTCACTTTTAAAAGACCACCCTGGCTGCTGAATGGAGAACAGACCCCCCTCTCAGCCATTCCCCTCACCCCAATCACACAGCATGTCCACTGCCACACACCCCATGAGGATGTGGCCACCAGGGGCCTGTGGGAGGGAAGGGTCCAAGATACCCCTGAGCCATCCTATCCTATCCCCCATGTTATTCTATATCCCAGACTGAAAGGCACTGACCTCTCTTTAAATTCTGCCAACAAACACTTTGGAAAAAAATGTTCATGTGCTCTACTGAGGAAGCCATGAGTGCTGGCAAAGACGTGGTGTCTGCCAGCTCTTTACTGAGAAGTTGCATTCCGTTTGTCACTATATTAGGGGATTTTTCCAAAGTATGACAGATCTAGGCTTGAGAGATAATGGTCTCCCCCTCAGTTACTCATCAGGGAAGATAAAGCCAGTTCTGCCCCTGTTCCTCCATTCTTTGCGGACCATCTCTTGGGTTCTTTCTCCTGGCACCTGGTCCTTCTGGATGCTTATTCTGTGTGCTCATATCTCCTAATTTTTTTTTTTTTAGTGGTATGCGGGCCTCTCACTGCCGTGGCCTCTTCCGTTGCGGAGCACAGGCTCCAGACACGCAGGCTCAGCAGCCATGGTTCACGGGCCCAGCCGCCCCGCCGCATGTGGGATCCTCCCTGACCGGGGCACGAACCTGTGTCCCCTGCATCGGCAGGAGGACTCAACCACCGCGCCACCAGGGAAGCCCATATCTCCTAATATTTGATGACCTACTCGATGCCTCTGTATCCTCCAGGGCATCTCACACAGTGCTCAATTAGCATATTTTAAGTGAATGAGTAAATGCGTGTTATCGAAATCCATAGGTGAAAACAAAATCCAGAAGGTAAAAAGGTTGCTAGATCTGTTTCTGGTTGAAAAGTACATGAAATCTGGGTTTAATCAGTAAATGAAAAAGGTTGTAGCTACTAAATTTCTTTTCACCTGGCACCAGCAAAGGACACATTTACATCTCATCCCCCAAAGGTAGAACATCAAAAGACGAGAGGTCTTATGACATATCACTCATTCAAATGAAGACCTTCAGAAGGGCACACATCAAGACAGTTTCAATGTCTTGATCATATATGTGGCCAGAGAAAATGCTGAAAACTTCTGCTCTGCTATTTTAGTAAAGCAAAAACCAAACTGGCAATGAACACTCTCTCAGCCAGTGGTTGAATCCTTACAATGGGCCAGGCATTAGCTGGACTGGGAGGGAGAGATAAAGTTGTCCAAGGTACAGCCCTGTCTGCAAGAAGCATATAATCTCAACGCCGATATAAGACCCAAATAACTGAATTTGGATCTTGGGCAGCTCTCCACAAAATGAAAGCACAAGGTCACACTCAATGAAATAGAGATGAACGAAGTTCTTATAAGAATTCAGAAACAAATGGTGTCATGAGCTGGCTGGCTAGAGACACTTTAAGCTTTGAAGAGTGCAGCCAGGCAGAGAGGAAAAGAAAAGAGAACACACAAAGAGAAGCAAAAAGGGGAAGTAGGAGAAGAAGTGGCTCCTGGATTCCAGGGACTTGGTTCCAAAAGGCAGGACAAGTGGCCAGAGGCAATAAAATTAAAGCAAATTGTCCTGCCAACAGCTGGGGACAGGATGCTCAAGGATAGACACTGTGCTGTGCCAGGAAAGGCCTGGAAGCTATGTTCAGGAAAGAAAACACACACACACACACACACACACACACACATGAGGACAGCTTGCACTTTACAGTCTTAAAAAGGGAAATCAAAGTAAACAGGAACCTGGGAGATATCAGATTATCAACAGATGGAAAGCTGATGGGAAATGCTACGAGAGAGACTGGTTCCTGTTCTCCAGGGCATTTCAACTGGTCACATTCTCACCAGTGAGTGAGGAGGGCAGAGCTCAGAGGAGCACTTCCGAACATGTAAGGAAAGAAAGAAAGACTTCAGCAAAACACCCAGAGAGCCATTTGCATCTTGACGTTCCTGGGGAGGTGGAGTACAAAACCAATGAGCCATAGTGTAAATTATTCCTATTATCCAGAAATATTTATAAGCATAGAAACACATAAAGCACTTCTGCAGCAGACTGAAGATGAAGGTTGTCTCCAGGAAAAGTGTTTGTATGTTTGTTTGAGTTGTGAGCTGAACTAGCCACTTTTGTTTTTTTTCATGGAACACTGTTCCTACTTGAAAGAAAAACTAACAGATCATAATTATTCAAAGTTGGGAATCTGGCACTCTTCTCAAAAAGGAAAGAAGTGAGCTAGTCAATTCATGGAAAATAACTGATAGTATTTTTCCCAATGATAAAATTTAAGCTATTAAGCCAAAAGAGAAAAACAGAATTTTGGAAAACTTGCGTCCACCACCATGAGCTTGACAGCTTCCCAAAACTTAAAAGCTTCTGATGCTATCAATGGCAATATTAATAAAAGTAATTTTTGTTACTATAAAATAAAGTATTTCAACATTTAGAAGATCTGCGTAACTCAGTGAACCTACTTCTTTCCCAAATGAACAGTGCAAAGTATTACAGAATCACGCTTGGGTAAAAGATACAAGCATAAAAGTTCAAGACAGATCACTGGATTTTAATGTAACATGGTACAAAAAGTTTACTGATGTGGTTTCAGATTCCACATGGCAACCGGCCTCTAAAAATCTACCACTTTCCAGTTTGGGTGTAGTATCAAAAAAGAATACCCATAATTATCTGAAAAAGCTATTAATATACTCCTCCCTTTTCCATCTACATATCCATGTGAAGAAGAATATTTTTCACAGACTTCAACCAAAGCAATATATTTCAACAGACCAAATGCAGAAGCAGATATGAGAATCCAGCTTTCTTTTTTCAAACCAGATATTAATGAGATTTGTAAAAATATAAAACAATTCCACACTTCCCAATAAAGTATCTTTTGTTTTGGAAACTGCAGTTATTTTTAATTTAAAATAATGTTATTTATGCTGACATTTAATTGGGTTTACTATTGTCCTTGGTAAATAAATCGATAAATAACTTTTGAAATTTTCTCAGTTTAAATTTCTTAATGTGGTAAATATTGGTAGATGTAACCTACATGAACAAAATCTCTTTGGGGTCCTTAATAATTTGTAAGAGCATAAAGGAATCCTATGATCAAAACATTTGAAAACACAGATTTAAACTACTCTTAGCTGATAGGAAATTCTACTTGTTCAGGGTCCAGTATCCATAAGACCCAGGCCCACCTTCCTCCAAATCCCAAACAATGAGATCATTTTTATTGACAAGCAGATGTCAACAGAGACTTTTTGCTTGGGCTGTAAACAGTCAGGGCGAGGTGGATAAAATAATTTGTTTCAGGGTTGATATTTAGCTGGTACGTACTGGCCCCGCCATATCAGTTATTAAAATACCGAAATAACTTTTTACTATTTGGTAAAAAGCCACCGTCCACCACCACCTAAGACATAGCCCCCCACCCCCCCACTATCCGGACCCCTCCCCCAGTACTCCAACCTCCCTCAAGAATCAGCAACTAAACAGTTACTGCCTGGCACAGTGGGGGGGGGGGTCTCCAGCACCCTGCTCTAGCACTATGGTCAGGGTCTACTCCAATCGGACACTGCCCAATGCCACATCAGCTGTTCATACTTTTGAGTATCAACCTTTCTCAGCTCGTCCCTCAAGGATGAGAAAACTTGAGGCAACTGAGACTTTAAGGGGACAGCATTCCAGAGGGATGAACTCTGGCTGGAAATACCATGATGGCCAAGTCACTATGTCACAGAGACGGACCCTGTCAGCAAAGTAGGATTGCCTCTGAAGAATGAGTTACACACCAAATCAGTGAGAGCTGCCAAAGGTGGCTGTGGGACTCCCGTTTGTCCACAAGGTAGGAATGAGCAGGGACCATATCTATAGAAGGGAGCTCCCTGTAGCTCATCTCAGTCTTTGAATAGGAGCTCCAGACTCAGCTTTGCAGGACCACCCAGAGTCAAACAGGGGAAATATCCTGAAGTGGGAAAAGCCGAGACTGAGGCTTAAAATCTAATGTCCTCACGAATTCTGTTTCAGAAGTTACATCCCTGTGGAGTAAAACCAGTCATCAACATCAAAGTCAACCTGTAACAAGGGAAATTAATGGGAATTTTTTTCCCCTTCGACTTCCCGTGGTAGGTACTTGAAGTGAAAGAGGAGGGAAAGGCCATGGCTGGTGAAGGCAAGGTAGAGCCTCACCCTCACTCTAGCCCCCAACACTCCCATTCAAAGACTTCAGCAAGAAGACCTCTTCATGACCCCAAAGATTCATATTAATCCAAAATGCAGAAATCTGAGGGGAAAAACAGAGAGAGAAACAGGGAGAGAAGGAGAAAGAAAGCGTTCCTCTAATTCATTGGCGTATCTCCCCACTAATTAATTACAGTTCAGGTGTCTCACAAATCTACATTTTCTTTTCTAACTTCCACACCCTTATACATGCAGGTCCTTGAGGCTCCTAACCCTTTCCCCAACCTTTTGCAGTTGAAATCCAATACATCTTTCAGTGATCAGTTCAAATACTTCTTTCTCCATGAAAACTTCCCCAAGCATATGCACACACCTGCTCAGCTAGAAGTGAGTACCTCCTCTGCTGACCTTCCACCACACAGGCTTGTCAGTATTTTCTTATGGCACTTATCACATTCTACTATGGGGACGGATGACCTCTGTCCATGTCTTCACCCCCATACTGGACTATGAACTTGTAGGCAGGGACTACATCTCACCCTTTGCATCCCTCTGGGCACCTAGCATAGAATCTGGCATTGTCTCTTGAATAAATCAATGACTGCATGGATGAACAGATGGAAGGAAGGAGCAATGGTGTAATGTTATACCTTGATGCCTGCCCGGTGAGTCAGTTCTTACCTCTGCATACTGGTTACGAATTCTCTCCCTGGATCAGGCAGATGCTAGGTTCAACAATATCCCTTTTTCCTTATCATTTAATGTCCTGACCAACCCCATCTTCTTCCCCCAAATCTGGTGGTTGAAGACTCAGGGATACCTTGAAGCAGGAAGAGATTCATCTGGGTCATTTCTGGGCTCTGGGGAAATTTGTAGTTCTGTTTTCTCTATCCAAAGAGGAATACTGCAAACACCCTGTGCACACAGGTAAGCAGGCTCTAGATTTCAAACCCCAGCTCCGGGATTTATTGAGAGTGACTTGTGATTTGTATTTCACCACTCTCCCTTTTGATGAGAACAGATGTTATTTGTCTCTAACTCCCAGACACCTGGAACTAGGGAAATTCCCAGTGCCCACTTAATTACCATTGAACAAGCAGTGCCCATTAGAACTCTTTACCTACAGGGCATGTTTCTGCCCAAGCCTGAGGAAGCAGAATCATATACCAGTGAGCATAGTAACTACAGTCAAACCTGGCATGGTCCTCTTTATCTTGGGGAGGGCTGCATGGATGGAATCCTCATGCATGGAATCACCTTCCCAACTGATAGCAGAAAATGAAGGGACTCTGAAGCCCTGAATTAAGGGATGAAGTGTTTGAACCTTGCTGTTTAGCCATATATCCCTCCCCTGAGGGTCCTCATAGGAGTGGGGGCAGAGGCTGGGAGGGAGAGAGGGCCTGCAGTCACTTTGAAACTTGAGTCTCCTGCCATGAACCAGTGAGGAAGTGGGGCAAGAGGTGGTTTAATCCAACGTTTCTTCCAGAAGAGAAGCACATTTATGAAACCAATAGATCCTTCTTGCTTCTCTGAATAAACAAGATCTGGAGCTCTAAAAAAGAGCAAGCAGGGGCTTCCCTGGTGGCGCAGGGGTTGAGAGTCCACCTGCCGATGCAGGGCACACGGGTTCGGGCCCCGGTCCGGGAGGATCCCACATGCCGCAGTGCGGCTGGGCCCGTGAGCCATGGCCGCTGAGCCTGCGCGTCCGGAGCCTGTGCTCCACAACGGGAGAGGCCACAGCAGTGAGAGGCCCGCGTACCACAAAAAAAAAAAAAAGAGCAAGCAATGCCCTTTGCCAAAGATAGCAAATACCCACATTCCAAGAGCATCTTCACATTTAGCCAGATTGCTAAAAACGACACCCAAATATGCCCCAAAGGGAAAACACTATACCATGGCTGCCCTTTTGCTGTTCAATGAGCGTGGGAAACTGTTAGTTCCACACTTATAAGAGCTTCAACCAAGAGAGGCTTTCAGTAGTTTTTTTAAAAAGCCCTAAACAGCTGATTTGTACAAGACTCACAGCCTTGCTGAATGCTAATGACAGTTTGAGCCAGGCTGGGAAGGGTGACACAGTTTGTCCATCGTCCATCACTCCCAGCACAGCTGCTGAGTGCCACATAAGCCAGGACCTTCAAAGGCTTGATCCTGAGTCAGCTGCTCACAAAGATTCCCAACAACCTATTCTCAGATCCACAGGCCAGAGTCCATGGCAGGACACAGGGAGGGCATCCATATGTTGCACAGAACTAATGTGGCCCAGGAATGCAGAGATCACATGGTCACTTGGAGCACCCACTGCATCCAGAGCTGCAGAACTTGATCCAGCCATTGGAGTAGAATGAGAGAGAATGCAAAGAATCCAGACGTGGGGTTCCACAGACCTGGGTCCTGCTCCTGGCTCTGCCACTTGCTGCCTTTGTGACCTTATCTAGGGTGACACTCAAATATATAACAACCAGAACAGTAAGGTTATGTGGCAGAGAGTGCTATGTGTTCACTAAACCCATTTCCTTTTTCTCCTGGGCAACCAGCTAGACTATACTACCCAGGTTCCCTTGTTGTTAGGGGGCATCACATGACTGAGTTCCTGCCAATAAAATATGACAGAAATTATGTGCTCCACTTCTAATCCAGGCCCATGAAAACCTCCCATGAGGTCCTCCATGTTCTCTCTCTTCCCATGTCTGCCAGATGCATGCAGAGGGTCCAGTAGAAGGCTGCAAGTCCCGAGCCTGCATCCTTGGGTGGGTGGAAGGAAAACTGCCAGCTCACCAGGAACTTCCACACTGGTCACTAGATAAATGAGGAATACATTTTTATTGGTTAAAGCCACTGAGGTTTGGAAGTTGGTACTGCAGTTAACTTTCCTTACTCTAAATAAAAGAGGCATCAACGAATCAGAAGGACTCTATTATGCTGCACCAACACACCTAGTATATACCAGAGGGATATTACCACCCAACTTACTTCTGAAACCTCCATTTCCTCATTGGTGACATAGGAATGTCATTGTCTGCTCAATAAGGTTATTATAAGGATTGACTGAGATCATGTATGTATAGCATCTAAGTACAGTACTTCACCCATGGTTGACTGAATTGCATGGACTCCACTGAGTTCCTTCTCATTTGTGGTTCTCAGGTTCCTCATTTGTACACTGCAAATTACTCCATACACTCCCTTCCTCTTTTATAGGCAAGTGACAGCCTGAATTTTCTCTTTCTCCCTTATATTTTCAACCAGTCATCCTGTCTACAAGGAAAGCAGCCCCTCAGTGAGCACTGCTGTCATTTTTAAACAATTTTATGAAAATTGTTCCCTTCTGGGTGATTGTGAGAGTCAAGAGGAAGCCAGGTGGTGATGGAAGTGCATCTTCTTTGGGGCCAGGTGGAAATGAGCCCAGCCATATAGATGGGCCCCATAGTCTTCGAAGGGACCAAAATACACTAGTTACAAGGTTTGAGACCCTGAGAATACACCTATAATCCTGAAAGCCAACACCAACTGTGATTAAATGCTACAAGGAATTAAGGGTTCTGGTTTTGATGTAACACAGTCATCAAGGATTCAGACTCTGTTGTCAAACCACATGCAGTCAATCCCTTTCTCACAGCGTGCTAACAGTGTGACTGTGGATACATTATTTAATGTTTGTGTGCCTCAATTTTATCAGAAAAGGGGGATAATAAAAGTACCTATCTTGGACTGTTGCTGTGAAAATAAAGTGAGATAATTCATATAAAGCACTTGGCTTGGTACCTGGCACGTAATAAATACTCAATAAACATTAGCTACGCATGTCTGTTCAGCACACATCAGAACAAACTTTTCAAGCAGTTAAAGAGACTCCTATTTCTCTAAGCAAGAACCTAGAAACACTGTCAATTGTCTCCAGCAGACATTTTTCTATTTAATGGCTCTAAAGAGACAGAAAAGCTTTAATCAATTCCCAGAAGTAAAATGCTAAGAAATTATATGCACAGTTACGAAAACAAAATAAAAAATGTTTCCCACACATTGTTCAGCAGACAAAAACATATTGACATGCTGTTCCTGAAAGGAAGTGGGATGAATTTTCTAGATAATCCTGAGCCATTCATGTTTCCCCCTACTGTGTCTGCTCTAGGGCCAAAATGTACCTCCAGCCAAACAAGGGGCTCCCTCCCCCAAAGTTCCTACTATGGTTCCCTGGAGGAACCATGTTCCTCTATTCTTCCTTTAATGCTTTTTTGGTTCATTCAGTGAATATTTTCTTGTACAACATTTTAATTTCCTTAATAAGTTTTAACTATATTTCTTGAGCTATTTTCTTAGTGGTTGATCTGGCGCTTACATTATACATTTTAATCCATCCAAGCCCATTAACTTAATTCTAGTGAAATATAGAAACTTTACTCCTATATAGCTCTAGTCCCTCCTTTCCATTTTTGTGCCTCTTCTGTGCTTATCGTCAAACATATTACATTTCCATATGTTAATAGGCCTAGCAATACAATTATATAACGTATTTTGTTTATGCAATTCCTTTTTTTTTTTTTTTTTGTTACATGGGCCTCTCACTGTTGTGGCGTCTCCCCTTGCGGAGCACAGGCTGCGGACGCACAGGCTCAGCGGCCATGGCTCACGGGCCCAGCCGCTCCGCGGCATGTGGGATCTTCCCGGACCGGGGCACGAACCCGTGTCCCCTGCATCGGCAGGCGGACTCTCAACCACTGCGCCACCAGGGAAGCCCTATGCAATTCCTTTTTAAATCAGTTAAGAGAAAAAGGAAGAAGAAATATGAAATTATACTGTATTTTACGATTGCCTATATAATTACATTTAGCAGCACTTTTTAGTTTTTTGAGTGAATTCAGATTACTGTCTGGTGTCATTTGCACTCAGCCTGAAGAAAATCCTTTAGTATTTCTTGCAAGGTGGATCTGATGGCAATGAATTCTCTCAGTTTTGTTTACCTGGGAATGTCTTTATTTTGCCTTCGTTTTTGTCTTTTTGTTTGTTTGTTTTGGTTTGGTTTGGTTTGGTTTTTTGGCCACACAGTGCAGTATACGGGAACTCAGTTCCCCGACCAGCGATCGAACCCATGTCCCCTGCATTGGGAGCGTGGAGTCTTAACCACTGGACCACCAGGGAAGTCTCTATTTTTCCTTCAAGGATAGTTTTGAAGGATAGTTTTGCTATATATAAGATTCTTAGCCACCATTGTTTCTGATGAAAAATCACCTGTTAATCTTATTAGGGTTCTCTTATAGGTGATGAGTAGTTTTGTTCTGTTCTGTTACTGCTTTCAAGATTTTTTTCATTGTCTATCACTAAATATGCCATTGGTGTACTTAATGGTGTTCCACATTTCTCTGTCTCTGCTCATTTTTCTTCATTCTTTTTTTCTCTTTTCTTCAGATTTAATCATCTCTATTGATCTGTCTTCAAGTTTGCTGATACTTTCTTTCGCCAACTCAAATCTAATTGTAAATGCCTCTAGTGAAATTTTCATTTCACTTTTCATATTTTTCAAGTCCAGAATTTCCACTTTCTTCCTTTTTATAATTTTTCTCTTTATTGATATTCCCTATTGATAAGACATTGTCATCATATTTTCCTTTAATTCTTTCAGCAAAATTTTCTTTAGTCCTTTGGATAAATTTATAATAGCTACTTTGAGGTCTGTGTCTGGTTAAGTCCAACAGCCAGGTTCCCTCAAAGATAATTTCTGTTGTCTGCTTTTTTCCTCTTTATGGCTTACATGTTCTCCTGTCTTTGATGTTTTTTAAATTTCTGTTGAAAACCAGACATTTTAGATAATATATTTTAGCCACTCTGGATACTGGTCACTACTCCTGCCCTCCCCCGCCCCAGGACTTGTTTTTATTTACGTATTTGCTTGTTTATTTGTTTAGTGACATAAATGGACTAGCTCAGTGACATCTTTTCCTTGCACAGTGTGCAGTCTCTGATGTGATTCCTTGGAGGGTATAGCCTTGGCCCTGTGCACTCCCCCTATTCAATCCCCTGGGATGACAGTGGTTTTAGCAGGTCTTTTTTTTTTTTCTATCTCTTTCACTTATCTCCCTGTTAAACTTCTGGATGGACTGCCTTATTGGTATCACACCCAGCTGTTAGCCTCCACTAACTGCTACCTGATTGCTCTATTATTTTCAACAGTACTTTGAGGCATAAATTGCTCCACAGTCTGATCCACTTAAGTTCAGGCTTCTTTGCAAGGGCAGTCTTTGAGGCCAGTCTTTAAAGCTTGCTTTGACCCCAAGAAGGTTCTTCTCAGATACCTCCTTCTCTGGTTCTATCTGTTAAATGTCCAGCTGGTGTAGCTAGCCTGCTGTCTCTCATGTTGCTATTATGATACTACTAGCATCCTCTTAAATACTCACCAATTGCTTTTAGGCTTGAGATTTCTCACACTTTGTTCCAAATAAAGTGGAGAGCTACAGAACTCTGTGTTCTCACAGCCCACCTCTCCCCCTAGGCAGGATCTCTGTACCACTGCTCTGGAGCTAAGAGTGGGAATGGCAGTCCACTTCTCTCAGTGACATACCTGCTCTATGAGTGGGGTATCGGGTAGGGATGGCAGCCACTAGTCTTCTTGGATTGCCTCTCCTGGCATGGGAACTTCACCCCATGTGTGGGTTGGGGTGTGGACAATTAGGGCCCAGTATGCTTGACCAAGGGTAGAACTTTCTTGCTACAAATGGGGGCTGGATGGCAGAAAGTCCCAGACCTCTTGGCCATGCTTGCATGGAATAAAGCTTCTGCAACACAAAGTTGGGAGAGATAAGAAATAAAGTGTCCTGACCCTCCTGGGGAGAAACTGTAGCCTTAGAATAGGAGCTGGAGGGGAAAGGGAGCCCTGTCTTCCTATCCATATCTGCCCAGAGAAGAGCTTCTGTCTCATTGTGCTCGTGTTCAAGGAGAGAGCAGGTCATGGCTCAGATGTCACAGGTTGTTGATATTCTTACGGAGATATAGTAGATTTTCTTGAATTAGTGTTTCTCCATTTGATGTATGCCCTTAGAACAACTTTCAGAGACTTTAAATGGTTGGGATTTTTAAAATAATTTTCCCCAGTTATGTTCGTTTCACTGGGGAGAGGCTCCACAGAGATCCTCACACTGCCATTCCTGAAGTGCGTCTCCTAACCCCATGTGATTTGCACTAAAAAATAACCATTTAGGGAACAGCTGGCTCCATTTACCAATGTTGTTTACTTCACTGTGACCATATTTTCTAAATTAAAAATAAGGGGCAGGACTTCCCTGGTGGCACAGTGGTTAAGAATCCACCTGCCAATGTAGGGCACACAGGTTCGAGCCCTGGTCCGGGAAGATCCCACATGCCACAGAGCAACTAAGCCCATGCGCCGCAACTACTGAGCCTGCGCTCTAGAACCCGTGAGCCACAACTACTGAGCCCACGTGCCTAGAGCCCATGCTCTGCAACAAGAGAAGACACCGCAACGAGAAGCCCGCACACTGTAATGAAGAGTAGCCCCTGCTCGCCACAACTAGAGAAAGCCTGCACGCAGCAACAAAGACCCAACCCAGCCAAAAATAAATAAATAAAATATTTTTAAAAAAAGAAAAGAAAAAATAAGGGGCATGTGGTCTGGCAAGGGCTTTGTACTGCTTCCAGGTAGGGGAGTTGATATGGGTAGGTAAACTTTGGAAATAGTAGAATTTACAATTCATTTAGATGGTTTCTGGGGACAATAGATAGAATATTTGAAATTCAGCCATCCCAGAAAACATAGGGATATATAGCTGCTAAAACTCTTGTTCTCCTTAAAAGTTAGAAGGAATTCATGGCTGATACAAAGTCTCCTTTGAAAGGGGACACTTCTAAGTTGTATCTTCCCATCAATGATCTCAATTTGTGTTTGGTGCTTCTCCACACACAACCAATTAATCCTAATGGGAATTCAGCATGGAGAGAACTGGATTCTAAACAAATACCACCCAACAGCCAAGACTAAGTCTTGCCACACAACACCCATCCACCAAGGCTAGAAACAGGCTGCTTCGCTTCAACTCTGAATCAGCCACCACCCCAGCATGCAGAATCTAGAGAGTTTTCTGTCTCCCAGGACTTGGGAATTTCTCAGCTGAAGCCTAGGAATATGGAAGTAGGTAAAGGAATGTGGCCTGGCAAAGGGAGGGAAAAAAATAGGATTGTCTCTGAGACTTCATTCTCCAATTTTCCCAAAATCAGACTGAAGTCACCAGGGAAATCTGGTTTTGAAATGATAGACAGCCACAATCCCTTCAGCCATCAGGGTAACACACCCTCCCTGGACATATGCACCTGCCTAACTGCTTGACACTGTGTACAAACTGAATATGCATGATCTTCATGTTATCACAAAGGCTATACTTTTAAATGTTTCTACCCAGTATTTAAAACCCTTTTTCTGTCCTTAAAAAGACGCATAGATTTTACTGGATCGACTGCTATCTGAGACGTCTGGCTAGCCAGGGACTGCATGGACTATGGACTACAGATTTCCAGATCAGGGGAAAGAGGGACAGAAAGTACTGGAGTCAGAGTGATTACAGTATATAGCCAGTTTATTATCTATAGAGTGAATAAGTATGTCATATATGTATAATCATTTTTCAATAACACGTATGGGTTTGATTAATAAGTTAAAAATCCATTTAAAAGCATTACTGAATTTCTGATTATCCTTTGTCACGTGTGGTCTCCACTGACAGGTGGTGACCATGCCAGGTACCTGGCTAGGTTTCAGTTTTAGGACCAGCAAGGTAAGCCAGGCTTACAATTCAGATGACCCATCGTTGAGCCCACGTTGCTAGGGAGAGGGGAGGGACAGAGTGGACAGGCAGTCTGCTTCCGGTCCGAGATACTCTGGGTAGCCTCTGGCAACATCACGCCAACGACTGGCCATACCCGAATTTGAGCTGAATCTGTCTGACTTCAAAATCCAGCACCTTGTCTGAGCTGGAAGAGGCAGGGTTGCTGCGTATCAGAAAGCCACTTCTGGGACCAGAACCCAGAGTGCCATTTCAGAGCTTCGAGAAGCTTCCTGGATTTTGCTCCTGTTTTCTCAAACTGGCAAAGACCAAGTGGCCCCCACTCTCAAGGCAAAGAGAAAGTGATAAGGAACTTGGGAAGCTTTTCTGCCCCAGGGAAGAATCAGGCTCAGTGACAGTTTGGTATTAACTAGCTCAGCCATGCAGGGAGGCATAATTAGTTTCCCAGACCAGAGCTTCATTCCACTGGTCCCCCACAACCCAAGGGCTACAGAATCTGTTTGAAATGAAAAGAAAAATAAAATCATCGCTCTCCTCAGCTCACCTATTAGGCTATTGCTCATAGCCACAAGCAAAAGATGAGGCAGCCATCTGTCTGCTGAGGTATAAAAAAGAATGGAATAGTCATTTTTAAATGACATTTTCAATTTTTCCCCTATGTCTACTATGCCCTCTTCCACCCTACTGCTTAAATGACTCTTTTCAAATCAAAAATATCAGGGAATAATAGGAAAAGAAAAATTGTAGTAATCCGTGGCTCCTGCTAACAGGCTGCTCTGTCCTGGTGGGCAGAGTCCTAGGAGAAACCTCTTCCTGCCCATGTCCTGGGTGTACAGACTGGGGAGGGTGGGAAAAGCTGTGCTGGGCCTCTGTGAAGACCTACACCCATGGGTGGGTGATTCCCTAGGCAGCCCCCGGGGGACCAAGGGGTCTGGGCTGCCCGATTTCCAGCCCTGCTTCTGCCCATGATGCCCAAGGAATTTCAGCAGTGCAGGAAGGAAAAACCCTCTCCTGACCCTGGAGTTGTCCTCTGAGAGTCCTCTTCCCCCTGCACACAGTTCCTGCCACCTCTCTCCTGAGGGTGAAAGAGCAAGTCCCAACTCACCACCATCACCCTGGAGACACCCTGAGAGGGCGGGATCCATTCTGAGGTTCTCACAGGCCTCAGGGCAGAGAGGAGGCCAAGTCCACGTGGGAAGCCAAAAGCCAACTTTCCCTTAGCTCCGGGCCCAGAGGAGTTCTTTATCCTTTCTTGGAAATTAAGCTATACTTTCTCCTTCCAATTGACTCTCCATGTATCCATTTAAATGACCTCAACTTTGTCCCTCCTCCTGAAACACAGACACCCTGTTCAGCTGTACCTTTTCTGGAATTATTCTCTGCTTTTGGTGCAGGTTTATTTTTTCCCTTCTGTGCCCACAAGATTGCTTTCATTTGAAAGTGACCACAAGTGACAGCTTTATTACAAGAAAGACATTGAGGGTCCCCTGAAGGCTCCAGGCTTTTCTCACCAGCTGATTCCTGGGAGATCTCAGGGCAGGAAAGCACATTTTACACACACACACACACACACACACACACACACACACACACAACTGAACCACAGCTTCCCTTTGATTAAATCATGAAACAGCAGTGTAAGCTATGAGGGGCCAGGAGAGAAAACCCAGGAGTGCGTATTTTCCTGTCCCTGACCAAGAAGGAGGACAAAGCATGAGACAGCCTCACAGAAGTCACCCCCAAGCCTGGAGGGATGAGAACCAGCTCTTCGGGCACCTGGCTTCCCTTCCAGACAACTTTGAAGCCAGAGACCCGGATGTGAATTTTCTTACTAAGTGGTTTTAGTCAGGCCTGCTTATTTTTTCATTTAGTCACTCAACAAATTCCTACTTAACCCAACTATTGTACATGCCCTACTGGCATGTAGTTTCCAGTGAAACACTGGAAAATGGAAAAAATAGGACCCTGTCTCCACTCGCAAGGAACTCATAGTCCAATGGGAAAGCAGATCAACAGTTACAGTACAGGACAAATTTCTCACCTGTAAAATGGGGCTCGGGATCTTACAGGCTTATTTTAAGGATTAGATAATACGTGGAGGGTTAAACAGTACCAGACATCTAGTCAGTGCCTGATAAGTGTCAGTTTTTCTCTCTTTTCCTCTCCTTGACACAAGATCTCTGCCCCTCCTCCATCTGCACCACTGCATGGGTTTGAAAAGCTGGGAAGAAGCCTGCTGCCCATATTGAGACTGCATCATCAGGAGCTCCCACGTGCTGCTGGACCTGAAGACAGGTCCTGCTCAGCAGTGCTGTGTCCCCAGTCCTGAAGATGATCCCAGGTGGTGGGGTGCAGGCCCCAAGGACCCAGACAGACCAGGCAGAGGGGACTGGGCCTCCAGCCTCACCACATCTAAAGGAATCTGCCCATCCTTTGTCCCTTTAGCACCTGGCTTCATCTGAGAATATACAACCAAGGATTACTTCCCACTGCAGAAATTTCTTCTGAGGTTGAGGGGAGTAGCTGGATGCAAAGGGAAACTTTCTAGACCTGATTCAGGACCCTTACATCCCCATCCCAGAATCTCTAGCACGTGGGGCAGGGCCTTCAGGGCGGTCACCTAGTTGCTCTGGGCCTTGGATCTCTCGACACAAAGTTAGAAGGTGAGGATGCTCCTGCTCCTTCCGGGTCTAGCGTGCTCTGATTCTCAATAAAGATCCTTCGGACGAGAGCCTTCACAGTTGACATCTGACTTGAGAACTGCCAAAGTTGGAGGGCTCAACCTTTTTTGCTAATCGACGAGGAAAGAGGGAAGGACTGCATTGAGCTGCACAACACAATACTGTTTCCTAATATTAACCAGGGTGAAACAAGACATTTAATTTTTGATTTACAAAAATCAATGCATACTTTCTGTACTTCTAAAGTAATTACAAACTCAAAAATACTTATGCCTGTTTGGCTAAAAAACAACTAGCTGTTGTTGAAAAACATTCAAAATTCACAATTGTATAGTTTTAGGTATATAAAAGAATCATTTTAATTCTTTTGTTAAGGCAATTATCATCTCCCTACTCATAAGGGACCAAAATAACTCCCACTAATCAAGAAATGGTTCATTGCCCAGGAAGTTTAATAATGATTTAGTACGATTATCTCTAGCAAAAAAGCAAAACCATCCCTCAGTTTTCTGTCACTAGCAAAGGATCTTTTTCAAAAAAGACTTTAAATAGATGAGTACTAAAAAAAAATGTACTGTGTACCTTCCCAATATGAAACTACATCTATTTCTGAGTTGTAAAGAATGTATATTAAAATTAGATCATGCAACAAAATGCACATTTTGTAGGGGGGAAAGAAAGAAAAGATTAAATTGAATCTTCCTGACAACTGGCTTAAATCACACCTTCCTGCCTGCAATTGAAATTATAAGTCACATTGCTTTGTGTTAAATCAAATTCACCCCAGCAGGAAGACAGGCTGCTGCGGCTCCGGTTCTACTGGGAGGTGGGTGGAGATGGAGGAAGACATTTCTCTCCTCTAGGAGGCTCTTCTTCCACCAGGGATTTGGGGAAATGAGACTCTCTGGCCAGGTAACTGGACACCTTGCATAACTCTCCCACCAGCCAAGGTTTCGACAAATAGTGCATTCCTGACATTGTCCCCTGCCTACTGCAATGCCAAGTGGGTTTTACAAAACAAACATTTCTCTACAAATGAGTGCAGGTCCCCAGGCCAGCAGACTTAGAATTTCAGAGCAATAGTCAAATCAAACTGAGACACTCCAGATGTCTCAGCTGAGAAGCTGTCACCAGCGTGAGGCTGGGCTTCCCTCTAACCTCACTTCTGACCATCTCAGGCTCGTCTTAACCGGAGAAGTCCTTACACACACATCCTGTCTAAATGAACTGAAACAGGGTTCAAGGCTGACAGTCTAGGTGTTACAACCAGAAAATATACTCCTGAGCGTATTTTCTATGCCAGCTCCAAGAGGGAAATGTGGTGGGAAAGAAGGAAAGAGGGAAAGCAGGAAGACTGCAGAAAAGAACATGTTCCCCGCCCCCATGCCCACCATGTGATAGGCAGGGTGAGGTGCTGTCCTGTACCTCATTTAATCAGCACCTCATTTAATCAGCACAACTATCCTACAGGGTTTAAGGAGAAGTCGTCCTCATTTCTGTGGTTAGGGAAACTGAGCACAGGGAAGTGAAGAGACTTGCCCAAGGTCACCCAACCTGTAAACAGCAGCACTGAATCCAACCACTCTACATTTTTTTTCGTACTTCGCCATGCTCAGCAAGACTCAGGTCTCCCACTTCCAGGCAACTGTTTGTTTTACTTACTGCCTGAACTTGCTCTCACCTAATCTTCCCTACTCCACTCCTCTATATCCTCCTCATTCTTCAAAGATGTGTCATAAGTCCCAGTTCCTCGGTGAAGTCTGTTCTACTGGCACACTCTTCCAGAATTCAACATTAACCCTCATTACATTAGTTAGTTTGCGAAAGATCCTCAACTGTTTCTTGTGTTGTCTTCCTAGCCTGATGATGAGCTTTGCAAAGCAAAGGACTCTGTCCTACATATTTTGTCATTTCCTGACACAGCTGGCACAGTGTCAAGCCCACAAGAGGTGCCTGGAAGCAGCCACAGAACAGCCTGAATTGGTGCCTTTAAAAGCTGGGCTCCTCTGCTCATCCCTTCCAGGGGCTCCCCTTTTCTCCCAGAGCATTTCTCCCACAGTGGCCTCCAAGGCCTGTACAACCTGCTCCCCATCTGGCCCCTCTCTGGCCTCACCCCCCACCCCTTTCTCCCACAGTCACTCTGCCCTGGCCACACTGCTCCCAATACACATACACCAGGTACATTCCTGCCTCAGGGCCTTTGCACTGGTCGTTTCCTCCACGTGCAACTCTTCCCCTTGACAGCGCTCACGCCTAATTTTCTTCAAGTCTTTCCTTATCAGAGAGCACCTGACTACCTAACTTAATTGCAAATCTTTCATGTTTTTGTCTTTGTTCCACTGACATACCCCCAGCATTTACTCAATAAATGCTAATTGGACGAAGGAAGGGAAGAATCTGAGCATGTGACCAACAGAAGGTAGGAGTACCTCCCAGGTCACTGTCAAACTCCAAGCCACAAGAGAGGGGAACAGGAACTTGAAAGCAGGACTGCAGTTTCTCCAAACCATCCCAAGCCTCCACCCCAGGCCCCAGTAAACAATGCCAGACTTGGGATCCATCTCCAACATCTGCCCACAGAACTAGAGGCCCAATATTATATACACTTGAGCCCAGATATTCCACTTTCTCGATTAAATGGCAATTCCTGGCACACCTGGACATGTCTGCTGTTTCCTCTTTGTGCACCTCTCCCCTCTATGGCCCCCAACTCAACCGCATGCCCTGAGCCTGGAAGACCCCCCAGTGAAGCTTTGTCCTGAATGAGCGGAGGAGGTGGTCTTGTTCACACTAAGTCTTCTGGAAACTGATACTGCTGGCTGCGAAAAGCCAGGCCTGGAGCCTCTCTCAGCCTTCCACAGCGCTCCGCCCTATCAGCTCCTGGCACGGGCGACCTCCTGCATCTCCGGGGAAGGACACTGACAAAACAGTCGCTTGGTAACCCACCTCAGGGCCCTGATACTCTCATGAATCCTTCCTCCAGTCTCATCTACCACCTTTCTGCTAAGAGAAAGGGATGATCCTGTTTTCTCTTAATTAGCATCACTGGAGCAGGAAAAACAAGAGGGTCCCTAGCCCCTCACTAAGGGGCTTGAGAAAGGTAACTTACTAACTGTATCATGTTAATGACAGTCACTGAGACTTGATTTCGTCATCTGTAAAATGGGGGTAATGACATCATCCCCCAGGGTTGCTTACAAAGTTAAAATGAAGTATCACATGTAAAGTATATAATAGGTGCTCAACAAATATTAATTCTCTCTCTCTTCCAGTCTCTCCTCCAGATAAGTTGAGACCTATTTCTACAACCCTTCCTCCCTCATTCTTTTTCCTAAGTTTTGAATCATTGATAAAATTCTCTTTCATCATTTTCCACTGGATTCCCCTTCTAATAAAAATCCTCAGCTTCTGATAAGTTTTTTTAAAGCCTGGCCCAATTATAGACTCGGAGAGTCTACGTCATAATTCCCGCATGTTATAATTTCCTCCATGTTATACTTTCCTCCATATACCCTTTTAGAAAACAAAGCAAATCAGAGGATCAGTTTATTATTAAACTGAGATTTAGAAATGGAAGAAACCAAAATGTTAAAAGACTCTTCTCCAAGCCCCGTGAACTTAGAGGCAGGTCTAAAGCCTCACCCACACCCCTCCCATTCCTCCGTGGCTCCTTCTGTTGCATCAGAGAAATATGATGATGACTAATTAGACAAAGTCTGTCATACTCGTCGAGATCCTCTGAGGCAGGAACCACATAAACACAAGCATCATAACTCCAGTAAAGAGAAACCAGAAAACCCCTCTGCTCTGGGACCCTACCCATCCAGAGCGAAATAAGTCTGAAACAGAAGATCAAAAAGGATCTTCCACATGGATAACAGAAAATGTCACCAGCATAAACAGGAAGAGAGATTAGTTCAATAAAGGAATAAAGTCACATCTGTGGGTCTCAAGTAAGATTTTTGCTTACTTTTAACTTCCCAGCATATAACTCACAAGGTTATTAATACGGACTCCTACTGTTGTGGGCAAATAAACAGCTGCTGATGTTTTGTGCCCAAACCACTTTATTAGAGCTTTCCTTTACAGCAATTGTTTTTTTCCTTTCCAAATCCTGAGAGGCTCAGACAGCTGAAAAAAACAGGGAGCGCTAAGGCAGAATGAATAACAAGGAGGCAGCCTGTGTGGGCAGGGAAAACAGGGCAGGGGCTGCTGGGACCCTCACCGTCCTCTTTACGACTCTTGGACAAAGTCACCGTTCAAGAGCAGAGAACAGAAGACACAGATGTGGTGCAATCAGAAGGGCTGTGTTTGCCGCGATGCTAGGAGTTACCATTAAACAGAATCTACCAATGTGAGAAGATGAGGATGACCAACCATCCAGGTTTGCCCAGGGTTGCTGGGCCTCCTTGGACCCAAGAATTTCAGTTTTAAAAGAGTGAAAGTCCTGAGCAAACAGGACAAGTTGGTCACCCCAGGAGCCACATGACTGTGCCAGTGCACGGGAAAGCACTCAGCACTGGGCCTGGCATATTGTAAGTGCCCGAAAGTCACATGTGGAATCTGAATGAGCTCTGGCCTGCAGCTCACACAGTCTGCTTTTCCTACGAGGCCAAGCTCCTGGGGGGGCCACAACCATCCAAGAGAAAGAGCTTTCCAGAGCCTCCGTGCTGACACCTCACTGCACCTTCCAAACAAGGCCTTCTCCCTCTGGCACCCCAACCCCAAGGTTCCTCACTTACACAAGGACAGACCAAGCCGCCTGCCTGGATCCCTTGAACAAAATCAGCCTCCCGCTTGAACACAATCGTTGACAAAGTGATCTCCCAGTCCCTTCTCTGTGAGACTGTCATCTTCCTTTCACTTCTGGGGAGAGCACAGATGCTGAAGACAGTTTCCCTTCTTGGCTCCACCACCTATCGACTTTGTGACCTGGGGCAAACTAAGTCGCTACGTCTCAGTGTTCTCACCTCTAAAACTCTCCCTCACCACGCGGTGATGCAAGAGGGAAGAGATATGGGAACATATGTGTATGTATAACTGATTCACTTTGTTATAAAGCAGAAATTAACACATCATTGTAAAGCAATTATACTCCAATAAAGATGTTAAAAAAAAAAAAAGCAATCATTCATGGACCACACCTAGCCCAGTCCCTGACACACAAGAATAGTTCTCTTCCTCCGTTCCTTCTGATACAATCCAGCTTCAATTCGTTACATACCTGTTGCTCTTAAAATAAATCAAGGGTTTGGCTAAGATTCTCATTTGGCATTTCTGTAGCTTTAAATCTCTCCTTAGCTTTCTAACTCCTATAATCACTGGCCCAAGCAATTTTGTACTGTTCTCCTAAGTCCTCATATGCCACTAGCATGAAACTTATAAGCCCAAGTTTCAAACCCTGTCCTGCCCAGGTCCCTGAATTGCCTTCCCTCTCCTCCAGGATCTCAGCTGGCTTTCACTCTAAGTCCCCAGGGGACACAGATGGGTGAGCAAGTCAGACCAGTGAAGCTAAACAAGGTACCAGAGCTTAAGATGTAGCACCCAACCATCTCAAACAGGTGCTCCACTCAGAATCTTAGACTCTGGACATTGGTGGAATGAACCCATTCATGCCAAAGAGTTGGCCTAAGCCTCCTCTTTGGACATCATTTTCCATTGTTCTCATCTGTCCTGAGGAGATGGGTGCTGATGCCACTTCTCTGGATCTCTCCAAACACTATTTTTGTCTTATAAAGGACAGTGATAATAAACATAGCCCAACAAGGTATGTCTGCCAGCTCCAGTACCATTTTAGCAATGCCATCATAGAGGAAGTCTGTCACTATCTCACTGGGGCTGGACACTTAAGGTTTTCCACTGGCATCGTTAAGGGCAGCTTCATCTCCCCAAAGCAAACCTTCACAAAACTGAAACTGATTCTTGGGCAGTGAAAGAGAACTACATCTCAGAAATGCATACCCACTGACTGGGAGGGTCTGTCCTAGCAACATATTTTAATCTATAATTGTGTAGCTAGAAAAAACTACCAAAGCATTAGTGTTCATAGAATCAGGAATCCTCTTGCATAAAGCTCCAGTTGGCTGCATTCAGCTGGGTCCATAAAGAGTACATAGACCCACACAGAAGATTCCACAACAGCAGCTGTTCCCAGTTGCTGTCACAACATATTGTATGTTGGAACATTTGTGCGGTAATTTGTTATTAACAATAATTTAAGCACCAAAGCGTATGAATGATTAAGGTTAACTATAAATTGAAGGAATTTCAAGGTTATCAGATTCTCTTGAATATTAATATGCTTTCTTAAGTGGGAGAAAAAGGGATGGAGTGCGAATGAATACAACATGTTAGGACACGCATCATCCTGGTCCTGCCCTGGGGCGTGTGCCCTGCATGTGAAGGCATGTGTGTGAGGAGAGGGGAAATATTGAAAATGCTTGTGCTCAAGCATTGCATTGTGGAATGGCACTAACTCTGACCCCGAAGGCAATGTGAGATTTGATAAGATGACAACTGTAGGCACAATGGAATAATCAAATCTCTGCAGAATTCAAGACACTCCAGCCCTAGGGAGAATTTCAAGGCCAGCATAAAAAGTGCAACCCACCATTCATAGAATCTAGACCATCAACCAGCAGACCTAACCCACTCTGCCCCTTGCTTTCTACCACAGTGCCCGTCCCACATTTACACACTTCTGCCCCTCCAACTTCATGCATAATCCTCTCTCTCCCAAAATTCCACCTTGGTGCCTTCTGACTACATTCATCACTCATATTCAGCTTGGTGTTTCCCCAAAGGACTTTCGGTGCAATATCACCTCCATCTGGACTGCCCTCCTACATGCTTCTCACAGGGCAGCCTATCTGTCCTAGTCTCCAGAATTGAACCCAAGCAATGAAACAGGGCAACAATCCTAAAGAGACCCCCAAGCCCCAAATCAAAGCAGTAGCCCATTCAGCTTTCCAAGTTAAGTCAGAAATCCTATAGGATGGTAATGAAGATGCTCCAGTAACCCTGTATGTGGCTCTGGATCCCATAAGCATCTTTGCAAAAACACAGACCAGCCAAACCCAAGGAAGTGAAGTTGAACTTCAAGGCCCTCACAAGCCAGAAAACCAGACTGTGGCTCTGCGACATTTCATTCTGAATTCTCCTTGAGATTCTATATCAACCTCCTTATCAAGGGCAAATAACAATTTATGTCAAGTGAGTGGGAAAGAATGTGGAATTCATTTATTTTACAGCCTACACACTTCTGGATAAAAATGAAAATTCTTTGGCCATGCGAAAAGGTTGTATTCTTTGGCAAGGCTTTTCTACTCCATGTAGATGTGGTCCTGGGCAATTAATACAGATAACTGGGCTCAATCTCTAAATTTTGCTATTGAACTCTCTCAAAATATCAATCTCTGTTACTAATACAATTTTACATGCCACAGTTCATTCTGAAGGACAAATCGGTTTACTCTTTAAATGACACCCTTTCCTCAAATAATCTCCAAGCATTTAGCATATCCTCTTCTTTACAACCCTGCCAAGTCCGGAATCAGATGAGAAGGACACCAGCCAATTCTTAGTGACATCCAAAAGCCATAAGGGACAGAAAAAAAAAAAAAAATCTCCCAACATCCAGGCCTTGGATATTTTCTGATTTTTAGGAACCATATATGCATTTGTAAATCTTGGTGAGCAGCCTACTGTTACTGGCCTGATGTACATTAAGATGCACATAACATGCCTAATAAAATTTTAGGAAACAAAAGCAGTTAATAATCCATTTCTCCCATTGTTGGAATGATCTTGACTCAAAGAAGTAAGATAATGGATTTAGAAATTAGTCATATAATGTAATACACGATTAATCATGGTATTCAGAAGGGTAAATAGATGTTAGAAGAACACCACCCAGGAATTCAATATCCTTTTAGATTTGTTTACTCTCTTGCATTCTTTATGCTACCATCATCCCTCACAAAAATCTAACACTCTGATGTTTCCTTTCTCCCAAAACAGTGATTTGCAACCCTTTCTTTAAAAAGAAAGCATAGCCCTTTTAAAAATGAAATATTTTACAGAATTCCAAATATAAGACAGATGAAACAGGAACAACATTGGTTGCATGGAGGGGAGAGAATGGGTACCGGCGGGGTCCAAGAGACCTCACTTGACCCTTTTATTTCTTTTTTTCTTTTTAAATTTATTTATTTTATTTATTTATTTTTGGCTGCGTTGGGTCTTCGTTGCTGCACGCTGGCTTTCTCTAGTTGCGGCTAACAGGGGCTACTCTTTGTTGCGGTGCACGGGCTTCTCACTGTGGTGGTTTCTCTTGTTGTGGAGCGCAGGCTCTAGGTGCACAGGCTTCAGTACTTATGGCATGTGGGCTCAGTAGCTGTGGCTCACGGGCTCTAGAGCGCTAGCTCAGTAGTTGTGGTGCACAGACTTAGTTCCTCCGCAGCATGTGGGATCTTCCCGGACCAGGGCTCGAACCTGTGTCCCCTGCATCAGCAGGTTGATTCTTAACCACTGTGCTACCAGGGAAGCCCAACCCTTTTATTTCTTAAGTCCCAGGACAAACCTTCCAGAAGCTTGGGGCTCCTGGGGACAGAGTTTGAAAATCACTACCCTAAGGCATATGTGTAAAGCAAAAATTATGTATATAAAATAGAACAGAGGCATAATATATATTTCATTAATTAATTAATGATATCTGGAAATAAAACATATATATAAAATACACAAATCGCAAACACTGATATCCCAAGAGGAAAAACTGGCAAAGGACACCAATACGGGGTTAAAACAAATATAGGGCTGGGGAGAAGATACTAAGTTCTACAGTAATCAAAGAAGTACAAAGCAAAAGAATAGAACATTTGACAGTGGTTACATCTGCCCAGAAAAAGTTGAAGGACAGCACCCAATGCTGGCCAGCCTCCGTGAAACAGGTACAATAATACATTGCTATTGGCTGTATAGAAAGACTCTCCTTTTGAAAAACAACCTTTCACAAAAATGTTCATATTCTTTGAATCAGTAGTAATCCCACTTCTGGAAACACATCATTAAAATCGTTCAGAAGAAGAACACGGTGAAGTGAAGATGTTTATTTCTGCGTTAATTATAATAGAAAAGCAAATGTTCAGTAACAGGCAAGTGGTTAAATCGATAATGGTATATTGATGGTGCAATATTATGCAGTCACAAAAATACAGTAAAATTTCTCTTTAAATATCCTCCACTTAATCACCTCTCCAGATGAAGCATGCTTTCATTCTCTCCATGAAAAACAAAACAAAACCAGGTTGCCTTTGTCCCTCTGTGTCAGCTTCTCTCTCCCACCCCATTCACATTTCCTGCTAACAACTGAGTAATACTCCTACCAAGAGTCCACTGGGTTTGTTTCCAAATGTGTTTAGACTCTTGGTACTTGTCATTGTAACAGCATAATTTAATTACATATTATATAAACCAATGGAATATCACTGCTAAAAAGATGAGAGTTGTTTCTAAGAAAATTAATTTAAAGCCTTGGAAAGACTTATAAAGTTAGTCACATAAATAGCAGTCAAATTACTCGTGAACAAAATCACTGCAAAAGACCAGACAAAAGTCATAAAAATTTAGGCTACTACACTGCTTCATAAGCATCTTCAAGTTCTCAGTGAATGTTAAAGAAAACAGAACTAGAAATCAGACTTTGTAAACAGCACCTTATGGGAGTGGTTCATTCAAGGAAGATGATCAGAAAGGCAATGGGCAGACCCAGCCCAAAGACAAAGCCTTGGCCTTACATCAAAAGGCTGACAAATAAATGCACATTTTGAATAATATTAAAACAAAATATTTAATGCATGTATGTAAAATTTTGTTTTATTCTCCTCTTTAACCAGTTTCTCAATAAACTGACTAACTTAAACCCCAACTGTGTTGAATAAGAAGGATTCTATCGTCCTTTAAAAACGAGTTCACTACAACAGGGACCAGGAGTGTCTTCATTCACCACTGTATCCAATTTCACCTCCCCAGTGTGTTGCCTGGCACATACTAGGTCTCCAATAAATAAGGACTAAATCGATAAACTATGTAGCAAATATGGAAAAACTGCTTCTAACAAAAAGCAAACTGAGGAAAGCAGAATATTAAATTACATGTAAACCACGACTACACCTTCATTTTTAAATACGGAGGCAGATGGACAAAACTAGAAGGCAGTGCTCAAAATACAAAACAGTTGTTTTAGGTTAGAATGAATTGGAGGCAATTTTATACATTTTAAAATATTTTCTTCAATATTGGCACATTCTTTTACAGATTCAAAAAGATACTCATCAAAAAAAAAAGAGGGGCTTCCCTGGCAACACAGTGGTTGAGAATCTGCCTGCCAATGCAGGGGACATGGGTTCGAGCCCTGGTTTGGGAAGACCCCACATGCCACGGAGCGACTGGGCCCGTGAGCCACAACTACTGAGCCTGCGCATCTGGAGCCTGTGCTCCGCAACAAGAGAGGCCGCGACAGTGAGAGGCCCATGCACCGCGATGAAGAGTGACCCCCACTCGCCACAACTAGAGAAAGCCCATGCACAGAAACGAAGACCCAACACAGCCAAAAATAAATTAATTAATTAAAAAAAAAGAGACGTTTCGGTTTCTACTGGACTTCCACAATAAGAAGTGAATCCACATTTCCATTTCCTAAGCTCTCCAACACTTCAGCCTCGTTCAGCACTTTCTACTTAACCCACTGCACCACCTCCAGCAATCCCATCTTTCTCCTCCTAAGACCAAATGTGTACTAACACTAATCTTGTGTTTCCAATCTATCAGGATGCTATTTTTAAAATCTGGAGTTATCCACCCTCTCATTTACCATCTATCTGGCTAAAAAAAAATTATCAAAACTCTAATTTACATTCCCAAGAGATTCCCAAACACCATCTAATTAAATCATTCAATCAGAAAACAAATTAAAATGAACTACCACTGCAACCCCCAAGAGGAAAATAAACTTTTCAGTCATGACTGGAATGTAGCTTTAGGGTGACGCTCCAAAGCCTCTTCTAATTGCAAGTCCTATGGAGCATCCAGCAGAACATTCTGTGACATTTGCAGCTTCCGAGACAACTTTCCTTCCAAAGCAAAGAGGAGCCTGTGCAAGGCTCCAAAGCAAAACATAGTCGTTTGAGAATGGAAATGCTTTTATTATTGACTAACCAGTGCACTGGGGACCCTCACTGTGTACCCATTCATTCATCCACTCGTCCATCCAACACGTACTCTCTGAGGAATGTGCCAGGAACTGTCCTGGGTGTTCCACGAACACCTTTTAAGTGAATGTAACCTCTGCCTTTTGGCATGAAACAAAACAGAACCCAGAGATTCCTGAGTTTAACTATGGAAGAGTCTCCAAGTGGAAAGGCTATGACTCCATCATCCCTCAGCCACCCTCTGAAGTCTCTAAGTCTGACACCCACTCCCACCGTCAAGTGACTCCAGGAGAGCACTGCTGCCCCTGTGACCCTCTGGCCCTCTTAAGAGACAGTATAGTATGTGGTTAAGAACACAGATCCTGAAGCGACATTAGCTGGGTTTAAATCCCTGCACCTTAGGCAAATCATATAACCTCTCCGTCTGTAAAATGGAGCTAATATACCTACCTCATAGGGTGAGGAGGATTAAATAAGTCAGTATACATAAAGCACTTAAAATAATGCCTGGCACATAGCAGCTGCTCTATAATTTTTTAGCTACTATTATTATCATCCCTATTCCCCCTCAGCTCAGCAGAGTAAACGGGATGGCTCAAAATGCTCTACTAACTAGAGGAAACTTGACAGTGGAATACACACAATCAGCCCGTATCATCAAGGACAAGCCTTTGACCTTTTCCTTTCCCACCCTCTGCCTTCAGAGAGCTGCACTTGGCCAGTCCCAAACATAGTAGGCCCCTTACTTAAGGAGGTAAATCCCTAAATTTAAATTCCCCAAATACTAGCTTAGGGATGGCTCCAGCACCACTGGGGGAGCTGTCACTAGTCATGGCTATGCCATCATAGCACAACCAGCCAAGCACCCTCTGCCCTCCCCCTGCTTCATGGCTAGTCTTTCCCAAATCATTGACCCTTCCCCAAGCCACTAGGGGTTGTGGTTTCTGCCTTTCCGCCTGAGAATCTGGTCGTTTCTGAATATCTACGGGACTCATAACACCGTCATTGCACATACACAAGACAACTGGAGCAACACATGTTTTGGTTTTTTTTTGCTGTACACGGGCCTCTCGCTGTTGTGGCCTCTCCCGTTGCGGACAGAGCACAGGCTCCAGACGCGCAGACTCAGCGGCCACGGCTCACGGGCCCAGCCGCTCCGCGGCATGTGGGATCTTCCCGGACCTGGGCACGAACCCACGTCCCCTGCATCGGCAAGCGGACTCTCAGCCACTGCGCCACCAGGGAAGCCCAACACGTGTTTTAAGAATCCTGCCCCCTCTTATTTTCCCGTCTCTCTCAATTTTTTCAGGTATATATTTGAAAGTTCCGAACAAGGCATAGCTATAAGATTTCTTGGGAGCAAAAGCACAAAGCCTCCTTTCACCTTCCACACTGCACTCATTTTCATGTACAGCCTTATAAGTCACGTGACACGGTCCACATTCTACATGATAGGGGTGCATCTGGGATGAGCTCATGGGTTAATAATGTCTCCTCACTGCTTCCCAAAGTAGTACCTTGCTCACCTCCTCCCTGACCAGATAAGAAAGCACAAGAGAATCATTTTCCAGGAACATAAACACACACACACCACACATACACACACACAGAATCTGTGAATGAAAATCTCTTAAAATCTGTGGGCAAACTGGAAATGTCAAAGTAAGGTATGGCCTGTGTCTCCCTGGGAACATTCTGAATCACCCTGGAGCAAACACTGTACTTCTATTGCTGACTAATTGTCCATCTGGACCCATGGGATGGAAAAGGACAAGGAACACAGCAACAGGCACCATCAGATAGATAAACTGGTCTGCCACGCAAGCCCAGTGGCAGGCTGAGAGGCAGGTATGAAGGAGAGCTGTGAACGGCGTCCTTTTCTGGGGAAGTGTCAGAGCCATGAACTTGTTTTGAAGCCATCAGTCAGTCAGGAAGCACCATGGATACGCATACCTCTCCTGCACTCACCTGAACCTCCCCCTGGGAAGGAAGTATTCTGTACACGTGGGGAAACAAACCAAATGTAGAGAGAGCATCTGTCCCCACGACGGCAGGGGCAGCAGATGCAAGGGTTGGATCCTGACACCCATGTGTAAACAAAAGAGAGTGCTCCTGGGGGAGAAATATTCAACCAGATAAGGGTGCCAAGGTCTGCCGGCTGCTGAAACGAGAGCCTAGCAGGCCTGCCAGGTTTACAGGTGAACTAGGCTCAGCTGGCCCTGCCCTGCCCTTAAAAAGCTGACATGCCTGATAGAAAACAGGTGGAGCAGAGGCGAAGAAACGAGAAATGTGAACGTGAGACACGGGCATGTGTGCGCACACACGGCCGGCAGGGCCCAGAGCTCTCTATCCGCTGCCTCTGACAGCTCATCGGACACGGTCGCCTGGGAAGAGCGCTCCGTACCCCATCCTCCCCTTGGTCCCAGCCCTGGCCTCGAGCGCAGTCACCCGGCTCAGCCTTAGACTCCAGACCTACCACGCGCGGGTTTGTCTGCTCTGCCCCAGCCGCTCCCTGGGCCTGGAAGTGGAGCTACCGGAGGGAATGGCCTTCACGGCAGCACGGGGCGGGTTCTCGCGGTCCTGGCCGGAGGCACCAGCGCAGTGGACAGAGCTCCAAGCTCCCATGCTTTTCCCCCGCGCCAACACCTGCTCCTGGAGAGGGTCTTGGACCCGCGGGTAGTGGTGGGAGTGGGGACCGGTAAGGTTCAGACAGCACTCCTAGCCACAGAGCCCCCTGCACTTCCAACAGCCTACAGGCCGCTCACGGCGTGGCTGGAGCTGCGCAGTCTTCCTAGCTCCGGCTCGTCCCGCAGCCTGTGGGTCCTAAATGGCAACGGCGGGGGCCGCTCGGGCATCTCGCCGTAGGCCCTACAGCGGCCAGATGAGCTCGATTGCCCGCGCGCGCTCCCTTGTACACCCACCAACATTCACACGTACGCACACCTTTAACTGGACCTGTGTGCAACCCCTCGAGCAACCAGCCGGTAGCCACACGCACACTGGGACTCGTGCGCAGCGCGCCACCAAGCCGCCAGCGAGCTGCACACACCCGCTCGTGGAGCCCCGCGCACACACGTGTGCCCTGGAGAAGCGCGCAGGCCGCAGACACTGAGGGTCCCGCTCTCAGGCAAGAGCGTACACGCAGCCCCCCAAGCGTCTGCGGACTCAGCCCCGCAGTCGCTCGAGAGATGCCTACCAGCCCCAGCGCACCCCGCACCGCTCTGGGCACTCCCTGGCCCCGTGGGCGGCCCAAGTTTCCCGGGGCGTCCGTACCTTGGATATGCTGCTTGATGACATTCTCCAGGTGGTCCAGCCGTTCAATAATCTTCAAGGTGTCCCCTTTGTCTTCCTCCAGCTTCTTGTCGGGTGCCGGCTCCTGTCCCCGCACATACACGCTGGCGATGTAGTTGGTGACCCAGCCCACGTAGAGCAGACAAATGATGTTGGTCATGCCGCTCAGGATCACGCAAGTGGACACCAAAGTTTTGGTCTTCCTGGTGCACACCATCCTGGGCTCCCTCCTCCATATAGAGCTCCCGGGGGCCCCTCCTCTTTGCGCACCCCGGACTCCGCTGTGTTGTGCTCACACCCCCTAGCACGCCTCCGGCCGCCGGGCGCCCGAGCACCTAAGTCCCGACGTTCTCCAAAGCCCGGACCACTGGCGGTGGAGCCGCGGTGCCCAAGTTTGGAGCTCCCGCCGCTGGTCGCCCGGAGAGCTTGACAAAGGAAATGAGGTGGATTTTTTCTTCCAAATTAAAAATCTCCGAGCCCTTCTCGGAGCAGTCGCGGGTGGTCTGCAGCCGCGCGCCCTGATACACACGTCTGGGAAACTTTGCCACAGCCTGGGTCCGCGGCCGCGCCGCTTCCCATCGCCGGGCGCCGAATGCCTTGGCGGTCCGACCGGCCCGCGCTGCTAGAAGGACAGCGGCGGCGGCAGCGGCGGCAGGGAGAGCCGCGGACACAGCGGCCCGGCCCCCTCCGAGCGACAAGCGCCGCCACCAATCGCGCTCCGGCTCGGGAGAGGGGCCGGGGCTGGGCGGTCGCGGACCAACTGGGAGGGCGCGGGGGGCGGAGTCCGGCCCCCCGGCCCCACCTGCTGGCCGCCCTTGGCCCCCGCCCTCCGGGGACGCTCCAGAGCCTCCGCCCGCGCCCGCGCCCGCGCTGGCTGCCCCGGACCAGAAGCTCCCGGGGAGGGTGCGCCGCCAGTCCCAGCCCTAGGTCGGCAGATTCCACCTCTAGGGGGATTCCACCTCTTGCTCTTGCGCAGAAACCTCCAGTCTTCGGAGGTCGCTCGGTTCAGCGCTCTTCACTCCACCCGGCCGCGGGGCTTCTCGCGCTGATCCCACCGGCCGGCTCCTCGACCCTTTTTCTGGCTGCCAGGACGCAGAGAGGGCAGGGAAGCGTGGGCCGGATCGCCTGTCCTGTCTTGCCCTTGATCAGGCCCCGTGGGCGTCCACTTCTTCCTTGGCCTCACTTCGACCTCCACCCTGTCAGCCGGCTTCCTGGGTATCTCCAGACTCGGCAGCTGTCAAAGGAGCCAACCCTGTTAGGACTCTCTTAAAAAGATTCTGGACCACCACCACTACCATCCCCCTGGCTAGATTTTTTTAAGTCTGTGAGGCTCCCAGGACAAACTGTCTTGTAACCCCAGTTGTCATTTATGTGGGACCAGGCTCGTCCCAGTATGTATAGAGACCCTGCACAGAAATATCCCCGGGGGTTTAAGCTCTCTGTGAACTGTTAAGTCCCTGTACATGCTGTTTGTGACTGATGTTAGGGAGGGGAGAAATGTGCCTGACAGTAGAGGGGCGTGGCTGGACTCCAGTGACTGACACTACTTTGTCTGTTATTAGAGCAAATATTTATTCCTGTTATCCCCTTCTGCTGAACACTCACTCACTTCTTCTCAGAACCTGAATAAAATTCCTTCAAACAAAGACTTTTAAAAACACAGATTTCTATCCTCTTCTCCATCTGTGGAGTGCATCTTCCTGTCCTGAAGAATGTCGCTTTGTGTGCCAGCACTCCAACCAGCCGTGGTCCTGGTACCCAAGGTGGCTCCCTCATGTGATGTCTTCTGGATTCAGGGAACTGCCCTGGTAAAAGACAGGAGGCACAAAACCAACGAAGGGGCACTTTATGGCCATCAGCCAGGAGCCCTTTAACCAGTGCTTTGCTTACAATAACTCCCAAAAGATGCTGTGAAAACAGACACCAACTAGAGATCTTGGAAGATTTACCCATAGCTGGGAAAGAGAACAGTAGGTGTGTGTCGGCTAGAGAGTAGAGAAGGATAGTATGCATGAGTCGATATGTATGCGAAAAGAAAGTACAAACTATTTCTGAAAAAAAGTCAAGGTACAGAAATCTGCATCCATGAGGGAATAAAACTTGCTCTCCCTTTCTTTTCCTCTGGAAGTATAATCAGGTCACAAATGGAGGATCTGGACTTTCTTCTGATTGGATGAATTTACAAGCAATGGCCTTGAGTACAGCTAATGGCAAAGGTCTAATTATTCCTTCTGTTCCATACTCTCTCCCAGGAGGAGGCCTGGAAGTTCAGCTCTTCCCAGGATCTTCCTAAACCACCACACACAGGGCTGGACAGAGAGGAGCAATACTCATTTTTCACATTCTTTTTTTTTTTTTTTTTTGCGGTACGTGGGCTTCTCACTGCTGTGGCCTCTCCCGTTGCGGAGCACAGGCTCCGGACGCGCAGGCTCAGTGGCCATGGCTCACGGGCCCAGCCGCTCCGCGGCATGTGGGATCCTCCCGGACCGGGGCACGAACCCGTGTCCCCGGCATCGGCAGGCGGACTCTCAACCACTGCACCACCAGGGAAGCCCTCATTTTTCACATTCTTAATGGGAAAAAAAAAAAAGTTTAAACATAAGGTTCAAGGAGAAAAAGTGGATTGTGTGACCTTACATTTTGGTCCAACTGGTCCTGTCATATAATTGTGGAGGGGCTGAATGCAACAAAAGAAGAATGAGGAACAGGCTCTTCTCTCTGAAAGGTCACAAGGTGGAGCTGAGCAGTTCAAAGAATATTCACTGGAGGTGCAGCCAGTCTCCACGACTCTAATCCCACATCCACCACTTATTATGTGAGCTTGGACGAGTTTCAAAACACCAATGGGGCTCAGTTTCCCCTTATGTCAAATGTAAACAATACTTGCTGAAGAACTGGTTGTGAAGATTAAAAGAGAGAATGCACCAGAAAGGGTTTCATTAGTGCAGGATGCATAGTGGGTGCTCAGGCATGTGAGGTTTCCTTCCAGGATATGGTGAACTCTATGGGGTTCCTTGAACTCCATTTGCTGTTTAGCAATACTTTGTTTCCCCGCCGACCAATATCAGTTCTCTCTCCCCTAATGGAAGTTAAAAGGAACTAAAACTTTAGGCAGCAAGGTGCTTGTCTTGCCTAGCTGAGCTCCAGCACATTGACTTTCTATTTATAATGTCTGTCTTCACCATCAGCAGGGCAGTGATCCGCATAGGTTGATAGGATGTTCAAATGGACAGCTCGTTTCAGGGACTTTTGCCCCCAGGACCCCCTAATTCCCACTCAAGACCCCTAATTTCTTGTTTTTAAACAAGTGAATTGGATGGGAACACAAAGACTTAGAAAGATTTCACAGTCACGAGGACAGAAAAGAGTTAGCCTCTATGGAAGCCCTCCTATAAACAATGCCTGGGTAAAGATTCATTTCTTTGACCCTCATTTCAATGACATTCAATCCAATAAGTAATTATTGAGCCCCTGAGGTTTTGTCTGAATAACCAGTTGCCCTGGGCCCTGCCCAGGTTACTGCAAACATGTGGATATAAACTAAGTCTCACAGTCTCAAGATGGCCCTCTTTTCTGAGGCTGGAAAGCTGCTAAAAATCATCAGGGGATCACTGTGAAGTTAATCAGATAATGGATGTGAATGGGCCTAGCAGAGACTCTAGTACAATATATTTCTTTAAACTTATGCCTAGAATTTGAACCTAGGGTCTCCTTCTACTGCTGCAAGAGGAAAGTGAGTACCGTGAAGAAACTACACAAGCAGCTAGAGATCCTTGATAGGGTCTTTGCAGCACAACCTTTGGATTTCACCCATCTTTTACACTGGGTAGGCAGCTGCCCTCTTGAGGTGATTTGGGGGGCGGGCAAGTACGACTTCTTACCCACAAGTATAGCCACTCTATCATCCCACAAATACTGGCTACATTCAGAATATCTCTGATACCAGGGTTGGAAAAGCCAGCCATTCATGGAATTTAACTACTAGTTGATTACATTCTGAGTGGGGTACCCTGATTTGAGGGCTAAAGAGGAGCAGGGTACCAATCTTGGCCAGTGGCAAGTCACTCATCAGAGAGTGGTGTCAGTGGTCAGCTATACCCACCAGATGGCAGCACTATGCAAGGCCTTGGGGCCAGAGGTGCCAGCTGGGATTTGGGGGCTACAGGGGAAAAATGAGCCTTGACAGTGGAAAGTCTCAGTCCCTGGGCTGGCTACATGGGAAGTGGGTTTTCCAGATCCCTAGGAGAACAGGGATTACTAGCAGGGCTTCCAGCAGGGAGGGATACAAGTTTCAGAGACAAAGGCTGCAGAGAAACAATAGATCCAAGACTGGATTCTGCCAAGCCACAGGAGTGAGATGCTATTGACAGAAAAGGCACACTTCTGAGGGCAGGATGGTGAACAAAGTGAGGAATGTTTGTTTAGTACTCACATTCTGTCAGGCCTAGTATTTTTCACATGTTGTCTCTTGAGCATAGACTAAGGAATCCAGAGAGCTGGATTCATATTCCAGGTCTGCCATGTACTAGTATGATCTTGGGCAAATTACTTAACCTCTCTGTGCCCTGATCTCTTAATCTGTAAAATGGGAATAATAATAATAATACCTACCTCCTCCTAACAGGGATGTTGTGAGCATCAGATGAACTCATGTATATAAGGCACACTGAAGGCACTATATAAGTATTGGCTATTGTTATTTTTACCATCTCTGAGCACCAAGGTATTTGAAAGGTCAACAAAAAGAGAGACAAGCCACCCAGAGAGAACTTTCCTCTAACTAGGAGGAAAAGGTCCTAGAAACTGACTCTTGGCTCCTCCTCTTTCACCTTGTTGAAGGACCCAAAGCAACTCCTAGCTGAATCACAGGGCAGACACTTACTGGAATCTAACCATCTATCTACTTATTCATCCACTAAGTATTTCTGAGTGCCTGTTCTGTGCCAGACCCAATGCTGGCTGCTGGTAACACAGAGATGACTTACAGACCTGCACCCGTTCCCTCAAGGAGATCATTGTTTGGTGGAGGAGGCCAATAAACAACTGTAACACAGTCGGATAAGCTCTTAACTGATATACTATATTAATATGAAAGAGAAAGGCACAAGCAGTTGATAGACACACCAGATCCCTCCCAAATCAGTGATTAGGCAACTTCCGAACAGCTCTGCTTCCATTCAATCACTGGACAGCTCTGCTGGGTGGAATTTGTTCTTTAGACCTAGAGGAGAATATTTGCAAGATAATTAGTAGACCAAGGATTGATATCCAGAATATATAAAGAATTCATATAAACCAACAAAATAAAGAGGCAAAAGTATCCAAATGGAAAATGGGTCAAAAATATGGACAAGGAATTAACTAAAGAGAAAGTATAAATATCCAATACACACGTGAAAAAATGCTTAAATTTGTTAAAAATCAGGAAATACAAACACAACGTAAAACAATTACACTCTGATAAAGATGTTTAAAAAAATCAGGAAATACATTTTTAAAATATAGGCACCATATCTCACCTATCAGATCGACAAATTTAAGGAGATGATTTTCAAGTATTAGAGAGAGAGTATAAGAGAAATAAGTACTCATATATCCTGTTGATGAAAGTGTAACTGGTACAATCACTTTGGAATGCAGTTTGGCAGTAATGATGAAATTTAAAATGCACATGCCCTATGACCTTGTACTCAAAGTGTGGTCCATGGACCAGTTGGGTGCTTATTAGAAACGCAGAGTATCAGGCCCATCCCACATCCACTGAATCAGAATCTGCATTGTAACAAAATCCTCAGATGAGTCACATAAAATCTGAGTCTCAATAAAATCTGAGAAGAAATACACATGAAACTATTAACCATAGGCTTTCTTTGGGAAAAGAAACATGATTAAGGGCAGTGATCAACTGCTGAACTTCTTACCCAGTTCATCTGTAACATCTGAATTTTTTTTTTTTTTTTTTTTTTTTTTTTTTCTGTACGCGGGCCTCTCACTGCTGTGGCCTCTCCCGTTGCGGAGCACAGGCTCCGGACACACAGGCTCCGCGGCCATGGCTCGCGGGCCCAGCCGCTCCGCGGCATGTGGGATCCTCCGGGATAGGGGCACGAACCCGTGTCCCCTGCATCGGCAGGCGGACTCTCAACCACTGCGCCACCAGGGAAGCCCCTGAATTTTTATAATGAATACTTCTTAATGTTATACTTCTGAAATTCAAATTATTATTTTTTTAATTTAAAAAATAATTCCTTTTGTTGTGCTAAAAAATCTGCTTCACACTGGTTGCCATCCTGCTTTGTGACCTGAGCTAGTCTTGTAGGTACTCTAAGCCCGTTTCCCAATCTGTAAAAGAGGGATAATAATTACACCTCAGGGCTTCCCTGGTGGCGCAGTGGTTGAGAGTCCGCCTGCCAATGCAGGGGGACGTGAGTTCGAGCCCTGGTCAGGGAAGATCCCACATGCTGCAGAGCGGCTGGGCCCCGTGCGCTACAACTACTGGGCCTGCGCTCTAGAGCCCGCGAGCCACAACTACTGAGCCCTCGAGCCACAACTACTGAGCCCACGTGCTGCAGCTACTGAGGCCCACGTGCCTAGAGCCCGTGCTCCACGACGAGAGAGGCCACCACAGTAAGAGGCCCGCACACTGCAACAAAGAGTAGCCCCCACTCTCAGCAACTAGAGAAACCCCATGCGCAGCAACAAAGACCCAACACAGCCAAAAATAAATTTAAAAAATAAATAAATTTATTTAAAAAAAAAATTACACCTCAGCCCAGCGTTACACTGGTAGGCTTTGAGCACAGCATACCAAACATAACTCAACCTTTGACATTCACGATGATGATTCTTCATCATCAGAAAAATGGCCATCCTTTATGATTTATGGCCATAGGGAAGAGAACAATAGGAGGAAGATTTTCCCTGAATGGAACAAATATAAAAACATGCACACACACACACACACACACACACACACACAATTCTTGAGCTACATATACTAGTTGTAGGTGTTTCCTATTGAACAAAAATGAAAGGAATCATCCAGGTACGGGACTACTTTCACCATGTAGTGAAAGCAGGAATGTTATCAACCACCACCTCTTCCTTTTGCTCACTCAGAGCCGTCTCTTAGTTTTGTGTATCTTACATAAATAACATTATGTTGCCTGCGAGTGGAGATGTGGTAAAACATTTGGCTTCCTGCTCTTTAAAAGGATGCTCAGTAGGTGATACGTTGATTAGGGAAGCAATAGAGCATGATGGTTATACACAGGTAACCAGACAGGCTTGGGTTTCAATTCTAGATCTGCCATTTACTAGATTTGTGAATTGGGGCAAGTTGCTTAAGTTCCTATATCTCAATAACCTCATCTGTAAAACGTAATATCTACCTCATAGGGTTGTTGCGAAGATTAAATGAAATACTATTTGTAAAGCTTGGTACTGAGTCTGTGGTAAGCATTCAACAAATGTTAGTTTTCATAGTACTTAACACTTTTATTTAGATAATTAATTATGGTATTTCATTTCCAGTTCACAACTATACATATTTTATAGCATATATTGAGGAACCTAACTCTTCTGTAGCCCAAGGACTAAATATACATTTTTAATGTTTTATTACTTAAAGGGATAAGTATCAGTTTTCTACACAATTTATATACGTAACCAAGTAAAACTATGCAGAATAGCAATGTGTCTTGTTTGACCACCTAGACTTCTAAGGCATGTAGGGTATACTAGTACTGTTCAATCCACAGAGCACTGTTCACACATATCTTGTCTTAATCTTCACAACCACCCCATAAGGTAAGTTATTATCATGCCCATTTTCCAGATGAGGAAACTGTATTTAAGGCAAACATTAATGAGTAAAAGTGGTAGATGGCTTCTGACTCCAAGTCCAGTACTCTTTCCATATACCACATCCCTCCTGGGTATCTGTTAAGGAACATCTATCTTCAGTGAAGGAATAACTGGCTGATTAAGACCTCAATAAAAAAAAGGGGGAAAAAAAGAAAAATCCAAAGTGAGAGACCTCTTGGAAGTATCTTCATCTGAAAGAGGACTGCTAAAAACAGAAACACTGTCAAACCCTAATTGGATGTTGTCCCCTGAGCAAGGCAAAGAGCTACTAAATCCCCCCTTTCCAAAGGAGAGAATCTGGCTGGCGAAGTGGGGGAAAGGGAAGTCACATTTATTGAGCCCCTACTGATAGCAGAAGTACAGTCACAGATTTCCTCAAACCCATGAAAGGTGCTTTCCTGCTAACTCATGTGGGCTTCAGGAAGGCAGGAGAAATGAGATGGCGAAATGCCCCTCTTCTTAGAAAATGCCAGGAGGCTCCCCTCATGCCTGGTTCAAAAGACAGAAACCTCCTTGAGCTGCTTCACAGCACAGAGCCCTCCTTCCCAAAGCCTCAAAGGAATAGCACAGGACCTGTGTGAGGGATTGCTGGTGCCAGCCAGGCATAAGGAGAAGCCAGTGACCCTTTCAGGACTGGTATATGATGGTCTCGAGCTTTACTGGCCCATAAGTATGTTCTGTGCTTTGCTGCCAGCCAGATGGTAAATAAAACATTCAGCAGACACACAACCTCCTCACCACAGTGAGGTGACTGGCTTGTTCAGAACAGAGTGATTTTGGTAGAAAGCACAAATTGCAAGTGGCAAGAAGCAGCTGGGAGAGAGTCAACAATCTGCTTCTTGTGACAGAGCCAGAGACCAGAGCTGGGACAGCCTGCATTTGCAACAGACCCAGAGGCCCTGCTCAGAGAACTGTGGAATCTGTCATCACAAGACTTCTATAAACTTGGTTCCAAGACAAATGCAGATGCACAAAAGTACAAAGTACGCAGATGGATGATTCCAGATAAAACAGCCTCAGCAGGTGCCAACGGAGAGGCTGATGTGGCAGTATGTATTTGCAGGTACCAATATAATCACTCTTCTGACAGGGTCCAAATCCAAAGTGCATCTAGGTATTTACCAGTCATTCTCCACTGTGCATGGAATCCCTTATCCAGGCGCTTGCAAGCATGATGAGGGAGCTGACAAACTCCAGAAGAGAGAGCTCATTCTGTGTTCCCAAGTACTTTCACAGAGCTACCATACAATCCGGCAATCCCATTTCTGGGTATTCCTCCAAAGACAACATAAAACAAATTCAAAAAGATATATGTTCATTGCAGCATTACGTACAATAGCAAAGATATGGAAGCAACCTAAGCGTCAATTGCTAGATGAATGGATAAAGAAGACGTGATATATAAATAAAATGGAATATTACTCAGCCATAAAAGAGAATGAAATCTTGCCACTTGCAACAACATGGATGGACCTAGAGGGTATTATGCTAAGTGAAATAAGTCAGAGAAAGATAAATACCATATAATTTCACTTACATGTGGAATCTAAAAAACAAAACAAACAAAAATAACAGAAAAGACCCATAGACACAGAAGACAAACTGTTGGCTGCCAGAGGGGAAGGGAGGAGACAGATGGGTGAAATAGGTGAGGGAGATCAAGAGGTACAAAATTCCAGTTAGAAATGGAACAAACCCCATTACATGCAGATGTAATGTGCAGCATAGGGAATATAGTCATTAATATTGTAAGAACTTTGTATGGTGACAGATGGTAACTAGACTTATCATGGTAAAGATTTTGTAATTTATAAAAATATCAAATCGCTATGTTGTACACCTGAAACTAATATAATTTTGTAAGTCAATTATACTTCAATTAAAAAGAAATAAGTAGATAAATAAACAAATAAATAAGGTAATTGAACAAGTTCTCGGATATATGATCAATATACAAAAACCAAGTGCTTTCCAGCACTTCAAATTTACTGAAAATTTGAAAACAATGAAAAAATTCTATTTATCATAATAACAACAAAAAATACCTAAAACTCAAGCTAGCAAAAGTTCTGCAAGAGACATCACAGCTCCAACAGTCACACTTCCAATGGTCATAGTTCTTACTCAGAATGTCATTACTGTATAAAAGGTTGAGGTCCAGAGCTGGCCTCTCAGGCCTACCCAACTATCTTCTGCTGAAGATTTTTTTTCTAATGGTCCCCCAGATGGAGTCCAAAGGTCTCCAGTAAAGTGGAGGCCAGGAGTCTAGCATAATTAGAAGAGGCACTAGGGGATGTAAGTCCTTATAGAATTGAGACCCAAGGGACCTCCCCATTCTTCAGACACTATTATTTCATACTTCAGCCTCCCAGATCTTAACCAGATAATGGAATTTTTTTTTTCAGTCTATTAATTATACTAACAACAAAAGAAGGCACCTGGGGCCTCCCTGGTGGCGCAGTGGTTGAGAGTCCGCCTGCCGATGCAGGGGATACGGGTTCGTGCCCCGGTCTGGGAGGATCCCATATGCCGCGGAGCGGCTGGGCCCGTGAGCCATGGCCTCTGGGCCTGCGCGTCCGGAGCCTGTGCTCCGCAACGGGAAAGGCCACAACAGTGAGAGGCCCGCATACCGCAAAAAGAAAAAAAAAAAAAAAGAAGGCACCTGAACTAGAAGAAGTCCTGCACGAGTCTTCCATCATCCCAGTTCCCTGGCCATACTTCTAACCACTCAAGCAAGATAACAGGTAAGTCAAGGCACCCTGGGGCTGGCATCTGACATGGCCAACTGTGAAAGGTTATGTATCAGCACCTCGGGGATGACGTCTGAGTACAGCGTGCTGGAGGGCGTCAGTCCAAGACTGGAGAAGAGCCGATCTACGTCCTTACATAACAGAAGGCATCCCATACTCATTGCGGGCCGGGGCCCATGATGGCGGAGCGCGGGGGCCTAGTGAGGGGCCGGAGCCATGCCCTCGCTCAAGTAAAACCCTGGAGTCCAGGTGCTGAGGGATCTGTTATACCCTGTGCTTCTCTGAGTACGTTCCCTAGCAGCTGCAACCTTTTCCAAATCCCTAAAAGGCTGTGGCAATCTAGAAAATGTTCCTGCTGAACTTCTGAAGGCGGAGGCCCGTGGCTGTCACAGCCACTGTCACTTCACCTCAGCTCATGCTCCAGGTTCCCTGATGAGTCCAGAGGCTTTGACCAAGCTCCAGACCCTCTATTCCAGCAACCCTCGGATGGCCACCCTCAGACGGGGAGACACAGCGCTGGCCCTGAACGCTGGAGCAGGACACTAAACCCCAGGCTTCGTTGCCACCTTGAGATCAGCTCACCGACATTCGCAAGGGCTCCTAGGAATGTGGAGTCCTCCTGTTTTTTTCCTGACTTTTTAAAGAGAGGTTACTTTTTAACAACACCCTGTGTTGTTGACTCCAAGTAATCACTAAAGTTACCAAGTACTGACTTCACAGTGGGAGGATGGCGTTGAGGTAGGGCTCTCTGCCTTTCCATAGGCTAATCCCAACCTGCGGAGCAATTTAAATGTTTATTAATATTTTTAAATATGTGTCTTTCCTTACAATCAAGCTGCCACTTTTCACAACTGCCAGTGTTCCCCCCGCACCACGGCACTCTCAAATTCTTTCTTAAATGGTTACTCTTAATCTGCTACAAATTGGGAAAACAAACAGCTGAATTATTAGAATTGGACGTAAATGAGGGAAAAAAGGCCTTTTTCTTTTTTTGTTTTTTATTAATTAATTTATTTTTGGCTGCATTGGGTCTTCGTTGCTGCGCGCGGGCTTTCTCTAGTTGCGGTAAGTAGGGGCTACTCTTCGTTGCGGTGCGCGGGCTTCTCATTGCAGTGGCTTCTCTTGCTGCGGAGCATGGGCTCTAGGCGCGTGGGCTTCAGTAGTTGTGGCTCGCGGGCTCAGTAGTTGTGGCTCGTGGGCTCTAGGGCGCAGGCTCAGTAGTTGTGGTGCATGGGCTTAGTTACTCCGCGGCATGTGGGATCTTCCCGGACCAGGGCTCGAACCCGTGTCCCCTGCATTGGCAGGCGGATTCTTAACCACTGCGCCACCAGGGAAACCCTTTTTTCTTTTTTTTTAAGGCTTTAAGCAAGGGACTGAGGGACTCTCCCGTGAATAACGTATCCAAGGGTCTGACACATTTATTGGTTCACTTATTTCCTGGTTCTCAACTTTCTCACTGCTCCAGTCGCTTGCACTCCTGGCCGCACCCATCAGTTCCCCATAAGGCAGCAAGAGTGATCTCCTAAAAATGCAAAACTAATTCTCTCACACACATACCCTCCATGCCTCTGGTCTTAGAATCCTTTAGCAGCTTCTCATTGCCCTCGGAATGAAGTCTGGCCTTCCTGTGGCCTTTGATAAGCACTGATAGCCCTGCCAGATCTGGCTTCTCCTCCCTTCCTCCTTCATCACCTCCAGGCCCTTGTATAGGTCACTCTTACCTCACCACATGCCCCCAGCTCATCTTACAGGTTTCATCTTAACCCCTTCCTCTAGAGCCTCCCTAACCCCCTGAACAAAATCATGCATCCAACATTGGCCCACGGCTTCATCTACTTCCCCGTCCAAACATTTAGCCCCAAATCAGAGCTGCATAACAGCATTGCAGATTTGTAGCTCCACCATTTACTAGCTGGGTTGCCTTAGTTGAATTACTTAACCTCTCTCAGCCTCAGTTTCTTTATCTATAAAATGGAGATAATTATTTCACCTGTCTCTTAACCCCACAGTGAGGGCTGACATGGTGCAGATAGAGCACTTAGCATGATAAATGTGATTACTGTTTTTTTGATTATCTGTTTTCCTCACCAAAATGTTAATTCCCGTGAGGTGAGGGGCCACACCTGTCTTGCACTTACCATGGCATGCAGCGTACTGAGCACGGAATCTGGAACATAGCTACTCAATTATTGCTGAACATTTGCTGAATTACTAAATGCATGTCAGTGTCCTGCCTAAGAATCTGCAGGGGCTCCCATTTGAAACTTGAGCACATTTCCATTCTTCCACATGGTGTTCTTCAACCAGCCTCTTCAGCTTTTCTCTGCTGCACCTTAACAACTTGTCTGATGAAATTCCCTTCACATCCTTTCCCTTCATCAAATCCTCCCTTTCAGAGCTGGGTCTTCCCTCCTCCAGGAAGCCTTCCTGTGCCCACTGCTCAGGTCTTCTTGGATCTCCTACTTGACATCACTCATTTTTTTCTCGATCATTCCCCAGCTCCTCTCTGCCCTCACCTCTCTGCCAGTTAATATGCAGAGTGGCCTTGAAGGCAGGCTCTGCTCTACGTCTCCTTTTGTGCCCCACCCCCATCCCAGCCTTGGTTGGAGTCAGCCCGCCCTCAGACAGGGTCTCTCCGCCTCCTGCTCCTTCCCAAGGGCCATTCCTTTTGATACATTCTCTCAAAACTTACATGCTTGCCGTATTTACCTCCGAGTTTCCGAGCTTCACCACGCCTCACTTAAGGTATTGACTTTTCAATTCATGATAAATTATTCAGAGCTCATTTTCAGCCAGACTCCTCTTCCCTTCAGGGCCTTCTCCCCTAGCCACAATCTCGGGGCAGCGTTTAAGTCTAATGACGTGTTTACAATTCATGCTCTGCCAGACATTAAAGCATCACGGTGCATTCAGGGATGACGAGTTGCTACTTGGGATTCTCAGCAGAGGGAAGGGCCCAGTAAGAGTGCTGCTCTGTTGTTCTTAGAGAACAAAGATTTCTGTCTCCATTGCAAAGGACCCGCATGCAGACACGGCAGAGGGATTCTGGTTCAAAGGCAGGGCTTTCGCTGGAACTTTCCAAGCCTCCCTGAAGAGCAGTCCAGCAGCTGATAGGGACAGCCGGTCCTGATTCCAGTCAACTTTAGGCTTAAGGATTTTCATTCTCTGTGCCAGTGGATTGAATGTTGGGGCAAAAAAGGGAAAAGAAATAAAGAAAAGAAACCATAAATCTTTTACTATTGGGGCATATGAGAAAGCAAGCAAATAAGAAGCAGAACAGAATGTTTACCCTTAGGATTGAGTTTTTAAGATGGAGGCTTGTCATCCTGCTCAAAGGACCACTACCAGCCCCTGTCCCAGCCCTTCCTGTCTAAAGGTCTTGCAGCTCAGCACAAGCTCCCTTCCTGCTGGATGTTCCTGCCCCTGGCACTCCAGTTCCTTGGCTCTTGGCCTCCCAGGCTCCTAGGTGGAGACCTTGCTCCCCCTGACAGCCTCCTTAGCTGATTGTGTCTCAGATCACAGGTCATGACTATAGATTCAGGGCCATCAGACATATTAAGGTGTAATTTACATGGTCAGTAATGGGGGAAGAGGGGTGAGGGGACTCTACCATTGAGAGTCGCAGGAAGGGAAGGAGACTCCCTATTGTCTTAGATGTTGCGGACGTCTGTAACCTCACTTTCTTCATAATTACTTGATTAATTAATCTCCAGCCTGGGGGTTATGCTAATGACCCCCTTCAAGGGATTGACCCAGAGAATACCAGAATTGAGAGTCAGGTGACAGGACTGCTTTGGATCCCATCAAAACTGGGGTTTCTGGTGGCAACACAGAAGGGGTTGAAAACAAACAAAAATAATAACAACACACATAAAAAACAAGGAACGAAGCATGTGCCATACCCAGAGGAAGAAAATAAAATTAGATAGCATTATGGCCACTTTTGCTCTGCCTTGAAATCCCATCTCTCCCTCCTTGTTCCTCTCTCTTCCACTGGACACTAAAAGGATACAAAACCTGAGAGGATAGGACATTGTACTAGAGGCACCCACACTCTCTTCTTAGAGAAACCCTCAGCCCTGGCAGGTGCATCCTGCCACCCTGCTTCTCCCAGCACTCTCAGCCCCACCTCTGGCAAAGTTGATTGAACAAGGGATGGGTACCTCTTGGCTGGAAGTTAGCCCAATCAGATTCTCTCTCCCAAGAATCTGTGATTGGGACACAAAAGACTGAATCAGTTAGTGGTGGGGAGTAAAGGAGGGTAGTGTTATGTAGTCGGGAGATAAGACCACCATTTTTGGACAGGCCATGTGGAAGCAGAAGAAATAGAGAATATAGTTGAACAGAGAAGAATGAAGGAGAAAGAGAGAGAGAGAGAGAGAGAGAGAGAGCTTCTACAATTGCATTTCATGAGATTCCCCTGAATCCCAGTCAAGCTTCAGTGAATGGGTGTCCTTGCCACCCAAAGATGCCTGACTTACATTGACCTTGTATCCCTACCTCCAAGTTACTCACAAGCTTATAAAGAAATAATTCACCTGGCAATGCAAGTGGAAATAACTAACATTTAATGAGCACCTACTAAGTGCTAGAGCTATGGTTTACCAGCTCTAATCAAGACAGTCCAATGAGATTGATCGATTGATGAGTGATTTACCACCACTCTACAGCTAAGGGGACTGATGCTCACACAGTTTAGGTAACCAGTACAAGATCCTGTAACCAGAATGTAGCAAAGCCTGGATGGGAACCTGCTGGGGCTGATGGCAAACCCATGTTACTCCAGTCCCCACATTCTTCTCCAATGTGTAAGGATGTGAGGTCCTCTGCTCTGGCACCCTCAAGAAACTGTCAGGTTCGCATCAGTGAGGTTTCCAAGAAAATGAAACAAACCCTTCAAGGAAAATTTTTTGTCTTTTTCAAACGTGTTAGTTGGAAATCCTAAAACATATGTGACATTTTCCTGCCGGTTTAAACTAATCACTTACTGAGCACAATGTAACATTTTCCTCATTGACTCATTCAGAAATATATGGAGGACCTCCTATTTGCCTGCACCAGGATAAGAACTAAGAATATAAAGTTGCATAAAACAAGAGACCCTCCCCCAAGGAGTTCAAAGTCTGGAGAGGAAATATACAAATAATACTCATAATCATAACCATGATCGTGGTAGCTAACTTCTTTGGTTAGCCAGTATTGTCCTCGCATTATCTTTTTTTTTTAAACATCTCTATTGGAGGATAACTGCTTTATATCTTAATCCTCAGAATAAATCTAAGCAGGAGATACTATTATTATTCTCATCTTACAGAAGCAGAAACTGAGATTCAGAGAGTCCAAGTAATTTGCCGCTGCTAAATAGTGAAGCGGGACAAATGCATATAATCTATCTAGAACCTGAGCTAGTAGCACTACACTCCACAGTTTCCTCCAAGTAAAGAAATAATTGCAAGCAGTATGATCAGGATAAACCAAAGCCAGGTACTGACTCGTGATCACAAGGAAAGAGTGAGTGGGAATAGGATTTCACCAGGAGGACAAGGGAGACTGTCCATCAAAGAGAATAGCATATTCAAAGCACAGAGATGGGAAATAGCATCAGGCACAGAGAGAGCTGTGAGTCAACTCATGCATTTGGATCATAGGTGTGGGAAATGAAGGGCAAAGGAGAAAGTGGAGAGAAATGAGAGTAGAAATACACGAAGGGCCCAGATTTGGGACAACGTCATGTTATACCTAACTTTCCCAGAGGAAATTAGTAGGCGACGAGGGAGTCAGGTGGGGAGTGGATGGGATAATATTTGTATGTTTAGAGAGATAAAGATTGGAGTGTGAGAGTGAAAGGCTACATATCCTGCTGTAGATGGGATCGATCTGCCCAATGAATTGCCCTGTCCCAAATGCCCAATGAGAAACCCTAGAAAAAGGGAAACTTGAAGTCATTCTAAATGCTCCTTTCCTTCACCCTCCCCTACTCACCGTCCAACACCCACATATTAATTGTCTAAAAGTCCTGTATCTTCCGCTACTTCTCTGCGTCTAAGTGCAGGTCTCACCATTTCTTCTTTTGACTGTGTGCTATTTGTCTTTGGATTCCTGACACTTAACACCATGCTGGGAACAGAGTGGGTAATGGCTGATATTTGTTGAACCCAATGGAACTGCTTAATCTTGTGGGATAAATGTTCCCTGTACAATGCCCTTGACTTGAGTGAAATCGACTGATGCCCTCCTCACTTGTGATCTTGACATGAGTATTTCTCCCAGGTCTCAGCAAAGTTGGTGATTTCTGCTTGGTTTCCTCACTACATTAGAAACACCACGTTTCATCATCAATTGCTGTTCTCTTCAAACACTCTTTATATTGACCAGCATCCCCTGGGTAATCAGAGCAAATATAATGTTTTTACTGCATCTATTTGTCATTTGAAATGCATGGCAAGCCTTCAAGGAAAATTCCCTCAAGTTCACATTTCCTTTCAGAATGAGTCTTTATCTACATTTAACTCTTGAATCACCATTTTCTCTCTCTCCCTCCCTCTCTCTCTCTCTCTCTCTCTCTCTGTCACACACACACACACACACACACACACCATCTTCTGATCTTAAATGGGAATACTCTTCAATTGAGAGCCAAGAGACCTCCACTCTGGCCCAGGTTTTGATACTACTTGACCTTAACTAAGCAAAGTGACCTCGATTTCCTCATTTATAAAATAAGGGATCTGACTCAAATATTTATCAAATGACTTTTCATAAAGTCTAGGAATTCCTTGGAGGTAACTAGAGATAACATTGGAGATGAGGGAGAGCACACACACAAACACACACACACACACACACACATGCTCACTCACTGTGATAGTCAATGGTGGTTTGTTTGTTTTTTTTTAACTAGGAAATGCCTTCTGTGCCTATGGTAAGATTGCACTTCTGTGCCTCTTTGTGGTTGGGTAGGATCACAGGGCTCGTTTTGATCCATGTGACTTGAGTAGAAGTGCTGTGGGTCACTGTCAAGTCAGAGCATTTAGTTACCAATGCAATACTCTTCAGAGTTGTTTCTTTTCTTCTGCCATGGCAACCAGCAACTTTGGAGATGGTGGCCACGCTGTCCACTGGAGTCCTGGAGTGAGGAGCTGTGATCTGAGCCCAAGCTCATCTATGTCAGACATACAACAGGAACAAGGAAAGCCTTTTGTAACAGCTGATAAATTTAGGAGGTCATTTTTCACTACACGTAACCTAGCCTATCCTAATACACACACACATACTCATACACACATTCTACATAAGATTTTTGTTTGACAAATGGTTCCAAAGGCTAAAAAAAAATTGAAAATTTCATTTCTGAGGACCCCTCCAATCAGAAGTCTATGATTCTGCACAGATTCTTCCAACACTCCAGCTATCTTCCCTCCCCTCTTTTCATATTTTGACTTTACTTCATTTTCATGAGCTTCTCTTAGTGAGATGGGTACCCCTCCCATAGAGATTTACTTTCACATAAAATTTTATGTCGATTTGGGGATCTCAAAATGGTGACCCACTTTTTCTTTACCATGCATACTTTCACTTACCACAGTCATCAGAACAGACTTATTTGCCAAAGTTGACAGCTGCACTCTGACAAGGTGAGACTTGTCACAAGCTGTCCCTAACTGTCTCTATTTCCCTGAGACACAAATGAAAATATGTGTCCTAACTTTAGAGTCACTGCTTGCCTGACTGTTGTAGTCAACTAGTACCCCTACTGCGCCTGGAAAGAGTTCTATGCAAAGATATTTCCTAGTAAACTTACTGATGGTTTTTGTTATAATAGTGGATACATGTAGCATCACTGTTTCTTTCATAGTCTGATGCCTTAAGGAACCTCCCTCTTTCAAGTTCAACCTAGACCAGAAGGGTCTTTTGACTGCTAAAGATGGCTTAAATGGGATACCAACGGGAATCTGGGAGATAAATTAAATCAGTAATTTATCAAATTTTGTTGTGCCTAATCATTATGCTAATAATCTCCCTCAATTCAGTGGGTCTGGGGTAATGGCTTAGAATCCATACTGTTAATAAGGTAACTCTGATGCAGGTCGTTACAGAACCACAATTTGAGAAATTCTAGACTTGATCTTTAAGCTTTTTTTTCCCCTAGGAATCTGGCTAATTTCAAATTCCATATATGCAAGAGATCCAAAATGTTCAGCTAAAGGGGCCACAGGAAAAGCACTGGTCTAAACACTCCCCCTTTGGTGGTTAGGCCAAGGCACGGGAATGAAGGAGCTGGGATTTTGCACCATCAGGAAGGGCTGTAGGAGACTGGAGGGAGGGTCTCTTACCTAATGGTACCAGAGCAGAGCACAGAGTTTACAAGGAACTACGGTGGGTAAACCAAGAATTCAAAACGGTTGCCAAACCAAGGTGAGGAAGGGGCCCAAAGCAGGTTCTGAAAGTGAAGCATAAGGCCAGGGAAGTAAGAAGGTGGACATACAAGCGACAGATCCAGGCAGGTATTTGGAGGAGAGATCTGAGTGAATCCTAGGGATATACAGAGTGGTCTGGAAGTCAAATTACCCCTTGTAGGGGTCTAAGGCAAGCCAACAGGGATGAGCCCAGCAGAACGATTCCTAGACTAAGGATAAAATGTTTCTTGGAACTAGATCCAATAAAAATTGGGTTGGACTTTAATCCAAAGTGGCCAGAAGTGGGAAAAGTCAGAGGATGAGTATAATTCATGACTCAGGGAGAACCAAGAGTTGAACCCAATAAATCTGGTTGTTGAGTTAAAGCATTGACTCATTGAGGTTAGAAATAGGAGGTAGTGCTAAAATTGTGGGGAGCTAGTAGAAATCAGAATGGAGTAGAGAGTAGAACACCAGCGCAGGAGTGAAGAAAGAGGTCCAGGGCAATTTCCCTGCTTGCAGTTGTGAGACTGGTATCTCACTTTTGTTGGCTCCAGGTGGGGTGGGCTGGGCGGCCTGGTCTGAAGGCAAATGAGGCAGGCACTGACTTGTCCCCACTGGATCACAGAGAGGATGGGGCCCTTGTACCCAAGGCCTTATTTTATAGCCAGAAGTCAGCCAAGGTCTAATCATCCAACTTGGCAACAAAACAGAGCTGAGCTATCAGATACCAAACGCAGCACTGAGGAATTAGGGTAGGTAGTGGGATTGCTTGGGCTCTGCGACTTCCTAGGTTCATGTTTGGCAAACAAGCGCAGCTTAATAGGGAGGCAAAAGATTTTCAGAACAAGAAAGGGCAGCATTCTCTTCTTCCTCATCTTCTTCCTCCCATTACAGAAGGCCTTTGCTGAAACAGTTGCCCATGGCCCAGTAATTCTGCTGAGGCTGTGTTAGTTGTTTCTCATCACAAATTTGGGCACATCCTTCCCCAATTAAAAATTCTTTTTGCTCAAGGAAAAAATAATGTAGGGCTCATTAGAGCTTTGTTTCCTAATCAGTTAATAGAATGTGGTAGATAATGGAGGGAGAAGGCAGAAATGGGTTGGAAGACTGGAAAATTGATTCTATTCCCAGTTCTGACATTTACTAGCCATGTGACCTTAGGCAAATCACTTCATCTCTTTAGGCTTTTGTTCCCTTGTTTGTAACAAGAAGGTCATCAAACTTGATGGTTTCTAAATGTCCTTCCAACTCAGACATTCTCTGGTGCCCATGATTCAATAAGCCTGATTGCACTTCCTTCCCACCTAATAAGAAGGCTTAGGAAAATGGCATTGGCTCAACTTGCAAAAATGGGCACGTAATTGTTGGATGAATAGAGGGATTAATGAATGAGTTACATCCAATGACACATATTTTTGGACATCTCCAATGGAAGGGTTGCCATACCAAGGTAATGAGGAGACCTAAGGCAGATGATGAAAGTAAATCATAAAGTTAGGGAAATGGGGAAGTAGACATATGAGTGGTAGATCCAGATCCACCTTTGACCTCCACTGATGAATCCTAGAATCATGAATACAGACTCTCAGAACTCAAAGGCTTACCATGTCAAATCAACCCATTTGACAGGTGGGGAAACTAAGGCTAGAAAAAGTGACTTGCCTACAGCCCCAGAGCTAGCTAGCAACAGAAAGTCAGAACCAGCTCTTCTGCCTCTCCCTACTGTGTTTCTCCCTGCACTGTGCTGTGTCACATTTCCCAGAAGAGCAGCTAAAAATGGAGCTGAAGCTTTAGGCAAAAGCCCAGAGCTGATGACCCCATGTGACTTGAATGGCAAACCAATACTGAAACGAAAGACTTCCCAAAATGTTCTAAGACAAGCTCTATATCCCTTATCCCAACCTGTGCTCCAGAACCACTGTCCCCCACACACTAATTACAGCTGAAAAGTGGCATGGAACAGTGGGCTCTGAAAAATGCACATCACATAAGAGAAGATGATTAGGAGCAAAAAGCTAGTTCTAGGGATTTTCTGGGAATAATTCCAAAGAGATTTTGGCTTACTGAGAACACTCATGGGGAGTGGCAAAAGTTAGAACCTCCTCCTCTCCCCAGAACCATGAAAAACCCCCTTCCCGTCTGGCCAGAAACTTTGTCAACTAATTTTCTTCTAAGGCATTCAAACTCTCTGGACCTCAGGTTTCTCTTCTATAAAATAGTGAAGGACAAAGCCTGTAACAATCAAATGAGGCCCATGCATATCCAAGCACCATATTCATTCACTCAAAACTCTGTCTTCATCATTAGGTTATCTCTGCTTGAGAATCTTTTGTGGTTCCCTGTGTTCATTCTTATCCCTGAGACATTGCTTGTTCAGTTTCCTTGCCTAATATGAAGAGTTCTTTGATCACTCAAGCCCAGAGGAGGGCTTTCCTTCTGCTCTCTTCATTTATGATCTCTAATAATCATTTGGCACCATACCTAATGCGTGGAATTACAATGTTATTGTTATTCCAGGAAAAGATCTCTTACCAGCTGCAGTAGGCAGAATAATAGATCCCCCAAGATGTCTACATTTTAATCCCCAGAACCTGTGACTATATTATGTTACATGGCACGGGAGAATTAAGGTTGCAGATGGAATTAAGGTTACTAATCTGCTAACCTTAAGATAAGGAGAGTATCCTGGGTTACCCAGGTGAGCCCACTATAATCACAGGCATCCTTAAATAAGGAAGGGGGGGGGGGCGGGCAGAAGAGCCAGAACAAGAGATGGCATTGTGAGAATGACTCTACCAGCCATTACTAGGTTTGAAGATGGATGAGACCACAAGCCAAGGAATACAAGAAGCTGGGAAAGGGGAGGAAATGGATTCTTGTCTAGAGCCTCCAGAAGGAACACAGCCTTGCCAAGAACTTGATCTTGACCCAGTGAAACTCATTTCAAAATTCTGACCTCCAGAACAGTAAGATAAAATTTTGTATTGTTTTAAGTCACTATGTTTGTGGTAATTTGTTATAGTAGCAGTAGGAAATTTGTATAATACTTATTACACCCTACAGTTTATGCTAAACTATTGGATGTTGTGGACTATAGTCAATATATATTTCTTTTGGCTACCAAATAGTACTAAACACAAAGTAAACAGCCAATGGTTACTTTTTTTTTTTTTTTTTTTTTTTTTTTTTGCAGTACGCGGGCCTCTCACCGCTGTGGCCTCTCCTGTTGCGGAGCACAGGCTCCGGATGCACAGGCTCAGCGGCCATGGCTCACAGGCCTAGCCGCTCCGCGGCACGTGGGATCTTCCCAGACCGGGGCACAAACCCGCATCCCCTGCATTGGCAGGTGGACTCTCAACCACTGCGCCACCGGGGAAGCCCCCCCAAATGGTTATTTTTTAAGTGAGTGAATTAATGAACTAGCTGGTGTAAAAACAATTTGGAAATTAATCAATCAAATGATAGATAGACCTAGGTTATAAAAACCCTGAAAGCAGACTCAGGTGTCTGGGTATAGTATAATATGATTTCATGGACACTTCTTATGCTACTATTGTTTTTCCAAGGCCACATCATACACTGGAAATTTCCTTGGACTTGAAGTCAGAAGACCTAAGACAGAGTCTTGTTCCTGACACACGTTAGTGTCTGACCTTGGACAAACTGTATAATGTACCTACACCTCACTTACCTTATCTATTAAAGAAAGATACTATTTACTATCTTGAGAACTTCCCAGAGTTGTTCTGGGGATCCAATGAACCAATGCACAGAAAAGGGTTGTGAAAACTGTAAAATGCTGTGCAAATGGAAGGGGCGGTCATTTACTACCCTTTCTTTGGACTAATTTTTAACTAAGAAGCATTCTCTTGGTGCCTCTACTGTGCTCACATTACGATACGAGGCCTTGGTTGGGGGGGGTGGAATGTAAGAAATAAAAGTTTCAGAAGAGTTCATAGTAGGGACTAGGGTGGAATGAGTCAAGTCATTCATTTCTTACTCTGGTCTGGTAGCCTAGGACCACCTGTCGCTGGTTTGGCCAAAGGCACTGAGGAACCAGGTACTGATAAGAATGGGCTAGGAGCCTCCTGCTACAGTTCAGTGAGCAGAGGCCCAGAGCCTGGGGTTAACCAATGAACAAGAGGGATCTCTCAGTTGGAGGAAGTCTTGTGAGGTAGCTGGACCCACCCCATACACAGAGCACTTGTGGAGCAGCTCCTACCTGCTGGGCGAGCCTTGCAAGCTCTGTCTTCATTCTCTGGGATCTCCACAGACACATGGCCCAGTGGGGATGGGGTCTGGGAGAAGCAGAGGCCTTGGGCACACCTCGGCACAATCACTGGAAGGTGTCTGGCCTTCAGGGCTAATGCCTTGGGTTTCTCAGTAGTGCTTTTATTTTCTTGTGGAGTTAAGTCTTCTAGACTGCCAACTGGCCTGCCCCACACCAAGAACTGAGGTTGGAGAGACTGCCCTTGTATAGCTCCTTACTTCTCAAAGGAAAGTGCTCTAGACTCCTCGACTTAATTAAAGAGCCCAAAACATTTACAGTCCCGTTACTCTACAGATGAACTCATTAAAAAAAAAAAAAGTTGAAAACATATGATACAGAGCCCTTTATCTCTCTTTCCATTAGCCTCAACTTCTCTCTACAGCTCTTCTGATCTTCAGAAAAGTGGGATAAAGCGTCCCTCTAACTATTTAAATCTAATTTCTTACTTGTGCTTTTGATCCTATACTGTTCCATAAATGCAATAGGAGAAAAAAAATGCTATAGGCACAAAAAATGTTTTCATTATTGCAATATCAACAAAAATTATAATAGCTAGAATTCTAGTTAAAAATGGCACTTTGCTAGCCATTTATTGTGGCTAGCATATCTTTGTGTTTATTTCTTCTTTATTCTGTGCTTCCACTAATGTGATGGAAAGAAAAATTCTTAAAACTCACATAGAGAATGGGAAAGGGGACATCAGTATATGAGAGATTGCAATAAATTTTTAGAAGACTGAAAATTGTTGGAGGAATAGTTACTGGTTTGGCAGGATAAAGGAAACCATAGGAGGGGCATGAAAAATAAGCAATTTTCTCCATAAAACCCTGGAAAGGCTAAGAATTCAGAGGACCCAGAACACCTAGATCAAGGCGTCTGGTGCCCAATCCACTCACTTCTTCCCTAGGCAAAAGATATGAGTTTTCTTCTCTGGCAAAATTTAATAGAAGTTCAGGGTTCAGAGGTACCTAGGAGGTGGAGGGCAGGATTAACAACAAAGAGATTAATTGAAAGTCTGTAAAATGAAGTGATGGATCCAAGTCTTCTTTTGTCCCCACCATCCAGATCCCAGGCAGAATGCTTGTAGGTCTCTTCTCTGGCATTTGGGGAACACCAATAAAATGACCGTCTTGTCCAACTATCTTGAAGTGAAGCCCATCAGCTGAAAATCACCACCACCACTGACTCCCACACACATTTTTACTCAGACACATATACACACACACTTTTTTGTGTCTTACTCTTAAATATGAACAACCAAGGCTCACCAAATAATTGAGAACCACCTCTAACATGAAAGTGAAAAATCAAAACAAACAGGGAAAAACACTTTATCTAACAGAGATAATACAAAGCAAAAGAAAAAATTTGCTCCAAATTATTATTCTCAGTCAGATATGAAAAAAAACACATACATGAAACAGTAGGAAACTAAGACAGAAAACACTCAAAGACTAAGTGCTCTTGGAAATTAGCATAAATGATTGCCAAAAGAAAAAACTTGAATAGAATGCCTAGAAAATAAAGTCCAAAAAATCTGAAGAAAAATAAAACAAAAAGACAAAGAGATGACCAATGGGGAGGGAAAAAAAATTAAATAGAAGATAAATCCAAGAACTCTACAAATTATAGGAGCTAGAGAAAGAACAAATTATAGGAGCTAGAGAAAGAAAGAACAGAGAAAATTAGGGGGATGGAGTAGAAGGAGGGTACTAGACATGTCTCCAGGTTGAAAGAACCCACAGGCTATCTAGCACAATAAATGAAAAAAAAGAGCCATATTAAAAGTTCATGAACAGAAGATGGTTCTTGGAGACACTAGTCTGCCATCTTCTTGGTCGGCCGCCTTTCCAAATAAAGTCATATTCCTTGCCTCAAAAAAAAAAAAAAGTTCATGGACACACAGTTTCAGGGACTGGGGATAGAGAGAAAATTACAATATTCTCAAATGAAAATAAATTGCAAAGAAGAGGTAAGAATTATGATGACTTCAGAGTTTTTCTTAGCAACACTGGTTGCCAGAAAACTATGTCAAGGCCATCCAAACTTGACTGAAAACGTTTTTAACTTAAAAGTTTATACATAGTCAAACTAGCCACCAAAATTTAACAGTAGAACAAAGCTATTTCAGGCATTTAATGAACCCAAAGTGACCTCCATTTACTAGGAAGCTACTTAGAATATAAGTACTTCAGCAAGAGAGAGGGAGTAAACCAAGAAAGATAATGACATAGAAAACAGGAAGCAATGGATACAACTTAAGAAAATGGTGTTGGGGGACTCAGGGTAAGAGATGTGTAACATCCTGGCATCACAGAGAACCCTAGGAGGGTCACCTGCCAAAAAAAAAAAAAAAAAAGAGAGGGAGAACTCCATATAATATCATAAAAAGTGGAGCATTTGGAAAAGATTAAGAACACATAAATGGCAAAATGTACATATATTTTTAAATTAAGCATTATAAATTTGAAGAATAATAAAAAATTGAAGTAGAAATAAAATAGAAATATAGTAATATGTTAGGGTCTGAAATAAGCAATATTTGCATAGTCATAATGATATAAAACTGACTATTATATAAAAATTGTGATACAATTTTATTGGCAACGTGGAAGATGAGGAATTGAGATGTGGTATAAAAAAGCTAAATCTTTCCCACCATAATAAGGAAGTCAATAGATAACATGAGAAATAGCAGTAGAGGTATATTATTTAGAAATATGGAATTAGCTATAATAAGAAAACCTAATTAGTTAAAGAAGAGGTTATTTCTACATAGTGGGGCTGAGATGGGTTGGCACAGGGCAGGGAAATGTTTTCTTTTATTATAAGTCTTTCAGCTGTATTTAATGTTTTAAGACATATGCATATATAGCTTACTAGAAGATGTTTCTAATTAAAAATAATTACTTGGGGCATTCACTTTAGGTCATGATTGAGTACCAGGGATTGGATTTACCATCTTGCCTTACACAATTAGAAAACAAGACCAAATATATGAAACACAATTTTTCAGACATTGGACAAAAGGCAACGTAGGACCATGATCTCTGTGAGAAGAGAAGGAAATGTGGTAAGTTCTATAATTGCCCTAGAATACTGCCTGAAGGCTACTTCCAGGCTGCAGTGGAAGGACAAGGATTCTAAACAGCCTGGTGATCTTGGTGAGTTGAGAAGACAGAAACCAGAGTTCAGAAAAGCCAGTGACCAGAATTTGTAGGAGAGAATACCAGAGAGAAGGGAGTTGCTCAGAGAGAGATAGAGAGCTTGAAAGATCGAAAGAGAGGGTCCTTTGAGTTTGGGCTGAGTACTGACCTGCACATGCATAAGATGAAACCGCCTGAGGCTAGTGAAAGAAAGTAGTAGGCTGAACAATTTCCAGAGTTCACCCAGGGTTGAAAATAGTTCAGATTGCCACCAGCCAAAGTAGAAAGACCTCATAATACAAATGACAACAGCTAGCGTCTTCGGAAGTGTATTGCTTAAATTAACCCAACACCAAAGTCTGCCATGGTCTGCTCCAACAAAGCTTAATTTCAAGCCTGAAAAAGATCTAACTAATCCCAAGAAGTGTAATTGCATGCCAGATAAAGTAAAACCAACACGATTTTTTCAAAAAATACAATAGGGCTTCCCTGGTGGTGCAGTGGTTGAGAGTCTGCCTGCCGATGTAGGGGACATGGGTTCGTGCCCCAGTCCAGGAAGATCCCACATGCCGCAGAGTGGCTAGGCCTGTGAGCCATGGCCACTGAGCCTGCGTGTCCGGAGCCTGTGCTACGCAACGGGAGAGGCCACAACAGTGAGAGGCCCGCGTACCGCAAAAAAAAAAAAAAAAAAAAAATGACATCTAGTAGCTAACAACATAAAATCAACAATGCCTGACACCCAATAAAAAATTACCAGACATGCAAAGGATAGAAACTTCTGGCTATAAAACAAATAAGTTCTGGAGATCTAATGTACAGCATGGTGATTATAATTAATAACACTGTATTATATACTTGAAACTTGCTAAGAGTGTAGATCTTGTGTTCTCACCACACACACAAAAATTGAAACTATGTGAGATGATAGAAATGTTAATTAACTTGATTGTGGTCATCACTTCACAATGTATACCTATATTAAATCATTACATTGTGTGCTTTAAAGAAACCATATTGTTACAACCTAAATACATACAGGCATAGCTTGTTTTGTTGTGCTTTGCTTTATTGAACTTTACACATATTGCATTTTTTGCAAATTGAAGGTTTGTGGCAACCCTGCACTGACAAATGATGGTTAGCACTTTTTGTCAATAAAGTAGTTTTTAATTAAGGTATGTATATATTTTTAGACATAATGCTAGTGCACACAAACTACAGTATAGTATAAACATAACTTTTATATGCACTGGGAAGCCAAAAAATCATGTGACTTACATCATTGAGATATTTGCTTTATTGTAGTGGTCTGGGACCAAACATGCAATATCTTTGGGGTATGCCTGTACAATTTTTATTTGTCAATCATACCTCAATATAGCTAGAAAAACTTTTTTAAAGAAATAGATTTTGTTAATGATAAAACATTACTACAGTAATAAAATTAAAAATAAAAATTATAAACCCACAGATCCAAATATAGCTCAATGACTCCAAGGAGATTAAACATTTAAAAACTGCAACAGGGGCTTCCCTGGTGGTGCAGTGGTTGAGAGTCCGCCTGCCGATGCAGGGGACACGGGTTCGTGCCCCGGTCTGGGAAGATCCCACGTGCCGCGGAGCGGCTGGGCCCGTGAGCCATGGCCACTGAGCCTGCGCGTCCAGAGCCTGTGCTCCGCAACGGGAGAGGCCACAACAGTGAGAGGCCCGCGTACCGCAAAAAAATAAAATAAAATAAAATAAAAATAAAATAAAATAAAATAAAAAAATAAAAACTGCAACAGGCCAAATTACTGATTTAATTGATAATCAAATTACTGAAATCAATGGATAAAAAGAAATTCTTGCCAGAGGAAAAATATACATTATGTATAGAGAAATAAAAATAAGAATGATGGAAGATTTTATGTCAGAAACTGTGCAAACCAGAAGACAGTAAAGCTGTCAACTAGAGTTTTATGCCCAGCAAAAGTATCTTTCAAAAATAAAAGTGAACTAAACAATTTTTCAAACAAACAACATCTGAGAAAATCCATTACCAGCATAACTGCCCTATAAGATATACTAAAGGAAATTCTTCAAGCATAAGGAACATAATACTATATGGAAATTTGGATCTACCCAAAGGAATCAACAGGAATATGTGGACTAATATAAAAGACATTTTCTATTGTTTAATCTCTTTAAAATAAAATTGGCTATTGAAAACAAAAATAATACCAGCATCCCATGGGGTTTATAACATATATAGAAGTAAAACACAACAACAATAGTACAAAAGATGAGAGAAGATTCTTACCCTGCACATGAAGTGATATAATATTATCTGAAAGTAGACTGTGATAAGTTAAAGATGTATATTGTAACCTGTAGAGGAACCAATAGCAAGACAAGGTAGAGGTATAGCTAATAAGCCAACAAAGAGATCAAGTGGAATCATAAAAATAGTGTAGAAAAAGAGAAAAAGAACGAATGAAAAAGATAGGAAAATAGAAAACAACTAGAAAATATGGTAGATTTAAACCCAGACATATCAATAATTACATTAGTTGTAAGCAATCTAAACACTGCAATTAAAAGCAGAGATTGTTAGATTAGGTAAAAAAGCAAGAACCAATTTTGTGCTATCTATAAGAACCCACTTTAAAACTCTAGGCACAAGTAAGTTAAAAGTAAAAAATGCAATAAGATATACTATGAAAGCACTAATCGAAAGAAATCTTGAGTGCCTACATTAATACAGAGAAAAGACTTTTGGACAAGAAATATTAAAAGGTAAGGAGGTATGTTTCTAATAATAAATTGATTAATCCATCAAGAGGAGAGAACAGACCTAAATGTGTATACACTTAATAACAGAACCTCAAAAAAATGAAGTAAAAACTGATAGAACTGAAAGGAGAATTAGACAAATCCACAATTGTAGTTGATGTTTCAACACCTTTTCAGTAATTTAACAACTTGATGAAGATCACTAAGGATATAGAAAACATGATTTCCTGGCTGTCCAGTGGTTAGGACTCCACACTTCCACTGCAGGGGGCCCCGGTTTGACAGCTAAGATCCCACAAGCTACATGGCGTGGCCAAAAAACAAAACAAAACAAAACATGAATGAACTAAACCAAACAGACACATGTAGGACATACCAATCAACAATGGCAGAATACACATTCTTTTCAAGTACACATGTAACATTTACCAAGAATGACTATATTCTGGACCATAAAAAAGCCTACAAATTAAAAAGGATTGAAACTATATAACGTATGTCTTCTGATCACAGTGAAATTAATTGAATCATTAAGACATCTGGAAAAACCCGAATGTTTAGAAATTGATAACATGCTTACAAATAATTCATTTGACAAAGAAGAAATCAAAAGGAAAATTAGACGATATTTTCAACTAAATAAAAATAAAACCACAAAATATCAAAATTTCTGGGATAGATGTAAAGATTAGAAGTGCTTAGAGGAAATTTCACAGATTAAAGGAACAGAGGGAAGATGTGGTGAGCACCATAGGTAAAACACGATACTATTTTGAGTCAAAAGCAGAGGGAGGGGATGTTTGTCTGGCAAAAGCAATAAATGCGCACTACAACTTCTCTCTGTCCTACCACCTCATCAAGCTTCCATTCCATCTTTCCCCTTCTCCTCTCAGCTAGACGATTCTAAAGCATGGATATAATAGGGCTGTCTCCATCAACATCGGTCATGCATTCTCTTCAACTCATTGTAATTGTATTACTGTAAAAGAAACATTTTTTTTCTGCCCTACCTATAGCTTCACATAGACATCCCCTCCTGTCCACCCCCCCACACACACACACACATAGAATGCACACACACAGCTAGGGCTGAACTGAACTAGTGATGACCAACCTGACCCCAAATTAGCCAACATGTTGGTTGCCTAGAAATCTGACTTTGTGTGACCTTGCACCAAGAGATGCGTGGGACTGAACAGATTCTATCTTGGAAACTTGATATAAGATACAAGATTGCTGAGAGTTGGTGGTGACGAGATCCCGTAAGTTGAAAGTAATGGCAACCGTTTGCAAGTTGATGAGTAAAAGGGGGAAGCTGTTCTGCAGAGAAAGGAAAATGGAGCTGACAAGAAACAAAGAGGAGAGAAGAGCCCGTGGCCCAAGAGAGGGAAATGGAGGTAGTAGACAGCTGCCCCTGTTCCTCTCCATCTCAGCTGCACTTGATTTCATGTCCTTTGATTCTGTGAGAGCTCTGTTTCCTTGCAATAAACACTGTTCTTTACTTGAGTAACTTTGAATGCATTTTGTTTTCTTGCAACCAAAGGAGCCATAACTTGAACAATTTCGTGTGTCTTTTTAATTGTCTCCCAACATTGTACAGTAACTTCTTTAAGGGTAATCGGTGTGTTTTATTTCATCTGTGTAACACAGCTCATAGTCACATGACTGAATTATATAAATGCTGTTAAGGTTCATAATGAACGAATTCATTAACCTGGTTACTGACACCTCGACCACCACCAGAATCGTGAATTGCTTGTTTTGTTGGCCCTACCGAGTCCCTTGTGTAACATTTTTTTCTCTACTCCCTCTAGCTCTGGTATGACCAAGACTCTCAGGCTCCCACCCCCTACCCACTGAAGCAGGCATATGGCCCATCAGGCTCTCCCATGCAGGATTTGGAATCTAAGTCATTGGATAGTGGTTCCCTAAAGAAAGGTTGATCAGTTTCTGCATTTGTAAACCCTGGAGCTCCCCTGATTCCTGGCCTTTCGGGGTTCTGATTGTTCAGCTTTTTCTTCAGTCCTAGGGCTGTTCACTATCCTTCCAAAGACCCCCTTTTCTTACTTAAGTAGTCAGAGTCCATTTCTATTGCTTTCAGCCTGATTCCTCTCTCATACTTGGTTCCCAAAGAGGCCAGTTTCTTCCCTGGTCCATACAGGATAACTGGAAGAAATTCTTCTTTAGGGAAAGAGCAGCTAAATTTGAAGCGTGGTATTTATTATTATTTTTTGTGTGTGTGGTACGTGGGCCTCTCACTGCTGTGGCCTCTCCCGTTGCGGAGCACAGGCTCCGGACGCGCAGGCTCTGTGGCCATGGCTCACGGGCCCAGCCGCTCCGCGGCATGTGGGATCTTCCCGGACCGGGGCACGAATCCGTGTCCCCTGCATCGGCAGGCGGGCTCTCAACCACTGCACCACCAGGGAAGTCCTGAAGCGTGCTATTTTTGAAACAAATAAAATATTTCTTTATTGATCAGTTGCTCCACTGCTGTCTTCTTTTGTATGTCTCTGATCCAACCTCTGGGCTGCCTTTTCTGCAAGAGGCATCATTAGTTCTGCCTCAGTTGTTTATATTCAACCTCATCCTCATCTTCTAAGGCTGTCTATGAGTGACTGAGTCATGAACATGAATCTTTAAAGGAGTCATATGTATTTGGGAACCCAGGCAACAGAGGCTAACTTCACTTAGCCAAGTTAACACTTTTTCTACAGCAATATAAAGCAGACTTCATTCTTTGAGTTTGAACGATCTGTACTCAACCTAAGAAGCCATCTCCCAGGCTTGAGTCTGGTGTCCCAGTTTCTGATGATGGACCCACTCTGGCCCTTTGGATCAGCATCCCTCCTTAGAGACAAGTCACGTTTAGAGTGTTGGCTCTGATTCTTCCAAGACCTCAAGTTCCAAGGCAGTTTGTCTCCTCTCAGCACTCTGACTCATTATCCTATTTTACTCAAGTACTTAGAATGAGAGCTTTTGGGAAGTGCTCTGTACAATTATATAAATGAATAGGCACATTTATTTGAAATGTTTTCGGATTTCCTAGAAAGAAATTTTGTGTTCTTTCCCTGACACTAATTTCTGAAACTGGGTAACAGTTCTGGGGATATCCTTGCCCTGCCCAGGGACTTGCATTTCCAAGGCAATCTAAAACCCAGTCAATAGGTATTCATTCATTTTGCAAATCATTGTTGAGCACCTACTGCATTCCAGGCACTGTACTGAAAGCTGGGTATACAATGGAGAAGAAAACAGACATAGCCCTGCCTTCAAGAGGACACAGTCCAGTGAAGGAGAGAGAAAAAAATAAGCAAATAAATTTAAAAATAATCATACATGAGTAATTAGTGCTATGAAAAAATTAACAAGAAATAGCATTAGGAGGGGACCTTAGATGGGAGAGGGCAGAAGAATCTCCCTGAGACCTGAAGGATAAGTGAGGAGAACTGGAATCAAATAGATGAAATAGCATATACAAGGCCTGGAGCTAGGAAAGAGCTTCATGTGTCTGAGGAACTAAGTGAAGCTCTGTTTTGGACATTTAGACTGAGATGCTTATGACATATCCAAGTAGAAAACTCAAGTAGATAGTTGGATATGTAGTTCTGGGGTTCAAATGAGAGATTGAGATGAAGATACAAATTTGGTCATCATCAGCATGTAGACAATATCTTAGGCTGCAAAAATAGATCATTTAGGAAGAGAGCGTAGAGAGAGAAAAAGCCCTGGGAAATATCAATATTTAGACATTAGGAGAGGAAGAGGGTCTATAACAGAGACTGAGAGGTAGGAAGAAAATCAATGGTATAAGGTCAAATAAAGGAGTGGTCATCTGGGTCTAAGGCAACTGAGAGGGTGAGTAAGATGAGAAAACAAATTGTCCATTGAACTTGGCAACATGGAGATTATGGTAACCTTGACACAAGAAGTTTTGGTGAAATGGTAAGGGAAGAGACCCAATCTGAGAGTTTTGAAGAGTGATCAAAGGTCAAACAGTGGAGATAAGTATGCAAACAACTATCTTGAGACATTAAGTTGCGAATGGATGCAGAGAAGTTGGTAGTAATTGGAGAGGGATGAAGGAACCAAAGAAGGACTTTTAGGCATAAAGGAGAGTCAATCGTGTTTGTGAGCTGAAGAGAATAGCCCCATTGAAAAAGGGGAAGATTGATAATCAGGAGGATAGGATATAATTGGAGGAGTAAAACTTGAGAAAGTGAGAGAGGATGGCAACAAGAGCCCATTAAGGATCCAGCTCCAGGAGATGCTGAGCTATGAGAGAAGCAGCACACTTTCTCCTTTGTTTCAGGAGGGCAGACAGGGAAGATGCCAAGGAATGTAGATGTAGAATAGGGGAGTACTTGTCTGTTGGCTCTACTTTTTCACGTGGATACAATCAATGCAGGATAATTAGATCAGAGAGAGGAGTGCAGGGATGAAGTAGAAGATTTGAGATGAGATGTGAAGATATGAAATATCATCTAACGGGTGGAATAGCAAGTTTATTAGATATATAGAGAGAATGCTGCACAAGACATTAAAATTATGAATTTAAAGGGACGTTTCTCAGTTTGATTGCGTGATTTTCTCCACCAATATTCTGTTTCTTAAATTCATGCAGGTGGATGTCTAAGTTCATCCAGGCTCAGAGTTTTCCCAAGTGAGTATGACGGCTGCAGAGAGACACACAAGGACTAAAAAAGTGGTGAAAACTATAGATCATGCGATGGATGCTCAACAGAAGGGACATGTTGACAAGGAAGGTCAGGTTCTGTCTCAGTTTCTAGTTTCTATATCTGTGCTTCCCTTTCCAACCATCTCCCCACAACCACCACACTTTGCATTTGGATCCATTCTTGTGTCTTGATTCTGACTGGAGGCTAAAAGAGAGATCTAACCAGCTTGCAGCCCCACTTCTGGGGTTCAGCCTTTGTCTCCCCTGACTTTCCACATTCAGATTCATTACACACATACTGAACTCCTACGTACCCATCATGTGCCCTGATTGAGTTTTCATGTGTTACCCCAGTTCATAGAACTGCGCTATCTACCACCTAGCACCCCTTTCCCAAATCCATGCTCCAGTAAGATGGAGCCCTTCAGACTAGTGGCTAGAGGCCTGCTGACTACTCTCCAGCTGCCTCATGCCAATCCTTCCCACCATAGGTCTTTCTCTGCCTCTTGCATTACTTGCTCTTTCTAAGGGAGAAGATGTTGTAACCAGATTCACTAGAACCTGAAAAATCAATGTACCATATTTTACTAATGGCACTAGAGTCCGGGTGCTTGCTCAGTTTTTAAGGATGATGTTTTACTTCCCATTTGGCCAGTGTTCCTTGTGGCTACCTCGTTTGGTTAAGGTTCTAGTGGGAAGAAGGGTCAGCATCCAGGCATTCCTGTATCCCTGGCCATAATGTCATCACAATAGAATCCAAACCTCACTTTTACCCTTAAGTCATCTAACAACCTATCAAGATTCCTGATTAATAATGTTCATCCTAAATTCTCCACTAATTAGTCCCACCCACTTAATGAAATCCCCAGACTTTCGTTCTGACACCCTCTGCAACATTACTGTTATAGATTGAATTGTGCCTCCCCAAAAGATATGTTGAAGTCCTAACCCCAGTACCCAGAATGTGACCTTATTTAAAAATAGGGTCACTAGAGATCTTAACTAATTAAGATGACATCATACTGGAGTAGGGTAGGCCTTTAATCCAATGTGACTGGTGTCATTATAAGTAGAGGAGAAGAGACACAGACACATGAAGGAAGAACGCCACGTGACGACAGAGGCAGGGATTGAAGTACAGCAGCTGCAAGCCAAGGAATACCAAGGATTGCTGGCAAACCATAAGAAGCTAGGAAGAGGCCAGGAAGAATTCTGCCCTACAGGTTTCAGAGGGAGGATTGCCCTGCTGACACACTGATTTAGGATTTCTGGCCTCCAGGACTATGAGATAAATAAATTTGTTGTTTTAAGGCACACAGGTTGTGGTACTTTGTTATGGCAGCCCTAGAAACAAATTCAGCTATTACCATCACTGTGGTCCCCACAGACACCTGCTTTCCTGCCAGACTGAAACTTCTCTAAGTGACAGAAGCTAAGTCTGCCTGGAGTTTCTGCTCCCTTTCTGGTGGATGAGGTTTATTCAAAGTCCTAGGTCTCTCCTCTCCTGCCTTAGAAAACCAGGCAGGGCTAGGCTCCATGCTAAGTCAGCCAGCCAAGCACAAATTTGCCTTGGTTTAACAGAGGGTCAACATACCCCAGCCTTAGCCCCAGGAGGGTCTGTTTGGCATGGTGGGCATGGCAACCATCCAGCTGAGGAAACACTGAGTGCTCCTTCCTTACTAGTAATGCAAGAAAAAATTCTGAAAGGGACCAGGAAGGATTCACGCCGAGACTTCGGCACAGCGACCCAGGGAAGATAGGGTTCTTGTGTGCTGGGGTGTTTGCGTGACCTGATGGTGGCACAGAATGAGGAAAGCAGGGATCAGCCAATAGCATGAGGAAGAGTGAGTGATACCATCTCGGATGGAGGTGGAGGGAGGGGCTGTACTAGCCAAACCGTTTATGGAGTTTAAATACAGTCCACACTGGAGTGAGGGACAGAAATGGGAGTATAGGGATCACTGCCTAATCTAACATGAAGAAGAAAACAGAAGAGCCCCCGTAGAGCAGGCAGCTGTTCTGTATCATGTACAGTGCCACATCATGGTGCCAGAGATGTGTCTGTTCAGGTTGGATCCAGGCAATGCTGGGAGAAACAAGATTCAGGTTCTGATCTCCCAAGAAGAGGGCTGCGAAGGCTAGGCATAGGGTCAAGGCTCCAGTCAAGTGGGCTGGGATTTGGGTAAGACCCCTAATCTGAAAGAAAGTGTGTGAAAGGAGGCAGGGAGCCATGAGAGGACCCCCAACAGTGGATGGAGTCCACATAATGAGAAACAGAAAAGCAGGGAATTCTTCAACTTGGTTGCTGCACAGATATCCAAGGTTTGCCTGGGCTCATCAAGTCCTGGGTCTTGTTCATTGACAGATATTTATTGAACCTTTACTATGTTCAAATCTAATTCATGCTAGGAATACAAAGGGAATACAATACAGATTCTTCCCTAGAGAAGCCTGGTCTAGCCAGGAAAACAGACCCATCACAAATAGTTACCACACAGCGTGATAAATGGTATTTTGAGATATGAACAAAGTGCCATGGGAATGCAGAGGGGAGGGACACAGCTCTGCCCAGAGGACTCAGGGGAGCAGAAAATATATTGCCTTAGTTTTATGCACCTAGATAAATTACAAAGTAAGAGGAAAACAATTTTTTTTTACAACCTCATACTCTACATCCTCAACCCCATAGTCTGGACTTTATTTCATTCTTGCTGTTTCCTGTCCCCTTTGAATTACTGAGTTCAAACTAAGTACAGTCACATATTGGAATTATTCACCACTGTATCCTTAAAACATTAATGCTTCATTAAAGTTCGGTGGATTTCTAGATATAAAACCTCCACACTTAAAAGTTTGGTAGTGTTACCTAACCAAACTTGGGTCTGCTTGCCCCACATGCAGCAAAGCCAATCTACTGACACCAGGTTGTGGTGAAGAAAGTACAGCATTTATTGCAGGGCCAAACAAGGAGAAAAGGCAGCTCATGCTCAAAAGACTTGAACTCCCCAATGGCTTTCAGGGAAGGGTTTTTAAAGGCGAGGTGAGGGAGAGGATCACAGGGTGTGTGATCAGCTCGTGTACATCATTTTGATCGGTTGGTGGTGAGGTAACAGAGTGGTGTTTCAGGAATCTCATTTATAAATTTTCTGGCTCCAACCAGTCTGGGGTCTATGTGCTAGTGATCAGTATGCAGTCAACTTCTTCCTTCTGGTGGGGATTTTAGTATCTGCCAAACAACTCAAGAATATGGCTTAGGATCTTTTGTATAGCCCTTGAGGCGGAACTAAAGGTCCCTGACTTTGTTTTATGGCTAAACTATTATTATTTTGCCTTGCTTGACTCTTTTCCTGTTTCTGCATTTTCTCACTTCTCTGATTAACTTTGCTCTTTGGAACTTGGGGAAGGCCTAGGAGGCCAAAGCTATTCTACAAACAAGAGGCAGGGGACATTAAGAGTCTGTCCCCAGGAAGGGCCCACAGGGTCCTGCTCTGTTTCAATAGTCTTTATCCCATGGAGTCAGATGACAGACCCAGCTGGTGACCAGATACCATGGTGACACTTCTCAGGTTATCATGGAGCATTTGGTGAACCTTCTTCTACCTTTCATCAAAATACCAAGATGTAACACAATAAAGCCATGGAAACCATAGCAGTCCCTCTCCCTGCCTTGCTATCTTCACTCCCAAGAGACTTCTCCCATGGCCTCTACTGACTGGACACTGGGCTTGTGGCACCACACTCTGGCTAGAGCTGATTGGTCCACTGACAAACACCTGACACAAATTGACCGATCTGATTCTTACTTCCTAGACTTTAAAGTTGCAATACAAAAAAAAAAAAGGACTTCCCTGGCGGCCCAGTGGTTAAGACACCATGTTTCCATTGCAGTGGGCACGGGTTTGATCCCTGGTCGGGGAACTAAAATCCTGCATGCTGCAAGGTGCAGCCAAAAAAAAAAAAATTGCAATACAGGAGCCCTATTCGAGAGCACTTCATCTGGGGAGGTGTGTAAAACTGGCAGCCTGTGTTTGTGTCAAGTTTAAGTGGGACAGAGAAAGGCACGCTGCAAAAATGGCGGAATGGAGAGGTTCACTGAGAGAAGTGGATAGGAGAAACCAGGGGAAGGAGAGGGGCCAGGAAGAGGAGAAGACCGCCTTTGGGGCTGATGACATCCACTTCCTATTCAGGTTATCCTAGAGTGGCCCATATGAATTCATAATCTTTTTTCCTTTGGTGAAGAACAAAGAGTTAACACTCACCCTGGTCTGCCCTTGAGGACCTCTCTTATTTTTATAGATGTAAAGCAGGCAGCCCCAGCCATGGAGAAAAGACACAACGGGACCCTTTTACTTGTTTATAGTGTGGGAGCTCCAATGAGAAAGTGGGAAATTTGTAACATGGACAGTTTCCAGGATGGAACAAACCCATGCCTTTAACCCATGCCCTCCAAGACTTAAATGGAGGAGTATCTGTGGGGGAGACTTAGATGCCCAGTGACAGTGACAGACGAAGGAATAAGTTGCCATAGGAGTAAAGACAGGTAGAACTTATGGGTTGTCCTGCCACCCTATTAGGAAAGGGAACAGAGATTGTGGGTCACAACAGTGAGAGGCCCACATACTGCAAAAAAAAAAAAAACTGCAACATAGAAATCCTGCCCTACAGATTTCAGATTTGTAGGCCCCTACAGTTGGTGAGCCAGTTCCTTAAAATAAATTCTCCCCTGTCTCTCTATATGTATATATATGTTCATATACATGTGTGTATATATATACATATATATGTATATATATATACATGTGAGTGTGTATAAAATTGGTTCTGTTTCTCTGTAGAGCCCCAACTAATATAGAACTCAATCATTGCATACTGACAATGTGCTGGGGGTACTGTTTCCCCCAACCTGTATGGTAGGGCACCTTACTTCACCAAGATACACTCAAGTCAGATCAAAGCCCCAGATCAAAGGCCAAGAGCCAATACCATTCTCCAGGCCCACTAAGCCCTGTGATGTAAGAGCTAAATTGAAACTGGTATCCTGGCATAAGGCCAGGGAGGCAAGGGGGTCAGGGAGGGAGGCTGCAGCCTGATGCTCCTCCACAGCTCACTCATTCTAGACAACCTGTCACAGGGCATGGCGCAACAGGCCAACTCCAGAATTCACTCTCCGACAGAGAGGGAATTTCCACTGTGCCAGGCCAGGTTCCCATTGGCTGTGGGCCTGGGCAGGGCTGAGCCTGACAATGGCTCCTTACGAAAGTCGAAAGTCGGCAGCTGGGGAGGCCTGGAGACAATGAGCCAGCAGGGGAGCTGGGTGGGCTTCCACATCTGATGGGCTGAGCCCAGAGTCAGCTTAACCCAGAGTCACTGCTCTGTGGGTGACGACAGGGAGAAGAACTGTGGCTGGAATCCTGACGTCACTTCTGACGATTCTCTCTCTGAGACTTGGCTCCTCATCTGGAAATTGGGGCTAGTAAAATCTCAGAGCTGTCGATTTGAATTTCAAAGGGTAACAATTGTGTGGAAGCACCAGGCACACAGCTCGTGCCCAGTGAATGTCAGTGTCCTTCCTCTTCACCCAGGGAGGATGGGACAACATCGCCATGAAGGGTGATGTGAGTGGGCTCTGGAGCCCTTTGTGAACCCCAGGCCTGCATCTTCCTCTGTAAAATGAGGTTCTCTCTCTCCACAGGATGATTGCAAAGACTGAATGAGATTGCCCACGTAGAGCGCTTTGCAAAGGATGGCTTCAGTAAATGCTAGAAAGAGGAAGCCCTGTGACCCTCCTGCTCCTCAGGAGGAAACAGAAACAACTGGGGTGTGCTTAATTTGCTCCTGTAACACCTCAGAACAAAGGAGAAGCAAACAGCAGCAGTGTGATTTTCAAGGTGGTGCCAGCTCTGCTGAGAGCTGGGTCTGGTCAGCGTGAGTGCTGGCCTCTGGCTGAAAACTTCAGCCTGTAATATCGCTTCGCCACCTGGCGCCCAGGCTCGTTAGTCCAAGGCAGCAAGTAGATCTGCCTAGTGACAGACACAGCTCTGTGTGCAGACTGCCAGGGCCTGAGGCTGCATCCAAAAACAATGTCCATGCAGAGGATGGAGCCAGCTGCAGCTCCAGACAGATGGTTCTGACCTTTTGTCTTGCTCAGCTCAGGAGGAAGCGTCTTCCTGTGCGTGGAGCACATTCTCTTGCCCTTCATCAACACACAGGTTGAGAAATCCTCCTGGTTTGGAATATGTAGTGGAAAAGGGGAGCCAATTTATAAGCACATCTGCCTCCTGAGGAAGGTGGGTTCTGTTCAGTGACAGTCCCTTTAGATGTGCAAGGTGGCTGGGAGCTGAATTGGAAAGGAGGGATTAGTCATTAGAGAAAGCCAAGAACAGAGAAAGAGTGGGAAGCAATGCTCCCAGCTAAGGAAATGGCTAAGGAACGTTCTAGGAACAGGAACATCTAATATCCAATTTTAATTTATGAACCTTTTTCTATCCAAATATTCAGTAAAGTCTGGTAGACACACAACTCTCCTATGTGAGTTCACGTGTGTGTAAATTTAGAAGAGGGAAGAGTTCCACGTCTGAGTAAACGTGGTCCAGACCCGAGGCCACAGGGGATTACAGAAATCTTAGAGAGGAACTGACTTTCCATAGTCATGGAATGGGGATTCACATCTATCTCCAGGGCTTACAGGCCAGGGAGATCCCAACCGACATCTGATGATCATCTCACAGAGCCCCGTTCTTGCAAATCTGCTCAATCTGTTATTGGGATGAACTTTGAAGCAGCCGCTTCCTTTGCTCAGCCTTGCCTTATTTGCTTTTGCTTGCCAAGGCAAACAGCCGTGCCTAGAAATGAAGGCATTTATCCTGAGTGTCCTGAACCCTGTATTTGCAGGTGGAAATCAGACCGGTCCCCTGAAATACTCCTGGGATTCCCAGGACAGCGTGCCTGGCATTGGTCTCACTGGGCTTCCTGTACCCTCCAGCTGCCTTCTTTCTGACAACAAAAAGCATCATGTGGAACTGAACTAGACTCCTAGCGCCTTGCAAAGGAACTAGCAGCCCCAAATGTCCCTTGGATTATCTCCGTCCCTCTGCTTGCTTCTCTATCCAATCCTCCCATACATCACACTCCAGTCTGCTGAGGTGTAGAGAGCTGAGCCTCCTCAGTGGAAATCATGTCTCACTTCCTTCGAATTAACCACATTATGAAGAAAAAAAAAAAAAAAAAATCCCAAAGCCTGCACAGCTGATAATAATGACAGTGAACAGATATTGACTACCCAGTGTATGACAGGCACTGGGCTCTTCGCACAGATTATCTCACTTCATTCTATCAGACCCCCTGCCTGCAGGTGCTATGATTATTATTCCCATTTTCACAGATAAGACAACTGATGAAATTCAGATTCTACTAATATATCTTTTTTTTTTTTTTTGGAGGTTTAAGCAGATATTTATTTATTTATTTATTTATTACATCTTTATTGGAGTATAATTTCTTTACAATGGTGTGTTAGTTTCTGCTTTATAACAAAGTGAATCAGATGGGACCTAATGAAACTGCAAAGCTTTTGCATAGCAAAGGAAACCATAAACAAGATGAAAAGACAACCCTCAGAATGGGAGAAAACATTTGCAAATGAAGCAACTGACAAAGGATTAATCTCCAAAATTTATAAGCAGCTCATGCAGCTCAATAACAAAAAAACAAACAACTCAATCCAAAAACGGGCAGAAGACCTAAATAGACATTTCTCCGAAGAAGATACACAGACTGCCAACAAACACATGAAAGAATGCTCAACATCATTAATCATTAGAGAAATGCAAATCAAAACTACAATGAGATATCATCTCACACCAGTCAGAATGGCCATCATCAAAAAATCTAGAAACAATAAATGCTGGAGAGGGTGTGGAGAAAAGGGAACACTCTTGCACTGCTGGTGGGAATGTGAATTGGTATGGCCACTATGGAGAACAGTATGGAGGTTCCTTAAAAAACTACAAATAGAACTACCATATGACCCAGCAATCCCACTACTGGGCATATACCCTGAGAAAACCATAATTCAAAAAGAGTCATGTACCAAAATGTTCATTGCAGCTCTATCTACTAATATATCTTGATTGCACACTTGGCATCAGACTATGTGCTTTACTTAGTCATTCTTTTTTCTTTCCAAAATCATTTATTGAATGCCTACTCTGTGTGCCAATACGCTATTGTTATTGCTATGATAAAACCGAGCTGTAGGTAGTGAATTAAAATCATTCAAGGTGACTCAGCCTATGGTGGATCCTCAGGATGGTACCTAAGGACTTGATCTATGAGGAGCTCTGAGTTTCAAGCTGGTCCATTTTCATTAGGATTTCAATCCTAGAAAAGATTTCTGGAATGTGACACAAACAACCACTGGCAAGAAGAGAGAGGTAGAAATAGTCCAGGCAGCAAGAAAGCGAGGGGCCTCCCAAGTCCAGCACATTCAGTTCAAGAGAATAAAGGAATCATTCCATTTCAAGGTAAATTAAGTTTCTTTTTTTAGAGGATCAGTATCACATACCAAACCCTAGGCCAGACTTCACCCTACCTGTCACCAATCGCCTGCAGGCCCAGTCCATGCTTGCATTTGTAATCTTTCCCCCATGACAGCAGATCAAGGGCCCAGTGGAGCTGATGGGCTTATGTAGCCCAGTCCAGTTGGGAGGGGAGGAAGCAGTGGCCAACCAAGATGGAACTAGGGATCTCACTCTGCCACTGAGGCTGACCCCAAAAGGGTGGCAGAATGAGCTAGAATAGTGTCTCAAAGAGTACAGCTCTCTGAAGGTCTGCAGTGCATTCCAGATGCAAGAGACAGCCATTTCTGGGGTGATGCATGGCTAAGTATTTGATCCATCACAATGTCTAGGCAGGAGGTGTGGCATAACCATCCTTCCATCTCCATTTCTGGGAGGGGGACAGTCACCACCTCACACACTTCAGGACCACTTCAAGGTGCTGAAGGATTTGTAGTGGTGTAAAACCAGAGGCTGTAGGGCTGATCGTTTCGCTGCAGTCTCCCTCCTCTGTGTGTCAGCCAACAGAAAGCTGAGCTCGGAAGTCCTAAAACAGCCTTAATGACTGAGCTTGTATAGAGCAGGCCCCGTGCCACGTGCTTCACACACATTCTCTCATTAAACCCTACCATGGCCCAAAGAGGATGGTTTCACTGGTCTCCTTTTGTAGATGAGACAATAGGAATCCAGAGGCTCCAAGCTTCGTGCCCAAGGTCACAGACCTTGTAAGTGGTAGAGCCAGGATTGGAACCAGGGCCTACCTGCCTACAAATATTGACCTATAGGTGGTTTAGCCTCTTTCTGACCTTTGTTTCCACACTGCCACCTTCTAAATCACCCTAAAAACAGGAAAGTATCCCCTCCCTTACCACCTTAATTTTGGTTCCAAAAAGTCCCACTGTTGGGACTGGGGACAAAGAGAAAGTCTTCCTGCTGCAAAAATAATGGTGCTGACATTTTTGCCCTAAACCAGTGAAGAACTATTACTTTTTTTTTTGCACAGACTAATGGAGGGAGGGGGCTGTATGTTTATGAACAGCATTTTTCCCCATTCAAAACAAAACTAGCTTTCTTGCATCCCATTAAGAAGAATATGTATATTCTCATTATTATGCAGAAATATGTTAGTGGGAGAACTGTGCTTTTAACCGTTAGAAAAATGTGATACCTGGGCATATTCGAAAAGGAACAACAGACACTGTCTTGGAGATTTTCTTGCCTTAGAATTGTTTAGGGCTTCAGAGTTTACAAGGTGCACTCACTGTGCTTCCTCCTCAAAATGAACTCTGCCAGATGGCTGTTACTCTCACACCCACTTGGTGGATGGGGGAACTGTGTTCAAAGAGGTGATACAGCTTAACCAGGGTCACCCAGAGAACAGGCGGCAGAGCTGGAGCACAATTATTTCATTCCACCCACTACTGCAGTGCAACGCTTCCTAAGGGTCCATCGTGTGTCCAGGTCTGGGCCAAACAATAGGAATAGAGATGAAAAAAGGACACTCACCCTTCCCTCGACTCTGACCTCCCACTCTCACCTCCCAAACTGGGTATCTCTCTCCTGTGTTTAAAGGATCTCCTCTTCTATGCTTGTACCTGGTAGGAGGCGGGGAGCCATACAATCTGGAATTTCATTAAAGTGAAGCATTTCCAAGGAGGTCCATTTGCAGGGCCCCATGTAACCCTCCCCTCCAGCTATGTGCCTGCAGTGGCTCCAGGCCCAGCCCAGACCCAGCAGGACTGGCCCTACCTATCCCACCAGGTAAGCCCCTCTGGCAAGGTCCTCCCTTCCTCCATCTTACTGGCCTTCTTTCTCTTCTGGGAGTTTCTCCATAATTCCACTATTTTGAGGAAACAATAACGAATAATAATAGCAGTATTTATTGAGCAGTGGGAGTGGGAGAAAAAGGATGAGAAAACCGTTTTGGAAATAGATCCCAGTCCATATAGAAAAGCAGGCAAGCATCCCCCTACCCTGCCCCCGCCCCTCATTCCATCAGCCAGCAGTTTCTGGATCTTTACATTCTAGACCATATTAGATGAGAAAAGCATTTCAGACAATTAGAAGTCAAAGCCATGGGCCTGATGGATCCGGCACAGGGTGAATTAACCATACTTCCTCACCACATCTTGGGTGATCAGGTCTCTGAATGACATAGTTAACGTTCGCAGCACTGGAGGCTACACTTCATGAGATCTGTCTCTACTTACATCCACACTGAACGGTATGTCACAGTGAATCCACTGGAGACCCTCTTTCATGGGGTTAAGAGCATGGAGTCTGGAGTCATCTATAACTAGGTTTTCACCCAGACTCCATTTATTTGTTGTGTGACTCTGAGCAAGTTATTCAACTTAATTTCTCTGTGTCTTGGTTTCTGTGTGATGGGGAAAAAAAAAATAGTACTGGTAAGTTTGAAATTGTGAAGGGTCTGAGATTTTTTTTGGGGGGGGGTGGTACGCGGGCCTCTCACTGTTGTGGCCTCTCCCATTGCGGAGCACAGGCTCTGGACGCGCAGGCTCAGCGGCCATGGCTCACGGGCCCAGCCGCTCCACGGCACGTGGGATCCTCCCGGACCGGGTCACAAACCCGTGTCCCCTGCATCGGCAGGCAGACTCTCAACCACTGTGCCACCAGGGAAGCCCAGGGCCTGAGATTTTGCACTAACAATTTAGCCTGCTTTGCATTTTACTTAAAGAAAAATCCAAACTCCCAGGGTTGCCGACAAAGCTCTGTGTGATAAGCTTAGCTCTACTCTCTAGCCACACTGGCCTCCTTTCAGTTCTAGAACATGTCTGATTTTTTCCTACCTTGAAACCTTTGCTCACATTGTTCCTTACCCGGAATAACCCAGATTTTAAGCATAGAAGGCATGCCCTCTGAAAGCCGTTCTTGGCCACTCTGTCTAAGCACCCTCATCCCTCACCAACCCTACATTTTAATTTTCTTTCTAGCGTTTTACAGGCCAATGGAATAGCCATCCTCAGGGACCTGCAGAGCCTAGGGAAGGAACAAGCTTAAAGATTGTACTTTGAGGGCTAACAAGGAGATGACACTCTTCTTAAAATGCAAGCACTGCTGAGAAGGCACAAATTAACAAGTTCAACAAGATCCTCTCAGACCCCGTAGATGAAGTTTCTGGCCTTAAGTGCGTTCAGCATGGAGGGAAGGAAGAGTATGAACAAATGATAGCAAAATCCTGCCTCTCACAATGAATTTGAATATTTGAGCTCGACCTCCACTCCTGTCCCACCCCTAATCATTGAACTGCAAATATGGGGTCCAAGCATTTTTAAATGGTGGTAGGCTTTAACCTGCACATGTATATTGGTGATGCCCATGTATTCATTTTCTTTGCTGTAACAGATTACTACAAACTGGGTGCCTTAAAAGCACAGACAATTTTTTTGGTAAACAGTGTATATTTACAACTTCACTTTTTTCTTCTTCTTTACTGAAGTATAGTTGCTGTACAATATTATATATGTTACATGTGTACAATATAATGATTCACAATTTTCACAAGGTTACACTTTTATAGTTATTATAAAATATTGGCCATATTCCCTGTATTGTACAATATATCCTTGTAGCTTATTTTATACATAGTAGTTGTACTTCTTAATCCCCTACCCCTATCTTGCCTCTCCCCACTGGTAACCACTAATTTGTTCTCTATATCTGTGAATCTGTTTCTTTTTTGTTATATTCAGTAGTCTGTTGTATTTTTCAGATTCCACATATAAGTGATATCACACAGAATTTGTCTTTTTCTGTCTGACTTATTTCACTTAGCATAATGCTCTCCAAGACCATCCATGTTGCTGTAAATGGCAAAATTTCATTCTTTCTATGGCTGAGTAGTATTCCATTGTATATATATACCACATCGTCTTTAGCCATTCATCTGTTGATGGACATTTAGGTTGCTCCCATATCTTGGCAGTTGTAAATAATGCTGCTCTGAACATTGGGGTGTATTTATCTTTTCAAATTAGTGTATTTTTAGGGGTTGGATATATACCCATAAAAACACAGAAATTTATTCTCTTAGGTTTCTGAAAGTTAGAAGTTCAAAGTCAGTATCACTAGGCCAAAATCAAAGGGTTGGTAGGGCTATGCTGGCTCCACAGGTCTAAGAAAGAATCCTTTCTGTGCTTCTTCTTGCTTCTGGTGGCTGCTGCCATTCCTTGACTTGGGGCCACAACACTGCAATCTTCAAGGTCAGCATCTTTTAAGCTCTCTGTTTCATCTTCACATTGCCTTCTCTTCTTCTCAGCCTTTGACACCAGATGGTGTCCACTATCCCCCTGCCTCTCTGTTATAAGATACACGTGATTTCGTTTAGTGTCCACCAGGATACTCTGGGCTGATCTCCCCATCTCAAAATTCTTAACTTAATCACATCTGCAAAGACCTCTTTTTTCCATATAAGGTAGCATTCACAGGTTCCAGGGATTAGGATGTGGATATCTCCTAGGCGGTCATTCTTTACCCAACCACACCCCAACTAGTTGTGCTGAAAAACTGAAAAAGGAACAAAGACCCCTCTTCTACCCAGGTTATGGCAAGACGGGAAGGAAGGGAGGAAGAGAAATTGGGAACAAGAGGTGTGCCGGCAATACAGTCGGAGGAAGACCCATGGGCTGGAAAGCAGGAGATCCGGGTCCAGGTCCATGCACAGGGAGGAGATGGACATCCTTGCCTTCCCAGGTGTTCTCACCAGGGCCTGGCCTCTGAGAGCCCACGTGGGAACCATGAGGTGGATTTGGGGGAGTCTGGATTCTTGGGGCTGGAGAAGTTTGGGGAGAACCTTTATGGAGAAGAGGGTCAATGACAACCATGCAGTCAGTGGATGGGCCTGGGACACAAACGGGCCTCTTCTAGAGGCCAGAAAATGGGTCCAGTGGGGACTGCTTATCTTGGATGGAAGATAAACATGGACTAATTATATTTGATCTTTCTGTGCATTTGAAATTGATCATCCTCCTTCCTGAAACTCTCCCTTCTGGTTCTCTTCCTGCCTCTCTGACAGCTCTCTCAGAGTCCCTTGTTTTAGCCCCAGTTGTCCACATAGTCCCCTGCTCCTGATGTAGCTGTTATGGGCTCTTCCCATCCCTGATTCACTTTGTGCAACGTAAGTAGCGTGAGATAGAAAGTGTTAAAAGCACTGTGCCTGAAGTTCCACTGCCTGGCTTTCAAACCTGGCTGTACTGACTCCCAGGTGTGGTCTCAAACAAGTGACTTACAGGCCCTATAAGCTGAGCTTTAAAAACTTCTTGGGTAAAATGGGGACAATCGGGTTGTTTGAAGAACTGAGATACAGCACACAGTCATCCAGCAGCTCATGGCCGATGTTAGCTGTTGTTGCCTGTGGCTGCTGCCTGTCTGTGTCCGTTGTCCAGGGTGTCTTCTCTTGTGCACCTGAACCCAGTGGAGGGTGCTGGATGGCGGTGGTCAGTGTGGAGGGGCAGAGCCAGAAGGAAGAGCAAAGGGAGAGAAGGTGGGAGCCAAGGCTGTCCCCTGGTGGAGAAAACATCTTTCTCCTTTTCCCCGGGAGCAGCAAGGAGAGAAGCCGAGGCTGTGCACTCGAGACCCAGGGGCAACAGAAAGTGTCGTGGGACACGCCCCCACACACCCAGCTGCCCTTTGTCCTTATCCCTCAGCCAGCAGTGACCCCTGAGCCTGGGCTGACTCCTCAGCTTCCTAGGTTCCTGGTCGCTGGGGGAAGATGGAGGGGCTCTGAACAGTGCTGCACAGAATGGAGAAACGACCCGTGGAGAAAAAGGTGAAAAGGGTAGGAATGATTTAGTTAGACGGGAGACAGAGAGGGAGGGGAGGGGGAGATTTAATAACAGTCTCTGAGGATCTGAAGGGTTATTATACAGAAATTGGTGACCAGCTGGTCCCTCTCTGCTCAGAGCATGGGCCCGAAGGAAATGAGTTAACACTCCACAGAAGGAGATGCTCAGATTAGGTAAAAAGAAGACAGTCTCCCTGTCCGGGTAGAAATAGACCATAACAGGAACTGGAGTAGATGCATCAGGTGGAGCCACATGGTGCCCAGAGAATCAGCCTCCTGAGATCACAGGGATGTCTTTGTCCAGACGGGGCTCCGGGGGGCAGACAGGCTCCCCTTTCCTGGAATGCCAGGGGTCTTTCCCAGTGGATTTGGCGATGGTCCCCTCTCCCCCACTCCCAACCCCATCCCACCTCCTCCCCCAGAATAAAATTGCCAGGAACTGTGTGGAGAAAAATAGGTCATCCTATTGGTGGTGGGAAGGTGGTGAGCCATGTAGGTGTCCCCCTTTTCTGATAATAAAAAGCAGAGTCCCTGGAGGACCTTCAAGATGGAGGAGGAATAAGACATGGAGATCACCTTCCTCCCCACAGATACATCAGAAACACATCTACATGTGGAACGACTCCTACAGAACACCTACTGAGCGCTGGCAGAAGACCTCAGACCTCCCAAAAGGCGAGAAACTCCCCACGTACCTAGGTAGGGCAAAGGAAAAAAGAAAAAACAGAGACAAAAGAATAGGGACGGGACCTGCACCAGTGGGAGGGAGCTGTGAAGGAGGAAAACTTTCCACACACTAGGAAGCCCCTTCACTGGCGGAGACAGGGGGTGGGAGGGGGGGGAAAGCTTCAGAGCCACGAATGAGAGCGCAGCAATAGGGGTGCAGAGGGCAAAGTGGAGAGATTCCCACACAGAGGATCGGTGCTGACCAGCACTCACCAGTCCGAGAGGCTTCTCTGCTCACCCACCAGGGCAGGTGGGGGCTGGGACCTGAGGCTCCGCCTTCAGAGGTCGGATCCCACGGAGAGGACTGGGGTTGGCTGCGTGAACACAGCCTGAAGGGGGCTAGAGTGGCACAGCTAGCCGGGAGGGAGTCTGGGAAAATGTCTGGACCTACCTAAGAGGCAAGAGACCATTGTTTTGGGGTGTGCGAGGAGAGGGGGTTCAGAGCACCGCCTAAATGAGCTCCAGAGACGGGCGTGAGCCACGGCTATCAGTGTGAACCCCAGAGACGGGCACGAGATGCTAAGGCTGCTGCTGCAGCCACCAAGAAGCATGTGTGCAAGCACAGGTCACTATCCACACCTCCCCTCCTGGGAGCCTGTGCAGCCCGCCATGGCCAGGGAGGGTCCCGTGATCCAGGGACAACTTCCCTGGGAGAACGCAAGGCGCACCTCAGGCTGGTGCAACGTCACGCCGGCCTCTGCCGCCACAGGCTCGCCCCGCATTCCCTACCCCTCCTTCCCCCCGGCCTGAGTGAGCCAGAGCCCCCTAATCAGCTGCTCCTTTAACCCCATCCTGTCTGGGCAAAGAACAGATGCCAGAGGGTGACCTACACGCAGAGGCGAGGCCAAAACCAAAGCTGAACCCCAGGAGCTGTGCAAACAAAGAAGAGAAAGGGAAATTTCTCCCAGCAGCCTCAGGAGCAGTGGACTAAATCTCCACAATCAACTTGATGTACCCTGCATCTGTGGAATATCTGAATAGACAGTGAATCATCCCAAAATTGAGGCAGTGGACTTTGGGAGCAACTGTAGACTTGGGTTTGCTGTATGTGACTGACCAGTTTCTGATTTTTATGTTTATCTTAGTTTAGTTTTAAGCACTTGTTATCATCGGTGGATTTTTTTATTGGTTTGATTGCGCTCTTTTTTTTTCTATTTTTATTCCTTTTTTCTTTTTTTATTTTAATAATATTTTTCAAATTTTTTATTTTAATAACTTTCTTTCCTTCTTTCTTTCTTTCTTTCTTTCATTCATTTTTCTTTCTATTCTTTCGCCCTTTTCTGCTGAGCCATGTGGCTGATGGTCTTGGTGCTCTGGCTGGATGTCAGGCCTGAGTCTCTGATGTGGGAGAGCTGAGTTCAGGACATTGGACCATGAGAGACCTCCCGGCCCCAAGTAATATCAATTGGCAAGAGCTCTCCTAGAGATCGCCATCTCAATGCTAAGATGAAGCTCCACTCAACGACCAGCAAGCTCCAGTGCTGGACACCCCATGCCAAACAACTAACAAGATAAGAACACAACCCCACCCATTAGCAGAGAGGCTGCTTAAAATCAAAATAAGTTCAAAGACATTCCAAAACACACGACCGGACGCGACCCTGCTCACCAGAAACACAAGATCCAGCCTCATCTACCAGAACACAGGCAACAGTCCCCTCCACCAGGAAGCCTAGAGAACCCACTGAACCTACCTTAGCCACTGGGGACAGACACCAAAAACAATGGGAACTACAAACCTGCAGCCTGCGAAAAGGAGACCCCAAACACAGTAAGATAAGCCAAAGGAGAAGACAGAGAAACACACAGCAGATGAAGGAGCAAGGTAAAAACCCACCAGACCTAACAAATGAAGAGGAAATAGGCAGTCTACCTGAAAAAGAATTCAGAGTAATGATAGTGAAGATGATCCAAAATCTTGGAAATAGAATGGAGAAAATACAAGAAACGTTTAACAAGGAACTAGAAGAACTTAAGAGCAAACAATGAAGAACAACACAGTACATGAAATTAAAAATTCTCTAGAAGGAATCAATAGCGGAATAACTGAGGCAGAAGAACGGATAAGTGACCTGGAAGATAAAATAGTGGAAATAACTGCCACAGAGCAGAATAAAGAAAAAAGAATGAAAACAATTGAGGACAGTCTCAGAGACTTCTGGGACAGCATTGAATGGACCAACATTTGAATTATAGGGGTGCCAGAAGAAGAAGAGAAAAAGAAAGGGACTGAGAAAATATTTCAAGAGATTATAGTTGAAAACTCCCCTAATATGGAAAAGGAAATAGTCAATCAAGTCCAGGAAGCACAGAGAGTCCCATACAGGATAAATTGAAGGAGAAACACGCCAAGACACATATTAATCAAACTATCAAAAATTAAAAACAAAGAAAAAATATTGAAAGCAGCAAGGGAAAAGCAACTAATAACATACAAGGGAATCCCCATAAGGTTAACCGCTGATCTTTGAGCAGAAACTCTGCAAGCCAGAAGGGAGTGGCAGGACATATTTAAAGTGATGAAAGGGAAAAACTTACAACAAAGATTACTCTACCCAGCAAGGATCTCATTCAGATTAGAGGGAGAAATTAAAACATTTACACACAAGCAAAAGCTAAGAGAATTCAGTACCACCAAACCAGCTTTACAACAAATGCTACAGGAACTTCTCTAGGCAGGAAACACAAGAGAAGGAAAAGACCAACAATAACAAACCCAAAACAATTAAGGAAATGGTAATAGGAACACACATATCTATAATTACCTTAAATGTAAATGGATTAAATGCTCCAACCAAAAGACACAGACTGGCTGAATGGATACACAAACAAGACCCATATATATGCTGTTTACAAGAGACCAACTTCAGACCTGGGGACACATATATACTGAAAGTGAGGGGATGGAAAAAGATATTCCAAGAAAATGGAAATCACAAGAAAGTTGGTGTAGCAATATTCATATCAGACAATCTTGACTTTAAAATAAATAATATTACAAGAGACAGAGAAGGACACTACATAATGATCAAGATATCAATCCAAGAAGATGATAAAACAATTGTAAATATTTATGCACCCAACATAGGAGCTCCTCAATACATAAGGCAAATGCTAACAGCCATAAAAGGGGAAATCGACAGTAACACAATAACTGTAGGGGACTTTAACGCCCCACATTCAACAATGGACAGATCAACCAAAATGAAAATAAATAAGGAAACACAGCTTAAAATGATACATTAAACAAGATGGATTTCACTGATATTTATAGGACATTCCATCCAAAAACAACAGAATACACTTTCTTCTCAAGTGCTCATGGAACATTCTCCAAGATAGATCATATCTTGGGTCACAAAACAAGCCTTGGTAAATTTAAGAAAATTGAAATCATATTAAGTATGTTTTCTGACCACAATGCTATGAGACTAGATATCAGTTACAGGAAAAAGTCTGTAAAAAATACAAACGCATGGAGGCTAAACAATGCACTACTAAATAAGGAAGAGATCACTGAAGAAATCAAAGAGTAAATCAAAAAATACCTAAAAACAAACGACAACGAAACCACGATGACCCAAAACCTATGGGATGCAGCAAAAGTAGTTCTAAGAGGGAAGTTTATAGCAATACAATCCTACCTCAAGAAACAAGAAAAATCTCAGATAAACACCTAACCTTACACCTAAAGCAACTAGAGAAAGAAGAACAAAAAACCCCAAAGTTAACAGAAGGTAAGAAATCATAAAGATCAGATCAGAAATAAATGAAAAAGAAATGAAGGAAACGATAGCAAAGATCAATAAAACTAAAAGCTGGTTCTTTGAGAAGATAAACAAAATTGATAAACCGTTAGCGAGGCTCATCAAGAAAAAAAGGGAGGAGACTCAAATCAACAGATTTAGAAATGAAAAAGGAGAAGTAACAACTGACACTGCAGAAATACAAAGGATCATGAGAGACTACTACAAGCAACTATATACCAATAAAATGGACAACCTGGAAGAAACGGACAAATTCTTAGAAAAGTACAACCTTTCAAGACTGAACCAGGAAGAAATAGAACATATGAACAGACCAATCACAAGCACTGAAATTGAAACTGTGATTAAAACTCTTCCAACAAACAAAAGCCTGGGACCTGATGGCTTCACAGGCAAATTCTATCAAACATTTAGAGAAGAGTTAATACCTATCCTTCTCAAAATCTTCCAAAATATAGCAGAGGGAGGAACACTCCCAAACTCATTCTACAAGGCCACCATCACCCTGAGATCAAAACCAGACAAAGATACTACAAAAAAAGGAAACTACAGGCCAATATCACTGGTGAACATAGATGCAAAAATCATCAACAAAATACTAGCAAACAGAATCCAACAGCACATTAAACGGGTCATACACCATGATCAAGTGGGGTTTATCCCTGAAATGCAAGAATTCTTCAGTATATGCAAATCAATCAACGTGATACACCATATTAAAAAATTGAAGGATAAAAACCATATGATAATCTCAATAGATGCAGAAAAAGCTTTTGACAAAATTCAATACCCATTTATGATAAAAACTCTCCAGGAAGTGGGCATAGAGGGAACCTACCTCCACATAATAAAGGCCATATATGACAAACCCACAGCCAACATCATTCTCAATGGTGAAAAACTAAAACCATTTCCACTAAGATCAGGAACAAGACAAGGTTGCCCACTCTCACTGCTGTTATTCAACATAGTTTTGGAAGTTTTAGCCACAGCATTTACAGAAGAAGAAGAAATAAAAGGAATACCAATTGGAAAAGAAGTAAAACTGTCACTGTTTGCAGATGACATGAAACTATCCATAAAGAATCCTAAAGATGCTACCAGAAAACTACTAGAGCTAATCAATGAACTTGGTAAAGTAGCAGGATACAAAATTAATGCACAGAAATCTCTTGCATTCCTATACACTAATGATGAAAAATCTGAAAGAGAAATTAAGGAAACATTCCCATTTACCATTGCAACAAAAAAGAATAAAATACCTAGGAATAAACCTACCTAAGGAGAAAAAAGACCTGTATGCAGAAAACTATAAGACACTGGTGAAAGAAATTAAAGATGTTACAATCAGATGGAGAGATATACCATGTTCTTGGATTTGAAGAATCAACATTGTGAAAATAACTATACTACCCAAAACAATCCACAGGTTCAATGCAATCCCTTTCAAACTACCACTGGCATTTTTCACAGAACTAGAACAAAAATTTCACAATTTGTATGGAAACACAAAAGACCCCGAATAGCCAAAGCTATGTTGAGAAAGAAAAACAGAGCTGGAGGAAGCAGGCTCCCTGACTTCAGACTATGCTACAAAGCTATAGTAATCAAGACAGTATGGTACTGGCACAAAAACAGAAATATAGATCAATGGAACAGGATAGAAAGCCCAGAGATAAACCCATGCACATATGGTTACCTTATCTTTGATAGAGCAGGCAAGAATATACAATGGAGAAAAGACAGCCTCTTCAATAAGTGGTGCTGGGAAAACTGGACAGCTACATGTAAAAGAAAGAAATTAGAACACTTCCTAACACGATACACAAAAATAAACTCAAAATGGATTAAAGACCAAATTGTAAGGGCTTCCCTGGTAGTGCAGTGGATGAGAATCTGCCTGCCAAAGCAGGGGACACAGGTTTGAGCCCTGGTCTGGGAAGATCCCACATGCCATGGAGCAACTAAGCCCGTGCACCACAACTACTGAGCCTGCGCTCTAGAGTCTGCAAGCCACAACTGCTGAAGCTTGTGTGCCTGGAGCCCGTGCTCTGCAACAGGAGAAGCCACCACAATGAGAGGCCCATGCACCGCAATGAAGAGTAGGCCCTGCTCACCACAACTAGAGAAAGCCTGCGCAGCAACGAAGACCAGTGCAGCCAAAAATAAATAAATAAATAAATAAAATTTATATTAAAAAAAGACCTAAATGTAAGACCAGATACTATAAAACTCTTAGAGGAAAACATAGGAAGAACACTCTATGACATAAATCACAGCAAGATCCCTTTTGACCCACCTCCTAGAGAAATGGAAATAAAAACAAAAATAAACAAATGGGACCTAATGAAACTTCAAAGCTTTTGCACAGCAAAGGAAACCATAAACAAGACCAAAGACAACCCTCAGAATGGGAGAAAATATTTGCAAATGAAGCAACTGACAAAGGATTAATCTCCAAAATATACAAGCAGCTCATGCAGCTCAATAACAAAAAAACAAACAACCCAATCCAAAAATGGGCAGAAGATCTAAATAGACATTTCTCCAAAGAAGATATACAGACTGCCAACAAACACATGAAAAGATGCTCAACATCACTAATCATTAGAGAAATGCAAATCAAAACCACAATGAGGTATCACCTGACACAGGTCAGAATGGCCATCATCAAAAAATATACAAAAAATAAATGCTGGAGAGGGTGTGGAGAAAAGGAAACCCTCTTGCACTGTTGGTAGTAATGCAAATTGATACAACCACTATGGAGAACAGTATGGAGGTTCCTTAAAAAACTAAAAATTGAACTATCATATGACCCAGCAATCCCATTGCTGGACATATACCCTGAGAAAACCATGACTCAAAAAGAGTCATGTACCACAACATTCACTGCAGCACTATTTACAATAGCCAGGATGTGGAAGCAACCTAAGTGTCCACTGACAGATGAATAGATAAAGATGTAGCACATATATACAATGGAATATTACTCGGCCATAAAAAGGAACGAAATTGAGTTATTTGTAGTGAGGTGGATGGGCCTAGAGTCTGTCATATATCGTGAAGTAAGTCAGAAAGAAAAACAAATACCATATGCTAACACATATATATGGAATCTGAAAAAAAAATGGTTCTGAAGAACTTAGGGGCAGGAGAGGAATAAAGACACAGATGTAGAAAATGGATTTGAGGACACGGGGAGGGGGAAGGGTAAGCTGGGAAGAAGTGAGAGAGTGGCATGAACATATATACACTACCAAATGTAAAACAGCTAGCTAGTGGGAAGCAGCTGCATAGCACAGGGAGATCAGCTCTCTGCTTTGTGACCACCTAGAGGTGTGGGATAGGGAGGGTGGGAGGGAGACGCAAGAGGGAGGGGATGTGGGGATATAAGTATAGGTATAGGTGATTCACTTTGTTATACTGCAGAAACTAACACAACAATGTAAAGCAATTATACTCCAATAAAGATGTTAAAAAAAAAAAAAAAAAAAAGCAGAGCCCCTAACATCACACAACTGCATCAGAGGCTCAAGAGCAGCCCCTACACCTTCTCTCAGGGACAAGCTTTCTGTGTCTGAGGAAATGGCCTGTCTGTTCTGGAATATGTGATGACAAAGTGAGCTCCAGGGGACTTATGACCCCGTGGCTTATTCACTCAGCTGACATCATGGAGCACCAGACGGCAGCTTGGTGAACCAGAGCAGTTATACTGGGCGGAGAAAATCCACGAGAACCTGGATTCTAATCCAGCTCGGGATTATCTCTTCTCACAAATGGAGGGTGTTGGCAGCAAAGAGCCCGCATTTTTCTCAGAGCTGTAGTCACCAACATTCCCTAATTTTTAGCCCTTACCCTCTGCCAAGCCAAGCACTTGCACACATAGTATCTCATTTAATCTTCATGAGGTCACACTGAGGTCACTGTTATTAACTCCCTGGCAACATAATAATAGTATCAACCTCATAGGGTGGTTGCAAGTTAAACAAGTTAATATAGTAAATCACACCTGGCTCCTAGCAAGTGCCCTGTGTGAGTCATTATCATCGCTGCTGCTGCCACTACTGTCTTCTGGTTGTTAAGGAGACTAAACGGTCTGTCCAAGTTCACACAGCTTGTCAGGCAAAACCAGGCCCATCTGACACCAAAGTCCATGACTTTCTGTCCACTCACCACACATGGAGGCACCACACATAGCAGCCAACAGTACAGGCGCTGGGGCTTAGAAAGGCAGATCTGGGTGTGAATTCCAGCTCTGCCGGTTACTTAGCTAGGCACTGCCTGGTCAGATCGGACGCTGATCATAAACATCCAGCCCAGGCCCAGGAGGGAACCTTCACAGTCAAATCGCTTCCAGTGTGATTTTCTGGTTGTTCAGTGCATGCATATTATCTTCCCCTACCACCCCCAGCAAAGCTTTTAAAGAACCTTGTCATAAGAGATGATATTTTAAACATTTATCTCAAAAAAGTAACAATTAGGCACGTTGACTGATGGCTTGGTAAATGCACTGAGAGAACCAGCTGGAGGGCGCGATGTGACTCATCCCTTCTACTCAGCCGCTGCCCCCGAACAGGAGCAGGAGAGTCTGCGAGGGAGGAGGACGAGAATTAGACCTCCGAGCACCAGCTCTGAGCCAGACCCATTGTCCATTAATCATCCCAATTAATCCACATGACACCCTTGAGGAGGAGCTGTTGCAGTTAGAAGGGAGAAGGCGGAGCTCTGATGTTCCCAGAGAGGCCTTCTTGGGGTACTTGGGTCACCCTGGCCAGTTCACCATGCCTCAGGCCCAGGCATCCTTGGCCTTGCAGCCTCAGAAAACTCACCAGTCAGAACAAAGAGCAGGGCTCATTTCTTGGAGACAGACTCATGGGAACCAAGTTCAAGAGTGGATACTAACACAGCCATGGCAATGAGAAATGCACCCATCACAAGGACCTGAACAGCGCATTGACCCTCTATGGATACTGGGAGCCAAATTAGTTACAAATGGCCACGTGGTGAGTGTGGAATCAGAAGGGGGTGACCAATAGGGGGAATCCATGGTGGTGCTCAGAGGACTCTACTTCTAGTTTGTCTACTGAGCTTCTCAGTTCAGGTGTCACCTTCTACAGGAAGTCTCCCTGTCCCCACCCCCATCCCCACACCAAGACTAGGCCTGGGACGCCCCCTCCATGCTTCCAGAACAGTCCCACCATGGCACAGACGGCATTGCACTGCCCCACATCTTCATAATCACACTGATCAGCCTGCCTGCCCTGCTACATCCTCTGAGGCATAGAGGATGCCTTACTCCTAGGTGGCCCCTTTGCCTGCCATATAGAGGGGGCTCAGGAAAGGTTTACCCAAGATGTTAAAAATATAAATCTTTTGGCCAGGACTCCCTCCTCACTGGGGAGGGCCTGCACGAGTCTGTCAGCTTCTGGTTCTTTCTTTTCCAAGCTACGGGCTGGGGACACCCTTCTGCTTGCTCTCCAAAGAGGATATATGCTGCTGTGAGTTTGCGTCCTACCAGCAAAATTATAATCACACACCAGTCTCATCTTCCCAAGAATACACGCAGCTACCTCACCTGAAGGTTTGTGTAACCCTGGTCACGCAGTCAGTCCCACGGGATCTCCTGGGTCCCTCCACCCATGACTCCTGTTGTGTGTGCTGAGTTTAGTGTTTAGCTCTCAGAGAGCAATGAAAGTGTCTACTGATAAGGGCGTAGTTAGATAAACCATACCTCCTTACAATTGAGTATTGTGCAGCTAACACAATGATGTTTACAAAGCAGTTTTAACAAACCAGAGGAATGCTGATTCTATGATATTAAAGGAAAAAGAAGTAGGTTAAAAATTTGTGTACATAATATTGTTTTAGTTATGTGAATAAAGGGCAAAGATAAAACACTGGAGAAGACACAGTAAACTGTTCAAAGTAGCTACTTCTGCATGGTGGGCTAATCGGTCACCTTCCCCCTTTTTCTTTATGCTTTTCTGTGCTTCCCAAGCTATAATAAGTAGGCTGCTGTTATGGTTAAGTAATACGATGAACTTTAAGGAAAAAATTCATGAGTAGAACATTTCTCTAAAAATATATTGCTATTTAATTATGTATTCTCTGATCGATTTTTTTTTAATAGGTCATAGAGAAACTGGATTTTAAAAAGTCTCCTCCCTCCCATATCCCAGGCAGAAGAGGTGGCCCAGTGTGTCTTGAACTGGAGTCTAACTCCCTGTCTGGGCACTTCTCCCTTCCCCACCACTCTCTTCTACCCCAGATGCTCTTCCGGGATACAACTGGTTAACACACGCTGCCACCCTGTCATTGTGGGAATGCGTTGTCCCCTGGGGATGTGTAAAGATGGGGAAATACATATGCTGCTTCCACTGAAGGACTAAGTAGCTTCTGTCACGACTTCAAACCCTTTCCAATAATTATACGATGCTTTAACCAAATCTCTCCTATGTAATGTTTTAAAAATTTGACCTCATTTTATTGAGGTGAGATTTACATAACATAAAGCTAACCATTTGAACATGAACAAATCAGTGGCATTTAATATATGCACAGTGTTGTGTAACCACCACCTCCATCGAGTTCTAAAACATTTTCATCACGCCAGCAGGAAACCCCATACCCAAAAAGCAGTTCCTCCCCATTCCCCCCTCCTCCTGGTCCCAGGCAACCACGAATCTACATGTGTCTCTATGAATTTACTGCTCTGGCTATATCATATAAATGGGATCATACAGTATGTGACCTTTTGGGTCTGAGTTCTTACACTTAGTATAACCTTTTCAAGGTCATCCACATTGTAGATGTATCAATACTTCGTTCCTTTATATGGCCAAATAATATTCCAAAATATGGATCTACCACATTTTTGTTTATCCATTCATCCATTGATGGACATTATTTCCACCTTTTGGCTATTGTGAATAGGCCTTCTATGAACGTGTGTGAACATGTATTTGACTCCCATATAATATTAATGAAATTATATTTTAGGGCAAATATCTGTGCTTACCATCTCAAGGCTTCCATCTGGGGACACCCACATTCAGGAGCCCACCTCTCTGTGCTCCAAAGCAGGACAAAGTCCTAGCAAGTCAGCAAGATAAAAAGGGTCATAGATTCAGAAATAGCCAATCAGGACAGGCCTTGGATCGTAGGTGGATTCCAGGATCATATTAGTGGGAGAAAACAGGGAAATGACAGCAAAGGAGTAATTACTACTACACATCCCTGGTAATAACAGTTAATGAAGCAAAGTGCAAAATGATGGCAATAGAATTGGCTACATCCTACTTCCTCATGTTATTCATTATTTATGCCTGAGAGGCGGATCCATTTGTGTCTCTCTAGCATCTCATGGTGCAGCTCTGGCTGGGCCCCCAGACATAATCAGGGACTAGCGCCACACCGCTCAACTGACCACTGGCTCCCAGATGGCTAGGGCTCACCAACTAGCTCCTCCAAACCCTCAGAAAATGGCTTTGTCCAAGCAAAAAGGGTGAATAGGACATCATCCCAAATTCAGTGATCCACCCCTACTTGTGTCTCCTAGGCACAGTGGGCAGCCGGGTACAAATCAGGGAAAATAGCTCAGAGAGGGAGTTGAGTCTAATTGTTAGGAGCCCAGACTCTGGAGTTAGAGCGCTGCCAGCCTGTGGTTGAACTCTGGCTCCACTTCTTACTAGCTGTGTGACTTTGTGCAGGTCGCAACCACTCTGGGCCTCAGTTTCCCAAATGTCAAACTGGGGATAGTAAAATGTACCAACCTCATCCAGTTGCTACGTAAATTAAAAAGAGAAAGTAAGACACTTGAGCAAAAGAGCTCAATAAATGTTAGCTAGGGTAGTACTGGTAACAAAGAATAGTTCCAGGACTATAGCCCCTGTCAGGCAAACTGCAAGAATCCGAGGCCCCTGTCCCAGGAAAACCCCAAGTGGCCAATCTAAGTCTCCTAGTCTCCCTGAGGCAACCACTTCCACAGCCTTGGTCATGCACAAGCCCCAAAGCCCCCTGACCCCCAGCTTAGGCTGATGCTATCAAGTCCATGGAAATCCATGAAACCATTCATTCTTCAAGGTGCACAGACTGTCTCAGGCTTCACGTGGTCACCTGCAGCATCTGAAATGCAGTCCTCACATATCAACGGGGCACAGAGGCCAGCATCAGGATAGCTCCACAGGGAGATGGTACAAGGGGGCCACCTGTTCTTTGGCTCTTTTCTTTTTTTTTTTTTTTGGCGGTACGCGGGCCTCTCACTGTTGTGGCCTCTCCCGTTGCGGAGCACAGGCTCCGGACGCGCAGGCTCAGCGGCCATGGCTCACGGGCCCAGCCGCTCCGCGGCACGTGGGATCTTCCCAGACCGGGGCACGAACCCGTGTCCCCTGCATCGGCAGGCGGACTCTCAACCACTGCGCCACCAGGGAAGCCCTGGCTCTTTTCTTTTTTAAGGAATGTATTTTGCAGTGTGTGTGTGTGTGTGTGTGTGTGTGTGTGTGTGTGTGTTTTACATTTAGTGAGTACACTTAAAGATATTGAGCTTATAATAGGTAATACACTAATATAGCAAAAATGAATACAGGAATGAGTGAACTCTGGGAAACATTGATTCTAGGCTGAGGAACCTTCTGGGCCCGTGACTGTGATTTACACAATGACCCCTGAATGTCATTGGGTTTCTTTAACTCAATGCCATATTCACCAAACAGCTTTTTCCTTACTTTCTTACTTATACTCACTCTGTGCCATGTGCTATGTTAAGTACTGAGAGATACAAAGGTGAAGAAGAAATGACCTCTGTCCTCACACCTAAGTGGGGGGCAGGCATGTCCACCAATAGCACAAGAGAAGGAGTGGCCAGAGGGGATTCCTTTAGATGTCTTGGCCAGAGGGAATTCCTTTAGATGTGTATGTCAGTGGTGTTTCTGGGCTGGGCTTAAGGGCCCCTGAAACATCTGGGCTCTCAGCTGATGGGACCCTGTCAAGGAAGTTGGCCAAAATGAATGCTATGAGGCCAGGGCTTTGCAGTATGCTGGCGTATTATCAGAGCATTGCAATATCATGATATACATGTGATGTTATCATAGGAGGTGCAGTGGGGTGATCAGGTTGCCACATTATATAATCTTAGCTTTACAGCATGGTGGTGTGCAGTGCGGAGCCCCATCATAACCACACAGTGTGGGGTTGTGTTGGTGCCAAGTCCCACTTGGTAGTTGATGTGCAGTGTGTCAGTGTCACAGTCTTGTGATGCCAGCTTGCCAGGATGTCACAGGCCATGGTGACTTTGCTGTGTTCTGGCTTCGTGATCTTGCAACGTGAAGTGGGGGTGAGATGTGTCTGAAACTGCCTTTCTCACTAGAGGGATGCCCAGTTTGAGATACCAGAAATTCTTTTCATTTTGGTGCCGAGACACTGTTTGTTACCTTGCCCTGGTTCATTTCCTCCCGAAACCCCAGAGAGGGCTCCAAATGGGCCACCATACACGTTTCTCCTCAGGTATAAGAGCATGTAGTGACAGTTACCCTGGAGACCTAATAACTATGATCTGGGCTTTGTGTCAGGTGTCCGCCAGGTGCCCCTGAAGCTTGCCACATAAGAGCCAGCTGTCAGTCTACTACAGAGGAGGTGGCTGGGAGCAAAGGCACAGCTCAACCCCTTGCCAGGATTAACGTCTGCCTGGCATCAGCCAGGAGGAGTGCCTCCAAATTCACCAAGGGCAGCAGTCAGGGGCCTGGCTTCCACACTTGTGCATGGTGGCCCACGGCCCGCCCCCCACTACTGCAAAGAGACACCCACCCCCCAGGTGGACATTTCCCAAAACACCCGTGTCCTCTCTGCATCTTGTCAAGAAAAGCATGGACCCATATGAAAGTGTAATTCAGAGCTTAAAACATTTCTGTTCCAGCTCCAAGGAAGAAGACCTTTGCTCGTTTCCCTAAGCCTCACTTCTCCGGGCCACAAAGGCTAGGAGAGTCCAAGTGAGACAAGACAGCTGATTCTCATCCTTCACTGTAGTTACGTTCTGTAAAGCTGTCACGGATACAGAGCCATTGCTGCTAGGGGAAATCAGCGTTGGGCTCCTGGGAGCCTCTGGTCATAATATTTTCAACAACCAATCAATACATAACCTTGTTTTCTGTGTGTTTCTGTGTAAAGACAGCTTATTTCATATATATTGTTGACTTGTTAACATTGAGTCACAGCCAAAGCACTATAACTCATGCCTGAATGAAGTTTATCTAATGCACATATTTTCTCTGTAAGGATCATCGCAGCTTTCTTGTGCTTCGGACCAGTTGACAGCACTTCAGCACTAGGCTTGGGGGGCATTTTAGACAGTGAAGCCACCAACAAAAATGCAAAAGAAAATGTGGTACCGAAGAGACCACAAAAAGAACACTGGTGTACAGTCTGAGAGCTGAACAAGAAGGCAGGGCATCACCTTATACAGCCTCAGCTAGGAATATGCACATTGGACAACGTAAACTTTTCGCCACTCTGCACACATCCACAAATGACCACAAAAGCACTGTGAGTATGGATGTTGGGGTTACTAGTAAATTTTAGCCAGTAGTCAAATTTGCAAATAGAGAATAATGCAGATGGATTGTAATTGGAAGGAACATATCTAAAGATTTTTAGGGCACAAGGAATCATTCTAAAATGCTTTACATGTATTGATGCATTTAATGCCACCAGCAACACAATGAAGCAGGTATTACTACTGTCCCCATTTTACAGCTCAGGAAATAGAGGCAAAAAAGAAGTAAAGTAACTTGCTAAATGCCCCACAGCCAGGAATCGACAAAGCCAGGATGTGAACCCAGGTATCTTGCTCTAGAGCCCCCGTGTTTAATCCATATTGCCTCTGAGTAGCAATCTGATCAATGGCCTTAGTTTCTCCAGAGAATCACTTGGGAGACAAAGACCTGAACCCTTCTACCTTCTCTTCTACCTTCTCTTCTCCTGAACCCCCTTGCTTCTCTTCAGCAAGCTGGCTCATACTTTCTCATCCAGATCAGCTGAAGCCTTCCAGATGTTTCCACCGGGCTGGTCTCCCATCTGTCATTTCGTGACCTCCACTGAACTTCTACTGCTGGCCTTGCCATTATTGACACACCCACCTTGGCTGCTCTGCCTGATTGAGGCGGGCCCTCTCTTCCTGCCATTGGACTATTGAGTTGCAGTGTCTTACAGTATTCCTTCAAAAGTTTTCCTTTTTGCAGGGGAAAGGAGGGTGGGCCTTGTATCCTCAAGACCAGTCATTAACGCTAGGCATGTGGTGCCCTTCCCACAAGTCCAGCAAGAGTTTAGACACCTACTTGACAGTGACTCCCTACATGAGAGTAATCCCCTGACACTGAGCTCCATTCCCCACTGATGTATATACACAAATAGGAGGGAGATGGTATGGTAGAAGGGCTATGAGCACCACCTTTGAAGTCTGGGAGATATGTGTGACTGTGGAAAAGTTACAAACCACTCTATGTCTCATTTTCAATGCTGTAAAGTAGGGGTGATACTATCTGCCTTATGATAATACGTAGTGACAAAAGTGATAAAGTAGGGGTGTTAATAGTACCTGCCTTATAAGGTGGTTTAGAGACTTAATTAAGAAAATTCACGTAAAAGACTTCGCACAACACCTGGTACCAAGAAGAACTCAACAAGAAGCTTCTTATTTTTCTTCCCACTTTTATTTCACAAGTCTTAATTTTAGTGTTCTGGGCTTGCCACCATCAATTCTAAAGGTCTTTTGTAGTTTCTCACAAGAGTTGTAACATTTTCAAAATCAAATAGGACTCTTGGTGACTTGTACATATTGTTTAAGCTCCCAGGGGGGCATATAATTGGATATCTTCACCCCCACCTCCACCATGAAATTTCCAGAGACATTCAGGGATTCTAGGAAGATGGTAGCAATGGTGTTATAATTTTTTTATCTTTTTGAATCACCCCACACAACAGACAGAGAGACTAAGATAGCAAAATCAAAATTCTGCAGACAATACAGCAAAACAAGAACCTACACCAGCCCTAAAATATGAACAGTTGAGGGAAAACTACAAATACCACCAAGACCATGTGGCATCAGCAAGTGTTCAGGGGGAGGCAAAGGAGAGACAAAGGGATTTATATTGAACTTGAGATTCAGAGAACCCAAAATTATCAGTGGATACTCCCAAGGGAAGGGAAACACAATCTGGGGGAAACAGCCATAATGGCAGGTGCCTTTCAGGTTTCAGGTTATGAGCATGAGATCAGAGAGAATGCTGGAACAGTCTAGGTTCTATGAACTCTTAGAACTAACAAGAGCTCCCTTCCAAGACAAAGGTCAGCACTGAATAGAAATTACTGGGAGTAGAATCTAATCTATCTAGGACAAAGCATTAAGGGAAAAGGAAAGAAAAGTTCCTGATAAAACTGGGGGACTAAAAAAAACAAACAAAAAAAAACCTGGGGGACTGTGACTGAGCCAACAGGTTTTAGAATATATAAGGCCACATATTTGAACACTTGGAAATAACAACAGCATAGTGAACTCGAGAGCTATGAAGCTAGGAAAATGATCCTGGCCCACCCTCCCCTCCAAAGTGAATAGGAGAACTCATGCCCTTTAAGCATGAACAACAAAAAAGGATTGTGTTTGAATCCCACACAAAGTTATTTTAAGATAAAAAGAGAATAGTGAGCAGAATAATGTCCCCATAGACAATAAAGTATGCCAGAAATAAAGACTAAAAATGCAGAAAAGAAAACAAAGAAAACCCCAGGCACAGCTGGCTGCCCTGGTGAATTCTATCAAAACATTTAAAAGAAATAATGCCAATCTTACAAAACGCTTTTAGAAAAATAGAGGAGGAAAGAACTCTTCCAAAGTAATTTTATGAGATCAGAATAATTTTGGTACCAAAACCTTAGGAAGACACTAGACATTACAGATCAATATCTCCCATGAATATAGATATAAAACCCTTGATAATATTGCAACTAAGATTCAACAATATGTAAGAAGGATAAAACTTCATGACCAACTAGTGTTTATCTCAGGAATGCAAGGTTGGCTTAACTCTTAAAAAGCAATCAGTGTAACAGAAAAAAAAATTAATATGATCATTTTAGTAAATGCAGAAAAATATTTTCCCAAAATTCAATACATATTCATGACTAAAGGGAAAAAAGGCACCTCTCAGCAAACTAGGAATAGAAGAGGAATTCCTCAGCCTTTGTGTAAGTATGGGTCCTCTGAGAAGCAGACACCAAGATAGGATTAGACATGCGAAAGATTTATTAGAGGAAATGAGGAGGCCTGGAAGAGGATGAGAGACTTGTCAGATCATGATATGAATCCAAGCTCAGGTGAAGGAGGAAGGAAGAAGGCAGATGGTGCAGAAGTATCTGAAACTCCAGTGCAGTTTTGAGAGAGTTGGGTAAAGCCATCCTGGAGTCCTCAAGCCAATGTCTCCCACCAGAGGAACCCCACATCTCCTAGGCATTGGCTGGGAGAAGGCTTTGGGAAGTGTGGCATCTGCACAAAGTGATGGGTTTCAGAATGCAGCTGCTGGGGTTGTCAGTCTTTAAGCTTCCCACACTTAGAAATCTGGAAGATATATTTTCATAACCACTGAGGATGTTACAGGATATCTATGAAAAATCTAAAATTAACCCCATACTTATTGGCAAAACATGGAACACTTTTCCTCTAACATCAGGAATAAGTCAAAGATGTCTACTATAATAAGGGAATTTAACAAGATTTCAGGATACATGGTCGATATACAAAAAGTAACTGCATTTCTATATACTAATCACAAGCGACAGAAAAAACATTTAAATATCACTTACAATAGCAACAAAAAAACAGAAAATATTAGGGGTAAATTTAACAAAATATGTGCAAGCCCTCTACACTGAAACCTGTAAGATAGCTCTTGGAAATTAAAGAAGACTGAGATATATGGAGAGATAGAACATGTTCTTGGATTGGAAAACTCAATATTGTGAAGATGTCAATATTTCAAAATTGATATATAGATCCAATACAATCTTGTTATGAGCTGAATTGTGTCCCACGCAAAATTCATATGTCGAAGCCCCAACCATCAGTACCTCAGAAGGTGACTGTATCTGGAGATAGGGCCGTTTAAGAGGTGATTAGGTTAAAATAAAGTCCTTAGAGTGAGCCCTAATCTAATCTGACTGGTGTCCTTATACAAAGAGGAAATTTGGACACACAAAGAGACACCAGGGATGCTCATGCACAGAGGAAAGACCATATGAAGACACAGCGTGAAGGCGGCCATCTGCAAGCCAAGGAGAGAATAAACCTGCTGACTCTTTGATCTTGGATCTCCAGCCTTCAGAACTGTGAGAATATAAATTTCTGTAGTTTAAGCCACCCAGACTGTGGTATTTTATTATGGCAGCCCTATCAAACTAACACAACCCACCCCCCCAAAAATCTCAGAAAGCTTTTTTATAGAAATTGACAAACTGATTCTAAGATTTAAATGGAAATACAAATGATATGGAATAACCACAACACAAGTTGTGCAATAACCACAAGTCGTGTTAAGTTTTTTTTTTTTTTTAAGTCATAGGACTGGGACTTCCCTGGTGGCACAGTGATTAAGAATCCGCCTGCCAATGCAGGGGACATGGGTTCGACCCCCGGTCCAGGAAGATCCTACATGCCACAGAGCAACTAAGCCCATGTGCCACAACTACTAAGCTTGCACTCTAGACCCCGAGAGCCACAACTACTGAGACCATGTGCCACAACTACTGAAGCCCATGCGCCTAGAGCCCATACTTCACAACAAGAGAAGCCACCACAATGAGAAGCCTGGGTACCACAATGAAGAGTAGCCCCAACTCGCTGCAACTAGAGAAAGCCCGCACGCAGCAATGAAGACCCAGCGCAGCCAAAAATTAATTAATTAATTAATTAAATTATTAAATAAATAAATAAAGTCATAGGACTTTCAATGCCTGGTTTCAAAACTTACTTTAAAGTTAAAGTAATCAAGGTGGTGTAGTACTGGTGTAAGGATAAACAAACAGATCAGTGGAACAGACTAGAGAAAATGGAAATAGACCCATGCATGTATAGACAACTGATCTTCAACAAAGATGCTAAGGCAGTCCAATGGGGAAAGAAAAGCCCTTCCAAGGAATAAAACAACTGGATATGCATGCTAAAAAGCAAAAACAAACACCTTCACCATATACAACAATTAGTTCAAGATAGAAAATAGACTTAAATGTAAATACTGAAACAACAAAACTAGAAGAAAACATAAGAGAATATCCTTATGAACTTGGGGTAGGGGAAAATTTTTCTAGAGAGGACACAAAATGCATTATATATAAAAGAAAAATAAATTGGGCTTCACCAAAATTAATAACATCTGCTCATCAAAAAATAGAATTAAGGAAAAGGTAAGTCACAGACTAAGAGAAAATATTTGCAAAACATATATCTGAAAAAGAAATTGTATCCAAATATATAAAGAACTCTTATAAATCAATCATAAAAAGACCAAAAACTCAATAAAAAGGGCAAATGCTTCAAAAGCACTTCACAAAAGAAGATATATAAATGGCTAATGAGCACCATGAAAAGATGCTCAACATTAGTGATCAAAGAAATTAAAAATAAAACCATAATGAGATATCACTCCACACCCACTAGAATGGCTAAAATTTAAAAGACCAATAATACTAATCATTAGTGAGGATTTAGAGCAACTGGAACATTCATATGTTGGCGGGTTGTTAATGGTACAACACTTTGGAAAAATAATCGCCTGCTTCCTTTCTAAAAAAAAATTTCTTTTTAGCTTCTTCATATTTTTCCTTGAGGTATAATTGACATATAACATTATATTAGTTTCTAGTGTACAATATAAAGACTTGGTATTTGTGTATATTGCTAAATGATCACCACAATAAGTCTAGTTAACATATGTCACCATAGTTACAAATCTTTTTTTCCTGTGATAAGAACTTTTAAGATGTACTCTCTTAGCAACTTTCAAGTAAACAATACAGTATTATTAACTATGGTCACCATGCTGCATATTACATTCCCAGGACTTAGTTATTTTATAACTGGAAGTTTGTACTTTTTGCCCAACCCAAACCCCTCCCCCCACCGATCTGTTCTCTGTATCTATGAGTTTAGTTTTTTGTTTTGCTTTGTTTTGTTTTTAGACTCCACATATATGTGAGATCATACAGAATTTGTCTTTCTCTGACTTATTTCACTTAGCATAATGCCCTCAAGGTCCATTCATGTTGTCACAAATGGCAAGATTTCCTTCTTTTTATGGATAAATAATATTTCATTGTATATATACATAGGTACACATACTACATTTTCTTTATCCATTCATTCATTGGTGGACACTTAGGTTGCTTCCATGTCTTGGCTATTGTAAATAATGCTGTAATGAACATGGGGATGCAGATATATTTTTGAGTTAATGTTTTAATTTCCTTAGGATAAATACCCAGAAGTGGAATAGCCTGTTTTTTATACAGTTTAGCATACACCTACCTTATGAGCCAACTATTCTACTTCTAGGTAGTCAGCCAAGAAAAATGAAACCATGTGTCCACAAAAAGACTTGTGCAAAAATATTTACAGCAGCTTTTCTTTATAGCCCAAACTGGAACAAACCAAAATCATCAACAGACAGATGCATGAACTGTACTATAAAAAATATGGAATGCTACTCAGAAATTTTTAAAAAACATATTACTGATACACTCAAGAATGTATGTCTCAAAAATATATTAAGTATAACAAGTCAGACACAAAACAGTACATACTGTATGATCTCATGTAAGATGTCTGAGAACTTGCAAAACTAAACTATAGTGATAAATATTAGAAAATTGTTGGGACTTCCCTGGTGGTCCAGTGGCTAAGACTCCATGCCCCTAATTCAGGGGGCCTGGGTTTGACCCCTGGTCAGGGAACTAGATTCCACATGCTGCAACTAAGTGTTGGCATGCCACAACTAAAAGATCCCACATGCCTCAACGAAGATCCCACACACAGCAACGAAGATCCCACGTGCCACAACTAAGACCCATTGCAGCCAAATAAAAATAAATAAATATAATTTAAAAAAAGAATATTTTTATCTCTGGGGTGGCATAGGAAGTTGTCCGGAAAGGAGAAAGAAGAAACTTTCTAGTGTGATGGAATTGTTTTCTATCTTGTTTGGTGTTTTGTTGTCTTGGTGTATAAATTTGTCAGAATCATCAAACTGTACCCATAATACATTTTACAGTAAATAAATTATATCTCAAAACAGATGTGAGTTACTAATTTGAAAAGATACATGCACCCCAATGTTCACTGCAGCACTATTTACAATACCCAAGACATGGAAACAACCTAAATGTCCACTGACAGATGAATGGATAAAGAAAATGTGGTACATATATACAATGGAATATTACTCAGTCATAAAAAATGAAATAGCGTCATTTGCAGCAACATCAAAGGACCTAGAGATTATCATACTAAATGAAGTAAGTCACGAAGAGAAAGACAAATACCATGTGATATCACTTATATGTGGAATTGAAAATATGATACAAATGAACTTATTTACAAAACAGAAACAGACTGACAGACATAGAGACCACACTTGTGGTTGTGAAGGAGGGGGTGTTAGGGAGGATGAACTGGGAGTTTGGGGTTAGTAGATGCAAACTATTACATTTAGAATGAATAAACATCAAGGTCCTATGGTATAGCACAGGGAACTATATTCAATATCTTGTAATCAATCATAATGGAAAAGAAAAAAAAGATATGAGTTAGAAACAGAAAAACATAGAACTAATAAATACATCCAAAAGTTAATTATTTGAAAAAAGAGCATAATAAAAGAACCCATTAGCTAATATAATTGTGGAAAAAAAGGCAGGGGTGGGGGGTGTACCATATATATAAAATTAGAAATGACAAGGAGGAAATAACCATCAAAACTGCACACTTTTTTAAAAAATGACAAGAATGGGGCTTCCCTGGTGGCGCAGTGGTTGAGAGTCCACCTGCCGATGCAGGGGACACAGGTTCGTGCCCCGGTCCGGGAGGATCCCACATGCCGCGGAGCGGCTGGGCCCGTGAGCCATGGCCGCTGGGCCTGCGCATCTGGAGCCTGTGCTCCGCAACGGGAGAGGCCACAGCGGTGGGAGGCCCGCATACTGCAAAAAAAAAAAAAAAAAAAAAAAGACAAGAATCTACTTTATATAACTCTTTGCAAATAAATTTGGAAAAGTAGATGAAGCGGATAATTTTCTAGACAAACACAACTTGTCAAAATCAACCCCAGTGGAGACAGAAAGTCTAAACATACAAAATACCACAGAAGAAATAGAGAAAGTATAAAAAGAGTTTTCACACAAAAATGTACCCGGTCCAGATTGTTTCTCAGGGAAATTCTATTTCTAAGTTATTTTATGAAGTGAGTACAACTTCAATCTCGATCTGCAAAGATTGTATCAACAAAATGAAACTATAGACCAATATCACTTCTAAATATCAATAAAAATATTAAATAATTAACAGATTCCAATAGCACATCAAAATACTCATCATGACCAAGTAGAGTGGATTCAACATTCTAAAATCCATTTGTATTATCCATCATATTACAAGAGCTAAGAATTATATAAGTACATATCTAGAAAACCCAAAGGAACCCACAGAAAATGACTACAAACAAAAAAATTTAGTGAAATAGGTTATAAAATCAATCTACAAAAATCAAGTTTTCATGTATATAAACAAAAATCGGTTTATATTGGAAAAGAAAATCCCCTTTGTGAAAGCCAAATAAAATTAAATGTGACGGCATAAATTTAACAAGAAATGCCCAAAACCTCTATGAAGAAAAACTATAAAACAATTTAAAAATATACAAAAATAACCTTGCATGAACAGAAAGATATACCATATTCTTGGATAAGAAGACTCAGTATCAAAGACTTCAGGTCTCCCTAAGCTAATTCATAAAATTTAATTTAATATAACTCATAAATTTAATATAATCCAATAAAAATATGACTAAATTTGTTTCTGGAGCTAGATAAGTTTATTATAAAATTCATTTGGAAGAACAGATAAGCAAGAATAGCCAAGAGGGGAAAATCCTGAAAAAGAATTTTTTTTAAAACAGCTGGAATAAACAAAAGAGAAGTAAGAAAGGGATAGCCTCATCAGACTTTAAAACATATTACAATGTTGCTAACTAAAAGATTGTGGTGGTGTTACATGCATAGACCAATAAAACAAAATAGAAAATCCAGAAATAGATCTAATTGTATTTGGAAATTTAGTATACCATGAAGGCAGAATCTCAAATTAGTGGGGGAAATGATGTTCTTTTTAATCAAAGTTATGGGCTAACTAAATAGCCACATGTAAAAGATAAAATTGTATTCATTCCCCACATCGTATACCAAGATAAATTCCAAGTGGATGAGAAAGTTAAATGTATTAAATGAATCAATACAAGTATAGAAAAAACAAGTCTGAATTATTCTATAATCCAGGTGTGAAGGGGAACTTTCCTACCTCTGACTCAGTATCTAGGAGCCATAAAGGAAAAGATTAATGAATTTTATTACATGAAAATAAGAAAAAAAATTGCTTACTTACATAGTAAAAAAACACCATAAGGAAAGGAAAGAGACAAATAACAAACTGGGGGGAAATTTTCAACTTTTATCATAGATAAAGAGTTAATATTTCCAATATAGAGAGAATTTTAAAAAGAATGAGAGACCAATAATCCTACAGAGAAAAAATAAGACTGGAGATATGCACAGACAAATCACAGAAAACTAAGTACAAATGCCTCCTATTTATATGAAAAGATCTTGATTGTGCACATAATAAAAGGCAAGCTTAAAGTATACTAATATACCATTTTTCACCTATCAGAGTGGCAAAAATCCAAAAGATTGATAAATTCTCTTTTGTTCCAGCTTTGAGAAAATAGGCACTCCCATCATTGCTGAAAGGAATGCAAAAAGGTACAAACACTGTGAAGGGGAATTAGCAATATCTAGCAAAATAACACAGGCACTCTGACCCAGGAAGCCTATTTGTAGGAATCTCTCCTAAAGAAACACTGACAGAAACACAAAAACATGACCACATTTTTTTTGTAATAGCAAAAACCCAAATGTCCATTAATAGGGGCCTAGTAGAATAACCTATAACACATTCAGATAGTGAAGTACCATGCAACTATAGAAAGGAATGTGGAATATCTATACATTGTTATGCCATGATCTCCAGAATGTAATGCTAAGTGGGGAAAAAAAAAAAGGTGGACTAAAGTGTATATAATAAGCTACCATCTATCTAAGAGAGTATATATGTATTCATGTGTGGTTTTGCTTATGTAAAAAATTATGGAAGGATAAACCATAAAGTAAATAAAATTGTTGTCTAAAGGGAAAGGAGAAAAAAGAGAGGTGAGTTTGGGATAGAAGCTGGACTTCTCTGAATAATACCTTGTTTTTTAGATTCAACTTTAGAACCATGAAAATGTTAAATCAGAATGAAAAAGGCAATTCCTAAAATCAAGGGCAAAATAAAATAAAGGACCCTAATTGCACATTGAGTTGATAGCTTAATTATGCTGAGGTGTGTTATTTTAAATGGTTTGAAAATACAGTAATTTAACTATATGTCTCTAGTAGGATATACCTAAGAACTGCAATAATAATAATATTTTCTCTAACCATATATTTGATATTGTTTGATATAATAATATTTTCACTAATCATATATTTGATATTGATTTTATATGAATATGTGTGTGTTAAAAATGTGTAAAGCAAATAAGCAATAATGCTATTGTCATTAAGAACCAAGATTCTTAGCATAAAAGGAAAAGATTCAAAATAAAATCACAGAAGTTAAGCAAAGCCCTGTAATCCTAAAGTTTAATTGAAAATATCAGTATAAACTTACAGCATATTTTCTCTTTAAGAAGTATTTTCATTTCCAAGGTTGGAAGTCTTTTCTTTCCAAAAAGCAAGGAATCTGTCAACGACAGCTGAAGTCATGGTTGTGTCAGAACTTAGGAAGCAACTCGGGAAAGAAGATCCTACTCACTGACCAGAAACGGCAAAACCTTAGCATCCAAGAAAACAATAACTGCAATGGTTGAAACACACGGAGTATGTTTAAATTCATGAGCCCCTATAAAACAAAAAGCCTCATTGGTCACCACTGGAGGATATAAGGAAACCAACCCACTAATTCTGAACACTGGTAAGTGTAGGGGAAGAATCAATCATTTAACCTGTTTTTTCCTGATTAAACTATATCATAAGTTAACCACATAGTTGATAAGGAAATAGTTCTTTATAGAAATAGCTCATGTAATAAATGAGGAAAAATGATAGAGTTAGAATGCCACCATTTCACAAACCCCCCAATGAAATCATGGTTCTGGGTAATGATTATCAATGGCTGTTATATCACAAAGGAGACAACCAGTCACTAAGTGCTGGCTGGTGGAAGCACACAACAATGTAGCCTTGAAAATAAACAAATAAATCTGAATCAGACCAAGTCAGTAGATCTAGCTGCCATTTTATAGGAAATATAAGGGACACAGGAGCAAGGTAGGTGACACCACAGTGGTGCAGTCCTGTCTGGAAAGTAGAAGATGACCTAGTCTCTTCAATAAACTAATTGCAAGGGAATGAAAAGAGGGTAGGGAAATCTATAAATTGAAGAGACCAAAAGAAATATCAACCATTTGCAATGTGTGAACCTTATTTAGATAATTCAACTGGAAAAAAAAATAGGAGACAATTGTGGAAATTTGAGCACTAACTGGATATTTGATGATACTAAGAATTTTCTGATTTTTCCCTTGTAATAATGATACTAAGATTGTTCTTTTTAAAACTTCTTATCTTTTAGAAAGACACACATAAATATTTACAGGTGAAATGAAATGATTTGGGGGATGTGTTTTAAGTACTCTGGCAGAGAGAGTATAAATGAAACTAAAGTGGCCATGAGTTTATTTTGTGGCTGGGTGATAGGTACCCAAGGGTTCCTTGTAGTATTATGTCCAATTTTGTAAATTTTTGAATTTGTAATAAAGACTTTTTAACGCAAGAAGTTCATAGAGTGGGTAATCATTATATCTCAGTGAAGGTAGGTCATTTGAAAGGAGAGAACAGAGCAGGAAAATCCATTAACTGCACGTAACTCATCCAAAATGTATCTCTCTTTCTTTTCTCTCTTTTTTTTTTTTTTTCTCATTTTAGGCAGCCTCACTTTTGCTGAGACTGGATTACCTGTGAAACAAATGCTCCACTCAAGTGTGGCATGCCAACAAAACTCTCCATCTGGAGAGGCTGCCAAGCCTTAACACAGGACACTGGCAGCCCAGGCCTCCTTAGGCTAAAACAGCCTTTCTTAAAAGCTGGTCTAAGGCATTCTGCCAACCCACAATCAGGTGGTGGGTACCCTGCTGGCATGTCTAATAACATACCTCAGATACTCAGGTAGCTCAGTCACCTCTTCTGCAAAGAATTCCCCTCTGACCTGCCTTGTCTGTGGCGATCTCTCCTTCTCTAGGTTTTAATAGTTACTTTTTCACCAGAAAGTCCCTGCCTGTACTGCCTACATTGCCTCTGTTTCTTCAGGCTTGTTTCTTTCAAACCACACACACATACACACACACACACACACACACGGTAGTGTCTTATAAGAATAGGCACCAGTTCTCACTTAGCAGCACATAGACTAAAATTGGAACAATACAGACAGGATTAGCACAACCCCTGTGCAAAGATGACATGCAAATTCGTGAAGCATTCCATATTTTTTAATGTTTTAAAAGAACAGGCACCACATACATATCACCTGCTGTGTCAGGCACTGCTCAGCCCTTTGCACTCAAACCTCACAGTGACCCTGAGTAGAGATGTTATTATCCCATTTTATAGATGAGGAAATGGAGGCAGAAACTGTAAGTAACTTAACCAAAGCCACACAGTTTGTAAAGGGCAGAGCTGGGACTTAAATCCAGGTCTATCTGCTTGCAAATCATGTTTATTTAACCACTGTGTTGAATTGCCTTCTTTAGCAGCAAAGTGGCTACTCAATCAGTGATCGCGGGAGATACATGAATCTAGCTGAGGAATTCAGGCATGCTGCCCCTTGTCTCTCCTTCCACATCTTCATTAAGTCCCAATGCCAGGCATCCTCTCTGCTCCGTGTAATGGAGGGGCAGAAGAATGCATTCCCCTGGGCCTGGAGGAAATATAAACACATCTGGAAGGAGGCCACTGCTGAGCAAACCAAACTCCCCTCAGAGTGTGGACAGGAGGGGGTGTCTATAAATAATCATAAGAGTGTGAAGAGATTCTCTCCCCTAGGGCTCCCTTTGTGAAAGGTTGATGGTAATTGATGAGGCTACAGGGACATGCCAGTCCTTCTGCTCTTAGAACCAGGTGTGGTTATTTACAAAAATGTCACTTTCCCATCCCTTCCTCCCCATCTCTGCCAGAAGCTTGGAGACCAACAAATATCAATTTACTGCTGCCCTGGGGCACACAGCAATGAGCCACCTGTACACCCCACTGCCTACAGACAAGACTCAGGCTCCTGCTCTGGCTGAGAGTTGCTTCCTCTTTGGAAATTTGGAAAGAGAGAGAGAATCACAGATTTCCTCCTTTCCAGGCAGAGAGAGGTCACCTGACCTCCCTCGAACCATATCACAGACCACCAAGTCAATAAAATCTGGAGTTCCCACATTGCCCAGCTCATAGTGGGGAAATAAATAGACCGCTGGACCAGAAGTCAGAAGTGTGGATACTGACCCCAGATGGGCCACCTGTTAGCAATCAGTGTCTGAGTTCCAGCTCCTACATCGGTAAAATGGAGGTGAGTCTTCTGTCACATGCCACATACAAAGGTTTTCGAAAAGAATAAATTAAGCAATGCTGTGAAATAATTTGTACTGTGAGAGATCATCATCAGTATAATCATTATCACAGTGAGGTCCTGTGAGCCACCATTAAGAGTGCCCAAGATAGGTTCCAGAAAATACCTTAAAACTGTACTGCCAGCACTCCCGTGGCCTTGCTGGTCAGTGACCAGCCCAAATTGCCTTGAAAATCATAAAAACCAAACATATGAATAAAATCTAGAGAATAAACAACAGTTTGCCCATGTGTAGACTAGATTTGGGGATTCTTTTATGTGGATTGTCAAAGGGCACTGTGCAGGATGGGAGGTTGAGTTTTGAAAGCGTCCAGAAGGAAAATTTCATTTTAACAGTATCCCTTCCGTTTTAAATAGAAAAATACGTCAGAGACAGAAACTCTGTAGGTCTTCTACTGTGCACTACAACAAATGCAATAACAATTCCATCTACTGCACCAGGAAGCCAAGGTATCATGGAGTTCACCAAGGATAGTCTGGTACCCAGGCCTGACTTCCTGGAAGAGGATGCCCATCATGGAGCCCATGACTCCTTGGGGTAGGAGCCCGAATCCCAGGATGGAAAATAGAGAATCTTATGAGAATCTTATGTCAACCAGCAGTCCTTACCACTATAGCCACGTTATTGAATTCTCTGTCCGTGGTGCTGGCTAAAGGAGTAAAGCCATTTTAGGTGCTATTCTAGCTGTGCTGTCCCACACTGTCTCAATATCTCTAACTCTTCTCCATCCCCAAACCGCTGACCAAGTTTAAGCATCATCTCTCACCTGGACCAGGACAATAGCTTCCTAACTGCTCTCATTCATTCATCAAGTATCTATTGAGCACTAGCCATGTGCTAGGCACTGGCCTAGACCCTGGAGAAAAGCAGTGAACAAAAGAAACAAAATGGCTGGCTCTCAGGGAGCTAACATTTCTAGGAACCCCCGTGTCTAGTATCATTCTTTTACAGCCCATCCTCCACATTAGCCAACAGAGAAATCTTTCAAAATCACAGGTCTGACCATGGCCCTCCCAGGCTGGAAATCTTTCCCTGGTTCCTCATTCCTAAGTTTGAAGTTCAAGCTTCATGGCCCACAAGACCTTTCCAAACTTAGCCCCACCAAACCATGCAGCCTCACCTTCACCTTTTCCCCGCCCCAGCATCCCTTTTATGGTAGAAAGAGCTTGGAACAAATAGCAGAAAGCATCAGTTGGCGCACCTGGAACTTGTGGGCAGAGGGTCAGCAGGTGTGCCCAGCCCCGTCCTCTTGTCATTCTGTGGAGAAGGATGTTTAGGCTGCAGCACAGCTATGTATACAGTGGGTCATAGAGGGCTCTACCCCTTGTTGTTCTCCATTTGTAAGGAGGAAATGTGAAAGTGTCTTTGCCCCAGGAAGGGGACAAAGGATAAGCATTTGGGACTCAGGCACCAAGAGATGCAGGCTGAAGTGCCAGGTGTGTGGAGGACTGCTGCACCTGGAGACACTGGGAGCCCCCATTCCATGGGAAACTGAATTCAGGCACAGCTAACTCTGACTGAGAAGTAGAGCCTATCCAGGTCCCACAGGACTTGCAGCCTCTTCTGGGATTAGAGAATCATCCATCCTAGGTAACCCCAATGCCAGGTAACCCAGAGAGAGTCCCTAGTGTCATTCATTTATCAGTTTCACCTGTTTCCAGCCACATCCGCATCACAGCATATGGCCTCGCCTGAAGCCCCAGTTACACAAACTCTTCATTCCCCAAGCATGCCAAACACTCTGATGCCTCCATGCCTTTACACATGTGCTTCCCAGTACCTGGGGCACTTTGTCCCCTATCAATCTGGAAAATTCTCCCCACAGATGTCAAAGAGAGCATCTGACAAAAGAGATGGTTTATGTCATCATTCAAAGCCTTAATTCTCCCATCTGAGACCTCTGATCAACCCCATACATATATACCACTTCATACATTGGGCAGAATTAAATTTCTCCCCCGGGAGTCCTGCTAAACTTTGCTTCTTGCAATCTATTTCTCTACACACTGAATTATAAACTCCTCAATGTATGGAACATGCCTGCCATCTCTGTATTCTACCTGCCACAGAGTAGGTAATAAGAGAATGTTTGTGGTAGATGTTGAATTGGAGTAGACACACCAAGCGTTCTCCTGTCATAGAGCCTTAGCACATGCTGATCCCTCAGCTTGGGAATGCTCTTCCGATCATTTCAAATGACTGGCTCCTTCCTATTCTGTAGGTCTCAGCTTCAATTTCACTTCCCTATAAGTCAATATAAAATAAGTTATTTTCGGGCCTCCCTGGTGGCGCAGTGGTTGAGAGTCCGCCTGCGGATGCAGGGGATACGGGTTCATGCCCCGGTCTGGGAGGATCCCATATGCCGCGGAGCGGCTGGGCCCGTGAGCCATGGCCGCTGGGCCTGCGCGTCCGGAGCCTGTGCTCCGCAACGGGAGAGGCCACGACAGTGAGAGGCCCGCATACCGCAAAAAGAAAGAAAAAAAAAAAAAAAAAGTTATTTTCCACATGGCACCCTGCTTTCTTCTCCATGGAATTTTCATAATTTATAATGTTCATTGTCTATCTCTTCTACTTGACTATAGGCCCCATGATGCATACAACTGTGTCTATTTTATTCACCACTGTAGGGGAGGGGAAGGAGAAAAGTAGCTTAATCTTCAACTGTTTTTATGAAGGAAGCACATCTGGCCCAGAAAAAAGCCCAGGTTAATGAGTTTCTTTCTTCTGACCCAGCCCTGTACCACTCCCACTCCTACAGCAGTGCTTCTCCATCTTGCCACATATTGGAATTACCTGGACAATTTTAAACATTACTGACACCTGGGTCCCACCACCACGCATTCTGGTGCAACTATCAGGGGTATTGCCTGAATATGGTGAGGTTTGGATGCTACCCAGGTGCTTCTAATGTACAGCCAGGACTGGGAGTCACTGCCCTGTAGCGGGGTTTGCTCTCCTAGGTTTTTAAAGGCCTCCTGGGGTCATGACTGACAGCTTTGTCACCTGAGATCACTGTTGTCACCTGACAGGGAGAAGAAGCCCACAGCACCTCTGGCCACCTGAGCACCATCACCTGAGCTCCTTAGAAGAGATAACACGTGAGACATAATAGGTTCTGATGCTCCACCAAGAGGTTCCCAGTGATCAGATGGGATTGAGTAGACAGAGCTGGCTTGTCACAGAGAGGAGCTAAGGCAATTGTTCCTTTGGGATGTGGCTACCAAAGCAGGATGGTCACCCAGCTGGGCCTTTGCTTCTCCTTCCTTCCGATTTCTGTTCTCTCTCTGGCTAATCTGTCTTAGGTCACCTGGGTTAAACAGGTCTCCAGCCAGGTTCTCCCTGGTCTTGCAAGGGAGAAGCTGGCTGCAAGTCTTGTGTTTTATCCTGCATATAGTCCTCATTGTTTCAGAACAAACATCTTTGAATAGAGAAAAGTTGTTATCAGATCTATGCTTACAAAGAAAGCTCTAACAGTTGGAATTTTATTCGTAGTTTAATATCTTCCAGTCCACAGACTTTTACTGCATTTCTCCTAAATACCAATCACAGAGCCAGGGGCAGGAAATTTTTTAAATGAATAAGATGCAACCCCTTCTCTCCATGAGCTAGTGGGGGAAATAGGCTGGTAAAGGGATCATGTAGACAAAGGTGAAATGTGAAGCCAAGGATGACCCCAAGGCATCATGGGAGGTAGGGAGGTGATTCCTGAACTCAGCCAGTGAGGATGGCCAGGAGTTGGCGAGGTGCAGGTGAAGAGGACTTCCGAGGCAGAGGGGTCAATGTGAACAAAGGCTAGTTGAACAAAGATGAGGGAACAAAGATGACTGAGAAAGGAAACTGCACTCAGAAGGGCAAACCATTTTCTGTCCTGCTCAGAAGACACCCTCCTCTCTAGAAGGCCTCATTATATCAGTGATAAACCTTGCCATATCCTCCTGCAGCTTTGGAGACCTTCAAGATGGTGGAGGAGTAAGACGTGGAGATCACCTTCCTCCCCATAAATATATCAAAAATACATCTACATGTGGAACAACTCCTACAGAACACCTACTGAACGCTGGCAGAAGACCTCAGACTTCCCAAAAGGCAAGAAAATCCCTATGTACCTGAGTAAGGCAAAAGAAAAAAGAAAAAACAGAGACAAAGAATAGGGATGGAACCTGCACCTCTGGGAGGGAGCTGTGAAGGAGGAAAGGTTTCCATACGCTAGGAAACCGCTTCACTGGCAGAGATGGGGGGTGGGCGGGGGGGACGCTTTGGAGCCACGGAGAAGAGTGCAGCAACAGGGGTGCAGAGGGCAAAGCGGAGAGATTCCCACACAGAGGATCGGTGCCGACCAGCACTCACCAACCTGAGAGGCTTGTCTGCTCACCCACCAGGGTGGGTTAAGGCTGGGAGCTGAGGCGCGGGCTTCAGAGGTCAGACCCCAGGGAGAGGACTGGCTGCGTGAAGACAGCCTGAAGGGGGCTAGTGCACCAAAGCTAGCCAGGAGGGAGTCCAGGAAAAAGTCTGGACCTGCCAGAGAGGCAAGAGACCTTTGTTTCTGGGTGCTCAAGGAGAGGGGATTCCTTCCAGTGTGCCCACAGAAGGCAGAGCACTGCCTAAACTAGCTCCACAGATGGGCACGAGCCGTGGCTACCAGCTCGGACCCCAGAGTTGGGCAGGAACTGCTAACGCTGCTGCTGCTGCCACCAAGAATCCCATGTACAAGCGCAGGTCACTATCCACACTCCGCCAGGAGGCTCTGCAGCACACCACTGCCAGGGTCTCATGATCCAGGGACAACTTCCCTGGGTGAGCACACGGCGTGCCTCAGGCTGTTGCAACATCACACCGGCCTCTGCTGCCTCAGGCTCGCCCCACATTCCAGTTATGACTACTGTACCCCTCCCTCCCCCCAGCCTGAGTAAGCAAGAGAGCCCTACTCAGCCGCTGCTTTAACCCCCTCCTCTCTGGGTGGGGGGGGAATAGACTCCTGAGGGTGGCCTACACAGAGAGGCAGGGCCAAAACCAAAGCTGAACCCGAGGAGCTGTGTGAACAAAGAAGAAAAAGGGAAATTTCTCCATGCAGGCTCGGGAGCAGCAGATTAAATCCGCCCGATCAACTTGATAAACCCTGCATCTGAAAAATACCTGAATAGACAATGAATGTTCCCAAAATTGAGGTGGTGGACTTTGGGAGCAACTGTAGACTTGAGGTTTGCTTTCTGCATCTAATTTGTTTCTGGTTTTATGTTTATCTCAGCTTAGTATTTAGTGCTTATTATCACTGGTGTGTTTGTTTATTGGTTTGGTTGCTCTCTTCCTTTTTTTATATATATATTCTTTTCTTCTCCTTTTTTCTCTTTTTGTGAGTGTGTACATGTATGCTTCTTTGTGTGACTTTGTCTGTATAGGTTTGCTTTTACCCTTTGTCCTAGGGTTCTGTCTGTTGGTTTTTTTGTTTCTGTTTTTTTTCTTTCTCCCTTTTCTTCTGAGCCATGTGGCTGGTAGGGTCTTTGTGCTCCAGCTGGATGTCGGGTGTGAGCATCCAAGGTCGAGGACATTGGACCACCAGAAACCTCCTGACCTCACATAATATTAATTGACATGTGCTCTCCCAGAGATCTTGTTCTCAACACTAAGACACAGCTCCACCCAAGAGCCAGCAAGCCCCAGTGCTGGACGCCGTATGCCAAACAACTAGCAAGACAGGAACACAAACCCACCCATTAGCAGAGGGGCTACCTAAAGTCACACTGAGTTCACAGACACCCCAAAATACACCACTGGACACGGCCCCACCCACCAGAAGGACAAGATACAGCCCTACCCACCAGAACACAGATACCAGTCCCCTCCACTGGGAAGCCTACACAAGCGACTGAACCAACCTCACCCACTGGGGGCAGACACCAAAAATAATGTGAACTATAACCTGCAACTTGTGAAAGGAGACCCCAAACACAGTAAGTTAAGCAAAATGAGAAGACAGAGAAATATGCAGCAGATGAAGGAGCAAGGTAAAAATCCACCAGACCAAACAAATGAAGAGGAAATAGGCAGTCTACCTGAAAAAGAATTCAGAGTAATGATAGCAAAGATGATCAAAAATCTTGGAAATAGAATGGAGAATATACAAGAAATGTTTAACAAGTACCAAGAAGAACTAAAGAGCAAATAAACAATGATGAACAACACAATAAGTGAAATTTAAAATTCTCTAGAAGGAATCAATAGCAGAATAACTGAGGCAGAAGAGCAGATAAGTGACCTGGAAGATAAAATAGTGGAAATAACTACCACAGAGCAGAATAAAGAAAAAAGAATGAAAAGAATTGAGGACAATCTCAGAGACCTCCGGACAATATTAAATGCACCAACATTCAAACTATAGGGGTGCCAGAAGAAGAAGAATAAAAGAAAGGGACTGAGAAAATATTTCAAGAGATTATAGTTGAAAACTTCGCTAATATGGCAAAGGACATAGTCAATCAAGTCCAGGAAGCGCAGAGAGTCCCATACAGGATAAATCCAAGGAGAAACATGCCAAGACACATACTAATCAAACTATCAAAAATTAACTTCAAAGAAAAAATATTAAAAGCAGCAAGGGAAAAGCAACAAATAACATACAAGGGAATCCCCATAAGGTTAACAGCTGATCTTTGAGCAGAAACTCTGCAAGCCAGAAGGGAGTGACAGGACATATTTAAAGTGATGAAAGGGAAAAGTCTATAACCAAGATTACTCTACACAGAAAGGATCTCATTCAGATTCGACAGAGAAATTAAAATCTTTACAGACAAGCAAAAGTTAAGAGAATCCAGCACCACCAAACCAGCTTTACAACAAATGCTAAAGGAACTTCTCTAGGCAGGAAATACAAGAGAAGGAAAAGACCTACAGTAACAAACCCCAAACAGTTAAGAAACTGGTAATAAGAACATGCATATCAATAATTACCTTAAATGTAAATGGATTAAGTGCTCCAACCAAAAGACATAGATTGGCTGAATGAATGCAAAAACAAGACCCGTATATATGCTGTCTACAGGAGACCCACTTCAGACCTAGGGACACATACAGACTGAAAGTGAGGGGATGGAAAAAGATATTCCATGCAAATGGAAATCACAAGAAAGCTGGAGTAGCAATATTCATATCAGACAAAATAGACTTTAAAATAAAGACTATTACAAGACACAAAGAAGGACACTACATAATGATCAAGGGATCGATCCAAAAAGAAGATATAACAATTGTAAATATTTATGCACCCAACATAGGAGCACCTCAATACATAAGGCAAATGCTAGCAGCCATAAAAGGGGAAATTGGCAGTAACACAATAATAGTAGGGGACTTTAACTCCCCACTTTCACCAATGCACAGATCATCCAAAATGAAAATATATAAGGAAACACAAGCTTTAAAAGACACATTAGACCAGATAGACTTAATTGATATTTATAGAATATTCCATCCAAAAACAACAGAATACACTTTCTTCTCAAGTGCTCATGGAACACTCTCCAGGATAGATCATATCTTGGGTCACAAATCAAGCCTTGGTAAATTTAAGAAAATTGAAATTGTATCAAGTATCTTTTATGACCACAAAGCTATGAGACTAGATATCAATTACAGGAAAAAATCTGTAAAAAATACAAACACATGGAGGCTAAATATTGCACTACTAAATAACAAAGAGATCACTGAAGAAATCAGAGGAAAACAAAAAATACCTAGAAACAAATGACAATGAAAACATGATGACCCAAAACCTATGGGATGCAGCAAAAGCAGTTCTAAGACGGAAGATTATAGCAATACAAGCCTACCTCAAGAAACAAAAAAAAACTCAAATAAACAACTTAAACTTACACCTAAATCAATTAGAGAAAGAAGAACAACAACAACAAAAAAAATAACACAAGTTAGCAGAAGAAAAGGAACCATAAAGACCAGATAAGAAATAAATGAAAAAGGAAATGAAGGAAATGATGGCAAAGATCAATAAAACTAAAAGCTGGTTCTTTGAGAAGATAAACAAAATTGATAAACCATTAGCCAGGCTTATCAAGAAAAAAAAAGGAAGACTCAAATAAACAGAATTAAAAATGAAAAAGGAGAAGTAACAACTGACACTGTAGAAATGCAAAGAATCATGAGAGACTACTACAAGCAACTATATGCCAATAAAGTGGACAACCTGGAAGAAATGGACAAATTCTTAGAAAACTACAACCTTCCAAGACTGAACCAGGAAGAAATAGAAAATATGAACAGACCGATCACAAGCACTGAAATTGAAACTGTGATTAAAAATCTTCCAACAAACAAAAGCCCAGGACCAGATGGCTTCAGAGGTGAATTCTATCAAACATTTAGAGAAGAGCTAACACCTATCCTTCTCAAACTCTTCCAAAATATAGCAGAGGGAGGAACACTCCCAAACTCATTCTATGAGGCCACCATCACCCTGAGACCAAAACCAGACAAAGATGTCACAAAAAAAGAAAACTACAGGCCAATATCACTGATGAACATAGATGCAAAAATCCTCAACAAAATACTAGCACATAGACTCCAACAGCACATTAAAAGGATCACACACAATGATCAAGCGGGGTTTATCCCAGGAATGCAAGGATTCTTCAATATATGCAAATCAATCAATGTGATACACCATATTAACAAATTGAAGGATAAAAACCATAAGATAATCTCAATAGATGCAGAAAAGCTTTCGACAAAATTCAACCCCCAATTATCATAAAATCTCTCCAGGAAGTGGGCATAGAGGCAATCTACTTCAACATAATAAAGGCCATATATGACAAACCCACAGCCAACATCATTCTCAATGGTGAAAAACTGAAACCATTTCCACTAAGATCAGGAACAAGACAAGGTTTCCCACTCTCACCGCTGTTATTCAACATAGTTTTGGAAGTTTTAGCCACAGCAATCAGAGAAGAAAAAGAAATAAAAGGAATCCAAATTGGAAAAGAAGAGGTAAAACTGCCACTGTTTGCAGATGACATGATACTATACATAGAGAATCCTAAAGATGGTACCAGAAAACTACTAGAGCTAATCAATGAATTTGGTAAAGTAGCAGGATAAAAAATTAATGCACAGAAATCTCTTGCATTCTTACACACTAATGACGAAAAATCTGAAAGAGAAATTAAGGAAACAATCCCATTTACCATTGCAATGAAAAGAATAAAATACCTTCTTAAGGAGACAAAAGACCTGTATGCAGAAAACTATAAGACACTGATGAAAGAAATTAAAGGTGATACAAACAGATGGAGAGATATACCATGTTCTCAGATTGGAAGAATCAACACTGTGAAAATGACTATACTACCCAAAGCAATCTACAGATTCAATGCAATCCCTATCAAGCTACCAACAGCATATTTCACAGAACTAGAACAAAAATTTCACAATTTGTACGGAAACACAAAAGACCTCGAATAGCCAAAGCAATTTTGAGAAAGAAAAACGGAGCTGGAGGAATCAGGCTCCCTTACTTCAGACTATACTACATAGCTACAGTAATCAAGACAGTATGGTACTGGCACAAAAACAGAAATATAGATCAATGGAACAGGATAGAAAGTCCAGAGATAAACCCATGCACATATGGTCACCTTATCTTGATAAAGGAGGCAAGAATATACAATGGAGAAAAGACAGCCTCCTCAATAAGTGTTGCTGGGAAAACTGGACAGGTACATGTAAAAGAATGAAGTTAGAACACTCCCTAACACCATACACAAAAATAAACTCAAAATGGATTAAAGACCTAAATGTAAGGCCAGACACTATAAAACTCTTAGAGGAAAACGTAGGCAGTACACTCTCTATGACATAAATCACAGCAAGATCCTTTTTGACCCACCTCCTGGAGAAATGAATATAAAAACAAAAATGAACAAATGGGACCTAATGAAAGCTAAAAGTTTTTGCACAGCAAAGGAAACCATAAACAAGATGAAAAGACAACCCTCAGAATGGGAGAAAATATTTGCAAATGAAGCAACTGACAAAGGATTAATCTCCAAAATATACAAGTAGCTCATGCAGCTCAATATCAAAAAAACAAACAACCCAACAGAAAAATGGGCAGAAGACCTAAATAGACATTTCTCCGAAGAAGATATACAGATTGCCAGCAAGCACATGAAAGAATGCTCAACATCATTATTCATTAGAGAAATGCAAATCAAAACTACAATGATATATCATCTCACACCAGTCAGAATGGCCATCGTCAAAAAATCTACAAACACTAAATGCTGGAGAGGGTGTGGAGAAAAGGGAACCCTCCTACACTGTTGGTGGGAATGTAAATTGATACAGCCACTATGGAGAACAGTATGGAGGTTCCTTAAAAAACTAAAAACAGAACTACCATACGACCCAGCAATCCCACTACTGGGCATATACCCTGAGAGAGCCATAATTCAAAAAGATTCATGTACCACAATGTTCACTGCAGCTCTATTTACAGTAGCCATGACATGAAAGCAACCTAAGTGTCCATCGACAGTTGAATGGATAAAGAAGATGTGGCACATATATACAATGGAATATTACTCAGCCATTAAAAAGAAATGAGATTGAGTTATTTGTAGTGAGGTGGATGGACCTAGAGACTGTCATACAGAGTGAAGCATGTCAGAAAGAAAAACAAATACCGTATGCTAACACATATATATGGAATCTAAAAAGAACATAAAAGGTTCTGAAGAAGCTAGGGGCAGGACAGGAATAAAGATGCAGATGTAGAGAATGGACTTGAGGACACGGGGAGGGGAAGGGTAAGCTGGGAAGAAGTGAGAGAGTGGCATGGACATATATACACTACCAAATGTAAAACAGCTAGCTAGTGGGAAGCAGCTGCATAGCACAGGGAGATCAGCTCGGTGCTTTGTGACCACCTAGAGGGGTGGGATAGGGAGGGTGGGAGGGAGATGCAAGAGGGAGGGGATATGGGGATATAGGTATACGTATAGCTGATTCAATTTGTTATACAGCAGAAACTAACACAACAATGTTAAGCAACTATACTCCAATAAAGATGTTAAAAAACAAAGAAGGGCAAACTGTAAGGTGGTGTAGGGCATAGCGTATGTGAAAGGAGTCACAATAGCAAATGTTTATACAGTGCTTACTGTGTGGCTTGCACTATTCTCTGTGTGCGTACATTTATTTTATTTTTTTTATTTACTCACTTGATTCTCATAGCAATCTTAATGAGATAAGATGATCACCCCCATTTTACAGATGAGAAAATCAAGCTACAGGCAGTATAAGCAACTGCCGCAAATCACACAGCAAGTGACAGAGCCAGGATTTGTACCAAGACAGGCTGCTCTGGAGCATACACTCTTAACTGCCATGCTCCACTACCTTTGTGATAGATTATTGCAATAAGCCATGCTTAAGGAGATTGGATGTTATCATGGAGGGCAAAGGGACCCACTGAAGAATTTTATACAGGGAGAGGGACCATCACACACAGAGTAGAGGGGGCAGATTTGAGGGTAGGAGTAGCCCTTAGAAGATTGATAGTAGAACGAGAGAAAGAGAGTCTGAACCAGGGCCATTGTACTAAGGGTGGAAAGGAGAAGATGAACTTGAGGAAAATTCTGGCATTTGATTTAACAGCATTTTGTGATTGATCAGAATTGGGCATATGGGGTGGAGTCAAGAGTGTCACCCAGAGTTCTAATTTGGATGGAAGACAGAGTTAAGGGGGAGGGATGATAGTCAGTTTTGGACAGGCTGAGTTTGGGGTGTCTGTGGGCACCAGCGGGGATGGAGGGCAGGCAGCTGGACATGTGGACACTTCTACAGTGGCAGTGTGGTCAACAGCTTTGTGTGAGTAGAATGGAGGAGGGGGTGAGGATAAATGCTACAGTAAGTCCCATAGCGTATGTATCCCCATACCTCTGAGTACCTCTCCACAAAATGGGTTGTCAGCATCTATCACCTGTCAGCCTCTCCAAGGTACTGACACATTCATTTTTAGCCGACATTCAGCTATTTCTCTACAAGCAGGCAAAGTTAAGATTTTCACTTATCAAACTCTATTCATTATTCTAATTTAACTTCTCTGCAACCAGAGTTAGAAGCTGTTTTTAAGTGGAAGGTTATCCTGATCTGAAAGGCACAATTGCTTCATACCATCATGACAGGTCATTTTAAGAATGCAAGAGGCTGATAGCATAACTTCCAGGTTCATTTCTGAGAGCTCAAACTCGTTCCAGTGGTTTAGGCCCTCTCAGGCAGTTTGCTTAAGTAGCAAAACTCCTTTGACTGCTGTTGCAGATTAAGGTCAGGGCATCTTAGCCAAAGAAATGGTCCCCAAATACTGATTATCTCCTGGTGTTCTCTATAGCTTTCCCCATTTCAGTGGAAGACAGGAAAAGTGGCTTCTCTGCAGTAGACAGGGCTGTCCATGTGCTCCATTCCCAAAGCCAATCCCAGGAAGCCACTTCCTTCTGAGTCGGCCTCCAATCAGCTCGGCCACTCCATCTCATCTCCGTCTGTCACCCTTTTAGTCCCCACTCATCACACCAGGAAAACAAATCAACATTAACCTTGCCACTGAAAACCATGGTATCTCATCTTGTACCACAAAACTTTGTCATTGGTTCAGCCTGACCACTCCCTCACCCATCTTTATTTTTAAACAGATGTAGGAACACTCAAGGTGGTGGGAAGAAGATAACATTCTATCAGGTGTATGTTACAATGATTGCTAGTTTTCTATACAATAAGCACTCTCCCTTCCTGTTCTGTAGGGGGCAGCAAAATGCCCAGCTAGCAGACTGGAAGGGTCTCAACAAGAGGTAAGTGGCCACGGTTTCTTACTCAGCTGATAGTAAATACCTTTTGTCCCTTCATCCTTTCTCTTCTTCCTGCTGGCATATTGAGGTAACAGCTGGAGCTCCCCAGACCTAGCCGCTGACCTCCAGACTTCTTTTACAAGTCAGAAAACAACCTGATAATGTGTTTAAGCCAGTGTATTTGAGTTTCGGTTCCAGGCAGCTCTGCTACTAGGAGTCCCTCTGAGACCATGGAAAATAAGGAGACCTAGAATGGCCTTCCCCAGCCTTGGCAGATGTTTCTTTGAGAACAGCCACTAGAGCACTGCATTGTCATTACCATTATGTGTGCTTGTCTTCCACCCTAAATAGTGAGCTCCTTGAAGGCAAACACTTATTCACACCTTAGCAGCACCTTGCAAGGTGAGAAGTCTGCAAATGTATGTTGAATGAACAAGTGGAAACTGCACTGGGGTCTTGTATTGATGACTGAGTCCCGGGAATTGGCTAATTGATGACGCTATGCACCGTCAGCCTTGTATGCAGGATGCTGCCATTGTTACCAAAATGCAAAAGCCACCAGGCCCATTATCTCCACGCAGTGATTGTTGAATCAGTACATCCTTGGGATGAGAAGAAACCCTTCTTAGGCATTCAAATATTCTGCCATGGTTAGTCAACTCGACAAAAATGCATTATATATCTTTGCAGACTAGTCCACTTTTTTCATTAAATTTTTATGGAGGATCTTCCAGCACATGATAATTAAGCTTAACATCTGCTTTGTGAGTTAAATGTCCTCACTGCCCCCATTTTACTGATGAGAAGCCTGAGATCCAGAGGTTGAAATGACTCGCCCAAGGTCATGTGCCATTCCAGGTAAGGCAGGGATCTGAACCCAGCTCTGCCCACACTATTCCTAGTTACCTTGCTGCCTTTCTACTTCATAACCGTTTTAGATCTGAGGCTGAGATGGTCTCAGTTCCAAAAGGGAAAACATGGGGCATGGAGGGAGACCTTTGCTTCTGGCCCTGTGATCTCTAGGCTCTTCCAGCTCCAAGTGGAGAAACAGGGGTGGGAAGGAGAAAGGCCATGAGCCACTGGCAGTCCAAAGCCTCAGAGTCCCTCCTAAGCCCTGAAAATGTGTGCAATTGCCCAAATTAAAATCAATATGCTGCTTGGCTGGAAGGCTGCACAATTGTTTTTGAAGCTGGGTATATTATGTTCTAAATGTTTAATCTGGCAGAGGCCATAAACGATGAGTTTCAGGCCATTTGGAGCTTATATTGCCAACAAGATGGTCTAGGAGGCAGCTAAAACCAAAAAACATGACAGCAATCCCAACAGAGTGGCACAGACAAATTGATCTGGTTCAGACATGGATGCTAGGCAGCAATTTGAGGTGAAAGAGACTCCTTCTTTGACAGGAGAAAGGCAGTGATAAAAGCAAAATTGTCGGCCGTCAGATCTCGCTTCCTGATGCTTGGGGAGGCTTCCCTGAGATGGCAAGACAATTCAATAGAGCCCAGGCAGACATGTTGATTTGTGGCACCAGACAATCAAGAAAGGCAATCCTACCCTCCAGATATTAAGAGATGACCATTTAGCTCATATAAGTCTGACGCACGGCATGTCCCAGGCAGCACATCCTCCCAAACCGAAGCCTGCAGCTGAAATAAACATATATATATTCCCAGCCAGGGATTCTCCTCTCAAGGGGGAATGTATAGTATGGTGGCTAATGCTCAGGCCTAAGTGTCAGAGAGATGTGGATTCAAATCCCAGCTTTTCTACCTACTGAGCACATGCCTCTTTGTACTCTGTCTAGGCCTCTGTTTCCTCATCTAGTCTATTCCTCTGAGGAACAGAAGGAGTACTGGTCTACCAGCATTGCGGTGAGAATTAAGTCGATAATTGGCACCGTTGATGTGTTGATGGTATAGAGTAAGTGTTGAATAAATGTGAACTGTTCATATTGTTTCTCAGCGTGCCAAAGAGCATGGACCAGGCATAACAATATTTAAATGCCAGGCAAGGTCACAACCCAGCTTCTCCTTTCTGTAATGCAGGAATTAGGCACATTCTTGGCAATGGACTGTGTCTGGCATCTCTCAGTTACTATTATGCCAAGGGTGTGACCTGAGGGCTTCAGAGCAGGGTGGAACTTGAGCTTGAAACAAGCTCACTGAAATGTACCCAGGGTTTATCAGATTGAACCCTCCTTCCGGAAATATCCTCAGGGGATGAAGACCATCACAGACTGTACCCTCATTACATGCCAGACACTATATCAAGCACTTCACAGCTATTTACACTGATTTCTCACAGCACTGTGAACTAACTGAGGCACAGAGAGGGTAGGAAATTTGCCCACAGTCACACTGCAGCCTTGGAAGGAGGCAGAAACCACGGGTTTTCCAAATTTGGATTTCTAAATCCAGTATTCATTCCACCACATCACAGCTGTGCCTTTATTTATAGAAGCATAAGTAAGATTGCAAAGGAAATGTTTAGCTTGCTTAAGAAAGCCAACAGTTTTTGAGTCTATAAAATTAATTTAACCCATCTGTCTACAGAAACTTACTGCATTAATTACAAATGTTGTTACCTGTTCAATTAAAAAAGAACAAACATGTAAAATTGCTACTTGTAATGTGATATTATGTCAATAGTGCACATCCCCTAGTTTTTTCACTGAGAGACATCACTGTGTAGTAGAAAATATGGGAGCTTTGAAGTCTGAGAAATGGGTTCAAATCCTGGCTCTACCACACACCAGTTCTGTGGTTTTGGACAAGCTCCTTAACGTCACAAAACCTCAATTTCCTCATATGTAAAAGGCAGTTATTAATACCAATTTCAGTGTTGCTTGGAGGATTAAATGAGATAGTATACCTAATTAAATAAGGCACCTAATACAATGCCTGGTACCTAGCCGATTCTAAATAATGGGAAGGTATCATTATTCCTAAGAAATAACAATATTTCTGTAAAATATCCTCCAATTCAGACATAGTACTAGTTCAAATAAGCAAGTTTCACTAAAAGCAGCCTTCTGATAAGCCAGAAATTCCACTTCCAAGAATCCAGTCAAAGAAAATGCTCACATCTGCAGAGAAAGATATGTGTGTGATGATATTAATTACACATGGTTTATAATAGTGGGAAAATAGGAAACAACCTATATATGTATCAAAAGAGGAATGGTTAAACAAATTTTGATTTATCTATATCAGAGCAAACTTTTCCTATAAAGAACCATAAACAATTTTAGCCTTTGTGGGCCATATAGCCTATGTCACAACTACTCAGCTCTGTTGTTGTAGCACTAATCACTCAGAAAATGAGTAAAAGAATGGACATGGCCATGTCTTTAAAAAAAAAAAAAAAACACTTTATTTACAAAAACATATGGAAGGCCAGATTTGACTTCAGTGTTTTCTGGCCTCTGATGTGTATGATTGAATACTATGCACCATTAAAAAATAAATAAAGTAGACCTGCATGTATTTAGACAGAAGGATATTCACAAGGACTCCTAAAAATCATAATCATAAGAAAAAGGTAAAAATGCAATAAAAATTGGGGGAAGACTATGAACAGGCAATTCAAAAAGGAGAAAATTCAAGTAGCCAGCTTGAAAAGTTGTTCAACCATCTAATTGATTAACTTTTCCAAATGCAAACTAAAATAAGAAGATTCTATTTTTCACTCATCAGATCTGCAAGAATTAAAACACTGACAAAATCAAGTGTTGATGATACTGTAGAGAAAAGAGTACTCTCATACACCACTGGGAGAAACATAAAGAGGACAATCACTTTGGATAGCTCCTTGGCAGTCTATTAAAAACTGAAAATGTGTATATCCCATGATCCAGCATTTCCTCTTCCTGGGTCTCTACCCACAGGGAACCAGTTTCACATGTGTGCAAAAAGACTGGATAAGAAAACTAAATGAAACATTAGAATAGCAAGAAATTGAAAGTGACCTAAAGGTCCACCAGTAATGGAATGGATCAATATTCAATACACTCATGTGACAGAATGCAATTCAGCAGTTAAAAGGGATAAACCAAATCTATGTTCATGAATGTAGCTACATCTCAGAAATACAATACCAAGTTTCAGAACAGTCCTTGCATATGACACAAATTGTTTAAGCACGTGGACACAAACAGCAAACAACACTACACATTTACCATGGGTACATGTGCATGTGTGCAGATGTACTTAAAATCTGGAAAGATACACACTAACTGACGCAGTGGTTATCTCTAGCCATAGAGAAGATCAGGATTAAAAGTGGTGGTCAAAGGAGACTTTAGCTTTACCTATAATGTTCAAACTTTTTGAAAAGAATGAATCTATGTATTATTCTATAACTAAAATAAATTTAACAAAAACGTTTTTCATGATATATTACATGAATAGCAAGCTACAAAACCATATATATATATATTTTTTTTTCGGTACACAGGCCTCTCACTGTTGTGGCCTCTCCCGTTGCGGAGCACAGGCTCCGGACATGCAGGCCCAGCGGCCATGGCTCACGCGCCCAGCCGCTCCATGGCATGTGGGATCTTCCTGGACCGGGGCACGAACCCATGTCCACTGTTATCAGCAGGCAGACTCTCAACCACTGCGCCACCAGGGAAGCCCAAAACCATATATATTTTATGATGGCATTTTATTTTTAAAAGTATTATGAATTGTGTTTGTGTGTATGTGTCTGTCTGTCTGTCTGGACGGGTATATACCAAATAGTTAACAGGTCACATGGTTGTGGAATGGGAATTGGGGTCTGGGGAAGGAGAATGTATTAGTCGTTTTGCTCAAGCTGCTATAACAAAACACCACAGACTGAGTAGCTTAAACAGCAGAGATTTATTTCTCACAGTTCTAGAAGCTGGAAGTCCAAGATCTAGGTGCCAGTAAATGTGGTTTCTGGTGAGGGTTCTTTTCCTGGCAGGTAGGTGGCTGTCTTCTTGCTATGTTCTTCTCACATGGCCTTTTCCTCATTGCGTGCCCCCAGCGGAGTGAGGGGTGAAACAAGCAGAAGGATGTTTGTTTGAACACAATCATTCAGTCCATGATAGATACTTTCCCTCTATGGATGAGAGTACAGTGTGGAAACCTACTGCAGCTGGATTGGCTAGGACCTAACCCCAGCTGTGCCACTTCAGAGCTGCATGGCCATGGGAAAGTCAACCTCAGTTTCTTCATCTGACACATCAGGATAATAACATTATCTAATATGGTGCTTACTACGTGCCAGGTACTCGTGTATACATGTATTACCTCATTTAACCCTCACTTTAACCATATGAGGTGGGATCATATCCCCATTTTAGAGATGAGGAAACTGAAGTTCAGTGACTTACCCAAGTCGCAACACTAGAACATGGCAGAGCTGGCTCCAGAGACCACAATCTTGAGTCATAATCAGTACTCTAAGTGTAAGTTATTGCTATTTTCACTTTATATAATATATACAAACATGTATAAATTTTCTAATCCTTGAATTTTATAATTTAGAAGATATGTGTATACTGTGTATGTATACATATATATATGGAGTATTAGTTTCCTATTGCTGCTGTAACAAATTGCCACAAACTTAGTGCTTAAAACAATAAAAATTTATTTTCTACAGTTATGAAGGTCAGAAGGTCACCACCGAGGTGGTGACATCACTGTTTTCCTTCTGGGGACTTTAGAGGAGAATCCGTTTCTTTGCCCCTTCCAGCTTCTAGAGGACACCTACATTCCTGACGCATGGTCTCTTTCTCCATCTTCAAAGCGCATCACTCCACCCTCTGGCTCCATCACCACATCTCCTTTTCCTGACTCTGACTCTTCCTGCATCCCTCTTGTAAGGACTTTATCATTACATTGGGCCTACCTGGATAGTCCAAGATCATCTCCCTACCTTGAGATCCTTAAATTAAACATCTACAAAGTCCCTTTTGCCATGTAAGGTTACATGTTCACAGATTCCATCTTTGGGGGCCATTATACTGTCTTAATTTTTTCTCTATACTGTCTAATATTTCTCTATATATACATATACACACATACATATATACATACACAATTTAATGGAGGAAATCTGACATATAATCCATGTTATATAATATATACTGATTAACAGCACATATGCCTTCACAGCACATTAGACATAAACTATATTTCCATATATATACTTTTTTAATGGAAGAAATCTGAGTTCAAGAAAAGAGAATCTGGCTGAACCTCCTGCCCAGGAGATAGGGGGCCCAAGGAGCTCAGGTCTCATGTCTGCCCGTGTGGTTGGGAATCACTGATCTAACCCAACGTAGCAAGTCAGAAAAAAGTGGTGACTCACTGGACACACAAGTCTCCTGGCCCCAAAGCACTGCAGATGTTTGATCTGGGACAGTAGGAGTCCACCTCCACCAGTAGGTCCGGCAAGCAGGTGCAGATAGAGTCCAAGAGCTGCTTGTCCAGACTGGTCCCAGGGCTGGATATGCATCAATTCTGACACAGCTCTCCGACACCTCGCTGCTCAGGCTTTGGCAATGTCTCCTAAAATAGCTTTACTCTAACCAACCTAAGCACTAACCCTTCTGCTCCAGAACAGAAGAAAGCCTTGCAGTTTCCTTGAAAAATCCTTGCATCTGGCGTTCGGCTGTAAGAGACTCAATGGTGTCCCTAAGTTGATTCTATTTCTTCCTGAAAACACTCTCCATGCAATCCCATGCATCTTAATTTCCAATCAGCAATGCTTTGTCAAGGTAACCATGGTGCTGTTGAGTGACAAGTCTCAGCGGCTGCTGTACAGACCCTCAATTACCTCCCAGCTGAGTCTGTTTCAAGAGACCGTCTACAGTTCTGAGTTATACACGCCCCACCCCCCCACCCCATGCTGTGTTACCTGGGCTGACCCAGCTCCCTCCATACGTGAGCCCCACCAGGATATTCCTTTGCTTTGATTTTCAGTCTCTGCCAGACCCTTTTCCAGTAGTTGAAGAGATAAATATGGTAGATCAGTAAACATGGTCAACTCACAATCCGTCACTCTAGCTGCAGTGGGCAGATGAATCCAGGCCACAACAGGAGGGCAGAGGGGGAAGGTCAGAAGCCAGAGAAGCCAATCTTCATGCATGCCCTGCTGCTGCCAACTGGTCAAGAGAGAGGCAGGTGACACCCAAGTGCCATCTGGGGCATGAGGCTTGAGCAGACGGAGACAATGTCCCTGTCACTAACCCTGTCACCACACCTTGAGCAAGCCACTCCTATTTACTGAGTCTGAGTTTCCTTATTAGATCAGTTTATGGGGCAATTAACATCCCGGGTAACAGCCCATGGCACTGTCACTTGCATTTATTACAGATCATCATTAAGATTTCTTCCAGCTCAAAGAATCTATAACATTTTATTGAGGTAGCTCTAAATTATGCATGGAAAAAAAAAAGAACCTAGACCATGATTTTTTTAATCAAAATTGTTCAAAATGAGAAGTTTGCACCACTGACAATTTTCAGTGTTGGTCAAGAATGTGATTGTTTAAACATGTTTTCCATTCCTTCATTCTTACGCAAACCTTTTAAAGGAAATGGGTGTTGAAAACTGACAAACAGTATATTCTATCTGAAGCCAACTTGGAATTCCTGTCTTGTAAGACATAACACACCTCTGGATACTATAAGCCATGTGACTGAGGGTTTTTCTTCCTTATTTTAAATATGATTTGTATCTATCAAATGTAACAGTTTTTCACAGGGCCCAAGACATAGCAGCATAGGAAAGAGAAGGAAGGGCCATGCATTAAGAAAAGGGAAATGGTTACTGCAGGGGTCCCCAGTCCTTGGGCCGGGGACCAATACTCATTCGCAGCCTGTTAGGAACCAGGCCGCACAGCAGGAGGTGAGCGGCAGATGAGTAAGCCGCTCCCCATCGCTCGCATTACCGCCTGGACCATCCCCCCACCCCCATCTGTGGAAAAATTGTCTTCCACGAAACTGGCCCCTGGTGCCAAAAAGGTTGGGGACCGCTGGTCTACTGAACACCTATTGTGTGTCAGGTGCTATACCACACACTTCCTATGAGACAGATGTTACCCTTAAATCCCAAATGATGAAACACACTCAGAGATATTATTAAGTGACCCAGGTCACACAACTAATTATGCAGATGTGGGATTCATAATCTATCTCTAAATTCCATGCTATTCTTTTTATATCATGCTGTCTCTCCAGCATGTTAAAGCAGGATAAGTTTTCAAACAACCACAGAGAAGAGGATGTTGGACGTGACCATAAAATCTGCAAGTGAGCAATATAAAAGATTATGACAGATAGAGTTAGTTAATCATAAAACTGAACTTCAGTTCTCTCAGCATTTAACTAAACATTTATATTACCCAAGGGAGAGAGTCCAAACTTGTAAGACTATTCTTGGAATTGGGCTGTGGAAACGAGGTCAAAATTCAATTTTTTTCCCCAAAATACCCAGAGGTTTTTAATGCCTCCCATAAGTCTGTTTCTCCACCTCCATCTTTTTCCCCCAAACAGCACAGGATCAGCCTATACCTTTCAGAGTCTTGACAGCTGAAGAGCTGGAGGTATCACAGGGGACAGTGAGAGGAGCTTTGCAATGACTTGCGACTGAGTAGCATCATCCCCAAGAAGATGCCAAGAGGTGGAAGAAGCAGGGTTTGTGTGGATCCTCGGTCATGGCTCCATTTCACTGCATCATCCACACTTGCACTGCTGCCTTCCCAGGGCTTACAGGACTACAAAGAACTCAGCATTGCAAAGAATGGCCCTACTCTCTTTTCCATACTACTATGTCTTAGATCCTGTCAAAAAAATTATGTTTGATGAATACAGGACATATTTTAGATGAGGAAGCAAAAAAACTCATTCAAATATCTTATGGTATCAAAAGGGATGTTAGCTCTCACAAGACGGGAACTGACTCTAGATTGAGGTGTATTAACCTTGTGATTAGTGACATTTTAAGCCAGATAATTCTTTGTGAGAATTACAAAGTGGACTGGTCTGTAAACCTCAATCCCAACCCCCTTTCCCTGGTTAACTCCTACTCATCCTTTAAGTTTCTGCTTAAATATCACTTCCTCTGGGTGGTCTTCCCAGCCTTTCTGGAGTTTGGATGACATACCCCTCCAATGTGCTCCCAAAACACCCTGAACTTCCCCCACATGTTGTAATGGTCTGTTTACTTAGATGATACTGCAGAGAATTTATATAATGTTCTGATCCATGGTCTTCTGTTTGTCGCTTTCCCAATCTAATTCTTCATTCATTGGTTTTGTCCCCCTATAGCATCTTTGCCAAATTGTCATCAAGCCTCTACCTTCATACCTTTGATAATGGAGAACCCACTACTTTTCAAGACCTCCATCTTATGCTGAAGAGTTAAAAGTGTGTCCTTATAGTAACCCCCAGTCTTTCTTTTTTTCATCTCTTCTTGATCCTAGCTTTACCCCTAGGGGCCACCACTTTCAGAATGGCTCGGGTCACCATCAGCCCACCTTCATACACACAGGCTGCTCAAGTAAACAGATTTCTCTCTCCAAATGACAGTTCCCCTGGTACTGTGCAAGGCTCTTTGCTTTCCCTGAAGCCAACTTCAGACCTTCCAGCACCCTGCACCCCAGAGATCCTCACCATTTCTCAGAACAGAGCAGTTAGATATGCATCTGGCCGGCAGCCACCATATTACTTTAGATGCAATTTCAGGGTTTCGTGGAAGAAAACCTTATCTTCCCCAGGGGCTCCTGTCTTCATTTTTCCTCCCTCTAAATTATTCTCCACACTGCTGCCGAAGGGGTCTTTCTAGAACACAAATCTGATCTTGCTACTGCCCTGCTTAAAGCCCTTTGAATGACTGCCCACTACATTTAGGGTAAAATACAAACTTCATTATCAAATTCCCTTGTACTCTCCCTGCCCTCTTCCTGGGGGGTCACAGCTGGGGGGCGTCAGAGCTGACCACTCACCATGTGTACCCTATATTACACATCTCACCCATCTGGAAATTCCCTAAAGGTACATACTCCCTAGTACTGTTGTACCCTTGTCTGTGCCAGTCCCCCTGTCTGGGATGACACCCTCCCCGCATCCTCATCACCTGGAAGAATCCTTACTGGTCCTTTAAGACTCAGCTCCACTTCTCTGGGAAGTATTCTGTGACCTGCCCACCCCACTTCCTACCCACCAGGCTGAATTCGTTGCCTCTCCTCTATATTCCCACAGCTCGTATGCTTCCCCTAATATACAAACACATCACAAACTTCTGTATCTGTCTTTTAATCTGCTCATTTCTCCACCTCACCTTCAAACCCGGACAATGATTAGTCTTGATTTATAGCCCTCATGTTCAGTGCAGAGCCTGGAACATAGTAGGTGCTCAATATATAGGTTTTGAATGAATGAATGATGACTGAGATAATGAATAATCTCACCATTATGATAATTCCTGCACCCAGACCACAATCTGGTTAACACTATGTTAACACCTTTTGTATATCCCCTTCCAACTGAATTATGCCCCTATACCCAAAGGGGGTGGATAATCATCATCACCATCATTATCATAATGATAATCACTAACACTTAGGTGGCATTACTATACACCAGCCACTGCTCTAAGCCATAAGCCATATACATGTGACTCATTAATCAATTACTTGACAAATATGACAGCATTTCCTAGTGACCTAACACTGGTATTTCTGTTCCCGAATTAGGGTACCTTGGAAACCTGCTTTAGAAGTCCAGAGGTTGCTTGGGGGGCACTGACTGCTGCAGTGGACATCCATGGGGACACCCACATCACCTTATCCAATTTACATAGTTCCTACGGCAACTGCTGAGCTCTTGCATTTACACACCATGCTCGCTTTCTCCTCAGGACTTCATTTTTTTTTCTTTTTAAATTCATTTTTATTGGAATACAGTTGATTTACAATGCTGTGTTAGTTTCAGATGTACAGCAAAGTGAGTCAGTTATACATATACATGTATCCCCTCTTTTTTTAGATTCCTTTCCCTATAGGTCATTACAGAGTGTTGAGTAGACTTCCCTGTGCTACACAGTTCCTCAGGACTTTCTTGAACAACTCTCTGATTTTCTGCTCAACTGAATGGTCAGTGATGGAAGGGGCTGTGTCTGTTTTCTTCACTTCTTTATTCCCAGGGACTAGCAAAGTGTATGCCATACAGTTGGTGCCCAATAAATATTTATGGAATGAATTCATGAGTCAGCACATCAACAGAAATGGTAGAGTTCTGAAGAACTTTCCACCCAACCACTGTGAGCATCTGTGAAACATTCCAGCCTACACCAGAAGGGCTTCTCTGGGGCAAAAATACTCTGTCTGCCTGGTTTTCGGACCCTCTTCCTCTGACGATGCTGGGCACTCAGTGACAAATATGGTCATGAGGGGCTCCCCACTGCAAGCTCATTGCAGACCAGCTTTCCCTATTAGCAAGATCCAGCTGCCATTAGGTTTCAGCTGCAGCCAAACTAATGCACATAAGGATGTGAGATTCTCCAGCTTGACTGAGGCTTGATAGACTTGGTACTCCGAAACTCCTCTTTACTGACTGCCTTTTACTAGGCATTTAGTAAAATGCCCATTTTATGAACTCTCAGGACATTTCTAGAGAGTGTAGGTCTCATTCCAGGACATATTTATTCTTCTTAATTTCACTCATAGACGGTAATCTTGACTTAAAGCTCTAAGGTTTCCGTGCCTGTACTCACTCGTCATTGGAATCCCCATAACTGAAATAACTACACCAGCAGCAGCGGCGGAGGCGGCCACAGCCCCAGTGATGGGGTCAAGACCATCAGTAGCCCTTCTTCCACAGTGACAGTAGCAAAAGCAAACTCAGGAGAGGGTGGAAAATAACAGTTCGCTGAGATCGCTTGTCTCCTTCATCATTTAAATCCATGCAGACTTCTTTTATCTACCCTCCTCCTCTTTATCCCCTGCCCTGCCCTCTCTTCACTGCCCTGTGCTCTCAAGATCACCGCTAAGGTGGCATTGGAGGCTGTTGGGGATCAGAGGAGAGGAAGGAGAGGTCACAAGGGAAAGTGCTCGAGTCTCTCCTTCTCTCTCCTGCACTCAAGTGTTCTCCTTCCCCAGGTCCCACTACTCCCCTGCCCCCGCCCGCCCCCCACCCCAACCCTCCTTCAGCAAGTTGGCACATGGCTTCTGGCTCCACTGACCCCAGCCCAACTTCCAATGTCCTGCTTTGATGCCAGATTCCTGGGCTTTGCAGCTGACAGTTTGAAGTCCTTGGTTGGCAGCCAGGGGGCTCCACTTCTCATTACTTTTCTCACTGCAATTCATTTCCTTGTGATTGGAGACAATTAGGATGCCAACAAACGGCTGGCCCAGCCCTGGTTGGCAGTTACATAACCACAAACATGTGTGCCCTGCCCCATCGGAAGCAGGGGAGTTGCTAATGAGGGAGGTTAATTACAAAGTGTGGGTCACCCCAGCACAGCCCCTCACTGCATTTCACACAGTGTTGGAGAGAGGCCAGGCACTGAAGCCTCGGCTGCAAGGACCAAAATAACTGAACAGTGGTCCTTTTGAGGAGAGAATTGCTGAGCCCTGTTTATGGGGACAGAAATGGGTGGCGAGGGGCACAGCTCTCTAACATGCCCTGTCCCTGAGAACCCTGTGGCATAATCCCCCAAGGTTACCCCAACAGCTGTAGAATTACAGGCTTTGGACCCCTTGGCCTGCTTGCCATACTCTTCCTCTTTATGCTCCCCTGAATGACTCATGGCTTTGAGTCCCTACTTTTGTTTCCTGCTTCAAGACACTGAAATACATCCTAGGGGTGTCTTTGACGTTGTTCAATTCTCCCACACCTCTTAGTGGACTGTGCCCTAATGAATCACTAGCCAGCCATACTGAGTGTCCTGAAAAACAATGTAAGGGCATCTCCATTCAACACCATCTGTGGACTCCTAGCCAGATCTTTTCCAGCCAGCCATATCTGGGCTTAAAGTTTTCCCTTTCACACCTTTCTATAAAAACCTAAACAAGAGCAACTTCTTTGATTCCTTACTTTCTCCCGCTCCAAGTTGCTACAAGGTGTGTCAACCATCACTTTTGACATCAAAAATGGAAGGCATGTCCCAACATCAGAAGTTGAAAGAATTAGGGGAATTCCCTGGTCATCCCGTGGTTAGGACTCCATGCTTCCACTGCCAGGGGGCCCGGGTTCAATCTCTGATTGGGGAGCCAAGATCCTGCAAGCCATGCAGTGCAAAGAAAGGAAGGAAGGAAGGAAGGGAGGGAGGGAGGGAGAGAGAGAAAGAGAAAGAAAGAAAGAAAAAGAAAGAAAGAAAGAAAGAAAGAAAGAAAGAAAGAAAGAAAGAAAGAAAGAAAGAAAAAGAAAGAAAGAAAGAAAGAATTAGCAGAAAATCTTTGCTCTGAGAATGAGATGAATTGGACGTGTGGCTCAGAGTTGAAGCTGTAAACAATGTGAATCGACTGGAAGCCCACTTTGTAATGGGGAGCAATTCTGATGGCCGCAGGAATCTACCAGACCTTGGTTCCTATTTGCATCACTTGAGAGTTTTCGTATGATAGCAAAAATCTTCTTCTCCAGTTCATTTTTGTCCATTCCCCGCTCACCCATGGACAAGATGAGACTAATCCCTCCACGACTTCTTTCTTAGCCTCCAAAACTATCCCATTTTCCAATGTGTTTGCTGTACTTTTGATTGACTAATAATGTACCAGTAAACGTTTTCAGATTTATTATCATGACTGTGTCTATTTTTATCAAATGCTAAGAAATATACTTTTCTAAAATACTATAAATGTTATCTATTAGCAGGAATCTGATGGTCCCACCATATTCCCTTTGGCTTTTCATTTTCAGTTTACAATATGGACTTGGTTCCTTCTCCCACAAGGATATGACCTCTGGCCTTGTAAGAAAAGTATTTATATATTTCAGTTATCTATGACTCAAATGCTTCTAATGGTGGGAAGTTAAATCAGTTTTAAAGGTAAGGACCAGATCGTGTACTGTGAAAGGCAGGGAGTGGCAGAGAATGAGCTTGATGGAGTAAGTGGAGGCCAAATGATGAAGGCTAAAAAATGTGTACCCTATCTTGTAGACAAGTAGAAGGCTTAACGTTTTTTTTCTGTAGACAAATGATGACACTGTTCAGATGCACAATGCCAAAGGCATACCCAGATTTACACACAATTCCCCAACTACTAGCTATAAATCCCTCCTTCTACTCCCCATCAAGGAGTACCTCACTGCCCAAGTGATTTAGTGTAAAGTTATTGTAGAAATAAACATGTATCCACTATAATATTCAAACAGATAAATCATTCACAATCTTCAGGACTTTAACTCTTATAACTAACAAGTTTCTGACAACATGCAGAGATTTTTGTCTATTTTGTTTATTGATGTACTCCCCAAATACCTACAACAGTAACTGACATATAGTAGATGCTCAATAAATATTTGTTAGATAGATGGATGAGTCTGCCTTACAACTGATGTGACAAACTGGTGTGTTATGACACCAGAGGCTGAGAATACTGCCACTGAAGGCTTTTAAGTAAAGGGTTGACAGGATCATATGCATGTTTTCGAAAAATCACTCTGCCTACTGTGTAGAGGAAGAGCCCAGCAGCAGGAAAACCCATTAGGAGGTGATGCAGTGATGCATGTAGAAAATGATGAATTCCTGAACCATGACAGTGGTGATGGCGCTGGAGAAGAAGGAATGGATTCAAGAAATATTTAATAAAACTGAATAAAACTTAATCAAAGAATCTCTTTCCCACTGTGTCTTTGAACAGGACCAACTATGTAGTCCAGAGCTAAGCACCAGTAATGCTCATCATACTGAAATCATAATGACAAAGTCCAAATACCATTATGTGTAGATAGAGTAGGAAGTCACTTCTATATTATAATGTTAGGAGCACATGGAGGAGCCACAATCCAGAAATATCTATTCCACCCACTGCCTGAAATTACACCATGAAAGCTGCATTCCTTGGTTTTAATCCTTACCTCTGCAGATGACTTTAAAACATGTTAATATACTTGAGAAGGGGGAAAAGGAAAGTTTATTGAGTGCAAACAATATGCAAGGCATTCTGCATACTTTTAGTGAATCCTCACAAGGATCTTGTGATTTTAATATTGCTAAGGGGAGACTGAAGCTCAGAGATACACAGGTAGTAAGCGATGAAGCTGAGATTTGAACCCATGTCTTTGTAGTTTCTTTTCTTGGCTGAATCCTAACCAATACCATCATTATTATTAATTAACTATTTCGATTTTGTTCCTTTTACAAATATGAGAGTAAAGGGCTTAAGAGAAGAGGAAGTGGTGGAGGCTCTGAGAGGTGTGTATGATGCAGACGAGATAGAATCAGTTCGTAGATAACAAACTTGTTCAACTTCACAACTTTCCCTAAGACTAACTACACTTGGGTGCAGGCCTGGATTGGGAAGTATCCAGAAACAATCAGAGCCAGACAGACTGGTGTGGTCTGGGATCCTGAGCACACTCATTCTCATGAGCTACAAGCTAGCAAATCATAGCAAAATCTCTCAGTAGAAGATTCCCATGATCTTGAAATAATATAATTAATCATCAATAATAATAATAAACCCAGACCAGGGAGCTGAAAATGGAGACGAAGAAGAGTAATTTCCTCCATTTTTACCAGAATAACGGAAGGAAACTCGCTGGCTCTGACCCTAAGAGGGATACTCACCACATTTAGAAATTTACTTTTCTTTTGCAGATCTTCTCATTTTATTAATTCTACCTTACTTCTCTCCTCCAGAACTCAGTATTCTTCTACATCTGAGCAGTCCTCCAGTCCCACTTCAAAGCTCCCAGAATTTTGCTTTCTTCTTATTTTTTCACCTGGACACCTATAATATCTAAAAGAGTTGGACTGTAATATCACACTTCATCAGTAGGAGCTGCCAACTATGCTGACATAAGGTTGTCCGCAATGTCATCAAACCTAAAATAAATTACTTTCAGTTTATTGACACGAAGATGTACCCTTAATGGTTCTTAAGTTTGAAATCTGTGCGTTGAGTTTACTACATCAAGGCACAGAATGAAAAAAAGGGAGATGGGACATTAAGCTGAGAGGGAGGAAGGGCCAAGGTCAGAAAGTGGAGAGAAAGTAGGCAGGACCAGCTGAGTATCCTGAGTGAGAGCAGAGTGAGAGCTGGCTCAGAGTCAAACAATGGACTGAGGGTCAGTGAGAGACCAAGGTGCATCAGATACTCAGCTGGTTAAATTTGTCAGCTCTCGCAGAACTGATCAGGTTCAAGAGCTCTAATTCATGCCAACCACACTTATGAGACACTGATTGATAAACCACGTGCTATGCCATTAATTTTCAGAGAAAAATGTACGTGATAATTGGTCTGGAACCCAGGACCTCCCCTGGACAGTGCTAGAAATAAGCTGACAGTATCTTGGTCTTTGGCTCTCAATTTTTCTAGATCCTTTAAAACTCTTTCCCGCTGTGAGCCATACTAAACAGACGCTGCATGCTGGTATGGCTGGCAAGGTTAATGCCCCTTCTAGCCAACACATTCTAGAAAAACCTTCCTGAGACTAACCTGAGTTCTCATAGCAGTTACATCCATCCTTTCTTTCTTTCATTCAGTTAAAGCTTATCAGTGACTGCTATATGCCCAGCAATGTGCTAGCAACAGGGGATATAACGTAAATGAGAGGTGTGGCCACAGTTCTCATGAAACTTGCATGAGTACAAGAAGACAGACTACCAACAGGGAAATAAAATCACCATGAAGTGTGTGAGGGGTATGAAGGCATAAGATATTGCAGAAAAGGATAATGGAGGGCCTCCTTAGATAGGGCGTAAACATAAATTTTAACTGGAGACCTGAAGAAGCCAATTTTACAAAGAAAGACAAATAACATGGGGTAGGGGCCAGGATTCCAGGCAGGGATAAGGCATGTGCAAAGCCTCTGAGCTGGGGAAGAACTTGGTGTGAAAGGTGATCAGTGTTACTGGAATATCATGAGCAAGGCGGGGAGAGTCGCATGAGATGAAGTTGGAGAGAAAGTTGGGGACGGATCATTCAGAGCCTCATGTGCTCTGATAAGGAGTTTGGAATTTATCTGAAGTGAACTGGAAGTCATGGAAGAATTTTAAGAAGTAGGGTGATGTGATGTGAGTTGAATATTTAAAAGATCACCCTGGCTGCTCCATGGAGAATGCATTTTGCCTTAGGTGAGTGTGGTGTCAGTCTAGATGGAGGGAGGTAAAATGAACTGAGAGACTGTTGGGAAGGAGAATTGACAGACTTATGCATGGATTGGATGCAGAGGAGGAAGATAAGATAAAAATGACTCTTAGGTTTCTAGTAGGTGGTGGGACCTAAGAGAAAGACAAATTATTTTCTAGGAAATGCTTCTTCTACTAAGGTCAATACTTTATGCTCTCAAAATTCTGGAGGCAAGCCTCTGTGTACTACTAGAGATTCTGCCTAAAGAATCTCTGGACCTGTTAAAATCAACTGAAAGAGACTGTAGCTAGTAAGTGGCGATCGTGATCTTCCTAAAGAAACATCAGCTCGAACAACAATGTTAAGGACCAGCTCATTCCCATTTTAACCTCTTAAGTATGATGGAGCAACGCAGCACGTTTTTAATTTACCGTCTCAATTAAATCATAATATTAAGGTCACTCATTAGACACTCAGACACATTATGAAATCCTATCCACTTATCATTATTATTGTTGCTGTTATTAAAACTTTATAGATGTCTCTGGAAACCTTTGAATGAACAGCAAATTCAGAGGAAATTAAATCTTATTTTTATGAAAATTAATTTTGCTATTCAAGAACTAGAATTGGATAAATTAACCATAAAGAATAATTTTCAATAGTTTTCTTTATTTATCCAGCATTTACTGATTTCCTACTGTGTTCCAAGCACTACTAGACCTTTACAATTCCTCCCTGAAGTATCATTGTTCTTACTTGAAGCTTGAGAAAATTGAGGCCCACAGAGGAAATGACTGGGCCAAAGTCAGGAGCAGCGATTACACGAGGGTACCTTGGACACGATAGCCATGCTCTTTTTTCACTATGCTCTGCTGAACATACTTCTATTTATGATTTCCTCAGGATTATCAGCAACCTCATGCATAAATGACATCAGTACAAGTATCAGGAAGAAGGAAGCCATATGCCAGGGATAGCAAAGTCAAGTGCCTACTGGACTCAGGCAGATGCTATTAATTAGCGAACAGGCCTGATAGAAGGAAACACTGGGAGTCACAGGGACTGTGGCAAACTGGGCAGTAAAAACCCCTTCCAAGGAAGGCAGCCCCTTCCCATCCCCACACGACGGCCTCTGCTGGGAATGTGGCCCATGCAGCCAGACCTTCTGCCTTATCAAGGAAGCAAGAAATCCAGATTTTCATGTGAGCTCCCTCAAGTTGTAAAAGTTTGCAACAAAACTCAAATATTCTTAAAAATACTGGTGTGCCAACACCAAACAAGCCTAATCAAATGGGTATGTGGGCAGAATCCAGTCTACAGGCTGCCAATTTCTGACCTCTACTGTACAGATTATTGAAGCACTATTTGTGATCTGGAAGAATTTTAAACAATCTTAATGTCCAGTGATGTGAGTTGGCTCCGGTATCTGTGATACAGCCATCTGATTGAATTTTTAAAGCCTTTAATAGTCAGCAGTATGAAGACCATATAGCATACTAAAAAAATTCTTAGGATAAACAGCAGGGTAGCATGATTCTGATATGACATTAAATTTAAAAAGCAAACTGAAAAATGCTACCCAGTCAAGTGTTTTATATCTTGAACTGGGGTGTGGTTACAAAAGTGAACGCATGAAAAATCATCAAGCTATACAGTAATGGTCACTTCACAGCATGGATATGTCATACCTCAATAAAAAAATTAATGATGCCTGAGTTATGATTACCCTTCTGTACATTTTTGCATGAATATGAACAAGAATTTCTAGGAAGCATGGGCAAAGAAAACAATCTGATTGTGTTGTTTCTGGGATAATGGAACACTCTTTTCGCTCTTTCCTACATGTTGATTTCTATCTCTATTACTGTAATACTGTATTTCTTTGGTTGGGGGGGTCCTCAAAATATATTATTTAAGAAGAGTAAGAGTAGAACATAAACTGATTAAAAATAAAGAAGTCAGTAAGTAAACGTTCTCATTTCAATGTAAGTTGAAAGCCCAAAAGAGAAATTCACTGTTTACTGTTTGATATGGGTCATTCTCCATCCGTTCCCAACTAGACATACTGAGGGCCCCACCTGCTGCCTCAGCTGCATCCCTGAGCAGGTCAGAAGGTAAAACTGAAGCCCCAGCCCTACAAAGCCTAAGGGACATGATGTTACCTGCCCACAGGCCCTTTTACTGGAAAGCCTCCAGCAAGCCAGAGGCATCTCTATACCCACTGAGCATCCACTGTATCCCCTGTATCATTAAGGATGATATCTACTGCAGGTAATAGAAAATGCAACCAAATGGCTTAACTATTGGAAAAAGTTCATTATTTCATGTATTCAGAATTCCAGGTAGGGTACAACCCAGAGAACCACAACGAGCAACTCAATGATGTCAGCAAGCACTCAGGTTCTTTCCATGTCTCTGTATTTTCATGGCTGTCCCCTCCAATCTCACAGCAGTAGTAGTCAGACATACAAGTAGTCCGAAAGACAGCAGCCAAAGAACAAGTTCTTTGTTCACATCCAGCCAAAGGAGTGATGTTTCCCTCTGTGGCTCCCTATTTAAGAGGGAATTGGGGACTTCCCTGGTGGTGCAGTGGTTGAGAACCTGCCTGCCAATGCAGGGGACATGGGTTTGAGCCCTGGTCTGGGAAGATCCCACATGCTGTGGAGCAGCTGGGCCCCTGTACCACAGCTGCTGAGCCTGCGCTCTGCAGCCCGTGAGCCACAACTACTGAGCCCACGTACTACAATTACCAAAGCCTGCATGCCTAGAGCCCGTGCTCCACAACAAGAGAAGCCACCCAGTGAGAGGCCTGCCCACCGCAACGAAGAGTAGCTCCCGCTCGCCATAACTAGAGAAAGCCTGTGAGCAGCAACGAAGACCCACTGCAGCCAAAAATAATAAATAAAATAAATAAATTTATTTTTTAAAAAAAGAGGGAATTGGGATTGGTTCAAGATGGCAGGGTAGAAGGATGTGCACTCACTCCCCCTTGTGAGAGTACCAGAATCACAACTAACTGCTAAACAATCATCAACAGGAAGACACTGGAACTCACCAAAAAAAGACACCCCACATCCAAAGACAAAGGAGAAGCCACAATGAGATGGTAGAAGGGGTGCAATCACAATAAAATCAAATCCCATAACTGCTGGGTGGGTGACTCACAGACTGGAGAACACTTATACCACAGAAGTCCACCCACTGGAGTGAAGGTTCTGAGCCCCACGTCAGGCTTCCCAACCTGGGAGTCTGGCAACGGGAGGAGGAATTCTTAGAAAATCACACTTTGAAGGCTAGGGGGATTTCATTGCAGGACTTCGACAGGACCGGGGGAAACCCAGACTTCACTCTTGGAGGGCACACACAAAGCAGTGTGTGCATCGGGACTCAGGGTAAGGAGCAGTGACCCATAGGAGACTGAACCAGACCTACCTGCTAGTGTTGGAGGGTCTCCTGCAGAGGCAGGGAGGGTGGCTGTGGCTCACCACAGGGACAAGGACACTGGCAGCAGAAATTCTGGGAAGTACTCCTTGGCATGAGCCCTCCCAGAGTCTGCCATTAGCACCACCAAAGATCCCGTAGGCTCCAGTGCTGGATCACTTCAGGCCAAACAACCAACAGGGAGGGAACCCAGCCCCACCCATCAGCAGTCAAGTGGATTAAAGTTTTACTGAGCTCTGCCCACCAGAGCAACAAACACCTCAACCCGCCACCAGTCTCTCCCATCAGGAAGCTTGTACAAGCCTCTTAGATAGCCTCATCCACCAGAGGGCACACAGCAGAAGCAAGAAGAACTACAATTCTGCACCCTGTGGAACGAAAACCACATTCACAGAAAGATAGACAAAATGAAAAGGCAGAGGACTATGTACCAGATGAAGGAACAAGATAAAACCCCAGAAAAACAACGAAATGAAGTATAATAGGTCCCAATCATTTGGCAATCAATAGTATCTATTTCCAATAAAAATATAATTCCTTAATAAAACTTTAAAAAAAAGAGGGAATTAATTTTTTCCCCCAAATCTCCCACCGGACTTCTCCTCATTCTCAGAATCAAATAGGATTGTCACATGACCATTTAAAAATGCATCCCCAGAAAATAGGATGATGAAATTTCCATGAACATCTTGCAATAATCATCTAGATGGGGGCTGATGTGGGATATCAACCCCAATGTCCTTGATACCCTTTATCAGTTTGCCTCCTAAAAATATCTTAAATGTGTCCAGCACATTGGTTTCCAAGTTACCGTAATCTCTTACTTGGACTATATCAAGAACCTCCTAAATAATCAACCCACCCTCATGAGTAGGGACTGTCATTGTACACCCAGCTCAATCAATATGCCTAATAAAACACAGGAAGTGGAGGATCAGAGCAGAGACAGAAAATGAACTGGAAATGAAAGAAAAATTTATTTTAGTGTTGAGTCCTGCTTCTCTGCATGTGACACTGCACCAAGATTAGGCTGTGTGGTACCTTGGCTCATATATAGGTTATAATGTGATTCTCAGGACTAAATGTACTTAGCAATCAGCAACTGTCTCCTGGAAGTGACAAGTTTAAGTTCAGAAGGAACCCCAAGGCAGGAAAAAAAATAATAAGAAGAAGGATATTCATTCATCCAATATACTTTTGAGGACTTATTCTACCCAAGGCACAGTGCTCGACACTGTTGATATAAAGGTGAATAAGACTGATACAGTCTGCTCTCAGGGCTAACAGTATTGCGGGAAAGGAAGTCATTAAACAAATAATTACAGACTATTTAATTGCAGTTTTGACAAATGATATTAATAGAAAAATATAGGAGACTGATATCGTATAATGGTTTGAGGTGGGAGGCGTATAATCAGAAAATGCATCCCCCAAGGAACTGACATTTAAACTGAGTGAAATTTAGCCCAGAGAAAAGGCAAGGGACATGTATTCAAGGCAGAGGAAATTGTGTGTACAAAGACCCTGAGTCAGAATGAGATAGGGTAGGACTAAAAGTCAGTGTGTCTAGAATATAGAGAATAAAGAGAAGACAGGTACACACTGAGCTGGGGGAGGCAGGGGTGGAGGGGATTGTAAGCAGGAAAAGACCAAAAGGATCTTTTGCATTAGAAGTTTAAGTGAGCAATATGATCAAAAGCCAGAAGGTGACACCACAAGCAATTGAAAAGAGACCATCGGAAACAGAAGATAAACAAGCTGTTTCCAGAATTCTGGGAGAAAGAGGGCTCTCTGGTGGGGTGATGGAGCTCTGATTAATCTAGCTTGTTTGTGTCTAATTCACTCTCCTAGCCAGCTGTCACACCACAGTCACTAGAAAGCCACAGATCTCAGTGAAAGACAAGGTGTTCCCTTTCCAATGCCCTTAGGGTTAATGTGGCCCAAGGGCAGACTGGAGATATTCCTAGAAAGCTAGGACAGGGGTCTCCCCCTTGCCCTGGCCCTATAGCCAGCCTCCTTCTTACGCCAAGATTTTGCATTCTGAACAGAAGCCTATTCCTCCAGCCTGGGCTGTGTAGAGGGGTTAATTTGCCTGTTAATTTTCCATGTGAAGTAATATGCACAATGAAGCACAAAGGAGAAGCAGGACATCAACACCATCACCAGCTGAGAAATCGATTCATAATTTAAATTACTCTGGGTAACCCCAGTCACCACTGGGTTCCTATCTTCATCTATCCTGATTTGTAGAAAGTTGTCCTCCTGGAGCGTGCAGCCCCCTAGAGTGCCCTGGGAGGTTTGGGGCTGCACCCCAGTGGCAGGCTAATGGCCCAGTGAGGAGGAGCACAAAGATTAACAGAAGAGCATCCCCAGGGCAGGCAGGCAGCACACACTCCACAGCTCAGTGACAAGGCCTGCTGGGCCTGTGCCACTGCTCTGAGTCAGAAGCAGCATGCACAAGCCTGAGGTCTGGCAGGCAGATACTTGGAATTCAGAGCCTACTCCCCTCTCCCCAACGCCTGGTATCTCAGCTGATTAACTAGCTGGACCATTCATCCATTTCCTAAACATATACGTGAGTGTCAGATACTCTGCTTTGTTCAGAGGAGAAAGATGAGAAAGATCCCCGTGTATTTTAACACTGGAGATTAGAAGAAAAAAACAAAAAGCAACCTGGGTGTAAGTCCCAGCTCTTCCATTTGATATATATATGACCTTAGGCCAGCTATATAACCTCTCTGCTTTAGTTCCTCACCTATAAAACAGAGACTATGTCTATTTCCTGAGAGGTCATAAAGGTACACGTATAATAGCATTAAGTTTCCATGCACTTGCTTGTCACTGCATGACATAAAATAGGCAGCATGGCTTGTCACCAGATGTGGAGATTGTAATTGGCATGGTCTCACATAAAATATAAGCCATGTGAGAAGGCCACATACTGTATGATTCCATTTATATGAAATATCCAGACTAGGCAAATCCATAGATACAGAAAGCATATTAGTGGTTGCCAGGAGCTGGTGGGAAGGATGAATGAGAAGTAATGGAATGGGTACAGGGTTTCTTTGGGGGGTGATAAGAATGCTTTGGAGTTAGATCATGATGATGGTTGTACAACTTTCTGAATATACTAAAAATCACAGAATTGTATATGTACTTTATTTTTTTAATTTTTACTTTATATTGGACTGTAGTTGATTTACAATGTTGTGTTAGTTTCAGGTGTACAGCAAAGTGATTCAGTTATACATATATATATATATATATATATATCCTTTTACAGATTCTTTTCCCATATACATTATTATTTAAAGTATACATACTTTAAAGAGATGAAGTTTATGGTATATAAATTATATCTCAATAAAGCTATTATTTTTTTTTTTAATGTGTGTGTGTGTGGGTGTGCGTGCACGCCATGTGGCTTATATAAAATTCACTTTGGAGATATCTCAGGAGGAGATACATGCGATATGAATCAAGATGACGTAGATGGAAAAAACAAACAGTGGATTTGAACATGAGCCAGAGCAAAAGTTTCAAGACCAAGCAATAGTGCTCACGGGTGTTAACACACAACCATGATGCTTCTCGCATAGGCAGCCCATCTCAAATTGGACGGCCTGCATTTCAAGTCTCGGTAGCCACCTGTGGCTAATGGCTATCATATTGGACAGCACGGTTTAAGAAGGAAGACTGAAAAGAAAGGAAGGAAAGACACACACGCTAATCCAAACCATGCTCTCCAATTCTACCTCTTCTGCCTCACCAAGCCCAGCCAGGTTGATGGCACGAACTCCATTTTGATATTTGAGCAGCTGAGGCTTAAAGAAATTAAGCAAGCTTAAGGAAAAGGGAGTTTTATTTTTAAGTTGAGAAGAAGGCACCTGAAGAGAGGGGAGACAGCTAAAATAAAAAAAAAAGAGGGAAAAGACGATGGGCAGAGGAAAGCCCCAGAGGATGTATGTGGAAGGTCACTTAAGAAGGACAAAATCCCGCAGGATAGATGTATTTTACACATCATGGCAGAAGGCGTGGAGTTAGTTTCACGTCGCAGAATTCCCCCATGCCAGAAACATAAGGGCAGGTGGAGAGGTGATCCATCATCAGCTGGGGTCGACTTGAACAGGAGCATCAACCTGTCTCCACTCAGCAGAAACTGAGATCCCAGCTGCAAGGCTTTGTCCTGATCACAGGAAGCAGCCCACACCGTTCACTTGGCATCTCCTGTCTGCCTTCTCCCCCTGACCTTACCAACACCCCAGAGATGTGGCACCATGGTTACAGAGTGCTGACTGTAAAGTTATAGGCAGATTTTCAACTGCATGGAGGGGCAGCGCCTCTAACCCCTACATTGTTCAAGGGTCGACTGTATAGCCATCCCCACTCTCTCTTTTGGTTACCATCTCTGCAGATGGTAACCAAAACATCTTTTTCCATCCCTCCACTTTCAGCCTCTGTGTATCCTTAAATCTAAAGCAAATCTCTTATAGACAGCCTATATTAGGATATTGGTTTTTTATCCATTCAGCCATTCTGTATCTTTTGATTGGTGAGTTTAATCTGTTTATATTTATAGTAATTTTTCATAGGTAAAGACTTACTATTACCACTTTGTTAATTGTTTTCTGTTTTGTAGTTCTTTATTCCAGTTTTATTGAGAAATAACGAATATACATCACTGTATAAGTTTAAGGTATAAATCATGATGGTTTGATATATATATATTGTGAAATGATGATCACAATAGGTTTAGTTAACAGCTATCATCTCATATAGATAAAACAGAAAGTAATGAAAAAAATTTCTCCTTGTGATGAGAATTCTTAGGATCTACTCTCTTAAAACTTTCCTATACATCATATAGCAGTGTAGTCACCATGTGGTACATTACATTTCTAGTACTTACTTATAACTGGAAGTTTGTACATTTTGTTCACCTTACTCCAATTCCCCTTCCCCCTGCCTCTGGTAACCACAAATCTAATTTCTTTTTCTGTGGGTTTGGCGTTTGTTTTATACTTCTTTTTTTCCTCTCTTCCTCTCTTTCTGTCTTCTTCTGTGATTTTATATATTTATAGGTAGATAGATAGATATAAATATTAAATATATATATGATGTTATTTGATGTTTGATATATAGATATATATATATATAGTGATATACTTTGATTATTTTCTGTTCATCTTTTTTGTATCTACTGTAGGTTTTTTCTTTGTGGTTACCATGAGGTTTGCATAAAACTTCTTAAGGTTATAAGTCTGTTTTAAACTGATCACAACTTAACTTCAATCATATGCAAAAACTCTACACTTTTACTACCCACACAGACACATACTTTGTTATTAATCTCAGAATTTACTTCTTTTATATTGTGTATCCATTAACAAATTTTTATGGTTATAGTTATTTTTAATACTTCTGCTTTTTAATTTTTATCCTGGGGTTCAAAGTGATTTATGCACCACCATTACAGTATTACATTATTCTGCATTTGTCTATACATTTGCCTTTATCATTGAGATTTATACTTTCATCTGTATTCCTGTTGCTGTTTAGCATATTTTCATTTCAACTTGAAGAACTTCTTTTAGCACTTCTTGGAAGGCAGGTCTACTGGTGATGAACTCCCTCAGTTTTTGTCTGGAAAAAACTCTATCTCTTCTTCATTTTTAAAGGACAGTTTTGTGAGTATAATGTTCTGAGTTGGCAGGGGTTTTTTCTTTTTTTTATGATTTTCTAAACACATTAAAGTTGAAAATCTCTGATTTAAGGCACTTTAAGGACAGTAAGATTAATTTAACAGATAAAACAACACCTCACTGAAGTTTTTATTTTTTATTATTATTTTTTAATATTTATTTACTTTCCTTATTAGTCATCCATTTTATACACATCAGTGTATACATGTCATACCCAATCTCCAAATTCATCCCACAACTCCCACCTCCCGCTGCTTTCCCCCCCTTGGTATCCATATGTTTGTTCTCTACATCTGTGTCTCAATTTCTGCTCTGCAAACCAGTTCATCTGTACCATTTTCTAGGTTCCACATATATGTGTTAATACATGATATTTGTTTTTCTCTTTCTGACTTACTTCACTCTCTGTGATAGTCTCTAGATGCATCCATATATCTACAAATGGCCCAATTTCATTCCTTTTTATGGCTGAGTAATATTCCATTGTACATATGTACCACATCTTCTTTATCCATTTGTCTGTCGATGGGCATTTAGGTTACTTCCATGTCCTGGCTATTGTAAACAGTGCTGCAATGAACATTGGGGTGCATGTGTCTTTTTGAATTATGGTTTTCTCTGGGTATATGCCCAGGAGTGGGATTGCTGGGTCATATGGTAATTCTATTTTTAGTTTTTTAAGGAACCTCCATACTGTTCTCCATAGTGGCTGTATCAATTTACATTCCCACCAACAGTGCAAGAGGGTTCCCTTTTCTCCACACCCTCTCCAGCATTTGTTGTTCACAGATTTTCTGATGATGCCCATTCTAACTGGTGTGAGGTGATATCTCATTGTAGTTTTGATTCGAATTTCTCTAATAATTAGTGATGTTGAGCAGCTTTTCATGTGCTTCTTGGCCATCTGTATGTCTTCTTTGGAAAAATGTCTATTTAGGGCATCTGCCCATTTTTGGATTGGGTTGTTTGTTTTTTTAATATTGAGCTGTATGAGCTGCTTATATATTCTGGAGATTAATCCTTTGTCCATTGATTGGTTTGCAAATATTTTCTCTCTGAGGGTTGCCTTTTCATCTTGTTTGTAGTTTCCTTTGCTGTGCAAAAGCCTTTAAGTTTCATTAGGTCCCATTTGTTTATTTTTGTTTTTATTTCCATTTCTCTACGAGGTGGATCAAAAAAGATCTTGCTGTGATTTATGTCAAAGAGTGTTCTTCCTATGTTTTCCTCTAAGAGTTTTATAGTGTCCGGTCTTACATTTAGCTCTCTAATCCATTTTGAGTTTATGTTTGTATATGGTGTTAGGAGTGTTCTAATTTCATTCTTTTACATGTAGCTGTCCAGTTTTCCCAGCACCACTTATTGAAGAGACTGTCTTTTCTCCATTGTATATCCTTGCCTCCTTTGTCATAGATTAGTTGAACATAGGTGCGTGGGTTTACCTCTGTGCTTTTTATCCTGTTCCATTGATCTAAAGTTCTGTTTTTGTGCCAGTACCATATTGTCTTGATTACTGTAACTTTGTAGTGTAGTCTGAAGTCAGGGAGTCTGATTCCTCCAGCTCCATTATTTTCCCTCAAGACTGTTTTGGCTGTTCGGGGTCTTTAGTGTCTCCATACAAATTTTAAGATTTTTTGTTCTAGTTCTGTAAAAATGCTACTGATAATTTGATATGGATTGCATTGAATCTGTAGATTGCTGTAGATTGCAATCTACAGATTGCAATCTGTAGATTGTAGATTGCTCATCATAACAATATTGATTCTTCCAATCCAAGAACATGGTATATCTCTCCATCTGTTTGTGTCATCTTTGATTTCTTTCATCAGTGTCTTACAGTTTTCTGAGTACAGGTCTTTTACCTCCTTATGTAGGTTTATTCCTAGGTATTTTATTCTTTTTGTTACAATGGTACATGGGATTGTTTCCTTTCTTTTTCTTTCTGATCTTTTGTTGTTAGTGTATAGGAATGCAAGAGATTTCTGTGCATTAATTTTGTATCCTGCAACTTTACCAAATTCATTGATTAGCTCCAGTGGTTTTCTGGTGACATCTTTAGGATTCTCTATGTATAGTATCATGTCATCTGCAAACAGTGACAGTTTACTTCTTCTTTTCCAATTTGTATTCCTTTTATTTCTTTTTCTTCTCTGATTGCCATGGCTAGGACTTCCAAAACTATGTTGAATAATAGTGGCAAGAGTGGACATCCTTGTCTTGTTCCTGATCTTAGAGGAAATGCTTTCAGTTTTTCACCATTGAGAATGATGTTTGCTGTGGGTTTCTCATATATGGCATTTATGATGTTCAGGTAGGTTCCCTCTGTGCCCACTGTCTGGACAGTTTTTATCATACATGGGTGTTGAATTTTGTCAAAAGCTTTTTCTGCATCTATTGAGACGATCATATGGTTTTTATTCTTCAGTTTGTTCATATGGTGTATCACATTGATTGATTTGCATATATTGAAGAATCCTTGCATCCCTGGGATAAATCCCACTTGATCATGGTTTATGATCCTTTTAATGTGCTGTTGGATTCTGTTTGCTAGTATTTTGTTCAGGATTTTTGCATTTATATTCCTTAGTGATATTCGTCTGTAATTTTATTTTTTTGTAGTATCTTTGTCTGGTTTTGGTATCAGGGTGATGGTGGCCTCATAGAATGAGTCTGGGAGTGTTCCTTCCTCTGCTGTATTTTGGAAGAGTTTGAGAAGGATGGGTGTTAGCTCTTCTCTAAATGTTTGATAGAATTCACCTCTGAAGCCATCTGGTCCTGGACTTTTGTTTGTTGGAAGATTTTTAATCACATTTTCAATTTCATTCCTTGTGATTGCTCTGTTCATATTTTCGGTTTCTTCCTGGTTCAGTCTTGGAAGGTTATAGCTTTCTAAGAATTTGTCCATTTCTTCCAGGTTGTACATTTTATTGGCATAGAGTTGCTTGTAGTAGTTTCTTAGGATGCTTTGTATTTCTGCAGTGTCTGTTGTAACTTCTCCTTTTTCATTTCTAATTTTATTGATTTGAGCCTTCACCCTCTTTTTCTTGATGAGTCTAATGGTTTATCAATTTTGTTTATCTTCTCAAAGAACAAGCTTTTAGTTTTATTGATCTTTGCTACTGTTTTCTTTGTTTCTATTTCATTTATTTCTGCTCTCATCTTTATGATTTCTTTCCTTCTGCTAACTTTGGATTTTGTTTGTTTTTCTTTCTCTAGTTCCTTCAGGTGTAACGTTAGATGGTTTATTTGAGCTTTTTCTTGAGGTAGGCTTGTATAGCTATAAACTTCCCTCTTAGAACTGCTTTTGCTGCATCCCATAGGTTTTGGATCGTCATGTTTTGTCATTTGTCTCTAGGTATTTTTTGATTTCTGCTTTGACTTCTTCAGTGATCTCTTGGTTATTTAGTAACGTATTGTTTAGCCTCCATGTGTTTGTGTTTTTTACATTTTTTTCCCTGTAATTGATTTCTAACCTCATAGCATTGTGGTCGGAAAAGATGCTTGATATGATTTCAATTCTCTTTAATTTACTGAGGCTTGATTTGTGACCTATGAAGTGATCTATCCTGGAGAATGTTCCATGTGCACTTGAGAAGAAAGTGTAATCTGCTGTTTTTAGATGGAATGTCCTATAAATATCAATTAAATGTATCTGGTCTATTGTGTCATTTAAAGCTTGTGTTTCCTTATTAATCTTCTGTTTGGATGATCTGTCCATTGGTGTTAGTGAGGTGTGAAAGCCCCCCACTATTATTGTGTTACTGTCGATTTCCTCTTTTATAGCTGTTAGCAGTTGCCTTATGTATTGAGGTTCTCCTATGTTGGATGCATATATATTTATCATTGTTATATCTTCTTCTTGGTCTGATCCCTTGATCATTATGTAGTGTCTTTCCTTGTCTCCTGTAACACTCTTTATTTTAAAGTCTATTTTATCGTATATGAGGATTGCTACTCCAGCTTTCTTTTGATTTCCATTTGCATGGAATATCGTTTTCCATCCCCTCACTTTCAGTCTGTATGTGTCCCTAGGGCTGAAGTGAGTCTCTTGTAGACAGCAAATATATAGGTCTTGTTTTTGTATCCATTCAGCGAGCCTATGTCTTTTGGTTGGAGCATTTAATCCATTCACGTTTAAGGTAATTATTGAGAAGTATGTTCCTATTACCATTTTCTTAATTGTTTTGGGTTTGTTTTTGTAGGACCTTTTCTTCTTTTGTGTTGCCCACTTAGAGAAGTTCCTTTAGCATTTGTTGTAGAGCTGGTTTGGTGGTGCTGAATTCTCTTAGCTCTTGCTTGTCTGTAAAGCTTTTGATTTCTCCATCTAATCTGAATGAGATCCTTGCCAGGTAGAGTAATTTTGGTTGTAGGTTCTTCCCTTTTATCACTTTAAGTATATCATGCCACTCCCTTTTGGCTTGTAGAGTTCCTGCTGAGAAATCAGCTGGTAACCTTATGGGAGTTCCCTTGTATGTTATTTGTCGTTTTTCACTTGCTACTTTCAATAATTTTTCTTTGTTTTTAATTTTTGCTAATTTGATTACTATGTGTCTCCGTGTGTTTCTCCTTGGGTTTATCCTGTATGGGACTGTCTGCACTTCCTGGACTTGGGTGGCTATTTCCTGTCCCATGTTAGGGAAGTTTTCGACTATAATCTCTTCAAATATTTTCTCGCGTCCTTTCTCTCTCTCTTCTCCTTCTGGGACCCCTATAATGCAAACGTTGTTGCGTTTAATGTTGTCCCAGAGGTGTCTTAGGCTGTCTTCATTTCTTTTCATTCCTTTTTCTTTATTCTGTTCTGTGGCAGTGAATTCCACCATTGTGGAATTATCCATTCTTATCCATTCTTCTGCCTCAGTTATTCTGCTACTGATTCCTTCTAGTGTATTTTTCATTTCAGTCATTGTATTGTTCATCTCTGTTTGTTTGTTCTTTCATTCTTCTAGGTGTTTGTTCTTTAATTCTTCTTGGTCTTTGTTAAACATTTCTTGCATCTTCTTGATCTTTGCCTCCATTCTTTTTCCAAAGTCTTGGATCATCATCACTATTATTATTCTGAATTCTTTTTCTGGAAGATTGCCTATTTCCATCTCATTTGGTTGTTTTTCTGGGGTTTTATCTTGTTCCTTCATCTGGTACATAGCCCTCTGCCTTTTCGTCTTGTCTATCTTTCTGTGAATGTGGTTTTTGTTCCACAGGCTGCAGGATTGTAGTTCTTCTTGCTTCTGCTGTCTGCCCTCTGGTGGGTGAGGCTATCCAGTTTTTTTCTTTCAGCACTTTAAATGTATCTTTCTACTCTTTTCCTGGTCTGCAAGATTTCTGCCGAGAAATCCACCAATAGCCTTGTGAGGGTTCCTTTGTATATGATGAGTCAGTTTTCTTTTGCTTTTTTCGATATTTTTTCTTTGTCTTTGTTTTTGACAATTTCACTACAATGTGTCTCAATGTAGGCCTCTTTAGTTCAATCTATTTGGGGTTCTTTGGGCTTCATGAATTTGGATGTCCATTTCTGGGAATTTTTCAGCCATATTTCTTTAAATAAATTTTCTGCTCCTTTCTATTTCTCTTTTACTCCTGGGACTCCTATAGTGCATGTATTTCTTTAGTTGATGGCAGCCCATGAGTCCTGTAGGCTTTCTTCATTCTTTTTCATTCTTTAATCTTTATGTTCCTTTGACTGAATAATTGTGAATGACCTGTCTTCTAGTTCACTGATTACTTTTTCAGCTTGATTAACTTTATCATTGACATTCTCTATTGAATATTTTAGTTCAGTCATTGTCTTCTTCAGTTTCAGAGTTTCTGTTTGGTTCCTTTCAATGGTTTCTATCTCTTTGTTAAACTTCTCATTTTATTCATGTATTGTTTTCCTAATTTCATTTAGTTTTCTCTCTGTGTGCTCTTATAGCTCACTGAGTGAGTTCCTTTAAGGTGATTATTTTGAATTCTTTGTCAGGCAGTTCATAGATCTCCAGTTCTTTCAGGTAGGAGTTTTATTTTGTTTCTTTTTCTGTTTTTTGGTTTTTTGTTCATTTGTTTTGTTTTATGTTCTTCCTTTTGGTCCTAGCTTGTGGTGTCAGGTTTTCCTGATTCTTCATGATCTTTGTAGCCTTGCATTTGTGTCTGCACATTTGAAGAAGCAGTCACATCCTCCAGTCTTTACAGACTGGCTTTGGCAGTGAACACCCTCCACCATTCAGCCTCGCCAGAGATTCTAGGAGGGCCAGGTGCCAGGATCCACTGCAGGAAGGTCTACCAGGGGCTGCAGGCTGACAACTGAGATCCACACATCCTGGTTGTTGAAAATTCCCACCCCTTTTCTTTGTTCTGATTCCTTCCATGTTCTGAGGCATGACAGAGGTGGGACTCTTGGGTAGTACCCCAAAGGCCTGAAAATGTTGGACATTCACTTTGCTCTCCATCTTTCCCTCTTGGAAGAACTTATGGACTGAGGGATTTCTCTCAATGATGCACCATGCTAGCTTGGGATAGGTGTGACATAGGTCAGCAGTCTCCAACCTTTTTGGCACCAGGGACCAGTTTTGTGGAAGACAAGTTTTCCACAGACCAGGGGTGGGGGGATGGTTCAGGCGGTAATACAAGTGAAAGGGGGGGATGGCTCAGGCAGTAATGCAAGCAATGGGGAGCGATGGAGAGCAGCAGATGAAGCTTTGCTAGCTCGCCTGACGCTCACCTCCTGCTATGCGGCCTGGTTCCTAACAGGTCGCAGACTCATACCAGTCCATGGCCCAGGGGTTGGGGACCCCTGACGTAGGTAAAGTAAAACTGTTCTTCTTACCCTTTTCATTATGTATTTTCTCATTTTTGTGCTCCCCTGGGGTGCTCTAACCTCTCACCTGGCTTCTGAATTTCTTGTGAAGGTATTTTTGACTGTGGATGGTTGTTAAATTGGTGTTTCTGTGGGGACATAAGGGCTGAAATCACAACACTCCCATTCTTATTCAACACAGTACTGAGTCCTATCCAGCACAATAAGGTAAGAAAAGTAGATAAAAAGGAAAAATAAATAAAAGTATACAGATTGGAAAGGATAAAATAAGTGTCCCTATTTTCAGATGTAATGGTTATTTGTATAGAAAACCTCAAAGAATCTACAAAGAAAATCCTTTAATAAGTGAGTTCAGCAAGGTCACAAGATACAAGATAAACATACAAAACTCAGTTGTATTTCTACATATTAGATATAAAAACATTGAACATAAAAGACATTGAACTTTTACATAAAGTATCATTTGCAATGATTAAAAAGTAAAATAAAATACTTCGGTATAAAACACATATAGGACTTATATGCTAAAGGCTACAAAAAGGAGATTTAAATAAATGGAGAGAGATATTGTGCTCACAGGTTTAAAAACTCAAGAAAAGACATCAATTCTCCACAAAATAACATACATAGGTTTACTGCAGTTCTTATCAAAATCCCAGCAAGGTTTTTGAGAACACAGACAAGCTCATTCTAAAATTTATATGGAAGGGCAAAGGAACTAGAATGACTAAAAAAGATTTTGGAAAAGATGAGTAAAGAGGAAGGAATCACTCTACCCAATTTTAATACCTAGTAGGTAATGACAGCAATCAAGACGATGTGGTATTGGTAGAGGAAAAGACACAAAGATCAATGGGACAGAACAAAGAACCCAGATATAAACCCACAGAAATATACCCAATTGATTTTCAACAAAGGTAAAAATCAACTCAATGGAGGATTTATCTTTTCAACAAATCATGATGGAGCAACTAGATATTCACAGGCAGAAAAATCAAACAAAAGAACAACAAAACAACCCTCCACCTAAACCTCACGACTTATACAGAAAATAATTCAAAATGGATCACAAATTTAAAAGTAAAAGGTAAAACTATAACACTTTTAGAATAAAACACAGGAGAAAATCTTCAGGACCTATGTTTTCCTAAAGGTTTATTAGTTTTACATTTGATCGAATAACTGGGAGAATTTAGTTGGAAGAATACTACGAAATGGACATTGCCTCCCATCTGTGCTCCAATTTTCATGAGACAATGTCCTTTGTAGCCCGCCCTAGCTGGAAACATATCAGAAAAGGAATTCTGGGAAATTATATTTCAGGCTAGCCAAATTAACACATCAAAAGCCATCACGGATTATATATATATATGGAAAAACTTATGGTGACACCATAAGTTTTTTAAGTACATTACCACACCACACACAATACCAAAAAATCAATTCTGAATGTATTATATATCTAAATATTAAAGACACAGCAATAAATCTTCTAGAAGAGAACATAGATAAATATCTTTATGACCCTGAGGTTGCCAAATATTTCTTAAACAGGTCACAAAAATTACTAATCACAAAGGAAATGACTGACAATTTAACTACATTAAAATTTGGAAGTTCCACGTATGGAAAGACAAGACACAGACTGGGAGATTTAAGAGTATGAAAGCAAGCCTCAGGCTAGTAAAATATGTTTTCAAGATGTATATATAACCTACAAAGAACTGTATCAATAATAGATAAAAAGAATGTCTAGGGCTTCCCTGCTGGCGCAGTGGTTGAGAGTCTGCCTGCTGATGCAGGGGACACGGGTTTGTGCCCCGGTCCGGGAAGATCCCACATGCCGCGGAGCGGCTGGGCCCGTGGGCCATGGCCGCTGAGCCTGCGCGTCCAGAGCCTGTGCTCCGCAACGGGAGAGGCCACAACAGTGAGAGGCCCATGTACCGAAAAAAAAAAAAAAAAAAAAAAAAAAAGAATGTCTAAAAAACTGAGAAAAAGGCAGAAAAGTAGAAAAAGAGGATTTCCAAATCACCAATAAACATATGAAAAGATGTTCTTAAAGAAATGCCAATTAATATATCCAGAGAAAACTATAATTCAAAAAGATACATGCACTCCAATGTTCACTGCAGCACTATTTACAATAGCCAGGACATGGAAGCAACCTAAATGTCCATCAACAGAGGAATGGATAAAAAAGATGTGGTACATATAAACAATGGAATATTAGCCATAAAAAAGAACGAAATAATGCCATTTGCAGCAACATGGATGGACCTAGAGATTGTCATACTGAGTGAAGTAAGTCGGACAGAGAAAGACAAATATCATATGATATCACTTATATGTGGAATCTAAAAAATGGGCACAAATAAACTAATCTAAAAAACAGAAATAAAGTTACAGATGTAGAAAATAAACTTATGGTTACCAGGGGGTAAGGGGGAAGGAGGGATAAATTGGAAGATTGGGACTGACATATACATACACTATATATAAAATAGATAACTAATAAGGACCTACTGGATAGCACAGGCAACTCTACTCAATACTCTGTAATGGCCTATATGGGAAAAGATTCTAAAAAGAGTGGATATATATATATATATGTATAACAGATTCATTTTGCTGTACAGCAGAAACTAACACAACATTGTAAATCAACTATACTCCAATAAAAATTTTAGAAAAGGGCTTCCCTGGTGGCGCAGTGGTTAAGAATCCGCCTGCCAATGCAGGGGAAATGGGTTCGAGCCCTGGTCCAGGAAGATCCCACGTGCCGCAGAGCAACTAAGCCCATGCGCCACAACTACTGAGCCTGCACTCTAGAGCCCGCGACCACAACTACTGAGCCCGCGTGCCACAACTACTGAAGCCCAAGTGCCTAGAGCCCGTGCTCTGCAACAAGAGAAGCCACCACAATGAGAAGCCCGTGCACCACAACGAAGAGTAGCCCCCACTCGCCACAACTGGAGAAAGCCTGCGTGCAGCAACGAAGACCCAACGCAGCCAAAAATAAAATAAATTAAATTAAATTAATTTTAAATAATTTTAGAAAAGAAGAAATGCCAATTAAAGCCACAAATAAACATCAAGTTCCACCCAACAGAATGGCTAAATTTTAAAAAGCAGTATCAAATGTTGTCAAGGAAATGGAGCAACTAGAATTTTCAGGTCCTACTGTAGGAGGTATAAATTTGTACAACCAGTATAGAAAACTGTTTGGCAATGTCTACAAAAGTTAACTGCATTTATAACCCATGATTTAGCAATTTCCTCAAAAGATAGAAACAATCTAAATGCCAATAATAATAATAATAATAATGCCACTAATAGAATGGATAAATTGCAGCCCTTCATACAATAGAACATAGCAATGAAAATGAGTGACCTCTTGCTATATGTAACATCTCTGTTGAATCTCACAACAGAAAATTGAATGAAAGAAGCAAGGCACAAAGAATATTGGGTGATTCTATTCATACAGTAAAAAAGTTCAAAATAAGTTTAAAATCTATGATGTTAAATTCAAAGTAATATTTATCTTTAAGAAGGAGAGTGGGAATAACGACTGGAAGGTGGCATTGGGTGTCTTCAGGGATATTGTTAATGTTCTATTTCTTGACCACGTTAGTGGTTACATGAGCGTGTTCCTTTTATGAAAATTCACTGAACTCACTTAAAATTTATCTACTTTTCTTTTTAAATGTTACGTTTCAACAAAAGTGTTATTAAAAAGTTAAATTTGAAATGGTGATGATCAACAAATACTAACACAAAAGGGGCAGAAGCTTTTAGATATAGATTGCCCTGGAGAGGATACCAGGATATACCAACCATGCAGGGAACCAGATGCCTGGAAATGAGGAACTTATCAGGAACGAGTGCCAGGAACCAAGAGCAGGTGAAGCCAGGAAAGAAAGCCAAGATACCAGACCTGGAGAGATGAAACTAGAAGATCCCTGAGTTACAGTGGCTGAAATATGAGATCAAAAGCTGAGGGCTTCCCTGGTGGCACAGTGGTTAAGAATCTGCCTGCCCATGCAGGGAACATGGGTTCGAGCCCCGGTCCGGGAAGACCCCACATGCCGCGGAGCAACTAGACCCATGTGCTACAACTACTGAAGCCTGTGTGCCCTAGAGCCAACGCTCCACAACAAGAGAAGCCACCGCAATGAGAAGCCCGCACTCCACGACGAAGAATAGCCCCCAATCGCCGCAACTAGAGAAAGCCCGTGCGCAGCAACAAAGACCCAACACAGCCAAAAATAAGTAAATAAATTTATATATATATTAAAAAAAGCTGAAAAAATCTTCACCTTCAAAGGTGAAGGAAGTGGTGCCCAAGTGAGCATTCAAATAATGCCAGCTCAGGCATTACTGAGCAATGAGATCATCTGAAATAGTGACTTGTTTAACCTTTTATCCTAATTATTTTTTAGTCTTACTGTCTTGGTTCCCAACTGACACAGGTCACCTTGCAATCTTAGATTATAGAACTTAATTTCTATTTGACAATACTCAAAGGATTTCAGTGGAGGAGGGGAAGGGAGTTCTCACTATGACATATACTAAATATTCAAAACCATCCTTTCTCTGTCTCTCCTTGGTCTTTGAAAAACCAAGAATGTTTATAATACAATAATGAAATAAAAATAAAGTCATTCATCAAGAACCCTGTATTTATTTTCTTTACGTCTGAAGGTTGTTAAATCCTAATTATCCTGAACTATTTTCATACTGCTAAGCAGCCTCCACTTATGAAGTCAGTAATTAATATTCAATTTGCCTAGAGCTTTCAGATTTGCATGTTAATTATTAATTTCTTAATCACCATGATGGGTATTTGAGAGCTTTCAGAGAACAATGACATTTCAGTAAATGTTAAAGAGTGATCATCTCTGTAGATTGGGGTTTTTAAGAAAATATTTTGCAATCTTTTATTTTCAGACTTCCTCTCCACCTGCAGCTCTGATTCTTTTCCTGAGGCATCTGCATAAGCTTTGCACTGGTGTTATTGATAGAATTATGCGTATGAATCTGGAAAGGGGCAGTGTTATCCTTTACGGTCTCAGCCTGACCATCCTTCTACTATTGTCCTCTCTCTAGCAGGCGCAGATTTGGGAAAGTTAATTATAGCTAGTAGCTTTTAAATTACCTACATGAATCCACTTTTTAAGCAACTTTATACAACATTTAAAACTTATTTATTTATTTATTTTTGGCTGCGTTTGGTCTTTGCTGCGCGCGGGCTTTCTCTAGTTGCGGCAGCGAGCGGGGGCTACTCTTGGTTGCGGTGTGCGTGCTTCTCATTGCATTGACTTCTCTTGTTGCAGAGCACGGGCTCTAGGCACGTGGGCTTCAGTAGTTGTGGCACACAGGCTTAGCTGCTCCACAGCATGTGGGATCTTCCCGGACCAGGGATCGAACCTGTGCCCCCTGCATTGGCAGGCAGATTCTTAACCACTGCGCCACCAGGGAAGTCCCTAAACATTTTAAACTGAGGGCATCATGCCTGCAGTTTTCCCAACTCAAGGGGAAGGCAGATGCTTGACCGTGTGTACCTCCATTATCAGCTTTATCTTCTACTCCATCCTTTTCCTGAAACATTTCTGCCCCATACTGGGATCTAAGCCTGACTTTGAAGCGGTCCAGCATAAGCTTGATAGAGCAGCCACTTTTAAATGGCTCACCCAGTGCTCAATCCTGACCCCCTTCTCACTTACCTGCTGTGGGAGATTGTATTGATAGCTCCAATTCTTCATCTTCCCTGGATCTATTCCCTTTCTTTGTGATGTTTCAATCTCTCCTATGAAAAAGGTAAATAATATTCCTGTGCCCACTCCCACTCTGCCCCCAGCTTGGGTTCTGTCATGTGACTCACTTTATCAAAGTGAATGTGAATGGGCCTGAGTGAACAAATATTTGAAAAGTGCTTTTTCTGCACTTGGCTAAGAGGCACCATCTAGATCTTCTGCATCTCTGACATGCCCTCAGCTAACTCCCACCTCCATCTAAGGAATATAAAAAAAATTCAAGTTCTTATCCCTCTTGGGGCAGCAGGAATTCAGTAGGGTTTTCTATGGTCTTCTCTGCCCTGATACCCATATTGTATTTTCCTGCTTCCACACCATGGCAGCAAGGGAATTACTGAAAAGCTGCCACCCTCTAGGATTCCCTTGACTCTCAGATGCCTCATATTTTCTAGAGGTTACAGCCCCTTCACAAACAGTTTGGAGCTAACACTGGTGTCAGCTGAAAAAAATGCACAACCTAAAAGTTGAGAGTTATGTTTTATTCATCAGACAAAACTGAGGACTTAAGCCTGGGACTCAGCATCTCAGATAACTCTGAGGGACTGTTCCGAAGAGGCAGGGGAGGAACTAGGATATATAGGAGTTTTTGCAACAAAGATCAGGTTGTTGGAACATCAAAAGATTACTATTAATTAAAGAAAACCAGACATCTCAAGGTAAAGAATTTAGCACTTTTCTATGTACGGGAAGATGCAAAGTCTGGGCTCACTGAAATCATTCCTTTGGTGGGCACCTCAGCTATCTGGGGCCAGTATCCTGTGCTTCTCACCCTGAGTCTCTTCAGAGTGCACCATCTGGGGTGGCTGCAGTGGCTGACTGCTAGATGGGGGGCAAATCCTGCCTGCATCCTGAGTTCCCTCAGGGCTCACCACCAGCGCAGCTGTAATGTGATGGCTTGATGGCTGCCACATCCTTTGTTTACTGATATGGCAGGTGGCATTTTTAGTTCGCACTGGGGACCCCTTTCTCAATGACCCTCACCTGCATATGCTCTCATCCTTCATTCCAAACTCTTTTCTCTCTTCAAGTACAGAAATCTTTCTTTTCCTCTAACAGTAGAAATACAGAGAAAAGGGAATTGGCTAGCCAAGTATACTTCCAAACCAATTTCTTATGTCAAGATAATTCATTTTGCTTTTGTTTTCTTTCCATGCTATGACCTCCCTTCCCTGAAGGCCAAGGTCTAGTTTCAGTGATGGGAAGGACAATAGAACAAACAAGGGAACTGAGGCAGCAACAGCACCAGCAGAAATCAATTACTACCCCATTTGTTCACTTGTATATCAGACAAATAAGTGCCAACTCACAGATTGGTGTGATCCAGGTGAACTGACAAGTCACCTGAAGTATCAAGCCCAAAACAGGAGCTCAAAAAGAGTATCAAGAAGTGGACATCAAAGTAGAAGAAAGATACTGGTAGAAACCCCAAGCCATAGAGACATGAAAAGAAAGAGTCAAGTAAGAGAAGATAAAATAGAAAGATCCATGCTGTGGCAGGGGTGTAGGATTCAGGAGAAGGCAAATTGAGGCTGTAGTTATACTGTGCATATGCAAGGGCGGGCCAGAGAGATACCATCATGGCCACAGCTTGCTATTTCAACACGCTCGTGCCTCAACTGTGCTGAGACCACACTTTCTCCTTCCTAATGCAGCTGTGTTCATAAGCCACTGTCTAACAATCTTGAGGAGTCTGGAAAGGATCTGCTTTGGTCCTCCAAATGGAATATGAACCAGCACTCATGGCTTTTTTGAGTTTTGCCACATTCACGTGTCTTAGGGATGCTTTGGTCATATAATTATAGGTACAAATATTTCTATCCCACCACTCTCACCTGTTATGAGTCCTCTCCCTTTAACAGAACCACCCTGATCTTTTGAGGGTTTCAATGATTAGAAACAAGCATTTCTGATATTAATATATTTGTCACTTCTACATCAATATAATAAAAGATGGAAGCAAAGCCATATCCAAGCTTACAAGGTCCAACACACAAAAGGATAAAATAGGATCCCCTTCCCCTTCCAAGCCAGCCTCCTATAAGTAGTTGAGGATTTTCCTTCTTTTCCTTTTCTCCCCAAATTAGTCCTTAAATCCTTGTCCAGTTTTCCTAACTTGGATCTCATGACCACTCCCAAGCTGGGTCAGATGCCTCTTCCTTCCCTGTGCTCCATGATACATCATGCATCTTTCTGTCACTCTACTTCCAACTTTTTTTAAACTCACTGTTTATAAGCCTCACTGGACTGTGAACTCCTACAATGAGGGACTATGGCTTTTCGTCCCTTCTCTATCTCATTCATCTCTGTAACCCCAGGACCAACCTAGCACAGGGCCTGGCATAGATTAGATTTTAGGAATATATAGTGGTGGTCAAAGCACATTTGAAGTAATTGCGGTGTCTCTGATCTTTGTCCAAAAATCTGGATCAGGGGACTTCCCTGGCAGTCCAGTGCTTAAGACCATGCTCCCACTGCAGGGGGTGCGGGTTCGATCCCTGGTTGGGGAACTAAGATCCCGCAGGCTGCGTGGCATGGCCAAAAATTTTTTAAAAAGGAGAAAAAGACAAAAATCTGGACCATGACTTTGGTTGGGGACCTCCTTGGTACAGTTGTAAGAACCTCTTAGTGATTTCCTGCCGTTGGCCTTTCCCCATTACCCTGACCATAAACTGAAGCTCCCATGTACTCACATGGTTCTAGTATTGACCTGGACTAGCTCTACTGAGCCATGAGTCTCAAAACCCTAGAAGAAATATCTGGAGAAGAGGAAAAGGGAAGTATTTGAGTAAGTACAGTCTGAATACCAGTCAGAGACAAGCTGTGGAAGAATAAACATCTTCCATCTAAAAAATGATGTGCAAAAGCACTTTGTGCTGCCTCAGCTGTGAGGCAAGTGCAAGGTGCTGTCTGGGTCAAGGATTATCATGATTTCTGCTGTCTGGCCCACTGGAGACAGGATCCATGACCCCAGTGCATCTTTTCCATCTTTGACATATATTATTCCGTGAATTTTTGATGTTTCAATCTGTGTACTTTGGGGAGAATAGTGGTAATTACAAAAGAGTACTTTCCGTTCTCTTGGGCGTGTGACAGATGGCTGGTTTCCAAGCATGTTTCCCTGCAGTAGGGGGACACCGAGGGGGCATTATGCTAGCTGTGAGCAGTTCTTACCTCCAGCACTTCTGAAAGACAGACTAAATCCTTTCAAGATAGAAAGGTGTGGGTTTGCCTCTTCCCCATCTTGGCAATTATCCTTTGGCTGCTCCATTTCATACAGTTGTGGGGTGGTTATTTGGGATTAAAGGAGCAATTGAATCTGTATCAGAAATAAGTTTGAGCTTCCTCGCCTCCCTGACAAACGTGTTATCACTGCCTGCGCAAAGGGGCATTTACCTGTCTGTCAGAAATACACTTTGTTTTCATTTTGTGTGAAATTCTCTTTTACCTCTGAAAATGCATCTGTGAAATAAAATGAAGGCTTCCAGCAGACATTGCCCAAGGGGAAGCACAAGCCTTCACCCCGCTCGCGTGGGTCCTGGCCTCTGAGCAGCACCGTATGCTAATGAAATGCAGTCTTGGCCCACGTGCTTTAAAAATAGAACCCCATGGATTGCCTTCATTTCCAAGGTCCCCACTGCTGCCCTCATTCACACGCTATTTAAGAGATTCCTTTCCTGAATGTCCTCCCTAGTTTTTCTGGAAATAAGTACTTTGCATTTCAAGGGGGGAAGCGTGGTAGCTCTGTGACTACCCTACCTAATTACGATCCTGGGGCGTGGGTGCTCTCGTTTCTGAAATGTGCTCAGAGTTTGCAGCGCATCACCCTCTGGGTGAGTCATCCAGTTTTCAGGCTATCATCTCTCACGCTTCATGAAAACCTTGAAAGTGTGTTGTCGAGAGCCAGCTCCAATATGGGCGGTAACACCTACCTAGAGCTCTCGATTTGCAGACTGCTTTCACAACCACTACCTCTTTTGAGCCTTTTAACAATCTCAGGAGGTGATGTTTTCCCACTTCGCAGATCAGCAAATGAAGGCTTGGTGAGGATAGGGGTCTTGCCAAAGTAAAGAACACTATGGATGGTCTAACCCAGCTCTCCTGAGTCGATAGCCCAGGCTTCTTCCACTGCCAAAGAAAAACCATTACTCATTAGACAAAAGTTATGGGACTGGGCTTCCCTGGTGGCGCAGTGGTTGAGAGTCCGCCTGCCAAGGCAGGGGACACGGGTTCGTGCCCCGGTCCGGGAAGATCCCACGTGCCGCGGAGCGGCTGGGCCCGTGAGCCGTGGCCGCTGAGCCTGCGCGTCCGGAGCCTGTGCTCCGCAACAGGAGAGACCACGACAGTGAGAGGCCCGCGTGCTGCCAAAAAAAAAAAAAAAAAAAAAGTTATGGGACTGGGGCCTGGACCCAGGTGTGTGTTGGGCATGCCCACAGTTTCCTGGGGGTTCTAACATGAAGACAGGGCTGAGACCAACTGCATTCCCCCCCACACATCCCTCCTCCAGACTCAGCCCTGGGCTCAGGGATCACAATGGAAGTAATCACTTTTCAGGTCAGAAGAGGCTGGGGCTTTGTGCATGCGGGTGGGTGGGTGGGTGTGTTGGGGGAGGGGACAGGAGGGGGTCTAATCTGCATATGTACCATAGGAACTCTGAGAAGTCAGAGAACTGGTGTCCCTCTTCCTTAAGTATCTTATGCTCACTAAGAGAAACAGTGAAGGGGTTTTGGAGAAAGGTGATCAGATTGTAACCACAAATTTGACTGACTTTGCATATTGTACATTGATTTTATGTCAGAGTTTCTCAGCCTCTGCACCATTGACATTTGAGGCCAGATAAGCCTTTACTGCGGTGGCTGTCCTGTGTATTTTAGGAGGTTTGGCTGCATCCCTAGTTTCAAGCCATTAATGCCAGAAGCAGCCCCCTCTTCCCCAGTTGTGACCGCCAAAAATGTCTCCAGATATTCCCAGATGTCTCCAGGGGAACAAAATCATCCTTCCTTGTTGACAACAACTGTTTCATTTCATTGTTAAATGTACACATATCTGTCTCCCCCTAACTGTGGGCTACTTGAAGTCGGGGGCTATGCTGTCTGTACTCGCCTCTCTAATCCCCCAACCTGGCAGCATACAGTAGAGACCTTTCAATTCACAGTGGCCACTTAAATTAACCTGTCGTTCCCAGGGTTTGTACGTCACAGTCCTGGTCCCTTGGTCGTAGTTTATTAGAGAAAAGGTGATGCCTAATTCAAACTCAACCATCAGATTCTCCCTCCTGTTGGAACTGAGACTGAAGGACTCTGTGTCAGCATGGGCTGGTCTTTTGCACAGATGAGTTGGGAGCTGGGAGCAGCCTCTTGCACTATCACATGAACTGAGCCACAGGGAAAGCCAACCGTCCAAGAAATAAGAAGTAAACCTATTCAAGCAGAGGCTAGGGACTAGATGCAGCACCTCAGGGTCCATGATGGTTTTTCAGACACTGGCTGCATTCCTGTCCTTGGGTTCTAGGAAACATACCTCCATCTTTACGAGAAACTCCCTTTCTGTAAGTAAAATAGCTTGACTTGGATTTTGATACTTGTAATCAAAGAAACCTTACTAATACATGGGATCTGGCACTGGGTAGATAGGCAACAAATTTTGTTTAATTAATTGGTGAATGAATCAATGGGCCAGCAGCCAACAACAAGAGGTAGTGAGAGCAGCAAGGCTTTCTCAGTCACAATAGCATCACTGGTCGCCAGGGGTCCACTGGGACGGAGAAATGGCTCTTCCCTCTAGACGTTGCCTGGCCCTGCCTGGAAGCAGAGGCAGGCCCAGACACTGGGAGAGGAGGAGTTCCATGGTAGAGTGCGATGTGCAGTAATAAAACCTGATAGGGTGTCGACAAGAATCCAGTCCTCTGGGATTCTAATTCAAACCATTGAGTCTTTCCAAGCTGGGCTCAGCCTGGGGTAATAGGGTTCCAACTGGCCTACAAATAATCGAATCATTTACTCAGCCACAGCTGTGGCTCCTAAAGCATTTCAGGGAAACTCCCATTTCTTAGTCACCTACATCACAATGCAATTTTGTTCCCAGAGCCCTAAGAGTCTCCCAGGATGAGCTGAGATTCCTTCTGGATGTGAGTCTGCCACAGACTGGGATCCAAGGAAAGCTCTCCCAGCCTCCCGTGGGCGCACCAGGATGGCATTCAGCTCTAAAAGGTAAAGGGCACCCAGTGAGGGGACCAAGCTGAGGTCCTGTGTGACACTGAGGGCAAGCAAACACACCCCTGCATGAGGTCAGGCAGGAGAGACACAGAAAGTCCCTGGCCTGCTGAAAGATCAGCAGATGAGTCTAAGTGGTGGGAATGATTTCAGTAGTAACCAGCAAGGCTCCACATTATTAAGTAACAGTGGCTACTGACTGTGGCATCAAATAAGTGAAGTCAAAACCACGATGGCTATGATTCACAATAGCCAAAAGATGGAAACAACCCAACTGTCTATCAGCAGATGAACTGATAAACAAATGTGACGTACACACACAATGGAGTATGTATAGAGTATTCTCCCTTAAAAAGGGATGAAATTCTGGTACACACTACAATATGAATGAACCCCAAGGACATCATGGTCAGCGAAATAAATCAGTCACAAAGAGAAAAAGCTTTATGGTTCCTCTTAAGCACAGTACCTAGAGCAGTCAAATTCATAGAAACAAAGTAAATGGTGGTTGCCAGGGGCTGAGAGGAGGGGGTAATGGAGAGTTGTTGTTTAATGGATATAGTTTCTGTTCGGCAGGATAAAAAGAGTTCTGGAGATTGGTTGCACAACAATGTGAGTGTACTTAACACTGCTGAAATGGTTAAGTGGTAAATTTTATGTTATGTGTATTTTACCACAATTTTTAAAAAACAACCATAGTGGCCAAGCATGTCACCAACATGCCAAGGCTAGAGAAACTAGACAACTAACATCTGCTCACTGAACAGATAGCTCTTTGTGAAAGGCTCTTAGCATAAGGCAAACAACTGCCAGCTGAGTTTCAGGAAAGGGACTTCTCTGCCTGGGTAGTTTCTCTTGGACAATGTTTCCCTGTAAAACCTCCAAGGTATCTGCACAGCATGTTTCTGAGTCCATTCTTTTTTTTTTTTTTTTTTTTGCGGTACGCGGGCCTCTCACTGTTGTGGCCTCTCCCGTTGCGGAGCACAGGCTCCGGACACGCAGGCTCAGCGGCCATGGCTCATGGGCCCAGCTGCTCCGCGGCGTGTGGGATCTTCCCGCACTGGGGCACGAACCCATGTCCCCTGCATCGGCAGGCGGACTCTCAACCACTGCGCCACCAGGGAAACCCTCTGAGTCCATTCTTGCTGATCTGTTGTACCATCTGAGGCTGTCTTGGGAAGCTGTGACTCAAAGGCAATCCAAAGAAGGTATGTAATCCTCTCCATTAGCCTTGTAGGCATGGGCTATCTCTGTCACCAGAGGATCCTAGGAGTTGGGGGTCACAGAGCAGAGACAGACAGATAAGTGAACTTTGACAATGAAAGTGCTGGATACCACTGAGATCCCAGGGTATCAAGGTAGAGGTTACCATTTCTGTATATTGAGGAAATAAATTTTGGTTGTGAAAGCAACCTTTGGTAGCTTGAAAGAGTAACCCATAGGAAAGTGGATGGTCAGGAAGAAAACACCTCCTTGGTAAGGACTACCATCCAGAACCATGACGGTGGGCAGCCAGTGGGATAAACAGGCTCCCACAGCCCCACTGAAGCCTAGGCAGGTAGATCCCTCTAGGAATTCCTCCTCTGCTCAGCCTTCCTGGGAATACCCCCAGAAGACTGAGCCACTCCTTCCCAGGGACCCCAGCACTTCCAAATTCAACAGCATCTGGCTTGTTCCACAGGAGGGCCTCACAGACGCAGGGATGAAAGGCACAAGCTCTATACACGTTTGTTGCAGGAATGAACCACTGAGGAACACAGGTCCTGACAGCAAGGGACACATCTTGGGGGATCTTTGTCCCCTGCCCCAGCTCCCACAAAGGGGATTACTCCAGCTGACCACAGAGAAAGCCTGAAGGCCTACAATGCAATTTTGACATAAGCATTTCTAATGTGGCAAGTGATCTATACAATGGGGCATCTCTGCCCCAGCATCAAAGCTAAGGGAACCAACTATTGAGCCAAGCATGGCACAGGAAGTTCCCTACATCATTACCCAGAGTGTTCACAAAACCCTTCAGGTCTTGGACTAATAAAACTGAACCTGAGCACCATGCCCTTTTATAAAGAGGGTTATAGCAGCACCATGCTCTACATATCGAGGGTCCCTGGTAATGAAGACTCTACCTTCCCTCCCAAGGGCCTGTCTTTCCAATACAGCATCCTAGAAGCCTGCCCTAGGGAGGAAAGTTGAGTCTCCCATCCTGGTCCACAGAGAAGCTGGTCTTTCAGAAGAACAATCACAATAAGGCTGTGTGTCGCCTTAACTCAAAGCAATGACCTTTAGAGTGAGACAGCTTGATTCCACCACTTATTGACTCTACGAACTTGATCCTCTCTGTGTCTCAGTTTCCCCGTGTGTAAAATGAAGATTACAATCCCAACTTCCCAGAATTTCTAAGTACATTGAAAGAGGGCTTGCACCAAGCCTGGCATTTAAGACTCAGCAAATTTCAGGTTCCCCCTCCTCCTCTGGGCTGACTCTCCCTCCTCCCACCCCCTGATGTGGACCCCATATGGTCCTCTAGAGCACCCTACACAGGCTTCCTTCCCCTACCAGGAGAGTACTTGTTTCACCGAAACTCCATTTCCCCAGTTTCTGTCCACAGATAACCATCAGGACCTGAGGCATCCTTGGGACCATAGGCCTGTGAGTCCTCAGTGCTTACCTGTAGGCTCCGCACGTAAAGAGGAATCACCCAGAGGAGGATGCAGGGGGTGTGGAATCCTGATAAGGGAATATTGGGGATAAGGAGACATTCAGAAACTCCCAGGTACAGTCTCCCATCCCATAAGCACAACAGGCCAGCCCTTCAGCAGTGAATCCACAGCTGAAAACCCTTCCATTGACAGGCTAAAGTGATCAGTTTTTCCTGAATTCCCCCTCTCCCTTCCTCCTTCTTCCAAGACAGCACTCGAGGGTGGATGAGTTGCCTATTTGCACGGCAGTGCCTCCCAGTTTTATTGCAAATTACACATGCACACATTATAAACAAACAATAGACGCTTCTAGAGCAAATATACAGCTTTTAGATCCTTCATAAGTTCTTCAAGAGGAGCTCTTTGCAGTTTATAGCCTCACTACAATTTTGAGTGAGTTACAGCCCTGTGGGGATGTCAGGAAGGAGACCGCTCACTTAGGGGGCCCTGAGAGTGAGATTCTCCACTCCCCCGTCTTGCTGCCAACTTGTTCAGGGTTGGAGTGTGGTGAAGGTCCGGTCTCACCCTGGCCCACACTCACTTTTTCTCCATGCCTTTTGATTTCTTATAAGATTCTCTTTCTCTAGCAAGCTCAGAATTCACCCCTGCTCGCCAAATACCAGGATTCTGGGACTAGGAAAATTGTATCCACTCACCTACTGTTACTGCTTTGAAGTCTCACGTAGGGAGACCAAGACCCAGAGAGGTTAAGAAACTTACCAACAAGCGGCAGAGCCAAGACCAGAACACAGATCTTCTGACTCCCAGCTCAGTCCTCTTCCTAACACATTGTGGATCCAGGAATCTGACTTAAATACTTGGAATACTCAAAACTCTGGATAATCGTGTGCTGTAAAGGGGCAGGAAATCAGAGCAAGAAGCTGAAGCCTAGCTGTGGCAGATAGAGTTAGGATGCCAAAACAAAAATCAGGAGCTAATTGGAGGGAACAGAACAGGATGGGGTGTGGCCAGGTTCTCATTCCTGAAGGAGGACATAGGAAACACGTGCAGGACCAGTCGCAAGCAGGGAGATCCATAGGAAGCACAGGGATTTCCAGCACTGAATCCGGGAACGAGTTTACACTTAGAGCATCCCTCACTTCCATGGACTGAGTTTAGTGTCCTTGTAGAATCTGTACCTCACACCAACAACTTGCTCTGTGTCTTAGAGCAAGTCAACAAAAGCACCATACAAGCAGGTCCTAAGCTCAAGTGGGTGATTTCCAACTCAGGACACTCTAGGAGATTGCCCCATGCCACACAGAGAATGGCATCTCGAGGTCTCCTGTGGGCCTCATGTGACCCTGGCAGGGGCAGGCGCCAGCAGAGGTAGGTAGGTGCTTGGATAGTAGCTCTTGCCCTACCTTGTTCAGATGAGGAAACCAAGACTCAGAGAGGCCGGCTTGCTGAAAATAACACAGGTGGAAACCAGAAGACTCATTTAACTCTGGCCTTCAGACTCCCATTCCAGTGCTCCTCCACCCCACCGAGCTTCCCCTGACCTACCTCCATGGCCTTGCTGCCTTCCTAAACTACATGTTACAGGTGACGATGTTTTTTTTAATTAATTCAGCTTTATTTTTTGAGGATGTTGTCAGTGTCACAATACCCCTTGAGAACATTGCCAAAACTCTATAAGTCGTCTCTCTCTAACCCTCATGTGCATAGAGTCTGTGGAGAGGTGAGAGAAAACAGGCAGTGGTAGAGTGGAGGTCAAGGTGAGTGAGTGACTTTCCATGCATTGTGGTTGCCTAGCCTTTCCCCTGCTTCTTGTAGGATCACCTCTTGTGGGAGGTAGGAAGCACCATGGAGATAGTTCCTTTGTCTCTTCTTGTCCCCTCCCTGAGTATCCCCATTTGACTCTAGACAGCTAAGACTATCTTTCCATAAGGAAATAATCTGTAATAGTGCAAAAAGAAAGAAAGGATTCTAAATGACCAAGAGTCAAGAAAAGCATAGGATAATATGTAGCTATTATAAGTGGCATTTATGAAGTTTATAATGTGGGAAAATACAGTCTGCAAAGTCTTCAGTAGAGAATGTAACAAATACATGAGAACTAGGAACAGAACTCTGCATAGGGAAAAGGCTGGGTTAGAAGCGTAACTAAGTATTAACCATGGATTGTCTGAGTAGTAAGACTATAAGACATTGTCACGGACAGAATGTTTGTGTGTCCCTCCCCCCTGCCCCCTGCAAATTCATATGTTGAGACCCTCATGTGATGCTAGTAGGAGGTGAAGCCTTTGGGAGGTGATTAGGTCATGAGAGTGGAGCCTTCAGGAATGAGATTAGTGCCCTTATAAAAGAGACCCCAGAGAGTTTTCTCACCCCTTCCTTCATGTGAGAACACAGCAAAAAGATAGGCATCTATAAACCAGAAAGCAGGCTCTTACTACATGCCATATCAGTGGATACCTTGATCTTTGGCTTTCCTGCCTCCAGAACTGTGAGAAATAAATGTTTCTTGTTTGAGCCACTCAGTTTATGATGTTTCTGTTCTAGCAGCCCTGTCATATTTTTTCTCTACTTTCTGTTTCTCTAGTTTTCAACTTTCTATAATGAATATAAATTTTATAACACAAAAATTGACTTTATTTTTTAAAATTGTCTTCCCAAATGGTGCCAAAATTTTAGAGAACATAGAGTATAGTGATTAAGACTCGGCTCAGATAGATTTGTTTGAATCCCAGGGTTAATTGCTTATTGTTTATCCCTCTGTGCTTCCATTTTCTCTTTCATACAGTTCGGATAAAAATAATGCCTGCCTCATGTTGTCATCATGAGGATTAAATGGGATAAAGTATGAAAAGCACCTTTCCCAACACCTGGCGTGTAATAGGTTCTTCATAAGTGTGTAGCAACTATTACTGTTGCCGTTGTTATTGTGCTAAGGCCAGTGCATGAGCTGGTGGTCAAGAGCACACAAAGGGTCAAGAACAGCCTGGGTCCCCCCCTCTGGGTGGACTAGACCCTGAGGATAGTAAGTGAAGATGGCAGTGCTAGAGCAAGCTTTGAGCTTTTCAATTCCTAAAGAGCTACCGGCTGGTCTGCAGTGAGAAGTTCCTGTGCAAAGGACATTGGCCAGTTAGCAGAGTCACCGTTCCGCTTCACTGTGAGTTTCCTGACTCTAGACCTTCTCAGGACAGAATTACACTGTGGGTGGTTTAACTGTATATAAAATTTCCCGGGCTTCCCTGGTGGCGCAGTGGTTGAGAGTCCGCCTGCCGATGCAGGGGATGCGGGTTCGTGCCCCGGTCTGGGAAGATCCCACATGTCGCAGAGCGGCTGGGCCCGTGAGCTATGGCCGCTGAGCCTGCGCATCCGGAGCCTGAGCTCCGCAATGGGAGAGGCCACAACAGTGAGAGGCCCATGTACCGCAAAAAAAAAAAAAAAAAAATTTCCCAAGGAGGAAGACCCCCCCAAGTTGTTTTCCAGACATGTACGTGTTCTTTTGATTGGAACCTAAATTCTTACATTATAAGGACTGTTCCTGCAGCCAGAAGCATTCACCAATAAATGATGAGAGATTGCACAGGATAACAATAGAATTCCAAATAGCAATTCCGTTTCTCTGAAGAACATGACTATTCCATGTCCAGGAAGTTTCATTAGTTCTTGGCATTGAGGATATGTGACTTGGAAAATATCAGTCATTTTTTCCAAAGTGACAGATTTCCTTAAAATAAATGAATGGATTCCCTTTATCCAGGTCCTGAAAATCCTGTCTGAGCAGATTCTAGACCACCACCTCTCTGGTCTGATGATTGTATTATTCATTTACAGACAGTCTTGGATTATTCGATGCATAGAAGGTCCTCCATGGGGGCAGACCCTCGATGCTGCTTATAGACCTTAAGTATAAAACCGGTATCTAGAGTGAAGATAAAAATCAGAGGATTTATACCAATAAAGCACCTGAGCAATGCCTGTGGAGACCTATGGGACAGAAAGTTACTGTTTGCAAGATATGTTGATGACATGCTGTTGGTTTAAAATAACTATGAGTCCACTGAGCCCAGTGCTTTCTGCCATTTTTTAAGCTCAATGGTGAGAGGAGCCTGCATGCCTTCAGGGGTATCCAGGACACTTCGTGCATATGTCAATCAGTGGCGCTCCAACCCATTATTAGGCTGATCCATCCCCATGGGAAACTGAGGGAGCAAAGTACCAGAGACTGAGGACTGCACATGTCACCTCCTTGTCTTGTTTCCAGGTGGCAACATCTCTGGATACATAACCTCCACTATTTCTTCCATTTCCAGTGCTGATGGAATAAATGTTTATGTAGAGTAGAATCCATTTTATGGAGCACAGGTTTTAATGAATACAGCTGTGTGTTTACCCCCAATTTATTCTCTGGTTTTTGGCAATAAAATTTGAATGCACCTGAAGGAGATTTTCATAGTTCTATAAAGAAAGGCAGCTTATGGCATAAAAAGCTTATAGCTTTTCAGAGAAAAAAGAAAAATTGAAGCTGGGAGTGGTTTAAAATATTTTCTTATATCTCCTAGAAGAAATGAACTATCCTATCCATGCCCAGGGTCTTTGAGGTCTGTAGCAGGAAATCCTCCTACTATTTGATGATTCCATTTCCGCAGTGACTGGCACGTTTCAGAAGCAAAGTGATTGCTTTTCTTCTAGATTTCTTTCAGGCATTATCATTATTATTGCCATCACTGCTAGATTAGGCACTAGTTTGGCCTAAAGCAACAAATCACCAAAAATGCATAGCCTTCAAGGCTCTCTCTAAGTTACCAGTACACCTATAATGAATCTTATATTATCATTGTTGTATTTTTATTTCTATCAGACCAGGACTCTCCAGGGATCTGAAAAACTCCCTCCACCTTTGTGAGCAGAAAGGCATTTCAAGGCTCCATAGATTTCTCCCAGAAAAATGAAAATAGTATTACCTAGAGAATTCAGACCCCAGTGTTGGTTTTGCCTGAACTAACAAGAATATTTCATTCTACATTGCCTTTAATCCTCCTCCCGGCTATGAGAAATTCTACCATACTGGAATGGAGACCTAGATGCGTACAGTGGGCCCTCAGTAATGTAGGTCAACCAGCAGAGGGACAAGTCCTGTTGTGGGCAATACTGTGAGCTTGTGGAGATAGGGATGCAGACTCACTTGTTCTCCATCCTCCAGCACCTAGTAGAGGATCCTTGAATGCTTGTTGAAACTCAGCGAGCTCAGTTAAAAGAGGCTGGTTCCGGGAAGAGCAACTAGATAGTCTAGGACTCAGGGTCTGACAGGTAGAGTTTGTTTTGCACTGACTTAGGCAAGGCCAGGCCATGATGGAGTGTGATGTGGGGGAAACAGGACAGGGCGTGATGAGTACCGAAATGGAAGAGCTTGGTATTGGGGGAGATGCATACAGAGAGGTGATGGTCATTCTAATGATCCCTCTACTCCTAGCAGGACTTCAGCCAGTAACTTGGAAGAAAGGAGATTTCAGCACCTCTCCACCAGCACCCCTAGCTGAGAGGGGAGAAATGAACTGGGTGTTAAGTTCCAGCCACAGAGAGTTTAAGACGGGCCCCAGTCATGGAGAGAGATTATAATACAGGACATGACAGCCAGGCAACTACACCCGATACTGAATCAGGCAGTGCCAGGACTGGTGGCCTCTCAAACAAGCAGAGTTCATTCTTGGCCCTCAAACGTCAAGTCTGGAAGTGTGACTTAACTCCAAGCCCCCTAGGGATGGATGTCAGGCTACTAACGTAAGCTGTGTCCTGGTCAGGAATGGCTGAGGATTTCTGAGGTCTTGGAACTGCAGGTAGGAGGAGCTGAATGAGGCCAAGACACAGCAGAGAACAACTTGCTGTTCCTCCCAGTTTCTACCAAGGGTTCAGAGGCATGATAGTCTATGCTCAAATTGAGCCAAAACAGTACATTCTGGCAGAATGATTATTAAAAGATGATCTTGGCCTGATTTCTTTTCTTTGTTATTTGAAGGAAAAGAGCAGGTTGTACAGTATCTTTTTCTAGGTAGCAGATCTAAGGTCTTGATTCCTTAAGTGTCTGACACAAGGTTGAGGGAGGTTGGTAAGTAGGTTGGATGTGTCTTGCTTTGGGGAATCTTGTCCAGTGTTGACTGTGCCCCCTCAGTGTAACCAGGCAACCAGATGATTTTATCAAGATGGCAAAGGCAGGAAAACTGCTCAAGTTCCACATACGAGTGCTCTGGGGAAAGCTATGCTGGTGGCTTCCAGGAGTAGATGAGGAGAGGAAGGAGGAAAGAAACCACTCACAGTGACCATGGCACAGGGAGCAGGAGAAAGAGAGGACAGAGGTCATGACGGAAAGAGGAAAGGAGACTTTCTCATTCGAGATCCCAGGTGTCCAGGGATTAATGATGTATATGCCTCTTGCAGCCAACTGAAGTCTAAAAAAGGACACAGAATCTTTATCCTTCTCTCCTCCCACCGTCATCCAACTCTGAGTCTTTAAAGATGATATTCTACACCCATTGTAACAGTTGGGGTTTAATCAGAAAAAGAGAGCCTCCCGGTTTTCCAAATAGGGACGTTTTTAACATAGGGAATTAGACACATACACAAACAGGAGCAAAGATCGGGGTAGCAGCTGCCAGAGTTCATGAAATCAAGAAGTGGTCAAAGCAGGGAAGTAGCTTCAGACAACCTCCACTGTCCACAGCTCAAAGCAAGTGACATAGGAGATTTCCCAGGGGTGCTGCTAACTTCAGGAATGACAGAGAAGCCTCAGTCTCAGCTACCTGCAGCAGGTGGGCCACAAGAACTCACTTGCAAGTTTTTATAAATCTCATTTTTGCCCCCTTCCCATCTGTCCAGGACTGTGCCAGAGAATAATGGCTTCTCCTGCTCTGCTGTCCTCCAACTGTCACATGAATTTACAGAATCTAACCCAGACCATTCCAGAAAGGAATTCTAGGAAATGTACTTGCAGACTTCTCTGAAATGATGATGTAATGATGAAGATAATATAGAAGCAGACAATCTGGCACACCCACTGAGGATGGGGATTTTGCCAGTTTCTTTATCCTTGGCGTGTAACTTGTAGATATGAAATTTATTGATTCCGTTTTGAGTCTATCTCCTTCCACACTGGGTGCTTGAAAAAGTGTTAGAGATGACTAGCTTATTTATTCGCTCATTTGCTGAATATTTGCTGGACTCTTACTCTGTGCCAGGTGCTGGCCCTGCCCTCAGAGGCTTACACTCTAATTAAAGAGTACGTGACCATAATAAAGTAAACACACTGAAGAAGGTAATTTCTTTTCTCACAGCTCTACTGAGATACATTTTACATATCATAAAGTTCACCCATTTTAAGTGGGCAATTCAATGACTTTTAGTAGATTTACTGAGTGGTACAACAATCACCATAGATCAGTTTTAGAACATTTTCATCCCCATAATAAGATCTCTCATGCCCATTTACAGTTAATCCCAGTTCCCACTCCCAGCCCCAGGGCACCAAGAATCTATTTTCTGTCTGTATAAATTTGCCTTTTCTTAACATTTCATATAAATGGAATCATACTGACCATTTCAATTTGAGATAAATATGTGATTTAAATGAACCAGAGAGATGTGAGAGATAGAGTAGCTGGGCAGTAGAGAGGTGCACGTTCATTTTGGATGGCGGGAGAAGGCCTCCTGGAGAAAGACCGACATTTGAAATGAGATATACCTTTTCAGATACACCAGGCATATATTGTCAAGAGCATGAGGTAGAGACTATGTTAATTGGTATAAACTACACTAAATACATTCAAAAACACCAATACACTAAAATCATGGTTCGGAGATGATGTGAGGGTTACGTGGCAACACTTATGCCCAAGGAGGGTGTGGAGGGCACATACTGGTGGAGAGAACTCAGGACGAGGTTGAGTGACTCAGAAGAAAACGGACAGAGGGCTCTACTTTCTTTATAAATGACAAGGTCCTTAGATTCCATTGACAAATGTGGCCTGACACCCACTAGAATATTCAGACATAAAAAGAGATGAGAAAGACAAATACCGTGTGCTAACACATATATATGGAATTTAAGAAAAAAAAATGTCATGAAGAACCTAGGGGTAAGATAGGAATAAAGACACAGACCTACTAGAGAATGGACTTGAGGATATGGGGAGGGGGAAGGGTAAGCTGTGACAAAGTGAGAGAGTGGCATGGACATATATACACTACCAAACGTAAAACAGATAGCTAGTGAGAAGCAGCCGCATAGCACAGGGAGATCAGCTCGGTGCTTTGTGACCACCTAGAGGGGTGGGATGGGGGGGTGGGATAGGTAGGGTGGGAGGGAGGGAGACGCAAGAGGGAAGAGATATGGAAACATATGTATAACTGATTCACTTTGTTATAAAGCAGAAACTAACACACCATTGTAAAGCAATTATACTCCAATAAAGATGTAAAAAAAAAAGAACAATATATAATCAAGCAAGTGAAAAGCAACTGTCACATAATTATTTAAAATTCAAGTTTTTATAATAATTTTAGCATATTTTTAATCTGAAACCTCAAAACTGATTACTCCATAATGTCTTCTTTCTACAATAAATATGATTGTAAGGACAAAAAAAAAAAGAGATGGAACCAAACAAAAGCATTTGCCTCAACTCCTCCTTTGCCCCAGGGGCTAAGCCAGGAACAGCAAACTTTCAGCCCTCAGAGCAGCATGGGGGAGGGAGGGGTTAAGACTTTGGAACAAGAAGCTTTTCCAATCTCAGTTCCTACACTTCCTTGCAATGTCGTTTGAGTTGTTGTCTCCTCATCTGCAATATGGGAATAAAAACTCATCTTGGGCTTCCCTGGTGGCGCAGTGGTTGAGAGTCCGCCTGCCGATGCAGGGGACACGGGTTCGTGCCCCGGTCCGGGAAGATCCCACATGCCGCGGAGCGGCTAGGCCCGTGAGCCATGGCCGCTGAGCCTGTGCGTCCGGAGCCTGTGCTCCGCAAGGGGAGAGGCCACAACAGTGAGAGGCCCACGTAACAAAAAAAAAAAAAAAAAAAAAAAAAAACTCATCTTGTTGGAACTTCAGGGGGATTAAATATGATAATATAGGTAAGTGATCAGCCCAATGCCTAACACATCATTAAGGCCTCAATAAATGATATGATTTGTTATTTTGAAGGGAGGGGCTGCAGGCTCAAGATCCAGGTAGGTAAAAGGTGATGTGAGGTTATACATTACTTGGTAGATCAATTTTGTTTTAACTACTTTAGTCCCCACATTTACATAAAAAGACAGATACTAGTGCTGCTACCAGGCAGAACTTAGTAAAAAGACTTGTCTCTTGGAAGCAGCCAGGGACAGGTGAGACTGAACATAATTCTGCAAACATATGAGCTTAGAATACAAGGTGACCATGAGCTTGAGAAACCCCAACCCACCCAGGGAATGGAGGTCTACTGGGTAACTACTGAGATGGGATGGGGGCTGGAGCCAATCTTATCTTAAGGGTAAGAGACCCAACAGATGTCAGGGTTAAAGCACTTGTTGTTGTTGTTGTTGTTGTTATTATTACTACTTGTTATTTTCATTCCCCCACCCCAGCTCAATTTGGCAGATGAGAAAACTAACCGATAAAAGCTAGGCAGACAAGGAGATTGAAGGTTCAGGAAGCTTCAGACTATGAAAAGCTAAGAAATGAGGCAGGGGGAGGGGGGCAAAAACCAAGAGGTCCCATAACCTGGGGAGTCTGGGACATAGTCATCACCACATTCATCACCATTTCCCCAAATTCCCTTCCAGGACTTTTTCTGAAAACAGAGATAAAAACCCTAAAAGGATTTCCCTCAGCTAATAAAACCCAGTAACAGGATGAAAATAGTACCTACAGTTTCTGCGGTGGGTCATTGCTTGCATAGAGTCTTATCTCAGAATTCTACTCAGCAAACAAATCAAAAGAAATAAATACAAGGAAATATCCATCACTTAGCCCCAAGGGTTTCCAATGCTGATATTAATTAGTACTGACAAAGAAAAACCAGCCTAAGAATTGCCTGCCAATGCAGAGGACATGGGTTCGAGCCCTGGTCCGGGAAGATCCCACATGCTGCAGAGCAACTAAGCCTGTGCGCCACAACTACTGAGCCTGCGCTCTAGAGCCTGCGAGCCACAACTACTGAGCCCGCTGACACAACTACTGAAGGCCACGCACCTAGAGCCCGTGCTCCGCAACAAGAGAAGCCACCGCAGTGAGAAGCCCCCTCACCACGACACTCGCCGCAACTAGAGAAAAGCCCGCACACAGCAACGAAGACCCAACGCAGCCAAAAAGAAAGAGAGAAAGAAAGAGAGAGAGAGAGAGAGAGGGAGGGAGAGAGAGAGGGAGGGAGGGAGGGAGGGAGGGAGGGAGGAAGGAAGGAAGGAAGAAAGAAAGAAAAAAAGAAAGGAAAACCAGCCACCAACTATCTTTCTGCTCCATTTTCCAAGGGGACTGTTTTCATTTCTTTTCCAAGTCTGGAGAAAAGACTTGGAAGGAGTCTTTTGAGGAGGCCTGCCATGTAAGATTGTACCCAGCTGAGCCTAGCCCTAAAGAAAGATAGCACTGGCCTCCTCTGAGAGGGGAGATAATTGGAAGATGTTCCATGACTAGTAGACACAGAAGAGCGTGTTATCCGTTTTCAAGAGCAAAGCCTCCACAGGCATCAGAACCAGGTTTCAATCCTGGCTCTGCCACTTAACCAAGTGACTTAATTTCTCTGTGCCTCATTTTCCTTCTCTGTAAAGTGGGACAAAGAACAGTTCCTGAATTATAGGGTTGTAATGAGAATGAAAAGAGACGATTTATGGAGAGGTGTGGCCAAGATGGCAGCATAGGAAGACACTGAGCTCACCTCCTCCCACAGGCGCACCAAAATCACAACTATTTACAGAGCAACTGTTAATGAGAATGACCTGAAGACTAGCAGGAAAGATTTTCCACAACTAAAGATGTAAAGAAGGAACCACAGCAAGACTTGTAGGAGGTCAGAGATGCAGTATAGTCCAGACCCACATCCCTGGGAAGGTGACCCACAAATGGGAGGATAATCACAATTGCAGAGGTTCTCACCAACCATCAAGGGGCTCAGGCCCCACATCAGGATCCCCAAACCAGGAGTCCTGTACTTGGAAGATGAGCCCTCAGAAAGGCTGACTTTGAAAGCCAGTGGGGCTTGCATACGGGAGAGCCAGAGGACTGTAGGAAACAGGAACTTCGCTCTTAAATGCACACACAAAATCTCACATGCTCTGAGTCCCAGTGCAGAGGCAATAATTCGAAAGGAGCCTGGGTCAGACTCACTTGCTCATCTGAGAGAGCCTCCCAGAGAGGCAAGAGTCAACTGGGACTCCCCCTGGGAATACAGACACTGGCGGCAGCCAATTTGGGGAGCTCATTCTACCACGAGGACACTGGTGCTGGCAAGTGCCATTTTGGAGTCCTATTAGCACTTAGCCACCCATCAGCGGGTTGGTACCAGCCTTGGGCCCCCCAGGGCCCACAGCAGCTGCTCTGGCACCCAGCCTCATCTACCAGTGGGCTGGCACCAGCCCTGGCCATGCAGCCAGCCATGTCGGGACCAACCCCACACCACCCCCCATCAGCAGGTTGACAGTTATTGCATGAGGTGGGCCCTGGCAGCCAACTGGGCTGAGGCGCAGCGCCACCTACCAGTGCACCCACAGCCCCCATCACAACAGAAGGGCCCACTCGGCCCACATAGGTGGCACTCACTCCTACAACATATGGCTCTGGCAACCAGAGGTGAGTGTGCTCCTGGGCCCCATAGGACATCTCCTTCGTAAGACCACTTTTCCAACATCAGGAAATGTAACCAACCTACCTAATACATAGAAATAAACACAGAGAATTAGGCAAAATGAGGAGACAGAGGAATATGTTCCAAATGAAGGAACAAGACAAAACCCCAGAAGAACTGAGCAAAGTGGAGATAAGCAATCTACTCAATAAAGAGTTCAAGGGGCAGCTTCCCTGGTGGCGCAGTGGTTGAGAGTCCGCCTGCCGATGCAGGGGATGTGGGTTCGTGTCCCAGTCCGGGAGGATCCCACATGCCGCGGAGCAGCTGGGCCCGTGAGCCATGGCCGCTGAGCCTGCGCGTCCAGGGCCTGTGCTCCGCAACGGGAGAGGCCACAATAGTGAGAGGCCCGCGTACCGCAAAAAAAAAAAAAAAAAAAAGAGTTCAAGGCAGTGATCTAAAGGCGCTCAGCAGACTCAGGAGCCAGATGGATGAACACAGTGAGAAGTTTAACAAAGACTTAGAAAATATAAAGAAGACCAAACAGAGCTAAAGAATACAATAATGGGGATGGGGGAAGAGTTTGCCGGTGGTCAAGGGAGGGAAAGGAATGATCCGTGCAAAGCTATGGAGACAGGAAATGGTGAGAAGTTGGGGTTGGCTAAAACCTGGTAAGGTAGGAAAGTGGGAGGAGAAGAGATTGGAGAAGCAGGACAGGAAAAGATGATAAAGATCCAAACTAGAGCAGTGGTGCTGAAGGTAAGGAGGAAGAAAAGAAGGTAGGAGACATTTCTGAGGTTGCATCATCAGTTCTTAGCAACCAAAAGACTGGTTAGCAACCAAAAGGCATTGGTTAGCAACCAAAAGAAGGGACGAGAAGGAGGATCAAAGAGGGCTCTCTGTAATCAACCTGGAGGACTGAGTAGGTGGTGGCTCCATTGACGGAGATGAAGTCCTAGTAGGAAGAGCAGGTGGGGACCTAAATTTTCAGCTTAATCTGGCATGTATTGAATTTGAGATGCATGTGGGGACCTTTCCAAGCCACGGTAGGTTCCCAGACAAAGGTATGTCTAATACGCAACTCTATTGGAGCTCTGGGACCATGCTGGCTAAGGTTTACATCCTTCTTTCTGATAAGTGACCATGTCCAGTAGACAACAGACCTGCAGATGTGTCTGGGCTGGACAGAGGGTTTGAGCAATCATCTTCAAAATGCAGTCCCTAAAGTCATAGGGTGGAAAAGGCACTCCTTGTACCCCATAGCTCCCAGCCAAGTGAAGAGCTTGATGAATCACAGCCACTGGGCTGATTGTCCTGGCACCGCTCTCCTCCCTACCCACCTCATCTTTTCTATCATGTTCTTATCTTTCTTCCTTTCATCTCCTCCTGCTTCTCCTTTGCAGCTCCCAGTGAATGCTTGATGAATCCTGGCTTAGCAAATAAACTAAACCCTCCACTTAGAAAACAAGCCTTAGCTTTTATCTTCCTCTGTGGGTTTGGGTTTGCTAGAATCAAAGTAACATTAGCATGATTTGTTTGGATTAGCATGAAGACTCCTAATCCGCTCCTTTGCAATATTCCATATTTTAATAACTTTAGTAATTACTCCTTCCTTTTTTTAATTAAGAGCTTAGAGACAGAGACCTTGGAGAGGGACCAAAACAGTGGAGTTTAGTATTGTGGAGAAGAGGAAGAAACATTTGCATAGCAGAATCAATATTCAGAGCCAGCTAAGAAGCATTTGGATTTTATTTAATTCTCTGAGCATTACTGTGGACAAAGCCCCAAATGCTAGAAATACAGATGTAGCAGGAGATTCTTTCATCCTGTTTGGGGTCCAACTAGGATGCCTCAGGTTGCACTCTGACAACAATAGCATAAGTTCCATAACCATATACTCCTGGCAATGTTCCTAGCAGTCTTTAGAGCTTAGGAGAAGCCCAGACCATCCTGGCTTACCTCACCATTCCAGCTTCAGGGAGGGGCACTAGTGGCTGAGCAGAAGTTCCTGTTGGGGTGTTGCTTCCACCCACAGAAGTGGCTTCAAGTCCTCAGCTCCAGTAGCAGCCATGTGTTTTAAGGTATGTCTTCTCCACTGGACGCTAACCTAAAGGGCTTAGCTGAACCCTCAGGACCCTCAGACTCACCTTTTCCCATTTCCCATTTCCCAGCTCTGCAGTGGTGTGGAAGCCATCACAAAGGAAAGCTCTAGCTTCTGAGCATGGGGCGGGGGTGCCAGTGGGAGCCCAGAGGCTTTGCAGAGGAGAGCCTTCAGAGGGGCACAGTGCTGTGCCTGCTGGCACAGGGCTCTCTCTTGAAGCCAGATTAGAGCTCAGGGGTGGAGGTGGGCCTTCTGCTTCTGCTTCTGCTTCTGCTCCTGCTTCAGCCCAGCACAGACACAGTCCTTACACAGCATGTCCTTCTGTTTGCAGCCCTGATCAGGAATAAGCTGCTCTGGGATTGCTTCTGGGGTTGCCCGCCTCTTGGACCCAGAATCACTTTCCTCTTCCCTCCTGGGACCCGTCTTCAAGAATTGAGCAGCTTTTAGTTTGAACTCTCACTCTCAGAGTTTTGTTAAGCCCTTTTCCCTCAATCATACTATACCTACTCTTTAAACAAAATCTATCTTGAGTGACTCCAGGGGGCTTTGCCTTTCTCAGAGAGACCCTTCAAAGGATTCCACTGCCACCCTGCTAAGGAATGCTAGCCTCAGAGAGTCAGAGGTGGCTTTCTGCATCCCTCCCACTGAAGAAGAGGAAAAAAATGCATAAATCCAACCTCTAGTGAGCTGTACACCTGGCAGGGATTCCAAACCCCAGAGATAAATCTGATGCACCTCTGCCTCAAAAAATCACGATCTTTTGAGGAATCTGACATGGGCAATAACGCATTTATAAGGTAATCTGACTAAATGCTAAATATAGGTTCAAAAAGTCCTCATTAATTCTAAGTTGTTGAACTGGGGAGAGTTTCACAGAGGAAGTATTTGACCTGGTTCTTTGAGGATAAGAAGGATTTAACAGATAGATAATAAGGGAAGTGGCATTCTAGGATGGGGGTGCAGAATGAGCCAGCCAGGGAAGCTTGAAAATATAAGCTTTACCTAGGGAGCAATGAAGGGTTCAGTGTTGATAAAGAGCAGGGTTCACAGCAGGCAGGACAGGAAAAGAAGCTGAAGTGTCTAATGACACAAGGCCTTCGGTGCTGTGGGAAGGAGCTGGGTCTTTATTCTGGAGGGGTTGGAAAAGCTCCACGGCAGGTTTCTCCAGAGAGGACTGATCTGATCCTTCCTCAGATGAAGGAGCTTTAGGAGACTCAAAGCTCATCCATGGGAAGGATGGAGAAATTAACAACAGGCCACCATCTTGAAAGCTATTGCTACTGGCTTAGAAATGAGACAAAACCAAGACAAGAGCAGACACACAAAATTCTGCATACCATTTTGGGAGAATTTAAAGGCTCCCTTGAAGCTCAACTAAGGTCACCAAGTTAAGACTTCTACTAAAACGAAAGCCACCTATGTTCAACACTAAGGCCACAAAGATGAATAAGACATGGTTCCTGCCTTCAAAGGGTTCGCAGTCTGGTGAGGGGGATCAAACATACATTCAGATAGTGATACCTCAGCTAGTCAGTTACAGGACCTACTGTACCATCTCTCCTATATCCTCAAAAGGCCCTGTGACCCCCCAAAAAATGATTAAAAACAACTGCTCTAGAGATGTGTCACCTTCATCAATGTTTCTGACTTTTGGTTTCTGTTTTTATTCCTTCTCTAAGTATTAACTTCCTATTAAAACAAAAAACAGGGTCCACAACATTAAATGGGTGCTGTGAACATCATTACATTTTATTTGTAGTAAAAACCCAACATATAAATTCAGCTCTGGGTCTAAGCTATGCTGAAACTCTGAAAGACATTTTCCCTGCCCATACCTGACCTCATTCTCTGGTAACGCACACCATTTCAGAACCTACTCTCTAATAGCTGGTGCTTCTGTGAGGATGTGAATCAATTTTAATTTTGACTTTAGCTTCTGCAGCAAATACCTTTGAGGAAGCACCTTCCTGAGAATGCCAGCTTGTACCTTTCGTTATGGCCAGATAATTAGGATGGAGGCTTGCCTGCCACCCATTCCATTTCTATGTGGGTGGTGGAGGACAGATGTGATATTTCTGAGCAAATGACACGTTCAACAAACATTGAAAGGGATCACCACCTGAAACTACTATAATTTTATATATCAGCTATATCTCAATTTTTTTTAAAGGATTATATTGTCCAAACCGTGGCTGAAGAAGATTATGCCACTTCTCCGTGGAAGACATGACTTGGAAGCCAAACTGGATTTTCTATGATATCCCAGTATTTATGGAGTCTACATAACAGAGTATTTAAAGGTGGGATTGGCCTGGAAAATCTAGAACATGTGTTTGCTAGAAGAAGAAAAGAGTCTCTGACTTCAAGAAAATATGCAGTCTGGTTGGGGGCATAAAATACGCATATAGAAAAAAAAGAATCTACTTGACAAAGGGACAAGGAAGTGTGTGTTCAAAGCAAAGTAAATTATTTAGATTGGGGAAGGGAGGTTGTAGGAATTCTGAGAAAAGAGCTGCCACTGTGTAAGGAGGAGCATAAAAGAGGGGGCAAAGGAAAGAAATGGTGTGCTACACACCACATACACTCACATTTAATGTAATTTCCTTTCTTCTAACAATTAGGGAGTGTGCCAGATATGAGACCAGGTCACTTCATATATATTTCCTGTTAATCCTCACAACTGTAATTCAGGTAGGGATTATTATTCTCATTTCATGAATGAGGATGACTGAAGCTCAGAAAGAGTAAATAACCTTCCCAGAACACACAGCTATGAAGTAGCTGAGCCAGAACGAAAGCCCAGGTCTGCCTGACTCCAAACACTAAATTCTTTTCACTTCACACAGTGTCCTTACAAGCTATTAGGACAATGTAGAGGAACCCCAAAATTATTATGCTAAGTGAAAGAAGCCAGGCACAAAATGTCACATAGTGTATGACTCCGTTTATATGAAACATCCAGAACAAGTAAATCTATTGACACAGAAACCTAGCAGTTGCCAGGTGCTGGGGGAGAAGGGAATGGGGGGTAATTGCTTAATGGATATGGGTTTTCCTTTGGGGGTGATGAAAATATCTTGGAACTAGATAGAAATGATGGTGGCACAGTGAATGTACTAAGTGCCACTGAATTTACACTTTAAAATGGGGAATCATTCATTTTATGTTATGTAAATTTTACCTCCATTTTTAAAAGCTACTGGGAAGGAGAATTCAAGGAGACAAAACTAAGGAAATGAAAACCCCCTCAGCATATCTGGGGAATAGTGAGCTGCCTGAGCCAAGTGGAACAGCATGATGGACCAGAATTTTCTGCTCAATTCAAGTTAAGGATTTGGATAAAGGTGTGAGTCTCTCTCCTTAGTTCAGAGTTCAGAGTTTCCAAGCACAGACACCTGTGTTTCTCAATCACGGTAGACAGAGGTGCCCAAGATGGTCCAAAATGACCCTGAGAGTATTTTGGTGTTATGAGGGGTAAAGGCCACCCCTATTGTCGGTACCCTGAATTCAGAAGACACAATATTCTGTTTGATCATTCTCAAGTGACCCCACAGGTCCATGAAATATGGTCATTTCTAGGTTGCTTAGGAGAAACTGAGTTTCTGTGAATCTGAACTATATGGAATAATCTCTTAGCTAATGACCTACACCCAACCTCCCACCTCAACTGGGCTTGTTCTTGGCATTGAAGGTATAGAAACTCTCATGAAGGGCCTAAGGGGTCACTTGAGATTTTTGATTTGGATTTACTGCCTTTTATGTGGGAAGTGATAGGCACTAAGGCAACCCATGAAAATGGGGGCTTAGACACACCCCCAGGCAAGGGTCGCCATCTAAGCAGCAGTGAGCCTGGATGCAGGACCTATCTCAGAGCTTCACTGTCCTTTCAGGCACTTTGGGAAAGGCACTTTGGGCATGTCACTTCACATCACCTCAGAAGTCTTTGTGCTATTGACAGTGGCTTCCGTTGATTTGAGTTTCACACAGCAAAATGACCCTTTCAAACCCTTGCAACCTTTCCAGGAGCCAGAAGATGGTGAGTGTGAGTGGGTACTCCAGTTCCCCTGCCCATCCTTCCTCACTGTTACAGTCAGCTCAGGGAGCCCTGCAGGAAAAGACATGTTTACCCTGGTAGACTTGTAGCTGAGTTTCCTCCATAGCACAGGCTCTCTTCCTCAAAGGGCCATTGAGAGGGGCTGGATGCAAGAATTAAACTCCTCAGCTGCCCATTTCTACACAATATTGGGGTCATGAAAGTGCTCAGAAAGGTGCTCTTCCTAAGGATCAGCTCAGAGTTGTGCAGGGTGTCAACTATGACACTGAAAGTCACATTCTGTGTGCAATGTGGTGGCACACAAAGGATTCCATCTAGAGCCTCATGCATTACCTAGTCAAGTGCTCCACGCAGTAACTGCCCTGAGCCCAATGAGGTATCATGTGTTGCAGCCTGGGGAATGCCTGAGAGGACCTCAGCCATCCCAAACGTAATACCTGCTCAAGTGTTCTATGCCATGCTCAGCAAAACTCCCCCTGAACTGCTCTGAGCAGCACCCAGTGAGAGGTCCAACACGGTGCTAAGTATAATGTCTAGTGCCCAGCAAGTGGTGCCCAATGAAAGGCCTTCAAACCCCAGAGGAAGCCTCTCTCCTGCCCACAACACCCCAGGCAGTCCCCTAGGACTGCCCCGCTGGCCTCCTGATGACTCCAGCCTCACTGCAGCCTCTCCATAGCATCCTGGGGTCCTTAAAAAGCCACATAATATCATTTGATCAAAACAAGCAACTTGGGCTTCCCTGGTGGCGCAGTGGTTGAGAGTCCGCCTGCCAATGCAGGGGACAAGGGTTTGTGCCCCAGTCCGGGAGGATCCCACATGTCGCAGAGCGGCTGGGCCTGTGAGCCATGGCCGCTGAGCCTGCGCGTCCGGAGCCTGTGCTCTGCAACGGGAGAGGCCACAACAGTGAGAGGCCCGCGTACCACACACACAAAAAAACAAAAACAAAAACAAAAAACAAGCAACTTGTTCCAAACCTGAAGACAGCCAAGAATATATGAAACCCCAGATACTAACGTAACAGACTTTTGTTTTATTTTGAGATCCTTTTTTACATTGTTTTAAAAATAGCATGCAATAAATACTCGTAAAACAAAACAATACAAGCACAGAGTACAGAAATCAAGTATAAAGTGAAATTCCCTGTTTCCTTTCCTCTCCCTCCCACCTCCCATCAAACCTTTCTAGAATTAGCCACTGTTCATTTGGTTTGTGTCCTTTCAGATATGTTCCATGCATTGTTCAAACATATATATTATATGTATATAATTCTCTCTTTTTTTAACACTTATTGGATAATACTGATTCATTCTTCTGAAACATGTTTTTTTTTAATTTAATATAATGTGGTCACCTTTCCACATCTCTGCGTAAGTATTTGCTTCATCATTTTTGGTTAATGCATATTATTCCATAGTAGAGAGGTACTATTATTTATTAACCAGTCCTCTGTTGATGGCATTTAGAGCATCTCCACTTTTTCACTGCTACAAACAACACTGAAATGTACGTCCTTTAAATTCTGACAATACCCTCCAAAAAGATTATAACAATTTACACTTGACACAATTGACAAAAGCGATGCAAATCTTTCCATTGCTCCTGGAAAACCATCAGTCAACTCCACCTTAAAAGTTCTAGGAGGCAGGAGGCTCACAATGCAAGTTTCACACTGAGAGTGGAGGCATCCGTTCTCGTTGGGACTGGCTGTCGCTTTCACGTCTTGCAACATGTAAGCTGGAGTCCAGTTCTTGGCACTTTCCCTCAGCCTGGGTGTCCGACCCCTCCTAGCTGCCAGCAATGAAGGCCTGCCCTCAGCGCATGGGAGGCAGGCTTGACGCACACGGCCATCAGGATTTGCAGGGCTTCTGCTGCCCCAGCCCTGTCTCCAGAGATCCTGTGAGTGATGGGGCCTCCTTAAGTGAGCACAGAGCCAGTTCCCAGTTCCCACAGACCAGTCTTCCTGTCTGTCTAACAAGCTTCTGTCCTGGCCCCTGGCTTTGTCTTCAGTTCCCACTTGGAAGGGAACTCAGCTGGCCGCGGCCCCTCCTTCTTCTCCTCGCTCCTCTCAGCCCTGCTTCCTGTCAGCCCAGCCTTAGTGCCAGCATCTTCACCACCAATGGTCATGCTGAGATTCTTGAGATGCCCACTCCTCTACCTGCTGTCTTGGATGGATCAGAATTCACCTCACCTCTAGAACTGAGGATTTGGACAACTGACTACTCTGCCTTTTATCACAGCTGCCCAGGCATCCCTCAGCCCAGACAACTGTGCTCCCCTCCCTCCTGCAATGCCAAGGCCTCACCTCCCACTTCATTTATTCCTTAAACAAATATTTATTATGTGCCATGCACATTTTCTACCAAATTGCAAAATTCCTAAAATAACTTAAATACACATCAAGCTCTGTAATTCTACTGCAATATGGATGGCAGGTTATTGAAATTTTATAAATGTATTACTACAGACTAGACGTAATCAGTCCTTTTTCTGGAATAGATGCACTCCTAGGCAGTTACAATGATAGTACTCCATCCCATTCCATTGGTATTGTATAATAATAGCCAAGATGTGTGAAGTGCTCAGTTTGTGTTGGTCTAAGATGTGTGCACGTGTTAATAATCCTCACCACAGGGGCTTCCCTGGTGGCGCAGTGGTTGAGAGTCCGCCTGCCGAGGCAGGGGACACGGGTTCGTGCCCCGGTCCGGGAGGATCCCACATGCCACGGAGCGGCTGGGCCCGTGAGCCATGGCCGCTGAGCCTGCGCGTCCGGAGCCTGTGCTCCACAACGGGAGAGGCCACAGCGGTGAGAGGCCCACGTACCGCAAAAAAAAAATAATAATAATAATAATCGTCACCACAAAAACCCTGCGAGATAAGTACTATTGTCATGTCCGCTTTATAGGTGAAGATCTGAGGCTAAATGAATCCCCTAAGGTTACCCAGGCTGTAAGTAACAGAGCCACTGTCCAAACCCAGGCATTTGACACCAGAGCCTGCACTCTTAACCACTGTGTCATTCTGCCTCTCCGTAGCAGTTTTCTACATCAGATCCTTGGGCAAAAGTCCAAAAAGTTCATCAGTGGCAGCTTTGGGGAAGCCTGAAAGATGAAGGGTCCAGGGCCTAAAATGAGTGCAACAGCCCTGGGCTCTGGCCAGTGGAACCCCTCAGCAGTTTGGTGATCTACAGGCAGTGGGCACCAGTGTGTCTAGCATGTTCCAATGATGCGATGAGAGAGATACTCAAAGGCTGATGCTGAGGACACAGACCTCTCTGTGGTGTCCTTCTTCCAGGGGTCCTGCTGATGAAAGGTGGCTGTTCAGACTTTTTTCAAGCCTTGTCATCTTCAAGCTTCACTGCATGGTGGTTAAGGGCACACATAAAATTTAAGGGCAAGGACTCTGGGGTCAGAGTGTCTTGGTCCATCCAAATCCTGGCTCTACGACTTTATAGATGTGTGACCTTGGGATAAGTTACCAAACATATCTATGCCTCAATTTCCGGTGTGCAAAATGGTGGAAATAATATCTTTCTCAGAGAGTTCTTGTGAGGGTTTAGGTGAAGGAATTCATATAAAGTACTTAAAAAGTACCAATAAATGTGAACTATTTCAATATCATTGCAAAGACTGGCTGACCACTTTGGAGCAGCTGAGGCAGTGAACATAAGGCCACAACAAAAAGATTTGGTCTTATATAAGTGTGAGGTAAGGTGCATTCAGCACGGGGGAATATGGCAGTAGAATGGCAATCTGAGTGAAAATAACTGTATTAGTCTGCTAGAGCTGCTTAATGAAGCACCACAGACTGAGTGGCTTAAAGAGCAGAAATTTATTGGCTCTTATTTCTGGAGGCTGGAAGTCCAAGATCAAGGTGTCAGCAGGGTTTGTTTCTTCTGAGGGCTGTGAGGGAAGGGTCAGTTCCAGGTCTCTCTCCTAGGCATAGATGTGTCTATGTATATCATCTCTCCTCTATGTATGTCTCTGTGTCTAAATTCTCCCTTTTTATAAGGATACCAATCATATTGGATTAGGGTCCACCTGAGTGACCTCAATTTTAACTTGATTACCTCTGAAAAGACCGTATCTCCAAATAAGGTCACATTCCGAAGTCCTGAGAGCTAGTATTTCAACATATGAATTTTCAGGTGATATAATTTAACCTACAACATTGACTAGTGAAAATAGTTATCATTTATTGGGTGACCGCTATGTCACACTATAAACTCTGACTCATTTAAAACCCACAGAAATACAAACAGCTCATGCAGCTCAATATCAAAAAAACCAAACAATCCAATCAAAAATGGATGGAAGATATAAATAGACATTTCTCCAAAGAAGACATTCAGATGGCCAAAAAGCACATGAAAAGATGCTCAACATCACTCATTATTAGAGAAATACAAATCAAAAGTACAATGAGGTATCATCACCTCACACCAGCCAGAATGGTCATCATCAAAAAGTCTACAGGGCTTCCCTGGTGGCGCAATGGTTAAGAATCCACCTGCCAATGCAGGGGACACGAGTTTGAGCCCTGGTCCAGGAAGATCTCACATGCCGCGGAGCAACTAAGCCCGTGAGCCACAACTACTGAGCCTGCGCTCTGGAGCCCGCAAGCCACAACTACTGAGTCCGTGTGCCACAGTTACTGAAGCCCGTGAGCCTAGAGCCTGTGCTCCACAACAAAAGAAGCCACCACAATGAGAAGCCCATGCACTGCAACGAAGAGTAGCCCCTGCTCTCCTCAATGAGAGAAAAAGCTGGCACGCAGCAATGAAGACCCAACACAGCCAAAACTAAAATAAATAATAAAATAAATATTTTTTAAAAAAAAAAGATCTAAAAAAAAGTCTACAAACAACAAATGCTGGACAGGGTGTGGATAAAAGGGAACCCTCCTAAACTGTTGGTGGGAATGTAAATTGGTACAACCATTATGGAGAACAGTATGGAGGTTCCTTAAAAAACTAAATATATAGAACTATCACATGATCCAGCAATCCCACTTCTGGGCATATATCCGGAGAAGACCATAATTCAAAAAGATACATGCACCCCAATGTTCATTGCAGCACTATTTACAATAGCCAGGTCATGGAAGCAACCTAAATGCCCATCGACAGATGAATGGATAAAGAAATTGTGGTACATATATACAATGGAATATTACTCAGCCATAAAAAGGAACAAAATTGGGTCATTTGTTGAGACGTGGATGGATCTAGAGACTGTCATACAGAGTGAAGTAAGTCAGAAAGAGAAAAACAAATATCATATATTAACACATGTATGTGGAACTTAGAAAAATGGTACAGATGAACCAGTTTGCAGTGCAGAAGTTGAGACACAGATGTAGAGAACAAATGTATGGACACCAAAGGGGGAAAGCCACAGGGGGGTGGGGATGGTGGTGTGATGAATTGGGCGATTGGGATTGACATGTATACAGTGATGTGTATAAAACTGATGACTAATAAGAACCTGCTGTATAAAATATATATATATATATTATTCAAGTCAAAAAAAAAAAGATACATGCACCCCAATGTTCATTGCAGCACTATTTACAATAGCCAAGACATGGAAGCAACCTAAATATCCATCAACAGAGGAGTTAGTAAAGAAGATGTGGTACATATGGAATATTACTCAGCCATAAAAAAGAATGAAATAATGCCATTTGCAGCAAGACATATGGACCTAGAGATTGTCATACTGAGTGAAATAAGTCAGACAAATATCATATGATATCACTTATATGTGGAATCTAAAAAAAAATGGTACAAATGAACTTATTTACAAAACAGAAATAGAGGACTTCCCTGGTGGCACAGTGGTTGTGAATCTGCCTGCCAGTGCAGAGGACATGGGTTTCAGCCCTGGTCCGGGAGGATCCCACATGCCACAGAGCAACTGAGCCTGTGAGCCACAACTACTGAGCCCACGTGCCTAGAGCCTGTGCACCGCAACAAGAGAAGCCACTGCAATGAGAAGCCCACGTACCGCAACAAAGAGTAGCCCCCACTCACCGCAACTAGAGAAAAGCCGGCACACAGCAACAAAGACCCAACGCAGCCATAAATAAATAAATAAATAAATGTTTTTTTAAAAAAACAGAAATAGAGTCACAGATGTAGAAAACAAACTTATGGCTACCGGGGGGAAGGGGTGAAGGGATAAATTGGGAGATTGGGATTGATATATATATATATATATATATATATATATATATATATATACTATATATAAAATAGATAAATAATAAGGACCCACTGCATAGCACAGGGAGCTCTACTCAATACTCTGTAATGACCTATATGGGAAAAGAATCTCAAAAAAGCGTGGATGTATGTATATGTATAACTGTTTCACTTTGCTGTACGACTGAAACAAACATTGTAACTATACTATCTTCTACTCCAATAAAAATTATAAAAAAATAAAAAAGAAATAAAACTCACAGCAGACATGGGGTACGCGGCCTGAGGAGCAGGGGTGGGAGCTTCGAGACTAGGGCAGGGCGAAAGTACCAGTGGATAACTTCTCCATCGGTAAAGGAACCATCCAAAGCTGCTAGACAGAAAAAGAGAACTATAATTTTGGGAAGAGGTCGAAAAGGAAAAGCTACTATTAGAATTCATACACCATAAATACATCTAAACGTGGAACAACTCCTACAGAACACCTACTGAACGCTGGCAGAAGACCTCAGACCTCCCAAAAGGCAAGAAACTCCCCACGTACCTGGGTAGGGCAAAAGGAAAAAGAATAAACAGAGACAAAAGGATAGGGACGGGACCTGCACCAGTGGGAGGGAGCTGTGAAGGAGGAAAGGTTTCCACACACTAGGAAGCCCCTTCGCGGGCGGAGACTGCTGGTGGCGGAGGGGGAAAGCTTCGGAGCCGCGGAGGAGAGCACAGCTGCAGGGGTGCGGAGGGCAAAGCGGAGAGATTCCCGCACAGAGGATCGGTGCCGACCAGTACTCACCAGCCGGAGAGGCTTGTCTGCTCGCCCGCCGGGCGGGCGGGGCTAGGAGCTGAGGCTCGGGCTTCGGTCGGAGCGCCGGGAGAGGACTGGCGGCGTGAACACAGCCTGCAGGGGGCTAGTGCGCCACGGCTAGCCGGGAGTGAGTCCGGGAAAAAGTCTGGACCTGCCGAAGAGGCAAGAGACTTTTTCTTCCTTCTTTGTTTCCTGGTGCGCAAGGAGAGGGGATTAAGAGCGCTGCTTAAAGGAGCTCCAGAGACGGGCGCGAGACGCGGCTAAAAGCGCGGACCCCAGAGACAGGCGTGGGACGCTGGGGCTAATGCTGCCGCCGCCAAGAAGCCTGTGTTTGAGCGCAGGTCACTGTCCACGCCCCACTTCCGGGGAGCCTGTGCAGCCCGCCACTGCCGGCGACCCGGGATCCAGTCACGGCTTCCCTGGGAGAGCGCACGGCGCGCCTCGGGCTGGTGCAACGTCACGCCGGCCTCTGCCGCCGCAGGCTCGCCCCGCCTCCGTACCCCTCCCTCCCCCTGGCCTGAGTGAGCCAGAGCCCCCGACTCAACTGCTCCTTTAACCCCGTCCAGTCTGAGCGAAGAACAGACGCCCTCAGTAGACCTACACGCAGAGGCGGGGCCAAATCCAAAGCTGAGCCCCGGGAGCTGTGAGAACAAAGAAGAGAAAGGGAAATCTCTCCCAGCAGCCTCAGAAGCAGCGGGTTAAAGCTCCACAATCAACTTGATGTACCCTGCATCTGTGGAATACATGAATAGACAACGAATCATCCCAAATTGAGGAGGTGGACTTTGAGAGCAAGATTTATGATTTTTTCCCCTTTTCCTCTTTTTGTGAGTGTGTATGTTTATGCTTCTGTGTGGGATTTTGTCTGTATAGCTTTGCTTCCACCATTTGTCCTAGGGTTCTATCCGTCCATTTTGTTTTTATTTTTAATTTTTTTCTTAATAATTATTTTTTATTTTAATAACTTTATGATATTTTATCTTACTTTATTTTATTTTACTTTATCTTCTTTCCTTCTTTCCTTCTTTCCTTGCTTCCCTCCTTCCTTCCCTCCTCCGTCCCTCCCTCCCTCCTTTCTTTCTTTCTTTTTTTCTTTCTTTCTACTTCTACTAATTCTTTCTTTCTACTTTTTCTCCTTTTTATTCTGAGCCGTGTGGATGAAGGCTCTTGGTGCTGCAGCCAGGAGTCAGTGCTGTGCCTCTGAGGTGGGAGAGCCAACATCAGGACGCTGGTCCACAAGAAACCTCCCAGCACCACATAATATCAAACGGCGAAAATCTCCCAGACATCTCCATCTCAACAACAACACCCAGCTTCACTCAAACACCAGCAAGCTACAGTGCTGGACACCATATGCCAAATAACTAGCAAGACAGGAACACAATGCCACCCATTAGCAGAGAGGCTGCCTAAAATCATAAAAAGCCCACAGACACCTCAAAACACACCACCAGACGTGGACCTGCCCACCAGAAAGACAAGATCCAGCCTCATCCACCAGAACACAGGCACTAGTCCCCTCCACCAGGAAGCCTACACAACCCACTGAACCGACCGTAGCCACTGGGGACAGACACCAAAAACAACGGGAACTACGAACCTGCAGCCTGCAAAAAGGAGATCCCAAACACAGTAAGATAAGCAAAATGAAAAGACAGAAAAACACACAGCAGATGAAGGAGCAAGATAAAAACCCACCAGACCTAACAAATGAAGAAGAAATAGGCAGTCAACCTGAAAAAGAATTCAGAATAATGGTGGTAAAGATGATCCAAAATCTTGGAAATAGAATAGACAAAATGTAAGAAACAGTTAACAAGGACCTAGAAAAACTAAAGATGAAACAAGCAACGATGAACAACACAATAAATGAAATTAAAAATACTCTAGATGGGATCAAGAGCAGAATAACTGAGGCAGAAGAACGGATAAGTGACCTGGAAGATAAAATAGTGGAAATAACTACTGCAGAACAGAATAAAGAAAAAAGAATGAAAAGAACTGAGGACAGTCTCAGAGACCTCTGGGACAACATTAAACGCACCAACATTCGAATTATAGGGGTTCCAGAAGAAGAAGAGAAAAAGAAAGGGACTGAGAAAATATTTGAAGAGATTATAGTTGAAAACTTCCCTAATATGGGAAAGGAAATAGTTAATCAAGTCCAGGAGGCACAGAGAGTCCCATACAGGATAAATCCAAGGAGAAATACACCAAGACACATATTAATCAAACTGTCAAAAATTAAATACAAAGAAAACATATTAAAAGCAGCAAGGGAAAAACAACAAATAACACACAAGGGAATCCCCATAAGGTTACCAGCTGAACTTTCAGCAGAAACTCTGCAAGCCAGAAGGGACTGGCAGGACATATTTAAAGTGATGAAGGAGAAAAACCTGCAACCAAGATTACTCTACCCAGCAAGGATCTCATTCAGATTTGATGGAGAAATTAAAACGTTTACAGACAAGCAAAAGCTGAGAGAGTTCAGCACCACCAAACCAGCTTTACAACAAATGCTAAAGGAACTTCTCTAGGCAAGAAACACAACAGAAGGAAAAGACCTACAATAATGAACCCAAGACAATTAAGAAAACGGGAATAGGAACATACATATCGATAATTACCTTAAATGTAAATGGACTAAATGCTCCCACCAAAAGACACAGATTGGCTGAATGGATACAAAAACAAGACCCATATATATGCTGTCTACAGGAGACCCACTTCAGACCTAGAGACACATACAAACTGAAAGTAAGGGGATGGAAAAAGATATTCCATGCAAATGAAAACCAAAAGAAAGCTGGGAGCTTCCCTGGTGGCGCAGTGGTTGAGAGTCTGCCTGCCGATGTAGGGGACACAGGTTCGTGCCCTGGTCCAGGAAGATCCCACATGCCATGGAGTGGCTGGGCCCATGAGCCATGGCCGCTTAGCCTGCGCATCCGGAGCCTGTGCTCCGAAACGTGAGAGGCCACAACAGTGAGAGGCCCACGTAGCGCAAAAAAAAAAAAAAAAAGAAAAAAGAAAAGAAAGCTGCAGTAGCAATTCTCATATCAGAGAAAATAGATTTTAAAATAAAGACTATTTGAAGAGACAAAGAAGGACACTACATAATGATCAAGGGATCAATCCAAGAAGAAGATATAACAATTGTAAATATTTATGCACCCAACATAGGAGCACCTCAATACGTAAGGCAAATACTAACAGCCATAAAAGGGGAAATTGACAGTAACACATTCATAGTAGGGGACTTTAACACCCCACTTTCACCAATGGACAGATCATCCAAAATGAAAATAAATAAGGAAACACAAGCTTTAAATGATACATTAAACAAGATGGACTTAATTGATATTTATAGGACATTTCATCCAAAAACAACAGAATACACATTTTTCTCCAGTGCCCATGGAACATTCTCCAGGATAGATCATATCTTGGGTCACAAATCAAGCCTTGGTAAATTTAAGAAAATTGAAATTGTATCAAGTATCTTTTCCGACCACAATGCTATGCGACTAGATATCAATTACAAGAAAAGATCTGTAAAAGATACAAACACATGGAGGCTAAACAATACACTACTTAATAACGAAGTGATCACTAAAGAAATCAAAGAGGAAATCAAAAAATACATAGAAACAAATGACAATGGAGACAGGACGACCCAAAACCTATGGGATGCAGCAAAAGCAGTTCTAAGAGGGAAGTTTATAGCCATACAATCCTACCTTAAGAAACAGGAAACATCTCGAATAAACAACCTAACCTTGCACCTAAAGCAATTAGAGAAAGAAGAACAAAAACACCCCAAAGTTAGCAGAAGGAAAGAAATCATAAAAATCAGATCAGAAATAAATGAAAAAGAAATGAAGGAAACAATAGCAAAGATCAATAAAACTAAAAGCTGGTTCTTTGAGAAGATAAACAAAATTGATAAACCATTAGCCAGACTCATCAAGAAAAAAAGGGAGAAGACTCAAATCAATAGAATTAGAAATGAAAGAGGAGAAGTAAGACTGACACTGCAGAAATACAAAAGATCATGAGAGATTACTACAAGCAACTCTATGCCAATAAAATGGACAACCTGGAAGAAATGGACAAATTCTTAGAAATGCACAACCTGCCAAGACTGAATCAGGAAGAAATAGAAAATATGAATAGACCAATCACAAGCACTGAAATTGAAACTGTGATTAAAAATCTTCCAACAAACAAAAGCCCAGGACCAGATGGCTTCACAGGCGAATTCTATCAAACATTTAGAGAAGAGCTAACACCTATCCTTCTGAAACTCTTCCAAAATATAGCAGAGGGAGGAACACTCCCAAACTCATTTTACGAGGCCACCATCACCTTGATACCAAAACCAGACAAGGATGTCACAAAGAAAGAAAACTACAGGCCAATATCACTGATGAACATAGATGCAAAAATCCTCAACAAAATACTAGCAAACAGAATCCAACAGCACATTAAAAGGATCATACACCATGATCAAGTGGGGTTTATTCCAGGAATGCAAGGATTCTTCAATATTTGCAAATCAAACAACGTGATACACCATATTAACATACTGAAGGAGAAAAACCATATGATCATCTCAATAGATGCAGAGAAATCTTTCGACAAAATTCAACACCCATTTATGATAAAAAACCCTGCAGAAAGTAGGCATAGAGGGAACTTTCCTCAACATCATAAAGGCCATATATGACAAACCCACAGCCAACATTGTCCTCAATGGTGAAAAACTGAAAGCATTTCCACTAAGATCAGGAACAAAACAAGGTTGCCCACTCTCACCACTCTTATTCAACATAGTTTTGGAAGTTTTAGCCACAGCAATCAGAGAAGAAAAGGAAATAAAAGGAATCCAAATCGGAAAAGAAGAAGTAAAGCTGTTACTGTTTGCAGATGACATGATACTATACATAGAGAATCCTAAAGATGCCACCAGAAAACTACTAGAGCTAATCAATGGATTTGGTAAAGTAGCAGGATACAAAATTAATGCACAGAAATCTCTGGCATTCCTGTACACTAATGATGAAAAGTCTGAAAGTGAAATCAAGAAAACACTCCCATTTACCATTGCAACAAAAAGAATAAAATATCTAGGAATAAACCTACCTAAAGAGAAAAAAGACCTGTATGCAGAAAACTATAAGACACTGATGAAAGAAATTAAAGATGATACAAATAGATGGAGAGATATACCATGTTCCTGGATTGGAAGAATCAATATTGTGAAAATGACTCCACTACCCAAAGCAATCTACCAATTCAATGCAATCCCTATGAAACTACCACTGGCATTTTTCACAGAACTAGAACAAAAAATTTCACAATTTGTATAGAAACGCAAAAGACGCCAAATAGCCTAAGCAATCTTGAGAACGAAAAACGGAGCTGGAGAAATCAGACTCCCTGACTTCAGACTATACTACAAAGCTACAGTAACCAAGACAGTATGGTACTGGCACAAAAACAGAAAGATCGATCAATGGAACAGGACAGAAAGCCCAGAGATAAACCCACGCACATATGGTCACCTTATGTTTGATAAAGGAGGCAGGAATATACAGTGGAGAAAGGACAGCCTCTTCAATAAGTGGTGCTGGGAAAACTGCACAGGGACATGTAAAAGTATGAGATTAGATCACTCCCTAACACCATACACAAAAATAAGCTCAAAATGGATTAAAGACCTAAATGTAAGGCCAGAAACTATCAAACTCTTAGAGGAAAACATAGGCAGAACACTCTATGACATAAATCACAGCAAGATCCTTTTTGACCCACCTCCTAGAGAAATGGAAATAAAAACAAAAATAAACAAATGGGACCTAATGAAACTTAAAAGCTTTTTCAAAGCAAAGGAAACCATAAACAAGACCAAAAGACAACCCTCAGAATGGGAGAAAATATTTGCAAATGAAACAACTGACAAAGGATTAGTCTCCAAAATTTATAAGCAGCTCATGCAGCTCAATAACAAAAAACAAACAACCCAATCCAAAAATGGACAGAAGACCTAAATAGACATTTCTCCAAAGAAGATATACAGACTGCCAACAAACACATGAAAGAATGCTCAGCATCATTAATCATTAGAGAAATGCAAATCAAAACTACAATGAGATATCATCTCACACCAGTCAGAATGGACATCATCAAAAAATCTAGAAACGATAAATGCTGGTGAGGGTGTGGAGAAAAGGGAACACTCTTGCACTGCTGGTGGGAATGTGAATTGGTACAGCCACCATGGAGAACAGTATGGAGATTCCTTAAAAAACTACAAATAGAACTACCATATGACCCAGCAATCCCACTACTGAGCATATACCCTGAGAAAACCATAATTCAAAGAGAGTCATGTACCAAAATGTTCATAGCAGCTCTATTTACAATAGCCCGGAGATGGAAACAACCTAAGTGTCCATCATCGGATGAATAGATAAAGAAGATGTGGCACATATATACAATGGAATAATACTCAGCCATAAAAAGAAACGAAACTGAGCTATTTTTAATGAGGTGGATAGACCTAGAGTCTGTCATACAGAGCAAAGTATGTCAGAAAGAGAAAACTACCGTATGCTAACACATATATATGGAATTTAAGAAAAAAAAGTCATGAAGAACCTAGGGGTAAAACAGGAATAAAGACACAGACCTACTTGAGAATGGACTTGAGGACTTGAGGATATGGGGGGCGTGGGAAGGGTAAGCTGTGACAAAGTGAGAGAGAGGCATGGACATATATACACTACCAAACGTAAGGTAGATAGATAGTGGGAAGCAGCCGCATAGCACAGGGAGATCAGCTCGGTGCTTTGTGACCGCCTGGAGGGGTGGGATAGGAAGGGTGGGAGGGAGGGAGACACAATAGGGAAGAGATATGGGAACATATGTATATGTATAACTGATTCACTTTGTTATAAAGCAGAAACTAACACACCCTTGTAAAGCAATTATACTCCAATAAAGATGTAAAAGAAAAAAAAACTCACAGCAAATCTTAGCTATCTACTAAGAAAAGAGAGATTCAGATTTTGCCAAAGATTAACCAGTGGAGCCAGGGTCTGGATCAGAACTGTCTGATTTCAAGTTCATGCTCTTTAAATGCAATGTAATAGTGTTCTTTTTCATTGGTTCCTAACTAGCCAGTGACTTGGGATCATTCCTGTGAAGGTGGAAGGGCTTATCTATTCCCTGTGCCCACCTCTGCAGCTCCTTTGCGTGGAAGGGGGCTTAGTTATGGTCCCATACAGATCCATGGGGACTCCAGAAACTGATAGACTGCAGAGCAGGAAGAAGCCTGTGATGTCATTCAATCCATCCCCTGCTTTATCAATGAAGAATGAGTTACTTGCACAACGTCACACAGTAAGAGGGGAGCAGTACTGAATCTGTTCTCTACCCAGCACTGCCTTAAGCCAGAAAAAAATCTGAAATTTGCTAGTTGATCTGATTTATTTAGCAAATTCTTTAGCAGACTTAAGCCATTTATACAAAATCAGGAGATTAATCTTTGTTAATCAAACACAGTCTGACACCGTACAAAATAGCTGAGGGTAGGTCTGTCATGCAAACATCCTCCAACTTTAATTACCAAATGGCTGGAATGATGGCCAGCCCCTCGCATTTATCACAAGAAATATTAAACTTCTTAGATAATGTATTTTCTATGCCAATGTTTTGAACAATAAGAAGAAAGGGAAAAGGTAATCTGTTCTTGTCACAGGAATTTTTACATAAAAAAGGGAGAAACACATCAAATTTCTACATCCATCCTCCAGACCGTAAATGTGGTGTTTCTCCATAATAGCATCCACCTTCTCTCAATCACCAGCTCTGGGGCATAACCACCTGGCTGGCATCTAGGGCAAATGTACTCTGCCATGCTGGCTTTCTCTGTCCCAGAACACAGTCCGAGTTTCTTAAGAGCATCAATCAGGCAAAACATCAACAGAATTGAGACAGCAACGTGACGACAAGGCTGGTAGTGACAGGTGTGATTTCATGAAAAGAGTCAAAGATCCAGTTCCAGACCCAACTCTGCCTCTTAGAAACAGTACAACCTTGGGCAGATTCCTTTAGCCTTCTAAAACTCAATTTCCCCGTCTTTAAAGCAGGAGAAATAATTGCCTGCATGACAGGCTGTGAGGCTTAAACAAGATGACTGTTGAGAAAATGCACAGCCCAGAGGCCAACATATAGTAGGGGCTTAAATCTTTTTTTAAACTGAAAGTGTATGGCAAATAATTTTCTTCCCTCTAAAATTGATCTGGTGGTAATCTATTCCTTCCCTTATTCATATACAAATAAGGAAGGAATTGAGAATATCATGGGTTCTAGCATGGCCAATCTTTGTTCTAATGCTGCCACCTGCTGCTGGACAGCCAACATCCCATGCTACTATTTCAAGGGGGTGCCCTGAAATACATGGGGGAGTCTATTGGGTGCAACTAGACAAATCCCTCCCCAGCACACTTCCCTTCATCTCTATCCTTCAGATCTGGATCAAGGGCACACCTGACTTATCTGACCCTGGGGTTACAGCCAAATTTCCTTGGCAGGAGGGACTTTGCAGACAGAGGATGACATTTTCCTAATAGTTCGCATTTTCCAACACTGGGAACATGAGGACAGCCCTGGGCTGAGCCACACCGAAGTCAAAAACTAGTACGCATAGCACGGGGAGATCACCTCGGTGCTTTGTGACCACCTAGAGGGGTGGGATAGGGAGGGTGGGAGGGAGGCTCAAGAGGGAGGGGATGGGGGATATACGTATACATATAGCTGATTCACTTTGTTATACAGCAGAAACTAACACAACATTGTAAAGCAATTATACTCCAATTAAGACGTTAAAAAAAGTAGTATGCAGCCTGCAGACGTGTTTCACTGAAACTACATAATGTTGGCCCATTATATGTTTCATAAAATTCAAATTATCCACCAATGCTTAAATATCGGATTTCACCTGAAAATGTGAACTTTCAGATTGTTAAAAAAATCTAAGGATATGGCAACACGGGACCCACAGTTAGCGGGAGCTGAGTAGCAAACATCCCTTTAGCCTGGAGCATTACCTCCAAGTCCCACTGCATCTCCTGCTTGGCCTGCCTCACTTAGTAAGGGTACCTTGTTGACCCCTGGCCCGGCTCTGCACAAACTGTCATCTCCCTAATCTCAACCACAAACCCTGTAGAGAGTAGGATGGCTAAATAGAGTAGGATTGATTTACGCTTTCAAGTAATAATAATTAGTAATTACCAAGCATTTAGTCTACGTTAGGCACAAAGAAGAGCATTTTGACCCTCACTTTTTTTTTTTTTTTTTTTAAATATTTTTTATTTTGGCCACACTGGGTCTTAGTTGCGGCACGCGGGATCTTTTAGTTGCGGCATGTGGACTTCTTAGTTGCAGCATTCGAACTCAGTTGCAGCATGCATGTGGGATCTAGTTCCCCGGCCAGGGATCGAACCTGGGCCCCCTGCATTGGGAGCTCAGAGTCTTACCCACTGGACCACCAGGGAAGTCCCTTGACCCTCACTTTTGAACTCAAAGATATTTTCATCCCATTGTGCATTTAGATCTGACATCCTTGCTCTATGTATTTGCTCTGTGCTCTGGGCCAAGAAATATAAAGTCACTAACACATCCAATTCATAATAAATATTACTTGCAGAAATAATCTATCCAAAACAAAAATTGCAATGGCAAAAGCTTCAAACAGGAAAATCTATTATTGATTTTTAAATGACTAAAAGAATCACATCTTTTAGGTATTACTGAAAACAGTAAAATTTGAACTCAGAATTTTGATCTGATAATTTGATCCAGGGGAATTGTACTTATGAAAAGTAATGGCCTTGGAAATTCCCCAGTAGTCCAGCAGTTAAGACTCAGAGCTTGGACTTCCCTGGTGGCCCAGTGGTTAAGAATCCACCTGCCAATGCAGGGGACACAGGTTCGAGCCCTGGTCTGGGAAGATCCCACATGCCGCAGAGCAACTAAGCCCATGTGCCACAACTACTGAGACTGCGCTCTAGAGCCTGTGAGCCACAACTACTGAGCCTGCATGCCACAACTACTGAAGCCTGTACACCTCGAGCCTGTGCTCTGCAACAAGAGAAGCTGCTACAATGAGAAGCCCGTGCACCACAACAAAGAGTATGCCCCGCTCACCGCAATTAGAGGAAGCCTGGGCGCAGCAACAAAGATGCAATGCAGACAAAAATAAATAAATAAATAAATTTAGGGGGAAAAAAAAAGACTCAGCGCTTTCATTGCCGGGGCCCTGGTTCCATCCCTGGTGGGGGAACTAAGATCCCACAAGCCTTGCAGTGCGGCCAAAACAAAAGAAAAACAAACAAACAAAAAGTTATGGCCAAAACGAAAACTCACAGTAGCAAAAGTTATAACCAGTCAAGCTCGGTAGGAAAAAAAATGCTAATTAGTTGAGTCTTTGTTGAAAAATATATATGAAAAAAAATTGACCTTCATACAAATAATTTCAGTAAAGTAAAAATTTTAATTGGAAAAAGAAGTAAATATATTGCACAGAAAATTGTTGATGACATTATATTTGGTTTACTAACTTCCCCTCTCTATGCAATACCACAGAAAACTCATGTCAATAACCTAGCATGAATCTGACCATGTATTTCTCCATATTTATATAATCTCACACCTTCATATTCAGAGTGGGGGAAGCTTTTCATTGTTTCTCTTACAAAAATTGAATCATATTATCTTTTCTTGACTTTTAAAAAAAATAGTTATTTATTTATTTTTTGGCTGCATGGGGTCTTTTTTTTTAAGATTTTTAGAAATCCCATGTAATGTCTGAAACATTTATATTAACATATTTTCATACAAATAACCCAAAGAAAGTTTAGTATTAGTTGGTTTTTTGTTTGTTTTTTTATACTGCAGGTTCTTATTAGTCATCAGTTTTATACCCATCAGTGTATACATGTCAATCCCAATCGCCCAATTCAGCTCACCACCATCCCCACCCACTGCCGCTTTCCCTCCTTGGTGCATGGGGTCTTTGTTGTGGCACGCGGGATCTTTCACTGCGGCGTGTGGGCTCAGTAGGTGCACCCGAGGCATGTGGGATCTTAGTTCCCCGACCAGGGACCGAACCAGCGTCCCCTGCATTGCAGATGGATTCTTAACCACTGGACCTCCAGGGAAGTTTTCTCTTATAAAAATTGAATCATATTATCTACATTTCCTGGCACCTTGTTTTTCTCACTTAACAATATCTTAGTCTTGCAGTGCACTCGTCAGTCCGCCGGCTCTGTCCCTTGCTTCCACGGTGTTTGCCCAGATTAGACCCAGCAACGCCCCTTCCTCCAGCCTGCAACCACCCTCCAACCCTTTTTCCAGTCACAACCTCGGGAACCAGCCACTCAGCTATCCTCGGCCTCCGGGACCAGCTAACACCATTTTCTGAGCTTAGCTCCTTATTACCCGTTAACATGAGCTCGCAAATTCGTCAGAATTTTTCCCCTGGGGTGGAGGCCGCTGTCCATCGCCTGGCCAACGTGCCCCTGCGGGCCTTCTACACTTACGTCTCTCTGGACTTCTATTTTGACCGGGACAATGTGGCTCTGGAGGGCATGGGCCACTTTTTCCATGAATTGACAGAGAAGCACGAGGGTGCCGAGCGTCTCTTGAAAATGCAAAACCAGTGCGGCTGCCACTCCCTTTTCCAGGACGGGCAGAAGCCATAGCAAGATGAGTGGGGTAAAACCCAGGACGCTGTGGAAGCCGCCGTTCTCAGGAAGAAGAGCCTGAACCTGAACCTGAACTAGGCCCCTCTGGATCTGCATGCCGTGGGTTCTGCCCGCGCAGACCCCCACCTCTGTGACTTCCTGGAGAGCCACTTCCTAGATGAGCAGGTAAAAGCCGTCAAGAAGATGGGCGATCACCTGACCAACCTCCACAGGCTGGCTGGTCCCCAGGCTGGGCTGGACGAATATCTCTTTGAAAGGCTCGCCCTCAATCGTGACTAGCGAGCCTCTGGAGCCCAGCGGCCTCTGAGGAGCCCCTCTGGAGTCAGGGCTTTTGCCTGCAGCCCTGTCTCTGCAGCTTCTCACAGCTTTTTAACCGCCCTGGAGCCCTCTCCTAAGCCTTGGACCAAATGGGAAAAATAAAGCTTTCTGTAGCCAAGAAAAAAGAGAGAGAGAGAGAGAACAAAAAAGCGCAGTATCTTAACAGAAATCCTTTCAAATCAGGATGGGTTCATTTGTATAAAAGAAAGTCTTCAAGAGGAAACGCTAGGTTGAAGAAAAGATATATTTTTATTTTTAGAAGAAGTTGCCAGATCTCTTTCCAAAAGGACTGAAATAATTCATATTTCCTCTGGCAAAGTATGCAAGTACCTTTTTCTCTACACCCCACCACCAGTAGTTGGCACTACTGTTTCTTTCTAACAATCAGGTAGAGGTAATGAATAACCTCATTATTACTTTAATTTGCATTTCTCTAACTACTAATGAATTTGAGCACCTTTTCGTATGTTTACTGGCAACTGAATTTGCTCTTCCATAAAATGCCTATTTATATGACTGGTCCATTTTTTATGAGATAGTTCATCTTTTGCTTGCCTTGTGTAAGAGTTCTTGGTATATTTCATAACAAATCTTCTACCTGTCACTTGCATTACAATTATTTTTTCCAAATTCGTCATTTGTCTATTGACTTTGTCCATGATATCTTCGCCATACAAGAGTGTGAATTTTTATATAGTTAAATATGATTAAGCTTCTGCTTAAAAGGGTCTTTCCTCATCACTAGCAATTCTCATAAAATCCAGGAATGTAGTCTCCCAGAATATCTTGCAAGATATTATAGTTTAATTTTTTTATATTTAGTTTTTACATCTATCTTTAATTATCTATCTATTAAAGATAGATATAAAAACTATTTATTTATTTATTTTACTTATTTTATGTTATTTTATTTTTTATCCAAAATGTGTTTATTAGGATGGTTTCCCATTCATCTTGATTCTGGGGGCTTTTAGTGCTGCTTCATACATAAGATAGGGGTCCAAGTTTTTCTTCCAAATGGAAAGGCAGCTTTGCCAGGATCATTCATTATAAAATGTATCCTTTTCCCATAGAACTAAACTATCAATTTTCTAGTACAGATGATGCTTATACATTTCAGGATCTATTTCCAGATTATTTATTTTATTCTACTAATAGGTAACTAATTCTAGTTACCTATTCCTATGTCAATACAACATTTAATTTATAGTATGTTCTGACATCTTGTAAATCCTCTCTCACTAGTCTTTTTATCGTATTTTTCTGCACCATCTTTGGGCATTTATTTTTCTATATAAACTTTAATATTATTTTATTGAATCCTCCTCACTCCAAAGCCACTGGAATCCTAATTGCATTAAAAAATGCATTAAATTCATATATTAATTTTGGAAGAATTAGCCATTTTAATATTGTCTTCCTATCCAAAAACATGGTATTTCTATTTGTTTATATCTTGTTTTGTGTCCCTCTATAAGACACACAACTTCTAATGAATTATTTGCTTCATATAAGTCCTATGCCTTTCTTGTTAAATTTCTTTTTATTTTATACATCTGTTGTTATTATTTTTTTAACATTTCCATTTGTAGTTGTTTATTTTTATAATAGATAAAAATTGCTGATTTTTATATATTTATCATGCAGCTAGACAGCTAACCAAATTATCTTATTAATTCTAAGAAGTTTTTTACTACAACTTCCTGGATTTTCCATGTATATAATCATATGGTCAGAAAAAGAGATTGTTCTTCTCCTCTTTCCCAGTATTTTTACCGATTATTTTATCTGTTTATTATATTTGCAAGAACCTCCAACACAATGTTAAATAATAATGGGGAGAGTAGGCATTCCTGTCTAGTTCTTGGTTTGAACTGAAATGGTTTTACTATTTTACCATTTAGGATAATATTTGCTGTTCATTTCTGGTAAATAAACTTTATTTTATTCAGAGTATTTTTTAGGAATAGTTGATAAATTTTCAAATGTCTTTTCAATTGATAAGTTGATTTTTTTTTCTTTAACTTGTTGATTAATGGATTATGGTGATAGATTTCCAGTACTGAACTATATTTGCATTCTTGGAATAAACTGTACTTGTTTTACTACTCTTAGATACATTAATAGAATCTATTTGCTAATATTTTAGAAATTTTGCATCTACATTCATACGTGATCATTGTCTATGACCTACACTAGTTTATAAAACATTTGAACTATGTATGCTTTAAAAATAAGGGAAAAATCTCAATTGTGAATCTGTCTGGTCCTGTTGCCTTCTTCAACCTTAGCTTTTTAATCGCTTTTCCAACATCATGTTTGGTAATTGGTACATTTATATTTTTCACTTCAGTTTATTCCTTTGGGGGATTTATATGTACAGTTATTTTAATCTCCATCATTTCCAATTTTACATACTTTTTCGTCTCTTTTTTCTTTAATCTTAGAACCAGGGTTTGAACTCAAGTCTTTCTGCTTCCAGCCTGAGTCCTCATGCTACGGCTCCACACTATGCCCTTAGAGGTTAATTAAGGCTGAATCCATAAATGTAAATTATTTTGACTTGTTTGATTAAAACAATCAGTCAATTGCAAAAGTTAGATTTATACAAAATTTAAATTATTCTAATTTTTACTTAAGATAGCTATCTTGGCATAAGCAGAATCATCAATAACATGGTCATGCCTGGCAAGATCTCAGGGAATTTGTATTGTCTTCATTTAGCAAGGAGACTCGTTTCCTTCATCCTAAAACTAGCTTTAGACCAGCACCAATAATTTCCATAGAAGAAAGTGAAACCCACTTTATCTGAGACTATGATTACTATTTAATTCTTGAAAATGTTCAAACTAACATGAAATTTCATTCACTTTAATAAAATACTACCTATTTAGGACGAAGCCTTACTGTTATCTCTAGGGATATATTAATATCATTAAAAAGAACATACGGTTGAGAAAGTTGCATGTACATTCATAATTTTGTTCCCTTCTGAATATGAAAGACTATTTAATTAAGATTATTACTATCTTTAAAGCTTTTTCTCAAAGGAAATGTTCTTCATTCTAAGCTACATATCTTCTTTGGGGGGAAAAAAAGGAATTTTAAAAGAAATCCTGAAATTCTCTGAGTGCATATGCTCTGGTTATACCCAAAGGAGGACTTCGTTTCTCCTTCCCTCATTATATTTCTGTAGTATAATATAAATCAGGGTTGCTTGCGTGTGCTTGCTTGCTTTCTCTCTCAGTGACAATGTTTTTCATGAGCCAACTGGAGAGATAAACCAATTCTTCATATAATCCAGGCAAAAACAAAAGAAAAGAGTGGGGGGCCAGGCAGGAGGGTACAGAAAAGTCCACCCTCTGGACTTGGACATTGCCACATGTTATTGCTCAGACATCCGTTTTGCTTTGTCCTCAGTATAAACATTTTCTCTGCCTTCACGGTCAATCTACTTCAATTAGTCCCATGCTCTTCTGTTACCCTTCCACCACAGAGTTCCACTTCCTGACTTCTATTGTCCTATGTATAATCTGGTCTCTGCTGAAACTGTTCTTCCAAAAGCCACCTTCCCTGTGGCAAGTGGAACTGTGCCCCACCACCCCCAGAAAAATTCATATGTTGCAGTTCTCACCCCCAGTATCTCACTATGTGACCTTATTTGGAAATAGGGTTCTTGTAGATATAGTTAGTTAAGGTGAGGTCATCCTGGAGTAGGGTGGGCCCTAATCTAATATGACTGGCGTCCTGATAAAAAGGGGAAATTTGGACACAGGCATGCACACAGAGAGAACGCCATCTGATGACCAAAGCAGAGATTGGGGTGTTGTGTCTACAAGCCAAGGAATGGCAAGATTGCCAGCAAATCACCAGAAGCTAAGGGAGAGGCATGTAACAGATTCTTTCTCATACCCTCAGAAGGAACCAACCCTGCCAACACCTTGATCTTGGCCTTCTAGACACCAGAATTGTGATTCTATACATTTCTGTTGTTTAAGCCACCTAGTTTGTAGTACTGTCATAGAAGCCCTAGCAAATTAATACTTTCTTCTTCCAAATTTAATGGTGTTGGGCTTCCCTGGTGGCGCAGTGGTTTAGAATCCGCCTGCCAATGCAGGGGACACAGGTTCAAGCTCTGGTCCAGGAAGATCCCCCATGCCGCAGAGCAACTAAGCCCATTTGCCACAGCTACTGAGCCTGTTCTCTAGAGCCCACGAGCCACAACTACTGAGCCCACGTGCCACAACTACTGAAGCCTGCACGCCTAGAGCCCATGCTCCTCAACAAGAGAAGCCACTGCAATGAGAAGCCCGCACACTGCAAAGAAGAGTAACCCCTGCTCACCGCAGCTAGAGAAAGCCCACATGCAGCAATGAAGACCCAAAGCTGCCAAAAATAAATAAATAAAATAAATAAATATATTTAATGGTGTTTTCTCTTTACTCATCTACATTAACTTCTCATTTCAATTGATAACAGTGGCCACCAAGTCCTTGTGAAACTCCCTCCTTATGTTACAAAATCATTATCCATTGATCTGCCATTGTTTCTTCCTATCTTCTTCTCTGACTTCTCTTCCCCCACCCCCCAAAAGATGTCAGTGCCCCCAAGTGTCTGTCCACACTCATTCTCATTATTAATGGTAATAAATTTTTTGAAATATCTAGCTTTTATTGAACATATGCCAGGTACCATTCTAAATATTTTACATATATCATCTTATTTAATCCTCACATCTCCTCCAAGGAAAATGCTATTTTCTATCCCATTTTACAGATGAGTAGACTGAGGCTTTGAGAGGTTAAGTAGCTTGCCCAAGGTCACACAAAAATTATGTGGCAGAGCTAGGTTTCAAACTCAAGTCTCTCTGACCCCAGAGTACAGAGTTGTTTTCACACTGGTTCTCATTCTTTCTCCATAAAGAATAGACCTCCCTCCTTCCTCTGAAATCTTATGGAATTCTACTGCTTTGTTTTCTGTTCAATACAGATGATCTTGTATTCTACATCTCCAGAGCCATTTCCCTCCCATACTCTAAAGTCTGAACTTCCACCTCAAACTCCTCTTGTCCAAAACTGAGCTCCTCCCATTTCCTTCCAAATATGCTTTGCCTTCTGTACCCGCTATTGGTTCCACAATCTTCTCAGCCACCCATGCTTGGAAACTTCATAGTATTTTTTTTTTTTTTTTTTTGCGGTACGCGGGCCTCTCACCGTTGTGGCCTCTCCCGCTGCGGAGCACAGGCTCCGGACGCGCAGGCTCAGCGGCCATGGCTCACGGGCCCAGCCGCTCCGCAGCACGTGGGATCCTCCCAGACCGGGGCACGAACCTGCGTCCCCTGCATCGGCAGGCGGACTCCCAACCACTGCGCCACCAGGGAAGCCCCATAGTATTTTTTAAAAATATTTATTTATTTATTTATTTGGCTGCACCGGGTCTTAGTTGTGGCACGCAAGATGTTTAGTTGTGGCATGCGGGATCTAGTTCCCTGACCAGGGATCAATCCTGGGCCTCCTGCGTTGGGAGGGTAGAGTCTTAACCGCTGGACCACCAGGGAAGTCCCCATAGTATTTTTGATTCATGTCTGTCCCATGTTTCTTTTTATAATCAGTTGCAAAGTTGTGCTTATTCTACCCAAAACTTCTGTCCAGGTTGCCCACTCCTCTCCATCCCACCAGCCTGAACTAACCTAACAACTGCATAATGTCCTCCACATCCCATCCTTTCCATCATCCCGTCCTACATTCTACATCCAGCTCCTCTTAAAACACTCATCTCATCAGGTTGCTCTGCTGTTGCACTGCTCACTGCCTGCAGAATAAGGTCCAAACTTCTTACACAGACCATAACGACCCCTATGGTCTAGTTTCCATCTATCTTTCCAATCTCTTTTGTGCACCAAACAAAACTTGTGACAGTTCTATACACACCCAGGCTATCCTGCAACACTTCCACCTGGCATGTTCCATCTCTAATCCTTTAAGTTTAGTGCAAATTTCTTGCTCTAAAATTCAGCTTCAGATCTTTCACTGGCTGTTGAATAGTTGTCCCTCCTCTGAACTCACTTTACAGTTTATTTATATTTATCTTGAATCATTATCACTTTCCACCCTCTATTTCAGTTATTGATCTAGAGGTCTGATATCCCCCACCAGACTATGAGTTCCTAAATAGCAGGGACCGTGATTAATCTTAGGATTTTCCACAGCACTTAACTCAGTATTTAGCATATGGTAGGTATTCGGTAGGTAATCACTGGCTTAGTTTTTAAAGTCTCTATGTAAATGAATGTATTAACCAAACTGACTCTTAGACTGTTTGAAATTCACAGAGCTCAGAGCAGCTAAAGCCTGAAAGTATATTAAAATCACCAGGAGAAGTTGCTCACCTTGGTCCCCTTCCGATCCAGTCTGCTTTGTGTTCCTCTGGAACACTCCAGGCTAAACCATGTCACTGGCCCCAAAGCCCTTTCCTCACCATTCCCACCACACCTTGGAAGTTCATAACATGTCATTATCCTTCTTCATGTCTCAAAGTCTACAAGATGCTAGGTAGATGCCTAAACCCCTTTGCAGTGATAGCAAGACAACTGGCGTCAAAGTGCTTTGAACTCAGCAGCAGGACCCATTTACCCTGTTGTTATGAGCATCCCTCTGCCAAGAGGCTGCCTCTTAGAGGCTTCTGCAAGTTGTTGAAGCCTGGTTGTTTAGCAAGTCCATGGGAAAGATTGGAGAAAAACTTCAAAGTTTTCATTTCCAATCCCAAGACATGGGAAGGCTGGGTAATCTCAACTGACCTTTCACCTGGGTGTACAGCCAGGGAGAGTCCCAGGGCCCAATGGGAAACAAGAGCTTATCTTGTCTCTGCAGATTTGAGAATCATGGGGTGAGAGTTATGTGAATGGCAAAGTTTCCAGGCAGGACAGAGAAAAAGCTAAATCGGAGGATCAGAGAGTCAGAGCTGGTAGTTTGAATTTTTAACCAGATCTGGTTACTTTCCCCAAGGCAAGTGGTCAAGAAACTATCAGAAATCCTATACTAGCTCCACAATATTATTATATAGTGTTGTTGTTAATATTCACATGGTTAATAAAAACATGTAGTTTATTGAGCACATGCTGTATACCAGGCATGTACTTTATTCTCTATATTTTATACAAATTGGCCCTCATGCTGCCTCTGTGAAGATTTATGACTATTAGGAAACTAAGGTTCAGAAAAATAAGTAATGTCCCAAGGTCACACAGCTTCTAAGGGACAGACATTCCAAGGCAGAGTGGAAAGCAAGAGCAAAGACACAGAGATGAGGAAAAGCAAAGTATTCAGAGACCTGCAAATAGTTGGGTGCTCCTGGAGAATAGAGCATGAGAAGACCATGGAGAGAGGAGTTGCCCTTGTATTCTATGTTAGGCAAATGACTATCTTGCAGATAATTGGGAGCCTTTGAAGAGTTTCAAGCAGGAGAGTAACACATGAGACTTGTGATTTGAAAACTGAGATGGAGAATGGAGTGGAGGGGACAGCTGGAATGCAGGGAGATCAGCTGGAAAACTGTGCAAGTAATCCTGGAAAGAGGTGATGACACCTTTGCACCTTCTCCATCTCTTGGATGATGGAGGGAAAGAGAACAGAGAAATACTTGGAAGATAAATCAGTAGTCTTGGGAAAGTATTGCATAAGGTTTCAGCTGATAACATCTCCAACCTCTTCAACTGTGCCTCAGACTCTATGAAAAATGCCTTTGGTAGTTTGAAAGGGATCGCACTGAATCTGTAGATTGCTTTGGGTAGTATAGTCGTTTTCACAATGTTGATTCTTCCAATCCAAGAACATGGTATATCTCTCCATCTGTATCATCTTTAATTTCTTTCACCAGTGTCTTATAGTTCTCTGCATAGAGGTCTTTTGTCTCCTTAAGTAGGTTTAGTCCTAGGTATTTTATTCTTTTTGTTGCAATGATAAATGGGAGTGTTTTCTTTATTCTGCTCTGCGGTAGTTACTTCCACTATTTTATTTTCCAGGTCACTTATTCATTCTTCTGCCTCAGTTATTCTGCTATTGATCCCTTCTAGAGAATTTTTAATTTCATTTATTGTGTTGTTCATCACTGTTTGTTTGCTCTTTAGTTCCTCTAGGTCCTTATTAAACATTTGTTGTATTTTTTCCATTCTATTTCCAAGATTTTGGATCATCTTTACTATCATTACTCTGAATTCTTTTTCAGGTAGACTGCCTATTTTCTCCTCATTTTTTTGGTCTGGAGGGTTTTTACCTTGCTCCTTCATCTGCTGCATGTTTCTCTCTCTTCTCATTTTGCTTAACTTACTGTGTAGGGGGCAACCTTTTCCCAGCCTGCAAGTTCATAGTTCCCATTGTTTTTGTTGTCTGCCCCCAGTGGGTAAGTTTGGTTCAGTGGGTTGTTTAGGCTTCCTGGTGGAGGGGACTGATGCCTGTATTCTGGTGAATGAGGCTGGATCTTGTCTTTTTGGTGAGCAGGATCGCATCCGGTGGTGTGTTTTGGGGTGTTTGTGAACTTATGATTTAGGCAGTACATGGCACATTCTACGCCTATTACCTTCACACCTTTTTTGCCCCATGCTTCTCTGGTTTTTTCTACTGTGGTTCTGTGATGATGCTGATCCATGGGGCAATTTATAGAAGATGATACAGCTTTGTCAGAAGGAAAAGATATCCTCCTCTCCAAATGCTATTTAGCAAGCCTTTGCCGGCAAAATAAACAGAAGGGATAAGACCTGTCTGTCACAGGGAAGAGGGGCTTCTGAGGGTGTAGCATTGTTCTTGTTTTGGGCTTACACATTGGCCAATCATCCATGCAGCATAGAAGGAGAGTGTGGGTGCCACTGTTCAGTGTTTACGGCACATGCACACATAACCAAGTACGCCCACCTTAAGTATTCTTCGCTGATTGTAGCTTTTCACTTTTCACATATACCAAGGGACTCAAAGGCTATGTGGATAAGTGGAAATCCAGGCAGAGTAAGCATTTCTACCTTGGAATGACGGTAGAGGAAAAGAAAAGGAAAAGGAAAGACCCACAACTTTATCTCTTTCACAAGCTTCACTTCAAATGAGGTTTGACAACTAAAGTCATCATTAAAATTTTGGAAATTAGTGTTTACCATAATCAGAGAGTTGTTTCTAAATTGTATGAAGAGCCAAAAAATCTGACAAGTAATACGTTCTACAAATTGAAAGTGCTTGGGCTTCCCTGGTGGCGCAGTGGTTGAGAGTCCGCCTGTTGATACAGGGGACACGGGTTCGTGCCCTGGTCCAGGAAGATCCCACATGCCGTGGAGCAGCTGGGCCCGTGAGCCATGGCCGCTGAGCCTGAGCGTCCGGAGCCTGTGCTCCGCAACGGGAGAGGCCACACCAGTGAGAGGCCCACGTACTGCGAAAAAAAAAAAAAAATTGAAAGTGCTTTAGTCAGTTTTCCAGTGAGCTCACAAAAGGAACATTTGTGCCCACCTCTAATGTGCTTTTGTGTTTATGAATGAGAACAGAAAAATATTGTATATTATGGAAAACATAAAAACCATATTTAAGGGACTTCCCTGGTGGTACAGTGGTTAAGAATCCACCTGCCAATGCAGGGGACACAGGTTCGAGCCCTGGTCCAGGAAGATCCCACATGCCATGGAACAACTAAGCTTGTGTGCCACAACTACTGAGCCTGTGTGCCACAACCTGAAGCCCGTGTGCCTAGAGCCGTGTGCTCCACAGCAAGAGAAGCCACTGCAGTGAGAAGCCCAAGCACTGCAGTGAAGAGTAGCCCCTATTTACCACAACTAGAGAAAGCCTGTGCACAGCAACGAAGACCAGCGCAGCCATAAATAAATTTATTTTTTTTAAAAAACATATTTAAAAAAATAATAACTTTCCAAAAACAGTTAAGACTATATGTGATGATATATCTACTCTCACATTTGTCAAGGTAGCTGTAAAATATTGTTCATTATAACACATGAATAATGTACATATAATATTTAAGATCCCACATTCCCAAACAGTGAGCTTTAAAGAAATATTTGGAGTAACACAAATTTTACTGCTTAAACAGCAGCAAAAAAAAAGCCTAGGCAATGTAATCAGCAATTTAAGCAGCCATCTATTTGTCTAAAAGTGCTCATATTTCTAAACTGCATAATGCTTTCGAATAAGCACAGTATTTAATTCGATAGCTAAGGATCAAACTCTGAGTTTTGTTTAAATAACTATTTCTCATATGGTAAAGAAACCTAAACCCAGGCTGTCTACAAGACACCAAAATTTTTAGAGAAAAATAAAATAAAATATGGTGATTTTTATAAAAATCCCTCCTTGTAAATCAAAAATGAACAAATTTTTTTACTATTCACTTAATTGTTTCCTAGAAATAAACATTCACACTGAGGATTATTACTTAAAAAAAAACACAACTTTTTTTTCTGGAACAGTAGACAACTAACATTACTATTTTCTATTCTTACTGAAAATGGAGTTCAGTTGACATTGCTTTATCTAGATTTGCTGATAACTCAACGTTAACATCCCAAGAAATTGTTGTTTCCCTAGTTCTCCAACCCATTTTCTTCCAATTAAAACAATAACAACAAAAACCATTCTAAAATTCAAAATTATATATGTATGTACTTGCATGTGTGTATATCATGCTAGGAATTTTTTGTTTTCATAGTACAAATATCACAAAGATAAAAGCTGAAAAACTCTGCTTTGTATTTTGGATTAGCTCGTATTCCTGAGTAATTTCTGGGTTTAAACATTTCTCTTTATCTCTGTTTTTATTCTCACTAAAGGCTCTTCAGGAATAAAAATGCTCACTTTTCTTTTTTTTTTTTTTTTTTTTTTTTTTTTTTTTTTTTTTTTTTGCTGTACGTGGGCCTCTCACTGTTGTGGCCTCCCCCGTTGCGGAGCACAGGCTCCGGACGCGCAGGCTCAACGGCCATGGCTCACGGGCCCAACCGCTCCGCGGCATGTGGGATCCTCCCAGACCGGGGCACGAACCCGTGTCCCCTGCATCGGCAGGCGGACTCTCAACCACTGCGCCACCAGGGAAGCCCCTTCTTTTTTTTTTTTTTCAATTTATTTTTGGCTGCATTGGGTCTTCGTTGCTGCACGCGGGCTTTCTCTAGTTGCGGTGAGTGGGGGCTACTTTTCGTTGCAGTGCACAGGTTTCTTATTGTGGTGGCTTCTTTTGCCACCGAGCACGGGCTCTAGGTGTGCAGGCTTCCATAGTTGTGGCTTGCGGGCTCTAGAGTGCAGGCTCAGTAGTGGCGCACAAGCTTAGTTGCTCTGTGGCATGTGGGACCTTCCTGGACCAGGGCTCGAACCTGTGTCCCCTGTATTGGCAGATGGATTCTTAACCACTGTGCCACCAGGGAAGTCCCCAAAATTCTCACTTTTTAAGAAAAAGAATGAAGTCAATTTTGTCTGAATATATTTTATCTCATCTGTTTCTTGCAACTTGTTGCAAACACATTTTCCCATCTGGCTATAATTGCTAAGGACTTTAATCATTATACCTAAGTCTTCATTATTGTCTTCTTTAAGGCTCACAGTCTCCAGAACATTTTTAGGAGTCATATGAACTCCATCGTTAGCATCTAACATGTTACAAAATACACTCCCAGGTCCTTTTACCCAAGACTTGTTTCTTCTAGTCAAACTCAAATCCAGAGGCTATCTATCTAAACCTACTTTCTTTCTTTCTGAAGAGCAAGGAGATAACTCTGGCTGCAGAACTAAAGAAATCTTCAGTCTGACTGGTCTTCTCTTGGGTGCCCACATGGCTTCTTATTCTCTTAGAGGATCTTAGGTTCCTCTGGGTCTGGTAGCTGTACTCTTGAACTGTTTCTCCATGTAAAGATCTTTGCCCAATTTCTATAGAATCACAAAATGCTGACCCCCTTCCCCACTTTTATCTCTGACATGCTTAGGAGTTGTTAAAGACAAATAACTACAGTGACTACTGGGGACAAGTCCAAAAAATTTTTTTAAGTCTTTTGAGTTAGAAAAATCTCTTGACTGTGATCAAAACTGCTGCCTATATTTTCAGGGTTTGAGAAGCCTTCTTATCTTCTTATCTCCACCCAAAATTCATCTTCTGAGTTACATGTTTTCAATTCCAGCACAGATGGATTGGGTGACAAAGGAAGCTCTTTGTTATGAGGACAGCTGTTTATTTCAGGGATGACAACTCCTAATACAAGGCCAACAATGATTTCCTTGTGTGCCTTTTCTGCTTTTGGGAATCTGCTAGGATCCCATCATCAAAACATTATGAAACAGTTTTAAGATCTTCACTGCAATTATCTCTAGAAGTACTGGCTACCTGGCGGTTACTGTCTTCCTCTGGACAGGCAAACATATAAACATTTACACAGCTCTTTTGGCCTTACCTTGATTTCACTTTCTGGGGGAGAGATGAGGTTTCTATGAAAGCTTTTACTAGTTATGTCTGACAATGAGTCTTGGCTAAGACTTTTAAAATGTGTTTTCTTCTTCTTTTTTTTCTTATCAACAACAGATAAGACTGAAGATGAAAGAGAAAAGGTTGGATGCTGATAAATATAATCTTTTATTGGTTTGATATTGCCTAGACCATTTTTGTCATATTTAGAATGTTTGTTTTTAGGAGTTTTACTCTTTTTACAAGACAAGGCATTGGAAGTGTTAGAGATGTTTTTCAAAAACTTCAGATTTCCTGAATATAGCATCATATCTTCATTTTCCTTACACAGCTGAAGCTTATTTTGATGATTCATGGGATTCTTCCATGTCTTATTTGATTTTCTAGCTGTATCTTTTCTGCAATGATAACTTGTTCTGAATTTCGCCTTACAGTCACCGGTTATCACACTGGTGCTCACCTAGTTACAATTGACGAGACTTAAAATAAGATAGACAACAGTAAGCTCCATTCATCCATGTAATGAACATTTAAGTGGTCACTGTATGCACACAGACCTACACTAGGTATTATCTATGGTCATACCTCAAGGAGGTTTTTTAGAGAAGGGGAGATATAGGTCCTTGAAAAGGAAAAAGTCAGTACTAAATGAGCAAATACATAATAGGTGGTAAGACCAAAGACCGTTATATCTAAAAGTAAATCATAAGTATTCTCTTAGTGATATTATACATAGTATACATGACAATAATTTCATTGCAATATAAGTAGTATTAGATATGTCTAGCAAAACTGTAAGATGACTCAGCTGTAAGGGGTAGTGACTTGATGTACTTCAGGTAGAAATGGTTACTTTCCCAAGCATGTGCTCTAAAGTGCAGGGAAAAGAAGGTTTCTGCTGTCAATTTGCCCATTTAGTGAAGTTTAAAGAAGGGAATGTTTCTGTTTGATCAAAGGTATCAAAGTGGTATGTGACGTTTTGATTAAGAAAGCAGAGGATCAATGATGAAAGTTCATCTGCATCTAGGAGAAAAGTCATTTTAAAGCTACAGACATATCAAGTCACCAAAACTTAAAGGTGCCAATTTACAGTAACAAGCTGTATCCACCTAACACTGTATCATAAAACGAACAAAGCCATGTTCTGCTGCTAAGGTACTAGTAAGTATCTACATAAACTTCCCCTAAGAACTGCATATTATCCATAATAGTAATTTACTCTTGTAATAGTGTGTTTCTGCTTTCAAAGTGCTTTCACATCCCATAGCAATACACGAGAAAGGATGCTACGCGATATGCCAGATGCAGCGGTAACGTAAGTTGAGGGAGGAAATGTCTGGACAGTTAGGCAGTGGTTGCAGGCAGAATAGCTTTGTCTTTAGCACATTGTATTATGTGAAGATAAACCCCGGCCTATGAAGCTGGGCTCCAATCAAAACAAAATCCAATAAGGCTGACAAAACAACTAAAGGACAAGGCAAGAGAAGCATGCTGGGTATGTGAATCAAACCTCTCCCAATTGACCTACACAATAACAGAGAAGGAATAAAAGTAGAACACGAGTCTAGATTCCACTGGTTAATTTAAACTGCTTGTCATCTCATCTTTAAACCTACCCCTTCAACTCATGGGGTTGGCAACACATAAATAGAGTGTGGTTTACAGAAAGGACCTAAGCCACATGGCACCTCTCCATAAACAGAACTGATTTCAGAACAAAACAAACAAACAAAACCCCATGAAGTGGGCTAAGCAACCTCTTTCTTGGGCTCTTTCTCACCCTGTCTATTACCCTCCTATTTATAGTTCTTTAGTCTCCCCACCTGAACCCCAACTGTTCAGACTTCCCAACCCCCCACTCCTGTGGCTTAGAAACAGGAACAGATCTTCAGTGAATCAACTGAGATCAGATATTCTTAACCAAAACTTAACACAAACAAGCAGATGTCTGGAAGTCACCTTAGAAGTCTTTTTCCTCTAATTTTTCATCCTTTGCATCTATTCTCCTATAATAATCCCCACACATGGACACCAGCCTCTGAATAAACACCTCCCTTGATTGTAAATCAAGGCCTCCTGGGGCATCTCATTCCATTTCCGGACTGTTCTAGTCATTAAAAGGTTCTCAGTCATGTTAGCCCAAATGAGCCCCCTCCAGTTTCTCCTCACTTGAGAAATATAACACAAGTCCTTCTCCCGCCAGCCTTTCACTTGTTTTCAAGGCAGCTGTCGCCTCCCCACTGAGTGCTATGTCCCTGCAGTTCGCATATGCCCAAGTGCTCCTCATAGGGCATGATCTATAGGTTTCTAACCATCTTGCTTCTAATCATCATTCTCTCTTGCACATGTTGGAGCTCTCAATAAAATCCCTCTTCAAAAGCGTTGCCCAGAATGGAACTCAGTAGTGCAGGAATGGCCTAAAAAAGGAATGAGAGCCTTTGTTATGTTAAAAGAACTACAGTCACCAAGGTTCATACGAACAAAAGAAGGGTTTCTGTTGTTTTTATCAGTTTGGTTGTTTTCTTTTTCTTTTCGGTGTTTGTTTGTTTGTTTGGAGAGGGGTGTTTGTGAGGAAGGTGGGGAAGAGTTCACCATGCTTTTTATCCTGTGATTCTGGAAATAAATTTAAAAATACAAATGAGAATCAACTATGTGCAAAGCTCTCTACTAGGGACTTTTGGAGAAACAAATGAATAAGATCCAGCCCTGAAAGAGTCCACATATTGGGCTTCCCTGGTGGCACAGGGGTTGAGAGTCCGCCTGCCGATGCAGGGGACACGGGTTCGTGCCCCGGTCCGGGAAGATCCCACATGCCTCAGAGCAGCTGGGCCCGTGAGCCATGGCCGCTGAGCCCGCGCGTCTGGAGCCCGTGCTCCGCAACGGGAGAGGCCTGCGTACGGCAAAAAAAAAAGACTCCACATATTATGTCCCACCCCTTGTCCCCTTCCCTTCAGGGAAATCACAATTACACAGGGCTTTTTGATAAGGTGGGTTTGTATTAGTCATCCATGTTGGAACACCTGGTTGGAGATAGGTGCTTGACCTGACTTCCAAACAGCTGTTGATGTCTGTTCCCTGGAACTGCAGAAGTATGTCATACGCTTGCATCACTGGTCCCAGTGACAACCCTACCACACAAGCCTGGCTCTTGCATCCTCTATCCCATCGTTGCAGTCTGAGAGCCTTCCCTGCTTCTCAAAACACAGCCTCCTCCTTCTTCTACTCAGATCCCAGGACACCACACATCTAGTATCCATTCTCCCGGACCCTCAGGTCAGGAAGGAAAGGCAGGCTTCTCCAGTCCCTGCCAATGGGAGCTCCTGAGCACAGGGGGCTTCTTGCCACGGCACCTTGAGCACTCCCAGCTCTCTTTGTCATAGCAACTGTTCACTGCCAAAGGGATGGGAGGTTTGCCGCCATCCCATGTGATTAAGGGTGTACAAACTGAGGCTATTCAGCTCTACCAGGCTGCCTTTTATAGAATCACAGGACTGAAAAGTCTTGGAGATCATCCATTCTACAGTTGACACAATGAGGGAAGCCCAGAAAGTTAACTGACTCATTTGAGGTAACAGAAGGACCCTAGTTATGAGAGTATGGACTACCCTGATTCCCAACTCAGCACCCCTTCCACTGAAGGGTGTTTTTGAAATCTAAATACTTTCTGTGTATTTGAAGAAGTGACCTAGGAGTGGATGTGGTCCTATCTCTTCCTCTTAATATTTTAATAAAGACGTTTCCTAAAAACTAAACGCCCACCACACTTAGTGTAGAAGGTATTTCCCTTCTTTGCTGTGTATCAAAAAGCCGTGACAGAGTACTGGTCTCTCACGTCTTTCTCGGGCAGAGGGTGAGGAATCGTAGCACAGAGCTTGGTTGCCTTCGATTTTCTGCTCATCAGGACCATCCAACGGCCTGGGCTCCCTAGCCCTAAAGCCAGGGAAAAGAGGCAGAGGGGCAAAGTTGGGTCTCACAACCTGCAGCCACGCCCCTCTCTCACTTACCCTGACGGCCTTTCTAGGAAGAAAGGAGCACACTAGGTTGGGAATGACCCTGGGGCTGTGACTCCACCCTGGGAAAGGGGACGAGGCTGAGCCAAAGCACCTGGGCCCAAAGGCCCCCTGCCGTGCCCACCCCAGGCCCCACCCTCTGACCCTGAGTGGCCCTCCCCATTCCTCTATGCACCCTGCTGTCCTGCTCTTCCACCCATTCCTGCCCCATCCTTCCTCCCCCCAGCCTGCAGTACTCCCCTCTCCCAGAGCTGCCCCACACTCCCCAGATACTCCCTGGCCTCCCCTTCTGCCTCCAGCCCCAACAGGAAGGTGTAGAGAGCCCCACCATTGGTACTACTGACAAACAGGAAGTCAAACTCTGCCCTGGAAGTTCTTGGTTTGAGTCCCTTATGGTAAAACACTTGTACCACCCATGAGTAGATAATTAAATATAATAATATGAGCTAACAGAGAACTTAACATGTGCCAGACTCTGTTCTAAGTAAGTTACCATTATTGTACCCACTTTACAAATTGGGAGACTGAGGAACAGCATGGGTTAAAAGTTTAAGACCTATGGATATACAGATGGCCAAGAAGCACATGAAAAGGTGCTCAACATCACTAATTATTAGAGAAATGCAAATCAAAACTACAGTGAGGTATCACCTCACACCAGTTAGAATGGCCATCATCAAAAAATCTACAAACAATTAATGCTGGAGAGGGTGTGGAGAAAAGGGAACCCTCTTGCACTGTTGGTGGGAATGCAAATTGATACAGCCACTATGGAGAACAGTATGGAGGTTCCTTAAAAAACTAAAAATAGAATTACCATATGACGCAGCAATCTCACCACTGGGTATATACCCAAAGAAAACCATAATTCAAAAAGACACATGCACCCCAATGTTCATTGCAGCACTATTTACAATAGCCACGTCGTGGAAGCAACCTAAATGCCCATTGACAGATGAATGGATAAAGATGTTGTACATATACACAATGGAATATTACTCAGGCATAAAAAGGAATGAAATTGGGTCATTTGTAGAGATGTGTATGGACCTAGAGACTGTCATACAGAGTGAAGTCAGAAAGAGAAAAACAAATATTGTATATTAACACAAATACGTGGAATCTAGAAAAAATGGTACAGATGAACCGGTTTGAAAGGCAGAAACAGAGATACAGACGTAGAGATCAAATGTATGGACGCCAAGGAGGGGTAGGATGAATTGGGAGATTGGGATTAACATATATACACTAATACGTATGAAATAGATAACTAATGAGAACATGCTGTATAGCACAGGGAACTCCACTCCACTGTACAGTAGAAACTAACACAACATTGTAAAACAACTATACCCCAATTAAAAAAAAAAGACCTATGGATAAAACAGAAAGTGGTAAATCCATACAGTGGAATACTGCTGAACAATAAAAAGGAATAAACTACTGATACACTCAGTAATGTGGATGAATCTCTAAAACATCATGCTAAGTGAAAGAAACCAGACCCAAAAGAGAACATTTTCAATAATTCCATTTTTAATGAAATTCTAGAAAAGGCAAAACAATAGCAACAAGAAGCAGATGAGTGGTTTTGGAACTAGAGATAGGGCAGCAAGGAACTTTGTGGAGTGATGGAACTGTTCCAAAACTTTATGGTGATGGCGGTTGCACAACTGCGTACATTTACCCAACCTCATCAAACTGTACACTTAAAATGGTTGATTTTTGTGATATGTTAAGTGTACCTCAAAACACTGCCAAAAAAGAAAAGAGAAAAATCAAGAGGGAAGAAGAAGGACAAACAAGAGCCCTCGACAACACCAAGGATGAAAAGACAGAGAGCAAACAGGGAAGGAAAAGAGGAGTCATCAAAAAGGTGAAAGATGGCCCAGAGGCCAAATGAAAAGACTAGTGACTGGTGTCTTGTAGGTGCCCAAAGAATTCTTGCTGAATGAAAGAACAGCAGTGTCCAGAGGGAAGATGTGGTCAACAGGCCACAGGGGGGTCATGAAAGATGAACTCTCTAAAGAGGCTCGTGAGGGTTGAGCTGGAATTAGGGGGAGCAGCCTCAAGAGGAAAAGTTCCCTGGTTTTCTCAGCTTTAGTGTTCTGAGACCTTCCAGAAAGAGAGATGTAGGAACTTGGTGTGCTATCAACAGATAACCCGCCCTAGAGTTCAGCTTATCATAATAGAGTTGTAAGAAAAACAATGGAATATTTGGCTCGTTTGTGATATTCCTGTTTACAAAATCCATCATGTTTTTTAAATTATTTAAAACATTTATTTAATAGGGTTCAATTATAGGGCTTCCCTGGTGGTGCAGTGGTTGAAAGTCCGCCTGCCGATGCAGGGGACGCGGGTTCGTGCCCCGGTCTGGGAAGATCCCACATGCCGCAGAGCAGCTGGGCCCGTGAGCCATGGCCGCTGAGCCTGCGCGTCCAGAGCCCGTGCTCCGCAACGGGAGAGGCCACAAGAGTGAGAAGCCCGCATACAGCAAAAAAAAAAAAAAAAAAAAAAAAAATAGGGTTCAATTATATGAAACAGTTTGAAATGTTTTTAATACTGCTTGATCAATGGCTTGAAGAGGGAGTTAATGATGATGGGTCCCACATTCTGATCTTTTGTGATACAGGCTCAAGGCCTTCGAAGAGTGACAATCATAGACTATATGGCCTCTGCGGTATGAAGTTCCTGACACTGATTTACATTGGTAGGAGAGCAGTGGGCCGTGGTATTCAGCAAAGCCAGCCCACAGGGTAGGCTTTCCAAACCCCGTGCTCTGGCTTGCAGGACCTGAGTCACAATGACTGATGGAAGAGGGTGTTGCCCGAAAGTTAAGGGCTTGGTAGGCTGATTAATGGTCTCAGCATGAAGCTGTGAGCCTCTAACCCTGACAGATCATTAGCTCCCAGAAAATGACCAGTCTCTGGAGGTCATGGTTATTATTACAAACTAATAAATACATGAAAACATGAAACAGAGCAAATGGCCTTTTTATGTGCTGGGGATATTTAAAACCTAAGCTGCATATTTCCATGCATATAGATTGCTGTTGGTAGCATAAATCCAACCTTAGCTTTCACAAAGCGGGAGCAGCCACCATTAGAAGAGCCATACTTCACCGTTAATGTTGCATTAAATTTTAACCACTGCAGTCATGGTTAAGGAGATATTTTCATTATAATCTGGTATTTTCAGGACTTTACAACTTAACTTAGTTCAACACTCTCTTTTGGCAAATTGATTACTTTCATGTTGGTTTCTTACTCAAAGGATATAATGTCTTAACTTTGATAAAACTGTCAGTTCTTAAGGTTACTTAAATGACAGAAAAGATAAAATCCTCAGACACAGAGTAATACATATTATATGAGAAAAATATTAAGCTCCTGTAGGAAGGAAACATTGTTCAGTCACTGTTTCCTTGTTATTAAGTATAATATGTTCCAGTGAAAAAATACAAATAGTACTACTATAAACTGATGGTAGGTAAAAAAGGAAGCCAAAAGCTACTGACGGAAATCATTGGCTATTTCTTTAATTTATACTTTATATCTTCCCGGAAAAGAAGTATGAACTGGCTAACAAAAAAGAAACAAATAGAGTAGTGAGGAGAACGATCGAGGAAAAAAAAAGGGCAGACTGCGACTATTCCAGTAACAGGGGCCACTTCAGCTCTTGAGAAGGAGCCAGGGATCGAGACTCTCTGGTACTCAGGTCCAGAGGGAAACTAGATAACCTGAGGAACTGTCATCAGAAAGGAGAAAATTAAATTTTAGAAACCTGTGAAATGTGAATCATGTCCCATTCTCTTTGACCATTAAACTGTACAGCCTTAGTGACACTTTGCTATGAACTGAATTGTGTACTCCCCTGCAAATTAATATTCTGAAGCCCTAACCTCCAATGTGACTCTATCTGGGTGGAGTCTGGAAAAGGTAGTTAAGGTTAAATGATGTAATAAGGGTGGAGTCTAATCCCAAAGGACTATGGCCTTATAAGAAAAAAAAGAGAGAGACTTCCCCCCTCTCTCTCTCCACCATGTAGGACACAGCAAGAAGGCAGCTGTCTGCATGCCAGGAAGAGTGTTCTCACCAGAACCTGACTATGCTGGCACCCTGATCTCATACTTCCAGCCTCCAGAACTATGAAAAAAATACATTTCTGTAATTTGAGCCACCCAGTCTCTGGTATTTTTGTTATGGCAGCCCAAGCTAACTAATACACACTTTGGCATAACCCATACTATCACCCTTAAGACATGAGAACACAGCATGCAATCAGGTGTCTGGAAAACTGGGTCTGATCCTGGCTCTGTACCTCCTTCCATGACTTGTCAATGTAGAAGACAGCAAGATCGAATTAGGTATTTTTGTCTGTCCTTTAAACTGCAAAGTAATAATAATTGATAAATAAATTAGACTCTTCCTCAATGTCATGAAGTAAAGTTATAGGTTTTCTTTAACAAACTATATGGTAAGTCTATTCGTGTCAGTCTATTTTTAACAAGTTAAAAAAAAAGCAGGGAATCTACATAGATGTTCAAAAATAGGAGACTGTTGAATTAAATTATGGTGCTTTGACTACATAACTATGAACTCTTGTTTTAGAAAATTTTGAAAAATATTTATGATGTAATATTAAGTAAAAAATTTAAATAAGACATACTCTGATTACAATGACATTTTAAAAACTATAAAGGTAATGTAAAAATGAGAATAGTAATAGGTAACTGAAATATGAGTCACTTTTGCCTTACTAATTTTTTTTTCTGAAATGTTGCTAGACATTCTTTTTTTATCGCTTACAATTTAAAAAATAATTTGAAAGCACCTATGGGTATCTTCTGTGGAGAACTGTCTTTTATTACCAAATTGACTGTGACTTTTGTTAGTTATTGAAGATTCCAATTGTGATTAAAGTTTCACTTGATTGATAGGAGTACTGTTATTTTAAATACACAGTCAGAACGACTAAATAGAAACAACCAAATGTTTTGGTTTTAATGAGCTCCGAAAGCTCTAATTTAGCTAAATACTTTCAAAAGACAAGGTCAAGATGAATGTTGTGGTGATTAGATATATTCATCTCACTATAAATATCAAGACTGTCCAGTGTTTCAAGATGAAACTGAAATGGTATTCTTAGAAATAGGAAAGCAATCAATCCCCACAGAAGCTGGATCCTGTTCAGTAAGCATGAGTAAATAGCAAAGTCCTCTTATGATTTATTCATTCATTTAGTCAATGACCATTTACTAATCACTTATAGGGTAGTGATTTAAGGCATGGGCTTCAGAGCCAGACTGCCTGGGTTTAACTCAGGGGTCCCCAACCCCCGGGCTGAGGACCAGTACCGGTCCACGGCCTGTTAGGAACCGGGCCGCACAGCAGGAGGTGAGCAACGAACAAGTGAAGATTCATCTGCCGCTCCCCATCGCTCGCATTACCGCCTGAACCAGACCCCAAGCCCCAGCCGTGGAAAAATTGTCTTCCATGAAACTAGTCCCTGGTGCCCAAAAGGTTGGGGACTTCTGGTTTAAATCTCCACTCCATCACCTTCTAGAGTTCTAATCCTGTGTATTAGTCAAGATAAGTTAGGTTTGTTATGATGTTTGAGTCTGTTTGGGCTGCTATAACAAAAGTACCATAGACTGGGTGGTTTATAAACAAAAACTATCTCTCACAGCTCTGGAGGCTGGGAAGTCCAAGATCAAGGCACTGGCAGATTCAGTGTCAGGTGAGAGCCTGCCTCCTAGTTCATAGACAGCTATCTTCTTGAAGCATCCTCACATGGCAGAAAGGGTGAGAGAGCTCACTGGGGTCTCTTTTGTAAGGGCACTAATGCTATTCATGAGGGTTTTCCCCTCATGACCTAATCACCTCCTAAAGGCCCTACCTTCAAATACCATCACATTGGGGATTAAGTTTCAATATATGAATTGGGGAGGTGAGGGGCTACTAATATCAGTCTATAGCAAATGGTAACAGATCGAAACCAAAATCTCAGTGACTTAAATCATCAGGGTTTATTTCTCACTCATACTACATTTTCACTGTTAGGGAGAGGGGGCTGTACTCACATAATCACTCAGAGATCCAGAGTGATGGGGACTATAGTGTCTTGCAGCTGTGTACACACTTCAGGTTTTTGAGCACTGGAGTGTCTCATACCAGCAATTAAATGCTTTAGCAGGGAAGTGACCCATAGCACAGAAGTGATGCATATCAATTCTCTTCTTAGCTTATTGACCCTTCTTAGTCACAAGGCCATCTAACTGCAGGAGGGTAAGAAAATGATTCTCCCACATGCCTAGAGAGATGAGACCAGGGAAAGTGAGCACTGAAAGACTCTTGACATCTTGGGCAAACTACTTCATCACTTTGTGGCTCCATTTCTTCCTCTATAAAATGGAGATAATAACAGTGTCTTGCTTATAAAGTTGTGAGGATTAAGATAATATACATAAAGCACATTTAACACCTAATATTCCATGAATGCTATTATTATTATGTACTAGTCATTGTGCTAGGCAATAGGGACAAAAAGATGATTGGACAGCTCTCTCCACCCTGGGAGTTCACACATTAGCAGAGACATATAAGTAATAATTCCACAGGAAATCTGATTAATATAACTCGGGAAAATTATCTTGGTTCTGATTACTCAGGAATGCAGAAAGGCAGAGCAGCATGGGAAAGTGGAACGTAGGCTGTGGAATCAGGTTTTTCTTGGTTTGACTCTTGGCTTGGCCACTTACTGGATGTGACTTAGACAAGTGACTTGACCTCAGTATCCTTCCTGTAAAACAGTGAACTCAAAAACATCCACCTGTGGTTAGTTACAGGATTAAATGTGAAGCAGGTAGCATAATGGATAATATGTAGTTCGATTAACAGGGACTACGATCTAGAATATATTCTTCAACATTCTAGACAGAAACTGTTTCCACCATTCTATTAATTTCAAGTCAATAAAAGTGCATAGAGCGCCTACGTGCCTATCCAGACTCACTGGGGAAAATTAATTTAGCTAGCTTGTCTTTTTCAGGCCACATCTGTTTAAAGCAAAAAATTGAAAATAAAAATAAAACAAAACTCTACATGATCCAGAGCAATATATTTCTTTCTTTTTTTTTTTTTTTTGCGGTACGCGGGCCCCTCACTGTTGTGGCCTCTCCCGTTGCAGAGCACAGGCTCCGGACGCGCAGGCTCAGCGGCCATGGCTCACGGGCCCAGCTGCTCCATGGCATGTGGGATCTTCCCGGACCAGGGCACGAACCCGTGTGCCCTGCATTGGCAGGCGGACTCTCAACCACTGCGCCACCAGGGAAGCCCCAGAGCAATATATTTCTTGATCTAACCCTCCCCATTTTCCTGTACCTATTCTCTCCAAAGTCCAACCGCATCCAGATTCTTCCCAATTGTTTTGCAATATCCCCACAGGGCATCTTGTGGTTTCCCCAAAAAACTAGTCCTCTTTCCTTCCTCTCCTTCATCTTCCTGCATTGAGCCACTAGAGAGGGCTCTCCAGCTCTCACCAGCTCCATGGCCCACTGGCAGAAATGCATAAGATGGTCCATAGAGAGGAACATGGGATGCTCTGCTGTAAATCAGTGGTTGCGTACATCCTTTAATTATTAACTTGCAAACAATAAGTTCTCAAGCCCTACACCATATTACTATGAACACCTATCTCTGGTCAAGAATCTTCACTATAAACAATCTTTTCTTTTGCATAGTCGTTCAGCTTTTAGCACAATCAGGATGAGCATTCACTGTTAACCAAAAGTTGTTACAAATCTGCCCATCCAGATGACCCCACTTCTATCACAGGTTTCAAGAAATAGCTTCAAGCACCATAAAAATATAGACAGTTGGTATTTTCCTTAAATGTGAATTCCTAATAAATAATTATCTAAGGGCTTCCCTGGTGGCACAGTGGTTAAGAATCCACCTGCCAATGCAGGGGACACGGATTCGAGCCCTGGTCTGGGAAGATCCCACATGCCGCAGAGCAACTAAGCCCGTGCACCACAACTACTGAGCCTGTGCTCTAGAGCCCACGCACCACAACTACTGAGCCCATGCGCCACAACTACTGAAGCCCGCGTGCCTAGAGACCGTGCTCTAGGCGCCACCACAATGAGAAGCCCGCACCCACACTGAAGAGTAGCCCCCGCTCGCCACAACTAGAGAAAGCCCGTGCACAGCAACGAAGACCCAACGCAGCCAACAATAAATAAATAAAATAAATTTATTAAAAAAAATAATCTATATACTTTTCTACTGTATAATCCCTAATATCCTATAGACAGTCAATAAATACCTAGCGATAGCTTATATATAGTGATGGCTGAGGGAGGGGTGTTCATACTCTCCCCTTACACTACCCCTGGGCACTGATAGCCACCAAAGACCCCGCATGTTGCTTTTGCCTGATGCCCTTGGCCGCCTCCTCCACAGCACAGTGCTGCTCTGGGACAGAATCCTAGGCCTTTGGTTGAGTCTCAGCTTCCCCACCTACGTGTTTAATCTGGAGAGAACCTCAGGCTCCCCTGGTCCCAGAAACCTGGTATGTCCCAGTATGGCTTTTCTGCCTCTCTGCCTCTTCAGTGTCAGCCAAGTTCACAGTCCCTCCCCTCTTGTCCCTGAGAAGCGTAATGGAGCGCCCCCAGAGGAGGGGAGCCCCAGTGTACCTGGGTAGGATGAGGCTGTTGTCTCTCTCAGTTGGTTGGTGACCAGGCCCTCAGCTACTCAGTCATCTGATCTAAGATATTTTCTGCTTCCTTCCTAGAAAGATTCTCTTTGGACCTGCAAGTGTTTTCCCTTCATCCTTTTTCTGTGAGAAATACAGAACACGTGTGCAAGTGTACATGTCTGTGTGCATGTGTTTTAATTTAGGGCAGTGTCTAGTTCTCTTTCTCAGTCTCTATTTATATATGTTCACTTAAAAAATGTGAACTCGGGCTTCCCTGGTGGCACAGTGCTTAAGAGTCCGCCTGCCGATGCAGGGGACATGGGTTCGTGCCCCGGTCCGGGAAGATCCCACGTGCCATGGAGTGGCTAGGCCCGTCAGCCATGGCCGCTGAGCCTGCGCGTCCGGAGCCTGTGCTCCGCAACGGGAGAGGCCACAACAGTGAGAGGCCTGCGTACGGCAAAAAAAAAAAAAAAAAAAAATGTGAACTCATTTTCATGATTGAATTTTCCCTTTTGTAACACACACCTTTGATTTTTAAAATTATTCTTATTTATCCACTCAACAGATATTTATTCCTGCCAATATGGTGACAGTGATGGGTAAAATATCTCTTACAGAACTTATATTCTATTGGGATTGATAAATATTAAACAACTAATAACATAATTATTTAATTATAGTTATGTTAAATATAAAAAAGGAAGAAAATGAATTGCTAAGAGAGAATATGACACAGCACCTAACTTCATCCAAAGAGGGAGAAAGTCTTCCTGAGGGTGTGCTGATTGAGCTGAACTCTGAGGGGTAAGCAGAAAATAACTGGGCAAAAGAAGTGTGTGGGGTGGGGGAAAGTGCAGTAGCAGAGAGCATCCCAGGAAGTTGAAACAGCATGTGCAAAGGCCCTGGGGAAGGGAAAAGATAACTCCTCTCAGAAACTGAAAGAATGTGGCTGAAATGCAAACAGTGCCCAAGAGGAAGCTGGTGAGCTGGCAGGGACCAGATCATGAGGGGCTTGTTGGCCACACTAAGGACTCTGGTCTTTACCTTATGGGCTGTGGGAAGTATTAAAAGATTATAAGCAAAAAAGTGACATGATTCTTTTTTAAAAAGATTATTCTAACAACTGGGTAGGAAAGGTATTGCAGGGAGGGAGTAGAATTAAGAAGCTATTTCACTAGTCCTCACAGGGATGTTAGCTTGTGGCAGTGGAGATGGAGAAAACTGGGCAGTTTTGAGATATATTTAGGAGGTAGAACGGACAAACAACTAAGGCCTGAAAATTCAAAGCAGTAGATACTGAAGTTTAAATTTAAGTGTAAAGTTTAAAAAGGGAAAAAACTTAAGTTTCAGGGAAGTCCTTATTTAGAAAGGGTGGCATGGATTACTTCAAGACAGTAACATTTATGCAGAGACTGAAGGGTACAGTGGTAAGGTCAGATTTTATATATATAAATTTTATTTTATATAAAATGTAATTGTTTGTAAATTACATATTCATTTCCTATATCTTCATATAGATATGAATATATATTCATAGTACATCTGTGAGAATATGTCTACTCCAATGTGCCCTTAAGAACAATGAGGAACTCTGAGATGTTCAGGTCATAATCCTGTAGAACACTGGGCTACATGGAACAGACTACTCAGCCCAGCTGATTTGCTTGAGAAATAATGGATGAAGTTACAGAATGCGTTTATATTACATAATTTAAATTGTACCTACAGACTTAATGCTACTCTCCTTCTTCTTCATTCCTGAAAGAAGAAGGAATTACAACCATTGAAACCGCCGGTTTCCTGGGAAGCTGGGCACAGACACAGCAGCTGGAGAGAAAAATCTCTAGCTGTCTTCATTTCCTTCAGCCTTCTGGAATACGAATCTTTCCTGACTCTTGAGAAGGCATGAATAGTGAAAGAGGAGTTGTGGCCAACTGGTACTTCGGAAAAAGTGCCATCAGATCGTGAAGAAAGCTCTGGGCTAGGAGTTAGGAAATAAGAGTTGTAATTCCAGTGCTAGTCCTGGTCCTGGAGTGCCTTGAGTAAATTACTTGGCCTCTCTGGGCCTTGGTTTCTCAGCTGCAAGATTTGGCCTAGTTTATGTCTGGGGTCCCCATAGTACTCATTCTATGATTCGAAGAGAGAACATGAAGGCACCTACATAACATTTCACAGACAAGGTTTCTCTAATCATTCCTTAATTCATTTGACAAATGAGAACCCACTATGTGCCAATATTATTGCAAGCATCAGGGAACAAAAACAAACATCCTCAGGGAACAAACATCCTCATGGAATTTAGATTCTAGGGTCTGTAGTGGCTTTTATACATACATGGGTCATCAGCAATAGCATCTTTAATAAACAGGTCAAAGAAGGTTCTTGTTTGTTTGTTTTTGTTTTTTTAACATTAATGAAGGAAAGTTTGTTCTTTCAATACTTATCTCAGACTCCACCTCCTTCCTCCAGGAAGCCTTTCCTCTGAAGACTCAAGTGGGGCTGAGTAGTTTCTTCTTCTGAAGTCATAGCATTTTGTGCTGTGCAATATATACATAACTTGTACGTGTATTCAAGTATTTATAGGCATAAGTCATTCCTATTGAAATTCTACATTGGTGTTGGTCATCTCAATCAGACTCTAAACCCCTTGCAGAAGTGACCACTTACCTTCAGGCTCTCAGCACAGTGCTGGGCCCCTGGAGGTGCTCGATGTGCACCATTGGCTCTGAGCTGCGGAAACACATGGGGGCTGAAACTTGGCGGCCTCACTGACTTGCTCAGCAAGAGTCTTCAGAGCAGGATTATGCCTCCAGCTCAAATCTGACTCCTAGGCTGTTGCCAGGTTTCCTCGCTCTGCCTGACCTTTCCCACCATCCCAAGGCTCAGCCTTGCTCAGGTCCTGCTTCCACAGCAGGTAGTGCATCTATTCCTGGCCGCGCAGCTCCCAGCACTGGGACCACCAAGGTGGGTGGATACATTCCAGGGAATACCCTAGAAAATGCCCTGAGATGTGAGAAGAAAGTATTAGAACACACACACCCACACCCACCTATTTACTTTTTATCCAAAAAATAAGAAAAATTAAGATTTACTGACATGTTATATGTGAGTGACATCCGCCCTTCCACTTGGCGTGCGCGTCTGATGGCCTCTCCGCACATACATGGAGGTCCCCGTGTCACTTGGAAGAGGTGGAAGGGGACCTTCCACAGCAAAGGGGGGGTCACTGAGGGTTCAGTGAGGTGGATTTATACATTACGTTATGTGGCTTTAACTCACCTGCCCTCACAAAATAGAAAAGTGTCTTCAAAAGATTCCTACAAAAAAACAACCATTGGAATACAATGCCAAAGATATTGCATATTACGTGGCATTTACTACACACCAGGCACTGTCCTAAGTGCTTTATTAATTCATTTAACCCTCACAAAAATCCTGGGAGGAAGGGACAGTTTTTATTCTCATTTTAAATTTGAAAAAATAAAATACTGGGTCATAGAGAGTTTAAATAAGTTGCTAGTCAATGGCAGAGCCTCAAGTCACCCCAGGCAATCTGTCTCTAGTCCGCGTTTTAATGTGATGCTCCTTGAAGCACCCCTCTTCTTGGTACAATACCTCAGACATCTTAGGAAGCTAAAAGTCTGACCAGTGTGACTGTCAAAGGTATTTGAAATACAGATTTGCATTCACTATTGTTAGTGATCAACTTTGCCTTAACTTGTTTATTATGTCTGAGGATGTTAGCCAATAATAGTAGGAATGTAAGTATATAAATAGATAGATAAATAAATAAATAAATATCTACACATATTAGTGCTTTATTAAATAAGCACCTGGTCAAAAAAATTTTGTAGACCACTGCCCTAGAGACTAACAAATAGCTAAACAACTTTCTGTGAAGGTCCAGAAGCTTATACCCCAAATCGTTTATTGTGGTTACTTTCTAAGAAATGAGATTGTATACACAAAATAGTTTTAAGATAAAATTTCTGCTTATTACCTCTAGACTTAATAATGTTGGAATTTCCCAAACTATCATCAAACATTTTATAAAGAAAGTTAAAGAACAGAATTTATTTATATGTCTCTACCAATAACCCCAAAGTGCCTAGCTTCTTAGTGTGACACTTCAGATCTTCCATGACGTTTGTGACCCTCTTCTCCAACTCAAACTGCCCTCTGTTGGTTTTGCCTTCCAGGAATTTCTTCTCCCTGGGGCCTCTACTAGGCTCTCAGCACTCGGTTCCTGCTTTGGCCATTGCATTAGGCATGTGACTCAGTCGGGGCCAATCATAGATAAAGGGGTTCCTTTTTCTCACTGTGACTCATCCTACCAGTCATCTGAGGCTCCAATGCCATGACCTGACAGAATCTATTTCCTTACACACTCAGGACTTTACACAAAATCTATTATATCTTTTTAACATATCTGTTTTAATTATGAACAGGGCTGCCACATGCAATTGTGCAAGTTGTGCACTGCACACAGATGCCCAACTAAGGGTGAATGGAGGCTGAAGCCTGGCCCAAGCACTGCTCACCAAGCAGTGAGCCCCAGAGAAAGCTCCCCAAGAGTAGAGAACATTCTTGCTCATCACTCTGGCACAGCTCCTGGCAACATGTCTTGTCAGAAGACTCTCAATAAATGTCTGTTGAATTGAATTTCAGAGTACATTTTCAGACATAAAACCCTTACATGCCCCATCATTTTTAATCTTCTTTATTCAATTATGCAGGAAATCAGTCACCACATGGACTGTATGCTCTCTTAAGCATCTATCATAATATCAGACACCTTAGGGATATTTAGTGGGGATTAATTTATTATGATAAATGACCCTTGCTCATTTTCTGTTCTTTTCATTATGTTTTTTATCTATTTTATGATCTATTTTCTAAGTATTATTTATTATATTTTATCTTCCAAAGAGCCTTGTATGACTGTAGTGCTCACACACATGATAAATTTTGAAGTTTTTGTAGTTAAATCAAATAAGACATTGAGTCTGGTTAAGAATTTTTGGTTGCTCATAAACAGCAGTGCCATATACACTGCATGAACGCAATAAATGTTGATTATTGACAAAAATTGTGATGATTATTGAAGTTAAAAATTTACACTCTGCCTGCAGATAAGTAAATGAGATAATAGTTGAAGTTTCTGAATTTTTTTTAAGTTGAAAAGATGACCTAATCCATGCATGTAAAAAATTCTATGAACAACTAACATCCAAGTGTCAATTACAATTTTTCCTACTAAGGGACTCATGTAAGCCAATGAGGAAATATTCCTTTACTCACTTGTACTGGTCTGTGAAAGGTCAGAATAGACAAGTTTTGATGAAAAACTGCCTGCTTTATAAAAAGAAAGAAGAGGAAAAGTAGGAAAGGAATAACAACTGCTATTTATCTTTTTTTTTTTTTTTTTTTTGGTGGAAGCACGAGTCCTAACCACTGGACAGCTAGGGAATTCCCTGCTATTTATCTTTTTAAAGAAAAGGTTCACTTTTAGGGCTTGTAAAAAGAGATTGATAATCTTCCAGAAAAGAGCGACTATAAGGATTAAATAACTAAATCTTTAAAAATGATTAGAAAGTGAAATCAGTTAGTCTAGTGAAAATCATCAAATAATTGAAAGACCAGTTTCAACATTTAAAATGTGAAAGATCAAGCAACAAAGATCATTTGCTGAAAATTTAAAAGAAAGGCCCAGAGACTTTGAATCACCAGCTTAGTTAAAAATTAAAAGTTGAGGGGGTGGGATGAATTGGGAGATTGGGATTGACATATAAACACTAGTATGTATAAAATAGATAACTAATGAGAACATACTGCATAGCACAGGGAACTCTACTCAATGCTCTCTGGGGACCTAAATGGGAAGGAAATCTAAAAAAGAGGGGATATATGTATACGTATAGATGACTCACTTTGCTGCACAGCAGAAATTAACACAACATTGTAAAGCAACTATACTCCAATAAAAATCAATTTAAAAAGAAAATGAAAAATAATACCAAATAGAAATTTGTATATACTCAATTGAATGAGGAATGCATTAAACTGCAAATATGTGGATCTATATTAAAAAAAATTATAAGTTGGTGATTCATTGCTGTGTTCCGCTGAAGATAAATTATACTTAACCATCAACAAAGAAAATACATTCTATTGAAATATTTCTATGTGTTAAAATCTATTCTATAATGTCTATAGAAGCAAACAAGGCTTTACCTATGATAAAAGTCTTTGGAGTCAAACTTCTTGGATTGGAATCCTAGCTCCACCATTTATTAGTCTTGTGACCTTGGCAAATTACTTCATTTCTCGATTCTTGTTTCCTTGTCTGTATAATGGGGATGATAATTGTACCCAACTCAGCAGGTTGTTGTGGGGAGTAATGAGACACTATGTGAAAGTATTTAATACAAGCCCTGGACCATGGTAAACACTCAATAACAATTTGTGATTATTGTTAGAGGTATAATAAAGGACTTATGAACCAAAGCAGACAATAAAAGACCATGAAAATTTTCAAGTATTGAGCATCTACAATGTTTCAGTCACCATGTTAGTCAATTTCCATACCTTATTTTTAAATTCATTGTTTTAAAATTATATAAGACAAACATGTCCCCCAGTAAAATAATTATAGGAACACAGTGTGATTTAATGTGAAAGTGAGAAAGAAAAGATCCCAGCTAACCTTGACATTGCCACTGACGACCTCTATTCCGGGAACTCAGAGATAACCAGTATAAATTTTCTTTTTGGTGGGGTACTATCATATGCCACTAGAGACTTCATGCCCACATCAACAGAAAACACCTTGGCAAACATATCAATGGTGGAGACATAAATATTAGAGCTTACAACAACCAAAGACAAATTGACCATGATACATCCAAGCTTTCTCTAAGGTTTTGCAAATGTTCAAATTTCAAGGTCAAAGATAAGGAGGAATCTAATAAAATAAAACTGGAGCCATGGCATTAATCTTTTGAAATGATTCCATAAGATCTTTGCAATAGAGTAGTATTTATAAATTCGGTGGTTGGATAGATCTCAGTATCCCTTGAGAATCTCAGGGGCTTGTTGTAGTAATTACTTTATAGAATTACAAGGATTAGGAATAATGTATACAAAGGTGGATTTTATTTTATTTTTTAAAATATTTATTTTATTTTTGGCTGTGTCACATCTTAGTTGTAGCATGAGGGATCTTTCGCTGCTGCATGTGGGCTTCTCTCTCGCTGTGGCTGCGGGTTTCTCTCTAACTGTGGCACGGGATCCAGAGAACACGGGCTCTGTAGGTGTGGTGTGTGGGCTCAGTAGTTGAGGCACATGGCCTCTCTAGTTGTGGCGTGCGGGCTTAGTTGCCCCACAGCATGTGGGATCTTAGTTCCCTGACCTGGGATCAAACCCACATTCCCTGCCCTAGAAGGTGGATTCTTAACCACTGGACCACCAGGAAGTCCCAAATGTGAATATTTTATAATAGTATTGTCATGAAACAACAACAAAACTCAGAGATGCAAAGGAAAAGATAGTCATTAAAAAATTTTAACTTGTGCATAGCAAAATATAATATAAATAAAGTTAAAAGACAAAATATCAGCTGGAAGAATATTTGCAACAAATATGACAAATATAAAAGAGCTCTTATAAATCAATAAGTAAAAAATGAACAATCCAACAGAAGAATGTTTAAAGATTGGCACTTCATAAAAAGTGAATTACAAATTGCCAGTAAACGTCCGAAAAGATGTTCTACTTTACCCATCACTAAAGAACTGCAAATGTAAAAAACTGCCATCTTTACTCTCAGATTAGCAAGACTTATAGGGAAATAAGAACTCATTTAAATTTTGTAGAATATGAATTAATGTAAACTTCTTTGAAGGCAATGTGGCAATATATATCAAAATTATACATGGAGTGCTACATACCATGAGCTGTTCTGGTCAAAACTGCAAATATTAAGTTGGTAAATGCCAAGAGTCTACTTTATTACTCTCAGTTTCTAGTTGAGAGCAAAGAGGTTCAGAGAGGTCTTACATGGAGAAAGCGACAGAACTTGGATCTCAAAACATGTCAGTCTGGCTCCAAAGTCACATCACAGTAACTAAAGATCTTCTTTTTAACTCCATTAAAACACAGTTATGGGGCTTCCCTGGTGGCGCAGTGGTTGAGAGTCCGCCTGCCGATGCAGGGGACACGGGTTCGTGCCCTGGTCCGGGAAGATCCCACATGCCGCGGAGCGGCTGGGCCCGTGAGCCATGGCCGCTAAGCCTGCGTGTCCGGAGCCTGTGCTCCGCAACGGGAGAGGCCACAGCGGTGAGAGGCCCGCGTACCGCAAAAAAAAAAAAAAAAAACAAACAAACAAAAAAAAAAAACACAGTTATGGTGAAAACCTCCATTCACATTTACAAAATACTTTTAACATTATTACTAACAGTTCCAATTATAGGGGTGAACATCATCAGTAGCTCTTAAATTGTATCATATGACTTTGACTCTAGGGTTTTATTTATTTATTTATTTATTTGGAGTATAATTGCTTTACATTGTTGTGTTAGTTTCTGCTGCAGAACAAAGTGAATCAGCTATATGTAAACATGTATCCCCATATCCCCTCCCTCTTGATCCTCCATCCCACCCCCCCATCCCACCCCTCTAGGTCACCACGGAGCACCGAGCTGAGCTCCCTGTGCTATACAGCAGCTTCCCACTAGCTATTTTACACATGGTAGTGTATATATGTCAAGGCTACTCTCTCAGTTGACTATAGGGCTTTTTAAAAGTCACTAAAACATAGAAATGTTTCACAAAGGGTCTTAAAATGTAAAAGAGGAAGAAATACTTTAAGTGTTACCATGAACATTTTAAAATACACTTTTTATCTTGGAATAATTTTAGATTTGCAGAAAAGTTGCTAACACAGAACAGAGAGTACACATATACCCCTTCCAGCTTCCCCCATGATTAACATCTTACATTACCATTGTACATTTGTCAAAACTAAGAAACTGACATTGGAACATTAGTAATCAAACTAGAGACTATATTTGGATTTCACCAGGTTTTCCATTAATGTTCTCTTTCTGTTTCAGGATCCCATAGAGGGTACCACACTGTATTTAGTTGTGATGTCTCCCCAGTCTCCTCTTGTCTGTGACAGTTTCTCAGTCTTTCATTGTTTTTCTTGAGCTTAACTGTCTTGAGAAATACTAGCCAGATATCCTGTAGAGTTTTCTCCAATCTGGGTTTTTCTGATGTTTTTGTCATGTTTTGACTGGGGTAATATTATGAATATTTTAAAGTGAAAGGAAAAAGAAAAATAGTCCAAAAAAAGTTATAAAGAAAACAGTCCTAGCACTTTTTTTACATGAATCTCATGTAAAAAAGTCATTAATTCAATAAGAATTTATTAAGCACCTACTATGTACCAGGCACTGTTCTAGGCACAGAAGATACATTAAGGAAACTAGTATAGAGTGAATGGTCATGAAAGGCCTCTTTGAGAAACTGACATTTGAGAGGCCCAAATAACAAGATGGAACTAGATAAGGGCAAAGATTTGGGGGAAGAACATTTTAGGGAAAGGGAATAACAAGCCAAAGTCTCTGTAGCAGAGGTAAACTTGATGTATAGTAAAAGCTTCAATAAAAGCAGAGTGGCTGAGTCACTGGTGTAAGACAAAGAGGATAGATGAGATGAACAAGGCAGACAGGGCTGGATTACATTGGGTTTTATAGGCCATGGCAAGGAATATGGATTTTATGCTGAGTGAGATGGGAATTCTTTGAAAGTTTCAACTAAGAGAAAGACATAATCTGATATATTTTTAAAAGATCATTCTGGATGCTGTGTGGAGTAGAAATTGTTGGGGGATAAAGTAGAGATCAGGAGCCAGGAGTTAGGAGACAAATGCAGTAGTCCAGGCAAGAAAAGATGGTGATTGGAATGAGATGGGCAGCAGTAGATATAAAGAGAAGTGGTTGGATTGGGATATATTTCAGAGGAGGAAGCAACAGCACATAGTAATGAATTGAATGTAAGATCAAGATTCTCCAGTTTTTGGCTTGATAGACTGAGGATGGTGTAATCTGTTGAGGTGGGGAGAACTGACAGAGCAAATGTTGCAGGAGGTATAGGTGGGGGAGACTTGGAAATCAAATGTTTTATTTAGGTCAAGTTAAATCTGAGATATTTTGAGTTATCGAAAAAGTAGATGAATATATGAGTTTGGAGCCCATGGGAGAAGTCAGGGCTGGAGACATAAAATCTATATATAAAATCAACAAACAGGGCTTCCCTGGTTGTGCAGTGGTTGAGTCCGCCTGCCAATGCAGGGAACACGGATTCGTGCCCCGGTCCGGGAGGATCCCACATGCCGCGGAGCGGCTGGGCCCGTGGGCCATGGCCGCTGAGCCTGCGCGTCCGGAGCCTGTGTTCCGCAGCGGGAGAGGCCACAACAGTGAGAGGCCCGAGTACCGCAAAAATAAAATAAAATAAAATAAAAAATAAACACATAAATATGTAATATCAGTAACTTTATTTACTAGGAAGAGTAGCCATACATCCCTGTTTGTTCATTTATTAATCAATTCATGCATTCATATACTTATTCCACAAATGTTTATTGTATACCTACCAACATATCAGGCTCTAGTACAGTCATGCCAACGGCATCTAAAGAGAAGAGTGTGCAGCCAGAGAAGGTGGGTCATGGGAAGAAAATACTAAAACTTTTAAAAATATTGATTTTTATCTAAAAACAGAAAAAAGTCTTTCAAGTATTTAATATATAGATCAACACTGCCATCTCACTACTAATGAGTGAAAAGTGTGAGTTAGGCATCGTGGAGAATAATTTGGAGATTTCTTCATTTTCTTTGTTTTAATATATTGTGATTTCTTCCAATTTATGTGTGCTGGGTTAAGTAGATTTACCAATTACATTATTATTATTATTATTATTTATTTATTTATTTTGCTGTACGCGGGCCTCTCACTGCTGTGGCCTCTCCCGCTGTGGGGCACAAGCTCCGGACACGCAGGCTCAGTGGCCATGGCTCACGGGCCCAGCCGCTCCGCGGCATGTGGGATCTTCCCGGAGCGGGGCACGAACGCGTGTCCCCTGAATCAGCAGGCGGACTCTCAACCACTGCGCCACCAGGGAAGCCCACCAATTACATTATTATTTCATTAAATTAACCCCCATGAAAATGGAAATAGCTAAAAAAGGTTTCTGGAAAGAAAACATGAGTTGGAGATAATAAAGCAGGCCTAATCAAAAAGATGACGATAGAGATGACACATCTGCTGCTAGCATGAGCTGTACAGAAGCCATCTTATTAACTAGTGGGCATGACATTTTGAAATCAGAGATTTGGAAATATTTCCATTATGTGATTTTGATGCAAAATGATGTATGTGTGCTAACCAAGGCTGGGACTACATAGTGAGGCAAGTGAGGCATTCACCTCGCACACGAAGTTTAAGGGGATGCCCCAAAGTCAGCAATCAAGATAAATATCTAAATGCAATATTTTAAAAAGTCAAAATTAATGCAAAAACCTATGATAAACAAAATATCAAAATTTTAAATAAAGACAAGATCAGTACTCTAAAAAAAACCTTATACATATACACTAAATCTTGAAGACAGAATTTTGCAACTTGTTAAAAGAAATCTTCCAGGCAATGCATTCCAAAGAGTTTTGAAAATATATAACAATGCAACTTCTTCTGGCTGACATCAGGGAAGATAGAAAGTTACTAGCTGAGTTTCAACAACGTTGAACAATGGTTTTGTTTTCAACAATGGTTGGTGGACGGAGGTGATAAAAATGGATACTTGCATTAGAAGAGCAGCCAAAGATGTACTTCTTCCATTAGGATCTAAATATCTTTGTAAGTTATCTTTTTCAGTTTATGACAGCCGTTAAAACAAAGTACAGAAATAACCTGAATGTTGAATCACACATTTTAATAACCGTTTCATAAAGTATTACAGATTTTTATAGCCACGGAAACCTAGTCAATCATATTGCTTTCACTAAATATTTTTAGCAAGAATAACGAGGATTTTTAAAAAGACAATTAATATAGAAAATAACTCTTACAGTTACTTTAAACGTTTATTTCATCTTCATCCTTTTTATGCTTTAAAAATGCTTTATGTCATACACAACAGGAACACAACAAGACGTGTACATAACTTACATCAGTATACAGACTTTTTTTTTGTAATAGGGAAGTGCAATCAAAAAAAGTTTGGAGAGCACAGGTACAGGTAGTTAATGCCGTGGGTGTTAGGAAAGTGGCAGGATTATATTATCTCAGTGTGCTGTAGAATCGCTGTACCACGGAAGTCTTCGTGAAGGACACCGCCCCAGGTTTTCATAAACGGAGGTTTGCGGAATGAGCAGGATTTGGAAAAATAACTATTGCAAAATTTGTTGCCTATAAAACAGAGCACAGTGCTTACTGCCAGAGGAGATTAAAGTACTCTAAAAACACTTTTAAAAGGAGATCCTAGGTCCAAACTGCAGCCCTGCTCTCTGAAGTTATCTCAGCCCCATACTTGAACCTGTCGGAGAAGGAAGTTCCCCGAAATGGCCCAGGAGAGTGCCGCTCTGAAGGAGGGAGACTGGAGGGAGAGTGATACCACTTTTCCGAGCCATGGGCTGTCCCCTCCCCTAGCAGGAGGCCAGCTGTGAGGTCCCTTGTGCCTTGCCCTCGGGAGGGTGGGGAGAAGGGAAAAGAAAACGCAGCCTTTTCTGGCTGGGACCATGTCTGAGTGCAGAGGCCGGGGGTGGGGGTGGGGGTGGGGTGGGGGGGTGGTCTGTGAAGAGGGGATGAGTTCAGGTGCTTTTCTAACGGGGAGGGAGAGCAGTGTTGGTAGTAGGGCCAGAGGAGCGGCTTTAGGCTCGAGTCTCTTCCTGGTGGGCAGGGAGTCCGAAGAGCCCAGGAAGGCATGTTGGACCCTAAGGCCTGGTCCTTTCCCTGACGGCAGAGGGAATCCCGAGATGAACAGTCCAGAAACCCCCTCCGAAAAGCATTTTCTTGGCCGCTCAACTAATTTTATACATCCCGAGGCTAAAAGCTGAGGTAATTAGACGCGAGCGACAGCTGTCTCGGCACCTTGGGCGCCAGGCACCTGGCTTGGAGCCCGACGGCCCGAATTCTCGCGAGAACGGCAGCCGCCATTTTTCCATTGATTGCGGCGGGCTGGGGGAGGGGCCGACGACGAAGGCGGCTGCGGCGGCGACGACGGCGGAGCCTTGGGTCGGTGTCTGCGCGCTGGTGTCTGAGGCCCAGGCTGAGGCCTCTTCGGTAGCCCGAGCGCAAGCGGTGGAGAGGATGACGGCCGCTGCCGTTTTCTCCTGAGCTAGAGCCGCCGCTACCCTCCCCCTCCCCCGGCAGGGCGGAGAGGAGCGGCCGGAGTCTGAGCGATGGTGCCCGGCGAGGAGAACCAACTGGTCCCGAAGGAGGTGAGGGGCCAGCGGAGGAGGCTAGGCCCGAGGCCTGCGGCCGCTCTAGGCAGCGCAGGCCGGGGCGAGGGGCCGGCTGCGGGCCCAGCTCGTGGGCCGGCCCGCCTGTGGGGGAAGGAGGTGTTGGGGGTGCATGGTGGGTGCGGCGAGCAATTGGGAGACCCGACTGGGTCTAGGGGGCCGGGGAGCGGAGACCTCTCCCCTTGGGTTTGTGGGGCTGGACAAATAAAGGAGCTGACTGGAAGGAATCGGGTCCTGCTTTGGGGGAGAAGGTGGCTTCTCAAGTAGTTATTTAACGCGTTGAGCCAAGGTAGAGAGGTGATTTCAAAGAAAACATTCTGCAACACTGGCTGACGGGCACGACAGGGTGACGGTGCTGCTTCTGGTTTTGACAGTGGCAGTGTATAGCTTTCAGGGCTTGTGAAATCTACACCCAACTTGAGCGTTGTGGGAGGGCAGTTAACTGCTACGACTTTTTTGAACAACTGTTTCTTACTTGGTAGTACTATGGGTCTGCCTAAATGGGGCCTCCCAGTGATCGATGAAAAGTAGTAAATGTGACTTCCACGCAAAGGTAAGGGATAGCGAAGCATTACCATATGGAGAGCTGAATTACTTTTTGTAGTTGGGCTGTGTACGCCAGTTTGGGTGACTTCTTAAATTCTTAAAAGCAAGTGATATGAGAAGGCTTGACTTCTTGGCTTCTCTTGAATAGTAGGAGAGGATTAATGGTAGAATCCAGCACTGGCCAGGGAATTTCAACATATTAATAGTATCTCTGTTGGCTTTATAAATATCTACAGGGTATCCAAACGTGTATTTTTAACTGGTTGATCATCAGGCGAATGCTTTGGATTTTTAGTTCTCATATACCTTAAATAGAGGCAAGTGTCCGTTGAAATTAGCTGTGTTGGATCTTGATGTTTTTGAGTGATGTTCTTAAAAATTCTTAATTCTTTTTTTTTTTTTTTTTTGCCTTTTTTGGTTGCTTTGTAGCAATTTGTTGCTACTTGACCAAGCTCCGACACTGGAAAAGTGTTATTGGAGTTGTGTATGTATGATATGAATATTTTCCCAACATTATCAGATGATTGTTTTGCAAGGACAGTTTTTTTTTAAACTAAGTTATCATGTGTCAGTATTTATTCATCAAGCACCACCAACTCTGCAAAGCAGATAAACAGAGGAATTAATCAAAATTCTTGCCGTGGGAGCTTTTAAGGCTACTAAGGAAGGTAACACTAGTATTCATTGAACTCCAAGTAAGGACTAGGTACTTTTCTACAAAGGTAACTCTCATGCAGGGATGGAAGTGATAGGTGCGATGAGAGATATAAAAATGAATTTTCTTTTAGAGCTACATAGTGCTGGTTTTCATTCCTATGAAAAGCAAAGTTCTTTCTTAATTTTATTTTATTTTAATTAATTAATTAATTTATTTATGGCTGCATTGGGTCAGGCTTTCTCTAGTTGTGGTGAGCGGGGGCTACTCTTCCTTGTGATGCGCGAGCTTCTCATTGTGGTGGCTTCTCTTGTTGCCTAGGCGCGCGGGCTCTAGAGCGCGGGCTCAGTAGTTGTGGCTCGCGGGCTCTAGAGCGCAGGCTCAGTAGTTGTGGCGCACGGGCTTAGTTGCTCTGTGGCATGTGGGATCTTCCAGGACCAGGGCTCAAACCCATGTCCCCTGCATTGGCAGGCGGATTCTTAACCACTGCGCCACTAGGGAAGTCCCCTTTCTTAATTTTTTGACCATTAGAAAATATAATATAGGTGGAACTTTGCTTTAAGAAAGCCCAATATTAGGTTTATTTCCCTAATAATTTGATTTATAGAAAACATGGTATAAATAAACACTTTCACAGGAACATACCTGCAATGCTGCTTTTACCTTTTGGATTTTAAAGATTAAACGCCTCTCCTTTAAGACTAACTCCCTTACCTGAGGCTTCAAACTCATCCTGACTTCCAACATTTTTTTTTTTTCCCCTTACTCTTTCTGGACCACATGCCTTTACTTTCTGTTCCCTAGACTCATCTTCAGTCTTTTCTTTTTCCCTGACTCCTTTTTTGATTCCTGGAAACATGCACAGTACTCTCAAATCTCAAAAGTCTGTCACTTTTTTAGCTAGCTAAGTAATACATTCTTTTTTGATGGCCATACTTCTCTTCTTGAATTTTTCTTGCCTGCTTCTCTTCCTTGAATTTTCTTTTGCATTTGATACTTTAAAAAAATTCCTTGAGTTTAGTAATACTGTACTTTGGGGCCTTTTCCCCCTGCCTGTTTGTCCTATCTGACCACTCATTTAGTCAATGTCTTTCTCTTTTTTTCTGTGTCCTTAATTACCACTTTCGTCTCATCTTCGTCATCACCTGTCTGGTCTTTTTAAGTAGGAGTAGAATTATGTAGTGCTAAAGCTGAGAGAACACATAGTGATCATTTAGTAATTTATACCCCTTCACTTCTATAGATGAGGAAATGAGGGCCAGAAGATTGAAAGTGACTTGTTCAGGGTCACATAATGAGGAAATAAATGACAGAGCTAGGACTAGAACTCACATCTCTTTGATTATACTCTGTTTTACACATCCCTTCATGGAACCTAGAGGCTCCGTAAAAGTAATTTGTAACTCTCTAAGTCCATTTACTATGTGAAAATAAATTACAGAATTTTAAAATGTCTTACTTCTGTTCTACTGGCTTATTACCAACAATTTGACGGGCTTTTCTTTTTTAGAGAACCTCTGACACTTACTAGATTTAGATATTGGTTAAATGTGTGCATCCATGTGTGTGCAGTTGTTGAACGAATAATATGTTATTCTGGTCCCTGAAGCTCAAGGACAAATGTACCTTAGAGGACTGCTGAAGAAGGTAGCTTAGTGTCATGCAGGGCTTGGCCAAATAGTCCCTGGGCCAAATTCAGCCCACAGCCTGTTTTGTTTGGCCCATGAGTTAAGAATGATTTTTACATTTTCAAATTGTTGAAAAAAATCAAAATAATAAAAATAATCTGTGACACATGGAAGTATATGAAATTTAGATTTCAGTATTCATAAATAAAGTTTTATTGGAACACATTGATGCCCATTTATTTACTATTATCTATGGCTGTAGCAGAATTGAGTAGTTGATACAGATGCTGTATGCAGGATAAATTTGAAACTATTTAGCTTGGTGTTCAATGCCTAGTACACTTTGATTCTGGCCACAGTCTGCCCTTTCAGCTTATCTCTTCTTCCTCAAAACAAGTTTTTAATGCAGCCAAACAGGTTTTTCTCTAACTTGCTTTTCACTTCTGTTTGTGCTGCCTCTTCTTTCCTACTTCTGCCCACTGATTCAGAACATTCATACACATCTTTCCCTCAGTACCTCATATCTCATTTATTCTAAAAAGCCTTTTCTGACCATTTAACCTTAAGGATTTCTCCTTCTTAGAAGACTTTTATATATGAATAGAATTCATTTGGCAGTTAATAAATAGTGCTTTGTGACATCTATTATGGTCTCAGACTGTATTTTATTATTATTCATTATGGATTTCTTGACAGCAGAGATCTTTGTGTGTGTCTGTCTCTTTCTCTCTCTCTCTTTTTTTTTTTTTTTTTTTTTTGGTATGTATTATAGGTCTAAGACAGTGTCCTTTCTGAAGGACACTGATCTTCAGTAATATTCATTGATATGGTTACAGGGTTGCAAGGAAACTTAGAGTTCTAACCAATTTCCCCTGCTTGGATATTTTCCACAACATCCTTGGCAAACTGTTTTCCAGCCTTTGCTTGAATACCTTCATGACATCTCTGGTAACATCTTTGTCTTAGAAGAGATCTGTTGTTTTAAGTTTTTGAGTTGAGAGAAGTCTAGATCTCTGTAGCTGCCATCTTTTGAAAGTTGCCTCTGAACAACAGAGAAATCTTAAATCATTTTGCATAGGACAGCTTTTTCTCATTGTTGAAGAGGGGGGAGGGGAGGAGGACTGAGCATCCTCAGTTCTTTGTTTCTCAGTTGCTTTCTTTTAGACATAATCCAGTTTTTAATATTTCTCCTAATTGTTGTACCCAGGGGAGAGCAAAGTGAGTGTGGTCTATTCTTTGTGGTAAACAACAAAGCACTTCACCTCACTTTTTCACTCTACTATATGTCTTTGAATTGTTTTATACTGATGTTGACTTTGAGATCTCTTTTAATGTCATTCTACTTTCATTTATTGCATCATTGTTTCTATTATTCTGTTTCCTTATAAGGATTTGTGACATTAATATTTGTTGTGTACTCACTGTACATTACTGTACGCTGCCATATAGGGAATATTTAGATAAAATGATTTTTTCCTCAAATATTTTATAGTATAATTAAGGATAAAAGGTACATATTACTAATAGTTTTAAAATAATACTTTCACTGCAATACTTAAAGTGCATCCAAGGAGTATATAAATGTAGAAAGGATAGAAAAATGAAAGAAAAAGAATATGTAGTTCCATATCTCAGTGGATTTTTTTCTGCCTCTCTTTTCCATATAATAAACACTACTTCTGTCTGGAACTAATGATAATAATAACCAAAATTTATTGAGCATTTATTATATGTCACATACTGTTGTATGTGCTTTGTGTGTATTAACTCATTTGAACTTCACAATGACCTCATAACTATATCAGGGCCGTTGATATTGAGAGCCCTCAAAACATTAAAACAACTTATTTTTCATCTCTATTGTCTGTTTTTTTTAAAAAAATAAATTCAATTAATAAATATTATGGAACATGTCAAATGAGTATTCTTTTAATTTGTATGGCTTCAACCTTTGATTGTAATTTACACATTTATATCTACAGCCCTGACCTCTCTTCTAGTTTCGGATTTCCACCTGCATACTGGATATCTCTACTTGGTTGTACTCTGGGACCTACAGATTAAATATGTGTAATATCAACCTCATTTCTCTTTCCTCTCTTCTCATGTCCTCCTCCCAGCATAGTTCTTTCTTTGTATTCTCTTGTTCAGTTAGTGTCATCATCATCTGTTTATTTGCTTAAGTTGGAACGTTTTTTTGACTCCTCCTTTTTTCCTTTTTTTCATATATAGTTAAATCGTCACTTGAAAAATATCTCTTGTATCCTCACCTTTCTCTTCGTGGCTCTGCCTCTATTTTCTCATTCAAATGTAGCCCTTTTAAATGGTCTGTGTTCTTCTAGGCTCTTTTCTTTCGTAACTGTCCTCACCACAACAGCCATTACTTTCTAAAACACATGACATTATGACTTACCTGTTTTAAAGTTTATAATTATTACCCTCTGATTGCAAATTGAATACTAGGTAATATTAATAAATACTATGCACCAGACACTGTGCTAAACAATTTACACACTTACTTAATATCTATAAAGCCCTTTAAGGCATCTCTTATCTTTCATTATGTATTTTATAGATAGATAGAAAGAAAATAAGGCTTAAAGAGTAAGTAACTTGGGCTTCCCTGGTGGCGCAGTGGTTAAGAATCCACCTGCCAATGCAGGGGACACGGGTTCGAGCCCTGGTCCAGGAAGATTCCACATGCCGTGGAGCAACTAACCCCATGCGCCACAACTACTGAGCCTGTGCTCTAGAGCCCGCATGCCACAACTACTGAGCCCACGTGCCACAACTACTGAAGCCCACGCGCCTGGAGCCCGTGCTCCACAAGAGAAGGCACCACAATGAGAAGCCTGTGCACCGCAACAAAGAGTAGCCCCTGCTCGCCGCAACTAGAGAAAGCCCACACACAGCAATGAAGACCCAATGCAGCCAAAAAAAAAAGTAAATTATTCAAAGTTGTATAGCTGTTTGTTTCTAAGTCATTGTGGCCTTAATCAGTAGGAAAGTCCTTCATAATGTAGCCTCAATTGATTTGTTTTTTAAAATTAATTTTTGTCAAAGTTATACATGCACATATTGAAAAGAGTTGAATAACTCTGCTCTGCAGATTCTCCCTCCCCTTCATTTTGGGCTCTCTGGAGGCAACCACTTGCTACTCATTCTTTTGATATTTATCTCCATATTTCAAAATAGTATGCCTGTAGTTTTCCCTCATGATTTTTTCAGTTGAATGGATTGTCTACGGACTTCCCACAATGGAAGATTCGGTTTACCACTATCCCCAAACACAGACACACTTCTCAATTCTGCCCAATCCTTCCAATATTGTCATATTGCAAGTTGTTTGGATACATCAAGTTTCAAAGTTTATATCAATGTCACTGTATTCATTGTTGAGCCTTATAGTTTATTGTGATGATTTTCCCTTTCTGTACAGTATTTTGTTTCCCATGAGTTAACATTTTCTAAAAATATGCTTTTGCTTTGTTTTCTATGTATTTATCATTAATTTAACCAAGTGGTTCTCAATTGGGGGCAACCCAGAGGATATTGGCTTTGTTGGGTAGGTGAGGGAGGGCAGGAGTGTGCTACTGACATCTAGCGAGCAGAAGCCAGCTATGCTGCCAAGCATCATCCTGCACTGCACTGGACCACCTCCCACAACAAAGAATTATGTGGTCCAAAATGTCAATAAAAACTCTGATTTAGTCCAGACTCTCAAGTATATGAGTCTTCTCCTTATTATGTTCAAACTACCAATATTTTGATGAATTTCCTTGAATTGCAGCTGCTGTCTTAGATTTGCCTTTATAATCATCTTAGTAGTTTCCGTCAGGTCTCTCTTGTATTAGAGCTCCTAGTTCTGTATCTGATGTCTTCATCTTTCTTTGTGTTCTCATTTTGGAGGACCACTTTCAATAGCTTTCTGGATGGGCTATAATTTTTTCAAGACTTCACATGTCTGAAAATGTTTCTACCCTCTTGCTTTATAGATAGTTTGGCTGGGCAGAGAATTCTCGGTCAGAAATAATTTTCTCTCAGAATTTTGAATACATTGCTCCATTGTCGTATTGTTTTCAGTGTTGCTGTTGAAACATCAGATGCCTAGAAGATTTTTTTTTAATTAATTAATTAATTTTTGGCTGCGCTGGGTCTTCGTTGCTGTGTGCGGGCTTTCTCTGGTTGCTGCGAGCAGGGCCTGCTCTTCGTTGCAGTGTGCGGGCTTCTCATTGCCATGGCTTCTCTCTGCCATAGCTTCTCTCGTTTCAGAACACGGGCTCTAGGTGCGCGGGCTCCAGTAGTTGCAGCACGCGGGCTCAGTAGTTGTGACGCACAGGCCTAGTTGCTCCGCGGCATGTGGGATCTTCCCGGACCAGGGATCGAACCCGGGTCCCCTGCATTGGCAGGCAGATTCTTAACCACTGCACTACCAGGGAAGTCCCTGCCTAGAAGATTTTGAATCTTATTTTTCCTCTCTGGAAGCTTGGAGAACCTTTTCCCCTAGAGTTCTGAAATTCCTGTATTATGTGTACAGGTCTGTTTTTCTCCACTTCTGCTGGGTTCAGGGTAGTCTTATTCAATCTGAAATTTGTCTCATCAGTTCTGGGAAATTTTCTTAAGTCATTTCTTTTGTTTCTTCCCCTTTGTTTTCTCTGTTCTCTCTCTTGAACTCATTTAGATAATGGGTCTACTGTCTTGGTTTCTCTAATTTTCTTCTGTTTACATCTATTTTCCATTTCTTTTCCTTTTTCCTCTGTTTTCTGGGAGATTTTTCTCAATTTTATCTTCTGATTCTTCTACTAAGGTTTTATTTCTGCTATCATGTTTATAATTTCCAAGTACTCTTTTTTTTCTGAAAAAGTTTTAATGTATCCTGATATATCCTGTTTTTGATATCCTATTTTTGTTTTATGGATGCAGTGTCTTATCTCTCTCAGGGAATTATCGATACTTTTCTTCTCTGCATATTCTCTCTTTTCTCCAAATTTCCTTTTTCTGTTTGTTTGCTTTGGGCTTTGTCTTTCATATTAGATGCTTTTTTTAGATGTCTGGTATTCCTTGGAACTCAATGCTTATTTAGAAGAGGGGCCTTAAAAAGCTGAATGGAAGCTCTGCCAGTGGGTAATTATGGTTTTCCCTGTACTTTAGATATGTGTGGATAATTTCCTTGTAGACTCCTAGTGACACGTTTTTCTCTTGTGCTGAATTGATTTCCCAGAAAAGATGTATGATCTTTTGCTTGGAGAGAACAAGCTTGGGAGCTGAGTAGGAAACGGGGTTGTGGGTTTCATCCTAAAGTACATGAATACCCTTTCATTTAATTCTCCAGTTTTCAATGTGGCGGCCCTCAAATTTGATTGCACCTGGCATCCTCTACTCCAGAGAGACCTTGTTTTATGCTCTCCTGAGATTGCTTAGTCTTTTGCCAGGAAGGGTCAAAGAGTAAAAGCGAGAGGATCTGGGAGTTCTGACTGCTTCTTAAGCAGACTTTAATCTCTTATTCTAGCTTGGACTTCACTCTTGCTCCCAGCGTATCTGAAACTGCTAGTTCCTGAGCCTTTTCGGGTTTTTTTTCCCTTTTTTCTTTTTAATTTTTTTATAGAAACCTTGAAAAAAGAATACACAGAGTTCCCATATACCTGTCACCAAGCTTCTCCTCATGGTAACATATTTTATAACCATAGAACACTTATCAAAAGTAAGAAATTAACTTTAGTACAATACTATTAACTATACTGCAGAATTTATTCGGATTTGACCAGTTTTCCGCTAATGTTTCTTTTTATTCCAAGATCCAAACTCAGGGTCCCACATTGAATTTTGTTGTCATGTCTCCTTAGTTTCCTCTTATCTGTGACAATTTCTCAGACTTTTCTTCTCTTTCATGACCTTGACATTTTGAACAGCACTAGTCGTTTTTGCAGAATCACCCTCAATTTGGGTTTGTCTGATATTTTCTCATGATTAGATTGAGGTTATTGAAGAGAAGGCTATCACAGAAGTGATATGTCCTTCTCTGTGCATCATTTGGCAGGGGGTGGGGGGTACATGATGCTGATGTGTCCTACTGTGATGTTAACCTTTGATCACGTGGTTCAGGTGATTCTGCTAGGTTTCTCCACTGTAAAGTTACTATTTTCCTCTTTTTTTTTTTTTTTTTTTTTTTTTTTTGGTACGCGGGCCTCTCACTGTTGTGGCCTCTCCCATTGTGGAGCACAGGCTCCGGACGCGCAGGCTCAGCAGCCATGGCTCACGGGCCCAGCCACTCCGCGGCACGTGGGATCATCCCGGACCGGGGCACGAACCCATGTCCCCTTCATCGGCAGGCAGACTCCCAACCACTGCGCCACCAGGGAAGCCCACTATTTTCCTCTTTAATAATTACTAACTACTTTGAGACCATGCAGATATCCTGTTTCTGCTTAAACTTCTGCCCATTAGTTTTAGCATCCATTTATAGATCTTGTTACTGTTGCATTCTAATAGTGATTTTCTGCTTCCCTCATTATTTCTACATTTATTAATTGGAATTCTTTTGTGAGGAAGAGTTGTCCCTTCTCCCACATTTATTTACTTAATTATTTATTTATGTCAGTATAGACTTAAGATATTTATTTTATTCTTTGGATTATAACCCCAAACTATTGTTATTTATTTTGTTGCTCAAATTGTTCCAGTCTTGGCCAGGGAGAGCTCTTTCTGGTTGGCATCTGTGCTCATCCTTGCCTTTTGAGCACTTCTGTACTTTGTGGCAATGCTTCAACCCATCTTATACTTGCCCTGCCCCAACCCTGCAATCAACCACTTCTGCAGAGCGTTTAGGGGTCTTTTAGTATAATTGTAAATGTGGTATGTGCTATAAGCCAGGTGTCTTTGTTTTTCATCTAGGCTAATGTAGGTTTCAACCTTCTCAGGTGTAATAGTCACTACCACTTGTTCTGCTTTCTAGCTTCTAAAATTGTGTTTCTGGTTTCCTATGGATTTATGCTCTTTAAACAATTTCTTTATTCTTGTTTCAGAGAGATTTTGGGAAGCTTTTGAGCTAAATGCTTGTATTCAATCTGTCCTCTTTGACCAGAAATTCTTAATGTTTTTGTTATCTCCTGCCCCAAGCCAATTTTGTTTTAGCCACATTCAACCACATTAGTTGCTGTTCCCTGATGTGCTGTATGCTTTTGTGTGTCACTTGCCCTGAGTGAATAATATGAAATATTTTTTAATATCTGCTTTTTAGGGAGTTTTAAATGGGTGAACTTTGATTTTACATGAAAACTATTTAAGTACTTTCTTAAGTACATTTTTAGGATTCTTGCCTCTTATTTTCCATTCTTTGGATTAGTCACATAAATGTTTTGTGTCTTAGTACCAAATATTGTAAATTTTTTGCCAAAATGGAGGGGAGAGGCTTAGTGCATTTCCAGAATACTAACATACCATCACCATCATAGCCCAAGTTGAAAGAAAAGATTGTATTGAAAATAGGGTGTTGTGTAGCACAGGGAACTCTGCCCAATATCATGTAACAACCTAAATGGGAAAAGAATTTGAAAAAGAATAGATGCATGTATATGTATAACAGACTCACTTTGCTGTACACCTGAAACTATCACAACATTGTTAATCAACTGTACTCCAATATAAAATAAAAAGTTAAAAAATAAAATAAAAAATTGCCAAAAAAAAGAAAAAGAAAGGGGGTTGTGAAAAACATAGTATTAAATATACATTCAAATACCTATTGTAAATTTAGGTTCCAGAAGACATCAACTTTAAAAACTTGATTCATTGGTATTAAGGACCTTATTCAGTTCAGAGAACATGATAGGTGACATGGTATTCAGAGGCATATTCTTCTATGAGGCTTATTACATGGATTCTAAAGTGTTCTGTCCATGTATTGCTGCTTAGAATCTACTTTTGTACAAACATTCTCCACTGTAAAAAACTCTTCGGCAAAATAATTGTGACTAGCAGCGATGGCAAATGATTGGCAAAAATAATGTGCTCTTTCACATCAAGATTCTTAAAGAATGTATTTTTCCTGAGCCTGCTTTTCTGTCAGTATAATGGAAGAAGGGATGGTTATAGGTGTAGTGTAAGTGAACAGATGTCTCCTCTCTGCTCTACTGAATACTTCTGTTTACTTTGTCTCAAGGTGTGGGAGCAATAGTAATTGCCCTATGCTTTTGTTTAATGGAACTAAACTGAACCAAGCATACCTAAAGTAGCATGGACAGGAACATTTTCATTGACATAAAACTGTTGCTGCAATCCACTGTCGAGAGTGTTGAGAGATTACTGTTTTTATGAAACTTACCGAGATATATGTCTTGAATTTGTTTTTTGTTGTTGTTTGTTTGTTTTTGGCCATGCTGCACCGATTGTGGATCTTAGTTCCCCCACCAGGGATTGAAAGCAGGCCCTGGCAGTGGGAACACTAAGTCCTAACCACTGGACTGCCAGGGAATTCCCAATATGTTTATTTATTTATTTGTTTGTTTGTTTGTTTTGGCCATGCCATGCAGCTGTATTGAATTTTTTATGTTTTTAAAAAGCAAGCTTTGGGCTTCCCTGGTGGCGCAGTGGTTGAGAGTCCGCCTGCCGATGCAGGGGACATGGGTTCGTGCCCCGGTTCGGGAAGATCCCACATGCTGTGGAGCGGCTGGGCCCGTGAGCCATGGCCGCTGAGCCTGGCGTCCGGAGCCTGTGCTCCACAAGGGGAGAGGCCACAACAGTGAGAGGCCCACATACAGCCAAAAAAAAAAAAAAAAAAAAAAAGCAAGCTTTTAAAATCCTACCCAACCAGCAAAATCTAGCCCTTCTTACTACTATAAGAAACCTTTCCTGATTCTCCTCTTTCACCCTGATAGCATTTTTCTAACCCTGAAATCCCATAACATTGTAGCTTTTGACATTTGAAAAATTATAAGTTAATACTTTTATTATTTGTGTTAATACCTTTATTAGAAGCTCTTCAAAGTCAGGACACAACAGTCAGAGTGCCTGGGTTCAAGTACCAGTTTTGTGACCTTGGGCAAGTTATTTAACCTACCATTACCTAAGTTAAATGAGGGTACTAGTAACTACCTCCTAGGGTTCTTGGGAACAGTTAATGAGTTAATACATACGAAGTGTCTTCCACTTACTAAGCACTCTTATAAATGTTATCTGTCATAATAAGTGTTACTACCTTCATTACTGTTACTACCTTCATCCTGTATTCTCCCTAGGGGCCAGCATAATGTACTGTACATTGTTGTTGTCCAATATATATTGATTAAATAAAAATGAAGTCATATTTTAGTTATTAAATATGCTTAGTTGTTTGAAGTCAGGTATCTGATATGACCTGTCAGCATAAATCCTAAATGATTGTTAGATTTGACAGGCTCTTTTATATTATCAGGTAAGACCTGTTTTTACTACTTTTTGATAGTTGAAACATGTGACAAAGTACAAATGAAACTTTTTAGTCTAATGAGATCCTAAGAAAAATCGGTTTAGTATATATAGATATTTGTTGAAATAACTTACTAGATTAACAAGTTATTTGTTTATAAGTTTCTGTGTGAAATGTTATTTTAAAGCAGGATTCATGTTAAGAATAGTTTGTTTCCGGGAGAGCTTTATGTGTTTGATAATTCTGATTTTCAAAAACTCTAAACAGTTGACATGGATAGAAGAACCAATTAACCTGTCTATTTTTGTCAGTTGTATTACTGATTGTGCTTTAGATTTGATGCTGTGTAATTGACTGCTGTAAGACTTGCAGAGTCATTCAAATATTAGCAGAAATATAGTGGCTTTCCAGTAGAGAAAAATTAAGGGCTAAGTGACATAATTTAAAAAAATGATATGGAATTTAAATCTTTCTGTATACAGTGAGTCCAGTACTTTTGGTTTAGCTTTAGGAAAACCATGAACCTCTGGTTCATTTATCACCTAAGTGAAATTTTCTAGTATAACCAAAGTATTGTAGTTTGACTATAAATACCTTTCTTGTTTCAAATGATATTACCTATTTTTATTTCATCTTAAATATGCTTTAATTATTCTTAATGTAGATTTCCATAGCTCTGGATGCTGTCAAATTCATTCAGTTAAGCATTGAGTTAGTAGCTGCCAAGAACCAGAGAATCAAAGATGAATAAGGAATGTGACCTAGTTCTAGATGCTAGTCTAGCCTGGGAGACAAAAATTTGTAATGAGGCAAATGCATAATTTGGTAATAAAGTGGAACCATAGAGGAGGGAGCTACCAGGTTTATCTAGGGGATCCTGTGAGAATGTAACACTTAAATTAGGTCACAAAGGATGACTTGACTGCCAAGTAAAGAAGGAAGTAAGAACTTTTAGTTAGGAGAAATGGCATTTAAAACACACAAGTCTGTAATGCATTTTAAAAGTGGCAGAAAGTTTGGCATAAATGCATGGGGTGCCTGGGGTTGAGTGAGAGAAGATAGTTCTGACAGATTGTGTTTAAAATTCTGAAGGCTTTGTATACCTAAAAGGAATTTAGGTTTTTATTGTGCAGACATTAGTGGGCAGGAAACGTTTTTTTGGCAGAAAAAGTTAACAGATTTGTTTATAATTGTTACAAATTCAGTGAAACTTGTTTGCTGAAACATTGTTTACTTGCATGAATGTTTTATATCACTGCATTAGTATTAAACATTTACACACAAACGAAAATGGGGCAAGGCGGAATTTGCTATAATACCGATTCTCTCACCTGCTTTTTTTTTTCATTTGCAGTCATATAATTAGGTATTTTTTTGTTTGTTTGTTCTTTTAAGAATAAAATGTTTCCCTTCATAATGCATCTTAAGTGTATTCTCCACATTTGAGTCATCCTGGCAGGATATCCTTTGGCATAATTGTTACATAGTTGATATGGATAACACACAGGTAGGTATCTTCAAATAGGCTAACTAGATAGGCCTCATTTGCCTCCAGAAATGTGCCAGTAGCTGCACTTTGGTAGTGTAGATCTGGTTTGAAGTGCTGAACACTTGCAAGTGAGAAGTTCAGTGTACTTCAGGGACAGCTGCAGTATGAGGCTTGTAAAAATGCGGTTTCTTCACCTTTTCAGTATAAGACATATTCTTGTGAGTGACTTTTGTAGCTGGTTGCTTTCTTGAGTGCTTTACCACTAGCTGTTTACAGGCATTTGTCTTGGTAGGAGCCATAGCATAGAGAACTCCCTGTTTATACCCCCCTTCTTTTTGGCAGCTCAACAGGCTAGAAGTGGCACTGGTGCTAGAGTGATGACTGGTGGCGGCTGCAGCAGCAGCAGCAGCAACTGAGAATACTGCAAGGAGTGTTAATAGGGGATTAATGAAATCTCCCCAAGGATTTCCCCAGTGCTCCAAATTCAATTGACTTTAATATTTTACTGAGAGGAGCTCTTGATTACAACCCCAGTTCCGGGTTGCATTAGAAAGTAGAATTTTTGTATGACTTACCTGGTAAAAGATACGTATTGCTTTAGTAAATATATCAATACATAAACTATCTATGAATTCATATACATTTCTTCCATATTATAAATTTAAAATGTCTACCTTTTTATGTGTTTAGGTATTTTAGTTTTGTTGCCTTTAATTATATGTACACCAAGTTGTATAATTTATTACTTTATTTATAGCACTTTGTGGTAATGAAAGGGAATTGGTGAAAAATTAGATACCTAACAATGAAGTCTCTTAGTAAAAGACATCTAAGGGATTTCCCTGGCGGCCCAGAGGTTAAGACTTTGCCTTCCAGTGCAGGGGTTGCTGGTTCGATCCTTGGTCGGGGAGCTAAGATCGCACATGCCTCATGGCCAAAAAACCAAAGCATAAAAACAGAAGCAATATTGTAACACATTCAGTAAAGACTTTAAAAATGGTCCATATCAAAAAAAAAAAGACATCTAAGAAATATTACTGCTTTAATTTTGACATCTTAAATTCACGTCTTGAAATATTTATTTACTATTACATTATTTACCATTAACATAACACAAGTATGATTTTTAAAATTCTAAGAAAAATAGTGATGCAGAAAATATTTCTACAATTCAGTAATATGATTTAACAGTGGAAGGGAGGTAGTAGTTAGGTATTACAGCTCCTTCATTTATAGGGGAGGAAAACATGAAGGCTGTAAAAACCCCATAACTTACTTAATGTCTCAGGTAGTGGAAGAGCTAGAATGAGACTTTTTTGAAAAAGTCAAGTTTATTGAGGTATAATTTATATACAGTAAAATTTGCTCCTTTAAGGCATACAGTTTTATGAATTTTGACAAACTTATACAGTTGTATAACCACCACCACAGTCAAGATATAGAACATCTCCATCCCCTTAAAAAAGTCTTCTCATGCCTCTTATAATCAACCCCACCTCCCACCTCTAGGCTCTGCAACCACTGATCTGTTTTCTGCCCTCATGTTTTGCCTTTTCCTCATATAACTGGAATTCAAATAGTATGTAGCATTTTGAGTCTGACTTTCATCTAGCATAAAACTACGATGTTTATCTATGTTATCTCTTGTATCACTAGGCTTCCTTTTTGTGTTCCAGTGTCACAATTTGTTTATCCATTTATTAACTGATGGACATTTGGGTTATTTCCAAGTTTTGGTGATTCTGAATAAGCTGCTACAAATATCTGTGTACAGCTTTTTCTTTTGGTAGACATATGTTTTCATATGGTAAGTGCGTGTTTAACTTCGTAAGAAACTGCCAAACTCTTTTCTGAAATGGCTGTACCATTTTGCATTCCATTGAGCAATGTATGCACATTCCAATTGCTCTGCCTCCGTGTTGGTACTTGGCAATGTCAATATTTTTCAGTTTAGTTTTTTAATCATTCTAGTTAGTGTGTAGGGATATCTCTGTGGTTTGAATTTGCATTTCTTTTTTTTTTTTTTTTTTTTTTTTTTTTTGCGGTATGCGGGCCTCTCACTGTTGTGGCCTCTCCCGTTGTGGAGCACAGGCTCCGGATGCGCAGGCTCAGCGGCCATGGCTCACGGGCCCAGCCGCTCCGCGGCATATGGGATCCTCCTGGACCGGGGCACGAACCCGTATCCCCTGCATCGGCAGGCGGACTCTCAACCACTGCGCCACCAGGGAGGCCCTGAATTTGCATTTCTTAATGACTAGTGATGTAGTGTATCTTTTCATGTACTTGAAGTTTTTTATTAAGCCTGATTTAAAAAATCATATTTTATTTGAATATTACATATTTAAAGTTTTGCTAGTACTGATAGGAGAGAGAGAAGTAAGAAGAGTACCTATTCTCGAGTTGATGATTTACATAGAGAAAACTGGTAATTGGATTAAAGAGTATGGCTGTAATTTTGACGGGCTTCTTGAGAAAGGGGTTCATATATTAGCTATCTGGTGGAGAGGATAATGGTTTGGGAATCAGAAAATGCATTGGTTTGGCTTTGCGTTGCTTATCCTTTCTGGGCCTTTCTTTTTTTTCTTCTTTCTTCATCTCTGAAATGAGGGAGTTGGACTAGATAAGGTATAAGATTTGTCTCTAAATTATAAATCTACATAAACTTGTTGGTAGTAGCTTTTTGCTTCTTTTTCAGTAGTAGGGTTTTTTGTTTTGTTTTGTTTTGTTTTTTTGCGGTACGCGAGCCTCTCACTGTTGTGGCCTCTCCCGTTGTGGAGCACAGGCTCCGGACGCGCAGGCTCAGCGGCCATGGCTCACGGGCCCAGCCGCTCCGCGGCATGTGGGATCCTCCCAGACCGAGGCACGAACCCGTGTCCCCTGCATCGTCAGGCGGACTCCCGACCACTGCGCCACCAGGGAAGCCGTTTTTGTTATTTTTTAATAAATCTATAATTTGGCTGCACTGCGTCTTTGTCGCTGCGTGTGGGCTTTCTCTAGTTGCGGCGAGCAGGGGCTACTCTTCATTGCAGTGCACAGGCTTCTCATTGCTGTGGCTTCTCTTGTTGCAGAGCACGGGCTTCAGGCACATGGGCTTCAGTAGTTGTGGCACTTAGGCTCGCGGGCTCTAGAGCGCAGGCTCAGTAGTTGTGGCACACGGGCTTAGTTGCTCCGTGGTACGTGGGATCTTCCTGGAACAGGGCTCGAACCCGTGTCCCCTGCATTGGCAGGTGGATTCCTAACCACTGTGCCAACCAGGGAAGTCCCTCAGTAGTAGGTTTTTAAATTTTGTAAGAAGGCTGTGCGATCAGAAAACAAAGATCTTTGCGGGTCTTTCCTGTCTGATGAAATCTCTATTACCCAAAAAAGATCATCTTCTGAAATTTTAAATAATATAAATTATAATATAAATATTATAGTTGAGAATTATATATTTCTCTTTTTTAAACACTTTTTAAAAAATTTATTTATTTATTTTTGGCTGTATTGGGTATTCGTTGCTGCACACAGGCTTTCTCTAGTTGTGGCGACCGGGGGCTACTCTTCGTTGAGGCGTGCAGGCTTCAGTAGCAGTGTCCCTTGGGCTCTAGCGCGCAGGCTCAGTAGTTGTGGCTCACGGGCTTAGCTGTTCCACAGCATGTGGGATCTTTCCGGACCAGGGCTCGAACCCTTGTCCCCTGCGTTGGCAAGAAGATTCTTAACCACTGCGCCACCAGGGAAGTCTGAAAATTATATATTTCTTAAGTCTGTTATAAGGATGGTAGCTGACAGTTCTATGATAATACATTTTGTATGATACTATATTATTATTATTATCATTTATGGAGCTTTTTTTTTTTTTTTTTTGCGGTACATGGGCCTCTCACTGTTGTGGCCTCTCCCGTTGCGGAGCACAGGCTCCAGACACGCAGGCTTAGTGGCCATGGCTCACGGGCCCAGCCACTCCGCGGCATGTGGGATCTTCCCGGACCGGGGCACAAACCCGAGTCCCCTGCATCGGCAGGTGGACTCTCAACCACTGCGCCACCAGGGAAGCCCTATGGAGCATTTTTAAGATGTTCTCTCTTGATCTTCAGAAAAAGTCTTTGTGAACCATGAGAGAGATAAGTGACTTGCATAGGATTACACGGCTAAAAGAAAAGTAGCCACCTTGACCTAAGGGTTCTAGCCTAGATCCTTTGCCTCTGCACTACACTGCTCTTTGCACTATAGACAATTTCAGTAGGAAATAAAATCTTTAAATTGTTTTAAATAACCTTAACATTTTTTTCGGTTGTATAATTTCATGTTCAGGGTATTATAAAATTTATTTTCCATGCTTCTAAATAAAAAGCATGGTAACACATAACTTTGATTTAGTAGTAATGCAGTAGAACATTCAAGACTTGTAAACAAGTCAGTTGTATCACAAGCTGAGTCACTGCTTGTCAAGAACAGCCTACTCACAGAAGAAAACTTAGCTGTAATCAAAAATAAAGATAACAGGAATAATAAAGGATATATTATATACCCTCCTGAGACTAGTTTGTTTAGTTTCTAAGTATAGATGCCTAAACAGTGGGTTACCCATTAACAGTAGTAGAACAACTGTTAAAAGGAGTATGTCAAAGGTGGGAATAGTGTTAGGATAGAAGTGAGAGGAAAAATACTATTATCATAATTTTAATGACACAAATATTTTCAACATTATGAAGTCATCAGAAAGCTTGTATTTCTTAGGAGATCTGTGTTCATATGTGACCTTAGGCAAGTCACTTCAGGTTTCTTAATTTGTTGTTCATCTGTAAAATAAGGAGCTTGATCTGATGTCCAAAGGTTCATCCATCTTTAAATATATGTATTATAGTTCTGTGTCATGTGTGATGAGTCATCTGATTGCTTGCTTCTTAACTATCAAATGAAATATGTTGATCATAGTTAAATAGATTGTAAACTACTCTTTTAAAGTGCTGAAACTTTACATTGTTACTTTTCTACTAATCAGTCGAATGAGTACTTGATGTAATCTGTTACAAGAAGAAATGTTACAGAGTTTTCAGAGTTTTATATATTTAGTTTTCTAATTATATTATGGGGGTTCTGGGAGCTTGATTCATGGGTATTTTAGAAGGAAGTGAAATGCAGGAGTCTGAGGGACACCCTAATACTAGAGCACAAAGGCAGGTATGAAACTTATGTATTTTTACAAAATTTTAAAAACAAATGTTATATGTTGACAGGCAGTTGATGTTATCATGTTCTATATTAGTTTAAGTTCAGAAAATCCATTCATGATATATTAAATAAGTACCTGTTAATATTGCAAGTTAGTTTATCACAGAATCTGTATTTAACTAAAATAGTAAAGTAGAATGTACTTACAATTTTTTTATGCCTTGAACTAAGCTTTTAGAATAGGTACAAAGTCATCTTTTAGAAAATTCCTGTATGAAGATTTGAATCTGAAGAAACTCAATATATATGAAGAAAGCAGGTTAAAGCAGGGAGTGATTATTATCAAACTTCCTTTAAATAGTAAAAGCCCTTGCAGTAAAATAAATTTCAAAATTTTAAATCATTTTGGAAACTTTTCAGAGTTTCCAAAATCAATTCAATTTTTTAAAATTTACTTAGAAGTTTTAAGAGCACACTATGCTTCCAAAAGTATCAGCTATAACATATTATGAATTATTTTCCTGAATGAATATATTTTGTTTAGAGAATTCCCTAAAGGACCTTAGACTTTGTGCTTCTGTGGTTTGTTTTTGGTAGTTAAGATTTTAAAGTACCCATTTTTATTTCTAAGCTAAGTAGAATCACACTTAAGAATCTGCTTATGTTTCTTCCTACACAGTTGTTGTGGTCTTTATTCATGTTCATATTGTATCTTTATGATTTTCTGAAGTATTTACGTACTCCTGACTAATCTCCTCAATTCCTTGGACATATTTGTTTGTTTTGAGTATATTAAGAAGAAGAGCTAAATTCTGTTTTTTAAAAAACTGATACAAACCTTAGATATGTGAAAGAATTTTTTTATTAGAGATTTGAGCTTAAAATGAAATATTATGAAAAGCTATGGTTAAGAAGACTGAGCCATTTGGGGGAAGTTATAGAAGATGCTAGTGAGAATGGACTTAACGTGGATACTAAGAAAGTTTTGAATTTTTGTTAGTAAAATGTCATTTGTATCACTTTCTGATTATAATGATTAATAGAGATGTTTTATTATAAAGGCTTGACTGTTTAGGAATGCTAAACAGAAATGGGAATGGGAAATGTGACATATTTAAATGATATACTATTAGAAGTTTCAGAATACCTACATATACATTCTTGGTCATTTGACTACTTTCCTTTCTATACAGTAATCTCTTTTTTTTTTTTTTTTGTGGTACGTGGGCCTCTCACTGTTGTGGCCTCTTCCGTTGCGGGGCACAGGCTCCGGACGCGCAGGCTCAGCGGCCATGGCTCACGGGCCCAGCCGCTCCACGGCATGTGGGATCCTCCCGGACCAGGGCACGAACCCGTGTCCCCTGCATCGGCAGGCGGACTCTCAACCACTGCGCCACCAGGGAAGCCCAGTAATCTCTTTAATGTTAACTTTTGAATGGAACAAATCATCTGTTTATTTTGATGTTTAAATTATTCCATATTTGGCCAGTGAGAGCCTTTTCAACTGGTTCCTGTGTCCTCTTGACATATCCCACCAATGTTGGAGGATGTCCTTACTTTCTGGCAGTGCAGGGCATTCCAAACTCTTTGTGTATTTTTCCAGCCCTAACACTAACATCAGCCATTTCTACAAAGACCTATGGACCCTTTTTGTGGAGAATGGTATTCAGAAGCCAAGATCTGGGCATTAGATGTGTTTATTGCTACAGGGATGTCATTGCTTCTAGGTACTCTCAGTGGAAGGAGGTAGAAAACATGCACAGATATGTATATAAACATGAAATCTGTTTTTATTTCTATATCTGTTTCTCTCTAAATGTATGTATATATACAGTCAAATCATCTGTAAGTCCTTAATCCATAGGCAAAAAAATTTTTTTGGTTTATAAGAAAAAAGGGAAATTTATTTCATGCTTATACATGTATTTATATATATCCATAATATGTTTTATGCATATTATGTGTCTGTAATACAGAACCATTGGAAACCCAATTTGCAGACAGTTTTGCTGCTTCCACAAATTTTGGTCGTAAGTTCTCTATTTAATTCTTTTTAAAATTTATTTATTTATTTTTGGCTGCATTGGGTCTTTGTTGCTGCGCGCGGGCTTTCTCTGGTTGCCGTGCACGGGCTTCTCATTGCAGTGGCTTCTCTTGTTGCGGAGCACGGGCTCTAGGCGCGTGGGCTTCAGTAGTTGTGGCTCGCGGGCTCTAGAGCACAGACTCAGTAGCTGTGGCGCACGGGCTTAGTTGCTCTGCAGCATGTGGGATCTTCCCGGACCAGAGCTCAAACCCATGTCCCCTGCATTGGCAGGCGGGTCCTTAAGCACTGCACCACCAGGGAAGCCCTACTGTGCTTAGTTTTGTCATTTGTTTTCTGTAGACTCATCATTCTGTTTGCTGTACACACTAGGAGTATAGTCCTTGGAATCTCCCCAGATCTTTTTCATGTACTGTTGTTCAGGAGTGTCTTGGCTATTCTTGTAGTTTTACACATTTGTACAGGTTTAAGAATCAACCTGTTAGTCCTCCCTCCACCCCCCAACACACACACACACACACACACACACACACACACGCACGCACTCTTGGAATTTTGATTGGAATTACATTGGACCTATAGATTAATTTTGGAGAGTTAACTTTTTTACAGTATTGAATCTTCCAATTTATGAACATGACACATCTTTCATTACCTTATCATTTATTCAGATCTTTGTTAATTTCTTACAAAGTGATGTTATAGTTTTTTTCATAAAAGGCTTGCAGATGTTTGGTTAGATCTATTCCTAAGTATTTTATAAGATGCTATTGTAAATAGTTTTTTTTACTGCATTTTAAATCTGTTGTTGGTTTATTGGTTTTTTAATGCATAGAAACTTTGATAAGCTATTATTAATGACAATAATTTATATGAAAAGTATTTTGGGTTTTCTAGGTAGACAGTCATGACATCTGTGTATAATGACTGCACTTTCTAATCCATTTAGGTTGTTTTTCTTTTTCTTCCTTATCGAACTATCCCTTTGGTACAGTGTTGACCAGAAATAGTGACTAGTGTGCAACCTTGTTTTGTTCTTAAAGTAAAGCTTTCATCATTTTGTCATTAAATATGTTTGCTGTAAATTTTTGTAGATGCACTTTGTCAAGTTAAGGAAATACTCTTCCTATTTTGTTATGCATTATCATGAAAAGATGTTTATTTTCAGACGAATTTTCTGTATTGTATACGTTGTCATGCTTTTCTCAACCTGTTAAATGTGTGACATTATGTAAATTGATATTTCCAATGTTAAATGAACCTGGTTGTGATGTGTTATGCTTTAATACATTGCTAGATTCAGTTTCCGAATACTTAGTTTCACAGTTTTTGCAGTTTTCATGAGTGGTATTCGTTTATAATTTTCCTTTCTTATATTAGTCTTTTTAGAGTTTAATATCACATGTTAGCCTCATAATATGATTTAGAGAGTGTACTTCATTTTCTATAACTGTGAAGAAGTTCTGTAAAAATCAAATTATCTTTTGAGTATTTGGAAAATCTTAGAAAAATCATCCAGGCATGGAAGTTTTTCTTGTTCTTATTGGAAGATTTTTAACTACTGACTCAATCTGTTTAATGACTTGAGCACTATTGTGGTTTTCTTTTGTTTTCCTTTGAGTTTGTTTGATGACTATTATTTTTCTGGGAGTTTATCCATTCCATTATGTTTTCAGGTAAGTTGGCATAAATTTGCTTGTGGCATTCTTCTATCTTTTGTTGTTGTTGTTGTATCTAATAGTTACATCCCCTTATTATAATATTTTTGTGCGTTCTCTTTTTGGGGGATTGATCTTACCAGTGGTTTGTCATTAATTAGGTTTTGTGTTGTTCAATAGAATCAGCTTTTGGCTTTGATAGTTTTCATTATAGTATTTTTATTTTCCATTTCATTAATTTCTGCTTTTATCTTTTTATTTCTCCTGTTCTGGTGCTTTAGTTACATGACATAGATTTTGTTGTTGTTTTTGTTTTCTGCTTCCTGGAGACCAGCCACAGCCCCAAATGCCAAATAGTAGCAGAGAACTGACTATTTTTTCAGCTCTAGATTTTTGTAGTTCTTCCTGGCTTTTCACTCTATTTCACCTCTGCCTAGTACCACAAAGGCTCACCTATTTTGCCAGGAAAGCTCCCTGCTTCTCCCCTGCCCCCCATATTCTGTACAAGTTTGATATATTTCCATTATCATTTGGTTCTAAATATTTTCTGTTTTCCATTATTCTTCTTTGACCCGTCAACTAGTATATGTTAATTTTGTAATTATGTGATTTTCCTAGTTACCTTTTTGTTACTGATATTTAATTCAGTTACATTATAGTGAAAAATGTGTTCTATATGATACCAGTCTTTTGAAGTTTATTGAGACTTGCTTTATAAAAAAGCTGAGTATCAGGTCAGTTTTTATAAATATTCTGTGTGTGCTTTGAAAATATATGTATTTGCAGCTGTTAAGTATAGTCTTTGCATGTATCTGTTATATGAGCCTTGTTAATTTTGATGTGTGTTTTTCTGTAATGTTGATTTTTTGTTTTTGTGCTATTAAACCTATCAAAAACGTGTATTAAAATCTCACACTAATATGTTGGATTGATTTATTTTTCATTATACTATCAGTTTTTGCGTTGTATATTTCAAAGCTATTTTATTTAATATATTCAGGCATTTAGAACTGTCACATCCAGGATAATCCCCCATCTCCAGATCCTTAACTTGATCATATCTGCAGTCTTTGCCATAGAAGGTAAAATTTATAAGCTCTCGGGATTAGGACATGTTATCTTTAGGGACATGATTTAACCTATTCCATTATTGTTGTTTCTTTTTCTTTTCTTTCTTGGCTTCTTTAGGTTCAAATGATTTTTCTCATTCCACTTTAATTTTTTCTGTTGGTTTGGACATTATATACTGTTTATATTCTTTTAGTGTAAGTGTGTTTAAAATTAACTAATTTAATATGCACAGTTACCAAAATCTAAAATTAATTATCTTTAATTTCCTCTTGAATAGTGTAAGGATGTTAGAATGCTTTAATACCCTCACTTGTATGGTATAATTGTTATATACTTTAATTATCTCTTTTCTTTTTTAACATAGAAGACATTGTTTAGTTTACCCACCTATTTATCACTTCTTTTGCTCCTCACTTTTTAAAATTGTGATAGTATACACATAACATAAAATTTACCATTTCAACCTTTTTTTTTTTTTTTTTTTTTGCGGTACGCCGGCCTCTCACTGTTGTGGCCTCTCCCGTTACGGAGCACAGGCTCCGGATGCGCAGGCTCAGCGGCCATGGCTCACGGGCCTAGCCGCTCCGCGGCATGTGGGATCCTCCCAGACCAGGGCACAGACCCATGTCCCCTACATCAGCAGGTGGACTCTCAACCACTGCGCCACCAGGGAAGCCCCCATTTTAACCATTTTTATGTGTGCAGTTCACTGGCATTAAGTACATTCACATTGTTGTGCAAACATCACTACCAGCCATCTGCAGAACTTTTTTTATCTTCCCAAATTGAGTCTTTGTATCCATTAAGCAATATCTCCCCGTATCCTTCCTCTTCCTAGTCCCTGGCAACCACAATGCTACTTTCTGTCTATGAACTTGACTTCTCTCCTTACCTTGTATAAGTAGAATCATACAATATTTGTCCTTCGTGTCTGGTTTCTTTCTCTTACCATAGTGTCTTCAAGATCCATCCATGTTATAGCATATACCAGAATTTCATTCCTTTTTAAGGCTGAATGATACTCCATTGTATGTTTATGCCCACATTTTGTTTATCATGTCATTCGTCAGTCGGCATTTGGGTTGTTTCTATTTTTGGGCTATTGTGAATAGTGCTGCTATCCTGCCAAAACCTATACTGTTTTCCAGTGGAAGCACCATTTCACGTTCCCATCAGCAGTGCACAAGGGCTTCAGTTTCTCCACACCCTCCAACGCCTTAGTGGGAGTTTTGTTTGCTTGTTACCGGTTTTTGGTTTTGTTTGGTAATAGCCATTCTAATGGGTGTGAAGTGGTTATCTTGTGTTTTTTATTTGCATTTTCCTAATGATTGGTGATATGCTTGTTGGCTCTTTGTATATCTTCTTTGGAGAAATGTCTCTTCAAGTTCTTTGCCTATTTTTTAACCTGGGTTTTGGGGTATTTTTTGTTGTTTTAGGGTTGTTAGAGTTCTTTATATATTCTGGATATTAATACCTTAACAGATACATGATTTGCAGGTGTTACCTCCCATTCCATGGGTTGCCTTTCTGCTCTGTTGTCCTTTGGTGCACAAGCATTTGAATTTTTTTTTTTTGCAGTACGCGGGCCTCTCACTGTTGTGGCCTCTCCCGCTGCGGAGCACAGGCTCCGGACGCGCAGGCTCAGCGGCCATGGCTCACGGGCCCAGCCGCTCCGCGGCATGTGGGATCTTCCCGGACTGGGGCACGAACCCGTGTCCCCTGCATCGGCAGGCGGACTCTCAACCACTGCACCACCAGGGAAGCCCGCAAGCATTTGAATTTTAATGAAATCCAATTTATGTATTCTGTTGTTGTTATTGTCTCTGCTTTTGGTATCACATCTAAGAATCATTGTGAAATCCAGTATCGTGAAACTTTTCTCCTATGTTTTCTTCTAATAGTTTATAATTTTAGCTTTTGCTTTTAGATCTTTGATCCATTTTGAGTTAATTTTTGCAGCTATTTATTTCTTCTTGTATCACACTCCTTTGTCAAAGACAAAATAACTACTTTGGGACCAGAATTTAAACACTGAGTAAAAATGTTACTTCCAAAGAGGGAACTAGATCTAGTACAGAGACATGGGGGTGAGGATGTGACACAAGACTCAAGAGAGGGAATATGGTTTTTTAAAGCTGAAATCCATGAACAGTCTTTTTCTCCATGCCTATGATTAGCTGACAATATATTGGGTTGGCCAAAAAAGTTCATTTGGGAAACACCCGAACAAACTTTTTGGCCAACCCCATATAAGCACTTTGTTTAGACATTGCATGTGCATTGAGCTGGTGGTGGTTTTTCTAGAAAGTTGTCCTCCTGGTGGACATGATTATGGCACCACAATAGTTGTTTAGTAGAAATTAGGTATGTCTCACTGTTGTCAGGCTAGATCAGAATTCATCTCTTACTCTCTAGGATTACTTTTCTTTCTGCCCATGATACATTTTTTTGAGAGGTTACTGTGAAATATAATTTTCCATAATATAAACAGGAAGACAGAAGAGGAAACATCCTCTCTTTCATCAAGAACTTTCAATGAAGTTCTAAGAGCATATGATGCCTCAAGCTTTTGTAGTCTCTTGTGATGATTAGGATACAAGTCTCTCATAGGTCTAAGAATTGACCTGCCTCAAATGAGTGGTTCTCACTTGGAGTCTCTTATGTGGTTATAGACAGATGCTGACTAGGATTTTAGCCCTTAGAAAAGATTCTTAGACAAAAAAAACACTGAGTGCCGAAGCATAAAAACTGGTAAAGAAGAAGAATACCTTTTTAAGGGTTTCTTTAATGAGGATCTACTGGTCATAAAAATCTTAGTTTTTGCATTCCTAAAAGACATTTTTGCTGTATATAGCATTCTGGGCTACCAGTTACTATTATTTAGAAGATTAAGGGTATGCTTCAGTCTTCTGGCTTCCATTTTTGCTGTTGAGAAATCAACTGAAAGTCTAATTGTTTTAGTTTATTTAAAGGTAATCTCTCATTTCTCCCTGCCTGCTTGTAAACTCTGTATTTACTTTACTTGAAATTTATTGGGTTTCTTGAATCTGATTTGGTATCCTCCATTGGTTGTTGAAGTTCTTAGCCATCATGTATTTAAATTTTCTCTACTTCCATTCTCTCTCCCTTCTCCTGGATGTATCCTTTTTACTGTATCCTTCCTGCCTCTTATGCGCTAATGTTTTACATCGTTTTGTCACTAAAAGTTTAGAAAATTTTAGTTCTATCATATGAGATTCATTAATTCTTCAATATTTTAAATACATTTAAACTTTGTGATTTTTACTTTTATTATTATATCCTTTTCTAGGAATTCTGTTTGTTACTTTTAAAAGCCTGCTGATTGCCAACGTCTACTCATGAATTCAAAGTTCTTTTTTATTTCTTGAAGTATATTGTACATTTTTCTTTTATAATGTTGCTGATAGTTTCAATATTGAAACTTTTATTGTATGTCGTCTGCTGTGTTTTATTCTTTGATGACTTTCACTCATGGTGCCTTTTTCCTTATGTATTTAGTGATTTAAAAAAAACAGTTTTGAGCTGTTCGTATGTCTTGTAATTGTGAAAATAATTTTTATGGAAATTATATGAGCTTTGGAATACAGATGGCTTCTTTCAGAAGAAAATTGTGATTGTTTCTGCCGTGTATCTGGGAGTACTACTGTTCTGGAACCATTTTCAAAGTAATTCTTAACTTGTGGGGTTTTTTTAATACCACACAGATAGTGTGAGTTGGGGCTGCAAATCAACATGAGGGCCAGTCTGCGACAACATGTTCTCAGGAGTACCACCCCCACTTCACTCCACTCCAAGGTTTAAAACGGGCAATCCTCTTTCAGTCTCTAGGAGAAGAGAGGTGGAAGAGTAGTAGGACAGGCAGATGTATTATTTTTAAATTAAACTTTTAATTTTGAGTTAGTTAAAGTTTCATCTGTAGTTCTGAGAAATAAAAAAGAGACATCATGTACTCTTTACCCAGTTCCCCCAATGGCAACATCATGTAAACTATAGTACAATATAACAATCAAGGTATTGGCATTGATACAGTCAAGATACAGAACATTTTCATCTCCCCAAGGATCTCTCATGTTGCCCTTTTATAACTACACTCACTTCCCTCCCACTCCCAGCCCCTCTTTGATTCCTGGCAATCACTTAGCTGTTTTCCATTTCTATATTTGGTCATTTCAAAAATGTTGTATAAATGGAATCTTACTGTATGCAACCTTTTGGACTTGGCCTTTTATACTTAATATATAATTCTCTGGAGGCTTCTTTGGATGTCCCATGTATCAACAGTTTGTTCCTTCGCTTATTAATGTCCTTGGTATGGATGTACCACAGTTTGTTTCCATTCACCTGTTGAAGGACCTCTAGATTATTTGCAGTTTTTGGATATTATGAGTAAAGCTGCTATAAAATTCATGTATAGGTTTTTGTGTGAACATAATTCTTCATTTCTCTGTGATAACTGTTGAATAGTACAGTTGCTGGGTGGTATGGTAGTTGCATATTTAGTTTTTTCAGAAATTACCAAATGGTTTTCTAGAGTAGCTGTACCATTTTACTTCCCAGCAGGAAATTATGAGAGATCCAATTTTTCTGCATCCTTGTCAGCATTTGGTGTTGCCACTATTTTTAATTTTAGCCATTCTGATAGGTGTGTGGTCATATCTCATTGTGGTTTAATTTGTATTTATCTAATGGCTAATGATGTTGACCATCTTTTTGTGTGTTTACTTGTCATCTGTTTTCTTCATTGAAATGTGTCTCATGATTTTTGCCTGTGTTCTAATTATATTGTTGCTTTTTTCTTGTTAGGTGTTCAGAGTTCTTTACAGTATAGTCTAGATACTAGTCCTTTGTCTATTATGTGGTTTGAAGTATTTCCTTCCAGTCAGTAGCTTGTCTTTTCATTCTTTTTTTTTTTTTTTTTTCTTGTGGGATTTTTAGTTCCCTGACCAGGGATTGAACCTTGGCCCTTGGCAATGAGAGTGCTGAGTCCTAACCACTGGACCGCCAGGGAATTCCCTGTCTTTTCTTTCTTAACAGGGTCTTTGCAAAATAGATATTTCAATTTTGATTACGTCCAGTTTATCAATTTTTCTGTTTGTAAATCATGCTTTTGGTATCAAGTCTGAGAACTCTGCCTATCCTTAGCTCTAGAAGATTTTTTCCTATTTTTTTTTCTAAAAGTTTTATAGGTTTACATTTTTCATTTAAGTTCATGATCTATATTCAGTTACTTTTTGTATAAGGTGAGAGACTTGTCCAGGTCCAGGATTATTATTATTTTTTGCCTATGGATGTCCAATTATTCCAGCACCATTTGTTGAAAAGACACTCTTTCCTCCATTGAGTTGCTTTTACACCTAGTCAGAAATCAGTTGGGCATATCTGTGTGGCTCTCTATTGTGTTCCATTGATCTCTATGTCTGTCCCTCTACAAATACCACACAGTCTTGATTACTGTAGCTATATAATAAGTCTCGAAATTGAGTAGACAGAGTCCTCTCACTTTATCTTTTTAGTTATTCTAGTTCCTTTGCCTTTCCATATAAGTTTCAGAATATTCTTGTCTATATCTTCAAAAAATCTTGCTGGGATTTTGATAAGACTTGCTTTAAAAACTGTATTTTTGTTTGGGAAGAATTGACATCTTTACTATGTTGAGTCTTCCAATGTAGGAACACATTATGTTGCTTTATTTATTTAGATCTTCTGTTGTCCTATCATGAGCAGAGAATATACTCTATTTGATTGTAGTTCTTCTAAATGTGTTAAAATTTGTTTTATGACCTGGGATATGGCCTGTCTTGGAATATGTTCCAAGTGCATCTGGACAGAATGTAAATTCTGTCCCTTTACAAATGTTAATTAGGTTCTGTTGGTTGATGGTATTGTTGTTTTTTTCTGTGTCCTTGCTTATTTTCTGTTTAGTTGTTGTAGCAATTGTTGAGAGAGTTGTTGGAGTCTCCTAATTATTGTAGAGTTATTTTATTATTTTAGTTTTACCGGTTCTGGCTTCACAAATCTTGCAGCTCTGTTTGGTTCATATAAATTTAGGATTGCTATGCCTTCTTAGTGGATGGGCCCTTTAATCATTATATGTTCCTCTCTATCTCTGGTAATTTTCTTTGTTCTGAAGTCTACTTTAACTGATATTAATTTTTAAAATTAACTCTTGCTTTCTTTGATTGATGTTTGCATGGTACGTTTTTTCCCTTTTTTACTTTCATACTAAATATTTTACATGAAATATATATCTTATATGTAAATTTATTTTAAAGTGTTTTATGTATATCATGTATTTGACATAGTATGTATTCTATATGGGTGTACATCTTTGTGTGTGTAGGTGTGTGTGTCTGAGTTTCTTAGAGACAGCATATAGTTTTAATTTACCCTCCCAAATCTCTTTTTAGTTGGTGTGATTAGGTCATTTATATTTAATGTAATGATTAACATGTTAGAGCATAAGCCTCCCATTTTATTTTGTTTTCTGTTTATTTTCTGTTTTTCATTTTGCTATTATCTTTCACTTGCCTTCCTTTGTGTTATTTGAATATTTTTTAAAATTTTGTTTTGATTTTTCCATACTGATTTTGATCATATTCTCTTGTAATATCTTTTTTAGTGGTTCTTCTGTGTATATACAAGTTTCTCACAGTCTACTGGTGTCATTATTTTATCAGTTTAATTGAAATGTAGAAACATTACCTCCCTTTATGTCTTGTTACCCTCCCCTGTTTACAATATAATTGAATTAAATACTTCCTCTACATACATTTATAACCACATCAAGCAGTCTCTTAAGTTGTGCTTCAACTGTCAAACATTTAATAAAAACTGAAGAGGAGGGCTTCCCTGGTGGCACAGTGGTTGAGAGTCTGCCAGCCGATGCAGGGGACATGGGTTCGTGCTCCGGTCCGGGAAGATCCCACATGCCACGGAGCGGCTGGGCCCGTGAGCCATGGCCACTGGGCCTGCGCGTCCAGAGCCCGTGCTCTGCAATGGGAGAGGCCACAACAGTGAGAGGCCCATGTACCGCAAAAAAAAAAAAAACTAAAGAGGAGAAGGAAAATGTATTCTATTTAGCCATATTTTGCTAACTGTGTTCTTTTTTCTTTCCTGATGTTCTAAAGTTCCCCTTTAATCATTTCCTTTTTTGTTTAGAGAATTTCCTTTAGCCATTCCTTTAGGGTATTTCTACTGGAGACAAATTCTTTTAGTTTTCCTTTATCTGAGCATGTCTTGAATTCTGCTTGGTTACAGAAGCAATTTCTGGGTCATTCTTAAAGGACATTTTTCTGGTTATAGGCTCTTGGGTTAACAGTTATTTTCTGTGAGCACCTGAAAAATATTGTGCAACTTCCTTCCGGCCTCCTTGGTTTCTGATAAGAAAGTTGTCCCACTTTTCTGTTCCCTGTGTGTGTGTGTGTATGGTTTTTTCCTCTCTTTGTCTCATTTGTGATAGTTTCTATTGCTGTGTCTTCAAGTGGTTTATATAATCTTTTGTTCAGTGGTACCTAATCTGTTAATCCCATCCATTCTGTGTTTCATCTCAGATATTGTACTTTTCATCTTTAGAAATTGGAGTTGGATCTTTTTTTAAATTTCCTTTTTCTATAATTGAGTTTATTAATCTTTTCTTTCATAGTGTTTAGTGTTCAAGTCATGCTTTTTTATAATTGAATATTTTGGGTATAGTTAATTTACAATGTTATGTTAGTTTCAGGTGTACAGCAGAGTGGTTCAGTTATACATATACATATATCCATTCTTTTTCAGATTTTTTTCCCATATAGGTTATTATAGAACATTGAGTAGAGTTCCCTGTGCTATACAGTAGATCCTTGTTGATTACCTATTTTATATATGGTAGTGTGTATATGTTAAGCCCAGACTCCTAATTTATCTCTCCCCACCCCCTTTCCCCTTTGGTAAACATAAATTTATCTTCCAAGTCTGTGAGTCTTTTTTTTTTTTTTTGCGTTACACGGGCCTCTCACTGTTGTGGCCTCTACCGTTGTGGAGCACAGGCTCCAGACGCGCAGGCTCAGCGGCCATGGCTCATGGGCCCAGCCACTCCGCGGCACGTGGGTTCCCAGACCGGGGCACGAAGCCGTGTCCCCTGCATTGGCAGGCAGACTCTCAACCACTGTGCCACCAGGGAAGCCCTGTGAGTCTATTTTGTAAATAAGTTCATTTGTATCATTTTTGTAGATTCCAGCTATAAGTGATATCATATGATATTTGTCTTTCTCTGTCTGACTTACTTCACTTAGTATGATAATCTCTAGATCCATACATGTTGCTGCAAATGGCATTATTTCATTCTTTTTTATGGCTGAGTAATAGTCCATCGTGTGTATATACCACATCTTCTTTATCCGTTCATCGATGGGCATTTACATTGCTTCCGTGTCTTGACTGTTGTAAACAGTGCTGCAATGAACATTGGGGAGCATGTATTTTTTGGAATTATGGTTTTCTCCAGATAGATGCCCAGGAGTGGGATTGCTGCATTATATGGTAGTTCTGTTTTCAGTTTTTTAAGGAACCTCCATACTGTTCTCCATAGTGGTAGTACCAATTTACATTCCCACCAACAGTGTAGGAGGATTTCCTTTTCTCCACATCCTCTCCAGCAATTATTGTTTGTAGACTTTTTGATGATGACCATTCTGACCAGTGTGAGGTGACACCTCATTGTAGTTTTGATTTGCATTTCTCTAATAATTAGCGCTGTTGAGCATCTTTTCATGTACTTTTTGGCCATCTGTATGTCTTCTTTAGAGAAATGTCTGTTTAGATCTTATGCCCATTTTTTGTGTTGTTTGTTTTTTTGATATTGAGCTGCATGAACTGTTTGTATGTTTTGGAGATTAATCCCTTGTCAGTCACACCATTTGCAAATATTTTCTCCCATTCTGTGGGTTGTCTTTTCATTTTGTTTATGGTTTCCTTTGATGTGCAAAAGCTTTTCAGTTTAAATTAGGTCCCATTTGTTTTTATTTCCATTCCTCTACGAGGTGAATTGAAAAAAATCTTGCTGCAATTTACATCAAAGAGTGTTTTGCCTATGTTTTCCTCTAAGAGTTTTATAGAATCTGGTCTTACATTTAGGTCTTTAATTCATTTTGAGTTTATTTTTGTGTATGATGTTGGAGAATGTTCTAACTTCATTCTTTTACCTGTAGCTATCCAGTTTTCCCAGTACTACTTATTGAAGAGACTGTGTTTTCTCCATTGTATATTCTTGCCTCCTTTGTCATAGTTTCATGGACCATAGGTGTGTGGGTTTATCTCTGGGCTTTCTATCCTGTTCCATTAATCTACATTTCTGTTTTTGTGCCAGTGCCATACTGTTTTGATTACTGTAGCTTTGTAGTATAGTCTGAAGTCAGGGAGCCTGATTCCTCCAGCTCCATTTTTCTTTTTCAGGATTACTTTGGCTATTCAGGGTCTTCTGTGTTCCCATACAAATTTAAAAACTTTTTGCTCTAGTTCTGTGAAAAATGCCATTGGTAATTTGATAGGAATTGCATTGAGTCTGTAGATTGCCTTGGGTAGTATAGTCATTTTGACTGATTCTTCCAATCCAGGAGCATAATATATCTCTCCATCTGTTTGTGTCATCTTCAATCTTTTTTCTTCAGCATCTTATAGTTTTCAGAGTACAGGTCTTTTGTCTCGTTAGGTAGGTTTATTCCTAGGTTTTTTATTCTTTACAATGGCAAATGAGAGTGTTTCCTTAGTTTCTCTTTCTGATCTTTCATTGTTAGTATATAGAAATGCAAGAGAGATCTATGTATTTAATTTTTTATCCTGCAACTTTCTGAATTGATTGATGAGCTCTAGTAGTTTTCTGTTAGCATCTTTAAGATTTTCTATGTATAGTATCATGTCATCTGGAAACAATGACAGTTTAACTTCTTTTTTTCCAATTTGGATTCCTTTATTTTTATTCTTTGATTGCCATGGCTAGTACTTCCAAAACTATGTTGAATAAAAGTGACGAGAGTGGACATCCTTGTCTTACTCCTGACCTTAGAGGAAATGCTTTCAGCTTTTCACCATTGAGAATGATGTTTGTTGTGCGTTTGTCATATATGGCCTTTATTATGTTGAGGTAGGTTCCCTCCATGCCCACTTTCTTGAGAGTGTTTATCATAAATGGGTGTTGAATTTTGTCAAAGCTTTTTCTGCATCTATTGAAATGATCATATGGCTTTTATTCTTCAATTTGTTAATGTGGTGTACCATACTGATTGCTTTGTGGATAATGAAAGATCCTTGCATCACTGGGATAAATCTCACTTGATCATGGTGTATGATCCTTTGAAGGTATTGTTGGATTCAGTTTGCTAGTATTTTGTTGAGGATTTTTGCATCTATAGTCATCAGTGTTATTGGCTCATAATTTTCTTTTTTTGTGATATCTTTGTTTTTAGTATCAGGGTGATGGTGTCATAGAATGAGCTTGGGAGTGTTGCTTCCTCTGCAAGTTTTTGGAAGAGTTTCAGAAGGGTAGGTGTTAAGTCTTCCCTAAATGTTCAGAATTCCCCTGTGAAGCCATCTGGTCCTGGACTTTTGTTTGTTGGAAGTTCTTTAATCACAATTTCAATTTCAGTAGTTGTGATCGGTCTGTTCATATTTTCTATTTCTTCCTAGTTCAGGTTTGGAAGGTTGTACCTTTCTAAGAATTTGTCCGTTTCTTCCAGGTTATCCATTTTATTGGCATATATTTGCTTGTAGTAGTCTCTTATGATCCTTTATATTTCTGTGGTGTCAGTTGGAACTTCTTTTTCACTTCTAGTTTTATTGATTTGAGCCCTCTCCATTTTTTTTCTTGATGAGTCTGGCTAACAGTTTATCAATTTTGTTTATCTTTTCAAATAATCAGCTTTTAGTGTCATTGATCTTTTCTATTGTTTTCTTCGTCTCTATTTCATTTATTTCTGATCTGATCTTTATGATTTCTTTCCTTCTACTAACTTTGGATTTTGTTTGTTCTTCTTTCTCTAGTTGCTTTAGGTGTAGGTTTAGGCTGTTTATTTGAGATTTTTTCTGTTTCCTGAGGTAAGATTGTATTGCTATACACTTCCCTCTTAAAACTACTTTTGCTGTGTCCCAAAGCTTTTGGATTGTTGTGATTTCATTTTCATTTGTGTCTAGGTATATTTTGGTTTCTTCTTTGATTTCTTCACTGATCCATTAATTGTTTAGTAATATATTGTTTAGCCTCCACGTGTTTGTGTGTTTTTACAGGTTTTTTCTTGTAGTTGATTTCTGATCTCTTAGTGTTGTGGTCCGAAAAGGTGCTTGATATGATTTCATTTTTCTTAAATTTACCAACGTTTGCTTTGTGGCCCACCATGTGATCTATCCTGGAGAATATTCCATGTGCACTTGAGAAGAATGTGTATTCTGCTGCTTTTGGATGCATTGTTCTATAAATATCAATTAAGTCCATCTGGTCTAATGTGTCATTTAAGGCCTGTGTTTCCATATTGATTTTCTGTCTGGATGATCTGTCCACTGATATAAGTAGCGGTGTTAAAGTCCCCCATTATTATTGTGTTAATGTCAATTTCTCCTTTTATGGTTGTTAACATTTGCCTTATGTATTGAGGCACTCCTATGTTGAGAGCATAGATATTTATGATTGTTATATCTTCTTGGGTTGATCCCTGATCATTATGTAGTGTCCTTCTTTTTCTCTTGTAACTGTCTTTATTTTATTTTATTCCATTTTTATTTAAAAAATTTTTTGTACACATTTAGTTTTATTGTAACAATTTTTTTTTAATTTTAATTTTTGGCTGTGTTGGGTGTTTGTTTCTGTGCATGGGCTTTCTCTAGTTGTGGCAAGCGGGGGCTACTCTTCATCACAGTGCGTAGGCTTCTCATTGTGGTAACTTCTCTTGTTGCAGAGCATGGGCTCTAGGCGCACAGGCTTCAGTAGTTGCAGCACGTGGGCTCAGTAGTTGTGGCGCACGGGCTCTAGGGCAACGAGCTTCAGTTGTTGTGGTGCGCGGGCTTAGTAGTTATGGCTCATGGGCTCTAGAGCACAGGCTCAGTAGTTTCGGTGCATATGCTTAGTTGCTCCGCAACATGTGGGATCTTCCCAGACCAGGAATTGAACCCATGTCCCATTCATTGGCAGGCAGATTCTTAACCACTGTGCCACCAGGGAAGTCCCGTAACAGTCTTTATTTTAGAATCTGTTTTGTCTGATATGAATATTGCTACTTCAGCTTTCTTTTGATTTCCACTTGCATAGGATAACTTTTTCCATTCCTTCACTTTCATTCTATATGTGTCCCTAGATCTGAAGTGAGTCTCTTGTAGACAGCATATACATGGGTCTTGTTTTTGTATCCATTCAGCCAGTCTGTGTCTTTTGGTTGGAGCATTTAATCCATTTACATTTAAGGTAGTTATCAATATGTATGTTCTTCTTGCCATTTAAAAAAATTATTTAGGATTTGTTTTTGTAGCTCTTTTTTTTTCATTCCTCTTTTGTTCACTTGTGATTTGATGACTATCTTTAGAGTTGTGTTTGGATTACTTTTTAAGTGTGTGTATCTAGTGTAGATTTTTGGTTTGCAATTACCCTCAGGTTTTGATATAGCAGTCTCTCTCTATATATATACAAGATTGTTTTAAGTTGCTGGTCTCTTAATTTCAAATGCATTTCCAACATCCTGCATTTGTATTCTCATGATTGCTGATGTTTATATAATATTTTTGTGTGGACTGTTTCCTACTTTTACTGTATGTTTGCCTTTACTGCTGAGCTTTCCCATTTGTAGTTATCATTTTTCTAGTTGTGACCTTTTCTTTTCCGCCTAGAGAAGTTCTTTTAACATTTGTTGTAAAGCTGCTTTGGTGGTGCTGAATTCTCTTAGCTTTTGCTTGCCTGATTTTTCCATCAAATTTGAACGAGAGCTTTGCTGGGTAGAGTATTCTTGGTTGTGGGTTTTTCCCTTTCATCATTTTAAATATATCATGCCACTCCCTTCTGGCCTGCAGAGTTTTTGCTGAAAAATCATCTGATAACTGTATGGGGATTCCCTTGTATGTTATTTGTTGCTTTTCCCTTGTTGCTTTTAATGTTTTTTTCTCTTTGTCTTTGATTTTTGTCAACTTGATTAATACGTGTCTTGGCATGTTCTTCCTTGGGTTTATTCTGTATGGGATTGTCTGCACTTCTTGGGGTTGAGTGAGTGGTTCCTTTCCCATGGTAGGGAAGCTTTTGACTATTATCTCTTCAAATATTTTTTCAGGCCCTTTCTGTCTCCTCCTTCTGGGACCCCTATAATGTGAATGTTGATGCATTTAATGTCATCCCAGATATCTCTTAGACTGTCTTCATTTCTTTTCATTCTTTTTTTTTCTTTATTCTTATTTCTTTATTCACACCACAGCTGTGATTTCCACCAATCTCTCTTCCAGGTCACTTATTCATTCTTCTGACTCATTTATTCTGCTATTGATTCCTTCTTGTTTATTTTTCATTTCAGTTATTGTACTGTTCATCTCTGTTTGTTCTTTAAATTTTCTAGCTCTTTGTTAAAAATTTATTGTATCTTCTCGGTCTGTGCCTCCATTCTTTTCCCGAGATGTTGAATCATCTTTACTGTCATTACTCTAAATTCTTTTTCAGGCTGATTGCCTACCTCCACTTCACTTAGTTCTTTCTGGGGTTTTATCTTTTTCTTTTACCTGTAACATATTTCTCTGCTGTCTTATTTTGTCTAACTTTCTGTGTTTGTGATCTCTGTTTCTCAGGTTGCAGGTTTGTAGTTGTACTTCCTTCTGGTGTTTGCCCCTTGGTGGGTGAGGTTGGTCCAGGGGCTTCTGCAGGCTTCCTGTGGGATGGACTGTAGCTGCCCCCTGGTGAGTGGAGCTGGTTCTTATCCCTCTGGTGGGCAGGACCATGTCAGGGGGTGTGTTTAGAGGCAGCTGTGCACTTAGGACAGATGTTAGGCAGCCTGTCTGCTGATGGTGGGGCTGTGTTCCCACCATCTTGGTTGTTTGGCCTGAGGTGTCACTGGAGACTGCAGGCTGTTTGGAGGGGCCAGGTCTCAGTGCCAAAATGACCACCTCCAGAAGAGCTCATGCAGATGTGTATTCTCTAGGGTCTCTGCCAGCAGTGTCCTTGCCCCCACAGTGAGCCACAGCTGAACCCCACCTCCCCAGGAGACCCTCTAAGGCCCGCAGGTAGGTCTGGCCCAGGATCCTATGGAGTCACTGCTTTGCCCTGAGTCCCAGTGCACGTGAAACCTTGAGTGTGCCCTCCAAGAGTGGAGTCTCTGTCTCCCCCAGTCCTGTGCAGATCAAGCCCCCCCTGACCTTCAAAGCCAAATGCTCTCGAGGCTCCTCCTCCTGATGCCAGACCCCCAGGCTGGGGAGCCTGACGCTGGGCTCATAACTTCACTCCTGTAGGAGAACCTCTGTGATATAATTATTTTTCAGTTTGTGGGTCGCCCACCTGGTGGGTATGGGATTTGATTATATCGCAAAAGCCCTCCTCGTATTGCCTCGTTATGGCTTCTTGTCTTTGGATGTAGAATATCTTTTTTGGTAGGTTCCATTCTTTTTTGTCAATGGTTGTTCAGCAGTTAGTTGTGATTTTGGTGTTTTTGTGAGAGGAGGTGAGCTCAAGTCCTTCAACTCTGCCACCTAGTCTCCTCTTGAGTTGAATCTTTAATATATCTTTCATTTATTTCCTTTGTATTCTTTCCTGTACCTTCTTAAAATGTAGAATATAGTTATAAACTTTTTATATTCTTGTCTATTAATTATATCATCTGTATTATATCTGGGTAGGTTTTCACTGATTGATTTTTCTCCTCATTATGGGTTATCATTTCCTACTTTGATGCATGCCTGTTTATTTTGGATTGGATGCCAAACACTGAATTTTATGTTGATGGGTGCTGGGTATTTTTTATTTCCATAGATATTCTTGAGCTTTGTTCTCTGACAGTGCTAATTTACTTGTAAACATTTTGATCCTTTTGAGGCTTGCTTTTAAAAAGTGTTGTAAGTTTGATCCAGAATAGCCTTTAGATTAGTCCTAATTTGGTCCCACTACTGAGACAATACTCTTCTGTATACTCTTATCTGAGCCCCGTGTATTATGAAATTTTTTTTCACTCTGGCTGGTGGGAACTGAAGTGAGCTCCAGGGATTCTTTCCTGTGGTTCTTTCCCCTGCCTCAGGTAGTTTCTTCACATGCATATGCTGATGAGTACTCAGGGAGGACCACTACATATCTCTGGAGCATGCTATTTGCACATCTTTCTTCTCTTCAGTATTCTGCTCTGTAAATTCTAGCTGAATTGACCCACTTGAACTTCTAACCTTATCTTTTCAGCTTAGGAAGATTGCTGAACTTTAACTGGGTTCTCTCTCCCTGCACTGCCGCCTGGAAGGTAGCTTACCTTTTTTGTTTGTTTTCACAGGGATCACTGTCCTATGTTACCTGTTATTTAATAATATTTAAAAACTATTGTTTCATATATTTCATCTCTTCTTTTTAGTTGTTTAAGGTGGAGAGGGTAAATCCAGTCTGCTATTTCATCTTGGCTCATAATGGAAGTTTTTCGGAGGTAACAATAAACAAGTAAAATATAAACAAATATATCAGGTGGCTATAAGTATACTATGGAGAAACCTGAAGGAAGGGAGATGAAGAGGACTGCAATTTTAAATAGAATGGTGAGAAGAGGACCTGTTTGAGAAACTAGCTATTTTGGTTATTTGTTGCTTTATAATAGCCTACCCCCACACTTAATGACTTTTGCTCATGGATGTGCAATTTGGGCCAAGCTGAGGAGAGACAGCTTGTTCTGCTCTGCTAGGCGTCAGTTGGGGCATCTGAAAGGCTGGGGTCTGGAATCATCTGAATACTTCCTCACATGTATGGTTGTTGATGCTGGTTGCCAGATGGGATCTCAGTTGGGTTGTGGCTAGAACATCTACACACGACCTTTCCATGTGGCTGCTTGGCTCCTATACAGCATAATGGCCAGGTTCTAAGGGTGAGCATCTGAAAGAGAGCCAGGAAGAAGCTGTGTTGCCTTTTCTATTTTCTAGCCCAGCCTTGAAAGTAATGTTATGTATCACAGGAAGTCACTGAGGCGGGCCCATATTAAAAGGGACTGGACTTAGACTCCTAATCTTGCTGGGAGGCATGTCAAAGAATTTGTGGACACATTTTAAAGCCATCACAATGATACTTGACAAAAGAAGGTAAGGATATCTAAAGGAAGAGCATCCCGGGTACAGTGTACAGAAATGCAAAGACTCTGAGGCTGGTGGATACCTGATGATTTAGATTTGTTTATTTTGAATTTCCCCTGTACAGTGTCATCTCCTTGAGGGCAAGGGCTTTTGTTCACTGCTATTTTCTCAGCACCTAAAACAGTGTTTGACAGATAGTTGTAGTTTAATTCTTATTTGTGGAAGAGATAGCGTATTGGCAGCAGGTATCAAAAAAATCCTAAAAATGAGTACATAACCTTTGATCTAGAATTCTTTCTTTAGGAAATAAACTTTAGGGAAAAAATTGTACAAATAAGCAAAACTCTAGTGAAAATTTGAAGGTGTCTAAATGCCCATTAATAGATTAGTTAAATAAATTATGTTTTGCCTATATAATGGAACACTGCAATTTTTTTTTTTTTTTTTTTGCGGTACGCGGGCCTCTCACTGTTGTGGCCTCTCGCATTGCAGAGCACAGGCTCCGGACGCGCAGGCTCAGCGGCCATGGCTCACGGGCCCAGCCGCTCCGCGGCATGTGGCATCTTCCCGGACCGGGGCATGAATCCGTGTCCCCTGCATCGGCAGGCGGACTCTCAACCAATGCGCCACCAGGGAAGCCCGAACGCTGCAATTTTTAAACTAAATGTTTTGACCCAGAAAGATGAGTGAGTGTTGAGGGAAAAGGAGCAGAATTCAAACGATGGTGTTCGGAATGATCTTTTTTGGTTAATAATCTTTATATAATATGTGCATAAAATGGAGAGGGATCTAATAGGATGTATATCAAATTTTTAATAATTGCTATAGGAGTTATTTTAGACTTGCTTGTCAAAAAATATGTATTACCATTATAATAGAAATACATTTCTGTTATAAAAGCAAATGAGGTAAAATTTTTTAATTGATATAGAATAGTATCTAAGCTACTGTGAGTGATAAAAAGCACCTTTTAAAACAATATGTTGGTTTCTTTTTATTAATTAAAGAAGGTGGAGGAAAACAAAATTTGTACAGAAGTGTGGGATGTAAAATCAAGATTTTTCAAGAGATTATCTCTTGATTATAGGTTATCCTTATTTCCTTTTATATATTTCTGTATTTTCTTGATTTGCTATGCTAAAATAAGCTTCTTTAAAAATAAGGAAGAGATATTAAAAGAAAATAGCTGTAGGGGGTAATGTTAAGTGGCTTTACTTTAATAGTATTTATAATGTGAAAAATCTAAATTTATAAGGTAGCAAAATCAGGGATCTTTTGGTTTCCTTGCAGAGTTCCTTTAATGGTCTCAAAATAGTGACTTAGAAAGACAAATACTATATGATTTACTTATATGTGGAATCTGAAAAACTGAACTCTTATCAACACAGAACAGATAGGTGGTTGCCAGAGATGGGGGATGGGAGTTGTGTAAATAGGTGAAGGTGGTCAAAAGGTACAAATTTCCAGTTATAAGATAAATAAGTTCTGAATGTAATATACAGTGTGATGACTGTAGTTAACAATACTGTATTGTATATCTGAAAATTGCTAAGGGAATAGAACTTAAAAGTTATTATTACAAGGACAAAAAATTTGTAACTGTGAGATGATGGATGTTAACTAAACTTATTGTAGTAATTAATCATTTTTCAGTATATACATATATCAAATCATTATGTTGTACACCTTAAAACTGTTACAGAGTTATATGTTAATTATATCTCAATAAAACTAGGAAAATATGACTTAGAACATTTTATTTATACACAATTCTGAAGCTGCTACTCTTTGTTAAAATGTGGTTGTTTTCCATGTTAATATTATTTTTTATCACCATAATGTAGGTTTTCAGTAACCTTACAAGAGTAATTGAGGGGCTTCCCTGGTGGCGCAGTGGTTAAGAATCTGCCTGCCAATGCAGGGGATACAGGTTTAAGCCCTGGTCCGGGAAGATCCCACATGCCATGGAGCAGCTAAGCCCGTGCGCCGAAACTACTGATCCTGTGCTCTAGAGCCTGCGAGCCATAACTACTGAGCCCGCGTGCCACAACAACTGAAGCCCGCGTGCCTAGAGCCCGTGCTCTGCAACAAGAGAAGCCACCACAATGAGAAGCCCGCACACCACAACGAAGAGTAGCCCCCACTTGCCACAACTAGAGAAAGCCCGCGTGCAGCAACAAAGACCCAATGCAGTCAAAAATAAATAAATAAAATAAATAAATTTATTTTTAAAAAAAGAGTAATTGAGGCCTAAGATTAAAACTACAAATATAATTTATGAATGAAATCTTAGATGATATAATAATACTTTAATTCATACATATTTTGTTGCAAAAATGTTTTTAGATTAATTGTTCTCATTTCACTGTCTTACCTCTTTATTTTAAAGAAATAATTTGTAATTCATTTTGTTCTTACACACAATAGGATGTGTTTTGGAGATGCAGACAAAATATCTTTGATGAAATGAAGAAGAAATTTTTACAGGTAGACTGCTGATGTAATTGCTTTAGTGTGATAATCAGCAGAGCAAGTAACAGCATGTTAGTATTTTTATTTAATAACAAGGCATGTCTTAAGTTTTATGCTTGTTTGGCTCTTTTATTTCTACCTGATTTTATTTATTTTTCATTTTGTTTATTTATTTACTTTACCTGATTTTAATAAGAAGAAAGTCACCTTAAATGAATATATGTCTGATAGTAACTTGTCTTTAACAAGTGAATGAGGTGGAAAACTGATATAAAAACTATAGAACCTTTAGTTTTGACTTTTGGGTATAATAGTTGTCTATTTTTTACAGATGTATTTATTTTCTGAAATATTAATAGTGCTGGGATTAAGTTAATAATTTACAGAGGGCCTCCCTGGTGGCGCAGTGGTTGAGAGTCCGCCTGCCGATGCAGGGGATACGGGTTCGTGCCCCGGTCTGGGAGGATCCCATATGCCGCGGAGCGGCTGGGCCCGTGAGCCATGGCCGCTGGGCCTGCGCATCCGGAGCCTGTGCTCCGCAACGGGAGAGGCCACAACAGTGAGAGGCCCGCATACCACACACCAAAAATAAAAAAAAAAATAATAATAATAATTTACAGAGTCAAAACCCAGACATCTTATTTGAAGAATTAAATAGAACTGTTACCTTCCTGACAGCCTGTACGCACTACAAACCTAAACATTCCTGTGATGTAGCATCCCATTCTAACCTTTACTTAATACCTCACTTTCCTCAGGTCCCTTTAGCTCTAAGTTCAAGGTCCTTTATTTAATCTCTTCTGTCCTCTTCAAGTGATCTCTGGCAAGAGGCCACGTAGAAAAATATCATGTAACATTTTAGGGTTTGCTGGGGGAGTTGGAGTGGAGTGGAGGGAGGATCTTAAAAATAAAATAATCTTTTTCTCATGTAAGTTAAGACTCCCAGCACTACCCCAGGAATTGTTACTTGTTAAGGTAAAAGTGCACCGTCTGAATGAGGCTGATAAATTTAATAAACTTTAGTGAGCAAAAATATTTATACCATCAATTTTTTTTTTTAGTCTGTGGCAGTGTATTAGCCGTGAACTGTGGATACCCAGAAGGGTAATGCTCTAAGGCTTAATTTCTTAGCTCATAGCAGTTTCTTTATCAAGTAGTAGATAAAATGGACTGTGTGTGTGTGTGTGTGTGCGCGTGCATTTTTAAGTTTGCAACCGTAGTATTATTACTTGTAATAACACTGAAAGGAAGAAAGTCTTGAGAGAGAATGGGTTGACTATTAAATTTAGAGGTAAAGAGGTCCCTTTGTAATGTTTTAAAATTATTCATATTAATTTTTTTCTTCGAAAAATCTTAATCTTGTTAACTTTGAATTGTGTTTGATACTGTTTTCTGCATGCTAATGCCATTCTAAATATATGCATTAATTACACACCTTGTTTTGTGTTTTTTAATAAGAAACATGAAGTATTTTTTTATGAAACAAAAATAATGATGTTAACTTGAGAGAACTCAGATTTGAACTTAGAACTGTTCGGAATGCCAAGAATAGGAGACAAGATGACTTGAGAGGCTCTGAGACTCCTTAGACAGAACCATCTGTGTTGACCACTTCTAGATGTTCCTATGGTGACCGTATCTTTGGAAGAAATATATGTTTTCAGTGTTTTTATACCAGTATGTTTTACTTTTTGTAAATAAGACTATCATTTTTATTTGTTTTGTTTTTTCAAGGATTCTTTTTTCAGACTTTGCTGGGAAATCTGGCTTTGTTTCTGCATAGAGCACAAAGACAGAACACTCTCTTAGCATATAGTGTTAATGTAACTACTGTTGACTTTACCCTTTTTCTCACAAGTGTAATATTGCTATGAGTTGCCCACCAAATAAGTAGTTTTGATTTTATACTTTGTACCTTTTTTGTAATTGGCCAGATTTTCTGTGTAGGGAACTTTGTGCCCTTCTAATAGCTCACCTAATATAGATGAAATGTTTTCCCAAGTGGGACATGCTTTAGGCTTTTCTATAACTTTGCATTTGTTTTTTCTTACCTGTTTTCTCCTATTCATTATAGAACTTTTACTGACTCAAAAATTGTGCTCCCTTCCCTAAATTATGATGTGTCTTCAGATGCTTTACCTTAATGTTGGGTGTAGTGCTTAAATGGAACCCCTGCCACCAACCACCATCACGAATACCACCATCACCACATTCTTCCCAACTAGCACTTGCATGTGCTTAAATTTATTTAGGTGTGTTTCTGTTATCTATTACTGTGGAACAGCCTACCCCAAAACTTAGTGGCTTAAAACAACTAGTTTATTTGCTCACAATTCTGTGGGATGGGATTTGGGCAAAGGCTTAGCCAGTCAGTTTTTCTGCTTCACATGGCATCATCTGGGATCATTACTTGGCTGCATTGGCTGGTGACTGGCTTTGGATGGAATGTCCAAGAAGGCTTTTCTTATTAGGCACCCCAGTGCTCCACAAAGTGGCCACTTTCTCTCTGGGTGGATTGTTAGGGTTTTAACACAACATGGTGGTCCCAGGATAAATGGATTTCTTTTGCCTGGCTGGCTTATAAGAGGAACATTCCAAGAGGTGCAAAAGCAGAAGTTTCCTGCTTTAAATCACACAGTATCATTTCTATCACATTCTGTTGGTCCTAGTCGGCCACAAGGCCAGCCCAGATTCATGGGAAGAGAAGAGAAAAAAAGAGTGGCAAAGAATTTTTAGCCATCTTTAATTTACCTCAAGATGGTGATTTTTTTGCTTTGGGCATAAGTAGGACCAATCAGGGGTAGAACTCCAAAGAAATTAAGAAGAAAGAGGACACCCCTATTTTCCCAGTTCTAAGAAATACTTTTTTTACATTTAAGTATTGTGGAAATCTGTGTGCTTAGTATAATATTGTAGAACTTCTTTTTCTCTTGAAAAGCTATAATAAAAAGATTGGTACAACCTTATTGATGAAATCTTAAAATTGGAAAAAAAAATTTTTTTCTTATTAGTTCCCAAATTGGGAGGCAGAGGGAGGAAAGAGATTTTGCCTCAGTGTAGTTAGTGTGGGCAATCATGATAACAAAAATTCAGATGTAATCTATGGATGATGGCTATGTAGTAGATTAAATTAGGACTGAAAAATGGGCCAGGAGGTTGAGTATAAAGTAATAAGATTTACACGTGGCTAGCTTAGAACTTTAAAGGTCAGAGTTTTTCATTTGTTTAAATTATCCTAGAATTGAATTCAAGAGTAATATGTGATTGGCCCAGAAATTCTTATAGGAATCTTAAGAAGAAACAGAAGAGTGCACAAAGTTTTATATAGGTATTCATCACAAAATTATTTCTAAAGTGTAATAAAGTCTAGCTCAAGAGTCAGTAAAATTAAATTGATGGAGCAAATTATTATTAATCCATGTAATAAAATACTATTTGTTAAAATGATGAGTTAGAAAAAGTTTGACAAGGAAAGGTTACATGATATATTTATAAATAAAGAAAGAGGTTTCAAAACAGCATGTATATCTAACTGAATGTTTGTGTTTAAAAAGTGTGCATGTATATGTCTGTTTGTGTTTGTGTAGGAAAAATATTTGGAAGAATATAGACCAAAATGTAATAGTTATCTCTGTGTTATGAATTACAAATGATTTCCACTTTTTCCTTTATACTCTTCCTATTTTGTTTTTTTTGGCTGCACTGTGTGGCATGTGGGATCTTAGTTCCCTGACCAGGGATTGAACCCACACGCCTGCATTGGAAGCACGGAGTCTTAACCACTGGACCGCCAGGGAAGTCCCTATACTCTTCCTATTTCAAAAAAAGGAGCAAAATTACTTATGTGCAATGCACAGAAAAGAAAGCTATTGTCATTAAAAAGAATAAAAGGCATACATAAGATTAAATTTTGTGTTTACAATAGTACATTTAGCCTTCAGATGAGATTCCATTGGGGATAATATTACCCATATCTGGGTGTGGAAGGAGAGGAGGCTGGAGTGCCTGTACCTTGCACTCACTTACTTAAGGAAAGAACCAGGAACTGCTGATGGCCATATGTTACCATATCATCATTCTTATGTATACTGTTATGTCAGCACTTCTGATTTCTGAATTCTTAGGTAGAGTTCTCTTGCTTGGACCGTCAACTTCAGCTTATCTGAAGCTTTAAAATCTGGCAGCTGCAGTGCTTTTCACCTGGAAAACTTGAGTCTGCCTCTGAAGTATACTGTTGAAAGTGTAAAAGCGGATCTTTTGTAGTTGAAATTGATTTAGAGTTTCTCGTTCCTTTATTGTGAACCAGAGTTAAAAAGGGTCCACTTTATGTTTCTCAGTTTGAGATTAAAATGTGTAAAACCATCTATTACAAGTGTTAATATAACACCTTAAGCTTATAGCTGAAGGCTTTTTTGTTCTTTGTTATCCTGTTTATTTTATTAAAAATGTATTCTTTATTTTGTTTTTAAATGGGTTATTATTGGTAATTAAATATTTTGACTTGTCTGAAATATAGTGCTAGCCAATCTTAAACATTATACTTTTTTTATAGCAACTTATTTCTGTTTTAAACTAATTGGATTAACCTTAGTTTAAGTAATCTCTTACAAACCCAAAATTATATATGGCAGAAACAAATTATAATTGTATTACCCTGCCAAACAAACAAACAAAAATACCTTGTGGTGGTCCTGTCTTCAATACAAGTCAATGATAATAACTATTCTCATTTAAAAATGGATAATATAGAAGTAACAAAAGATTGAGGTTAATATTATTGTGTTTTTTTTTAAAAAAGGTGAGAAATACATTCTTGTATACAGTACCAGTTTGTACAGTTCATATTTGTGCAAAGCCTTTTATGGGGATAGCGAGAGGTCCCTCAGATAATGACTGCTGCCCTAGACTTTGAGGGAAAGCAAGAGATTTACATGATCAGATTTGCATATTAAAATACTGTTCTGGATTGAAGGAAGATGAGATTGGAAGAAGCTATTGCCCTGATCTTAAAGTAAGATTCTGATTGCTGCAGGCAGGATTAAAGAGAAAAGGAATAGTTGAAGAGATATTCAGATGATAGAAATGATAGAATTTGGTGATTATGTGAGTTGAAGAAGAGGGAAGAAATGAGGAAGGTGCTCCTCTCTGGTTTCAGCAGCTGGTAGATGATGGTACCATTAATTGAGTTGGGCATTACAGGAGGAGGGAAAGAACTTCTTTCACCAAGGTGCCTGATGTAGCCTACTACTGCTGTGGAAAATAGGAAAAAGAGTCGTGTCCTTCAACAGCTTGAGGGAAGGCATAGCTTCTTTGAGAAAGTCTCCTTTAAAATTTTTTTCTCTGATTTATGTACTAGATAAAAAAGAATGAAAAAAATTGTGACCCTAACTCCCTTCTACATTGGTAATTGAAAAGTATTTTTTCCTTGCTTTCCTTTACCCCTCTGCTGTCTGATCTATTTGGGTAAGCTTGTCAGCTCCTAACACACTGATAAATGGGGCTTTTGGACTTTTGGTCTGTGGGTACAACAAAGTAAAGGTCAGGATGCCTGATTGCTTTTATCCTTTAGTTATGGATTTTGCAGTCTTAGACAATCCTCATTGCATTTCTACACAGTTCTCTTTCTGTTTCATCAGGAAACCCAGAAATGCTTGATTTGACTCTGCTAGCATAGTAGTGACACATTTTTAAGGATCAGATTTTGTTATTTTCAACTGAAAATTGCTCAAGTAAACTTGTCTTCATGGGCTTGTTGATCATTGATTTACAGCCTTAAAAGGTGAAAGCAAATATCCACAAGAGCAATGGTTGATTCTTAAATATACCCCAGTTTTTCCAAAACAAACATATATGGTGCTTTATATGTTTGACATATTCATTAGAGTATATTTCAGCCATAAAACAGTAGTATTCACACAGAGAAAATAGTATTTTGTGGGGGTTTTCTTCGTTTAATCATAGAAAACATAATTATATTTTTTCTTTAAAGATAAATCTTATATTTTTTTTAAATTTCAGGTAGAAAATGCTGCTGAAGAACCAAGAGTCTTATGTATAATACAAGATACTACTAATTCAAAGACAGTGAATGAACGGATCACTTTAAATTTACCAGCTTCTACACCTCTCAGAAAGCTCTTTGAAGATGTGGCCAACAAAGTAGGCTACATAAACGGAACCTTTGATTTGGTGTGGGGGAATGGAATCAATTCTGCTGATATGGTAAAACTCTAAACTGAAAGCATCTTCTCTTAAGCTGCTAATAATATTATAGTCATTGTTGTTGTTTTTAATAGTATACTAAATCCTGGAACCCTTCTTAATATTGTAAGCAGGACTATAGAGTCTGTGTGCAACTCGATATTTGGATCCCTCTTCATCACTTTACTTTCATTCTAGATTCAGCATTTGATTATCTTAAAGTTTGTACAATGTCATTTCATTAGTTTTTTTATTCATGTAAGATGATTATCATAATATTGTGTCATCTATGGAAAATTTTCCAACATTTACTGAATGGGATATTCATTTTAAATAATTAAGTGAAAAAAGCAGGATATAAAATCATATGTATTTTATAACCTAATTTTTGGAAAAGAAGGGAAAATGTATATAGAAAGAAAAAAGTAATAGAAGGACTTACACTCCCAATATTAACAGAGATTATGCACCAGATAGAGTGGTAAACACCTGATCAGGAAGGTTGGTGGTATCATGACTTCAGCTTCAAAGACATCACAGTAAAGTTTTAGAGACAGGTATATCAAAAAATAATTACACTAAGATGTTTTAAGTATTATTAAGTATGACTTATTAGTTTGCTGTAAGTGCAAAGAGGAGGCACTGACCAATTTTGCATGGGAGAGTGGCAAAGGGGATTGTTGAGTTGGATCTCATCTGTATTTTAGAATAGTATTCTAAATAGTCTTTTTTCTTTCCTCTCAGTCCAAATTCACCCTGCATATGATTGCTAGAATTATCTTCAGTCATCCTAAATCATAGTACTCCTGTCACCTTCCAGTTTAGAACTCTTTAATGACTGCTCACTGCCCTGATTAAAAGTCATATTCCCTAAGTTAGCATTCAAGACAATTGGTCCTTTAAATCTAATCTTAGCTCTCAGATATTGGAATAATTTATTTTCTTAACACAAAATTTCATACTTCTCTATCTCCATGTTTTTGCTTATGTTACCTCTTCCTCTCCTATACCATTGCTGCTCTTAAAATTTCCAGGAAAATACCTTTAAAGGCAAATGAATTGAATGTGTATCCTGATCATATTTGGAGGCCATAGTTTTAATTGGCTCTGCAGAAGAATAAAAGGTGTTGGGTGTTGCTTGATTTGCCTTTAAAATTGATGATATTTTGCCTTCTATTCCATAATATATTTATGATTTTTTAAAATGTAGAACTAGTGTTTTTAAATGGGAAAAGAATCTGAAAAAGAATAGCTATATGTATAATCGAATCACTTTGCTGTACACCTGAAACTAACCAACATTGTAAATCAACTATAATATAAAATAAAAATTTTTTAAAAAGTGTACTTACAAAAAAAAAACCCTAGTGTTTTAAATTAGCCAACTTTCCCCCTCTGAAATTGGTCAGTAAAATTGGTAGTCCAACAAGTTATACAAAGAGAAATGATATTTAATCTGAAACTTTGAATATTCTCTTTTACATTACGGTATAACTTCTAGTGTTGCCTCTTTTTCGATTTAAAGGATAGTTCTATACCGTCTGCCCAAGTCCTGTTTATCTCTTACTTTTAAGAAGCCTTACTTGATGTTTCTTCATGCCACTTTAAAAGTAATCTTTCGGGCTTCCCTGGTGGCGCGGTGGTTGAGAGTCCGCCTGCCGATGCCGGGGACGCGGGTTCGTGCCCCGGTCCGGGAGGATCCCACGTGCCGCGGAGCGGCTGGGCCCGTGAGCCATGGCCGCTGAGCCTGCGTGTCTGGAGCCTGTGCTCCGCAACGGGAGAGGCCACAGCAGCGAGAGGCCTGCATACCGCAAAAAAAAAAAAAAAAAAAAAAAGTAATCTTTCTCTTTGTCCTCCTATTGCACTTTTTATTCTGCTATGCCACTTATAGTCTTTTTATTATAGTTGTTATTCATTTGTGTCTTTCCACTTGATAGAATATATTTTGATGGCTAGGACCTCATAGTATAGTTTTGTATCCTCCAAAGATACTATCCCTAGGCACTCAAAAAGTGTTTGTTAAATTAACATCTGCTATAACACTATGCCAGGATTAACTATTTTTCTTTCTTCAGCTGTGACTGTTCTTAAGTACTTAATTTTTGTGTCTTAATATGCCTACCGTACATTTCTACAAGTATACTCTTACCTGCTTACTGTACAATGCTGCATGTATGCTTCTTTGAAAACCTAATTCATTTATCTACTCACCATCTCATACACACAGACACACATTTATTGAGGTAAAACCCCTATGTGTTCTAGCTGTATCATCTGATCTTTTATGCCTGAGAGATGCTGAGGGATCTGGTTCCTGCCAGAGAATATAAGGGACCCAAAGATACCTTTCTTCCTTTCAAGTGGCTTCTCTTAGCTTCTGGTTCTCTGTCCTGTTTTTCTCATGGACTTCTAGATGTGATCCAAAGTGAGATTATATGTTTATTTTATTAACACTTGTTTTATGCTTACTGTGTACCTAGTATTGTTCTGATACTAGACTTTATACAAATATAACCTCATTTAATCCTTTTAACCACACTATGAGGTAAGTGCTATCACAGCCTCATAGGTGAGGAAACTGAGTCATGGGGAAGTGAAGTAACTTGCGCAGAGTCACACAAATAGCAAGTGGCAGAATCTCTTATAGTTAATTTTTTTGTCCTTAATACCTGTGCTTTTATATAATGTTCATTTTGTAAGAAATAAAGGCATCTCCATAAAATAAGTCCTTCTAAGGAGATATTCCTCATGTCTTTGAAACATTAAAAACATTTCTTAATGAACAAAATAGTTTTAAAACAAAAGAGCAGGGCATTCATCCCATCCCTCATTTTTCTCAACAGTGGACTGGAATGTTGGGTGAGTATGGCTTAGAGCATGCAGAGCTCTGTCTCTCATCCACCAACTAGAATGTATCAGAATGACAGCCAGGGTTTAAATTGCCTACCAGATAAAAGAGTTAGGTGAAGACTAAACATGTTAGATGTTTAGTTTTCAAAGGAGTGATCACTTCTATCACCCTGGGATCCTCTGAATCCTGGCAGTGGACTTGAAATAGGTATCATTTACTAGGACAGGCTTTTCCTTCGAGGGTCTTTCTGAAGGTGCCCATTTTTTAATGTTACATAATTATTTGGGTTGGGTTGCTTAGTGTGTTTCCTTATGTGGGAATTCTCATTATATTCCTATATCAAAACATGTTTTTACAGTTTTTAGTGATATAAAATAATCTTCAGTTAATTTTCATGAAAACCCATTGAATACTATATTGCATACATTTTAGAGAACATCGAAACAAATGTTTACAATTCTTTTTTTGTGTAGTACTTCAGTTTTTTAGATGTTGGGAAATGTGAACAGCTGGGATACCTGTCAGTATATGCCCTGTCACTGGGCTTAGCCATTCCAGTTCCTGAATAGATGAGTTAATTCCAAGCCTAGATTAACAGAATTTATCAGAATCTTCATTAAAAAAAATACTGTTTAAGCCCAATAATTGTAGATATGTGTCTATTTACATATTGCTTGTTTTATTATTATAATTAATGTTTCTCATAATCTGAGATATCTTATTTTATGCCTGTAGGCTCCACTGGATCATACCAGTGACAAGTCTCTTCTTGATGCTAATTTTGAGCCAGGAAAGAAGAACTTTCTGCATTTGACAGATAAAGATGGTGAACAGCCTCAAATACTGCTGGTAAACTCTTTAGAAAGCCCTATAGTCATAATTTTTGTGCACTGTCACCTACTACTTGGGAAGCAATTTTCCAAAGGAAGGAGGAGAGATGTGTTTTGCAATTTATATATAATAAATTATTTTTCTGTTTTCTGTTGGCTTGTATGTATGTTAACATGGTTACACTGGGCATCCATAGCAGTTTGTTTGTGTATATAGTTTCTTGCCACACTGAGAATCACCACTAGAACAGGGATGGGGATGAGTCTAGGATCTCCTACTGTGTTTCAGTGGCCTTTTGTTTGGTTAAGCATTTGCTTGGTTGGTGTAAATCTTCGGCAGTTTTGCCCAGGTTTTCTGGTATTTTGGTAGAGGAGCAGACCCCCAGAATTATCTACTCCGCTGGTTTTGCTCCCACTCCCCATCCCCCACCCCCCATTTTTTTGGAATGACTAGTTTGTAAATTCTATGCTTTATTTCTGTTCTTTTAGTGTTTGCTGCAATTCATATTTCAATAGCCTTTCCTGTCTCGTTCAGTGGCTTTAGTGATCGTCAAATCCAGTAACTCCCAATTTGAGAGAGATTCATTGAAAAAACCTGGTCTGATTTACCTTGCTGCTTTACAGACTAAGGAAACTCACAGTTTATGGACTTTTTCAGAACGCTTCTCTTTAATGAAACTTTCCTCAGGAAAAGTTCTTCTGTTTGATGCTTTTCATTTAGAAGTCTGTTGTGAATTAGAATGCCTCTGTGGACAGTAGACAGTAATTAAACACAGGACATCCATACAGAAGCAATGCCAGAATATGTTCTGACTTTCCTTAATCTCATTGTTTATTTTTATGACATCATGAGAAGATTTTGATTAGTCTGACATTGAAACTAAATTAGCTATTAATTTGGGGATTCGTGTTTTAAAATGTTTAGTAATTAGTCTTCAGCTCTTAGTTGCTTGTGCTGATTTTATATCCCTTACTCCTTTTGGACATCTTCCTCATTAATAGGAAGTTTCTTATTGGAGACAATAGGAGGCTGTCCATTTCATTCAAGACTTATTGAGTGTCCCCTACCTTTCAGGCCTACTTAGCAAGGATGATGTAAAAATAAATTATAAACTCTGTCATTAAGGAGTTCACAATTGTACTCTGATTAATTAGTACCAGAAATCTCCTCTCTCATGTAAACAAAATTTGAAAAAGAATTAAATAAAATTGAGAAAGTAAGAACTTTGGAAGGAGACCTAAGCATTTTTCCAAAGTGTGTTATATTAGGCATCTTTCAAACCTTCCTACAGGAAATAGTGAGTGTATATACTTTGAATGTTTTGGTGGTACCAGTAATGCCTTGTCTTTTTTTCATTGCCTCAGGAATTAGTATGCCTTTTTTCATTGTTTTAACAATATTTACCACTCAGTAAATATTGGTTATGCTACATTTTAGGAGGATTCCAGTGCTGGGGATGACAGTGTTCATGACAAATTTATAGGTCCACTTCCAAGAGAAGGTTCTGTGGGCTCTACCAGTGATTATGTCAGCCAAAGCTACTCCTATTCATCTATTTTGAATAAATCAGAAACTGGTAAGATATATTATTGTTGTCATTATTGTATTTTCATAAAATCATAGGGCATTAATCCAGAGTAACCTTAGCAATGTCAAGCCTAATCTTCTCATTTTATGGATTAGAGAAAACAGACCCAGAGCAAGATCACTAGTTAGCAGAAGCAAAGTTAGAACAAGAATGTGGTTTCTCTTTCCCTCAACCCATTGTTATTTTTACTGTATTGTTACTGCCATTATATATTAAAAAATATTAAATATTGGATGTTGAAGGAAGACTTTTTCTGTTTGATAATTTTCTATCTTGAATTTAATCTTAAATTTTTGAAGTTGACTTCCTCTGGAAAGGAATGTATCTCCATGTGCATTGGAATAGCCTATGGCAGATACTTTCATGTGGAAACAGATGGGCCAGGCTTATTTTATCAGAACTACTGTGTTATCTTCTAATTTAATCTAATCATATGTTTGAAATTAATCATGTAATTTAAAAATTCCTGTTAGCTTTTTTCTGAATATGTTTAAACCTGTATTTTTGAGTTTTTTTCAGTTTATTGAGCTAATGGAATTGCTTTATTTATGCAGTTTTATATTTATATATAAGACTGGTTAATTGCCTGAAAATATAATCTGGATACTTTCACGTATCATTTTATCTTAAAACAAACATTTTCAGTAGGTAGTATTCATGTTAAAAGAAATGGAAACAGGCTTAGAGAAGCCTTTGATTATATAGCTAGTTAATGGTATTTCATGTTAGGTATGGCTTCAGAGTGTTTACTCTTAGAACTTTAAAACAGAGATGACTGTAAATAGTAGACACAAATATCTAGTATAAAAAGAAAACTGTAGAGTAATATTGTAGATTTTGTTTTAATGTGTTCTGTAATCTTCCACTTACTATATTTTGTAATTGAAATGTAGAATAATTTCCTCATAGCTAATCTTTTGTACAGGCTTAATGATGTATTTGTTCTGAAAATGGTAGAAGCTGGTCGTGTTTGGTATTTAGGATCATTTATATCAATAGAACTTTTTGCAGCAAACTACCAAGAATAAAAGAGAATGACAAAGTATCTTTTCTCATTATACTGTCTAGAGTATAGTGACTCTCAAATTTTTATTTCTTTAAAAATCATTTTGAGATACTTGTTAAAAATGTAGGTTCTGAGGCATTACTCCGCCAAATACTAAGTTAGTTGCTCTGCAGTAGACTGGATAAATTGCATTTTTTAAAAATAGATACCCTAGATTATTATGAGATAGTTGGAATACTTAGAGAAAGTTCCAGATTTAACAAGTTAGGATTCTTGAAATTTTTGCTGTGTATTCTGACAACCAACTCAGTCCTTATGCAAGAAGTATTTACAGAACTCCTACTTTGTGCTGAGTACTGTATAGCTCTCTGATGCCTGTAAATTCCTAGAGACTAAAGCATACTTTAAAAAAAAAGTTCTCCTATTATACGAATGTAATACATGTTCATTGTTGTATTGTAAAATGAAAAAAGTGGAAATCACTGACAGTACTATTAACAGAAACTGCTTTAATGATTTTGCTTATTTTTGTCTTATCTTTCCTTCATCTGAATGCTTTTAAGAAAATGGGGAAATCATGTTGCAAGGAGAGTTTTAATATATATTTTTTTGTGTAATACTATATGAGGAGCATTTTTCAATGTTATTAAATAGTATTTTAATATGGGTTTTAAGTGGCTGAAGAATAGTGTTTCATTATATGATTTAGATAGTTAAACTGTAATTATTACTTATGTTATGATGACCATACTTATACATAAGTTTTTATTTTCATCTGTGATTATTTCCTTAGGATAAGTTCCTAGAAATTGAATTACTAAGTTGAAATTTATTAAAAATATTTTTAGAGGACTTTGATATACATTGCCACGTAATCATAGTCTTCATTCCCAACTATTGTTCCTCATGCAGCTCTTTTCCCTACCAGTACATTTTCCTCCGGTGTTCTGGGGTACTGCCTTTCTGAATTAAAATAATCTGTACACGGGCTTCCCTGGTGGCGCAGTGGTTGAGAGTCCACCTGCCGGTGCAGGGGACATGGGTTCGTGCCCCGGTCCGGGAAGATCCCACATGCCCGTGAGCCATGGCCACTGAGCCTGCGCGTCCAGAACCTGTGCTCCACAGCGGGAGAGGCCACAACAGTGAGAGGCCCGCGTACTGCAAAAAAAAAAAAAGAAAAGAAAAGAAATCTGTACACATCCAAAGAAGCTGGGGTTCAAAAAGTGTTCTTTTTTAAAAATATTTATTTATTTGTTTATTTGCACCAGTTCTTAGTTGTGGCACACAGATCTTTGTTGCTGCATGTGGGATCTTCATTGTGGCACGCAGGATCTTTAGTTGTGGCATGTGGGATCTTTTTAGTTGCGGCATGCGGGATTTAGTTCCCTTAGTTCCCTGACCAGGGGTCGAACTCGGGCCCCCTGCATTGGGAGTGCGGAGTCTTAACCACTGGACCACCGGGGAAGTCCCAAAAAGTGTTTTGTTACTGACTACTGAATTTGCATTTTCCTTAAGAAATTATTGTAAATGTACAAAATGTTTTTATTGAAAAATGCTCTCATGATTTCAACTCAGGGCTATAAGAAAACATTTCTCCATAATGCAGTGAGGCTGAGGACTTAACATATTCTTTCCTGTCTCCCTTGCCTACCAACTGCTCTGGTAGCCAGCCACTGTTGATAGGAGATGGTTGGGGGTCGGGGGGACTTTTAAGGAATAAGGAGTGAATTGAAGGCTGCTGTGGACTCTCAGGTGATTAGAAACCACATGACTGAGGTATTTCATCATTTAAAACCGAGATATCTTTCCTTGGGCAGTTTCTTTCACAATTCTTTTCATTTTATTTTATCTACTTTAGGAGTTGGCCAGTTTCATTCTACTTCATTTGACCTGTTCGAGTTCTCATTCATTTCTTGTTGGTTCTGTTCAGGATTTCTTTCTGCATTTGCCTTCTGCAGAATGGCATGTGTTCTTATGTTCTTCTCCCTTAACTAGCTTGTACTTATAATATTGATTCATAACTATTTCAGATAGAGGACCCACTTGATAACATTTATCATTTGAAATTTGCTGATTTAGACAATGCATAATGACAAAAGATTTCTATTCAGTAACATTTTATCTTACTAATCTCACTAAAACCTTCATACTTTTGGAAAATAATAGTACATTTATTTGAGACACTGTTCATTCTGTTTAAATATGGTGCTGAGTCAGGTACAAAAGACCACAGGTTTCTATATGATTCTTATTGCTAGTGGTAAAGTAAACAGCAGTGGCAAAAATTATTACTCCCTCCTTCCCTTACACCCCTCCCCCGCCACCCTTTTTTAAGCCCAGGGAAGGGAAACAAAGTCACAAATAAATGATACATGATTGGTCTTAAGGTACACAAAGAACAATAGTAGTATTCATTTACCTTTTAAGGCTGCAGGTAGAGTGGTTGTCCCTGACTGTTGAGGAATTGAGGGAAGGAGATGGAGAAGAAGGGAAATCCCAGGCAGCCTCAGCTGAGAAGAAGGTGCAGAACAACCTGGTCTCCTTGCTTGAGTGCTGTCGTTTATGGGAAAGAGTCCCTTTATATAACCTAAGAATGAAATAATGCTTTTTATTATTAATAATCAGTCCAAATATCTTACAGATTTGTATTACTTGTAAGTCATATGCACTTCTCCCTCATGTGCACCTGCTGCTATGCTAAGTAGTAAGATAGATAGAGAAATCAGATTTGACCCCTCCCCTCACAGTCTGTTAGGGAAGCCATACAGGTAAATAAACAATTATAGAACAGAGTAGGACAGGGTGTTGTGAGAACAACTCAGGTAGGGCATGCTGGTTAGGAATTGAAGCAGTTTATAAGTATATAACAATGTAGAGTAAATATATAAACATATATACATAGTATTCTTAAAGATGAAAGGCACTAGAAATCAAAGCTCGAACCTTAGTCCAGAGTGAACGATAGGTAGCTACTTGGTCTCTTCTTAGAATTGTACAAGTGCAGATAGCATGGAATCTATTCCTCTTTTCCACAACTGACCAAGGTTCATTGTGCATTTGTTGGTCCTTTCATCACCTTCATTAGCAATATAGTTTATCCACAGTGTTTACCATTTCTTAAGATATTTTTGTTAATTCTTGGGAAATTGAAAAAGTATTTCAAAAAGCTTCAGTGAACGCCTTTGGCATGTATTGAGAAAAGATTTAAGTTTTTTTGAGATAACCAAGTCTTTCAGTATTAAGTGGGAGTAAATAAGTTAGTTTAATTATTAAGCAATGTGTTTACCACATTTTACTAAAATAATGAGGTATAATAAAGTGATGAGGCTGATTTGTGTGCTATGTGTACCTCATAAACTGGGCCTGAAGTCTACTTCAAAGGAGAAGTTCCGAAAATGTTCTCAACAGTGGTAGCCATTTCCAATTAGGTATATAAAGCTAAGTACTTAAATAGTTCACTTGACTTTTGAATGCATGTAAGTTTCTCCTTTCCTTCTCCCCCTCCCTCTGTTCTCCCCTACCTCCATCTCTGAGTTCTCCTCTTACTTTAATAGTCACTCTTTGCATAGCCTGCTGATCTGTGGGATTTCATACTTCATGGGTATGTTAAAACAGTGGAAGTCACTTTGAGTTTGTATTCAGTGAATTTATCTCATGTTGTTAATTCTTGGTAGAAATTGGTTTATGGGGCCTGATGACTGGGATAACTGGTTCGGTACCGTCTTCATTTGTTGGGTATATATGATGTTTAAAGTGAATATGTTTATACTTTTCCATTTTAATACACAACTTTTAGATTTGGTGAACAAAGATTATTTTTGTCAAAAAATACTTTATTAAACATAACCCTTTTAAAGTTTTATTAAATGCTATGTAATATCCATGTGTATCTCTGGACATATAGCAAGATGTCCAAAGATCCTGACTTTTTCTGAGAAATAAGGTTTACATAGTGCACATATTAGCAAAGAGATCTTTCTTAGGTGCTGTTGAAAAAATTGAAATAATTTCCAACTGTAACCATAACCTCTCAATTTTTACTGTGTAGTAAATTCTTATTAAGTTTTCTTTTCATTAATTTTTTGATGTAAATGCTGATTTATGTATACTTGTGTGTTTTTTTTTAAAGGATATGTGGGATTAGTAAACCAAGCAATGACTTGCTATTTGAATAGCCTTTTGCAAACACTTTTTATGACTCCTGAATTTAGGAATGCATTATATAAGTGAGTATTCAAAAAAATTCTATAAATAAAATTGATTTAAGAATGAAAATATAGTTTTTAACTAATTAAGTCTGTCTACCTTCTTGCACTTATTTGTTAAGTTTGGGGCATCTCTCACTTCTTAAAACATACCTTGAATAGTAAATAAGAAAAGGATCTTATGAGAGACGAGCATATGAAAAATTTGTGGGGAGAGAGAATCAGAAGTGCAGAGACAGCAAAAGGATAAAATTGATAAGATTTATGTTTAAGATAAATTATTGTATTTAAGCTTCCTCACTTTTAGCTTTAATGCCTTTGTGAAGAAATAAGTTATCTGCTTTTGGAGATAATCTGGATGTGTAAACCATATTCTTTTTTTCCTCCACCTCTCAATTTAAGAAACAAAGTTGTCTTTTTAAACTTGCAGATTTTGTTTTTAATTAAAATACAATGCAGTTGTTCTGGTGGGGTGTGTGTGTGTGTGTGTGTGTGTGAGTGTGTGTGTGAGAGAGAGAGAGAGAGAATGTATTTTTAAAAGAATGTATATATATCAGATACTTTAAAATGCTCTATGGAGGAAGTCCATATTTAAATAAACCCTAAAGTCAGACATTTATTTTTATGAGTATCCTATTATAATACATTTAATACACTCTCACTTTGTGTATTTCTTTACAGTATACATAACTTATTTTTTAAGACATTTTAAAGTATAAATAAACTGATTTTTTTCTCCTTTTTGTGTTACTTTTGAGTAACATCTTTGTAATTACTGTAAATATGTATTTAAACTATTTTTGGAACTTTTGATATTACAAACAACATTATATTACCATTGCATTTATATGTAAGCTCATCATCTGAATTTACTTGTAAAAATTGGCCTGTTTTTCATTCAGCAAGTATTTGTTACCTAGTGTTTATATACTAGACATTTGGTAGAGAGAGATGAAGTTAGAAATAAGATCTTTGTTTTTAAGTAATTCACAGATCTCTTCACAGTAGCAATATATGTATGTATAAAATAGTTTAAATAACATTTAAGGATGGCTAAATACCATGAGAGTTTAGAGAGAAGGGAGATTAATGAAACTTGGAGAAGTGGCTTAGAAGAGCAAGTAGAACTTGAGGTAGGTCATGAAGATAGGTATGGTTTGGCCAGGTAGAGACGAAAAAGAGGGCCTTGTAGATAGGAGGACTTTCAAGAGCAAAACTGAGTAATAGTAAGTGCTACCTAAATGTTTGTTATTGTTAGTTTGTATCAGGTACTGTTCTGAGCACTTTACATATAGACTCATTTAATTCTGATGGTAACTGTATGAATTATTGAATACATGCTGTTATCCACATTTTACAAAGGAGGTAACTGAAGACACAGGTTAAATAGTTTGCCAGAGGTCACACTGCTAGAAGGAGCAACCCACTAGATGCCGGAATTTCCATTACCCTATTCGACCTGTATTGTAGTTGATGCCACTAAGTACAATATATTGCAGGGGCCTCCAGGAGATCTGCTTAAATGGAGTTTTTGTCAGAGTACTGGAAGATGAGGTTAATAGATGAAATCTAGAGCTTGTCCTCAAAACTAGAACAAACTCAGTAGTCCATGATAATGTGCCTTCTCTGGGGAGTGTTGCTTAGGAACAGGGATCCCAGGAGCTTAACCATGAGTTCCACCCTAGAAGAGGTCTGTAAACATATAGCTCTGTGGAGAAGAGTAAGAGCATAGCCAGATTGATTCAGCAAACATATGTTGCACACTTATTGTGTGCCAAGCACTCTTTTAGGCACAGAGATTACAGTGGTGAATAAGACAGAGTCCCTCCCTTAGACCTTCTGTAGGTCAGCCAATAGAATGAGCTCATTTCACAGTCATGTATGCCATGAAGAAAATCATGGCAGTATGGAAAGAATAACTAACTGTCAAGACGTAGGGTGAGTAGTTAGGGAGGGCCCCTCTGAGGAAATACCACAGAATAGACTTGACAGGAGTCAGTCCTGTGAAGATACAGGAGAAGAACATTCAAGGCAGAAGAAACCGTAAGTGCAAAAGCCTTTGAGGATCAAAAATCCATTGTGACTGGAGCCCAGTGAGTGGAGGGGGAGTGAGAGATAAGATTAAAGAGGATGCTTAGAGATTGTGAAAAGAGAATGAAGCTTTTTGCAGGTGGGGAAACAAAGCCCAAGAGCCTGATGATGTTTCATAATGTAGAACTAAGGAAGGAATGGCTCCTTTAAGAAACGACCTCGCTGGACTACAGACAGGGTAGCACTAGCATGAAGGATAGAGTCTGTTTATTTTCTTCACTTGCTACATAACAGCCAGAGAGAACCTACCACTTTAGGTGTGTAGGCATGAATTATGGAAAATTTCAAAATATTAAAAAATAGTGAAATAGTATAATGAACCCCTCTGTACCCATCACCCAGCTTTGGATATTATCAACTCATTATCAATCTTTTTTGTCTATAATCCTCCATTCTGATTATTTGGAAGCACATACCCAGTCATATCATCTGTAAATTATATCTCAGGTCACTGCTAAGATTTCCCTGATTGCTTCATAATATCTTTTTTAAACATTCTGTTCAAATCACGATCTAAACAAGATCTGTGCATTGAAATTGATTGATAAGACTCTTAACCTAGAAATGCACACCAAAACTACAATGAGGTGTCACCTCACACCCGTCAGAATGGCCATCATCAAAAAAAATCTACAAACAATAAATACTGGAGAGGGTATGGAGAAAAGGGAACCCTCTTGTACTGTTGGTGGGAATGTAAATTGATACAGCCACTATGGAAAACAGTATGGAGGTTCCTTAAAAAACTAAAAATAGAACTACCATACGACCCAGCAATCCCACTGCTGGGCATATACCCTGAGAAAACCACAATTCAAAAAGAGTCATGTACCACAATGTTAATTGCAGCACTGTTTACAATAACCAGGACATGGAAGCAACCTAAGTGTCTGTCGACAGATGAATGGATAAAGATGTGGCACATATATACAATGGAGTATTACTCAGCCATAAAAAGAAATGAAATTGAGTTATTTGTAGTGAGGTGGATGGACCTAGAGTCTGTCATACAGAGTGAAGTAAGTCAGAAAGAGAAAAACAAATACCGTATGCTAACACATATATATGGAATCTAAAAAAAAAGAAAATGGTTCTGAAGAACCTAGGGGCAGGACAGGAATAAAGACGCAGACGTAGAGAATGGACTTGAGGACATGGGGAGGGGGGAGGGTAAGCTGGGACGAAGTGAGAGAGTGGCATGGACATATATACACTACCAAATGTAAAATAGATAGCTAGTGGGAAGCAGCCACATAGTACAGGGAGATCAGCTCAGTGCTTTGTGACCACCTAAGTGGTGGGGTAGGGAGGGTGGGAGGGAGACGCAAGAGGGAGGGGATATGGGGATATATGTATACATATAGCTGACTCACTTTGTTATATGGCAGAAAGTAACATAACATTGTAAAGCAATTATACTCCAATAAAGATGTTTAAAAAAAAAGAAGACTCAATTGGCTTTTAATCCCCTTCGATCTTTTTTCCGCATTGCAATTTATTCCTTGAAAAAATATATATATATCAAAAACTGATGGCATTTGTCCTATAGTTTTTCAGTTTGGATTTTGATGGTTGAGTGCCATAGTGTCATTTAATATTCTGTTCCCTGTATTTTTGTGAGTTAATAATTAGGACAAGAATCTTGACCAGATTCAAATTCATCAATTACTTTCAAATGACCTTTGCCTTTTATTCATGTTGCCTTCTTATGCCTTTTCTTGTGAAAGTCTTAACTTTTTTCTAAATTTATTAATTAGAGAAAGACTAATGTTTCATTAGATATTAATAGCTTCAGTTAATATCCAAAGCCCCCAGAGTTAAGATCTTAAAATTTGTTATGATAATATTAATTAAATATATTAAATATAAAATTTAAATATTAAATTAAATATTAAATAATATTAATTATGATATTTTGTAGATAATTTTCAAACATTTCATTTCAATAGGTGGGAATTTGAAGAATCTGAAGAAGATCCAGTGACGAGTATACCATACCAACTTCAAAGGCTTTTTGTTTTGTTACAAACCAGCAAAAAGAGAGCAATTGAAACCACAGATGTTACAAGGAGCTTTGGATGGGATAGTAGTGAGGGTACTAATTCTCTTATAATGATAAGTATTTGTAATAGTCAAAGGAATTCTGAGAGACCGTATTATAAACAAATGACACATATTAACATCTTAATTAACTTTACCTTAAACCTTTTGATTGCTTTTTGCTGGCATTTAAAAATAACTTATTTTTAAAATTTAAGCTCTGAGGCATAAATTTTTGATCAATTAAAATTTTCTTGTAAAGTAAGTTTGGTTATACTCTATTTTTATTTACTTAAGCTAAAATTTTAAAAGGGTGTTGGCTTAGATTTTTATTAACATATTTCTTGACTCTACAGTGAAAAATAACAAAAATAGCAAATATTGTAGCACTATAGAGCATATGCTATTTATAAAGTGATGAGCTCTTGTGATTCTTTTCCCTGTGATTGCCTTTTTATGACTATAATGTATATTTTGTGTTCTTTTTAAATTTAGCATTATTTTATGTAGACGTTTCCATATTTCTGACAATTTGCTTTTAAACAACAAATTAATGCTACATTACACTAAGTTAATAGCTCTTTTTAATTAAATTTTATCTTAAAAAAGCTTGGCAGCAGCATGATGTACAAGAACTGTGCAGAGTCATGTTTGATGCTTTGGAACAGAAATGGAAACAAACAGAACAGGTAATTTATCTGTCAGGTTGAGGGGAGTGTTTTCTAATAAATTATTCATTACCTTACAGTGACTTTATTCTATTGGAATATTTTAAAACTTGGGCATTAGTCCAGTTGTCAAAGTACTGACAATTTCCTCGTCTTTACAAGAAGTTGGGCCCTGTGATCTAGATGATCTCTTTTTAGCTAAGAACTAGGTAATTCATACGTGTGTGTGTGTTTTGGGGATGATTTTTGGACAGTGTTTTCAGATATTTGCTAAGTAAATTAGATGGCTTATCTGTAACACATTATAAAGTATACATTGTAAAGTATATTCATCTAGCATTACCTTCTTTTTGACCAGTCAGGTATAGTCATGCTTTTGACACTTAGGATCCTTGTTAATCTGACCCTATTCTTCTTATCCAGTGGAAGGAGGAACAGGTTAGAAATGGGAGAATATTAGATATATCATTGGGGTGAGACATAAGGCTGAACTGGATGGGGCTCAGGACTCAGTACAGAGGAGGGTTTATGCTAGGTGTAGTGATAGAAGATCACTAGGGGTAAAAAAGGGGAAGAATCTGGAAGGTAGCCTGGAGGATCTACTGTCTGATTGGAACTATTATGATGGCTTGGACTAAAGTTTTTCAAACTAGATTGTGATCCATTCGCTTATGAAATCAATTTAGTGAATCAACACCAGCACTTTAAAAAAAAGGAATAAAATAGAAAAGTATAAGAGAAGCATCACATAAGTAAGGGTAAGTATTGTTTTATGCAACTTTTGTTACAGTTATATGTACTGGGTTGCAGTATAAATTATTTTATTACTGTGGGTTGCTATCAAAACTGCTTGAAAAACACTGGATTGAAACACTTATAAATGCCCTCTCAGGTAGAGAAGACATAATCAAATATAACTGGGGCAGGTGAATGAAGAAAGTTTCATTAAATAAATAGTATTAGAGTAGACAGTTATGGTGGATCCTAATTTGAAGGCTTATGAATTCTAGATACTTGAAGAGGTATAAATTTATGAAAGAGGTAAACTGTAATATGATTTCCCTCTTATCTATTCTTAAGAGATGTTGGAAAAAATTTTAAATTCATTTAGTGATCTAGTTTCTCTTCATTATCTATAGGATTGTATTTTCATAACTTTGTGTAGATGGTATTGGGGGTGTTTCTTTTTCATAGGTCTGAAGGTACGCTTCCTCCTCGTTACATCCCTATGTGGGTCAACACTTCTATTAAGACCAGCTAGGGCATTCCTTCTGAGTTCCCAAGTTTGGGTACAAGAATCTTGAGGCAAGACATTCACGTGGAGGGTCCTTACTTAGGGAGTTACCTGCCTCCTTTGAGCCAGAATAGCCCCAGTTGGCTAAGTTTGGGGAGTAGGTGAGAGATCCATTCTTTTAGATGAGGATATTTTGAGGGAAATGGAGTTTAAGATTTTTTTTTCAATTTCTGTACATTAAAAAAATTACAGTATATTTTTTCTTAAAATTGTTTTATGTATATTACTGAAAGTTAAGAAGTTTTATTTGTACCTTGAGATAGAGGATATGATTTTAGAAATCAGAATATATTATTGCGAAAGTGGTGGTAATATATGTAAAGCTATAAAAGTAGCCAGTTGTTTAGCTGTGTGATTATCAGTATGCCTAAAATGATGTTATGATGTATTCTCATCCTAATGAAAAGATAATATGGGGCTTAGTAGTGAAATCAGTAATCAACTTATCAACAAAACACATTTTAATAGTGGGATTTTTAATAATGTGAGAATTGAAATAATTTTTGCACATTCTTAATTTATTTTGTTTTTGTTAAACCTTGATTTTTTTCTATAGAATTTTAGATTAGATAAATCTTAAAGCTTTCTAAAATGTCAACAGTAAGAATCAATATCCTTTTGAAAATCATTCTAAAAGGCATAAAATATTGGTAACTTACTTTTAAGGAACGCTTTAAAAAATATAAATGTTCTTACTTTTTAGGCTGATCTTATAAATGAACTGTATCAAGGCAAGCTGAAGGACTACGTGAGATGTCTGGAATGTGGTTATGAGGGCTGGAGAATCGACACATATCTTGATATTCCATTGGTCATCCGACCTTATGGGTCCAGCCAAGCATTTGCTAGTGTGGTGTGTACCTTTCAGCTGACTGCTTGTGTATCCATACACAGAATACATAATAGCACAGTGGTATAATATATCCTAAGGTAAGTATCATCCTAGATACACCTTCTTGGGTTGTTAGACATTCCTGCATTTAAACTAGCAAGATCTAGAAGATTTTTGACCCTTCAGTGAGTCCTAATAGTGCATGTATAAGAGGGGAAGTATATGCAAATATACTGCCTCATGGCTCAATCTTTTATTCTTTCTTAGAGATGACTAGATTATTTCACTTTATCTTTTTTTTTAAAGCTCTAAACAATCTGTTTTATGAATGGTACTTTTTTTTTTTTTTTTGGCCTTGCCGTGTGGCTTATGGGATCTTGGTTCCCCGACCAGGGATTGAACCTGGGCCCTTGGCAGTGAGAGCATGGAGTCCTAACCACTGGACTGCCAGGGAATTCCCTTTAAGTCTACTTCTGTGATTTTTTTTTGTTTTGAGGGTATTGTTTTGTTCCATTGGAAAAATAACCTCTGGTTTTTATGACAAACAGAGGCCATATTTTTTAAAGAAGCATCCATATTCTAAAATTTAATTTTAAAATGAGCCAGGTATTATATAAACATAATTTGAAGACTCAGAACTATATATAATTAACTTAGTTACTTATATATTGAGTATCATATTGGGCGATTAAGATTTTCTCATTCCTCCTTTTGTTATCTATTTTTAACTGCGTTTTGATAATTTTATTATTGCATTTTATTCTTACGTTTGTGTATTGAATTGCTTATACAAAGGGAGAGTTTTGGAAGGAGTTAAGTTGACATTTAAAATTAGAGTTCAGAAGCATTTATTTGAACCTGTTATGAGCCAGGGGAAACTTTCAAAGCTAACTAAGATATCTGAAAAAGTAGAATTTCATCATGATGTTGCTTTGGATCTTACTTATGCTGCAGTCAAGCCAATGGTGCCTGCAGCTAAAATCAGTGTTCTTAAAGCTAGTCCATACTTTAGCCTCTAAAATAGTGCTACAATATGGTTTAGTACTCTGGCCTCTAGGACAATTGATGCCCTTTCTTTTTTTCTCCTATTTTTATATGACTTACAGGAAATAATCAGCAAGAAGTTAGGGAATCATCAGTGGGAATCCAAAGTAAAAGACCTTTTCTGGATAGTGGAAGATCAGGCCTCCTTTGCTCCACTGTTTTTCAGTCAGCTTCCTGAATAGATTTGAAAAATTTTGTTAAGTGCTTAATAGTACCCTTTGTAAACTGCCACTCGGGGTATATGAGATTGGCATTGTTTTGAGTGGCTAGTTTTATATTTCATTTTTGTTTTGTTTTTACTTTATTTATTTTGACAGTTTAAGGTAGAAGTGACATACTGAAAAATCATTAACATATGTCTTTCAGTGACTTATTTCCTAGCTCATTTTAAAATATTGGCATTTCTTTAACAAAATATACTAGGGAAATAGTCAGTAGTCCCAAGTGATGTACACTATTTTTTCTACTTTATTTATGAAAGTATTTTTATGTAAGATTTTTCACATCTATGTTCAGTTATTTTTTCTTTTTTTTACATATTTATTGAATGTTGAGAAAGCTAGTTTTATTTGTGTTATGTTAGAATCTAATATTTGAGTATTCAGCAAATATAATTGCATAGCTAAATCTATATGTTGTAATTTATTCACCTGCTGAATCGTCACCACTCTCTTCAGTACATTATAGACATAGCAGTGGAATGATTTGGAGGATATTTTTGGCGAAGTGAAAAAAGTCACATTTCTAAATGAAATTCTCCAAATTCTCTCCTGCACTGATACATGGATGACGGTGGTGGTGGTGGTGGAGATTATTCAGTGGGAATTGGAAGTTACAGCTATGAAGCAGTATGTGAGCAGGTTTATAACACACATGCGCTAATAGGGCTTGCAGAAGGGAACCTAAACCTTCCTAGACTTTGCTGGAGTCTCTTGAGGGAAATTACAGCAGGTGAAACTACCCAAGATAGGGGTTCTAAGGAGGATACTACCTTCAGAGAACTTTAGTTAGAGGTAAGTGGTTTCCCTTTATTTTATGAATTCAAACTTATAACCTACACTTGTTAAACTGCAGAAATCATCATACAGCATCTAAATTTAGTGTTATATCACTGCTTGCCATTGTGTATTTTGTTAGTTAGTTCTATGTGTTTTAAAAAGAATTTGGTATAAATGTGGATTGTAAATATCTGGTTAAAAGAAGCATTATAAAATCTCATTCAAACTATTATAATATTTGGCCTTAATTTGAGTTGAACTCTTTTAAAATTTATTTTTCTACTTTTATTAAGGGTCTCTGGTATGTTTGCCGAACTGGCTGCATATACATATAAACATACTTGAGTACATGCACACATATATACACACACGTACTTACGTACACATACAACATTGATGGTTATATGTTCTGCTTATTATATATTCTCTTTAGTGAGCCACAATACTATAGTTATGTGTGTTCCATGAGGTTAACACCTGGTGTTTAATTTCAGATAATTTAAGTGTGAAGTTCTGTTAAAAATGAAAGTTGTTTTTTTTAAACTTCATCTGAAACATCCAATTTCTGTAGTTGTTTTATCTCCATGTTTAAATAAACTTGAGAATAATATTTAAGGTTAAATTAGAATGGAGTTGCCACTTAGTTAATTTATCATTATAACATCTGTAATCAACTTTCATGGTTATTTTTCACCGTGATTGATAGCAGACTAGTTTTTTAATAAGTGCTGGGAATCACGTGTAGCTTTTCATCCTAATATTTTCTTTGTTGAATCATTTCTTAGTTATTATAACTATAATATTTTTTAAATTTCTGGTCTTCATTCTACCTGGCCAAGTAGTGAAAAGGGTTCTTCTGCCATTCTGTCTCTCAGATTGAGTTCTGTTCAACACTCGTCTCCAATGAGATTTAATAGATGTTTGGGAGAAGGCTTCTGATTAAATAAATTTGGGAAACGGTGTAACTGTAATTCTCTTTGGGAAGTTTACAGTGCATATTTAATTTTAAATGCCCTGAGTGTTCCTGTAGTAGAGAAATTTGTTTAACTGGGTTTAGCCAATCTTATCTTTTCTCTGTGGGACATGTCAGTATTTCAAGAGACACTAGCATTCTAAGGAACATATTTTGTGAAGCTCTGCATTAGATTAAGGTGATTTAAGGCAGTCTCTACTTTGTTACATTAACATTTATGTCCTTGGGACCTTGGCGGGGAGTGAGAATACTAAAATACATGTTATAATTTCCTGTTGTTTTACATAGTTTGTTATTAATCCTGAAAAATTAATATCAGCTGAAAGATTATATTAATCTTTTAAAAAACTTGATTCTCAGTGATTTATTAGGTAATTACAACCTTTTATTTTCACTGATTAGAGCTGTCTACATAAAACCAATCTCTCTGAACTTTATAATCAAAGAAACCTTGAATCTGCTCACTGCCAAGCATATTTGAGAATGTATTATTATAAGAAGATACTCCTAGGGCTTCCCTGGTGGCGCAGTGGTTGGGAGTCCGCCTGCCGATGCAGGGGAGACGGGTTCGTGCCCCGGTCTGGGAAGATCCCACATGCCGCGGAGCAGCTGGGCCCGTGAGCCATGGCCGCTGGGCCTGTGCGTCCGGAGCCTGTGCTCCGCAACGGGAGAGGCCACCACAGTGAGAGGCCCACATACCACAAAAAAAAAAAAAAAAAAAAAAAAAAAAAGAAGATACTCCTAAATACATTCTAATGATACATAAAAATTGGAAATATTTTTATTGGTGAATTATGAAAACATTTCATAAATTAAACAAAAAAGATATAGCCTCATATGTTAGACATTAACTAGGGAAGCTTTTCTACTTAATAGTAGATTTTATTTTTTTAATTTTTTTAATAGTAAATTTTAAACACTATCTTGTTATAGATACCCTTTGCCATGTATTTATTGAGTTGCTTATTCTGTGGCAGGCACTGTTCTAGACCATTTATTTTAGGGTAGTTTTATTTTCTTTTGGGGTAAGGACATTTAAGTATCTGTTTATTATGACAAAATTTCTGAAATTGGATTTAGCTGTATAGTTCCATATAGTGTCTTTGGAAAGATCAGATTATGTATTTGTTCCCTAAGTAAACACAATTTAACGATCGTTTTAAAGTTTTGAATAGAAAATTGTTAAATTCATAAGTATTTACGAAATCGTAAGTGTTCCAAGTATTTAGTGTACACAAGTTTATATCATAAGTGCTACCCTGATTTAACAGGTAATTTGGACATTCTTATATGGCTGGCTTAACTACATAACTCATTTGGATAGTAGAGTAGTCCAAATTTGTCCAAATATGTAAGCATCACATAAAGAAAACTCTTCCACAGACTCTATCCTCATTTTTCCAGGAATTTGTGTGGTTGGACATAGTGGGAACCAGTTTAAAAAGTGGGGACTTCTGCTTTCAGGATGATGAAGTAGATGTACATTGCCCTATTCCTCCTGCTAAAACAACTGAAAATCTTGAACATTATATATAAAATAAACATAAGAAGACTGAAAGGTGGAGAAAAGGCATAAAGACTAGGGACCTCAGGATTCAAGGAATGACATGGGGTGAGTTCCCTGGGTTTTCTTTTTGCCTAATATATCCCAAACTTGAAGATGATGGCAGGCTGGAAATATCAACTAGCACAGACTAGTAAGCCTGCTCTCTCTAGCCAAAAGACTGGGAAAGACAGAAAAGATAGCCAGTAACTGCTATGCTCTAGCCAAACACTGTAGAAAGACTGTGGCCCCAACCCTAACCCATGCCAGCCAAGGCTGAGTAGGGAGCCTAGACTTCCACCCTTATGAAGTTGTAACAAGGCTCTCCAACCCCCAGCTGGGGTGATTTCAGAGAAGATTGAGTAGGGAGGCAGGAGTTTCTTCCCTGCTCAACAGTACTGAACCTCCCCACTGCCATTCTCCCTTTCCCCTGGTTAACTGTCATTAGAGACCATGTGGGGAGCCTGGCCTTACACTCCCACCTAAACAGTAAGGAGGTGCTCCTTTCCCTTCCCACTGGAGTAATGTTAGAGGAGGCCTAGGTGAGAGTCAGGACTTTCACCGCTTCCCAGGAGTAAGGAGGCTCTCCCCCTCCTACTTGTGGTGTCAGTGGAGGCCACAAAGGGAGCAGTAATGAGATACTCCTACCTCTCACAGCCCAGATGGTGTCAGCGGAGGCCTACTGAGTAGCCAGAATCCCTACCCTTGCCAGCAGTAGTGAGGAACCCCTCCCCACCACCAGTTTCAACATTGGCCAAGTGAAATTAGACTTCTACGCCCACCTGGCAGTAATTGGGCAGGAACCTTTTCCCCAGCTAGAACAGTCTCAGAGGAAGCCAGCTAAATTGGGAGATTTAAAATAGGGTCCAGAATATCATAACACCCCACATGTTAAGGTTTCAATAAAAAAAATCACTCTATATTCTGACAACCAGGAAAATGTCATTTTGAATGAAAGAGAATCAATAGACATAAACACCAAAATAACAGATGTTAGAATTATCTGACAAATATTTTAAAACAGGCATCATAGAAATACTTCAGTGAGAGTTCCTAAACCCACTTGAAACAAATGAGAAAATAGAGAGTCCTGGGGAAGAAATAGCAGGTATAAAAAAAAATGAAATGGGAATTTAGAACTGGGAATGCAAGAACCAAACTCAAAAAGTTAGTGGATAGGCTCAGCAGCTGAATGGAAGAGACAGCTTATAATCAGTGAACTTGAAGATAGAACAATAGAAGTTACCCAATCTAAATAACAGAGAAAATAAACTGGAGGGGGGATAAAGATCCTCAGAGACCCATGGGACTATAACGAAGGGTCTAACATTTGTGTCACTGGAGTCCTGGAAGGAAAGGAAAAAGAAGGCAGGGCTAGAAAAATGAAGAAATAATGACTGAAGACTTCCCAAATTTGGCAAAAGGCATAAAGCCACAGGTCCAAGAAGCTGAGCAAATCACAAACAAGATAAGCCAAAAGAACTTTACGTCAAGTTCAATTATAGCTAAACTTTTGAAAACTAAAGACAAAGAAAATATCTTGAAAGCAGTGAGTGAGAAAAGTTACTGTTTTAACAGGAGAAAAGCACTCTGATTTCTCATAAGCAGATTTTTCATCAGAAACTATGGAGGCCTGAAGGCAGTGGCATATTTTTGAAGTGTTGAAAGAAAAGACCTGTCAACTAGAGTTTTATACCCAGTGAAAATATTCAGGAATGAAGGGAAAATCAAGACATTCTTAGATGAGGGAACACTAAGAGAATTTGTCACTAGCAGACCTACCTTAAAAAAAATGGCTAAAGAAATTTCTCTAAATAGAAAGGGAATGATAAAAGGAAGGTATATTGGAACATTAGGAATGAAGAAAGAACATGGTAAGCAAAAATTTGGGTAAATACAGTAGGCTTTCCTTGTCCTCCTGAGTTTTCTAAATTATGTTTGATAGTTGAACCAAAATTGTAACACTGTTTGATGTGGTTCTAAATGTAGGTAGAGGAACTATTTAAGACAACTATATTATAAATAGGAGAAGGTAAAAAGACATAGAGGTAAGCTTTCTATACTTCACTTGAACTGGTAAAAGGTTGGGACCAACAGACAGATAAGTTTTGTGTATGTAATGTAAAACCCAGAGCAACCACTGAAAAAGAGATAAACTCAAAAGCACTATAGATAAATCAAAGTAAAATTTAAAAAAATTTTTACGGTCATCCACAGGAAGGCAGAAAAAATAAACCAAAAATTTTAAATGGCATACTTAGTTACATGTAAACAGTCTAACTATACCAAATAAAAGGCAGAGATCAGCATATTAGATTTTAAAAAAGTGACCCAACAGTATGCTAGCTACAAAAACTCCCTACAGTATATTGGTATAGGCAGGTTGATAGTAAAGGATTGAAAATGATATACCATGTAAACATTAATCAAGGTAAATGAGGAATGGCTATATTAATATCAGGTAAAGTAGACTTTGAAGCAAAATTACTAGAGACAGAGAAGGGCATTATCTAATGATTAAAAGGTCAATCCATCAAGAAGACAGCAATCCTAAATGTGTATGTATCAAGTAACAGAGCTGCAAAATACATGAGGCGAAAGCTGTCCTACCTGAAAGGAGAAATTGACAAATCTGCAATTATAGTTGGAGACTTCAGTGCCCTTCTCAATAATTGATAGGTAGAATCTCTAGACAGAAAATTAGCAAAGCTATGGAACTTAACAATACCATCAGCCAACAAGATCTAACAGACATTTATAATATGGTCCACTCAACAACAACAGAGTATAACATTCAAGTGCCTGTGGACTACATACTAGGGTAGACCATATCCTGGGCCATAATACAAACCTCAATTTAAAAGAATTAAAATCATAGAGTATATGTTATTCAGCCTCACTGGAATCAAATTGGAAATCAATAACAGAAAGATAAGTGGAAAATCACCAAACTGTTTAGTTGAAAACTAAACAACACACTTAAATCCATAAGTCAAAGAGAAAGTCTCAAGGGAAATGTTTTTAAAAATACTTTGAACTGAATGGAAATGAAAATATAACATGTCAAATTTTGAGACATAGCTGAAGCAATACTACTAATAGGGGAACTTAGAACATTAAATGCTGCCCTTTAGCAAAAATTCTTAACATTAGAATAAAGAGGAATTGTTTTGAATCAATAATCTAAGCTTCCACCTAACCTGGAAAAAGAGCAAAAGAAACCCAAAGCCAGCAGAAGGAAGGACATAATAAAGAAAAGGACAGAAATCTGTGAAATTGAAAACAGAAAATTAATAAATGAGAGCTATTATTTGAAAACATCAATCTGATTGACAAACATAGCAAGACTGACAGAAGGGGAAAAAAGATAAGAAAAAATTTTCCAGTATTAAGAATGAAATTAGTACCACTACAAACCTTGTAGATATCAAAACGATAGTAAGGGACAACTCTGCAAACATAAATTTGATAACTCAGATGAAATGAGCTAACGCCTTGAAAAGTACAAAGTACAACTCACCTAATATGACTTGAATAGCCCTATAACTATTCAAGTTATTCATTCAACTGTTAAGATATTAAATTCATAATTTAAAATCTCTTAGAAAGAAAATCTGTAAGTTGGAATGGTTTCACTGGAGACTTGTACCAGACATTTTAGCACAGTGAACACCAGTTCTACACAACCCCTTCCAAAAAACAGAAAGGAAAGAACCCTTCTCAGTGTATTTTATGAAGCTAGTCTTATCCTCATACTAAACCAGACAAAGACAGTTAAAACTACAACAATAACAACAACAAAAAACAAAACAAAATACAAAAAAACTATGACCAAGCCACTATTCTTTTTATACACACACACACACACACACACATATCTTTATTGGAGTATAATTGATTTACAATGTTGTGTTAGTTTTTGCTGTACAACAAAGTGAATCATCTGTATGTATACATATATCCTCATATACCCTCCTTTTTACATCTCCCTCCCACCCTCCCTATCCCACCCCTCTAGGTGGTCACAGCATGGAGCTAATCTCCCTGTGCTATGTGGCTGCTTCCCACTAGCTATCTGTTTTACATTTGGTAGTGTATATGTCAGTGCCACTCGTTCACTTTGTCCCAGCTTACCCTTACCCCTCCCCATGTCCTCAAGTCCATTCTGTACGTCTGTGTCTTTATTCCTGTCCTGCCCCTAGATTCTTCAGAACTTTTTTTTTTTAGATTCCATATGTATGTTAACATATAATATTTGTTTTTCTCTTTCTGACTTACTTCACTCTCTATGACAGACTAGGTCCATCCACCTCACTACAAGTAACTCAATTTCGTTTCTTTTTATGGCTGAGTAATATTGCATTGTATATATGTGCCACATCTTCTTTATCCATTCATCTGTCAGTGGACACTTAGGTTGCTTCCATGTCCTGGCTATTGTAAATAGTGTTGCAGTGAACATTGTGGTACATGATGCTTTTTGAATTATGCTTTTCTCAGGGTATATGCCCAGTAGTGGGATTGCTGGGTTGTATGGTAGTTCTATTTTTAGTTTTTTAAGGAACCTCCATACTGTTCTCCATAGTGGCTGTATCAATTTACATTCCCACCAACAGTGGAAGAGGATGCCCTTTTCTCCACACCCTCTCCAGCATTTATTGTTTCTATATTTTTTGATGATGGCCATTCTGACCAGTGTGAGGTGATACCTCATTGTGGTTTTGATTTGCATTTCTCTAATGATTAGTAATGTTGAGCATCCTTTCATTTGCTTGTTGGCAATCTATATGTCTACTCGGGAGAAATGTCTATTCATGTCTTCTGCCCATTTTTGGATTGGGTTGTTTGTTTTTCTGATACTGAGCTGTATAAGCTGCTTTTATATTTCGGAGGTTAATCCTTTGTCAGTTGCTTCGTTTGGAAGTATTTTCTCCCATTCTGAGGGTTGTCTGTTCGTCTTGTTTATGGTTTCCTTTGCTGTGCAAAAGCTTTTAAGTTTCATTAGCTCCCATTTGTTTATTTTTTATTTTATTTCCATTTCTCTAGATAGTGGGTCAAAAAGGAGCTTCCTGTGATTTATGTCATAGAGCATTCTGCCTGTATTTTCCTCTAAGAGTTTTATAGTGTCTTGCCTTACATTTAGGTCTTTAATCCATTTTGAGGGTTTTTTTGTATGGTGTTAGGAAGTGTTCTAATTTCATTCTTTTACATGTAGCTATCCAGTTTTCCCAGCACCACTTATTGAAGAGGCTGTCTTTTCCCCATTGTATATTCTTGCCTCCTTTGTCAAAGATAAGGTGACCATATGTGCATGGGTTTATCTCTGGCAAGCCAGTATTCTTAATGCATATAGACGGGAAAATCCTAATCAAATTATTAGCAAATAGAATTAAGGAATATATAAGGAGAATTATATACCATGTCTAAGTAGAGTTCATTCTAGGGATTCAAGGCTTGTCAGTATGTAAAAAATCAATGACTGTAATCTACCATATTGACAGAAAAGAAAATTCACATGATCATATCAATTGACTTAGAAAAAGTACGTGACAAAGTTCAACATCCACTTATGATAAAAAAAAACTATTTGAAAACTAGTAATACAGGGTAATTTTCTCAACCTGGTAAAGAACGTATTTAGAAACATAGAGCTACCATCGTATTTCATGGTGAAAGACGGAATATTTTCTCCCTAAAACATCAAGGTTATCTAGGCAAGGATGTCTGCTGTCACTCTTATTCAGTTCAGTACTGGAAGTCATAGCCAGTACAGTAAGGCAAGAAGAGGAAATAAAAAGCATACCAATAAAAGGAAGAAATAAAATTGTTCCCCTCCTTTTTTATTTATTTTTATTTTTGAATTTTATTTTATTTTTTATACAGCAGGTTCTTATCAGTTATCTATTTTATATATATTAAGCATATATAGGTCAATCCCAATCCCCCAATTCATCCCACCATCACCACCACCATCCCCCCGAGCCTGCTTTACCCCCTTGGAGTCCATACGTTTGTTCTCTACATCTGTGTCTCTATTTCTGCCTTGCAAACCGGTTCATCTGTACCATTTTTCTAGATTCCACATATATGCATTCATAAACGATATTTGTTTTTCTCTTTTTGATTTACTTCACTCTGTATGACAGTCTACAAATGACCCAGTTCCATTCCTTTTTATGGCTGAGTAATATTCCATTGTATATACATACCACATCTTTATCCATTCATCTGTCAGTGGGCATTTAGGTTGCTTCCAGGACCTGGCTATTGAACATTGGGGTGCATGTGTCTTTTTGAATTATGGTTTTCTCTGGGTATATGCCCAGTAGTGGGATTGCTGCGTCATTTGGTAATTGTATTTTTAGTTTTTTAAGGAACCTTCCTACTGTTCTTCACAGTGGCTCTATCAATTTACATTCCCACCAACAGTGCAAGAGGGTTCCCTTTTCTCCACACCCTTTCCAGCATTTGTTGTTTGTGGATTTTCTGATGATGCCCATTCTGACCAGTGTGAGGTGATACCTCATTGTAGTTTTTTTTGTTTGTTTGTTTGTTTTTTGCAGTACGCGGGCCTCTCACTGTTGTGGCCTCTCCCATTGCGGAGCACAGGCTCCGGACGTGCAGGCTCAGCGGCCATGGCTCACGGGCCCAGTCGCTCCGCGGCATGTGGGATCTTCCCGGACCGGGGCACGAACCCGTGTCCCCTGCATCGGCAGGCAGACTCTCAACCACTGCGCCACCAGGGAAGCCCCTCATTGTAGTTTTGATGTGCATTTCTCTAATAATTAAGTGATGTTGAGCAGCTTTTCATGTGCCTCATGGCCATCTGTATGTCTTCTTTGGAGAAATGTCTATTTAGGTCTTCTGCCCATTTTTGGATTGTGTTGTTTGTTTTTTTGATATTGAGCTACATGAGCTATTTATATATTTTGGAGATTAATCCTTTGTCCGTTGATTCGTTTGCAAATATTTTCTCCCATTCTGAGGGTTGTCTTTTCATCTTGTTTATAGTTTCCTTTGCTGTGCAAAAGTTTTTAAGTTTCATTAGGTCCCATTTGTTTATTTTTGGTTTTGCTTCCATTTCTCTAGGAGGTGGGTCAAAAAAGGTCTTGCTGTGATTTATGTCAAAGAGTGTTCTTCCTATGTTTTCCTCTAAGAGTTTTATAGTATCCAGTCTTACATTTAGGTCTTTAATCTATTTTGAGTTTATTTTTGTGTGTGGTGTTAGGGAGTGTTCTAATTTCATTCTTTTACATGTAGCTGTCCAGTTTTCCCAGCACCACTTACTGAAGAGACTGTCTTTTTTCCATTGTATATCCTTGCCTCCTTTGTTATAGATTAGTTGACCATAGGTGTGTGGGTTTATCTCTGGGCTTTCTATCCTGTTCCATTGATCTATATTTCTGTTTTTGTGCCAGTACCATATTGTCTTGATTACTGTAGCTTTGTAGTATAGTCTGAAGTCAGGGAGTCTGATTCCTCCAGTTCCATTTTTTTTCCCTCAAGATTGCTTTGGCTATTCGGGGTCTGTTGTGTCTTCATAAAAATTTTAAGATTTTTTGTTCTAGTTCTGTAAAAAAAAATGCCATTGGTAATTTGATAGGGATTGCGTTGAATCTGTAGATTGCTTTGGGTAGTATAGTCATTTTCACAATATTGATTCTTCCAATCCATGAACATGGTATATCTCTCCATCTGTTTTTGTCATCTTTGCTTTCTTTCATCAACGTCATATAGTTTTCTGAGTACAGGGCTTTTACCTCCCTTGGTAGGTTTATTCCTAGGTATTTTATTCTTTTTGTTACAGTGGTACATGGGATTGTTTCCTTTATTCCTCTTTCTGATTTTTCATTGTTGGTGTATAGGAATGCCAGCGATTTCCGTACATTAATTTTGTATCCTGCAACCTTACCAAATTCATTGATTAGTTCTAGTAGTTTTCCGGTGGCATCTTTAGGATTTTCTATATATAGTATCATGTCATCTGCAAACAGTGATACTTTTACTTCTTTTCCAATTTGTATTCCTTTTATTTCGTCGTCTTCTCTGATTGCCGTGGCTAGGACTTCCAAAACTATGTTGAATAATAATTGTGAGAGTGGACATCCTTGTCTTGTTCCTGATCTTAGAGGAAATGCTTTCAGTTTTTCACCATTGAGAATGATGTTTGCTGTGGGTTTGTCGTATATGGCCTTTATGATGTTAAGGTAGGTTCCGTCTGTGCCCACTTTCTGGAGAGTTTTTATCATCAATGGGTGTTGAATTTTTTCGAAAGCATTTTCTGCATCTATTGAGATGATCATCTGGTTTTTATTCTTCAGTTTGTTCATATGGTTTATCACATTGATTGATTTGCATATACTGAAGAATCCTTGCATCCCTGGGATAAATCCCACTTGATCATGGTGTATGATCCTTTTAATGTACTGCTGGATTCTGTTTGCTAGTATTTTATTGAGGATTTTCACATCTGTATTCATCATTGATATTGGTCTGTAATTTTCTCTTTTTGTAGTATCTTTGTCTGGTTTTGGTATCAGGGTGATGGTGGCCTCATAGAATGAGTCTAGGAGTGTTTCTTCCTCTGCTATATTTTGGAACAGTTTGAGAGGATGGGTGTTAGCTCTTCTCTAAATGTTTGATAGAATTCACCTCTGAAGCCATCTGGTCCTGGACTTTTGTTTGTTGGAAGATTTTTGATCACAGTGTCAATTTCATTCCTTGTGATTTGTCTGTTCATATTTTCTGTTTACTCCTGGTTCTTTCTTGGAAGGCTATACCTTTCTAAGAATTTGTCCATTTTATTGGCATAGAGTTGCTTGTAGTAGTCTCTTAGGATGCTTTGTATTTCTGCGGTGTCTGTTGTAACTTCTTCTTTCTCATTTCTAATTTTATTGATTTGAGTCCTCTCCCTCCTTTTCTTGATGAGTGTGGCTAAAGGTTTATCAATTTTGTTTATCTTCTCAAATTACCAGCTTTTAGTTTTATTGATCTTTGCTATTTTTTTTGTTTCTATTTCATTTATTTCTGCTCTGATCTTTATGATTTCTTTCCTTCTACTGACTTTGGGTTTTGTTTGTTCTTCTTTCTCTAGTTCCATTAGGTGTTAAGGTTAGATTGTTTATTTGAGATTTTTCTTGTTTCTTGAGGTAGGATTGTATTGCTATAAACTTCCTTCTTAGAACTGCTTTTGCTGCAACCCATAGATTTTGGATCATCGTATATTCATTGTCATTTGTCTCTAGGTATTTTTTGATTTCCTCTTTGTCCTTAGTGGTTTCTTGGTTATTTAGAAACGTATTGTTTAGCCTCCATGTGTTTGTGTTTTTTACGTTAATTTCCCTGTAATTGATTTCTAATCTTATAGTGTTGTGGTCGGAAAAGATGCTTGGTACGATTTCAATTTTCTTTTTTTTTTAAATTTTATTTATTTATTATTTATTTATTTATTTTTGGCTGTGTTGGGTGTTCGTTGCTGTGCATGGGCTTTCTCTAGTTGTGGTGAGTGGGGGCTACTCTTCGTTGCAGTGTGCAGGCCTCTCACTGCAGTGCCTTCTCTTGTTGTGGAGCATGAGCTCTAGGCGCGCAGACTTCAGTAGCTGTGGCACGCGGTCTCAGTAGTTGTGGCTTGTGGGCTCTAGAGCGCAGGCTCAGTAGTTGTGGCGCATGGGGTTAGTTACTCTGCGGGATGTGGGATCTTCTGGGACCAGTGCTCGAACCCGTGTCCCCTGCATTGGCAGGCGGATTTTTAACCACTGTGCCACCAGAGAAGCCCGATTTCAATTTTCTTAATTTTAGCAAGGCTTGATTTGTGACCCAAGATGTGATCTATCCTGGAGAATATTCCATGTGCACTTGAGAATAAATTGTAATCTGCTGTTATTGGATGGAATGTCATATAAATATCAAATCTGTCTGGTCTATTGTGTCATTTAGAACTTGTGTTTCCCTATTAATTTTCTGTCTGGATGATCTGTCCGTTAGTGTAAGTGAGGTTAAATTCCCCCACTATTATTGTGTTACTGTCGATTTCCTCTTTTAGAGCTATTAGCGGTTGCCTTATGTGTATTGAGGTGCTCCTATGTTGGGTTCATATATATTTATAATTGTTATATCTTTTTCTTGGACTGATCCCTTGATCATTATGTAGTGTCTTTCCTTGTCTCTTGTAACATTCTTTATTTTAAAGTCCATTTTATCATATATGAGAATTGCTACTTCAGCTTTCCTTTGATTTCCGTTTCCATGGAATATCTTTTTTCCATCCCCTCACTTTCATTCTGTATGTGTCCCTAGGTCTGAAGTGGGTCTCTTGTAGACAGCGTATATATGGGTCTTGTTTTTGTATCCATTCAGCGAGCCTATGTCTTCTGGTTGGAGCATTTAATCCATTCACGTTTAAGGTAATTATCGATATGTATGTTCCTGTGACCATTTTCTTAATTGTTATGAGTTTGTTTTTGTAGGTCCTTTTCTTCTCTTGTGTTTCCCACTTAGAGAAGTTCCTTTAGCATTTGTTGTAGAGCTAGTTTGGTGGTGCTGAATTCTCTTAGCTTTTGCTTGTCTGTAAAGCTTTTGATTTCTCTGTCGAATCTGAATGAGATCCTTGCTGGGTAGAGTAATCTTGGTTATAGGTTCTTCCCTTTCATCACTTTAAATATATCATGCCACTCCCTTCTGGCTTGTAGAGTTTCTGCTGAGAGATCAGCTGTTAACGTTATGGGAGTTTCCTTATATGTTATTTGTCGTTTTTCCCTTGTTGCTTTCAATAATTTTTCTTTGTCTTTAGTTTCTGTCAGTTTAATTACTATGTGTCTCGGCGTGTTTCTCCTTGGGTTTATCCTACCTTGGACTCTCTGCCCTTCCTGGACTTGGGTGGCTATTTCCTTTCCCATGTTAGGGAAATTTTCAACTATAATCTCTTCAAATATTTTCTTGGGTCCTTTCTCTCTCTCTTCTCCTTCTGGGACCCCTATAATGCGAATGTTTTTGCATTTAATGTTGTCCCAGGGGTCTCTTAGGCTCTCTTCATTTCTTTTCATTCATTTTTCTTTATTCTGTTCCACGGCAGTGAATTCCACCATTCTGTTTTCCAGGTCACTTATCCGTTCTTCTGCTTCTGTTATTCTGCTATTGATTCCTTGTAGTGTATTTTTCATTTCAGTTCTTGTATTGTTCATCTCTTTTTGTTTGTTCTTTAATTCGTCTAGGTGTTTGTTCTTTAATTCTTCTACGTCTTTGTTAAACATTTCTTGCACCTTCTCGATCTTTGCTTACATTCTTTTTCCATGGTCCTGCATCATCTTCACTATCATTATTCTCAATTCTTTTTCTGGAAGGTTGCCTATCTCTGCTTCATTTAGTTGTTTTTCTGGGGTTTTATCTTGTTCCTTCATCTGGTACATAGCCCTCTGCCTTTTCATCTTGTCTGTCTTTCTTTGAATGTGGTTTTCATTCCAGTGGCTGCAGGATTGCAGTCTTCTTGCTTCTGCTGTCTGCCCTCTGGTGGATGAAGCTATCTAAGAGGCTTGTGCAAACTTCCTGATGGGAGGGTGTGTTGGTGGGTATAGCTGGGTGTTGTTCTTGTGGGCAGAGCTCAGTAAAACTTTAATTTGCTTGTCTGCTGATGGGTGGGGCTGAGTTCCCTCCCTGTTAGTTGTTTGGCCTGAGGTGACCCAGCACTGGAGCCTGCAGGCATTTTGGTGGGGCTAATGGTGGACTCTGTGAGTACTCATGCCAAGGATTACCTCCCAGAACTTCTGCCAGTGTCCTTGTCCCCACGGTGAGCCATAGCCACCCCCTCTGCCTCTGCAGGAGACCTTCCAACACTAGCAGGTAGGTCTGATTCAGTCTCCTATGGGGTCACTGTTCCTTCCCCCTGGTTCCTGATGTGCACACTATGTGTGTGCTCTCCAAGTATGGAGTCTCTGTTTCCCCCAGTCTTGTTGAAGTCCTGCAGTCAAATCCCCCTAGCCTTCAAAGTCTTAATCTCTGGGAATTCGTCCTCCCATTGCCAGACCCCTAGGTTGGGTTGCCTGATGTGGGGCTCAGAACCTTCATTCCAGTGGGTGGCCTTCTGTGGTATAATTGTTCTCCAGTTTGTGAGTCACTCACCCGTGGTTATGGGATATGATTTTATTGTGATTGCACCCTTCCTACCATCTCATTTTGGCTTCTCCTTTGTCTTCGGTTGTGGGGTATCTTTTTTTGTGAGTTCCAGTATCTTCCTGTCGATGAATACCAGCAGTTATTTGTGAATCCAGTGCTCTCACAAGAGGGAGTGAGCACACGTCCTTGTACTCCGCCATCCTGAACCACTCTACCTGCTCCCCCACCTATTTTAAGCAACATAATTTTTTTGTATAGAAAACCTGAAGACATTTACCAAAACAAAACCCTAGAACTAATAAGTGAGTTTAATAGATAGCAGGATATAAGATAAACATACAAAAATCAATTGTATTTCAAAAATACTAGCAATGAAATGTGGCAAGTGAAATTAAAAATACAATACCATTTATAGTTCTGGGGCAAAAAAAGCCTTAGGTGTAAATCTAACACAATATGTACTGGACCTATGTGCTGGAAACTATAAATTCTGAAAAGAATATTTAAGTAAAGGGAGAGACATACTGTCCTCATTGATTGGAATATTCACATGGTAAAGATGTGGATTCTCCCCCAAATTGTATAATTTTAATGAAATTCCTTTCAAAATCTGAGAAGATTTTTCAAGCTCATTCTTAAAAAATTAGCTAGAATAGCTAAGAGAATTTTGGAAAGAGAATAAAGTAGGAGAAATCAGTCTACTTGATCTCAAGACTTATAGCTACAGTAATCAAGGCTGTATGGTATTGGAGGAATAGACAAATAGATCAGTGGAACATAATAGAAAACCTAGAACTAGATCCATATAAACATGCCCAGCTGATTTTTTTAGAATTGCACAGCGCAATTCAATTCAGCAAGGATAGTCTTTTAAACAAATGATGTTAAAACCATTGGGAATTCATATATACAAAAAGGAACCTTAAACCTCACAGCTTGTAAAAAAATTAACTCAAAATGGATCATATAACAACAATGTAAAGTTACAAACTTTTAGAAATAAAACACAGGAAAAAATCCTCTAGAAAAAGGGTTAAGCAATGAATTCTTAGACTTGATACCAAAAAGTGCAATCCACAAAGGGAAAAATTGACAAGTTGTATCTCAACAAAATTTTAAAACATTTGTTCTTTGAAAGCCTATGTGATGAAGGTAAGAGAAGCTACAGACTGGGAGAACATATTTGGAAACCCCATATCTGACAGAGGACTAGTATCTAGAATACATAAAGACGTCTCAAAACACAATAGTAAAAAATGATAACAGCCCATTTAGACAGTTGGCAAAAGACATAAACAACATTTCATGTAAGAGGATATGCAGATATCAAATAAATACAGGAATAGATGTTCAACATCACTAGGGAAATGCAAATTCAAACCATAATGAAAATAACAGTCTACCAACAGAATGGCTAAAATAAAAAATAATGGCAGCACAAAAAGCTGACAACAGTGTGGAGGAACTGGATCACTCATGTTTTAGGTGGGAATGTGAAAAGTTACAGGCAGTTTCTCATAAAACTAAACATGAAATTATCATAACCTCAGGAATTATACTCTTGGTTATTTATCCCAGAGAAACAAAAACTTATCAAATATTCATAATGTCCTTATTTTTAATATTCTATAACTGGAATCAGCCCAGATGTTCTTGGACAAGTAAATGGTTTAACAAACTGTGGTACAAACAAACCATAGAATACTACATAGCAATAAAAAGGGACAAACTACCGATACACACAGAAACTTGAATGAATCTCCAGGGAATTATGCTGAGTGACAAAATCCAATCTCAAAAGGTTACATATGGTTCCATTTATATAACATTCTTGATAAAACAAAATTTTAGAACTGGGAGATGGATTAATTATTGCCAGAGCTTGTAGATTAGTTGGTACCAGGGGAAGGATGGGTAGGTGGTTACTATAAAAGGACAACATGAGGGATCCTTGTGGTGTAGGAACTGTTCAGTCTCTTGACTATGGTGGTGGAATATATAAGCCTATACAGGTAATAAAATAGTAAAGAACTTACTACACACACATAGACAGACAAATGAGTACACTGAAACTGAGAAAATTGGAATAAGGTTGGTGGGTTATATCAATGTCAGTATCCTGATTTTGATATTATACTATGGTTTTGCAAAATGTTACCAAATGGAGGAATGGCAGAGTGTACAGGAGGCTCTGTATTATTTCTTATAATTGTATGTGAATCTTCAGTTATCACAAAAATTGCAATTAAAAGTAGATGGCTTAAGTAAAAGTAGAGTTCTTTTCCTAGTTTAAAAGAGAAAAGTATATATTCTGGGAAAGATAGTTGACTCTCTGTAAGGAAGACATGTAACTGTATTTCAATAACACAGAATTGCTAAGTATGTCGAAGTCAGTTAGAAAATAGTTATCAGTAGTGGTTCTAATTTATCTTCAGTAGTTCAGTCTGAAAAATAAAGTATTATATTTTAGCAACCATTTCTTCATTCAATCTGAAGTAGATGTTGAATGATGGAGAAAGAATTTTATATATAAGTTAAGAGTAAATATAAATGAGAGGATTTATATACCATTCCTTGGTTCTATCTTTTGATTGCACTGTACCTAGATTTTCTATATTTCTTACTCAGAGAACTAAGGATGTAAGAATTCTCTATGTTCTATTCTGAATGCTGGAAATCAGGGTCTAAAAAACTCTGCACAATTACACTTTGTATAATATATAAGGAGGTGTAAGCTCTAGAAAATAAAACTGTTATCTTCACTCTGGAATGATGAAAAACAATCACAGTCAACCCAAAGCTAGTTTGGAAACATGACACAAGAATAACATACTGAAGAGGACAGCTCATGGTAAGCAGTATAGTTTTTTTGTGTGTATTAATAATGGCATAATGTTTATTATATTTTCCATTTTTATGATCCCTAACTTATTTTTTGTTATCTAAAATATAGTTTGGCACGATTTTTAGTTATCTTGTATATCACATTAAGTGAAGACAAATGTATATAACCACATTGCCCATGATTTACATAATTTATTTGTTGAATGAATAGATGAATTGAAGCTAATTTTTATGACTGAATAATTTTATTTATAATTATTCTGGGGTCAACTTTTTAAAAAATGAATAAGAAGCTAAAGAAAATTATTAATATAGCTTTAACTGGTTTCTAAATCTAAAGGAAAATGGTGGCTACCTCAATCTCCATATCTCCACATATCCTCCCAAAACCATAGGCTAGAAGGAACACAAATGAAACCCAACTAACCCATACTTTCTGGATTGCTAGGAGACAATAACATGAACTTCAAATTACCTGAAAGTAGCAAAATTATCAAGTGCCAGCAGAGCTTCCACTGCTGCTGCAAGTCTGTATGTGTGGAGAGTATGAAGTGGGATGCTTTAGAGACTATGAAACAGAAGAGAGGGGACTGAAAGACTTAAACAAAATGAAGACAGAATCACCCTCAAAAAGAGAAAGTACAACAATATGTGCCAAAATAGTGAACACAGACTGGGACTTGGTTGTTTATAGTACCAGCTACCAGGAAGGAGTTTTAGAGTGTGTAGGATTAGGAAGTGGCAGCCTTGGAGGAATTTTGCTTCTAGAGAAGGAGATAAACAGAGAAGGGGTGATGCCACTGAGTCCTAGCAGTGAGGAGAAAACAAGAAGAAAAAGAAAAAGAAAGGGTTCTGCAAAATGAAAGAAGACACCAACCTCTTTTCCCCCATTACCCATTCAAGAAATTACACTTCACTAAGTTGACAGAAGGTACTCACAAACTAAAGAATGCTGTCCACAAAATGAGTAGGGGAAAACTCAAACTTACACAGCACCACTGTTGGTGGTGGGAGAAAACAGAAAATATGTATTAAATCATTTCAGCTGATGAAAATCTATACACACACAACCTCAAAACCTTAGAAAAGTAACCACAAAGTAGCATACTGTAACACAGTACTCTAGACTAAGTTAAGTATTCTCAAGCAAGCAAAACAGAACCTGGTATCCAAAAATTTAAGGAGAGAAATGGATTAAAGAAAAAACCAAGCAAACAAGAAATGCAATGCAAGCTGATCAAACTCAGGAAGGAAATTAAAGAAAAGACAAGACTATGTTAGAAATGAAGAATTAATTATAAAATGCTCAAGAGAAAATAGAATGGAATGAAAATCTAAGGAAGAACATAGAATGAAAATGAGATAAAGAAGTAAAAATTAGGATCTCAGAGCAAATGATGGAAAGGAAAGGCTGGCAAAGGAGGTCCAACATAATTGGAATCTGTGAAGAATAAAAATAACTCAGTAGAACAAAACTTATAAACTATAATCCAGGAACACTTTCTGGGAATAGGGGAAATTTAAATCTACCTTTTGAAGGACCCACCACTGTACCTGGAAAAATGGACCTGGAATGATCAACTGAGATATTTTAGTAAACTGCTAAACTTGAAAGACAAATTGGGCTGGCATCATACTTTTGGAGAGCAACATGCAAATCATGGCAATAGAATGGCAATTTCAAGAAAATCAAGAAAAAGTACAGGCCAAGGATTTGCTATCCAGCCAAGTTCTTCTTCAATTATTATGGCAATAGAAAATCAACTTTTGAATATTGAAGAACTCATTGACCATTGTATCCATAAGCCTTCTTGAGGAGTTTGTTGGAGGATGATCTCCATCCACCCAAGAGACAACTGGGGAAGCTTCAGCAAAAGGACCGTGAGCATTTAATATACTAAATTGTAGAATTAAGGACTAAATAAAACAAGAGTGGGGACATGGAAAAAAGAAAGTATGAAATGTTACATGTTAAACAACGTACAGAGAATACCATTCTTAAAAAAGGAAGAGAGAAGGGAAAGTAGAATGAGATCATAGACTGTTAAATAGGTGGGAGACCAAGGATACCATTTAAAATCAGCTGACCAGACACTAAAAGCTTAAGTAAGGAAAAGGAAGGATTAAGGGCACTAACAAAAGTACATATAAATGCACTAGAAAAAAATTACTAACCTTCCTAAATACCAAAAGAAAATGTAAAAAATAGCAAAGAAAAACCATGTAGAAAAAGAAACACAGTAAATATTACTTAATAGAGTAATTAAAATATACAATAGTGACTGAGATGAAACAAAACATCAGTCAAATATGGATGGGCTTAAATTGCCTATTAAAGGTAAAAGATTTTCAAGTTGGCTTATAAAACAAACATTATATTAAAATTTGGTTTAAACAAGAATCCAATAGTGGATGCTAAACTAAGGTGGAAAGTTCTTTAAGGCATAGTATTTTTGTATGGTCTCCAAGTGTCTCCTTACAAATTGCTTATTAGCCGCAAGAGGAAAAAAATAATAACCACATAGTGAAAAAACTGGGCAACACCTTGACCAGGTGATTGAAGTTAATATCACCAGTAAGGATGTTAGGGACATCTTGCCCTTTGACTGTGATACCCTTAGAAGAACGCATCATTACTTACTTACATTAGTCTAGTAAGGAATGCATAACCTGGATCTAACTGTAAGGAACACCAGACAAACCCATATTGCAGAACATTTTTATAAAATAACTGGCCTCTTCAAAATTGTTAATGTTATGAAAGAAAGGCTTCGAAACAAAATGAATCTGAAGAGGCAGACAGCCAAATGCAGTCTGTTTTCCTGGATTTGATTCTGTACTGGATGGGGAGAAATACTATAAAGGACATTATTAGGATAATTGACAGAATTGGAATATGAACTGACAAAAGTACTTTACCAATATTAAATTTTCCTGAGTTTGATAACACTTCTGTTCATGTAAGAATATGTTTTTTCTTAAAAAGTTGCATTGAAGTATGAAGAGGAAAAGCATGTATGAACCTGCTCTCAAGTGGTTCGGAAAAACACATAATGTGGGTGTGGGTGGGAGAATGATAAAGCAAGGTAGCAAAATGTTAAAAGTTGGTGAGTCTAAGTAAAACGTTTAAAGGAATTTTCTTTAAACTTTTCTCCGGGTTTAAAAGAAGAAGAAGAAAAAAAAGATAGCTCTGGCTGTGAACTATAAGCCAGAGATCAATATGTACATATAGCTTAGTTTAGTAAAGTAGAATTTGAGTTACATAATGTTCTCACTCTCTCCCTTTACCCTCCCCCTGCTTTTTTTAAGATATTGAGTGTTTTAACAGTTGAGTAATCCATTTGGGAAGCTCAGCTGATTTGGTATCAGTCTGTGTTAAGCTGTAGATGTGATTGCTCTTAAAGCTTTTACCTCTCATGTTTTTAAAGAATTTGCCTTTTTCGTACTTAAAATATGGAAAAAAATCCCAAAAAAATCATTTTCTAAATGTGTCCTTTCCTATGACCTCCTGTAAAACGCTTGATTATGTGGAGAAAAGCCAGCTACTTGGTCCCCCTCCCCACCTCATTGGTTCTTCTTGTGTTCTGAGGACCAAATAGGAGAAGGATGAAGTTAGAAGCATTTTGTATATTTTTTCATATTTTTCATCTTATTCCAAAATGAGCTATACCAAGCAATATGTGATTAGTAGTTTTTATATGCTTTGCTAGCTGTTTTACAACTAAATCCATTTTGCTAGATCAAGCTCCCTTTTCTTTTGGGGAACAACTTGTTCTATATCAAAAATTTTTTGAAGATATTTTGTCTTAATGATTCCACTTCTTTTTCTTTATATGTAATAAATATTGTCGGTAGTTCTACTTAGACCATGTCTGAGGAAAAGAGATGACATCAAATGAAATTGTGCAATCCAATCTTATATATCAACTAAAATTTTTTAATTGTGAAAAATCAATGATGAAAAATTACAATAAAAATTTTACGCCTACTGATTCTTCAACAATATTCATACTGGTTTCTTACTTCTGTCTTAAAGCTGTATGGAGAAAAGAGAACCACATGGTTCCACTAGGTGAACAATCCAGCATCTCTCATACATTTTCAAATGGAGCAGTAGCTGACAAGCAGTGAGAAGGTTGCACAGCGGTTTTCAATTTTATAATTAGTGCAGTGGTAGCTTACTGACTGACCCTAAATGTAGGGGTTAAGGATAATTAGATTTTTTAATGTACAAATAGTGTAAATTCTTCAGAGTGCTGGGTTATTAACTGTGCAGTTTAAAATTGTCTCCTTTTATAAGAAGGATGCAGTGACACATGCAACTGCTTTTCTAAGAAGTGTGGAATTACTTCTTAATCTAAAGACTGAGGATTTCTATTAGATTATTTAACCAAAAATCACCAAGTAAAGTCTATGAAAATTAGGTAGAAATGACTAACTGGTGTGCAACACTAGGAAACGTAGAGCTCACACAGAATGAAATAAAGTAATTTTTTGCTCAGTGTTTATAATGATAACATTTTGCTGTTGATACTTTTTTTTCCCCGTTTTTGCATTTTGAATTCCTAATTTTCTTGCTGTTCTACATATAAGTATTTTGGTAATTGTGGTGTTTTTATATTCAGGGCTTTGTCATTAACATTATAATACTTTACAATAATTATAAAACGATTTTTTTTTCTAACTAGGAGGAAGCATTGCATGCATTTATTCAGCCAGAGATCCTGGATGGCCCAAATCAATATTTTTGTGAACGTTGTAAGAAGAAGTGTGATGCACGAAAGGTAGATGCCATTTAGAAATTAATACTTAATTATCTGAGATATTATTCAATATTCAATAGATTTCCCCCCCACTTTTTTTTTTAGGGTCTTCGGTTTTTGCATTTCCCTTATCTGCTGACCTTACAACTGAAAAGGTTTGATTTTGATTATACAACCATGCACAGGATTAAATTGAATGATCGGATGACATTTCCCGAGGAACTAGACATGAGTACATTTATTGATGTTGAAGATGAGGTGAATACTTATAAATTATACTTCAGATATTCTTCCTTGATCAGAGTAACTTGTGATATTCTTTGAAAAGACAGAAAGGATATTAAATTCTGGAATTGTTTCTTAAATTTGTGTGGTAATCTTATGTTTCATAACTTTCTTAGTTATTGAAACATACCAGTCTAGAGATGGGCTGCACTGTGTTTCTGGCACATGATAAACACAGAACAGATATATTGAATGAACGAGCAAACTGGGTAGTATGGCCTTAATTTCTTGTTTTGTCTTAGTGTCTTTTTCAAGCATTAAGGTTTCTGGGTTATTCTCCCTGAAGGTTTACCAGCTCTTAAATTGGCTAGGTTAGAAAGCTAGGTAATAAAGGTATTTTTCTGTGTTTTTTTTTTTTTTTTTTTTTTTTTTTTTTGCGGTACATGGGCCTCTCACTGTTGTGGCCTCTCCCCTTGTGGAGCACAGGCTCCGGATGCACAGGCTCAGCGGCCATGGCTCACGGGCCCAGCCGCTCCGCGGCATGTGGGATCCTCCCGGACCGGGGCACGAACCCGTGTCCCCTGCATCGGCAGGCGGACTCTCAACCACTGCGCCACCAGGGAAGCCCTGTGTTTCTTTTTTAATTAGTTTTTTTTTTAATTAAAACTTTAAAAATAAAAATTTTTTAACTATTTAAATATAGTTTGAGAATGGAACTTTGAGGGCACACATAAAGCTCATTAATTTCGTCCACTCATTGACCTCCCCCAATTCTCTGGTTCCTCTATCCTTATCCAGTAAAAGATTCATAATGTCCCACTCTGTTCTCTTGGAAACGCTTCTGATTTAATTATTGGGAATATTTACATGGGAATATTTACAATCATTTAACATAGTTGTTACAGAGTGATAAATCTTTCTTATTCTCAAAACTGCCATGAAGTATTTTTTTCTGATTGGAATTCATCACAATAGTTAAAAATGCCTTTTCCCAGAGGCTTAAAAATAATTTTAAACATTCTCAAGTTTTTATTTATGCTCTTAAGTACTAAGTGGCAAATGTTTTCTGAGCCTCACTTTCCTTGTCTGTAAAGTAAGGATGATAATTGCCTTTCATAGCTTTCATAAGATGAGATTGCCTTAGATAAAATAAATGTTCATTGAATGGTACCTGTGACCAGGTAACATTCTCTGAAAGGTTTAATTTGAAATAATATCTCAAACACTTGTGCTTAAGCTAGGAAGTCTGTCCAAAGTATACCAAACTTTCAAGGGAGATTCCTACTCAGAGATGAGTATTAGATGGGTCTTCTGTATATTCCTAATGTATTTCTCATAAAGGGAAGTCTTTTCCAGGGGAAGAAAACTGAGATATAGAGTTTGACCAGAACTTGTAGGAAGTTTTAGGTCCATTTCTTGGAAGAAGAGAAGATGTTCTGGCTTAGTTAAAAGGGGTTTCAGGGATGATCTCTTTGGACTTTGTGTAGAATTCTCAAGTTGGTTTTCACCTCCATTTTTCCTTAAACCAAACTTTCTTGAGGCATGAAGACTATATGTTAGGTGCAGTTCTTAAAACAAAATTCTTGGCAAGAAGTTGGTACTTACTACATATTGCTTGGTTAATTCAAGAACTTCTAGGCAATGCCTTAAACATATCAAGTGCCTACATCTTAGAGAAGAATTTTCAGACTATGTATCTAAAATATTAAAGGAGGGGCTTCCCTGGTGGCGCAGTGGTTAAGAATCTGCCTGCCAATGCAGGGGACACAGGTTCAAGCCCTGATCCGGGAAGATTGATCCCACATGCCACAGAGCAACTAAGCCTGTGCACCACTACTACTGAGCCCACGTGCCACAACTACTGAAGCCCGCACGCCCAGAGCCCATGCTCTGCAACAAGAGAGAAGCCTGCACACCTCAATGAAAAGTAGCCCCTGCTCGCCGCAACTAGAGAAAGCCTGCGCGCAGCAATGAAGACCCAACACAGCCAAAAATAAATAAATAAAATAAATAAATTTTAAAAATAAAATATTAGGGCTTCCCTGGTGGTGCAGTGGTTGAGAGTCCGCCTGCCGATGCAGGGGACACGGGTTCGTGCCCCGGTCCGGGAAGATCCCACATGCCGCGGAGCGGCTGGGCCCGTGAGCCATGGCCGCTGAGCCTGCGCGTCCGGAGCCTGTGCTCCGCAACGGGAGAGACCACAACAGTGAGAGGCCCGCGTACCGCAAAAAATAATAATAATAATAATAAAATAAAATAAAATAAAATAAAAATAAAATATTAAAGGAAAAGGGAGGAAAGAGTTTGAGGATTTCTAGGAAGAATTCTTTGAATTAAATTTGTCTGAAAGACATTTAAAAATCATAAAAGCATGGAAAAGTATTATTTACTGTTGTTACATTTCCACCTCCTTTAACTGGAGTATAAAGTTCTTGAGGATAGATACAGTGTCTTGTTTTTCTTTCTAATTTTCTGTAATACCTAGCATAGTGATAAACTGAATTGACCTTTTTGTTCAAGAAAGGAGATGATATTCTTTGGGATTTGATAACAACAGAAACTCATTTTGGAGTGTAAGTTCTCTGCTTTTATGGTTTTTGATGAAAGAAATGGTAATTTTATATTGTTACTTTGCAGCTGTAAACATAAATGGGGTTTAATAGAATTCTGAATCACTAATTTGTTGTATTAGAATTTTAAGGTTGTTAATAGAAATGCTTTTAAGATACACTTTTGTTTAATTTTATTTAAGGTCTCACTTTTTAAGAGAAAATAAATTTGCTTAAAGTAGAATAAGTATTTTTATTAACAGTAGCATCGTAAATTATGTGGGAAAAGCAGCATATAAATTGAAAGGTTTATATTTTCCCTTTATTTAGCTTATAATTGTAAGATAATTATGTTTTATTAAGAAATCTCCTCAGACTGAAAGTTGCACTGACAGTGGAGCAGAAAATGAAGGCAGTTGTCACAGTGATCAAATGAGCAATGATTTCTCCAATGATGATGGTGTTGATGAAGGGATCTGCCTTGAAAGTAATAGTGGAACTGAAAAGATTCCAAAACCTGGGCTTGAAAAGGTACTTTCTGTAATTTGTGGTTTTTAGTTGAAAGAGAGAGTAAGGTAATCTCTGAGCTGCTATATAATTCTCTTTAAAAGAAGTTTAATTGCTATTATTTTTATGCATATATGTGGTCATAATTAAACTTTAGAAAAAACTACTCACAAGTGGGAGCATTAATTTCTGAGAGGCTGAACTGTACCTCTGAAGCAAGCTGAGTGGTGGTGTGGAAAGGGTGCTAGTAGTGAGGAAACCACTTCATTTTGCCTTTAAAGTAGCAGCAAGCCTCTAAATCTTATATCAGAGTTTTCTCATATAGCAAAATGGAAGCATTAGACTAGATCTGTTAATTTAAAAAATTCTGGCTATGGGACCTTTTCTGAAACAATAAGAGAACTAATCTTTTTTAGGCAGGGGACCCCTCAGTTTTCCTCCCCTCCCCTATGACAGCCCTTAAGGGACTTCAAAAAATGATACAATTCCATGGATTATCATTTGAAAACTACAAGACTGGATAATATCTAGGATATAATTTTTTGTTACTAGGTCAGTTATTTTTAAGATTTTATCAAACCATTTCTTTCACATTTGTATAATTTGCTTTATTGAGGGGAAAATTACAGATCAGATGTCTGGAGCAAGGTGTGAATAATGAATCACCAGTGTGAAGACTGATCACTAGCTCAAGTCTTACAGAGTCGTATTAAATATAGGGTTTTTTTTAGGCAGTATTTAAGAATGGAGTTTCACATGCATAAATCTGTTTTTAGATCAAGACCATTATTCTCACCACCATTACCACTACCCTTTACCTTTTAAAATTATCTGTTTCTTTCAGGGCAGACAGATGAGGTGTGAATTGCTGTGTGATGAATAATGTAGTGGATACATTATAACTTAGTGTAAAGAACATTGCATTCAAACAAGGGTTGGAAAACTGTGGCTCAAGAGCTAAATCCAACCCCCAACCTGTTTTTCTACATAGACAATTATGTCTATCTTTTTTTCTGTTTTCCTTATCTTATTCCACTGGATAGGATTTCCCATACAGTGTTGAATAGGAGTGGTGAGAGAGGATGCTCTTGCCTTATTCCCAATCTCAGGAGGAAAGTATTCAGTCTCTTGCCATTAAGTATGATATTGGGTCTACATTTTTTATAGATGTTGTTTATCAATTTGAGGAGGTTCCTCTCTTCCTAGTTTGTTGAGAGTCTTTATCATGAATGGGTTTGGATTTTGTCAAATATTGTTTCTGGGTTCAGTTGGTAAAATCATGTAACTTTTCTTCTTTAGCCTGGTTTACATAGGTTGATTTTCTAATGTTGAACCAGCTTTGCATACCTGAGAGATATCAAATCAATAGATCACTGTATCACAGATATTATATAAATACATTAGAAGATGTTCAAAATAATTATATACCTTAGCTCTTTTATAAAGGAAATGGAATCTTATTTGAATTTTTAAAAATGTTATTTGGGATTTATTGATTTTGATGTGCATATCAGAATGGTCTCATGTTTAACACCTTCTAAAATTTCAGACTGTTATTTTCTTTTTACATAAAATATAAATTTGTATTTCAGTATGCATTGTTCTAGAGGTTATAGCATAACGAAAATGTGAAGGAATACACTGAATGAAACTTGTGGTATATAAAATTATGTGGTGAATTACCATTTTAATGATCTTAGAGAAAAGTTGACGTGCCATAAATACAGAGGACAACTAACATGTTAGTTTGCTGTGTTTTAGTAGCGAATAGGAAATATGTAAATTAGGGTTTTGTGTTTTACCTCTGTGCTGAGTTACTTTTATTCTTTTCTTTAGAATTCTTTGATCTATGAGCTCTTCTCGGTTATGGTTCATTCAGGGAGTGCTGCTGGTGGTCATTACTATGCTTGTATAAAGTCATTCAGTGATGAGCAGTGGTACAGCTTTAATGATCAACATGTCAGCAGGGTAAGGAGGGATTTTTTAAGATTATTTAAGATATTTAAGATTATTTAAGATTATTATTCTGAAAGAATAGGGATGTTTCTCATCAACAGCAGGGTTTATTAAAAATGTGAGACTCAGTCTGTCCGTTGAAGCATACCAAATCATTAAGACATACCAGATATCATTCTTTTGTTTTTGTTTTCAGTAAATTTCCTTTGTTTCTTTGTTTTGTTTTATTTTGGGCTTGCTGAGTGTTTGCAGAGCTAGACTCCCAGTTTGCTTCTTGCTCTGAGCCTTCATACGGGCTATCTATTTAAGAGCATTAGAAAAGATTGGCTGTTAGTAGCCACTGATTATGATTACATTTTGTGAACTGGTATCTGTGTGGTCCATTTAACTTTGAGGTTAAAACTTGGGTTACATATTGACATAAAGGTAATGGTGTTATAGATCTTACCAAAAAAGTAAGTAATGTAACAACTTTTTAGATAACGCAAGAGGACATTAAGAAAACACATGGTGGATCTTCAGGAAGCAGAGGCTATTACTCCAGTGCTTTTGCAAGGTAAATAACTTCCTAATTTTTTCTGTTTATAAATTAGAATTAATTACAGCTTTTCAACATTTTTTTATCACTAAAAAGGTTTAACCCAAGGGTCAACAGACTATAACCTATGGGCCAAATTCAGCCTGCCTTCAGTTTTTGGAAATAAAGTTTTATTGGAACACCATCATACTCATTTGTTAAATATTATATGTTGATCTTTTCCCACACAACGGCAGAGTTAAGTAATTTTAGCACACACAGAATAGCTCCCAAAGCCTATGGCTTTTACTATCTGGCCCTTTTCCAGAAAAAATTTGCTGACTCCTGACTTTCCTGTAGTACTCATTCTAGGACAAAGATTTTTTGAAGATTTTACTACGTTACCAAGAAAAGATAACGGGATTTTCTCATAAATATGTCAGTAAAAGCAAAGTAGTCTCCTTTTTTTTCAAGAATGTTTAAATCTGAACCTGTACAAGAACAGCTACATGATTTTCTAATTGTTTGAAACAACAAAAAAACTACTATTTAAAATAAATATTTGATGCTAGGAAATGGAATCTTTACAATCTACTTTTTGTCCCTATTAATCTTTTCTATATTTTACTAGCTCCACAAATGCATATATGCTGATATATAGACTGAAGGACCCAGCAAGAAATGCAAGTATGTTGACATATAGTTACTTGATTTTAGTCTGTGTTATAAACCAGGTTTTTTGCAAGTTTTATAAACCCAGATAACTACGTTTAAATGATAGGACAATTACATTTTTTTATGTGTGGAAGAATTAATTATAAAGACTGTTATGAGATAATACCAACTGGTAAAAGCACTTGGGAAAAAGTTGCACTATTTTTTAATACACTAAGAGACAAAACTTACTCTGCATTGCGTACGTTGGATATTTATTTGCAGTAAGATTGTATTATATGTAGTTTGGTGCAGTGATGATAGTCTCCAGATCTGTGTAGCAGCCATAACTCACCATCTGCATGTCCCAGAACAAGTTATTTAACTTTTGTAAGTCTTACTTTCCATACATGTAAAATGGGAATAATTATAGTATTTTATAGGATTATTATAAAAAATTAAATGAGATAAAATTTTAAGCATTTAGTATCATACTAGAGTTAAACATCTTTGCTTATTTGCTTAAAAAGCAAGTAAAGTTTTATGAGTCGAGTATGAATCCTTTATTAGATTTTAATTTTATTAGGAATCCTAAAAATAATCCTGCATACAAAGCATGTGGATTTGCCTTTCTTTTTTCCTTTTGTAACTGCTACTTTAAAAAGTTACAGTTCCTGTGTTTTCTTGGTAACTCTGATCGTGACAGAGACAGTATTTGCACATAGGTGTATAAAGTGTGTGTGTGTGTACATACGATATATACACAGGTGATGTGTTTGCTCATATTCTTTTCACAATTAATATAATCATTGTCTTTGATTTCAGTATATTTCCTTTGTTTAGAAACTACTATGAGTAAATCTATTTTAAGCAGTCTAATGTTTTTGTTTACATTTTCGTGAACTCTCATCAGATTGTGAATTCAGTTGGTACAAGGCTTAGGACTTATCTATCTTTTCACCAATGATATAATACAGGGTCTGTCATATAGAGGCTGTTCAATAATTTACTGTGTAATTATAGGAAAGAAAAAAGGAAATTATAATAAGTCATTTCAGAACAGGGATTTCAGAGTAGAAGTATTAATTCTTACTTTACACATAATGAAGCTATACCCTAAAGAGTAATTTGTCCAAGGTCATAGCTACCCGGAGGAAGAGCCAGGTTTATAGTTTGTGTATCCTCTGTGACACCCAGCATTCCAGATATTTCATGTAGTACAGTAACTCAACTTTCTTTTATCTGCTCCCCACAACTCTAGTTTTGTGATGAAGCACCAGGGGGCACTGTATGTATGATACGGAATATTTTTTAAATTAGAGCTCATTTCTGTAAACAGTGGATTTTTACCTTCCACAGGGGCATGATTTTTTTTAAATATAAATTGTTCTCCCTGTTTAATGCCTAACAATCATTGGCTTTATTAAGCCGTGTTATAGTCTCATACTGTCACTTCGAATACTTTGAGTTACATGTAAAGTTCTTTGATTAGAAGGCAGCTAAAAGACTACTTTGAGAACAAAGGAAAGATAATCATATTAGTGAATAATAATAAACAAATGAATACCATTTGTAGTAGTAGAGCATCAACAGTATTTATTACATTTCCTTATATCTCAGCTAATAACTCTGTGTGGTAAGGTGCTGTTAATAAGCTGAAGAAACCAAGGTCTGGAGAAGTAAACTTGCCCAGGGTTACACAGTTTGATGGTGATAGCACTATTTGAAATCAGAAGTGCTTTTATTTTCAAGTTTAAGGGAGGCTTTTTCATTCTAAAAATCTTAATTTACATACCAGAGTTGTCTGGAGCCACGAGGTATACAGATAAAGATATGGCTTTTTTGAGACCTAACCATGTGTCATTATCAACTACCTCTTCACCCGTGTCTGGAAGAAGCTCATGTTCCAAGTTGAAAGATTGATGTAGTTGAGATATATTTTGATAACAGCTACAGTAGAAGTGTATACTCTGGGAACATAGTAGAACAAAATTAAATAAAGGAAGCTCAATCTCAGTGGCACTGTTTTACCCTGTTTTTACTATTAATAGAATTTCTAGAAGTAGATGAATATCCAGAACATATTAAAAATTTGGTGCAGAGAGAGAGAGAATTGGAAGAACAAGAAAAGAGGCAACGAGAAATTGAGCGCAATACATGCAAGGTTAGATTTCCTAATTTTACTTTTAATTAAAAAGTGCTATTGAACTTTGCTTAACTGCAGTTCTCATCACTGACTCATTGGGTTGATTCTGTAGATAGTTATGCCATCGTGATCATTAAACGGTATAACCAACTATATTACTGAGGTAAAGTGATTTCATTTTATGCATAAAAAACCAGTAACATGGGCTTCCCTGGTGGCGCAGTGGTTGGGGGTCCGCCTGCCAATGCAGGGGACACGGGTTCGATCCCTGGTCCGGGAACATCCCACATGCCACGGAGCAGCTGGGCCCATGAGCCACAGCTGCTGCGCCTGTGCTCTGGAGCTGGTGAGCCACAACTGCTGAGCCCATGTGCCACAGCTGCTGGGACCCGCGTGCCTAGGGCCCGTGCTCTGCAGAGGGAGAGGCCACCGCAGTGAGAAGCCTGCATGCAGCAGCGAAGACCCAATGCAGCCAAAAATAAATAAATTTATTTTTTAAAAAAAAAACCAATAACATAGTGATAATGCTCAGTGCTGGTGAGGTTACAGTGAGGCGAACATTGTAACATTCTGCTACAAGTATAAATTGATAAAATCTTTCTGCCTAGAATTTGAGTAGGATTTATCAAGAGCCTTAAGCAAATTCATATTCTTTTATATAATTCTCTCAAGAAAATATTACCTCATGAGTTAATGACAGATGCGGTAAAAATTTTGACCACAAGGACATTCTCCACAGTATTTTCCAAATTAGGGAAAAATTAGAAACAACTTGAATATATATCAGTAGGAGAGTGATTACATAAATTATGATACATGCTTATAAAGAAACATACAGGGGCTTCCCTGGTGGCACAGTGGTTGAGAGTCCGCCTGCCGATGCAGGGGACACGGGTTCGTGCCTTGGTCTGGGAAGATCCCACATGCCGCGGAGCGGCTGGGCCCATGAGCCATGGCCGCTGAGCCTGTGCGTCCGGAGCCTGTGCTCTGCAACGAGAGAGGCCACAACAGTGAGAGGCCCGCATACCGCAAAAAAAAAAAAGAAACAAAAAAAAGAAGCATACAGTTGTTAAAATTAATGCTTTTGAATTTTTTTATAACATGAGACAGTATCAATTATTAAGTGAGATAAATAGACAGGGAGAATGATCCCAATTATGTTTTTTTTAATTATAATATTTTTGACTATTAGGAAAAAATACTGTCTACAAAAGAAGTAAGTTTGATTTATGACCTGTTGAGTTAATGATGATATTTTACATTTACATTTTCTAGATAAAATTATTCTGTTTGCATCCTGTGAAACAAGTGATGATGGAAAATAAATTGGAGGTTCATAAGGATAAGACATTAAAGGAAGCAGTAGAAATGGCTTATAAGGTATGTTTAATTGCACTGTTGGCATTTAATTATTGATATTTTACATAACAGTATTAACATTTTCCCAAGTTTTTATTATAGTCAGTAGTAATATAAGCACTTGCAGTAGCTTTGATAGCCCACTTAAATCCTATGTCTCTTAAAGAGTATAGTTTACACCTCTTCTCTGGAATGTGGTCCATTGCTTTTGAGAACTTTCTCACTCCGAAAGCCAGTTAAAGCTTTCTAAAACTCAGAAATAGAATTAGAAACAAAAATATTTATTTATTCTTTATATGCATTTAGCAGATATTTATTGAGTGTCTACTATATGATGCATTAGAGAACTTGAGTGAACAAGACCACATGAGGTGTTAGAGGTACCAGAGTGAGCAAAACAGGCTCACTGCCTTCTTGGAGTTTACAATCCCACTGGGGAAAAAAACAGACAAAAAATATTTAAACACCACAGTTTGCAAATATCTTATTAGATGCTATAAAGTAATTCAGTAGTATATTAAGGTTATTTAATCTGAGACTTAAACCATGAGGAGACAGCTGTGCAAGAAGTTGGGGAAGAGTATTTTAAGTAGAGGTAACAGCATGTGTAAAAACTGAGGTGAGGAAGTATATGATCAAGAAGCTGAAAAAAGGTGCATTGTGTTTAGATCATCTTGAATGAGAATAGAGGCACATAAAATGAAATTAAAGGCTGTGTAAGAATAGAAGTTTGCATTTTATTCTAAGAATAATGCAAATTTATAAGTGGGTTTTGAAAGGCAAATAGAAAAAGAAGCATTCTTTTACCAGATTATTCTAAATGTCATCTGTTATACTTGACAAAATTTTTTGCCCTTTCCATGTAAACATTAACATCATTTGACTAAAGTTAAACAGTCATTACCTAAAGAAAAAATTGCATACTACGTCATTTCATTTATAATTATATGTAGAACCAATGAAAGAAGTAAAAATAATTCACAAGATAGCTGGCATTGTTTCTCAAAGTGTGATCCAGCACAACCTACACCAGAGTCACATTCCTATTAAAAAACAAATTCCTGCAAATGAATCTGAACTTATGTTTTGGCACCTAGGATTATGCATTTTAAACAGGTACCTCAAGTGGTTTTTAGACACACACAGTTTGAGAACTTGTATTGTGTACCTGGTCTTTCATAGAACTTTATCAGTACTGAAAATTTACATTTGTGTGACTATTTTAATTAATTAATGTCCCTCACTAAACCGTAAGCACCTACAAGGGTGAAGAGTGTTCTGGTTTTGTTCACAGTTGCATTTCCACTACTTTTGCCTGGTAAACAGGAGAGTCAAAATTGGATGGGTATGTGAATGAATAATTGAATGAACAAATAATAAAATGAATGGCTCTGGGTTCACCTGATTAAAGTAAAAATCCTTTAAACATAATGGTGGACTGCAAGCAAAACAATAGTGAAACCAAATTAAACTAAAATGGAGAAAATGTCTTTAAACAGTTTTACACAGTAAGGTCAATCAGTGATAGCACTAAGGGTAGTTCATATTCCATCAGTTTTTAATGTAGGAAGAAAAAATCTGGTCTTAAAAAATAGAAAGTTTAAGTTCACAAATGTAAAGAGTGAAATAGAAAAGAGAAATAAATCAATCTTATGTAAGAAAAATAAAGCTCCATTTGTGGGAAGTGAGGGATGGAGGAGTAGAGGGCAATGGGGACATACCAAGGCTTACAGCAACGCTTTCTTTAAAGTTGTAATCACAAACCTCAGATGAGTATTGAATACTTCTAAGCAATCCTACTATGTTTCTCCAGGAGGTTCAGCTCCCACTTAAAGTGATGTTGCATCCAGGGTATGCCATCTACTAGTGACATGTACTAGAGGGAAAATTTTTGATAGAAATTCCTGTGCCCAATTTGTTGGTGTTCCGGAGGCTAAGATTGAAGGGGATGGTTCAGAGAGGAGTCTGGTAGCACTTGGAAGACATAGAAGCTATGACCTTTGTGGTGGCTCTACAAGGCATGCTATCCTCCTGTGCTTAGGGAGATCATTACTAGATACATTAATTACCAGTTTTTCTCCAAAATGGATTAAGATAACAAAAGATGCATGTTCTAGTTGGTTGTTTTCCCCTCATGTTTCCAGCTTAGTGGTTATAAAGCAATAGCTTACAGTGCATTAATTTTGAGTACATCTAAAGTTTAGAATGTTAACTTTTGTAAAAACAAAAAAGTCTTTAAAATATGTTAGTGCATAGGTCGGATAATTTGAGGGATAATGAACTATGGTTATTTTAAAATACCCTTTAAGTCATGCCTTTGAGCTTTGATGCAAATCATAAATATATGGATTTTATTGTTTGTTAGGACCTATTGTTAGTACAGTTACACATCAGACTAAAATATCAATACTATATATATTTTTTTCTTTTTCCTCGGGTGTTATATTCTTTTAGATGATGGATTTAGAAGAGGTAATACCTATGGATTGCTGTCGTCTTGTTAAATATGATGAGTTTCATGATTATCTTGAACGATCATATGAAGGAGAAGAAGATACGCCAATGGGACTTTTACTAGGTGGAGTCAAGTCAACATACATGTTTGATCTGCTGTTGGAGACAAGAAGACCCGATCAGGTTTTCCAGTCTTACAAACCCGGAGGTAAGGAATTTCATGGTATTCTGAGTTGTAAAGGACTTAAAATTTTCATAAGAAAGTTTTTTGTTTGTAGAAATTATTTTTAAATTTTTTACATGTTCTTAAAATGTAGAATAATTCTGATAGGTTGGGAAGTAGTCAGCAACAAACCTGGAATTAAGTTCTAGATTACTTCCCAAAAAGCTATACACAAAATTTAAGAAACAAACAACAAAACTTCTGGCTTATAGTCTTCAGTGGGATTTTTCTTCTCCAGTACTAAATCGTCCTCCCTCCCTACCTCTGTGCCTGCCCCAGCCTCTACCTCTACCTCTACCTCTCTCTTTTTATAGAGAAGACCCTGGTATATTCCCATAAAGTCTCAGAAGTAGAGTCTCTTTTTCAGGGTCTCCTTGAGGACCTTATTATGGTTATGGTTTCATAACTCAAATTCTGTTCTTCTGGGGATCTTATACACCTCCCTTTTTATGAAGGCTCTTCTTTCCAAAGTAGATTAAGTGTGGTATTCTTTCAAGAGCTCCTTTAGTCAGACTCCGCTCTCTCTGTAAAGAGTCCCTTTGGAGCATTTTCTTGCAGACTTTTTTGTTGTTGTTGTTGTTTTTGCCTGTGTTGGGTCTTCGTTGCTACGCGCAGGCTTTCTCTAGTTGCGGCAAGTGGGGGCTACCCTTCATTTCGGTGCATAGGCTTCTCATTGCAGTGGCTTCCCTTGTTGCAGAGCACAGGCTCTAGGTATGTGAGCTTCAGTAGTTGTGGCACGCGGGCTCAGTAGTTGTGGCTTGTGGGCTCTAGAGCGCAGGCTCAGTTGTGGCGCACAGGCTTAGTTGCTCTGCGGCATGTGGGATCTTCCTGGACTAGGGATCGAACCCATGTCCCCTGAAGTGGCAGGTGGATTCTTAACCTCTGTGCCACCAGGGAAGTCCCTGCAGATTATTTTTGAACTAGACTGTAAAAATTATGATAAAAATATAACATGGGTCAGCAAAAAACCCACTTTTTAAAAAGAATTCTAAATGTCATTGTGGATTGTAAACCTTATAAAGTAATCTCCTTTATTCATTAATAATCAAGACTTTAGCAGAATATTTATTCAGATTTAGATTAGCAACATTTGGGGGAAAATGGAGTATTGACGTATACTACATATAAGAGATTAAAACAGTTAAGCTGGAGAATAACTATCTACTAAATCCGGTGTTTGAAGATCATTTATTTTTCTGGTGACTAAAAGTTAAGTTGTATAATGATCTCCTGAAAATAGGAGAGGAGAAGGTGGCTTTAAATTTTAACATGGGGACTTCCCTGGTGGCACAGTGGTTAAGAATCTGCCTGCCAATGCAGGGGACACAGGTTTGATCCCTGGTGCAGGAAGATCCCATGTGCCATGGAGCAACTAAGCCCATGTGCCACAACTACTGAACCTGTGCTCTAGAGCCCGCAAGTCACAAGTACTGAGCCCACATGCTGCAACTACCGAAGCCTGCACGCCTAGAGCCCATACTCCACAACAAGAGAAGCCACTGCAACGAGAAGCCCATGCACAGCAACAAAGAGTAGTCCCCACTCGCCACAACTACAGAAAAGCCCGCGAGCAGCAGCAAAGACCCAATGCAGCCAAAAAAATAAATAAATAAATTAATTAATTAATTAATTAATAACTTGTAACATGAAGAATTTAAGTCAGAAAACAAACATGTAATCCAAAAGGTTTTCTGCTGAAATTTCCAAAGATATAGAGAATATTATTTTGAGGAGAAGAAGTCTTTGATTATGAACAAGGTCTTGAATTGTTTAATGAAGGTTGTCAAAAGCAAGTAGGGTTGCTATGTCTCCTTTAGCATTTGTTGTGCATTCTCTAGTTATTTACGTTTATTTAGTGTTGTGGTTTTGGTCTGTATTTTGGAACTTTGGGTACGTATTTGTAATATGCTTGATAAATTTGACAGTGGTGCTAATGTTTTATAAGGAAACAAAGCACTTATTTTTAAAAGTCGCATTTTGACTTGTCATTTTTTAAAGAGATCTGTAAGAACTTTTTTATTAGCTTCATTTTTTATTTCTTTATATATGTTTGTAATGTGGTAAATTGTGAAAATTTTAACATGTATAACATATACATCTACCATCTTGATAATTAGAAAAATATTTTCTTTGCCATCTATTAGAAACACATTTAGAATGAATGCATTGCTCATGTGAAATACCTTTTAAAAAATAACCTCCAATTGGGTTTTTATGTTTTTCCAATGGGACAGAAGTGATGGTGAAGGTTCATGTTGTTGATCTAAAGGCAGAATCTGTAGCTGCTCCTATCACTGTTCGAGCTTACTTAAATCAAACAGTTACAGAGTTCAAACAGCTTATTTCAAAGGTAAGTTTTAAAATTGGTCAATGAATATTTTTAAGTACCTGCTGTGTACAAAGCACTATGTGATAGTTACAAGATGTAGGAACCAATATTTGCCTCAAGGAGCCAATATTTATAGCTAGGAGACAACTGTGGTTAGGAGAGAACGATGCTGTATATGGAAGAAACAGATTGACCTAAGTGTGGAGGTAAGGAGTGTGAAGCAAGTGCACATAGCAATGATATGTGTGCTTGGCTGGATCATTGTAAAGTACGTGCCTGGAAAACAAGTTCACTTTATCTCATGGGGGGTTTTTAAATGTAAACTCAAAAGTTTGGGCCCTGTTTAATGTAAACAGTAGGAAGTAGGTTGGTTGGTTGGTTGTTTTTCTAAGTACAGCAGTGGTATGATGAGAGCTCTGCTATAGCGTGGTAATTCTGGCAACACTAAACTAGTGTTCCCAGTGGGCTGAGGGAGGACTCAGGAACATAGATGAGGAGGTTGTTGAAATAATTCAGGTGAAGGCGTTATGACCAGAAATGAAAGAAGTGGCTATTGTAAGAGTGAATGTATAAATATAATTGGCAGCACTTGTGATTGGTAAACATTGGAGCAAGGCAGGAGCACAGAAGACCTGAGGAGTTTCACACTTGGGTAACCAGAAAGACAGTGATAGATGAATAGAAGTAGAAGAGAAAGGTGATGAATCAAATATTAGCCACATTATGTGAGTTAGTGGTAAATAGCATAGGCTCATTCAGAATTTTTGAACTGGAAAAATATGATAATGAAACATTCAGATTTCCTTAGACAAAAAAACTATTCCACTCCAGAGAAATGGTTATTATCCTTTCAGCGGTCTTGTATGCTATAGAACATTGAGTACACAAACATAGGCAAAATTAACCCCAGGTTAAGATTCCCTTGGTGTGGTGGAAATTGTTCAGAAATCGCAAGTCAAGGAACTTCCAGTTTCCATTCATTCATTTTATGGTAGTATTGTCTTTTATCTCATCTGGGGTTTTTTAATGCCTATTTTAACAGGGCTGTTGTGAACTTGAACAAAACAAATGCTCTTTTTGTGGGAAAGAAATTGTAAAGTGTTATATAGAAGTTAGTTTTTAATTATTTTTCTGTTTAAAAAAAAATGACTTCCAACAATTTGCCAAAGTAATAATTGGAGGAAACAAATCATACTGTGAAGTCATAGTTTATGATTAAATTACTCATAAAAAGACAGCATTAGTGTAACTGCTCTGTATTACAGTTTAATCTAGAATATGAGCACTGAGGTAGTACAAAAGAAACACATGGATTTCCTTCCCTGAATAAGCTCATAATTTTGTTGGGGAAAAATATGTCTTAAGAATAAAGACAGTCAGAAAACAGGATGCCAAGAAATATAGTGTTTAAAGTATAATGAGGTTGCCTAAGAATTAGTTATCATTAGCTGTAAAACAAATCATGTTTTATAAAATGTAAATTATTTTTATCTGCTCATTTCATGAGAAATTTACAAAATAACACCAAAAATTAAGGACATGGAATTTTAGAAAACTTTAAAATTTACCTACTAATTTAATCTCATTTTACACAGAAGAAAATTGACTTAGTAAAAGTACTAACAACTATTCACAGAATACAGAAGAACTCATCAAAAGTCAAGAAGTTAAACAGGTGTTGGTTTGACATCAGTTCTCAAAGTCAGTTACTCAGTTTCTTTGGAATCAAATCACCTCATTTACTTCATGAGTTTGGGAGAAATAGAACTTTTAGTGAAAAATTGTTACTTTTAAAATAGTTTCAGAGCATACATTTATAAGTGATACTCTGTTTTCCTAATTTACATCATAATTAATGGATGGAACTAATAATTTTTCCCATAGATTCTTTAAAAATTTGTAAACCTCTACTAAGATTATTTTTCGCTTAATTTTCTTTCTGCTATTTTTAAGAAGAACTCATCAATGTCTCATTTTCCCATATTTCCAAATCAAGCAGAATTATTCTTGAAAGAGCACTTTTAAATTAAATTACTTTCATTATAGGCCATCTGTTTACCTGCTGAAACAATGAGAATAGTGCTGGAACGCTGCTACAATGATTTGCGTCTTCTCACTGTGCCCAGTAAAACCCTGAAAGCTGAAGGGTTTTTTAGAAGTAACAAGGTATGTCTTTTATTTTTTCATGACTATTTTCTATGCTGCCATTCACCATCTGTCTGAAATTTACTTTTTGGATTCTCACATCCTCCCAATAATTACCTTCCTTTATAGTCAGGTCACATCTTGCTTCTCTGTCTTCTCAGTCAGTCTTGCTGGGTCTCCTCTTTGTCTTGTTCATGCACTGCCCCTCCTGGAGTGTTTCCCCCTCTTCCTACATTTTGTTTCAAGCCCCAGATTAGTCCCCCTTCTTTGGTGGAGCCTTCATGACTAGTTCTGGTCACAATGATTATGTTCTCTGAATTTTGTTCATTCTTGAGCTTCTCCCATAAAGCAGTACTTCATGGTGAAAGTCTGAAGCATGCCTAGTGTGGAGAAAATTATTATCTTGGATTCACCCCACATTATTCCCTTTTCCTACTCATTTATCTCTGTAAGAAAAGAGAAAGTTCATGTTGATCTCTTTGTTTTATCTCTTGATATCATTATGTGTTCCATCATTTATCATTTTTCCTGTGTTTTTATTCCTAATGCCTTTGGTTTACTCTGGATAAATTGTATCAAATATTCCTCATTTGCCGTCTTTTTTATTTATCACCATTTCCAGTCTCATTCATCTTAGGGCAGTTTGGTCTTTTATCATATTTAGCCTCTTTGTTTTTTTTTTTTTTTTAGTATTGTTTTATTAATTCTGATGTGTAATTTTTATTCACCCCTGGTTTCTTCCAGTACTTCTGTGTGGCGTTTGTGTGTAACATTAAAATCGCTAATCCACCCTAATACTGTTTTAGGGTAAGGAGTGGGAGGGATCTAACTTTATTTTTTTCTTTAAATGGTTAGCTGATAGTCCTGATTTATAACATTTATTGAATAATAATCTTTTTATGCAAAATTCAAAATACTACTCATAATTGCCTGATGTATGTATATGCATTTCATTTTTTTAATTTATTGTGGAAATTTTCAAACATTTGCAGAAGTGCATGAATAGTGTAATGAACCCTTATGTACTTATCACCCAGCTTCTATAATTATCAAGTCTTTTTCATGTATATTTAACTAACTACTTCCCCCAGATTATTTGAAAAACATTCCCAGCATCATATCATTTCATCTACAAGCAATATGAATTTATATTTCTAAAAGATGAGAACTCTTTTTAAAAACATAACCACAATTACATTATTACACCTAAAAAATTAATAGAAATGCCTTAATATCAACCAATACCTAGTCAATATTCAAATTTCCCTGATTATCTTAAAAAAATTTTTTTTCAATAAGATTTGTTTGTTCAAATCAGGATCTAAATAAAGTCCATAATATCTCTCAAGTTTATTTTAATCTAAAGATTTCCTTACATGTTTGTTTCCTTGCAATTAATTTGCTCTAGAATCAAGTCATTTGTCCATTAAATTTTTTATATAACCTGGATTTTGGTGTTGCATTCCCAAGATGTTTTCATACATTTTCCGATGAACAAGATATTTGTTTAGCAGTTTTATGGCTAATTACAAAGACATATGAACATAATATTTTATTTAGTCTCCAAAACAATGGGCGTGTCCTTTAGAAACATTATCATCTCAAATTTTATAATTTATTGTGCACTGTCTTATATTGATGCGATATTATTCTTATAATGAATGAGAATGTCATTATAAGAATTAATGATGTAGTATAACTCTTTGACTTACTGTTCAGGTGTTCGTTGAAAGTTCTGAGACTTTGGATTACCAGATGGCCTTTACAGACTCTCATTTATGGAAACTCCTGGATCGGCATGCAAATACAATCAGATTATTTGTTTTGTTACCTGAACAATCTCCAGGATCTTATTCCAAAAGGACAGCATACCAGAAAGCTGGGGGTGACTCTGGTAATGTGGATGATGACTGTGAAAGAGTCAAAGGACCTGCAGGGGGTCTGAAGTCTGTGGAAGCTATTCTAGAAGAAAGCACTGAAAAACTCAAAAGCTTGTCACTGCAACAGCAGCAGGAGGGAGATAATGGGGACAGCAGCAAAAGTACTGAGACAAGTGACTTTGAAAACATTGAATCACCTCTCAATGAGAGGGACTCTTCGGCCTCAGTGGATAATAGAGAACTTGAACAGCATATTCAGACTTCCGATCCCGAAAATTTTCAGTCTGAAGAACGATCAGATTCAGATGTGAATAATGACAGGAGTACAAGTTCAGTGGACAGTGACATTCTTAGCTCAAGTCATAGCAGTGATACTTTGTGCAATGCAGATAATGCTCAAATCCCTTTGGCTAATGGACTTGACTCTCATAGCATCACGAGTAGTAGAAGAACTAAAGCGAATGAAGGGAAAAAGGAGATGTGGGATACAGCAGAAGAAGACTCCGGAACGGACAGTGAATATGATGAGAGTGGCAAGAGCAGGGGAGAAATACAGTACATGTATTTCAAAGCAGAACCCTATGCTGCAGATGAAAGTTCTGGGGAAAGACATAAATGTATGTACTTAAAAAGAAAAAGGCTCCTTGAAACAGCCTTAATTTTTTTTATCAGTTTATTTAAATTTTTAGTTAAGAATCAGCTAAGAGATGCTTTGTCCTAAGATTACCTGTAGCTTCCTGGGTTATAAGATTATCCTCTCTCTCCTTTGCTTTCAGTTTTGATGCAGTTACAGTAAACGGTGTCTTTAGACCTGTGCATTAGGCCTGTGATGGTAATGATGTCAGAACTTTTGTGAGATGATCTTAAAAAAAAGGAAAGAAGGAAAAGAATTAAGAATTTTTTTAAAAGGAAAGAAGTATGATAACAGTACTAAGTAAAAAAAAAAAAAAAAAAAGAATTAGTTTAAATAGTAAATAATATACCCCAAAAAGGCCAGACACTTTAGAAAATTTTATATTCATTGCCTAGAAAAATTTTTAATTTGTGCATTCCTTCCCTTTCCTCCATCACCTAATCCAAACTGCACCCTTCCTGCACCCCCTAAAAAATACACAACCGGAAAAGTCAGAGAAAAGAAAGGGCCGCCTTTTGTTTGTTTGTTTTTTTAAGTTTCTTTGAAGGAAGCTTTAGGCAAGATATAAACTAGAAATTCTGAATTATATAATCTCAGAAGGATGGAAGAGATCTGTCAGTTTGGGCATTTGGACAAACAACAACAAAAACATATCAACATTGGTGAGATTTAAAATAATAAAAGAATACATAAGGCTTCCCTGGTGGCGCAGTGGTTGAGAGTCCGCCTGCCAATGCAGGGGACACGGGTTCGTGCCCCAGTCTGGGAAGATCCCACATGCCGCGGAGCGGCTGGGCCCGTGAGCCATGGCTGCTGAGCCTGTGCGTCCGGAGCCTGTGCTCCGCAACGGGAGGGGCCACAACAGTGAGAGGCCCGCGTACCACAAAAAAAAAAAAAAAGAATACATAAAATATCAGACTAAAACCAGCCAGAGAATTAGCAGGACAAGCAGGTTCAAGATACAAAATCTTTCTTCAAGTATAAAAGGGAAATAGCTGAAAACCTAAATACTTTGCATTAGTCTGAAAGGCAAATATTAATATTACCCCTTATATTTTTATATTTTAGTTTTCAAAACACTTTTTTGTTCTCACTTGAAGCTTTTCTGAAATTAATAAAGCAAACAATGATATCCTCATTTGACTGATAAGAAAACTGAAACTCGTAGAGGGTGAATGACTTTCCCCAAAATACATACATATCTAGTAAATAGTGGAACCATTACTAGAGGTTAAGGCTTCTAACTGAATGCATTTGCTCCTATTACTTTTGGAAGAGAGTCCCACTCTTCATCAATCCATTTATACACCCACACAATTATTATTTCCTGAATACATGCCAGGTGCCAGGCGATATGTATTTGTCAGAAGTAATGATGACTAAGATGCAGCCTTATGCTTCATCTTGTGGAGAGAAGGTGCACAAACAACCACTGTATTAGTTAAATGCTATGATACTTGTAGTCTCAAAATTAGATCTTTTAAAGGGAAGTGGCAGAAATCATGAAATCAGTAGTAAAAATACATAAATTTGTGTTTTTAATTAATTAGGTCCAAATAACAATGTAATTATTTGACATCTATACCTATATCTTGCAGAAACTCAAGTGCGAAAATGTGGATTAATGAGTTAAAATGGAGATAGAGAAGCTCTATTATAGTAATGTTTTATTTAAATTTCTATGGACTTTTTTTCTTATAACTCTTATTAGCATGTTATCTCATTTAGTTCTCAACAGCTGTGTGAAATTGATATTGTTAGACACTTTTCACTGATGAAGAAACTGGCTCAAACAAGTTAAATAATTTGCCTGAGCTCACACAGTTAGTTGGTCACACTGCTGGGATCAGATTCAGGTATTCTGGTTGTAAGCCTAGTACTCATTCCTCCACCTCCCCACTGCTACCGCTGTTACTTACTTACCTCACGTCATAGTACAGGAAAAATAGCTAGTACCTACTCTGCTTTCTTACCATCCTCAGCCCTTCAAGGGCATTGCAGAAATTAAAAGTAGCTTCTCTTTGGAAAAAGGTTAGAAACTTCTTTCAAGGAGTTTGTTTTTGAAAGATGTGCTGAAAATCAGACTGCATGAGAGTTTCAACAGTAGGAAGGATTCAGTGGGAATATTTAGAATCATAGTCTGAAGGGTCCCATTTCCATCTTAGAATGCTTAATGAAATCTTTGCAAAGGAGATTGCTGGCCATTTTAACCTTTTTAGAAATCCATTGTGGGCTAATTTACTAGCATTCATTGAAATAGTATCATTCAAGATTTTGTATCTTGAACCTGCTTGTCCTGCTAATTCTCTGGCTGGTTTTAGTCTGATATTTTATGAATTCTTTTATTATTTTAAATCTCACCAATGTTGATATGTTTTTGTTGTTGTTTGTCCAAATGCCCAAACTGACGTATCTCTTCCATCCTTCTGAAATTATATAATTCAGAATTTCTAGTTTATATCTTGCCTGAAGCTTCCTCCAAAGAAACTTAAAAAAAAAACGTGATGAAGAGAAACCATTTTCTACAAATTATTTAGGCTTTCAGAGCCATACAGAAGGTTTGTTTGAAAAGTAAAAGTGAAAACCCTGGAAAATGCCTTTTCATGTTTAAAAAACTGGCTTAGGGAAAAGGGAGTGGGGATGACAGCCAGCAGCCAAGTGTTTCAGGAGTCTCTAGTAAGACTGCTTCGTCACAGTTCCGCGGGGATCTGAAAGTAGGTGCCTGGGAAACATGGATGATACGTAATAATACAAGTTCTTCAGAGTGATGAAATGGCAAGGTAGAATAGGTAAACAAAGAATTTGATATCTGAAGAGTGGTATACCATGCACCGTGTAGACAACTCATTTAGATAATTACCAAACAGCATTTAAAATGATGGTCTTTAAGTGATTCATTATAATCCAGGAATTGTTTCAGGGAGTATAGAACTTGTCTTTGAAAATACTGTCCCAGTGTGACCTAGTTGTAGTCTTCAAGCACTGGGGTATGAACAGGAAGGCCAAAGTAATAAAAATGGTAGTGTATTTGCTCTGAAATTTCTTTGTACAATTTTGGCTACCACCTCTTTCAAGAAATACATAAAAGAAAAGAAAGAAGAAAAGCCTTTGAGGCTATTTTGAGGTTGCACTGTGAAGAGACTGAACTTTTCTGTATGAAGGGGTAGATAGGAAAAATGATATGATGGTATTCTGTAAAACTACAAAATAATTATAGCTCATCAATTAAGCTAACACTTTGTCAGTGCTACGTTAAGCATTTTACATGTATTGACCCAAAAACACATTATGAGAAATAAATACTGTTACCTTCATTTAATAATAGAGGTAATTGAAGTACAGAGAACTTAGGTCAAAGTCACAAATCTAATATGTGAGGAGGAACCAGGACTTCATTCCAGCCAGGCAATGTAACTCTAGAACACTTGGTCCCAATCACCATATTGGACTATATCAATAACCAACAAACGTTCATGTCTTCCTATGATGCAACATTACTAGGAGTTATGAGAGAAACCAAAATGGCAGTGATAGCTTTTATTTGAGTAATATTTGTCGAACAACAATCAATGAGACTGGCGTAATAATGCTATGAGGAAACGGAGGCTCAAAAAGATTGGATGACCTACCTACAGCCATTTATCAGACTGAAGTGGCAAAACTGAAATCCAGCCATGGGCTTCTCATTTCTAATCAAGAAATTTTTTCATTACACCCTTCTCTCAAGAAATGTAGTCCCTCTCTGGATAATAGAGTCTTGTACGCCAAAAGCTAGATTTTAACATTTAGGGGCATTCCCTAAAGCTTAGAAACTGACATTTTAAACAAATTAAAAGAAATGCTGCCTCAAAAGATATATACAGTAAATAAAGTTCATCACCTTGTCTATGTTTTCTGCTAATTCATACTTGTCACATTTTCTCTAGTGAACCAGTATTTTGTAACCAGGAAAATAGTAAATAGACATTATTTGAAAAATCCATTTAGAAAAATTCATCAGCCTGAGTTGAGATGACCTGAGAATGGAAATCAGGAGTGTTTTAGGGTTTTATCCTTAACCTTTCATGTAAATTTCACAGAAAACTGAGGTCTGCCCTAGAGAGAGCCTTAGGGCTGCAAAGAGACCATGGGCCTGAGGCTGCATGGCAGCTCTTACATTCTGTACTGCTTTGTTACAAGAGAAAGATAAATGAGTGAAGTTTTTGCTCTTTACTAGAATATGAAGACCAGAGTAAATAGAAATATATTCCAGAAGTATCCTCATTAGTGGCTTATAAAATAAAGGACAAAAGATTAAAATAATAAGCCTTAGAAAAAAATAAAGCCCATCAAAGATAATACTATTATAATGCCAACAGAGCTTAAACTGAAGCTTGGAGGAGGTGGGAGTTTCTGATCCATTTAGATATTATTCCTGTTACAGTCCAACCAACCACATGATAAAACAGACATCTTCATATGCTAGTCTTGACATTTTTCTCCAGTAGAAATCCCAGAACTAGATTTACTAACAATTTTTGAGGCGATTTATATATATATATATATATATATATATATATATATATATATATATGAAACTATTTTATAAACATTATCTCATTGAATTTACAGTGAGATACTATGAGGTAGGTACTGTTATTAGCTCCATTTTTCAAATGACAAAATGCAGGTACGGAGGCTGGTGGCTTGCTCTGTGTCTCACAGCTAGTAAGGAAGCAGAAGAGGTAGGGGTGGGACCCAGCCAGAGCCCACACTACTGCTGTGTAGATCTAGAAATGTATGTATTTGAAGAGAGTTCCTATAAGTTTGGTTTTTAATTCAGCAGCCAAAATAAATAAGCAAATAAGCACTTAAATATCTCAGAACATTTAAAGCTGTCAGATTATCCCTAGCATATGCTCAGTGTCCACGTCTTTGTCCATTCAATGTAGTATATTAGCTAAAAGTCAAATAACTGAAAAGGTACTTTTTCCTGTTTACAGTATAATAAAAAGTATATGATCTGCTTTATTTATACTCTAAGAGGTTTCTTTTACTTTTTTTTTCTGTCTTTTTTGTGTGTGTGTGCTTAGGGTTGATGGTGCATGTTGATAAAAGAATTACTCTGGCTGCTTTCAAACAACATTTAGAGCCCTTTGTTGGAGTTTTGTCCTCTCACTTCAAGGTCTTTCGCGTGTACGCCAGCAATCAAGAGTTTGAGAGCGTCCGGCTGAATGAGACACTTTCATCATTTTCAGATGACAATAAGGTTGATTAAAATAATTCTGAATAATTAGAGTCTGTTTTAAATGATAGATTTGAGACCATCTTGTACTACTTCCAAGTAAGGTGAAATGGATACCCTAAAAGGATAATTTGTCCCTGAGGTTTAGTGGTTATTTGGCTTTTTTGTTGTTGTTTTCTCCATTCATCTAACAAACATTTGTTAAATGTTAACTGTGTGCCAGTTAGTATTCTAGGCACTGGGGAATCGGAGGTAAAAGATACACCTGTTTTCAAACAGCCCAGAATCTAGAGAATTGGGAGAAAAATACTAAACAGTTGAGATGAAAATGGGTAGTTTATTCTACTGAGACCATACATCTAAAAAAAAACTGTTTTTAATTTGTAGATTACAATTAGACTGGGGAGAGCACTTAAAAAAGGAGAATACAGAGTTAAAGTGTACCAGCTTCTAGTCAATGAACAAGAGGTAAGTAATATACTTACAAGCAATGTAAGGTAACTTTTGATAGTTATTAAAAACATACAGTGCACAGATTTGATTACTAGACATTTCTTTTTATCTCTCTATAGAAGGGGATGGCAAACTTTTTTTAGGAAATATTTCAGTTGTACAGGCCATACTGCCTCTGTTGCAACTACTCAGTTCTGCCAATGTAGTACAGAAGCAGACACAGACAATACATAAGCCAATGGTGGTGGCTATGTTCCAATAAAATTTCACTTACAAAAACAGGCACCAGATGAACGTGGCCGTCAGGCCATTTTTGTCATCCCCCTGATCTAAAGTATTGCTACAAATGCTGGAGGGGCAAACATTTTCTGCTTTTAAAAGGGGGTTTGTTTGTGCTTCTGGGAATGATTGTATAATGCTATAGAAGGATGACAGTTAACTACTTTTTGTGTTCAGAGAATCATTTTTAGTATTTAACTAGCATTATATATAGTGTCTCTTTGTGCTGTAAGTGCTTACAAATATTAACCCTTCTAATCTTCATCAATTAACTCTATTATAAAAGTACTATTATTCCCGTTTTATAGATTAAGAAACCGAGGCACAGAGAAGTAACTTGCCCAAGGTCATATAACTTGTAAATGGTGGATTAAGGATCTAAACCAGCTATGTTTTTCGGGGAGTAATAAAATATCTTAGTTCCTGTGATATATAAGAGTGTGGTGAATACCCAGAAGAATAAGGCAAAGACACTATTTTTAAGACATTTATAACATCTCAGTGAAGACCTAGACAAATGTGAAAAACAGCAAATAAGGGGATAATGTTTTCATAAAATGCCTTCATTTGTTCAACAAATACTTTATTAGACATCAGTCATATCTCTTATATGTGATCCATTACATTCATTTTGACTTACATCTTTCTTCTGAATTTGGGGTTTGTGAATACTGTATCTCTTTTGAGACAGTCAGTGAATTTATTTGGAGAATTAGTATTCATTTCTCTCATTTTACTCTATAAAGGTGATTCTTTTTACTTTCAAAATTATGGTCATTGTATTACAAGAAGAGAAATATGAATGTATTATCATATTTAATCTCCACAATGACTCTGTGAGGAAGACACTGGCTCCGGTTTACAGATGAGAAAACTGAGGCACAGAAATGTTAAGTAAGCTTGCTCAAGATAGCAGAGTTAGTAAGTAGTGGAGCCAAGATTTAAACCTAGGAAGATAGACTCCTAAACCCAGTCCAGTAATTGTCACACTATAAAGTGCAAATAAAACGTCTTGTTGATCCTTATTTTAATGTGTAATTCAGGGTCTAATTGTTTATGTTTATATTCCTAGCCGTGCAAGTTTCTGCTAGATGCTGTGTTTGCTAAAGGAATGACTGTACGGCAATCAAAAGAGGAGCTAATTCCTCAGCTCAGGGAGCAATGTGGTTTAGAGCTCAGTATTGACAGGTAAAGTAAAATTACAGTGTCATCAGCAATTTGAAGAAAGACAGTGTGGTCAATTGATATGGATTGGTATTATTTTCTAAAACTAGAAGAATTTTAAATTCCTGTACCATTCAGAATTTTAGTACTGCAGATTAATAGAACTAAGCAAAAGTATTAGCATTTGTTTGAACTTCCTCTGTAGGATACTAAATTTGATGTCTTGAGAGCTTTTCATTATATTTTCCCAAAATTTTAATGAATAACCATTTGACTTTTGTGTTTGAACACAGTTCATTTTTCTTTGGTGTGTCAGATTCATGTCATTTTTTTCAAGTTAAGAATTTCAAAGTATAATAGTTTAAAATGTCTTATCACATTTGTAGGTTTCGTCTAAGGAAAAAAACATGGAAGAATCCTGGCACTGTCTTCTTGGATTATCATATTTATGAAGAAGATATTAATATTTCCAGCAACTGGGAGGTTTTCCTCGAAGTTCTTGATGGTATTATCAATATTCTTGTGGAGAAATATCAGGAATTCTCTAGAAATAATCAAAGTTATCATTTTTTCAAATAATGAGTTTCTTCTGTCTCTTCTCTGGGCACCATTTGCCTTTTAAATATTTCTTCTTTTCTCTAATTTTAAGAATATGAATTCTTCCTTTCAGGGAAGTTGCAATTTCAAAGTTGTATTTTTAGTACCTTTTACAGAAAGTAAAAGTTTCTTAGCCATGTTTGTCATTTAGTGTCTTTCTTCATTGTGACTTGTTTTGAGGCTGTGGTATTAATAATTTTTCAGAGATTTTGAGAACAGTGACAATATTAGTTTTCTAGGCTGGTACAAAGTACTACAAACTGGGTGGCTTAAACAACAGAAATTTACTTTCTCACAGTTTCGGAGGCTAGAAGTCTGAGATCAAGGCGTTGTCAGGGTTGGTTCCTTCTGTGGGCTGTGTGAGGGAGAATTTGCTCCATGCCTCTCTCCTATCTTCTGGTGGTTTGTTGGCAGTCTTTGGTGTTCCTTGGCCTATAGATGCATCCTCCTGATCTCTACCTTCATCTTCACATCATGTTCTCCGTGTGGGCTTTCCTATCTGTGTCCTGATTTCCCATATTATAAGGACCCTAGTCATATTGGATTAGTACCCACTTTAATGACCTCATTTTAACTTGATTACCATTGTAACGACCCTATTTCCAAATAAGGTCACATTCTGAGGTACTGAAGTTCAGGACTTCAACATGTCTTTTGGTGGGGGACATGATTCAACCCATAACAGTGACCTAGAAGAGCAGTTCTGTTTGTCACACCTCCTGGTTTTAATTATCAACATTGGTACTTTTAATCTAATGTTTTTTGGAAGAGTTAGTGGGGGAAAAGCTGGCTTTTGGGAGATATCAAGGGAAACAACTAGTTCTATATTCTTTTGCGACTTTGCTGTTGCTTAGAAAGTTTTTGATTTTCCTTTTTCCATAGAAATTAAAATATCGTAAGTTCTGGATATTTTTATGTAAGATTATGATAGCTTTCAGAGGGTTCAATAATACTAACACCTCACCTATTTCAGGCTATTTCAGGTCTAATTTGGTTTAAATTTCAGTGTTTGAATTCTGATTAAGTGACAAGTTAACTGGGGAGACAAGGAATAACCAGGACGCCATCTACTATGATTTGTAGCCAAGTGCTCCAGATTGTAATTCCTTCCCTGAGTATCTGGGGCCTGAGAGAGTAATCGCTGTGTCTGGGTAGGCCAAGAAGAGATGAAGGGCATAGACATCACCCTTGTTAGGAGGGAATATATTTTAGCAGAGATGGATTAGCCAGAACATGTCTCTGGATAGTAGGTCCTTACATCAGTATCATTTCAGTATATATTTTAACATCGAAATACTTGAGTAAGATATGTCATGTGATTAAATCTAAGAAACAGTTATTGACCTGTAATTTGCCAGACATTGCTGATCCTTGGTGCTACAAAAATGAATAAAGACCAGTGATTGTCCCCCAGATGCACAGTGTATGGGAGAGCCAGAACTACAAACCTGAAATTCCAAAATGATAGGTGTTAAGGACCAAATCAGTACAGTTGGCTCTTGTGTACCTCAAAGAGAAAGGTGACAGTTGAGCTGGGTTTTGAAGAATCAGTAAGTTTGGGAGTAAATGAAAAGAGAAGGATTAATGATAGCTTGAGTGAAAAAAGAAGATAAACTGAAAGCTATTTGATTATGATTTTAGATTGTGGGGTAGAAGCCAACAGAGGAACAAAGATCATAGATGCAAAGAAGAGAGTAATTGGTAGAGCAGTGTCCAGCAGGAGTCACGAGGGAGTGGAGTTAGGAGTACTGGTGGAAGGAGAGCTTGCAGGGGTTAGTGATTATCTTCTGAGACTTGGGGGAAGAGAATAAATATTTTATTCTCAAAAACTCCTTGGGATAATTGGTTTCTTTTATACCCACTTTTTCTTTTTTATATATATTTATTTATTTGGCTGCGCTGAGTCTTAGTTGCGGCGTGTGGGATCTTTACTTGCGGAATGTGGGATCTAGTTCCCTGACGAGGGATTGAACCCGGGCCCCCTTCTTTGGGAGTACAGAGTCTCAACCGCTGGACCACCAGGGAGGTCCCCATGCCCACTTTTTAAGAATAACACTTGAAGTAAATCTTTTTGTTTAGTCAGGCAGTACAAGAAAAGGCAAATTATGAATCATTAGAGTAAATAGAATGATGGCCTAATCTTGCATATTAGGGGCAGAGAAGATGAAATCCATGTCACAACTTGCAGTTTTGTCAAGACGGTGGAGGCCTTCAGAGATGAAGCTGGATCCCTTCCAGGAGGTTGTGTTGGAAAGCAGTAGTGTTGATGAGTTGCGAGAGAAGGTAAGTTCATTTTAAAGAAAATGAACTAACATACATTTTTCTCTGTGGTGCATAAGAGACACCCTAGGAAGTGAGTGCCAGACACTGACGCAGCAACCTCTCTTTCTTTGAATCTGTCACACCTTGTGCCACACTACTCTTGTTTCTTAGGGCTGCTGATGCTTTGAAAAATTACCTTGGCTTCTGGCCATCCAGAAGTGAACCACCACTTTCTGTTACTTGGACCAACTTTGCCTTAAATAGTTAGGATTAGTTAGAGGCACTAGAGTAAATTGCTGTATATGCTTAAAACCCAAATGAGGTAGAATCAGGTAGAGAACCCAGATGAAGATCTCTTCTGCATTTTGCATTTTAAAGGTGGGAATTCTAAGGATCTCTGGAGAAAGGGTGAATTATTCATAAGTGGTACTAGGACAGTTGGCAGTTTGGGGAAAAATTTATTTACATATTTCACACCAAACACAAAAATAAATTCTAAATAAGTTAAATTTATATTTTAAAATATAGTAAAATGATAAATGTTCTAGGTGAAAATACTGAGAATATTTTTATAATCCCAGAGAGGGAAAAATATCTGTAAGTATAATACCAAAAGCCAAAAAAGAAAAGATAGAAAACATAAAAGTTTAAATCTTCTGCACAGTACACCCCCACTGCCAAAAAATTTTTTTTAAAGCAACCCATAAACAAAACTAAAAAACAATGGAAAAATATTCAAAACATATGTGAAACATGATGTCCAAATTTAAAAGGAGCTACAAATTAATAATCTGGACAATCTAATTTTAAAACAAGCAAAGAATATGAATAGGGAATTCATAGAAGAAGAAATACAAGTTAAAATAATAACAGCACTTTTTACCTCTTAAATTGGTGAAGATTTAGAATATAAAAAAATACCTAGAGTCATCATGGTTTGGGGAAGACACAATATCATACACCTTTGATAAGTGGTTAAATTGTTACTTTTTTTCAGGGTTCAGCTTGGCATTGTTTATCAACATTTCAGATGTGCAATTCTACATCTAAGAAATGTTTGCAGAAATATGCGAAGAGATATTTATGGAGATACATATTATAGCATTGTAACTGGGAAAACCTAAAAACACGCTCAGTGTCCATCAGTAGGAAATAAAATGGTATATTTTTCAACTATTGAAGAGAATGAGGTTACTCGGTATCCTATTCTTATATGGAGACTATATAAAGTTATTATATAGATATATAAAACTGTATTTATGAAATATATTTATAAATGTGTATATGTAGTTTATATATGCATAGGAAAGGTCTGGAAGGAATATACTAAATTGATATTTCTGAGACATGGTGTTTGCAGGTGGACAGAGGAGAGAATTCCACTTCCTGCTTTTTAAAAAAATTTTATATCAAACATGTTACTTCTTTGAACAAAAAATCAAGCTATGTCTGTGCTTATGAGGTTAAAGGAAAATAACTTCTCAGCAAATTTACTTTTTAGATGAACTCATGTAAAATGTTTCCTTTTACAGCTTTGTGAAATCAGTGGAATTCCTTTAGAAGATATTGAATTTGCCAAGGTAAGGCCCTGAGAATGTTTAAATCTGGGTACTAGGGCTCAATAAACATGGCTAATGGTGTCATTTATTCATTCATTCTTTTCTCCTTAGGGTAGAGGAACTTTTCCCTGTGATATTTCTGTCCTTGATATTCATCAGGATTTGGACTGGAATCCTAAAGTTTCTACCCTGAATGTCTGGCCTCTTTATATCTGTGATGATGGTGCAGTCATATTTTATAGGTAACACTCACAGTGTTTTGGTTATTTCTAGTGGTACCACATTTTTGTTGTGCATCTTGTTTTTCATAAATAGCTTTACAATTGTTACGATACAGAGCAGCCCTGACCAGTGCAAACCATTTATTACATTCTGAAATTTCTAGTAGCCACATTTTAAAAAGTAGAACAGTGAAACTATTTTAATAAAGTATTTCTAACCCAGTACATCCAAAATATTATCATTACAACATGTAAACAATATAAAAATCATTTACAAGGTATTTTACATTATTTTTCATATAGTAAGTCTCCAAAATATTGTGTATTTATTATACTTGCCTCCCATGTCAATTTGGAGCAGACATATCTCAATAGGCACGCATGGCTAGTGGCTACCGGATTAGACGTTACAGATATAGAGGGAAAAGAATAGTCATTGGAGGCTGGCAGATATGTGTTCAGATTTAGCATTGTTATTTACCTAGGTCCTCATCTGTAAAATGGCAACAATGATGTCAACCTTGCAAGATTTTATGAGAATTAGGAAGTATTGCATTTTAAAAAACTGGCCTAGTGCCTGTTATAAATAGATGTTCAATAAACGATAGCCATTATTATACTAATAGTAACATGGAAATTATTCTATGCCATTTATCGAAGTGAGTGCCATGTTAATATAATAAACACATTAGAAATCTAGGATATCTTAATATATGAGGTTATTTAACTTCAGTGGTGATAATCAGATTTCATTTTCTCACTGAGGAGCTTTAGAGCATTTAAGCATAAATTAAAAGAGACAGATGGCTCTACTGGTCTAATATGTCATTATATTTTAAACGTAGGGATAAGACAGAAGAATTAATGGAGTTGACAGAGGAGCAAAGAAATGAACTGATGAAAAAAGAAAGCAGTCGACTCCAGAAGACGGGACATCGTGTAACGTACTCACCGCGGAAAGAAAAAGCCCTAAAAATATATCTGGATGGAGCACCAAATAAAGATCTGACTCAAGACTGACTCTGCTAGCATAGCATTTTCCCTGGGGGATTTTGCTTTTAATTAGACGGTTCACTGCTACTGTGTAGTGTGCCATTATAGCCGGACGTGGTTAGGGGTAACCCAGTGATACCAGCACTGATTGGACTGCCCTTCACCAATCAGAAGCTCAGTGCCCACTGGGCCACTGTTGTGACTTGGAATCATGTTGTGCACTATAGTCAAATGTACTGTAAAGTGAAAAGGGATGTGCAAAAAAATAAAAACAAAAAGCAAAACCTGCTACTAGAAAAGGGGAAAGGGGAATGAGTAAACTTCTTTTCTTGTGGACAGATGTGCACATAGCCGCTAGTCCAGCCAGCCTCAAACAGGATGCTCATAGCTTAATAATAAAAGCTGTGCAAAGGCCATGAATGAATGAATTTCTGTTTATTTCACTGATACACACATTACCTCATTGACAATTCGGAAGTAAATGCAACGTGTGTTGACTCTTGGAAAACAGCAAAATTAGGAGCAGAAGAAAGAAATGCTTGGAACCAGCCGTAACCCAGTAAAGAAAGAATCATGAAGTTGTGTTTTTACTTTGTTTCCTTTTTTTCGAAGTATTAAGAACATTATTCTAGGTCATCAAAACGTTTCCTTAGACCACTCCCAGCAGGTGGCAGCTCAAAATTGCTGCAATACTGTACTTATAACTGATTGTACGTAAGTTATGGATGTAGAGAATTCATTTCACTCGTTCATTCAGCATGTAAATAAAATTGATCCTATTGAGTTATCATAATTGCAGTTCAGCTATTTCCCATGGTTATTCCTTTCACATGTCATTCATGATGTACATTTGTGTACATTGAGAAGTATAGCAGTTTATGTAAATGTAACCCTCAGTGGGGTTCCTCAGTGCTGGGTCCCATACGATTGTATTTGCCCTTGTTAATGAGGTTTTTCTGTTCAGCGGCTTTGATTTTTTTCCTTTTTTACATTTATTTTTGAAGATTTACTCCAGGTTTGAATCTTCTAAAACCCTTTTAAGTCCCACTTTAATTTTTAGAGTTGATACATAGTTACATGTAGTTTAACTTTGGGGAAACATCTTAACATCGTTTTGAATAAACTTGCTAGTAAGTCAGGTCATGACACAGGCTAATGCAGTCAACATGATTTCATTGCAAAGTCTATTAGAATTGGCAAGTTTTTGCTATGCTAAATACAACTATTCAATGAACACAATTCTACGTAAATTTTGAAAATGCCATCTAATTTATAAAAAAATCAATTAAAAGGTTTTGGTAAAACTTTTTCATGCCAGATGCTGTTTACAACAATGAACATGCCAATAAAACATTTGTTCATTCTGTTGTGTTATTTTGGTCATTAAACTTTTGTGGACGAAGAATCCGGGTTCAGAAGAGATTTGTTTTCTTTAAATACTACATTTTGTAACGTATATTGAATAATTATCTCATTTCTGTGGTAATGTATGTTTACAGTAAAGTTCTCATAAGAGAGATGAAAAGATGTTAATATTTAACTTTGGAGGATCCTGTCGATATTTCAAAGTCAAAATTTTACCCTTTTTTTCCTTTTAAGAAAGAATTAGAAAATAGTGTTAGAAAATGTTGGTTGCAGTTTGAATATAATGATTGCGAGTTCCATAATATCTTAAAAGTCCCCACGAGGGGAAAAAAAATCTTTTCTAAGACATTTTTCTGACTCACTTTTATTCCATATAAACTCTGTAGCATTCTGCTAAATTTGATGGTGGTACTGTTCTGGGTTTGCATTAGTGGAATTGGTGGTGTTCTCAGAGGAAAACTTGAAGCATTTGTGATGAGTTGTTTTTTCAGATCATTTAGATTTTCTGATGTAACATGACAGCTCTTTGGTTCTGATGCAGGCCAGCTTCCTTGGGATATAGGGGTCAGTAAATGTGCTTTCTGCTTTCAAGGACTGACTGTGGAGCAGAGGAGGCAGATTTGTGAGTAAAATGGGTTTGGGGCCTTGTTTGGTTTGGTTTAGTGTCCCTGTAAGAGGAAATGGTAGAATCTTCATACCTGCTCCTCATTCTGTGCCTTCTGCCCTTTTTATTGTTTGTTTCGTGTTTGCTGTTTCTAATTGCAGGCGTATTACAAATACCAAGGGTAAAGAAAATATATATTTCATTATGGAAAAAAAAAGTTAAAGCTTCTTGCTCTTCAGTGCCTGATAGAAAACACAGTGTTGCACTTGAATAATGTCAGTAAAGGGGGTGGTGATTTCAAAGTGGATTTGTGACAGTGGGAACAGTAATTTGCGGGAAACAGATTAATGTGTCAACCTCCCCCAGACTCAGAGAATCAAGTGAGCATCTGTAAGCCAAGGGGCACATTAACTGTGTGTGCCCAGGCCTGGGGCCCTGGAACCTGGTGATCACTCATCTGCTGAATCTTCTGAGGCTGAGGCAGGCCACATGCAATAAAGAGTGACCCTGCTCTGCTCCCCATGGGTCATGCCAAGGTTTTGAAGAGTTTCTACTGTGGGGCAGATGAGTTTGTGTCAGCCAGGGACACCCTGTGAGAACCAAGTACCTACATGTCTAAGGCAGGTGCTAAGGTCAGGGGTCCATTCTGGCCGAAGAAGCCAGAGCTATGGTTTCAGGACTCTGCCTTGTTTATTTAGCTGGTCTGTACAGTGTTTATTTAGCTGGTCAGTACAGAGGTTTGCTAGATGAACGTCTGCTTCTCAAACGAAGTGTAAGTAAGTGATAGTAGTCATGACAAGATAAAAAGAGTGAGGGAAGGAGCCCTATACTACAGAGTGTTTGGTAATCTCATTCGTAATGGAATGGAAAGTACTTTAAAACTCTTGAGAAAACGGAAAGTACTTTAAAATTCTGAGGAAACGGGGGTGAACTATGCTACAGCTAGAAAACAATCAAGTAGGCAGGCTACACTGTTAGGAATGGTATCTAGGCGGAAAGAGGAGACAGCTATAAGCTTCCAACATGGTCTGAGCTAGAGTGCACAGCATCAGAGCACTGCAGTGTTATTACTAAATCTGGAAGTGACCTGTGAATGTATGGAATACAATAAAATCTTTTATTCTGATTCATTTGCTAGTATTTCCTTTTCAATTGGCTGTTTTCCTTCTGAATTTTGTCCCTTTGTTCAGCATTAAGACTCTAACCAGCTCTTGCACTTGTGACTTGCAAATTGTAGTCTAGAGTATATGGAATAGAAGATAATCTGAATTAGCAAGTTTTTTGTTTGCTAAATAAAAGTATTCCATCTAAACAATTCTGTGTAATTTTTGCAAAATGAATCAATATTTTGGTCACTAGCAGTCAAAAGCCTTCTAGGGCCACAAATCCTTAAATCCAATGCAAAATTGTGTGTATGTGTGGTTTTCTAGGGGTCTAGTAAATGCTTTTTTAATCAGGTTTGCAAAGGAATTCATGGTCCAGATAAAGCTTGTAGCCACGTAGGCTTGGTGTACATGAAGCTGGTGTACAGAAGATGCTCCTTCAATGTCGTTCGTATGGGGAAAGGGGTACTACGATCATTTGGTTAGATATAGTGTTAATTTTCAAAACGTGGCTTTCAGAAACAATGCTTGACAAAATCAAGAGTGCGTTAAATCATGTGTGACTGTTTAGAAAAGAATGCGATGATCACTAGGGGCCAAGCTAGGAGGGCAAAAAAGTGTTAGGGAGGGATGTGCTCCCCCTTCCCCGTCATAGCACCACCACCTACCTCCCCCTCACCTGTTTACCTGCACAGGAGAAGCTGGTCTTTTGACTGGTCAGAGCCTGAGAATTTACCAGGCCAGGGGATTATTTGTGGACCCGAGAGCCCTGCCTTAAAGGTGAGTACCGTGCTCCCCCTCTGCTTCCTTTGCTCCCAACCTGCCCCTTCCCCCAGTATAGAGGGCACACTTCATGTTCAGCCTTATAATGCTTAAGCAACCCACTGAATTAGAAGGTATCTTGTTGAGATACAAATAATGCAGTGGTTCTGTTTTTCCAGTAACTGTGCCAACTGTTTTGTAGAATGCAGTTTTGCACTGGAAGCAGACTTTTGGGGCAACCCTATAACTTTTAAGTCACTTTGCATTATTCAAACAATCTGACCTTGTTGAAGTTTTTTAGTCATTTGATTTAAAGCGCCTCCCCCCACCACACGCACAGTGGCTGTTGGATGTGCCACTCTCTGCTTGGAGAGGGAAGGAGGCTATGGTCAGAGCCCTCACCCCCCACTGGCTCTTTTCTGCACCAGCTCTATGGGTGGTGGAAGAGGGAAAAGAGCAGCCTCCTGGTGGTGGTGGTGAGATTACTGTCCCCTTTTACCTGGTCACCATGAACTCTCGTAGAAGGTGGACACCCTATGGGTCCTGCCAGCCAAGGATTCAACTCCAAACAACAGTGGTGGTTCCTTATGCAACTTGACTATCTTTTGCCGACTTCGTGCTGGCAAGGGACATTCCTCTGAAATGCGTACCACATTATCCCATGATGCCCTGGGGCTGTGGATGCAGTAGGAATCTATCTTCTTTGCATCTTCCCTCCTCCGCCTCACTGCTCCATCCAGTCATCTCTCCCTGATGCTCCTCCTTCCATGGTATTAGTGGCAAGTCAATGTGTCCACCTTCTATACAACCATCCCCCTTTGAGGTGTCAATCGCTCCCATACAAATTTTATTTTTTGTTGAAGTATAGTTGATTTATATTGTGTTAATTACTGCTGTACAGCAAAGTGACTCAGTTATACAAATATATATGCATTCTTTTTCGTATTCTTTTCCATTATGGTTTATCACAGGATATTAAATTTAGTTCCCTGTGCTATACAGTAGGACTTTTGTTGTTTATCCATTCTATATGTGCAGTTTACATCTGCTAACCCCAAACTCCCAATCCATCCTTCCCCACCTCCCTCCCCCTTGGTAACCACGAGTCTATTCTCTATGTCTGTGATTCTGTTTCTGTTTCATAGATAGGTTCATTTGTGTCATATTTTAGACTCCACATATAAGTGATATGGTATTTGTCTTTCTCTTTCTGACTTACTTAGTATGATCTCTAGTTGCATCCATGTTGCTGCAAATGGCATTATTTTTTATGGCTGAGTAGTATTCCATATGTACCACATCTTTATCCATTCATCTGTCAGTGGACATTTAGGTTGCTTCCATGTCTTGGCTATTGTAAATAGTGCTGCTATAAACATAGGGGTGCATGTATCTTTTTGAATTATAGTTTTGTCGCATATATGCCCAGGAGTGGGATTGCTGGATCATACGGTAATTCTATTTTTAGTTTTCTGAGGAAACTTCATACTGTTTTCCACAGTGGCTGCACCAACTTACATTCCCACCAACAGTGTAGAAGGGTTCCCTTTTTTCCACACCCTCTCCAGCATTTGTTATTTGTAAACTTTTTAATGATAGCCATTCTGACCGGTGGTACCTCACTGTAGTTTTGACTTGCATTTCTCTAATAATTAGCAATGTTGAGCATCTTTTCATGTGCCTATTGGCCATCTGTATGTCTTCTTTGGAGAACTGTCTCTTCAGGTCTTCTGCCCATTTTTTGATTGGGTTGTTTGTTTTTTGTTGTTGAGTTGTCCCATCCAAATTTTATGAGTGTTTCTCTGAAAGTTCCTCCCATAGGTTTTAGCCAAAGGAATAAGTATAATTTCCCCTGCCTCATAGGAGATCAGACAGGGAAATAACCTGTTTTCCAAACACTGCCATCTCCCAAAAGGGGGTTTCTTACCACCTCCCTTGTCGTCTTTATATAGGGCAATTGAGTTGCTGCTGCTGCAGTGGCACCTCTCAGCAGCCCCTGTTACGAGATGCCTAGCTCCACAGCTGTCGGTCCTCTGACTTTGGAAACCCAATCTGGCTATCAAAACATAATCTCTAATCTAGTTGCATTTCTTGACTTTGGAGGGGATGCACAGACTACAGGAATACTTAACTGCCCTTTATCCCACGCTTCCCTCCCACCACAGCAGGCCCCTGGCCTCTCTCTTCAGCTCTCATCCTTCTGCCCTGCACCCCTTTCTCCTGATTGTGTCAAAAGTGCAAAGAACCAGGCTAGGGAGGCTAGAAAAGCCAGGCACTGGGAGGAGTAAAGGGAGGGAGCAGAAACAGAACATGAAGAGGGGAAGCTGGGAAGAGGCAGCAGCAATCCTCTTTGTTCCATCACAGTCCTCTTCCAGTTTAGTTCAAGGCCATGTGGGTGGACAAGCCAGCCACGCATCTGGGCGGAAGGTGGAGCTCAGACTTGGAGCCTGCACCACACACCCAAACACTTCATTTTCTAATCTTGCTTTCCCATTGAGGGTGGGAAAGCGGGTGAGTTGGGATTCATAAAGCTGCACGTTGTTCCCCTTTTAGTTGTTTCTGGTTTCAAACAACAAAGACTAACAGCAACTTTATCTGTCATATTGCTGGTTTACTTTAGAAGGAGTCCAGAAATAGTTGACAGAAGGGCTGCTTTCCTCCTCAACGTCATCGAGGACTCAGACGTTTATCCTTCTGAGGTACGTAGAATAACGGCCCACAGAAGATGTCCATATCCCAAACCCCGGACCCTCTGAATATTTACCTTACATGGCAAAAGGGACAGTAGATATGATAAAGATTAAGAACTTTGCCATGGGAAGATTATTCTGGATTATATATAAGTAAGTCACTGGAAGTGAAAAACCTTTCGCAGCTGCAGAGATGGCACCAAAAGACCCAACCTGTTATTGCTGGCTTTGAAGATGAAGGGGGCCATGAGCCACAGAAAGAGAGCAACCTCTAGAGGCTAAAAAGGGCAAGGACGTGGTTTCTTCCCCAGAGCCTCCAAGAAGGCAGCCCTGCTGATGGCCTTGATCTTGATCACATGATCCCAAGATGGCTGCTGCAGCTCCAAATGTCACATCCTAAACACCTGTGCTCAAAGGCAGGCAACCAGGGAAGGGGGTGGAAGGCGGGGACATACTTCCTGTAGGCCTCTTTCCTTTTGTCACTCAGGTTTAAAAAAACCCTTCCCAGAAACTCTTTGGCAGCCTTCCCCTTACATTTCCAGGGCCAGAACTTGGTCACGTGGCCATCTCTAGCTGCAAGGGGGCGCTGGGAAAGGAAGTGTCCAGCTTTTCCAGCCTCTGTGATGGTGGGAGAAGCGCAAGGAAAGAGGGCTGGGATTAGCTGTCAGGTAATGGAAATGACAGCATCTACCGTGGCTTCCTTGGCAGGAACTCCGGATCTCGGGAAGGGCAGGCAGGAAGATGCAAGTACCAAGGTCCACCTAACCTTTACCACATTCCACTTAGAATCGTGAGTAGAGGAGATACACCAGCGTCTCTATATGTGAATTTCAGCCAAGAATTTTGCCAAGCCCCTCATGTTCTTGATTTTTGTGGCTATGATGACAAAGTGGAACAGGATAATATACCTGCATATAAGCTCCATGAGAAAGTGACCTAGTTTTTATCTCATGTACCACTGTCTCCCTGGCACCTAATGTAGGGCCTGACATTTAGTAGGTGCTCAATAAATTTCTGGATGAAATTTCAGCCTCTTCTCCAAACGCTCAAATTTACCTTGCCTTCCAGCCACTGTGAATGACTTGCAGTTCCCCCTATATACCATCCCTCCTCCTTGCCTCCCTCCCTCTGCCTATAGCCCAGAATGCCCTTTCCTATTCCTTCTGTCCTCCTGATATACTATCATCTTTGAAAGCCAGTTCCCATGCCAGCTCTCCCAAGCCACGTGCTCCTTTGAGGATCCCATAACGCTCTGTTCAGATATCGGGTTGACTGCTTTCATTTTGTCAGTGCTGCGTTTAGTGTAGCTCCCTCATTAGGCTGTGATGCCTTCAGGGCAGGACCCTATCTGGATCAACTTGGTACCCCTAGTGCATATCACAGCACCTGGTTCTGAGTAAATATCTGTTGAGTAATAAAGATGTAGAGTGGTCCTGATGATTCTGGACATTGAAAACAGCTAATTTTAAGAGATAAACTTACCAGTATATCCTGGGCATACTGTACTAGATATTGTTTTGACTTTAGCTCTATCACTTAATCTTTTTGAGTCTCCATTTCTTCATCTGTTAAATGAAGAAAATACTCACGGGTTCAATGAAGATTGAATTAATATGGGTAGACTGTCTAATCTGGTGTCTATCAATCACCCAGCTGACCTTAATATATAGTAGTTTATTATTATGGATTATCATGGTCACTGAAGATCTTAACTGTGTTTGGCCCAGAACTGCATTTGATTAAAGAAGCCTCCCCAGAAAAGAGGCATACACAATACATTTACTCTTTCAGAGACAATGAAGCACTGACACTCTTAAGGACTAATTCCCATCCCAAAATGGTTAACATTTCTAAAATATTTTGTGCTTCCATTGTCTGGAAAATTTGCTTTATGGAAGAACTTTTTTTTTCTTTTTGGACAATGCAGGTCATTTCTATTTTATTTTTTCTGGCTGAAAGGGCTTTATATTTATTCAAAGTCAAAAGGAAACAGAAGTCCAAGAGCTACAAAAGAGTAGTTTAAGTGATTTATGCTTGATTTCTAAATGCAACATGTGTTTATACATAATTTAAAACTTGAAGAAAGCATGCTTATACAATTGTGTGACTTTAACATTTAATAACTCTGAATACATGATGGAAACAGTCCATGACACTTGAAAATATCATTTATGGAACAGCATACAATTCAGTGCTCTTAGCTTGGATATTACAACCATATTTCACAAAGTCTTGCTTGGCTCGATTTTCTCCATGCAGTCAATATGGTCTTCAGTTGCTGGTAAGTGATTTTGCAAATTTCATTTATAATCCCGGCCCTAAGATGACCTAAGTACTGTTTCTGGCACGTTAACTTACATATTATGCTCCGGTCATGTGTACCTTCAAAGTTACTGATATAACTGACTGCCACAGGGGACAGTGTCAATACCTCTGTCTCCACTGGAGTGATGGCCACCCACACTGAGGAGAACACTGGGGAGAACGCTGTTTTTCTAACAAACAGCAGAACTTTAATCTTACAGGGATGTGTGAACTAGTTTGACCTTAGTTCCAGATGTGCCTCAAAAAAAGAAAAGAAAAATCTCATTCTTCATCCTCGTAGCGGGTACTTTTGGTGGCACCGAGGCTGGTGGGGGGAGCACTGGGCTTGGAATCACACCTGGGTGACATCCTGCTCTGGTCTTCACTAGCTGTGTGACTTGGCAAGCCACTTGACATCTCTGAGCCTCCGAGATCCTGACAGACGGGGAGACCAACGCCCTCTTCATCAGGCTGTGGTGAGAGGACATGACACTGCTGCCCTGGCACAGAGGTAGGAGCTGAGTAACACTGCTGAGAGGATGAATGCAGGCAACGCGGAGTGAGAACGTTTCACCTGCAGCAGCTGAGGGCAGCGCTTGCCTGTGCCCAAGGTGAGAACGGCATGAAAGATTCACTTGTTGCATTTTCGCAGGTTTACGTTTGCAAAGCAGGGCATTCTTCTCCACATGTTTGAGAGTCAACATTTCCCCAAAACCCATCGTGGGGCAATTCTGCATTCTTTTCCATCCCCTCCCCTCCAACTATTCTCGAGGCAACGTCATACAAAACGAAACGAGCCGTCTGCCAACCAGCAGAGGCGAAGCAGCCGATACTTTGGACCAGTTGAGCAGCCCTATTCTACCTTCAGCCTCCCACACCCTGGTCTTCCCCGACACCAGAATTGTGATGCATGGGGGAGGGGGTGGGTGCTGGGCAAGGGTGCAGCCCCTGATTTGTTTTAAGCCAGAGGGGAAAATGTACTGGGAAGAGGCCACGGAAAAAAAGCCTGGTGAGCCCACACCTAGGGACACAGCTGGGGAAATAAATTAACTACTTCTGTTGCATGTCTACCCACAGAACAGGCCTGGGTCTAAATCTCCTCTCCCTCCAGCAGCTCCGAGGCGGCCCCGAGCTCCCTGAGAGCCATTTCCACGGACAGGCTCCTCTCCAGGTTCTCCAGCTCCCGGCGCACCTCCTCGATGAAGCCGCCGTCTTCATACTCATTGGGGACGTCTCTGGGCACCAGGTTCGCTCCGTCCTCATCGCGGCCCCCGACGAAGGTGGGCTTGCACACGTACACCAGGCTGTGGCTGTGGAGGGAGGGGCGGGGGCGGGGCCCAGGCCCCCAAACTGAGGCCCCGCCCTCTGCACAAGCCCAGCTCACTTTCACGGCACCTCCTCTAACATCCTGCCTTAAAGCAGATGCTGAGGGAGGGTCACCTTTGGAGAATGTGCTCCAAGGTGAGCTCCCCCTCGTCGAGCCACAGGTCTGTCCTCCTGTCACGGACCCTCTCTGGCAGCCCTGAGGACTCGGGGGTCTGAGAGTTTACAGCCCCCTGCCCACCTGGGCCCCCAGGCAGCAGCAGCCCCTGCTGCACCTGCGGGGAGCCCTGGGCCTTGTGGGCCTGGGCCAGGGTTCTGTCTGTCACCCCAGCCACCCTGGATCCTGCTGGGAGAGAAGGCGGAGCAGCGGCTGCTAAGTGAGATGCACACGGAGAACTTAGCCTCTGAGCAGGCCTGGTGCTTCACGTCTCTCCACGGCCTCTACTCTGCTGGCCACTCTCCTGGCTGCCCTCCTACCTCTGTGACTGCACCTTCTCAGTCTCCTCTGCTCTTTCATTGTGATGGGCCTGGGCTCCCTCCACACGCAATCTTTTTTAAGGTCATCTACTGAGGAGGCTTCAACCCTCACACAGATGAGCCCAAATCTGTACCCCTGGCCACACCTCCTGAGCCCTAGTCCTATAGATCCGCTATTGGACCCTCCATCTGGAAGACCCAAGGACACCTCCAACTAAACCTACCTTAAATTAAATCCACATCTTCCCCCCACCCTGCTCCTGCTCCTGCTCCTGCTCCTGGGTCCCCACTGGGTGGCAGCTCATTTGCTCTCAGCCCCCGACAGAAAGGGCAAGTGAGACCTCACCTATGAGGCTGGCAGAGGAGGCCACTGGCACATGGGCATCGGTCCAAAGCTCCATCAGGCTCCAGCTCCCAGGTGATGAGATCCAAAAGCCGGCTGGCAGGGTCATGGCAGAGCTCACCCTCCACGGGCAGGGGTGTGCACACAGGAAACAACAGACCTGGAACCAGCTGAGGGTTACCCCTGTACCAGGCAGGCAGGCACCAAAGGAAGGAGCAGAGAAATGGGGTGCAGCCCCCCAGCTTCCACCCTGAACCCCAAAGTGGAGGTTAGGATTGAAGAGGTGGAATGGTAGGAAACCAGAATGATGGCATGGGCTCAGGAGGGAACAAGTTGGGAGGGCTGGAGCAGTTAGGGAGGACTGCCTGGAAGAGGTGGTCTTGTGCTGGGTTTTGAGGCCAGAGGTATGGAGAAATTAAGAGTGGAAAAAGGCACTGAAGTTTCTTTGGAGGGGCAGGAATTATTATTACAAAATATGTGTTCAAAGAAAAAAAAATCTGGAAGGATATAAGACCTTTGCTTATCTGTATCTTCTAGTTTTCCTACATTGAAAATGTATTATTTATATAATTAAAAAATGAAAGTAACTATGTTATTTATATATATATATATATATATATATATATATATATATGTAGAAAAATAGGAAAAAAAAGGCTGGAGCACAGAAACAACAAAGGCCTGGGGTTGGGCTGGTGAGAAAGGTTGGGACAGCGAGATTCCCAGATGGGCCAAGGAGTAGAGAGAAAAGGAGGACAGGCAAGCTGGACCCGGCCGAGGTCTTGGAAGGCCAACTGAGGAGTGGAATTGAAGTGACAGGACAGGAGCAACCGCAGCTCCCAGAGGAATGATACCCAGGGAGCCATGTCCTTGAGAAGATTGCTGGGGCAGCAGGTACCAGGTGGGCTAGGGCTTGAGGGAGGGGTTAAGGGACGGTTTCAGAAACACCCGTGGATGGGGAGAGCACCTGAGCAGACCTCACCTGGGAGGGGCAGTGAGAATGGGAGACAGGAGTAGAAGGGGCCACTCGCAGGAAAGCAGACCAGGGCCAGGTGCCACCCTGAGGCCTGGGGAATGGGTGGAGTGGGATGGGGAGGGGGTGCCCTCATCCCACCCATCTGGGGGTATTCCTCCCTCCTTGGGCTCATGCATCCTGAAGGAATTTAATTTCTAGGCATCACAGGGGGAAAAAGAAAAAGAGTGAGACAGAGATCTGGTCTTCAGCCCCGGGCAGAAGTTGTGGTGCTGGGACATACCAATGAGCATCGGGGACCCTGCCTAGGAGGAGGTCCCTGAAAAGGTGTGGTTGGCATGGATGGGACCCCAGGAGGCCCAGTGTGCTGGAGCTTGGGACAGGGCTTGTCCTGCCCCCAGAGGGGAGCCCACCCACCTCTCTGGAAGGCACAGCACAGCCCCGGCTGGCAGTCCCTCTGGTTGTCACAGATGGTCCCGTTGCCGCCTTTGGTGGCCGTTTTGGTGCAGTGACCCCAGACGCACAGCTGGTCTCCACAACACTCGCTGTCCCGGGTGCAGAGCTGCAGCGGGGAGGGAAAACACAGGCGGCTCACGGACCTGAGGGAGCCCAGCCTGTCCCTGCCCCCAATCCAGAAGCCTGGAGACAGTGCAGGTTGGCTAACCCACATCCTCCTACTATAGACAGGAGGAAACCGAGCTCCTTGGTCTGGGGGTGTCTTAGGGAAGTCAAGGGGGTGGAGATGGGAGCTGGGCAGGAAACATGACACCTGGGGGAGTCCTACGCAGCTTGAGATTTTATAAAGGATGGTTGCATCTTTTCGGTTCCCCCCAGACTTGGCCTTGCCTCCTTTTCATTAGGTCCCTAATTAACGGTCAGGAAGGAAGATGGCTTATGGCCCACAGACGCAGGCAGCAGCGTGAATCTGATCAGCTGATTAAATTAAGGCCCAAGCCTGGGCAACCACATGGACGGGAGGGTACTGGGTGCCTTGGACCTGGGGTCTCATATGTGGAGTGGTGGTACCGAGCAGGCCAGGAGCTGCCTAACCACAGGTGGGGCCAGGCGGGGCAGCAAGAAGCCCTCTATTTTCCAAACTTGTTATCGTGCTGTGTTATTGCCTTAATAACGAAAAGGACCAGAAAAGCCCATATATGGCTTTGTCCAAAACATCTGTTGGGCAGAGGGAGTGTCATTCTTCCCCGGCTTCCCGCTTCTCTGTGGAACCTCCATCTGGAACATGCTCTGGCTTCTTCCTGGGCCTCCTCCTGCCCTCTCCCAGCAGACTGGGAGAAAGATCTGGGGGGTGGGTTGCCCCTTCCCTGCCCAAGGGCTGCCGTGGTGTTGCCGGCTGCGTGTACTGGGATGGCCTTCCCCAGGGAAGGGGCAGGGTGGGGCCTCTTCTGTCCTCCCTCCCCATCTCTCTTATCTGTGAGGCAGGCACTGGGGCCAGGAGTCAGCCCCACTGGGCACCATGGACTGGCTGTGCCAAGTGTGGACATGGTGGGGCCCCATAGAAGGCTTCCAGGAAGCCCAGCTGAGAACCGAGGGCCACTGGCCTTCTCCCCCGGGTCCCCTTTTCTGGGCCCCCATGGCCCTGGCGCTGCAGCTCTGGGGGCCTCTGGGCACACTCACTGTCTGCTGGTCCCGGCACGGCTGGCAGGAGTACTCGAAGCTGGAAAACTGGCAGTACCTGCCAGGCCCACAGTCCTCATCAATGATGCACTCCTGAGAGGGAGGGGAGGGGAGGGAGGAGAGGGGAGGAGGGAGCAGCTTCATCAGTGAAAGGCAGATCAGCTGACCCGCGGTGCCCTGGAAGGGCCAAGCCCTACTTTATCCCGCAGTCTTAGCCCACAGGAATGGCCTCCAGACTCCTCTTACACCCCGGTGGCCCGCCTGGCTCTCTCACCTCAGCATCCACTCCCTCCAGGCTAGCGGGGCCCTCACCCACCCCCCATGCCCAGGCTTCTGCCCTGCAGGATGCCACACCCAGTGCACACAATCGAGTCTGCGTGCAGCCCTCCCCCTCACACACCCGGGATGGGAGCAAAGAGACTCAGAGCTATTCTTCAACGAGGAGCAGATGGATTTAATAAGAAGAGCTAATGAGTTCCAGGCCCAGGTGGCTGCACAGGAAGGGCTGGGGTCCAGGCCCAGCAGGGCCCTGCTAACAGTGAAGGAAAAGTGCTGCAGAGGCTGTGCAGCTGAGGGGCTGTCGGGGGGCCTCCTGGGGGTCCTGGTCTGGGGTCCAGAGCTGCCTGGCAAAGGCAGCTGCCAGCTTTGAAACCCAAGGAGGGTGCAGCTGGCACTCAGCCCTCCAGCCCAGGTGCCTTCTCATGGCTGCCAGCCCTGCTCAGCTGGACAAATGGAGGAGAAAGGGAGAGAAGGGATCTGTCCACCCCAAGGCCCGAGGCCCAGAAGAGGGAGGCCACCAGAGAGGCCACTGCGGCCCGGCCACGGTCACCCATCACTGGCAGGAGCAGGGCTGCTTTAGCTCCGGGCCTGCTGTCAGGCTCAGGCCTGGAAACGGGCAGCTTCAGAGCGAGAGGAGGGCAGCAGAGGCGAGAGGCATAAGATCCACCACTGACAACCCGTCATGGCGCCAGCCCCGGCGGGCTCAGTGTCCCCGGTCTACCTTGTGGCTTCCCCAGCAAGCAGCAGGATTACTTTCCCCATGCTATCAACCTGGAAACTGAGGCTCAGAGAGGCCAAGGGGGGCCCCCCAAGATAGAACAGCTATTCAGGGTAGGGGGACCCTCTCCACAACCAGCCCTTGGCTGAGGGGGCCTAGAGCTCCAGATGCAGCCGTCAGGGACCCACAGATGAGAAACTCTCCTGAGGCAGGTATTCTGGGGCCCCAGCAAACCTTATGAAAGGGCCTGGGGGAGGGAGGGACCTGCCTCCCCGCTCTGACCTGGGCATGCTCCATGCTGAAAGCAAGTGTGGAGCCGGACCCAGAAAGGCCTGGATGGGCAAGCCCTGGCCTAAGTGGCCTGGGCTGGTCCCTACCTTTGCTCTGTGAGCTGAGGCACCAGTGCTAATGAGTATGGACAGGAGACTGTGAACGGGGTCTTCTAGGGACCCCCAGGGCCAGAGCATGTGTGTAGGCCTGGGGGTCAGCAGGGAGGCTCTGGCCAGGCAGCCTAGGGAATGAAGCTTTGTCCCTGGGAAGTGACAGGTGTCCCCAGGCCAACACTGCAGGCCTGAGAAGATGGGTATTTGGTTCAGGGCAGCTGCAGGCTTGGCCTCTGCATAGGACTGTTGCAACTCCTGCCTGGCACTGACCCCCAGCCTGGCATACCTCAGAGCATGTGGTCATGCTCTGTTCACCGAGCAAGGCTCAGCCAGCCAGGAAGACAATCAGTCCCACTGGACACCATCTTCCCACAGCCCCTCTGAGGGATGACGGGGAAGAGGCCAACCTGGAGACGTGGTACAAGTCACCCCTATGTGCCAAGGCTCTGTGCTAACCAGGGGCTCCAGAAGGGACCAGGGCTGACACCCAGAATAAGTGAAAAGTAATTTAAATTTCTACTGTAACTTCTCAAAAAGTGTCCAAGGGTAACCAAGCAGGACCCAATGGGGCCTTCCTGGGACAGACCCTCACCCCCACCCATGTCCTCTGCCTGCCTCTTGTTTGTAGAAAAACTTTAACCTCCTAGGCCTTCCCTGAGTTCTGAAGAAAAAATTTAATCAGAGAAGTGAGAAAATGCAGAACCAAAGGAAAACAGTCAAGCAAGACAAAACAGTGATAGTTTAGCCATTAAACATGTCCTTGAGCTGTTTTGCAGTTACTGAAACCCCCAGCAGGTGGAAGAAGTCAACTGTATGCTGATCACAAGCCCACAGACCCCAGGCAACTGGAACCAGAAGACTGATGATGCTGACTCCCAGTTACCTTCCCACCCATCAGAAGAATGTCCGCAAGCTCATCACGCACATGTGCAACTCTCTCCCTCAACCTGTCTTTAAAAACCCTTCCCTGAAAGCCATCGGGGAGTTGGGATCTTCTGAGCTTTACTCCTTGCTTGGCCTTGCAACAAACGCTGCACTTTCCTCACCACAACCCGGCATCAGTAGATTGGCTTTACTGTGTGCAGGCAAGTGGACCCAAGTTTGATTCAGTAACAAAAGGAGAGCACACTGCCCACCACCCTGCAAGATGACCTAAAATTGCTCTTCTCTGTGTCTCCCCAGCGTCCCACTCATCTCGGCCCACGAGCCCCTTCCCACGGCTCTGCCCGAAGTTTCCATCACCACGGCAGTGCAGCAGCTCAGCAAGTAGGGTCTGCCCTCCCAAAAGGAATCGATCTTGTCCCTGTTCCCAACCCAGCAACCCTAAAAGGTCAGCTGTTTATACTGGTGAGAAAACCGAGTCTCAGAGGGGTGGAAGGGCCGCCCAAATCAGGGGCTGAGCTGGGGGCAGGGCACTCAGTCTGTGTGACCCCAGAGTCCATAATAGCCTGAGAAGCCGACAGGTTTGTAAGTAAAGCACTCAGCCACCGCGCCTTCCTCGACACAGACTCAACTCAGCCAGTTAAGCCAGAAGCGTCCTGACATTTCTTCCAAAACAGAATAGCAAGAGCATGGGGTGGTGGGGGGAGGAGGGAGGGAGGGGTAGGGGGCCCACAGATGTCGAGGCCCTTCCCTGAACCCGGCCACATTGTGAAGCACTGGGATGCAAACGTGAATAGGAGCAGGCCTTTGCCCTCAAAGAATTTATCATTCAATTAAAAAAAAAAGGCAACCCAGCAGAAAAGAGAGAAGACAACTTACAGCCAGTGAAACTGCTGTGTCTCTTCATGCAGAAAAGATATTCGAGGGGCTTCCCTCGTGGCGCAGTGGTTGAGAGTCTGCCTGCCAATGCATGGGATACGGGTTCAAGCCTTGGTCTGGGAGGATCCCACATGCCGCGGAGCAACTGGGCCCGTGAGCCACAACTACTGAGCCTGCGTGTCTAGAGCTTGTGCTCCGCAACAAGAGAGGCCGCGACGGTGAGAGGCCCGCACACCGCGATGAAGAGTGGCCTCCGCTCGCCGCAACTAGAGAAAGCCCTCGCACAGAAACGAAGACCCAACACAACCATAAATAAATAAATAATAAAAAAGATGTTCGATTTCACCAATAATCAAGAAAATGCAACTTAAAAGAGCAGGATACCATGTTTTCACTTAGAACAGAAACAAGAAGTTTGATACTATCTGCAGTAGGCAGAATACTGCCCCCCCCACCCCAATGTCCACACCCTCATGGCTGGAAGCTGTGGACATGTCATGTTACATGGCAAGGGGACATTAAAGTCACAGGTGGAATTAAGGGTGTTAATCAGCTGACCTGACATAAGGAAAGAAGCCTGGATTATCCAGGTGCACCCAGTGTAATGGTAAGGGGCTTTGCACATGGCAAGGAGCAGCAGGGTCAGTGTCAGAGCAATGCCACATGCAAAGACCCTCATCCCCAGTTATCCAGACCTAACTGGCTTTGACTATAGAAGGGCCATGGGCCAAGGATCAGTATTTCTCCTAGACCTTCCAGAAGGAGCACAGCCCTGCCAATACTTTGATTTCAGGCCAGTGAGACTCCTGTTGGACTTCTGATTTATGGAACTGTAAGATAATAAATTCCTGTTTTTAAACCACTAAATATACGGTAAGCTGTTACAGCAGCAATAGGAAACTAATACATTGCATAATATCCCATGTTGGTAGGGATTTGAGAAACTGAGCATTGCCAGATGGCAATTTGGGGATCATTAAAATTGAAGTAGATTTTCTTTGCAGGCAATTCATTAGCATCTATCAAAAGTGTAAATGCATAGATCCTTTGACCCAGTAATTCCCCTTCCAGGTGGCTATCCTCAGAAACACTCATCCATATGTACAAATATCCAAGTGCAGGGATGTTTAAGGCCATACATCAGTATAATATTTGTAATCCAGAAATAATGGAAATGCCCAATAAGAGGGGACTGATTAAATTATTGTACAATCATTTCGTGGGAAAATGGCACCAGGCAGACATTAAAAAGAATGAGGTAGAAATACAGCTACACGTGGAACAACTCCTACAGAACACCTACTGAACGCTGGCAGAAGACCCCAGACCTCCCAAAAGGCAAGAAACCCCCCACATACCTGGGTAGGGCAAAGCGGAGAGATCCCCACACAGAGGATCGGTGCCGAGCGGCACTCACCAGCCCGAGAGGCTTGTCTGCTCGCCTGCCAGGGCGCGCAGCGCTGGAAGCTGAGGCTCGGGCTTCGGTCAGAGCGCAGGGAGAGGACTGGGGCTGGCGGCGAGAACTCAGCCTGAACGGGGCTAATGTGCCACAGCTAGCCGGGAGGGAGTCCGGGAAAACTCTGGAGCTGCCGAAGAGGCAAGAGACTTTTTCTTCCCTCTTGGTTCCCTGGTGCGCGAGGAGAGGGGATTAAGAGCGCTGCTTAAAGGGGCTCCACAGATGGGCGCGAGTCGCGACTGAAAGCGCGGAGCCCAGTGACGGGCGTGGGACGCTGGGGCTGCTGCTGCCGCCGCCAAGAAGCCTGTGTGCGAGCGCAGGTCACTGCCCACACCGCCCTTCCGGGAGCCTGTGCAGCCCGCCACTGCCGGGGTCCCGGGATCCAGGGGCGGCTTCCCTGGGAGAACGCACGGCGCGCCTCGGGCTGGTGCAACGTCACGCCGACCTCTGCCGCTGCAGGCTCGCCCCGCACTCCGTGCCCCTTGCTCCCGCCCGGACTGAGAGAGCCAGAGCCCCCGAAGAGGCTGCTCCTTTAACCCTGTCCTGTCTGAGCGAAGAACAGACGCCCTCCGGCGACCTACACACAGAGGCGGGGCCAAATCCAAAGCTGAGACCCAGGAGCTGTGAGAACAAAGAAGAGAAAGGGAAACCTCTCCCAGCAGCCTCAGAAGCAGCGGATTAAAGCTCCACAATCAACTTGATGTACCCTGCATCTGTGGAATACATGAATAGACAACACATCATCCCAAATTGAGGAGCCCGGAGTCAGTGCTGTGCCTCTGAGGTGGGAGAGCCAACTTCAGGACACTGGTCCACAAGAGACCTCCCAGCTCCACATAATATCAAACGGCAAAAATCTTCCAGAGATCTCCATCTCAACACCAGCACCCAGCTTCACTCAACGACCAGCAAGCTACAGTGCTGGACACCCTAAGCCAAACAACTAGCAAGACAGGAACACAACGCCACCCATTAGCAGAGAGGTGGCCTAAAATCATAAAAAGTCTGCAGACACCCCAAAACACACCACCAGACGTGGACCTGCCCACCAGAAAGACAAGATCCAGCCTCATCCACCAGAACACAGGCACTAGTCCCCTCCACCAGGAAGCTTACACAACCCACTAAACCAACCTTAGCCACTGGGGACAGACACCAAAAAAAACGGGAACTACGAACCTGCAGCCTGCAAAAAGGAGACCCCAAACACAGTAACATAAGCAAAATGAGAAGACAGAAAAACACACAGCAGGAGAAGGAACAAGATAAAAACCCACCAGATCTAACAAATGAAGAGGTAATAGGCAGTCTACCTGAAAAAGAATTCAGAATAATGATGGTAAAGATGATCCAAGATTCTATTTCCCAGATCCAAAATCTTGGAAATAGAATAGACAAAATGCAAGAAACAGTTAACAAGGACCTAGAAGAACTAAAGATGAATCAAGCATCGATTAAAAACACAATACATGAAATAAAAAATACTCTAGATGGGATCAATAGCAGAATAACTGAGGCAGAAGAACGGATAAGTGAGGTGGAAGATAAAATAGTGGAAATAACTGCTGCAGAGCAAAATAAAGAAAAAAGAATGAAAAGAACAGAGGACAGTCTCAGAGACCTCTGGGACAACATTAAACGCACCAACATTCGAATTATAGGGGTTCCAGAAGAAGAAGAGAAAAAGAAAGGGACTGAGAAAATATTTGAAGAGATTATAGTTGAAAACTTCCCTAATATGGGAAAGGAAATAGTTAATCAAGTCCAGGAGGCACAGAGAGTCCCATACAGAATAAATCCAAGGAGAAATACGCCAAGACACATATTAATCAAACTGTCAAAAATTAAACACAAAGAAATCATATTAAAAGCAGCAAGGCAAAAACAACAAATAACACACAAGGGAATCCCCATCAGGATAACAGCTGATCTCTCAGCAGAAACTCTACAAGCCAGAAGGGAGTGGCAGGACATAATTAAAGTGATGAAGGAGAAAAACCTGCAACCAAGATTACTCTACCCAGCAAGGATCTCATTCAGATTTGATGGAGAAATTAAAACGTTTACAGACAAGCAAAAGCTGAGAGAGTTCAGCACCACCAAACCAGCTTTACAACAAATGCTAAAGGAACTTCTCTAGGCAAGAAACACAACAGAAGGAAAAGACCTACAATAACGAACCCAAAACAATTAAGAAAATGGGAACAGGAACATACATATCGATAATTACCTTAAATGTAAATGGACTAAATGCTCCCACCAAAAGATACAGATTGGCTGAATGGATACAAAAACAAGACCCATATATATGCTGTCTACAAGAGACCCACTTCAGACCTAGAGACACATACAGACTGAAAGTAAGGGGATGGAAAAAGATATTCCATGCAAATGGAAACCAAAAGAAAGCTGGAGTAGCAATTCTCATATCAGACAAAATAGACTTTAAAATAAAGACTACTAGAAGAGACAAAGAAGGACACTACATAATGATCAAGGGATCGATCCAAGAAGAAGATATAACAATTATAAATATTTATGCACCCAACATAGGAGCACCTCAATACATAAGGCAAATACTAACAGCCATAAAAGGAGAAATCGACAGTAACACAATCATAGTAGGGGACTTTAACACCCCACTTTCACCAATGGACAGATCTTCCAAAATGAAAATAAATAAACACAAGCTTTAAATGATACATTAAACAAGATGGACTTAATTGATATTTATAGGACATTCCATCCAAAAACAACAGAATACACATTTTTCTCAAGTGCTCATGGAACATTCTCCAGGATAGATCATATCTTGGGTCACAAATCAAGCCTTGGTAAATTTAAGAAAATTGAAATTGTATCAAGTATCTTTTCCGACCACAATGCTATGAGACTAGATATCAATTACAGGAAAAGAGCTGTAAAAAATACAAACACATGGAGGCTAAACAATACACTACTTAATAACGAAGTGATCACTGAAGAAATCAAAGAGGAAATTAAAAAATACCTAGAAACAAATGACAATGGAGACACGACGACCCAAAACCTATGGGATGCAGCAAAAGCAGTTCTAAGAGGGAAGTTTATAGCAATACAATCCCACCTTAAGAAACAGGAAACATCTCGAATAAACAACCTAACCTTGCACCTAAAGCAATTAGAGAAAGAAGAACAAAAACATCCCAAAGTTAGCAGAAGGAAAGAAATCATAAAAATCAGATCAGAAATAAATGAAAAAGAAATGAAGGAAACGATAGCAAAGATCAAGAAAACTAAAAGCTGGTTCTTTGAGAAGATAAACAAAATTGATAAACCATTAGCCAGACTCATCAAGAAAAGAAGGGAGAAGACTCAAATCAATAGAATTAGAAATGAAAAAGGAGAAGTAACAACTGACACTGCAGAAATACAAAAGATCATGAGAGATTACTACAAGCAACTCTATGCCAATAAAATGGACAACCTGGAAGAAATGGACAAATTCTTAGAAATGCACAACCTGCCAAGACTGAATCAGGAAGAAATAGAAAATATGAACAGACCAATCACAAGCACTGAAATTGAAACTGTGATAAAAAACCTTCCAACAAACAAAAGCCCAGGACCAGATGGCTTCACAGGCGAATTCTATCAAGCATTTAGAGAAGAGCTAACACCTATCCTTCTGAAACTCTTCCAAAATATAGCAGAGGGAGGAACACTCCCAAACTCATTCTACGAGGCCACCATCACCTTGATACCAAAACCAGACAAGGATGTCACAAAGAAAGAAAACTACAGGCCAATATCACTGATGAACATAGATGCAAAAATCCTCAACAAAATACTAGCCAACAGAATCCAACAGCACATTAAAAGGATCATACACCATGATCAAGTGGGGTTTATTCCAGGAATGCAAGGATTCTTCAATATACGCAAATCAATCAATGTGATACACCATATTAACAAATTGAAGGAGAAAAACCATATGATCATCTCAATAGATGCAGAGAAAGCTTTCGACAAAATTCAACACCCATTTATGATAAAAACCCTGCAGAAAGTAGGCATAGAGGGAACTTTCCTCAACATAATAAAGGCCATATATGACAAACCCACAGCCAGCATCGTCCTCAATGGTGAAAAACTGAAACCATTTCCACTAAGATCAGGAACAAGACAAGGTTGCCCACTCTCACCACTCTTATTCAACCTAGTTTTGGAAGTTTTAGCCACAGCAATCAGAGAAGAAAAGGAAATAAAAGGAATCCAAATTGGAAAAGAAGAAGTAAAGCTGTCACTGTTTGCAGATGACATGATACTATACATAGAGAATCCTAAAGATGCTACCAGAAAACTACTAGAGCTAATCAATGAATTTGGTAAAGTTGCAGGATACAAAATTAATGTACAGAAATCTCTGGCATTCCTATATACTAATGATGAAAAATCTGAAAGTGAAATCAAGGAAACACTCCCATTTACCACTGCAACAAAAAGAATAAAATATCTAGGAATAAACCTCCCTAAGGAGACAAAAGACCTGTATGCAGAAAATTATAAGACCCTGATGAAAGAAATTAAAGATGATACAAATAGATGGAGAGATGTACCATGTTCTTGGATTGGAAGAATCAACATTGTGAAAATGACTCTACTACCCAAAGCAATCTACAGATTCAATGCAATCCCTATCAAACTACCACTGGCATTTTTCACAGAACTAGAACAAAAAATTTCACAATTTGTATGGAAACACAAAAGACCCCGAATAGCCAAAGCAATCTTGAGAACGAAAAACGGAGCTGGAGGAATCAGGCTCCCTGACTTCAGACTATACTACAAAGCTACAGTAATCAAGACAGTATGGTACTGGCACAAAAACAGAAAGATAGATCAATGGAACAGGATAGAAAGCCCAGAGTTAAACCCACGGACATATGGTCACCTTATCTTTGATAAAGGAGGCAGGAATGTACAGTGGAGAAAGGACAGTCTCTTCAATAAGTGGTGCTGGGAAAACTGGATAGGGACATGTAAAAGTATGAGATTAGATCACTCCCTAACACCATACACAAAAATAAGCTCAAAATGGATTAAAGACCTAAATGTAAGGCCAGACACTATCAAACTCTTAGAGGAAAACATAGGCAGAACACTCTATGACATAAATCACAGCAAGATCCTTTTTGACCCACCTCCTAGAGAAATGGAAATAAAGACAAAAATAAACACATGGGACCTAATGAGACTTAAAAGCTTTTGCACAGCAAAGGAAACCATAAACAAGACCAAAAGACAACCCTCAGAATGGGAGAAAATATTTGCAAATGAAGCAACTGACAAAGGATTAATCTCCAAAATTTATAAGCAGCTCAATAACAAAAAAACAAACAACCCAATCCAAAAATGGGCAGAAGACCTAAATAGACATTTCTCCACAGAAGATATACAGACTGCCAACAAACACATGAAAGGATGATCAACATCTTTACTCATTAGAGAAATGCAAATCAAAACTACAATGAGATATCATCTCACACCAGTCAGAATGGCCATCATCAAAAAATCTAGAAACAATAAATGCTGGAGAGGGTGTGGAAAAAAGGGAACCCTCTTGCACTGCTGGTGGGAATGTGAATTGGTACAGCCGCTATGGAGAACGGTATGGAGGTTCCTTAAAAAACTACAAATAGAACTACCATATGACCCAGCAATCCCACTACTGGGCATATACCCTGAGAAAACCATAATTCAAAAAGAGACATGTACCAAAATGTTCATAGCAGCCCTATTTACAATAGCCCGGAGATGGAAACAACCTAAGTGTCCATCATCGGATGAATGGATAAAGAAGATGTGGCACATATATACAATGGAATATTACTCAGCCATAAAAAGAAATGAAATTGAGCTATTTGTAATGAGGTGGATAGACCTAGAGTCTGTCATACAGAGTGAAGTAAGTCAGAAAGAGAAAGACAAATACTGTATGCTAACACATATATATGGAATTTAAGAAAAAAAATGTCATGAAGAACATAGGGGTAAGACAGGAATAAAGACACAGACCTACTAGAGAATGGACTTGAGGATATGGGGAGGGGGAAGGGTAAGCTGTGATAAAGTGAAAGAGAGGCATGGACATATATACACTACCAAACGTAAGGTAGATAGCTAGTGGGAAGCAGCCGCATAGCACAGGGAGAGCAGCTCGGTGCTTTGTGACCGCCTGGAGGGGTGGGATAGGGAGGGTGGGAGGGAGACGCAAAAGGGAGGGGATATGGAAACATATGTATATGTATAACTGATTAAATTTGTTATAAAGCAAAAAATTTTTTAATAAATAAATAAATAAATAAATAAAACTTTAATCAAAAAAAAAAAAAAAGAATGAGGTAGTTCTTTGCACTGCGATGTTTACAATCCATCAGTAAGTAAAACAAGCAAGTGAAAGAAGCACGTAATCTCACTCCTGTAGAGCAGAATAACAATACGTGTGACACGCGCCTGGACCCGGCACAGCGCCTGGCATGCGGGGGCACCTGATGGATACTGCTGAGTGGATGAAACCACTTGTATGTTAGTGGAGCAAACAGGCTAACAAAATGCTGACCGTTAGCATTGATCTGGAAACCAAAGCAAGAAAATATGCACATTCCATTAACTTGGCTTCTCATTCCCCAAGAATCCTGCAGACTTGGAATTTTTACTACATACTTCCCCTTCCAGATCTTTAATTTAAAAGATATGAGCTGTGGGGGCAGGGGCGGACTTCCCTGGCGCTCCCAGTGCAGGGGGCCCAGGTTCGATCCCTGGTCAGGGAACTAGATCCCACACGCCGCAGCTAAGAGTTCGCATGCCACAACTAAAGATCCCGCATGCCGCAACTAAAGATCCCAGATGCCGCAACTAAGACCCGGGGCAGCCAAATAAATTAAATTAAAAAAAAAAAAGATATGAGCTAAGAGCCCCTGCTGTTCACAATTCGCCATCAAGCAAAGAACAGGTTCATCCTCAGGAATATCTTCCTTTCCCTAAACTGACTCCTACGCAGAACAAAGCATTCCCTACAAAGTCACAGTGAAGCAATTAATTTTTTTCTAGGTATGGAAAAATTTTGGGCATGGAACCTTGCCAAACACTTTTGAAAAATCCAGATACACTAAAGCAATGGTTTCCTTTGCAGACATATTTCTGCTACCTGCCAGGGGCTCTGGCAGGTGAGTTCAGCATGACTGACCCCCAAGAAAGCCCAGTGCTTCTTTGTTAAGGGTCTGCCAGCTCGCTTATTGTGGATGTGCATTCCTAGCAGCTAGAAATGCTAGAGATGCTCCTTGAGAATTGTGATCATACTGGAAACCTTGGAACTTCAAAGTGTACAGAACCCCTAGAGGCCAAAAGAGCAGAAACTGAATTCTGGTTTTGCCACTTCATAGCTGTGACCTATCTCACCGGGCTGTGAGAATGCCAAAAAATGTTTTAAAAAGAAAGAAAGAAAAGAAAAAAATGAAGGGGTCATGTGAGCACCGCGGAGCAGGTGGGATGAGGTGCTGGGGTGAGATGACAAGCTGAGCCTACACCAGCTGCCCACGGTGTTCTGGCACCAGGCCCAGGCACGGCCGGGTCACTGCTGTCGCCACTCAGCACCAGTTCTCCTGAATCCCCCCAACACGGGCCTTAGTACCCACACTTCCCAGATGTGGAAACTGAGATTTAAGGTGAAGGATCTGTCCAGAGTCACCCAGCCCAGATGTGGCGTTGCGAGTCCAAGCCAGTGGGTCTGACCCGAAAGACAGGATCCTTCCATCTCCCCTCCTGGGAGGATCACCTCTCTCCCTTCAGCGCCAACCAGTCTCCTGTGCCTCAGTCCCAGCTTAGCAGAGCCCACCTGGGACAAGGCCCCAGGCCCCACACATCCCCGGAGACTCAGGGCCAAGGCCACGGCCTGTGGGCATCTGGGCCTCAAAGCTGGGTCACTTAGAACAAGCTTCTTCGGAGGCTCCCCTGGTCCTGGCCACTCGCTGTCTGTCCCCGCCCCTCCCTCCCATCCTGGTGGGGAAGGCTGACAAACAGCCTAGAGGCCTGCCGTCAGGGCTGAAGCCATTCAGAGGACGGGGGCTTTGTTGTTCTGAGGATGGAGCTATGTTTAGAAGGCGCTCGGCACAGCACTCTGCTCAGAGGCCGGCGGGGAGGCGGCACCGGCAGAGAACACGCTGGAGATTTGGCAGGATGCTAGGCCGGGAAATGGCCCTGGCACTTCGACACTACAATGAAATACTGGAAAATGGCAAAGGAGCCATTCTGCGTCTTTGATTTTCCATTTCAGAGTTTATCAGGGGAGGCAAAGGAAGGGGGAGAAAACAGCACAGGAACCCCGCGAGGCTTTCCTCGGCTTCTGTGTGGCGAGCGGCGGGGGAGCTCAGCTCCTCTGTGGCCCTCCTGCTGCCACACTTTGCTTCTCACACTGGCCGGGACACGTTGTCCATGGTCCCCGGGAATCCAGACATTCTTATATCGAGAGGCCTAAAGGAGGAGGCCACCAGGGGGGGCCCTGCCAGGGCTGGGGCTTTCCACAGGCTCCTCTCAAGCCCATCTTCAGGGGAACCAGCCAAGGCACATGAAATGAAGGCCCAGGGGACCTCCACCAGCTGAAACTCGCTGGCCCTTGGAGCTACACCCCCTGCAGCAGGGAAGGTTCAGAGAGCACCTGCTGCGTGCCAGCACCTGCTTGGGCTTCCATGGCTCTCTCTATCCTCACAGCCCCGTAAGGTCACTTCACATCCCCCAGCATGTGCCTGGCGCAGAGTTGCCATTCAGTTAAAAATACATAGGTGAACCAAAGACCAATCTCCACTTTGCAGATAAGTAAACTGAGGCTCAGAGCCCAAGGTCTTTGATGGAGTTGGAAACACTAAGATGTAAACCCAAGTCCATCAGACCCCCAAGCCGAGGCTCACTGACCTTCCACCACACCCTGTTGCCTCTGAATACCCAGGTACAGGTTGAATTATGCTCCCCCCAAATTCATATGTTGAAGCCCTGGTTCCTAGTACCTGTGAATGAAAACTGTTGCCTGCCATATCAGTAAACAAAGGATGTTGCAGCCACCAAGCCATCACATTACAGCTGCCCCGAACCATGAGCCCTGAGGGAACTCAGGATTGGAGACAAACCAAAGGGGCTGCCCACTGCCAAGACCTCAGCCATTGCAGTCACCCCCAACTGTGCACCCCGGGGGGAATTCAGAATGGAGAAAAGCAGGGTACTGGCCCCAGACAGCTGAAGCACACATCAAAGGAATGATTTCAGTGAGCCCAGCCTCTTGCATCTTCCCATACATAGAAAAGTGCTAACTTCCTTAACTTGAGATATCTGGTTTTCTTTAATTAATAGTAATCTTTTGATGTCCTGACTATCTGGCCTTTGTTACAAAAACTCTTATATATCCTGGCTCCCCCCACTTGCCTCTTCAGAACAGTCCCTCAGCGTGATCTGAGAGTCCTCTCTTGCGGGCTTGAAGTCCTCAGAATATCCACCGAATAAAACATAACTCTCAACTTGCAGGTTGTGCTTTTTTTTTTTTTTTTCAGTCGGCATACCTCAGAATGTGACCGTATTTAGAAATAGGGTCATTACAGATATAATTACTTAAGATGAGGTGATTAGGGTGGGCCCTAGACCGATACACCTGGTGTCTTTATGAAAAGGGGCATTTGGACACAGAGACAGACACTGCTGGAAGGAAGACGTTGTGAAGAACAGAGAGAAGATCTACAAGCTGTTCCCTCACAGCCCTCAGAGGACCCACCTTGGCCAACAGCTCGACTTCAGACCTCCAGCCTCCAGAGCTGCGAGACAACACATTTCTGTTGGGTCACCTTGTCACCTAGCTTGCGGTGCTTTATCTTGGCAGCCCTAGGAATCTGACACCCGCCACTCCCAACAAGCCTGTGGCCAAATCTCCTCTGTTTCAGACCTTCCACACACATCCAGCCTCTGTTCCTGAGCTTCAAATCTCCCTCGGGGTGGGGGCCAGAGGTATGACAGAGGGGATGGGGTCGGTGGCGGTGGGGGGGGGGGGGACACGGCGCATTCTGAAGGATTTTTACCTCAGGGACCGGAACAAGGTTTCTGCACTGAGCCCAGAAACTTTCAACCAGCAAGTTTTGGGCCCCAGGCGCATGCTCTGGTTACAGAGTTTGGATGGATGGTCTTCTCCTGGCCAGGTGTGCAGTGGTGGAGCCGGGCCCTGAATGCTCCTGGGATGCGGGGATGGTACAATCTGAGATAAACCAATGTCCCTCCCAGACGTGGGGCTGTTCTCTGAGCCCCGGCCCTCCTGAGCAGACTGTGGGCACCAACCGTCCTGATCTGCCCAGAACTGGGGGGCTTCCTGGGATGTGGGCCCTGCAGTGCCAACACTGGGGAAGTCCCGGGCACTCTGGGAGCACACGCCCTCAAACCGCCCTCTCCGGGCCCTGTCACTGCACTCAACGCACTCTGGTTACTCCATGTCCTCCAGCCCCTCAAGGCCACGTGGCACCAGTGTACCTGGGGTTGGCATGAGGGTGAGCTGCAAGCTTTGGGGCCCAAGCCTGGAATTGAATATGGGTTCACTTACAAGCTGGGTGACCTTGGGCAAATTACTGAGCCTCTCTGTGCCTCGATTTGTCTGTAAAATGAGAAACCTCAAGAGGCTGTTGGACAGATGAAAAGAGATAAAATGTGCATGCTCTTGGGACAGTGCCGGGCCCCCAGGACTCAACCCCCAGGGCGCACCTCTGTCTGAGCTCTTAACTCACTGCAGGAGCTCAAAAGGTGACCGTGGGAAGCCTTGAGTAAGCTTCTGAGCTTAAGTTCAGGCCAGTAGATCTCATTCTAGAGTGAATACCTATCCTACTGAAAAGACCCAGAATGTCAGGTGCAGCCAGGGCTCTCCATCCATCACCACAAGACAACCTCCTGCTTCACCCTGGAGCCCTCTGCTGTGGGGAGACAGGAGGGAGGAGGACAGGTGCACAGAAGTACAAGGGGGGCCCAGGGATGCCCAATTACAAGAGGGCATGCAAGCGGCCAGGAGACACACGGTTCAATCACCCTGGGTGCTAGGCATTTGGCATCCCTCATCTCATCTCGTCTTCCAAAGTGAGCAAGAGAAGCCCAACTTTACAGACCAAGGCAGTGAGGTCACTTGCCAAGGTCATGGGTAAGAAGTGGTAAGGCAGGGCACTCAGCCCAAGAGTTCCATCTGACCTCGACCCAGTGCTCTAGGGAGAAAAGGGCAGACCCCAGGGAGCAGGCAGCCTGGGGGCCCAGGCCAGGGGGCAGGAGGGAGAAGTGTGGGGCAGGAGGCCTCTGGGGGAGCCTGGGAGCTGCCAGCTCTGCCTGCAAGGCAGGGCAGGGGCTCCAAGGCTGGGCCCTGGTGCAGGCGCCCCGAGGGCTGGGAGCGGTGCTGAGAGCAGCGGCAGGCAGCCTCCCCTTCCTTCTACAGGATCTCCAAGTCAGCTTCCCCTGTTCCTCAGACTCCTTTTGTGACCTTAAGACCAGGCCAATCGCAGGAGCTGTGACACTCGTGCACATTTGTCTCGAACACAGCAGGGTGCCCCCAGCCTCTCCTAGGTGCTGCCCTGGAAACTCTCAGCCTGAGCTGTAAACCTCACCCAGGGTTATGGCCTGACCCACGCTGCAGGGATCGCCCGATGGAAAAACCCAGGCCAGAGCCAGGAGCTGACGCCAGCTATCGTTATCCTAAAGTCCCAACATCCGCAAAGGCCTGGGGCTCCGGGGCTGCTCCCACCAATATCCCTTCCCCAGTCACACAGCCCGTGAAAGAGGAAAATGTGGCCCCAGCTGGGCTCAGCACACGAAGCGTGGAGAACCATACCCCCGAGCCTTCGGGGCCCACGTCACTCAGGACACGGGCCTGGAGTTCTCCTCTCTTCCTGGCCCCCAGCCCAGACCTCGGGCCCTCTGAGGAGGCCGTCACACCCACAGGTCCTCAAGGATGGAGAGGGGTGTTCCAGACTACAGCCTGCCCCACAGACAGGCCACAGAGACAGCCAGCCCCACACTCACAGAACTTCCCAGCACATTCTTTTAGCCTGAGCCATGTTGCCTCTGGGGAATTTATACCCATATTTAATTCCAAAAAAAGTTTATTCACATGTCCAATCTGTGTCTAACCAATTGAGTGTTATCACCACCTGGGTTAGAAGCAGTGGAGTGAACCCTCCACCCTCTCCCCATCCACGTTTCTGAGGCTCTGAGTCTGCATGGCCCCTACCTCCCATTCCAAAGGCAGACTTTGAAGGTCTGACCTTCACCAAATACACACGGGACACGGTTGGTGCAGAAGATGCCTGCTGCCCAAGTCATCAGAAGCCTAACCATAATTGTTCTGAAAACTGCTCCAGCAGAGGGGCCCTGGAGGAAGCTGAGGTTGGACTAATTCAATCATTGCCAAATTGGAGGAGACAGGCGGCCCTCCAGGCCCAGGGAACATCCAGACTGCATCTGTGATGGTGGCATAATAACAAAGTGTGACAAGGGGAGAAGTGAATAAAAAACAGGTATGTCCCCCTGTGACCTGAGAGACGGGGGCCTGAGGTTCCCGCACGGGGAGCTCTCTGCCTGCACCAGGCAGCACATGGAACCGTGAACTGCCCCCTTGGCTGGAATTCTCACTCCCCCAGCAACCCTCAGACAACCAACCTGGCTCCTCAAGACCCTGACACCAGATGGGGGGTGTCCTGGATGGAGCGCCAACCTTCCTGCCACTGGAAAGAGATGTTCCTCACCCATGCAAACTAATAACCTACATGTCAGTGAGGTCTGAGTGAAGTTCACAAGAGGGCCAAGGATGTCCCGTGTCTGGATCTGCAGGGCTCAAGGGTCCTAGCAAATTCACCCAGGTTGTGAGTCCCGCTGAGACCTTCACCCTGAGGACACCCCATCTTGTAACTCACTGTCTTCCTACCTTCTCTGCCTACAATGACCCGAGTCCAATCTCTGCACGACACACAGAGCCCTTCATGGTCAGTTCCCAACCTGCTTTCCAGTTCAATTTCCTGACCTCCCCAAGACCCAATTTTGGTCACTGCTTCTAGAATGCCCTCACTTCCCCACTCTGCCAATTCATCTTTAAGGAGCAACACAATGTGTCCTCCTCAGACACATCCCTGACCCTCCCCACTGGGCAGCGAGGGCCTGTCTCCTGGGTGCCCCTGGCCCTCAGTATCCACCCCAGTGAAAGCCGGGGGAAGAGAGGAATACGTTTGGACTACAAAGACCAACAGGCATTTGTAAGACTTGCCAAGACTGACACTGGGAAAGCCAAGATTCAAACTGTGGAGGCTTCAAGTGTCTGTAATTGGTTTTTCTCTCGGAGGAGTGACCCCATCCAGCAGCAGCCAAGGTGACCGGTGGCTGGTTGGTCATTTGTGTCTCTAGGCAACCCAAGGCGGGACGTGCCTCAATTCCCAAAGCCCTCTGAGACCTTCACTTGAATCACTGGCCTCGTCTCACCAGAGCACTTACAGCATCTTTAGATTGTTTTTTGAAATAGGTAGTTGCAGGGACTGAAAGGGCAGTCCCTCAACTACCCCAAACCTAGGAGAGCACCTAGGCTCACCTTTTTTTTTTTAATTAATTAATTAATTTTATTTTTGGCCGCGTTGGGTCTTTGCTGCTGTGCACAGGCTTTCTCTAGTTGCAGCAAGCGGGGGCTACTCTTCGTTGCAGTGCGCAGGCTTCTCATTGCGGTGGCTTCTCTTGCTGTGGAGCATGGGATCTAGGTGCACGGGCTTCAGTAGCTGTGGCTCGCAGGCTCTAGAGCACAGGCTCAGTACTTGTGGTGCACGGGCTTAGTTGCTCCACAGCATGTGGGATCTTCCCAGACCAGGGATCGAATCCATGTCCCCTGCATTGGCAGGCGGATTCTCAACCACTGTGCCACCACGAAAGTCCCTAGGCTCACTTTTAATGAATCTGATACAGTGATGCTGCATGACTTTCAAGGCTAGGGCATGAGAGGCAACACAGCTTCTGCTTGGCTCTTTCCCTCTTCAGATGCTTGCCCTCTGAACCAAGGCTCCATGCTGGGAGGAAGCCCAGGCTGTGGAGAGGCCGCAGCACCAGCTAATGTCCCAGGTGACAGCCAGAAGCATGAGTATGAAGAGCTTCTAGAAGATTCCAGCCTTAGCCACTGAGTCACCCTGGCTTCAAGTCAGAGCTCTCAGACTCTGGAGCAGATATGAACCATCTCACTGAACCTTGTCCAAATTCCTAGCCGCTAATCCATGAGCGTAACAAATGATTGTTTTACACCAGGGAGACTGGGGTAACAGATCACCCAAGCACAGTACATCCCAAACTTGCCCTTTGCCTTGCCAATCTTCCCGCCTGGCACCCCGGTGATGATCTCACGGCTCAGTGGGTAATGCCGGTGTCTATACAGGGCTCACTCCCCTGCTGGTAGGCAGACAGGAAGCATGGCAGGAGGCTGTGTCCTCAGCAGTCTCAGGCAGTTGTTTAGAGAGAGGAGGTCAACTCCATATCCCTCTGCTTGGTCACCTGCTTGGTGGCTGATTTTGTGAACTCTTTCGTCTCCACTCTGACCCTCTCTGGCCTCGGCCAGGCTGTGGCCTCCTTGGTTGCTCTCCAAGCCAGACAGGTTTGATGTCATTTTCCTTGGCTGGACATCTCCCCTCACTGTTCAAGAGTCCAGCAGAGCTAGAATTCCTATGAATCCAAATGATTTTTCATAATATATCAGTCCTTGTTGATGGTGAGTCTCCAAAGTAGCTGCTGACAGTGCTCCCTGTGGCCCTGGTTGGTCTCTGAGGTAGAGGCCACCCCCCCACCATCCCAGCCTGGACCCCGTGGTACTGGCAGAGAAGTCCACGGCAAGGGCCTTATACCTTCTCTCTTTTAACATAAACATTCTGAGCAATGAATGGCCACCGGAAGCAACATCTGGGACGTGACGGTGGGTCCTCCGGGGCTGTGCTGTGTCCCAGGAGACAGGAGCGCCCCTGGACTCCACTGTGTCGGGGGCCTCGAAGGAGACACAGGAGGAGATGCCTTTGGAGAAGTGTGAGCAGCCCTCCCTGGAGCAGAGGACGGGCTCTCCCAGGGGGAGGGATCTGGGTGTCATGGAAGGTCTCCCAGGAGCCAGCTCCCGGGCGTCAGGACAGGAGTGTCTATGGGAAGGAGCGTCTCGGTTCTCGTTTCCACCAGCTTCTTGGCACCGGTCCACAGCGCTGCCTCTGCTGTCCCCTCAGCCACTTTGGGCAAATCTCCATCACCTTCCTCTTCCTCCTTTCCTGGTTCAGGGCTGAAATTGCTGTGTGGCTCACGTCTTCATGCACATTCTGTATCCTCTCGCCTCCAGTACTGCTGGGGCCTTGGCCACTTTTGGGGACCCTTGCAACCAGAATCAGAGGTCCCCGCGGTGCTGGCACCTGCCCCAGACAAATAACGTTCAGCCATAGAGGGCAGCGAGCCGTTGCCGTGGCAGAGGTGTTCTGGGCCTTCATGCGTCTGTGACTAGGGGAGGCCACGGCCAGTGCCAGTCACAGGCGAGGAGGATGCTCGCAGGGGGCTGCAGTGGGCGGGACCCATTCAGGGCCTGTGGGGACCAGAGATCTGTGTTCCCACCCTCACACAACTCCTCATACAGGCCCTAGTGAAATCACCTCGCTTTCAAACAAAGCAATGACCAGGATGAAACTTAAATCACATTCACATTTACCTGCACCCAGCTAAGCCTGGTATGGTTCACACGATCGTGTGATTCCTTCCTTCATTCACAAGAAAGGATAATGCAGGAGATGAAGTAGGAACAGAGCAGGTTTCAGGGGCAGGGTATGAGTGACTGCTTAGGCTTTCCAGTAAGTAAGCTAGTAGCTTCTGAGAGTGTTTCTACTGCTCAGTTACATTTTGATTCTATTTAAGACCCTCCCAGGGCTTCCCTGGTGGCGCAGTGGTTGAGAGTCCGCCTGCCGATGCAGGGGACATGGGTTCGTGCCCCGGTCCAGGAAGATCCCACATGCCGCGGAGCGGCTGGGCCCGTGAGCCATGGCCGCTGGGCCTGCGCGTCCGGAGCCTGTGCTCCGCAACGGGAGAGGCCACAACAGTGAGAGGCCTGTGTACCGCAAAAAAAAAAAAAAAGACCCTCCCTCCATCACTGGGGATAGATGGAGTTTCTCCATATTTACTCACTTGGTTTCTTTTTACTCTTTTCACAGGAGTTAGTGAGCTGACTCAGCCTAACCCAACCCCTTCAGATTGTTTTTCCTTTGCCTTGGGAAGAAAGTCACGAATGTGTCATGTCCCAAAAAACTCTTAGCCCTTGGAGAGGGTGCCTACGTAAGATCCAGTTGCTCAGCATAAAGCATTCTGAGGCTCGGTCCCGAGGTGCGCGTGCTGGAGAGGACGGGGGGTGGTGAAGACTAGCTCGTCTTCCTTCTCTTCTTTGTCCATCCCAGAGGCTCAGGGCTGAGTCTGCAGGACAGCGGGTCAAGTCTCCTCCAAGGAAGAACAGACCATGGGGGTGGGTGTAGGATCCCTCTCCAAACATCAAAACTCTCCAATGGGACGTCCTGTCTGTGTCCTCAAGCTGATCCACTGGTGAAAAAGGCCTCAGAGGGAGGCAGAAGTCCGGAGACACGTCAGGAGGTGGCTCAGGCTGCCAAGCCCCAGCCAGGGCCTCGGGCCTCCCCAGAGGAAGACTCGCCTCCACCGGAGCCCTAAGCTGCAGGGGTCTGCAGGCTTCCCACCTGGCCCACCTGGTGTCAAATGGCAGATCTGGGACCACCTGCACATTCCAACTCTGAGATGGACCCTGACCCTGCATTTTCAAGAGCCTCGCAAAGCCGGTGATCAGAATTTTTTCAAACTTCAGTTTCCTGCGAACAGGTCTGCGGAGCCCTTAGGCTTCAAATACCTGAACAGAGGCTGGCATTACTGCGGTCTGGAGGTCACATCCCATCCACAGTGGGGGCTATCCCACCCCAGGGAATGCAACGGACAGATCCCCTTCAACAACCTTCCCTCTGCCAGGGAGGCCACATCTAACTCTGAACGACTAAGAGGCCCCAGTGTGGGCACTGGCCCCTGGCCTTTTTAAAAACAGGGGGTCTTAACATTTTTCACGCCATGGACTCCATTGACAGCTTAACAAAGCCTACAGATCCCTTCTCAGGATAATGCATTAGGTAAATAAAGGAAAACACACAAGACTACAAAGGAAAATGATTGCACTGAAATACAGTTATCAAAATATTTTGAGATACAGTGTTTTATGGGCTTCTTTATTAACACACTGAGCAGTAAGACCTACTGGCTGGTCTGACAATAACCTTAATTTCTAAGTAGTGATGAGTATAAATGCTGTTTCAAGTCATCTGCAACAGTGGTGAGAGAGAACAAAAATATGCCTGACTGCTACCGGTAACAAGGGAACTGCTAATGATACTGTGGTTGGTTGCCTTCTTTCAAGATTGAAGGAAGTGCCACTTTAATTTAAAAGTTGGTGAAAATCAAAGTGCGCTTCTTTTCCATGAGTTCTATCCAGGTTAAGAAGGTGATTCTAATGCATGTCCAAGGTTAAGGGCTACTCCTTTAGTGCCTCCCATCTAGCACCCTCTTTAAAAGATACATCTCAAAGGACTCCTTCAAGTTCTTTAAAAAAAAAAAAAAGATGAAGAAAATGTAAAGTAACAGAAAACAGAAACAAAGTTGTCCCCCCTGTGCAGAAAAAGTCACTTCCCCAGGCAACTGCCAGGCCATTGGATGGGAAAACAGCCTGGCATCCCCCTGGGCCTCAGATGGGTTTCTAAAGCCCTTGGTCCTGGCCTCTTTCCTGCTGTCAGCAATTATGCTTTCCCTCCCCCCAACAATCCCCACAAAGTTCACCACAGTGAGGGCTGAAAAGGGGGCTTGTGGAATTGTTAAACCTTCCAAGTTGAACCATTTGTGCTCATGAGCTTGAAAAAAGCCTTAATGTTTCCATCGTGGAAAAACACATGCTCTGACCTCGTTCTGCTCACAAGTGGCCTCATCTTATTTTGCTTCATCCTCATGTGACGGCAGGGGACACAGGAAGCTACAGCTCTAAGGGGGAGGCCGTGGGCCGTGGTCTAGGGAGAGTGGTCTGGGCACACCTAGCTTTTCTGCCCCAGACACCCTGGAGCCACCCATCATCATGATGGCCCCAGCGCTGCCTGCCGAGGTGCCGGTGCCAAGGAATCCGCCCCCATCACCAGGTCTGCTCCAGCTCTCCAAGCCGAGACCCCGGCCACGGGCTATAAAAGGGACACACTACCCCTACGGTAAGCCCCCAGGTCCACTTCCTTCTCAACACTCCTTGCTGGGTAAGTCATTTAACATCACTGGGCTGCAGTTTCCTCATCTGAAAAATGGGAATGACAAACCCAAACCAATTATGTTGTTAGGAAGATTAACAGCGATACGTGTGTCCACATATCATGGCCTGGACCAGACCTTCAGTTACTATTAGTGACCTTCCCATCTGCCCCTTTTGTAAAGTAGCGTACGGTAGAAGAAGGCTAGGCTTTGGAGTAAGACACACCTATTTCCAGGTCCTAACTCTGCCACTTACTAGCTGTACAACCTTGGCAAGTCACTCTCTGCTTCCTCATCTTTAAAGCAGGGCTGGTACCCCCTGTTTTAGGTGGGTTTGGTTAGAGTTAAGGAAAATCACTTCTATGAAATGGTCCACAGTCCCTGGCACATAGTAGATGCTCGATGAATATTAGTACTCTTCCCTTTCTCTCACCCTCCAAATCCTAGCAATGCTATCAGCGAGGGGAACAGCTCCGCCAAGGCAGGCACCGAGCATGACTTTGATTTAGCCTCTCTGAAGGGCGTGTGTTCTCCCTGGAGAAGGAGGTCCCTGCAGACATCATGGGGAAAAAACAGGACCCCAAAGCAAAGGGAAAAGCAAAAGGCTACTGGGAGCGGGGTGGGAGGCTGACCGTAAGGCCTGCTTCTTGCAGGGCCTGAGAGGGATGGAGTCTGTTGGTCCCTGGCCACTTTTTTTTTTTTTTTTTTTTTTTACGGTACACGGGCCTCTCACTGTTGTGGCCTCTCCCGTTACGGAGCACAGGCTCCGGACGCGCAGGCTCAGCGGCCACGGCTCACGGGCCCAGCCGCTCCGCAGCATGTGGGATCTTCCCAGACCGGGGCACGAACCCGTGTCCCCTGCATCGGCAGGCAGACTCTCAACCACTGTGCCACCAGGGAAGCCCGGCCCCTGGCCACTCTGAGCCACCAGGGACCCACTGGCCTGGGGAGCAGGCCTCCTCAGTCTGCGAGGCAAGATGTTTTTCCACCCTGACTGCTACTCACCAGGCAGTGGGCTGTCTCTGCTTTTGGTACCTCCTTCCTCTTCTGGGAGGCCATGAATTATGAGACTATGGAAAATTCAGACTGTGGCTGTATTTTCCACACCACATCATTGAAATGTGTCAGTGGCCAAACTTCAGACATAGGTGTCTGCCACCCACTTAAAATGCTCCTCCTCGGTGGTTTAGAACGTTCCCCTTCAGGGGCACGGGTCTCATACCTGACCAGTGGTGAGAGCAGAAGAAATCGGGTGAGAGATTCCACAGTTTCCTAACGCTGAGAGCCTCTCCCAGTGACCCCCAAGGAGCTCTGCCATTCTTGGGAGGGAAAGAGCCCTGAGTTTATGGCCATGCAGTGGTCCTTTTGTGATTCTGATTCTTCATTTTGAACATTTGGTGGGGGGTGTTCAATGACTCTTGGTATAAATGACAGGAATGGAACCAGGTGGCGGAAGGTTGGCAATAACTTCTTCAAAACCACCTCAAGTTATGGCTGCAAACTTCCATGACTTTTTCTATCAGAAATATATCTTTTTATTGAAAAGGCCAGTTTATATCTGGTTTCAGAGGAATAGGAACCCATTTTACCAGTCAACCATCTACCATGACTTTGGGAATTTAACTTCTCTAAACTCCAGTGTCCTCATCTGTAAAATAATACCTACTTCCAGGACATCCCTGGTGGCGCAGCGGTTAAGAATCCGCCTGCCAATGCAGGGGCTGCGGGCTCGATTCCTGGTCCGGGAAGATTCCACATGCCATGGAGCAACTAAGCCCGTGCTCCACGACTACTGAGCCTGCGCTCTAGAGTCCGCGAGCCACAACTGCTGAGCCCACGTGCTGCAACTACTGAAGCCCGTGCGCCCTAGAGCCCACATGCCACAACTACTGAGCCCATGCACTGCAACTACTGAAGCCCACACACTCTAGGGCCTGTGTGCCACAACTACTGAGCCCGTGTGCTGCAACAAAGACCCAACGCAGTCAAAAAAAAAAAAAAAAAAAAAAAACCCTACTTCTCAGTTTTATAAAAATTAGAAAATAAAAGATGTAAAGATACCTGGTGTACAGCCCAGCAAACAGCAGGTGCTCAATAATGTAGATGAACGGATGAAGGCAAGAAAAACACAAAGAGGACCATTTTTTCAAGCAAATAAAACTCATCTACATATTTGTAGCTCTTTGCTGGATCTTGTCTTCAAGGACTGCTGCTTCTGTTTATAGTCCCCAGCTTACTCCTTGGTCATACAGCTTTCATCTGTAAAATTTGTTCATTCAACTACTAAGTGCCGATCCCGTGTTGATACAGAAGTAAACAGGACAAAGCCCCTGCCTTCCCAGGGCTCACAGTCTTCTAGCTACTCTCCTGGCCACCACTTCATCAACTTTGGATGCTGCTCCCTGAACCTGAGAAGCCCCTTCCCCAACAGTCATCACCATCTTCTCAGCATTAGGCAGACCATCTCTCCGGTTACTAATCTTATTAGATATCACAAAAAACGGTGACACCAAGGCCCTGCTTCCCTTGAAGTGCTATGTTATCTCAAGTTCTGAAGCTCTATCTGGGCTCATTAGGAAATAACTGCAATTGATTAGCCGTGTCTGCTATGGGTGTGGCAGTGGGGAGGATGACAGTGTATGTTTTCAACCCTGGTCTACAGGAACCCAAAGGACCCTGGGAATCCTGCCATTTATAATTCTGTGACTCAGTGAAATCTTGCTTTACTTACCTTTGGCACAAGGCCTGTCTTCACACAACAGCTTTTTCATCTGTTTGGTCTAGCACCTTAGCCAGTATCACCTGAGAAAGTGTCTCAGTTACTGGGTTTCAAGGGACAGCAAACTTACAACAAAATAAATACATGTACTAATGTATCACCCTCATATTTGGTAAATCACTGCTCCTAGAGGCCCAGGAAATTAGCTCAGAAAGGAGAATCTATTTGTATTGAACATCTATTAAGTGCCAGACACTTTCCATACATTGTCTCTTCCTTCTGAAACACCCTTAGGGCAGTCACTAACTCCTCCTCTCATGGGGCAGGAACCAGTACTCAGAGCAGTAGGGGAAGCTGCCCAGGGAGCAGGGATCCCAACCTGTGGCACTTCAGACTCCTAATCCCACTGCTCTGTGTTCCCATAAAATGTACCCACATGTCTTGTTTATTCTTCCTCTTCCAGGAGGTGGAGGTGAAAAGTGAAACTGACAGTGGGTCTAGACTGAGCGATGAGATCTGGGCAAACGTTTAGATGACTCAATCCTCATCCATCATTTTTCCTACAGTCTGCTGGGCATAGGACCAAGAGAAGACATTCCTGCCTGATTTGGGAGACCAGCTCAGCTCACCAGCTTTGGGGCATACTGTGAATTCCCTGAGAGCATTAAATACATACCTCTGCATCCCAAACCTTCATCCTGACCCAGTTCCCTTCCACTGGCTCTGCCTCTGACCCCAGGGCCCCTGTCCTCTGGTCCTCCTCCCAGGAAGCCCTCCAGACCACCACAAAACCCTCTCCCTGGAGGCCCGAGCCCCCACCAGAGCCCCCAGGAGTCTGCAGTGCCCTGAAGGAAAGTGGGAGCTCCCCGAAGCCTCAGGGATTCTTTCAGGAGACGTGGTGCCGGAATCTCACCAAGGAGGGTGTGGATGGGCAGGAGATTCCTAACAATCAGGGAAACCACATCTTTGGATCCTAGAAATGAATTTCCAAGGATGCAGCCTGAGCCTGCCTACACCCAGCCGAGGACAGGGGGAAGTTTTCAGCATGTTGGTTAGAGGGGGGGCATGAGTTAGTGTTTACTTACACCTCTGGTTAGTAGTGTCAGGTAGCCCTCAAAGACACCCCCTGAGATGATGGCTGCCATACTGCAGAGGCTACTGGTGGGACCAGTGTTGGGAAGGCACTGCCTTGACCTAGGGCAGCAGAGCCCAGGGACTTTTGTACAGCCCTTCAGCTTACGTTGGGCCCCTGGGTTCCCTAGTGCCTACAGTCATGGAAACCAAGAGGTAGCAAAACATCCCCATCTCATGCTCCACTGGTGGGAATGTACAATGGTGTAGCTGCTGTGTAAGAGTATGGCAGTGCCTCGAAAAATTAAAAATAGAATTACAATATGATCCAGCAATTCCATTCTGGGTATATACCCCAAAGAACTGAAATCAGGGATTCAAAGAGAGATGTGTACACCCATGTTCATCGCAGTATGATTCACAACAGCCAAGAGATGGAAGCAACCCAAGTGTCTGCTGACAGACGAATGAAAATACACACACAATGGAATATTGTTCAGCAAAAAAGGAAGGAAATCTGACACATGCTACAATATGAAAGAACCTTGAGGACATTATGCTAAGTGAAATAAGCCAGTCACAAGAGGACAAATACAGTATGATTCCATTCATATGAAGTATGTAGAATAGTCAGATTCATAGAGACAGAAAGTAGAAGGTTGGTTGCCGGGGGGAGGGAGGAACGGGAAGTTATCATTTAATGCGTACAGTGTCTTAGTTCTGCAAGATGAAAAGAGTTCTGGAGACCGGCTGTACTACAATGTGAATAACACTTACTACTGAACCATATGCATAAAAATGGTTAGGATGGTAAATATTATGTTATTTATTTTTTACCACATTTTTTTAAATGTTCCATTAAGAACATGGGTTTTCTTCCCTGGTGGCACAATGGTTGAGAGTCCGCCTGCTGATGCAGGGGACACGGGTTCGTGCCCCGATCCAGGAAGATCCCACATGCTGCGTAGCGGCTGGGCCCGTGAGCCATGGCCGCTGAGCCTGCGCGTCCGGAGCCTGTGCTCCGCAACGGGAGAGGCCACAACAGTGAGAGGCCCGCGTATCGCCAAAAAAAAAAAAAGAACATGGGTTTTAAAGGTTTGGCAATGGATAAGACCTAAGTAATTTGTTTGGTTTTTTCTCTTAGAACTGGCTTTCCACCTAGCTCTGCTGTTTAACTTCTCTGAGCCTCAGTTACTTCATCTATAAAATGGGATGAAGAGTGTATGTGCCCTGCATGGTTGTTGTGTGGATTATGTGAAGGGAAGCTGGCCAGATCCCAAGCACAGCACCTGGCACACAGCAGGGGCCCCATCAATGGCAGCTCTTATGTTCATCATCGTCTATTACTATTATTGTCATTATGATCATTAATTATCACTGAGTACTGGATGACATCACAGCACTGATGAGCTGGTCTGATCGGTTACCAGGATTTACCCTGAAAAGGAGAAACAGGTGGCTTTGGAGAGAGGATGGCTAATCTGATCACTTTCTGAGTCTCAGTGACCAAACGAGGGAATGCTGTGGTCCTTGATGTTATTTTAAAAATAAAATGATATGGACTCACAAGCTCTGTGAGTTTTTCAGAACTATGCCAAAGATCAAGGACGGGCAGAGCTGCAGATCTTACAGTCAGGCTGAAAAGGCCCCAGGCTGGTCTAGAAGGATCCCCAGGCCCTAATAGCCAGGGACAGCCACCCACTTGCACAGGGAGCTCTTCAGTCCCTGACATGCTCGGGCTACTCACAAGCCACAGAAATAGGCTTGTCCTGCAGCGCCAGCCTAATGAGATTTCAAGTTCAATCACTGTCGTTTATTTGACCTGCCTACTGGCACCAAGCAAAAGCAGCGTGTTCCACTTCTAAGTAACAGTTTCCAGACTCCAAGCCCTGAAACCAGGCTTTTTGCAGGGCACTGACGACTCAGTATTGAGTTTCAGCAGGATTAAACAAAATCCCGTCCCCACCAACATCTCTGCCATCCAAACCACATCTTCTTGGCTCTTTATCCCGGGGATTGCGTGGAGCCTCCCTATACTATACGGAGGCAGGGTATGTTCCTAACTCAGCATGTATTTCCAACTCCTTGGCTGGGCTCTCGAAACCCTTCCTGATCTAATTCCTGCCTCTCCCCAGCCTCATCTGCTACTCCCCCAAGCACACCTCCACCTCTGGCATTCTAAACTATGTAGTGTTCCTCAGACATGTTCCAGTTCCACCAGCCTCCTTGACTGTAAACAAAGAATGCTTCTGCAAGGAATGCCCTTCCACCTCACAACTGAGAATTCCTCGACACCGTTCAAACCACAGCGCAACTGCTACCTCTTCCAGTGAGCCTGCCAAAGTGTGTGAAGGGTCTGAGACTTCACTTGCAAGGGGACAAGTGAGCCTTCCACAGTTTCATGGTTGCCAGCAGAGAAGTCAGACTCCTGGGTCAGAGACAAAGGGCTTCATTGCTGACCGCACAGAAGCAGCATGAGCTTCATGTCTGTGACAGTCCCCCTCACCCCCAAGTCCCAGGGGACAACGTGGAGGGGCCCAGGTGGATCCAGTGTGTGCAGGGGGTGTGCATCACAGCTGACGAATGTCAAGCTTAGAGCACCCAAATCTCATATAATGGACTGCAAGCAAACCTTCCCTCTGCCAAGGAGGGAGAGCTGTCTCTGTCTTCCAAAGCTGCTTGCTGTACAAACATCCTGGAAAAGATAGTCTGAAACCAAAGGGCAATTAGTGCCTCTGCTTATACAATGTGCGGAAACTCCAGAAACCAAGGATTGTTTCCTGACAGAATCTTCCCTGGCTGCCTCAGCTAGCACTCACACAATGCTCCCACCATGCTCTGTCCACCACTGCCTTAGGAAACGCGTAGGAATCCATGTTGTAATGACCTGTTTACTTTTCTGTTCCACCGCTAGCCTGCGTCCTCTCTGCTGTTAGGGACCATCTTTTACATTTATCTGCCAGACACACATTAAGTGCTCAGTGAATGTGCAAATAAATGGATGAGTTGAATAATTAACACGGGGAATTCTGACAGCCATGGTTTGGGGGTAATCAAATAATGATATAACAACAAAGAGCTGACATTTACTGACTGCTTATTCTCGCGTCCTAGGCGCTGTCTGGTATTTTTTTACCTGGATTGTTTTATTTTATCCTCATGAAACACTATATGGAAGGTACTCTGATGAATCCACTTTACATGTGGGGAAACTAAGGCTCAGAGCAGTTAAGGGATTTCACCAGTCACACAGCTAATAGCAGTAGAGTTGCACTCTGAGCCAGCTCTCCTTGGGCCCAAGCCTTACCCATCCCGCTAAAGTGCTTCTCCTCTCAGAGGGCACCTAAGCTTTGGGGTGTTTGTGAAAGTGGCCAAAGAAGGAAGGAGGGAGTGCCTGTCTTTTTGTGTCTACAGGGGTGGCAGCCGTAGCCTGCATGTCACCATCACCTACTCCCCGGTGTGACTTGCAGCCCCTCAGCCATCACGGTGGACACGGAACGCACAGATAGCTCCTGCTGGAACCTCACACCTTCCTAATCTGTCCCACACTGGGCCAGATGGTATTTGGCCTTGGGAACAGCCTGGAATGCAAAACTGACCCTTCTCCCTGAAGAAGAGAGGAAGGGATGAGAGAAATTTGTGGACCACTCTCGTTTGCTAACAACTTACAATTCTCAAACAGTCATTCCCCTTGACCTTACTAATAATCAAAGAAATAGAAACAAAAAGAAAATACAGGTGGTCACCCACTATAACACTCACTGTAGGTGAGGGAGGGTTGGTGAAATTATCTCAGAAATTGCTGCTAGAAGCAAAAATAGTACAACCTTCGGGAGGAAAATTAGGCAACATCTTTCAAAATCTTAGATAGGCACACCCTTTGACACAGCAATTTAATTTCCAGGTTTTACATAAAGAAACACTGGCAACATTGTTGAAAAATATAGATAGATGTCTATAGCAAAATTGTAAATAGTTCAAACGCTCTTCTTAAAACACTCAAAACATACAGAGTTCTACTAAGGAAAAGTCTCTGCAAAGTTCAATTCTTCCAGAGATATCTACTAGTAATGATTTTGTGTATATTTTGCCAAGCTTTTTTTTTTTTTTTTTTTTTTTTTTTTGCGGCACGCGATCCTCTCACTGCCGTGGCCCCTCCCATTGCAGAGCACAGGCTCCGGACGCGCAGGCTCAGCGGCCATGGCTCACGGGCCCAGCTGCTCCGCGGCATGTGGGATCTTCCCGGACCGGGGCACAAACCCGAGTCCCCTGCATCGGCAGGCGGACTCTCAACCACTGCGCCATCAGGGAAGCCCCTACAATTGCTTTTTATTCACTTAACATTTTATTGAAGACATCCTTTTATACCAACTTATATGAAACCTGTATGAAACTGGTTTATCAACTTCACAGTATTTTGCTTTTGCCTGTGGAATCACGAATTCCTTCCTGAAAGATATTTAGGTTGAGGAGAGTACAATTTAATATAGCCAGGTTATAGCTCAAACAAAAAAACCACCTCCTACTCCTTAAAAACTGCTCACCCACAACAACTTTATTTATTTGGGGATTGCTTATCCACTTCTCAGAATGATCCAGAGCTCTTCAATTTTTCCTATAATGTTTTCCTACTGGATTAAGGCATGAAGGCCTTATACTTGGCCAGAAATTACAAAACCAATGCAAAATATAAATCTAGAAACACAAATGGACCCAAGTGTCTGGTTATAGGACTGTGGAACTGTACATTCACACGAGACTCTGCCAATCACTCTTAGAACCACAAGTATGTTGTTTTCTATAGAAACCAAGATACGTCCTGCCAACCTGGCCCCATCCTGGAACTTGTCAGCACCTGACCATCACCTATGCTTCTTATCATTCATTAGGCCCATCCTTCCTTCTATTTGTATCCCCAACACCCAAACCAGACACTTATGACTCGTGAGGACAAGAAGTGCGGGGTGAGTCAGGCTTGAGGCCGGGAACACAGAGTTTCTAGCAAAATGCATTACTCAAGAGGGCGAGGCCGAGCTCTAGAGAACTTAGCCCAAGGCCACAAACATCAGTGGGAAGAGGCCCCTGGAGTCCTGAAACACAGCCTCAGCTTCCAGGGAAATTCCATTCTTTTTTTTGCAGTAGGTTGATGGGTACCAGGGGAGAAGCCAGTTAGAACCCAGTGTTAATTACTTGTCAATAATAACGAGCCTTATACAAAGAGCTTTTATAAACCTTGCCTTACAAGACTCTCAGCCAATTTTGTGAACCGGGGATTATTAGCTTCACTGGATAAAGAAAGAAACTGAATCACAGAGAGCTTGTGAGGGTCAGGACAGCGCTGAACCCAGGTGGGCCTCCCATCTTGTTCAGCCCTCATTCTGCCTCCAGACTGACCGACAGTGAAGGTCTGCATGTTCTGGGACTTGGGCCACACGCCCCGGCCCGCTAGCACACCCCCAGCAGGACTCCCCAGGACCGCTACCACACCCCCAGCAGGACTCCCCAGGAGGCTGGGCCTTTGGGAACTGACTGACATTCTCTAAGAAACCCCATGCCGTCCGCCAATGCACTTCTGTTAAACTAAACCCCAGTGACTCCTCAGCATGGTGCCCTCTGCAAGTCCATGAAATTGACAAGGGTGACTCCAGCCTCAGAAATCAGGGCAGAGGGAGCAGATGAAGCTGACACCCCACCTGCATTTACTCTGTGATGAATGAACAAGCTGCGGACAAGGAGAACCCGAGGACTAACAGGGGAAGAGGCCATTCAACACGCTTTCTCTGCCCACTCTCTTACTGGGTCTCTCTGGGCTTTGAAGCAACAGGATGTTTGCTGTTCAATGCAAAACAAACAAACAAATCTTGAAGAAGTTCAGCCACAGCTTACCATCCCTCTTCCCCCAGACTTGAACACAAATAACACAAAGCATCCTCGCAGCAGAGAAGACACTGAGTTCACACTGGTGGAGAATTCGATGGTCATTGTCCACAGTCCGTTGTCTGCCCTGACCATTCTCTTGGACAAGGAAGTTGCGGGGTTACTCGAATCACGACTATCTGGGTGATTTGGGGAGTGAAATTTGTCCGCCTAGGCCCTCAGAAGTCTCCTGCAATATCTTGGAGTTGGCTGTATGTGATTGAACCTGTAGGTTCAAATAAGGTATGTTCGGCTGGAGAAACAGACCTGCTCTTTTATATCATATTCTAATGTAAAAACAGAAAAGACAACAAATGCACAACATGCTAAGCTCTGTTGCTCTGAGCTGTGTTTTAATGAGAGGACGCGTCCCTTCAAAATGGTGCCTTGGCTAATTGGGCCAGATCCTTCACATTTGGGGACATGGTTATAAACAAAAGCCTTGCATGTGTGCATAATGGCTTGTCTGCTCTCTAGCTTCCAACAAGCCACTTTCCTCCTAACCCCTTGAGCGAAAGTAGCACAGCACCGGTCAGCCCACCCAGTGGCCCATGAAGGGGAGAGGCAGAGGGCTCCACACAAAAGCCTCACAGAAGGACGTCAGACCACATCACCATCGCCGGTGCGCTCAGGTGAAATAAGACATCGTGTCCTTTTCCCCTTTCGCATGTGAGAGCAAAAACAGACCTATGCCTTGCACGTACTGTGTTAGGTTTTCTAGACGGGCCTATAGTGTTACTGTCTGTGACTTTCCATGGGCCTCCTTGGGTTACCATACATATGAATACACATCCCAGCATTTGAAGGAAGGAAAATATGGGGTGCTTGGTGAATATTTTTAATTGAATTCATCTGGGAGTTTTAAATCCTGAAAATTTAGCTCCTATTTATAGTAGCTTAAGGTTGGAACAGCATATGATTTTTGTCCAAGCCTCCCTTTTCCATTTAAGAGAATGTCTCATTGGCACATAACGCATTTTCCAGAGCCAACTGTGAAAATCATTAAATTGCCAAACTGTGGAATGGGACAGTGGTGATGACATTCGGTTGTTCTCATGCCTTTGAAGGCAATCTAGTCTTTACGGCTTCCCACTCATAAAAAGGAGCTCCACGTCTCTTTATGCTTGAGTCCCAGCTCAGTTGTGTTGGGACAATGGTAACCCAGGAACCAAAGAGGATTCGAATGGAAGGATTCTGTGGGCATCTGAAACCAGACCTTGCTTCTCTGACTGCTGGCAAGGCGTCTGACAACAAGCAAGCCTCTGTAGTGAGGTAACACACCACCGTTCCTGCCATATGACCTCCCTTTCACAAGTGCCTTGCAAAGTCTCCAGGCTGTTCTCTAAAGACCCATGGGATTCACCAGGCACTGGCTGGTCAAGCATCAGATGCCCCAGGTCACCCTTCTAGCCAATCAAATTGGAGCTCATTCTCATAGAGAAACTTGCTGAGTTAAATTCCAAGGGCCTGAGCAGGAATCTGGAAAAACTCAGTGAGGCTCTACCTTCTGGATTCCTTGGATATGTCTCTCCCTGTCACTCTCTTGCATTCTCAGGACCATTGTACACAGGGGTTCATGATCAATGTATGCACCTACATCTGCAGGCATGGGGATTCTGGGCCTCCCAGCTGAGCCTGGAACATGGACACACAGGCCATGCAGACTCAGGAAAAATGGCACAAACTCAGAGGCTGCAGCACACAAGTGCAGGCAGCTGCTCCCCGAGCTGCGCACGCTCTTGGCATCTTTGAGGTGTGGTCTCTCAGTCACCCACCACTCTCAGAGCCTTGGTTCTCTCTGCCACAGGCTCAAAGCCTGACACAGCTGCCTCACTCAGAGGGCAGAGCAGGGAGTATGGGATGTGCACCTGGGCCTCCAGCAGGTACAGAGGCGCCCATAGCAGTACTGTTGCCCTCTGGGCTCTGGGAAGTTCTCCAGAGCAAAACTATACTATCATGCAATCAAATACCTTTTTTTTCTTGAACACAAAAGCTTTCTTTTTGTAGTCCACAGCCCTGAAAGTTGTGTTTCCCCTGCCCTTTCACAGAGACTTAAATCTGGAATATTCTAAAGCTTTTCCCTCTTGGTACCATCTGTCTGTCTGGGTTTTTTTCTATTTTTCTATTTTTTTCTTCTGTCTCTCTCTCTCTCCCCACCTTCAAAAAGCTGGTCTCTCCTCCCTCCTGAGCTTAGTCAATCCTATCTTTGTTTCACAGGCTTCTGTACTTTCAGAGTTGGGAGAGATGGTGAAAATCATTGCCTCATTCAAAGATGAGGGAAATGAGGTGACCTAGTTTATATGTGACAAACTCATGCTTCCAGCCTCTGCCACTAAGTCTCTCTTCATTTCACCAAATGACTTGCCCTCCATCAGCTCCCAGGTCCCTTGAATGGGGGGTCATCACCACCACACAAAGCTGACTGGACTCCCCCACCCTGCAGTAAATGTCTGAGCGCTGTGCCAAAACAAGCAAAAGGAACCCATCCAGTCAGCAGAGGGAAGGAAATAATAAAGACCAGAGAGGAAATAAATAAAATAGAGATTAAAAAAACAATAGAAAAAAAAATCAATAAAACCAAGAGCTGGTTCTTTGAAAGGGTAAACAAAATCGACACACCTCTGGCCAGGCTCACTAAGAACAAAAAAGAGAGGACCCAAATAAACAAAATAAGAAATGAAAGAGGAGACATAACAACCAATGCCACAGAAATACAAAAAGCCATAAGAGAATACTATGAACAGTTATATGCCAACAAATTCGACAATCTAGAAGAAATGGACAAGTTTCTAGAAACATACAGCCCACCAAAATTGAATCAAGAAATAGATAATTTGAATAGACCAATCACTAGAGATTAAATAGAATCTGTAATTTTAAAACTTCCTACAAACAAAAGTCCCAGACCAGATGGCTTCACAGGTGAATTCTACCAAATATACAGAAAAGAATTTCCACCAATCTTTCTCAAACTCTTATAAAAAACTGAAGAGGAGGGAACACTCCCAAAGACATTCTATGAAGCCACCATCAACCTGATACCAGAACCAGACAAAGACACCACCAAAAAAGAAAATTACAGGCCAGTATCTTTGATGAATATAGATGCAAAAATTCTCAACAAAATATTAGCAAACTGAATCAAACAACACATAAAAAAGATCATAGACCATGACCAAGTGGATTCATTCTAAGCTCACAAGGATGGTTCAACATACGCAAATCAGCACCACATAAACAAAAGAAAAGACAAAACCCCAATGATCATCTCAATAGATGCAGAAAAAGCATGTGACAAAATTCAATGTCCATTCATAATAAAAACTCTTACTAAAGTGGGCATAGAGGGAACATATCTCAACATTATAAATGCTATTTATGACAAACCCACAGCCAATATAATACTTAACGGTGAAAAGCTGAAAGCCTTCCTGCTAAAATCTGGAACAAGACAAGGATGTCCACTCTTACCTCTTCTATTCAACATAGTATTGGAAGTCCTAGCCAGCCACAGCAATCGATGAGAAAAAGAAATAAAAGATATCCAAACTGGAAGGGAAGAGATAAAACTGTCATTTTATGCAGATCACATGATTCTATATATTGAAAACCCTAAAGACTCCACACAAAAATTACTAGAACTGATAAACGAATTCAGTGAGATAGCAGGATACAAGATTAACATACAGAAATCGGTTGCATTTCTTTACACTAACAATGAAATATCAGAAAGAGAAAGTAAAAAAAAACAGACCCTTTTAAAATTGCATCAGAAAAATAAATTACTTAGGAATAAACCTGACCAAGGAGGTGAAAGACTTATATGCTGAGAACTATAAAACACTGATAAAGGAAATTAAAGATTGTTCAAAGAAATGGAAAGCTATCCCATGCTCTTGGATTGGAAGAATTAATATTGTTAAAATGGCCATACTACCCAAAGCAATCTACAGATTTAATGTAATCCCTATCAAATTACCCATGACATTTTTCACAGAACTAGAACAAATAATCCTAAAATTTATATGGAACCATAAAAGACCCAGAATTGCCAAAGCAATCCTGAGGAAAAAGAACAAAGCTGGAGGCATAACCCTCTCAGACTTCAGACAATACTACAAAGCTACACTAATCAAAACAGCATGGTATTGGCACCAAAACAGACATATGGATCAACGGAATGGAATAGAGAGCCCAGAAATAAACCCATACACCTATGGTCAATTACTCTTCAACAAAGGAGGCAAGAATATACAATGGAGAAAAGACAGTCTCTTTAGCAAGTGGTGTTGGGAAGTTGGAGAGCCTCATGTAAATCAATGAAGTTAGAACACACGCTCTCACCATACACAAAAATAAACTCGAAATGGCTTAAAGACTTAAATATAAGACATGACACCATAAAACTCCTAGAAGAGAATATAGGCAAAACATTCTCTGACATAAATCGTACCAATGTTTTCTTAGGTCAGTCTCCCAAGGCAATAGAAATAAAAGCAAAAATAAACAAATGGGACCTAATCAAACTCATAAGCTTTTGCACAGCAAAGGAAACCATACACAAAATGAAAAGACAACCTACAGACTGGGAGAAAATATCTGCAAAAGATTCAACCAACAAGGGCTTAATTTCCAAAATATACAAACAGCTCATATAACTCAATAACAAAAAAACAAACAACCCAATTAAAAAATGTGCAGAAGACCTAAACAGAAGACCTATGTCTCCAAAGAAGACATACAGATGGCCAAGAGGTACATGAAAAGATGCTCAACATTGCTAATTATTAGAGAAATGCAAATCAAAACTACAATGAGGTACCACCTCACACCAGTCAGGACGGCCATCATTAAAAAGTCTACAAATAACAAATGCTGGAGAGGGTGTGGAGAAAAGGGGACCTTCTTACACTGTTGGTGGGAATGTAAATTGGTACAGCCACTATGGAGAACAGTATGGAGGTTCCTTAAAAAACTAAAAATAGAACTACCATATGACCCAGCAATCCCACTCCTGGGCAAATACCTGGAGAAAACTAAAATTCAAAAAGATGCATGCACCTCAATGTTCATAGCAGCATTATTTACAATAACCAAGACATGGAAGCAATCTAAATGTCCATCGACAGATGAATGGATAACGAAGGTGTGGTACGTATACGTAACGGAACACTACTCAGCCATAAAAAAGAATTAAATAATGCCATTTGCAGCAACATAGATGCAACTAGAGATTATCACACTAAGTGAAGTAACTCAGAAAGAGAAAAACAAATACCATATGATATCACTTACATGTGGAATCTAAAATATGATGCAAACGAACCTATTTACGAAACACACTCACAGACATAGAAAGCAAACTTATGGTTACCAAGCGGGAAAAGGGTTGGGAGAGGAATAAATTAGGAGTGTGGGGTTAGCAGATACAAACTAATATATATAAAATAGATAAACAACAAGGTCCTACTATATAGCACAGGGAACTACATTCAATATCCTGTAATAAACCATAATGAAAAGAATATGAAAAAGAATATATATATATATATATATACATACAACTGAATCACGTTGCTGTACAACAGAAACTAACACAACATTGTAAATCAACTATACTTCAATAAAAATAAATGAGTAAATAAATATTAAAAAAAAAAAAGACCCATTGACTACCAACCACAGCAACACCACCTAACAATTATGGGTACCCTGCTTCTTTTCCTGTGATAAGGCCACAAGGGGTGAGGGAATATCCTGGATCCCCTCAGAAGGCTGGGGATGCATTCTACACCTCAGAGAAGAAGAACGTGCAGTGGGAAGTTTGCATAAGGTGCCTGGGCACAGAGAGGCTGGCCCCCGCAGGCCCCAGAGAGCAGGCACTTTTTACAATGCACCATGTCACATGGCAGTTGCCTTGTCCACTCCTCACCGGGCCTCTGCATCTGAAACCAGCACCTCTTTGCAAAGATAGGGTGCAGCTGAGTCACCTCTCATCTGGGAGTCTGGACACCAGTGACTCGGCCTGGGTCATCCCCCAACCTATGCCAGGCCTTTCTTCTGTGAAATGATGTCTCTCTCAATGTTCAGAATCTATAATTCTCTAAGAAGCAGCCCACCTTTGGACTGAGCAACAGGCCACTGAGTAGCGGGTGCAATCACAAGGGGCCCAGCATGAAGCCTGGAGCAGGAGGACACCTTTCCAATGAGCCACTGGTTTCCACTTAAGGTTTTCTTGCTCTCAAAATGCCAGACCAGGGCTGGGATCGTAAATGACGTGGGTCATGCCAGAGGTTCTAGGGTATTTTCAGGTCGGATGCACCAGGTCTTGTTACCAGGGACCCTGACCAATGCACCCGATACTTCAGTGTTCCCCTTCCAAGGCTGAGCCTCAGCCATGCAAATGACAACTGAATTGGATGTGTCCTGCCATTTCTGAGGCAAAGTGCATATGGAGGCAGAGACTGTTACCAGACTGCTGCTGTCTGGCCAGAAATGTAGGCATTGGGGAATCTTGGCAGAAACGAAACAGGAGAGGTGCAGGGGAGTCAGCTCCCTCCCGCACCCACTCTGAAGTCTGGGTCAGCTTTGGCAGGCTCAGCAAAGGAGTGTGTGCCTCGGGTGCGAGCACGGGGAAGATGACCACTCACGTGGCTCCTTTTGCCTTCTTCATCGCCCATTGACGTAATGACCGTCTCTGAAAAGACCATCTGTCCAGTCTGGTTGTTGGTGATCTATAGGAGAACAAGTACCATAAATGTGAAATAAGAGGAATTCTGGACAAATCCCACAGACTGTTTTTTTGTTTTACTGTTTTCTATTTTCTGAAGCAGAAGCACCTGTCAAAGTAGACAGAATGCCCACTCCCTCCCCTCTTCTTAAATGCATTTTATTTTTTTTATATATATATATTTTTTTCTTTATTTTTTTGGCTGCCTCGGGTCTTAGTTGCAGCATGTGGGATCTTTCGTTGTAGCACACAGGCTTCTCTCTAGTTGTGGCGTGTGGGTTTTCTCTCTAGTTGTGGCACGCGTGGGCTCTGCAGTTTGCAGCACGCGGGCTCTCTCATTGAGGCGCGCGAGCTCAGTAGTTGTAGCACGCAGGCTTAGTTGCCCCGCAGCATGTGGGATCTTAGTTCCCCAATCAGGGATTGAACCCGCATCCCCTGCATTGGAAGGCAGATTCTTTACCACTGAACCACCAGGGGAGTCCTGTCCCCCTTTCTTTCTGAGCTCCACCAGCAGCGTCAGATGGTGCAGTGATAAGAGATGTAACAGAGCCTACAGCATGGGGCTGCTAGGAGGAGGGCCGAGGAGGTCTGTGTAAAGCACATAGCACACAGCCCGTCACCTCGCAAATATTCAGCGCTAGCTATTTTTATCATTCTTGGGGCTCATTTACTTGAAACTCAGTGTCAGCTTTCTTTTCAACTACAGGTCTGTGTATTGAAGGAAGCAGGTTTTAGCTACAGCTGCCCCCTTCCTGATTCTGGGGAACTGTTTGGTTTCATCAAAAAAGTGCTTAAGTACTATGGGAGGCCTGGCCCTGTATTCCTCTATCCATTGTCTGCCTTCTGTAAACAGGAGCAGGCACCTCAAAGCTGAGCCTTAGAAACCTGACATGGAACCCAGTCTATTCCCACCCCATCCAAGGCCACGTCAAACCTCTGTGTTGGTGATAAAAAGACAGAAAGAAGCCCAGGAGCTAGGAGACCTGTGTTCTTTGAGCCCTGCCTCAGACACCAATGACCGTCTAGTATGTAACCTGGAACTAATCATTTCTATTCTCTGATTCACAGTTTTCTCATTTCTAGGTCATCTTTCAAGTTCCTGCCAGCTCTAATGTCACAGGCGTCTGCAGCCAAAACAAAGTGGAAACTCTTAGGCTGATGTGCAACAGTGGATCAAATTCTAGTTCTAATTCCAGTTCTGAGGAGATAAGGATCATGTCTTCGTCAACATACTTTATTTTTATCTAAATAATTCCTCTCTCTGGCAAAGAGATGATGTCTTCTTCCTATATGCCAGATTTTTACAGGATTAACCAATGTTATATTTTTTTAATTGTACAGTCCTATATGTATAGGTTGCAGGACTTCTCAGAGCCTTTAGTATACTAAGGTGCATTTTTTGTATCTCTAGGAAGAGAAATATGTACAATGTTTTCCAAACATGTTTCACCACTGAGCCCTTCTTTTATAAAGCATCACACAGGACAGGAGCTCCATGGAACCCGCTCGAGAACTACTACACCGTGCGGATACCATAACTTTACCGTAAGAACAACAACAAGAAGAAGAAGAATTTGTGGCTGGATAGCACTTCATAGTTTACAATGACTCTCACATACTTTAAGTTACTGGACCCCCATAATACTGTAATGTAGATGTTGATATCCCTATTTGCTAAACGCAGTTAGTGAGGGTCATGAAATTGAGTTAAGTTTTTCAAAATCACACTAGTTACTGGTAGGACTCAGGTCTGGGTATTCTGATATCTACAAGGAGAAAATTTAAGAAGCATCTGAAACTATTGGCTGATTATTCTCAGAAAGGATGACTTAATATTGGTTTTGACAAGAATAAAACAATCCCTTTTGGAAACATTCTCCAGTCTTCAGACGAGCAACGCGAAAGGATTCTGTTCTGCAGGTGGCTCATTTATTTATGGGGGGGTACACTCTGGAGCTGGGCTATCAGCATGTAGCAGGAGAAGAGCCACACAGAGGCTACTTTATAGTCAAGGCAATGGCCCATGAAAATTGACCCCTTTATCCCCTATAGCACAGAAGTGCTATTGTTTCAACCCATTACCTGGGCACTTGAACAAAAGCAGGGCTCTTTTGTGAGAGCCGTCATGGCCTTGCATGTAGGCACTGAGATGAGATCAGAGGTCAAGCTCCTTGATGTCCACAACAGAAGGTCAACTCTACAGCCTCTAACAATGACCCTGAACATGTGCACACCAGACTCTCTTCAAGAGAACACAGGCCACGTGGTTTGCTCCCAAAGTCCCGCCAAACTCATATGGGAGACATCTCACACTAGGGGCAAGCTAATGTCACATTCCTCTAGGTTTGCAACATTTTCTTCCTCAAGTCAGATTGAGAACAAACCTGCTTGCTCTTCGTGCAAGATATTGGACCAAGAGACACTTATGATGTGTGGTAGGTTAGGAAACACTCTGCTGTAGAATTCTGAATGGATAACCAGCAAACGAAAGAATATTTCATCTCCTGGCAATAGAGGCTTTTTCTCCTGAAGGCTGAGTATATCACATCTGCGCTCCTCCTAAGGAAATGGCGAAGATCTATTCACTACAGCATGAACTCTATTTCAACTCACTACTGAAACACAGATAAAAACCTGTGAAATAAATACCTCAAATTCGATGCTAGGAAAGTATCTCTCTAAACACTTGTTTGCTTCCTTTTCTCAAATGATAAAAATCCCTGAACATTCCTTTGCAATTGGACTGGCGGGAAGAGTAGAGTTAAATTTACTGCTTAAATACAAAAGCAATTTATGTTTTTGATACGTATCTTTCCCCCTTTAAATAGCTCCCTCACTCCCTCTGGTTTTTAACATGTATTTTACTATCCTCATTTGTATTTTTTGGCTTGTATATCAAACGTGTAAACAAGACCTTAGTCCTCTGACGGGACCGGGCGATGAGGAAAGGAGGAAGTGCTGGCCACGACCGCCCTTACCTTGTGAATTTCTCGGTGGACGTGGATGGTGTTATTTCCAACCTTGGTTTCCGTGTTGGTCTCATTGTGATAGCTGGGAGGTAAGCGTGCCAGGTTCACTTCTGATGACGTTTTAGCAGCAGCCTCTTCTGCCTCCATCTAATTAAATCAATGGATTTAATGAGCAATACTGTTTTCTCTTGATACAAATCAGAGTCCATTAGAAAAAAAGAACCACTTCTCTTTTCCTCTTCTGCAATGACAGTGGTGCTGATGATAGCAGGTACCAGTGATTGAGTAGCCAGTAGGACAAGACGTTGTTCTAAATGTCTACGTATATCATTGCCTTACATCTTACAACCTCCCTGTGAGGTGGGTGTTAATGGCCCCACTTTACAAGTGGGGCAACCGAGGCTCAGGAAGACTAGAGAACTTCCCAAGACTCTCAGTGGAGGGCAGTCGGGATTTGAGAATGCCTCTGTTGAACAGTCTTGACCCCTGTACAGATGCTCTCGGTGCCACGCCCATCTCCCCGTGGCCTGATCGGGAGTCACCCGCATTTGTCCCCTTATGGGCCAACAACCACCTCTGTCTCTCTTCGAGAGAATTCTCTGGCTGCAGAAGTGTGCTCAGTCTGCACAGGCCCCATGTGTTAGGGAGTGAACACTCCAGGGACAACCCTTAGCCAGTGAAGGACAGGCTACAGGGGTAAGTACCCCAGTGCCCTCTCCCCTCAATGGGACGGTCTCTCTCCAAGGACCCCAGGGAGATTGAGGCCTAGTTGTCCCTGGCAGTAACCTGTTCATCAGCACAGCCTTTATTGCCTCTCTTCTTTTCCATCTCACTTTCCCACTTCCTCCTCGTGTTTCTGGGAGCACATCACAAATGAATTATTTGCTCCCAAATCCTTGTTGCAGGGCCAGGTTGGGGTGGGGACCCAACCTAGGACAGCCCCTTCCCCACTTCCGCCACAGCTATGTCTCTTCCCCACCCACCCCCTGAGTACAAGAGGGACCCCTGTAGAGGGTCAGGTGACTAGCTCCCGGGGTGCACCCTCCTCCTGGCTCTTCTTGCACAAGTGTCCTTTTCTGATGCCACGTTTCTCAGGCCACTGTCCACAAATCATGAGCTTCCATGACATCTATACCAGACATGTCAGTCAATTTAAATCTGTACCCAATTCCAGCCCCAGTCCTGATGAGTGGGCAGGTGACAGTGTGACCAGTCACAGTTGATTGGACTGAAACAGAGGTCATGTCATCGACTAACTGAGACAACCCAACACTCTCTCTAGGAATTTAAAATGAGAGACAGAGAGAGAAGTTGTAGCTGGTGCTTGGCAATTTTCCAACAGTGCAATCTTCTTTTTTTTTTTTTTTTTGCGGTTCGCGGGCCTCTCACTGTTGTGGCCTCTCCCGTTGCGGAGCACAGGCTCCGGACGCGCAGGCTCAGCGGCCATGGCTCACGGGCCCAGCCGCCCCGCGGCATGTGGGATCTTTCCGGACCAGGGCACAAACCAGTGTCCCCTGCATCGGCAGGCGGACTCTCAACCACTGCACCACCAGGGAAGCCCCCAACAGTGCAATCTTTGACTCTGGGCTATTTTTATTCCTTTAAACGAATCCTCAAAAAAGATTCTATTTTAAAAATCACTGTCCTCCATTCCCTTACATACTACATGAGGCTCCCTCTTTTCCTTTCTCTCCCATCCAGATTTGCTGAGCTGGGTATACATGGGGAAAGAATTCCCATGTCTCAATGTAGCACAAAGACACTGCACCAGAAGTGTGAAGAAAGTCTGGTCAGCATAAAGGACCGGATAACCAACCAAGGACTTGGTCAGCAACCGTTATGTTTGACCCTGAGACAACTCCTCACATGTCTGAAACCTGGTCACTGGCTCCGTCATCACCATCACAGTCATCATCATCATCACCTCCATGCTTGGGCATCAGCTATGTCTGAGCCATTGCACCAGCCCCTTCCATATCTCCTTAAACATTCACAGCAACCGTTAAGAAGAAGTGTTATTACCCTCATTTTGCAGATGAAAAGAATGAGGTTGACAAAAGGGAAGGAATCTGCCTAAGGTTAACACATTCTTAGTAAGTGGCAAAACTCGGATTAGAACTCGGGTCAGTCTGACTCCAAATTATATGCCTTTCCTAGTATATGATTCTGCTTATACTTTTGCTGGGGAGATAGGAGAGCCCCACACAAGCCAGTTTGAGGATGATTATGACAGTCTGTAGAAGGAAGTCAGGGGTTCAAAGAAGAGAGAAAAAAGGCTTCCAGGTGGAAGAGGTGACATGATTGGGTTGGTCTCACAGGACAGATACGATTTGGATAAAGAGGAGCATAGAGGAGGCGAAACCGGCAGCCTGGATGAGAACGGTGTGTCATGGGCTAGGGCAGAGGGTCCATGCTGGACCCTAAATGGATAAAATAATGGATAATGAAGTAGAGACAAATTGACAGGTGAGTCCAGGGGCAGTTCTAATGCAGACAATGTTAGCCTGGTTCTCAACCGAGAGGCACCTCAGAGTCATGTCCAAACTTTTAAAAAATATATACATATCTGGATCCCTTCCAGACCAGCTGAATTAGAATTTCTGGAGGGGGGACCCCACATATCAATGAGCTTCCCAGATGATTCTGAGATATTCCCTCCCCTCTACTTGCCCTCAGGTAAGAACCTTTGCACCAAGCAATGGGGAGCTGCAGCAAGTTCTGAAGACTAGTTGGGAGATAATACAGAGTCCAAAGAAGAAAAAGAACAGAGTCAGGGGACTGGCTAGAAGCACGTTGAGAGTCAGAAGTTTTATCTGGGGAGGAGCCTTCTAGGTGGTAAAGGCTCCAAATAAATCTAGAAGGACCAAGCCACTGAGAGCTGGCCATTAGATTAGGCAAGAAGATGCCTGCAGCATCGTCAGAAGGCAGCACAGTAGAAAGTGCCCGGGTTCTGGAGTCAGGTAATGGGGGGTAGGGTCAAGTCCCAGCTCAGCCACAAAGCAGCCACGTGACCTGGGGCAAGATACCAAATGTCTCTAAACCTCAGCTTTCTTGTTTGTAAAATGGGGATGGTTCTACTTTGTTGAGCAGATGTAACGATTAAGGATCATGAGATCTGAGTGCCTGGTACAGTATCTGTCACCCTGCAAAGGTGTAATACTTGCATAATGTAGTCGTCTAAGAAAGCAGTTTTAGAAGAAGCTAGTTTGCCGGGGGATGTCTGGGTAGGAGTGGAAAGAGCAGGTAGTAAATAACATGTGTTCCAAGGGTTTGCTAATAAAATGGAGTAGAAATGGATGAAGGTAAGATAGGAGATTTAAGACTAAGAAAAAGGCTTTTTAAATTTAAGTGGGAGATCCTGAGATGTTTAGTGATAGAAAAGACACAGCTGGGAAAGAACAGGAGTCTGGAGATGCTAAAGGGACTAAATCCAGAAGGAGAATGGAATGTTTTAATGCTTTTAAAATTTCTATAGGAATGGTAATCCTCCAGTTTGGCCTGCAAATAATTGACAAGTTACCAAATTTAGAATTTGCTCTGGGCTGAACAGATAGTCTTTATATAAAACCTTCTCTCCCTCAACCAGTGGTTATTTCAACAGAATGAGCTAAAGCTCTTTCATGGCACCACAAGCTAAAAGTACAGTTTACAGTGGAAATTTCAACCACAACTATTACTGCCACTAGCAAGAGAAACTTAAGCCTGAAGCAACAGGACTGGTTCCACAGAGGAGGAATGTGAATATTGTTTAAAATGGCACCTACAATTGGTTGAATCTGTGTGTCTGTTAAAGGAGCAGAATAAAAAAAACTAGAGAGAGAAATTCAGGCTTGGTATTGGGATTCTTCCTAGGAATAGGTAAGGTGGTAAGAACATTCTAAAATATGCCAGTTACCGATGTGGCAACGGAGGGACGGGGAATGGTTTTATCCTCACAATACTTTTATCAGTAACATACAGAATAATTAAACAGGAAAACAGGAACAGACTGAACCATTGGAAGATTTGCTTCCCCTCAATAATGATCCTACAAGCAGAGTTAACTTTTTTCCCTTAAGAGAAATCAGCAGCTTGAGTCAGCTGGAATATTTTAAATGTCGGGGAGTTACTTGAAAGCAGATTCATGATGCAACTATGTAAACAATGCATCTGGCCTCGGGTCCTTTTTGGCTCTTCCCTGGGACAATAAGTAAATAGCAACTATCTTGTGTTTATGAGATTTAAGGGGCTTTCTGGCAGTCTCTTTTAAAAAATTAACACTAATAGCCATAATCTGTTGTGAATCTATCATATATCAGACACTGGTGGTTCTTTTGTTATCGTTCATTCTAGTGTTATTAATATGATGATGAGAGCCATTATTTATTGAGAACCAACAATTTCCCATAGTCCTGACAACCACACGAGGGGGCAACTTATAGTGCATCAATTGTACTTAACCTCATTTTATTTTATTTACTTTTTGGCTGTGCTGCACAGCTCGCGGGACCTTAGTTCCTCGACCAGGGATAGGACCCGGGGCCACGGGCCCACGGGCCACGGCAGTGAAAGCACCAAGTCCTAACCACCAGACTACCAGGGAAGTCCCTACTTAACCCATTTTAGACGACCAGAAAACTTGCTTTACTTACATCCTCTCATTTACTTCTCCCCATTACCCCCAGGGGAAATGGACATTTCCTCCATTTCACAGCCTGGATCCCATCACTCGTAAGTGGCAGAGCCGGGATGAGAGAAGGAAGGTTGGTTCCCACTGAGTGGGGTGGAGGTGCCAGCCAGTGTCTCCCCTGGTGGCAAACTGCAGAAGTCAGGCAGAGCCATGTCTGGAGGAGGAAGGCTGGGGCCCAGGCAGAGGCAACGTGGCCAGCAGCTCCCTCGGAGTGAGCACCACCGCAACGTCCCGCTGGCCGCAAACTGCTCTCATCAATGAAGAGACTGAAGGGGCCCTGCCGCTCCCTCATCCCCCCTCACTAGGGGCTGCCGGCAGAGGACCACGCTGCATGGGCAAGTTCACACTGAATGAAAACACGCAGGTGACCTGGTCAGGCTCAATGGGAATCCATGGGCAGGAGGGAAGCAAATGACCTGCTCTGGAACCAGAAGGATCGTGAGCTCAGTTCAATTTGAAGGTGCAGCGTGAAAAGACACTGGGGCCTCTGATGCCCCGGCCCCTTTCATTGTTCCATGTCATGATTCTTTCGCTTTCTCAGGAAACAGGAAGTCCGCAGGTTTTAGAATCTGGATGTTCAGGTACAGCTGCCCATGCAACCACCTCCCAATCCAGTGTCCCCTTCACCAATGTCCAGGGTCCACCAGGTTGACTGTTGTGGGCGGGAAGGGGAACTAACCCAAACCACACAGGGGTGGGAGGAGAAAGCCACCTCTCCTGGTAGACCAGAGCCAGCTTTGGAGACTTTGTCCAAATGCAGTGCAGAGAAGCAGGGATGTGGAGGCACCTGACCTTCCAGCCTAGGCATCTGGTCTCTCACTGACTCCTTCACTGTATGGCTGGCTTCTCTCCAAAGACAGGCTGTAGCAGAGGCAGGCCCAAGAGGGGCCACGCCCACCCACCCCAGGCAGCAGGGCCCCCTGGCTGGGAGAGGTGGGCCAGCTGCACCTCCTGTCCAGGCAACCCTGGCGATGCTTGCATGCCCACCATAGAGGATGCCATCCATAGTGTTTGGACCTGGGAGGCAATGGAAGGACAAAGCCAAGCGAAGTTTCCTAAGGTATCTGGTATCTGATAACTAACAGCTGCTATATATTGCGCATCTATTAAACGCCAGGTGCTACACATATCGTGGATTTAATTCTCACGGGACACTGAGGTACAGGATGTTAAGGGATCTGCCCAATGCCACCTGCTAGTGAATGGCAGAAGAGGGCCCCGAGCCCAGGACTGACTCCAAAGCACTCTTGGGGTGGGGTGGGAGGTTGCCCTTCACACGGCTTCTCCTCCTCTCACCCACCACCCTCTGACAACTGACACTGCTGGGATTTAGGACTCCCCGTTTCCTTCTCTGCCCCACATGGCACTGGGGAAGCCCAGACAGATTACCAGCAAAGCTCAGGGCTCTTTGTCCCCACATGGCACCCTAACTGTCTCTCGGGAAGATGGCACAAGATCAAAGCCCAACAGACAAGCTGGGACTTGAGATGCCTGGAGCTTCCTCAGCAAAATCACAGCACTGGAATACCAGGGGCCTTGCAAGCCTCAGCTGAGGACAGGATGAGGCCAACTGCACACCTGAAGGTAATTGCAAGGTGATGGCCAGAAGCCTGCAGGCAGGTGGTGACGCCCGCTGCCCATGGGCAGGTGCAGCCGGAGTCTCTGGGTGGAGAGACTCAGATCCCCAGCTTTTGGCAGGAAGGCAGAACGAGGCGGGAGTTGGGATCACCCCGCACTGCCTTCAGATAACTCTGGAATCTGCTGCCCGCCCTGCCCAGCCCTTTAGCGGACCTGAGGACCCTAGCCAGCGCTCGTAGCACTGCTTCCCCAGCCCCCGCTGTCGCCAGCCTCGCGCTTCCGCGGAGCGCGGGCCCTTCGGGCGCACCCACCTCCTCCACCGCGCTGCGCAGTTTGTGCTGCGTGTCCTCCATCAGTTCCTCAACCTCGCGGAACATCTCGTTGAGAGTGGCCTCCTCCTGCGGGTAGCTGAGAGCCGGGCCGGGCTCGAAGGAAGCCGGAGTCACTGTCGCAGCTGGCGCGGGGGCCGTGGGGACCGCCGCCGCCAGCAGTAGGCACAGCAGGGTGCCCCCCAGCCATCGCATCTCGGCTCAGCGCCCGCCGCCGCTGCGCCGCCGCCTGCGCGTGCCAGAACGCTGTCAGAGGCGCGCCGACCACCCTCTGGCCCGCGCCGCCCGCCCCCGCCGCCTCTGGCACTACGAGCCGGGCCCGCCCCCGGCGTCCCGCTTCCCCGCACCCAGCCCCAGATGGGAGGAGGCCGAGTCCCCTCCGGATGCAGCTACCCCGCACAGGGAAGACCCCCACCCGCTCCAGCCCCGCGCCCGAATCCCCTGCGTACCCCCTGGCGCATCCTCCGGCACAGGCTGTGCTCCGCCCCCGCCCCCAGTGATAGCCCCCTCCCGCGAGCAACAGAACCCGGGCGCCCCCGAGCTTACAACCCTCTCCCCTCACCGCCCTCCCCACCGGCCCCCCACCCCGGCTTGGTCCCGGGTTTGAGCCCTGTTCCCTCCTCGACCAGGTCAGAGCACAGCTCTGGTGCCGCGACCCTACTCCCACCCCATCCCTACCCGAGCCCCCATCTTGGGTGGTCAGAGAACAGCTCATCACCGCCCCCCTCCCCATCGCCCGGGTCGCAACCAAGTCCTGCGCCCAGTCCCTCCCCCACCCAGGAGCTACCGAGATGAGCCACCTCCCTTCCCCGCCGCCGCCCTTCACCCACCCCGACTGGACCGAGCTGTGCTCCGAACTGGACCTGCCAGGCCTCGCCAGGGGCTGCCTCGGGGCTGCGGAGCGGGAGCGGCGCGCTGCGCGGGCCGCGGGTGCGGGGAGCTCGGTGGGGATGCTGCAGCGCTGCTACCCTGGCGAGCCCGCAGCGATCGCCCCGCCCGCCCCGCCCCGCCCGCCCCGCCCCGCCCCGCGGGAGGGGCCGCGGCCCAGCCCGCCGCCAATGGCCGGCCCGGGCGCCGGCGACCTCCCGCCCCAGGCTAGCGTCCTCTGCCGCCGGCGCCCGGCTCTACCGGAAGCTGTCGCTGTTCTGTTCATCCCGTTGCTCCGCGGCATCCCAGTCCATTGTCATCTCTGGCCCAGATTCTTGCCACAGTTTACGGGAGGCGAGGGGAAGGTGTGCTTTCTGGGTCCCACCTTGCCCTTTCCAAGCCATCCTCTACCCAGCAGGCAAGATAAAATCCAAGCCCCTTAGCCTGGCATTCAAGGCCCATCACAAGCTGGCCTTAATCTGTCTGCCGTGGTTGTTTCAGTACTCCAGCCAAGAAAACCCACTCCTAGCTCCCGCAGTAGGTCCCGAGAATGTCAGCAAGCTCCTTAAAGGCGGCATAGCAGAGTGGTTAAGACCAGACACTGCAACCAGACTGCCTGGTGTCAATCCCAGCTCTGCTCCTAAGGAGTCTACCGATCTGGCCAAGTTAGCAGATTCGTCTGCTCTCCACTTAGCCCAGATGTAAAATGGAGGTTATAGGAGGACAACTAAAAAACGTTGCTCGCCATCTGGTTCTACAAGAACGAAGTCAGTAGCCACTGCAGTCGCAGACCTTCAACACCCCCTGAAAGGAGTTCAGGAGATCAGGAATGAGGCACTCTGTGCTCTGGGGAAATTGGCAGAACAGGCCTTCAGATAGATCTTTTCAGGAGAAAATGTTATGAACCCAAACTCTTGTATCATCCCATACTTAGAAAAGCACCAAAACCGTTCATTAACACACCTGTTCCTCATGACCAGCAGCAACTTTCTATCGAGATGTGTGCTTGGTTGCATGTACCCCCTTTGCTAAAATCAGATATACTGACCTTCCCCCTTACCTCTTTGGAACAGTTCCACAGAGCTTTCTGAGAGGCTGTCTCACGGGCTACAGTCCTCACTAAGTCCCCAAAGAAAACTGAAACTCACAGCTCTCGTGTTGTCTGTTTTTAATTCAGTTGACAAGTAGTAAGGTACCTCGTAGGTAACAAGTACAATGCACGCAGGTAGGTGAGGGGCAGGCAATAAGTGGGGTATAAATGTCAGCTATCGTAGTGAGAGCAGAACTTTGCCTATTCACAGCAGTCTCCCTAGTACCTAGAACAGGGAGCACTCACATAATTTTTGAATAAACCTGTGTTTTATTTGTCAAAACTCTTCCTATTTTTTCCTGTTACTCTTTCTGTCTGGACAGCCCTCCCTCCTCCCCTTGGCCAGGCTAACTCCACGCCATCTTTCATGACTCAGTGTCTCTCGTTACCTGTCCCTGCTCCATCCCATTTCTCCTCTAGGACCCCCCAGCACCATGTGCTTCCCCATGGCAGCCGTGACTTGCCACGGTCTCTCTAGTCACTGGCCCATTTCCCCCAGAGACCTCAAACTCCTAGGAGGCAGGGACTGACTTGCTCACCGTTGTGTCACCAGGGCCTCAGTTATAAGACACACTTGGTCCCTGAGAAATGGATGGGCTGGTCATTATATCAATTGCTAGTGATATATCAATATAGCAGTAACATTATGAGAACTCACAATGTGCCAGGAATAAGTATTAACTCATTTAATTCTCAAACAACCTCTGAGGTTGGTACTACTACCTTTAGTCCCATCTCACAAATAAGGAAACTTTCCTAAGACCACATAGCTCGTAAGTGGTTGAACTGGGATTTGAACCCAGGAATCTAGCTCCAGAGGCTTCACCCTTCACTGCCAAATGCCTCTGCTATAAACCTGGCCAGGAAGTATGAGATGACTTGGGAGCATCTGATGAGCAATTTCTGCAGGTGACCACTTGGAAAACATGTGTTTGGGGGAGGGAGTTCAGGACATGCCATCCCAAAATATGCCACTTTGGCATATTGATTATTTTGAACTGAAGGCACTTGAGAAACAGCAGATGTAGGAAGGGCTCTCTGACCTGCCCTACAAAAAGGCCATAAAATTTTTCATGAGAGAGGTGCCCTCCCTGTACCAGGAGGAGAACATCCTTATCACCAGAGAGGAAGTCAATGCCAAAACGGATCTGTACAAACACACACTTACTAAAATAACCCTTATCTTAGTTTTTTCACCATACCACTCCCAGTCACTTCCCCACAGTTCACTGTCCCTAGCCCAACCCCCTTTGCCTTGTCATTTCTTCACAAATCTATCATTTCTTTGTCTAAAAGGTATATAAGCTTTCTGCTCTGGGTCACCTCCTCAGGTCTTCATTTACCTGTGAAGTCTCCCATGTGCATGTAAAATTTTAATAAAATGTGGATGCTTTTCTTCTGTTACTGTCTTATGTCAGTTTAATTCTTAGGCCCAGCCGGGGACTCTAAGAGGGTTGGGGAGACAATTTTCCTCCCCTACAGGGCATGGCCTCTTTGTCATGTCCATCCAGCTGAGTCCACAGCAGAGTGTCAGTCGAGAAGAAAGGATATTGGGGGCCTTCTGGGCATCGGGCACTGTGCACACCCCAGATCTATAGTGAGTTGCCTGGAGACTCAGAGAAGTTATACCCTCTGCCCAGACAGCAAGTGAACGGGTTGGTCTGGAACTAGACTCCACGTGTGGCTGACTCTAGAACCAGTGCTCTTAGCTTTCCTTCTCATGACTGCCTTTCTTTGCAGACGTCTTCAAATCACTGTTTATCACCAAGATGTGGCTTCTAGCCATGTTCTCTTAAATTTCTGGGCCTCCGGGTTAAGCCCTCCTAAAATCCAGGGAAAGCCCCCTGACCCCCCAGCATCCCCTGTTCTGCAGCCTGGCTCAGCTATTCATTAGCTTTCTGAGGGTGGCCGATCCTGTGCAAAGAGCCTGGAACTGAATCTCCAGATTCCCCACCAGACACACACACTAGGAAGAAACTAGAGCAGAATGGAGGCCCCAGCCAGAGGGCACACTTTGGGGCCAAGAAAAGAGTTGCAGTGGTGCAGATTTATAGAACAAACCATGGTCTTCCATTCCTCCCCATTGCTGGCTTAAGAGACTGGGAATTTCCCTGAATAAGACTTGTCTTCTATCTTATATCTTTTGCCCTGCAGTCTGGAGTTCTTGACTTTCAGAATGAACTTTAAAAAATAAGAAAAATTTGAGCTGCTCCCAAGTGACAGGTGAAGGGTTATGTGTTTTCTCCTACGGGGTCTAAATTTTGCACTCTGAAAGGTAGGAAAGTATCAATAGTGCCATTATTGAGTGAAACTAGTAAAAAAGAAAGAGATCAAAGGGAAAAGAGACAGGAAAGGTAAGAAAATCTACAGTCCTCAAATATAAGGGCTCCCCCTGCCCAGCTTCATTCAATCGCATCACCACCTTGAGGCAGGAAAAGCACTGAGGCAGCTGCAGAGATGGGCCCCAGCCAGACCGCACATGTTCTGGGCTCCTAGACGCTTAGGGGCAGGAGTAGACGAGCCCTGTGCTTTTGGGGCCTGACTTGAGGAAGGGTAGCAGTCTGGATGGTCATTGTGAGCAGACGGGCCTAGGGGCACACAGAGCAGGCAGAGTTGTCGAAGGCTGTCCAGATTAATCATCTTTAGGGTAAGGAACTATCTAAAACGCCACAATTTCCATTATATCACTGGTCTAAGCTCTATATCCATCAGAGACATTGTTATTTTCTTTTAGGGTGTTTGGAAACATTTCTTGGAATTATTTAAAAATTCTAAGTCCTCACATTTTATCTACTGGAGTCTCATTTCAGGATTGAGGAAGTGGCAACAGAGAGGTTGTCACATGCTGGAAATTACCTACAAAGTCAGCACCCACACAGCAATTTCAGGTCTAGCTGTCCACCCCACAGACGCTCATGGCCGTGTGCTTGAAAACACTTTTTAGTGTCTTCAGCAGAAGAATGGATGAACAGGTTTCTACAAACAACAGAATACAACAGTTAAAGGAATGGACCAATATTTCTAGGCAACAACGTGGATAAATTTCAAAAGACAAATGTGGCAATTTGCAAAATGAGATGCACAGAATGCTATTTGTGCTTATTTTTAAAACACAAAACAACTATCTATTGTTTATGGATGCTACAAATATAGTAAAAAAATAATAATAATAATTAAATTACAGGGCTTCCCTGGTGGCGCAGTGGTTGAGAATCTGCCTGCCAATGCAGGGGATACGAGTTCGAGCCCTGGTCTGGGAAGATCCCACATGCCTCAGAGCAACTGGGCCCATGAGCCACAACTACTGAGCCTGTGCATCTGGAGCCTGTGCTCCGCAACAAGAGAGGCCGCGACAGTGAGAGGCCCGCGCACCGCTATGAAGAGTGGCCCCCGCTTGCCACAACTAGAGAAAGCCCTCACACAGAAATGATGACCCAACACAGCCAAAAATAAATAAATTTATTTTTAAAAATTACAGAAATAGGCAGGCTGCCTGTGAGGTAAAAAGTGGGGGAAGAGATGGAGAAGGTCTTCAGTCACATTTGTAACATTTTATTTCTTTAAGAAAGAGAATGTAGCAGCGTGGAGGAATTCTGAAGCAAAAGTGTCCAAAGACTCACATCAGTTTAACGCTGCAGTTGATTAACTACATGTGGGCATGTGGGTGTGTCTGTTGTATTATTTTCTGTATATTTGAAATAGTTTGTGAATAAATTGAAACAAAAGAAAAAAGCAAAAGGCAAGCCCCTCCCAACCCTTATCCTGCATCCCCCAAAAACCAAACCAAAACAAAACACCTCTAAGAGCCAAACACACTTTTCTTAGATCTGTTCTTGGCGGAAATGCTCTCTTCCCCAAGGCCCAGCAGTGGCCCCCATTGCCGTGAGGTGAGAGGGAGGAGTGGAAGGTCCACACCAGACCCAAATGGAGGGTCTTTCTCTTCATAAAATGCGCTTCTGTGTGCTCCAATGGTGGGGAGCTTTCCTCCTGGGGTGGGTGGAAGGGTGGGAGAACTGGAGTCAGGTAAGGACCCCGGGCGGTGGGTGGGGCTTAACCATCAACCCATCCCCCAACTCACCGCCATCAACAGGACAGGAAACAGTTTGCAAGCAAGGAAACCTCAGACACCCACGACTTAGAGGCACTCAATCTGGATAGGCGACTATTGTGTACCGATTTTTTAAAGGTTAACTATTCAGAATAATTAATTAGACCAAGGAAGGATTTATTACACATTTCTCTTTTTTCTTTCCCTTCCATCTCAGATAGACTACACTGAACACAATTTGGAAACAAATGTGAAGCGTTGGCTCAGACATCATGTATCTGCATGGCTATTTAATATCTATTTAGTATTTAGTAGCTGTTTTCCCTGCTGGAATGCAGGCCCCGTGAGATTGCCCAGGATGCCTGGCCCTGCAACCATCTCCTGTCCTGTCCTGCTGATGGTCTGCAGGGAGTCACACTCAATAAGGAAATCCTGAATGAATGCGGGACTGATAGGGGCTGGGCTCCCTGCCCACAGGAATCTACAGTGAACAAAGAAACAGAAGTAAGCAGGTAATGGCCAGGACAGTAAGACAGAGGAAAAGACAAGCTGATTCTTTTCAGAACGTCCATAGTGGGATAGGGCTGTTCATCGCTGATCCAATCATCTCTGTGGAAGTGGGAGATCCTGTGGTGTCTTCATGGATGACCCACCTCTCCCACCCTTTTGATTGGACCAGGATGGATACCTGTCTGAAGCTCGACCCATCAGATTCTTTCCTGGATTTTGAGGCTGCAGACACCATTGTTCAGCTGCTTGAGGACAAAAGCCAACACAGAGAAAGTCAGAGAGAGAGAGAGATTGAGGGAGAGACACATTTAGAGAAATGAGATCCTATGAGCTTGAGAGAGAGGGTGATGGGAAGAGAGGGGCTGCCTCACCCCATGATGTCATTCTGGTTCTGGGTTTTAGTCTTTCATGAATTTGAAAGCCAGCAGCTGCCCCATCTGCCCTTAGACTCTGTGAGATGTTTTGGAATTCTTCTCATATACTTCCCTTTTTGTTCCAGCTAGGTTTCACAACTTTCTGTGGATGGCTACCAAGCTGCCTTAAATGTCTGGGGTGGGGCTGCCTATATTTTAACAAGGCAATAATCCTCATTAAGGAAGGTTTGCATTAGAGGAGAGGCATGAATTAGAAATAGAGGGCCACCAGGTCCAACAGGACAGGGAAATGTCAGCCAGGGGCCTCCTCCCCTTTGTTAGCCGCTCTGACCCACAGTGCCAGCCACCAGTTACATTGAGGCTTCCCAGCCCCTGCCTGGAAGTTGTCATTGTTCTGAAGAAATTGGTGCCAAGATTTTTCTGAATGGAAACTCCATCTGGCCTTGGAGAGTGTTCACATGGATTCAGATTTTCCATGAGTAACAGCCACTGAATATCCAAAACATACATTTAATTTGCCAGGTTTCTGTGGGTGGGTGAACAAAAGAGACCCAGAGGACCATATTCCTGGCCATCACCCTTGGAACGCAGCACCGGAGGGGTGAGCCCCGAGCCTGGCTGTCTTGCTTTGCTGTTTAGCAGGTGGATTTATATGCTCTGTATATTCTTACATGTGTATCTGAAGTGGGTGATGACTAAGGAGCAAGAGAATTTTGGTGGAGCCAGCACCAAAAGAGGAAGACAGAAGAATTGATCTTATTAGACAACCCTAGAGGAAGACTATCTAGAAATGTGTTTCTACCCAATTCTCTCCATTGCTTCAGGTCAAAATGGTGTGTTTATTTCTTCCCTGGAGCAACTTTCAATGCTGGCTCCGTAATAGAATCAGCTGGGAAGCTTACTAAACAATACAGATGCCTGAGTACCCTTTAGAGCTGCTGATTCAGACATATGAGAGAGGGCCCCTCAGGGCACATTCTAGAACTGTCCTTGCTGAGGATTCACTTTTCATCAAGCCTCACCCAAAAGCTCTCCTCTTATGCCATCAGCTTCTCCCCTGACCTGGGCAATGGCCAGTAGCACTTCCTTCCCTCTGGATGTGGTGGGAAGCTGCTGGAGAGTGGAAAGAAGGCTGGACTTGGAGCTGGATAGTCCTGAGTTTGGGTTCTGGCTCTGATCCTAACTGCCATGACCTGAATATCCCAGGATTCTCCAGCTTATGGGCACATTAGTGCCGAAAACAACAGGGCTCTTAGCCCACACCTGCTGTCACTAAGATAATCTGGGAAGTCCCCAAGAGATGTGTTTGTGCATCTGTGATTCAGTTCTGGTTTCCAGTTGCCTCCACTACCACCGTCTCCAAAATAGTTGTACCATCTTGAAGATAATGAGTCAAAACTTAATAGGTGAAGAGCTCAATGGCATAGCCGGGTGTTTCCAGTGGGCTGGCCGCTGTTGGGTTTTGCTACGTTAATATCCTTGCTGGTCGGCAGTAAAAAGGAATGAACTACTTATATGCACAACACAAACGCATCTCGAATGCATTATACCAAGTGAAAGAAGCCAGACTCAAATGGCTATACACTGATTCCATTTATATGATATTCTAGAAGAAAGCAGAACCATAGGAGCTACAAACAGATCGTTGGTTGCTAGAGGCTGGAATGTGGGGAGGCGTTGACTGTAAAGGGGCACAGGGAGCTTTGGGGGATTCTCTACCTCGATAACGGTGGTAGACACACAACGCCGTTATGCATTTGTCATAACTGGTAGAACTGTCCACTAAAAGCTCTGAAGTTAATGTACGCAAATTACACCTAAGTTAAAAGAAAATGGGGGAAAAAGAGAGATAAAGTAACTTGCCCAAGGTCCGAGCCAGGGATTCAAGCAGGTGTGTGGAACTCCTGGATCTGGACTGTGAAGTGCTTTGCAGCGTGTGCTCAGGCAGCTTGCAGGGGAGGGGGCACCTCTCAGGAAACACTCTGTCCTTGGTCAGGAATATCAGACAAAGAAGCCTGCAGTCGGGGCATCATGATGTGGGGAAAGGAACTGTGTTCCAATCATGGTTTTGCTACCTTCTAGATTTATAATCTTGGATGATCTAATTTCTCTCTCTAAACTCGTTTTCTCATCTTTCAACTACTTTCTCTTTTGAAGGCATTGCTGTGTCATCGTAAAGGGCAAGGGGCCCAGGAACAGCCCCAGTTCTGCGTTACTCGCCACAGGTGACTGGGACAAGTCTCTCCACGTCTCTGAGCCCCACTTTCCTCATCTCTAAAAGGAGGACAGGAACTGCATCTACCTCATGGGACTGATGTTAGCCTGACAGGCACTCAGCAAAGCGCCTGGCACTTAGCAAGCATCAGTGAATGTGAGCTATTATGATATGATCACCAGCCAACAAAGCTCTTGCAAAGCGAGCAGGGAACAGAGCTTCCTTTGTGTGCGCTCAGCTGGGGCTCTAGGGAAGGCTGGGTGAGGGGAGTGTCCATGGAAATTTTGCTCAGACCACGAAGGGTTATGGAGGGTCTTGTGCAGACAGCTCTTCTCTGTTTACGCAGGCAAACCTTTTGTCTGCCTCAGTGCACAGTGCCGCCAGCATGGCTGGGTCAGAAGTTCACATAATAAACACGATCTGTACCCAGAACAAGCTCCCATCCACGCTTAGGTCCTGCAGCTGAGGCTCTTACATTTTAAACTCTTTTTCTTTTCTCCCTCACGGTCGGCACATCCCTTCCTGCAATATGATTTCCATCCAGCTCCCTGATGATATGTGAGCAAGAGTCAAATGAAGGGACTTGTCCAAAGTCCCACGGTTAGCAACGGAAATTGGAGCGATTTGGATAGCTACTGCTAAAATTGTCTTCTCATTGTTATCCCTCTGTCGCTGTCTCTGTGTTCCTTCTTGATCTAAAGCAGACACTTGGAATGGGTCTATTTGCTTAATATTTCTGCAAGACAATAGCCCCTTGCCAGTTTGATTGTGCTCTTTTGGAAATTCACCGCGCTGGCCCTGAGGCTGAGCAAGCCTGCCAGACAGCATATGCTAGCACCCATCATCTTTTTGGCTGGTGTTCTTAAACTTTATCAAGCATCAGAATTGCCTGGGGTCAGGGGGAGTGGGTCTTAAACACAGACTCCTGGACGGGGCCCTGAACTCTGCATCTCTAACAATTTCCTGGATGATCCTATTACTATCTGCCCAGGGACCAAACCTTCAGAATGTCTAATCATCACTGCTGAGGGAGATACTAAGCCTCACTTAGTATCAGAGGGATCAGAAGATGGTGGTAGCATTGCTGGTAGCACCCCAGCCCAAGTAAAAGAGAAAGCATGACTAGAGATAAGATCAAAAGGAAAATTGAAGTGTTTCCCAAGTTTTTTGTTCTACTTTCTGCCAGCAGCTATCACTAAACATTCCTGATGGGGTTCAAATTAAGAACCAGGAGAGGAGGAACTGGTGAAAGATCTGCTCAATAAAATGGACCATTGAAACCTAGAAATGCAGAGGGACAAAGAAAGATGTTTATAGAACATAACTGATAGTCAAAGAACCGAACTGAAAAGAACAGTGCTGAGTGTCACAGCCAAGGTAAGGTGAGGTCAGAAACAGGGAGAAAATAAAAAGGGAGCAGATTAGAAACAGGTTTGGATATGGTACCTGCCACAGGTTAGGGCAAGCAATGCAGGCTCAAGTCTGTAAAGGGTACATGGGGGCTAGAGAGCAGCCTGCTTTTATGAGCTGATGGCTACATAAATCCTAAAATACACAGCTGATGGTTTAAGGGACCAGACAGGACTGAACTATTCTCTTAAAACTTAAGTGTTAGATGAACAGAGACATTATGTTTTAAGAATCATATTTGGTAAAACTACAATGAGATACTGTTTTTACCTTTCAAAAGAATGAGGCAGCTCTATCTATATCTATCTATTCTCATTCATTCATTCATCCATTTATTCAACAAATATTTGTTGGGTGCTTCCATGTGCTAGGCTCTGTTCTAAGAGCTGGGAATTGAGACGAATGAAGCAGCAAAGCATCTGTTTTTACAGAGTTTACATTCCAGAGAATAGAGAGAGACCTTCAAACCTACACATACACACAACACACACACACACACACACACACACACCACAGAGAGAGAGAGAGAGAAAAGGAGATAATAGTTTATATTTTAGGAGGTGATAAATGCTATGAAGAAAATAAAGCTGAGGACAGAGAAGAATGAGGAGAGTTGCTATTTTAGATGTGCTTTTGAGAGACCTCTGATAAGGTGACATTTGAGCAGACACAAAGAAAGTGAAGGATGGTGACTACAGATTCAATGCAATCCCTATCAAACTACCAATGGCATTTTTCACAGAACTAGAGCAAAAAATTTCTCAATTTGTATAGAAACACAAAAGACGCCAAATAGCCAAAGCAATCTTGAGAAAGAAAAACAGAGCTGGAGGAATCAGGCTCCCTGACTTCAGACTATACTACAAAGCTACAGTAGTCAAGATAGTATGGTACTAGCACAAAAACAGAAATATAGATCAATGGAACAGGATAGAAAGCCCAGAGATAAACCCATGCACATATGGTCACCTTATCTGTGATAAAGGAGGAAAGAATATACAATGTATATTGAATGTGTATTGAAGAATATACATCTCTTCAATAAGTGGTGCTGGGAAAACCGGCCAGCTACATGTAAAAGAATGAAATTAGAATACTCCCTAACACTATACACAAAAGTAAACTCAAAATGGATTAAAGAACTAAATATAAGGCCAGACACTATAAAACTCTTAGAGGAAAACATAGGCAGAACACTCTGTGACATAGCAGGATACTTTTTGACCCACCTCCTAGAGAAATGGAAATAAAAACAAAAATAAACAAATGGGACCTAACAAAACTTAAAAGCTTTTGCACAGCAAAGGAGACCATAAACAAGACAAAAAGACATCCCTCAGAATGGGAGAAAATATTTGCAAATGAAGCAACTGACAAAGGATTAATCTCCAAAATATACAAGCAGCTCATGCAGCTCAATATCAAAAAAACAAACAACCCAATCCAAAAATGGGCAGAAGATCTAAATAGACATTTCTCCAAAGAAGATATACAGGTTGCCAACAAACACATGAAAGGATGCTCAACATCACTAATCATTAGAGAAGTGCAAATAAAAACCACAATGAGGTATCACCTCACACTGGTCAGAATGGCCATCATCAAAAAAATCTACAAACAATAGATGCTGGAGAGGGTGTGGAGAAAAGGGAACCCTCTTGCGCTGTTGGTGGGAATGTAAATTGATACAGCCACTATGGAGAACAGTATGGAGGTTCCTTAGAAAACTAAAAATAGAACTACCATATGACCCAGCAATCCCCGTACTGGGCATATACCCTGAGAAAACCATAATTCAGAAAGAGTCATGTACCGCAATGTTCATTGCAGCTCTATTTACAATAACCAGGACATGGAAGCAACCTAAGTGTCCATCGACAGATGAATGGATAAAGAAGATGTGGCACATATATACAATGGAATATTACTCAGCCATAAAAAGAAACGAGATTGAGTTATTTGTAGTGAGGTGGATGGACCTAGAGTCTGTCATACAGAGTGAAGTAAGTCAGAAAGAGAAAAACAAATACCGTATGCTAACACATATATATGGAATCTTAAAAAAAAAAAAAAGGTTCTGAAGAACCTAGGGGCAGGACAGGAATAAAGACGCAGACATAGAGAATGGACTTGAGGACACTGGGAGGGGGAAGGGTAAACTGAGACAACGTGAAAGAGTGGCATGGACATATATACACTACCAAATGTAAAATAGACAGCTAGTGGGAAGCAGCCACGTATCACAGGGAGATCAGCTCGGTGCTTTGTGACCACCTAGAGGGGTGGGATAGGGAGGGTGGGAGGGAGACGCAGGAGGGAGGGGATATGGGGATATATGTATATGTGTAGCTGATTCACTTTGTTATACAGCAGCAACTAACACAACAACAGAAAACAATTATACCTCAATAAAGATGTTAAAAAAAAAAAGGAATGAGGTACTGATGCATACTGCAACATGGGTAAGCCTTCAAATTATTATGCTAGGTGAAAGAAGCTAAACACCAAAGCTCACATATTGTATGATCCTTCTTATATGAATATCCAGAATAGACAAATCAATCAGGACAGAATGTAGACTGTGGTCACCTGGGGCTGGAAGGGAGGTGAATGGGCAGAAACTGCTTGATGGGTAAGGGGTCTAACTTTGGAGTGATGGAAATTCTTTGGAACTAGATAGAGGTTGTGGTTGCACAACATTGTGAATGTACTAAATGCCACAGAATTGTTCAGTTTAAAACGGTTGTCCTACGTTTTGTGAATTTCACCTCAATAAATTAGCAGGGGAAAAGAAGTACAGAATAGCATGATCTCCAAGATAAACTGCTCAGTCAAAAAAGTATAAAACAGTGTGTGTATGTTCCTGTGTATCTAGCAGCATGGAATACCCTCATTCACCTTTCTGTACCTGATGAAATTTACAAATTGTATGTATATTCTCTACGCAAAAAAGTTAAAGTAAATAAACGAATTGTTTTTAAACACGGTGCTGACTTCAGAGTCAGACTGGGTTTGAAATCCCAGCTTTGACAGGCATCAGCTGTCAGCCTGTGTTACTCTCAGCCCCAGGTTTCATATCTGTAATGTGGGTACAATAACTGTACCTACTTACTGCCCTGGGGTTGTCAGGTACATTAATGAGATAGTGCAGGTAAAGGGCCCAGTGCTTGGGATACTGTGACACTGAATGAATGGTGGGAGTGGTTCCTACTCATAACACTCCTGACAGCAAATGTGTGGGGTCTTCCCACACCAACCACCAGTTCTGCAACACCCTGGACGCTGACTGGGTGTCTTACGGCTCAGTTCAATCCTGACGCTATTCACCCACGGTTAGCACAGACCCTCAGGTTAAAGGCTCAGTTCAATAAGACTGTCCCCATTTCTTTTTTTCTTTCTTTTCTGCGGGATCTTAGTTCCCCCACAGGGGACTGAACTTGGGCCCATGGCAGTGAAAGTGCAGAGTCCTAACCACTGGACCACCAGGGAATTCCCTGTCCCCAATTCTGATGCCAGTCACAAGTCCCACGTCATCACCTGTACTTCTGACCAACTAGCTCTAAATTGGTGGTTCCCATGCCCACCTCCCTCAGGCTTGATAGTCTGCCAGAAGAGCTCACAGATCTCAGAAAAGAGCTTTCCTTGCTGTTACTAGTTTATTTTACAGGATACAACACAGGAACAGCCAAATGGAAGAGATATGGCAACGTATGTCGGAGGGGGCATGAAGCATCTTTGCCTTCTCTGGGCATGCCACCCTCCCAGCACCTTGAAGCTCTCCGAACCAACCCAGAAGCTCTCCAAACTTAGTCTTTTAAGGGTTTTAATGGAGGTTGCATTATGGAGGCGTGATTGATTGACTCAACGGTCGTTGGTGATTAACTCAATCCAAGCTTCTCCCCTCCCGGAAGGTCAGGGGATGGGGCTGAAAGTTCCAACCCTCTAATCAAGCCCTGGTCTTTCTGGTGACCAGGTCTTATCCTAAGGCTCTCTAGGGTCCCCTAGCCACCAGTCATCTCAGTAGCATACAAAAGACACTCTCGGGGCTTCCCTGGTGGCGCAGTGGTTGAGAATCTGCCTGCTCTCGGGTTCGAGCCCTGGTCTGGGAGGATCCCACATGCCACGGAGCAACTAGGCCCGTGAGCCACGACTACTGAGCCTGCGCGTCTGCAGCTTGTGCTCCGCAACAAGAGAGGCCGCAATGGTGAGAGGCCCGCGCCCCGCGATGAAGAGTGGCCCCCACTTGCCACAACTAGAGAAAGCCCTCGCACAGAAACGAAGACACAACACAGCAAAAATAAATTAATTAATAAAAACTCCTACCCCCAACATTTTCTTTAAAAAAAAGACACTCCAGAGATTCTGAGAGTCTTTGGAGCTGTGTGTCAGGAACTGTCGGCAAAGACCAAATGTATTTCTGCCATGGTATCGCAGGATATAAAGCAGATCCTTACAGAAGAAAGAAAGAGCAAGAAAAACATTATTTAAACCCTGCTCCCCAAATCTAAGCATGCTTTCTCACTTTTGCTAGGTGCACTGGTGGAAGAGCCCAGGAGGTTTTTCACACTGTGAAGGGGAGGTCATGCATCAGAGACACTGCTGTGACGCACTCTGAGGCTGGATGCGGCAGCCACAGCTGGCATCCTGAGCCACCAGGGCACACTGGAGTAATACCAAACTGTGGCCAGGTGGACATGGAGTTACTTTAAAAAGGGACTGAGAAAGCCAGCTGACACTGCTCTAAAGTCAACTGGAGATGATGGGGCGTGCCCTTCTTTGCTGCCCAGCCTGGCTGTACTCCTGAAGCCTGAGGTGGAGGCACAGGCCCACCCTCTGCTTCCCACCCCCCAGTAGCCTGGGACCCAGCGTGAGATTCTTCCCCAGCCAACTGGACTTACTGCTGTGCTGCTAAATCAGTTTCCTGGGAGTCACCTGAAACACAGGTGTGCTTACTCAGCAGCTCACGGGAGGAGTGGAGAGGATCAGAAAGGATGCACCAACTGCAGCCTTGGTGACTCAGGTGGCTCCTGAGAGAGCAGGTCTGTAGTTCCTGCTTGGCCTCTGGTGGGTCAGGCTCTTACTTCAAGCACAAATGGTCATTCCCTCTTCAATTCCTGTTGCGACGCTTGGCTTTTGGCTCTTGGTTTGAAACTTTTTTATCATCCTCACTGGACCACGAGCATCTTGGGGGCAGGCCCCTCATCTTGTCATCATTTAGTCCATCGTGTAAGAGGGCAAGGCTTCCCCACGGTCATCAGAGTCATTCCTGAGGGGCAAGAATTGGTTCTTGGGGGAGAAAAATATTCTTATGTTTATACATAAAGCACAAATGTACATACAGTATGGTACTAAAATTTATGGGGGGTGACAGTTAGACAACATTGCTAAAAAGGTTTGTAGGGGAGAGATTTAAAAAAAGATTAAAAAAAAAAAAGCCTGAGAAACCCTGGAGTATATAAAGAAGTCAGAATCTCCATCTTGAGAGATGGAGATCTTAATTCCTTTTCCTTGTCCTGTTGTGAGGGTTAAATGAGATAACAGGAGACGTGGCACACAGCAGACACACAACAAATGTAAGATCTGTTCACTCCGGTGGCCACCTGAGAGTGCCACTCTTCCAGAACCTGCTCTTTCCCAGTCTCTTTGGCTGCTCTGTCAGCTGCCTATCTGTGCCCCTGCCCATAGGGTGCTGTAGGCACAGGTAAAGATGCTAGTCATTTGGGTTTAACAGGCCCCCGTAATTCACAGGTGAGGCAGGTCCACACCGAGCTAGAAAGTGCAGCCCTGGGCCCCCCTCCACCACTGGCCACAGTCCCTTTCCAGGACCACCTCTCCCCTTGCTGGCTGGCAGTCCCTCCGCTGTGTCCAACCCCCACAGAAGGCAGGATAAAACTCTCTGACGAGAGCACTCTCAAGGGGCTCCTGTGATCAAAAAGACAGATAACAAGTGATGGAGAGGATAGGGAGAGATTGTAACCCTCACACACTGCTGATGGGAATGTAACGTGGTGCAGGTGCTTTGGAAAAGTGTCTCAGTTCCTCAGATGGTTCAACATAGTGTTAGCATATTGTCCTGCAATTCCACTCCTAGGTATAAAAATACCCAAGAGAAATGAAGACATGTGTCCCCACAAAAACTTGTACATGAATGTTCATGGTAGTATTACTCATAAGAGGCCAAATGTAGAAACAACCCAAATACCCATCAACTGATGAATGGATAAACAAAGTGTAGTATATCCATACAATGGAATGTTATTTGGCAATAAAAAGAAATGAAGTCTTGATAACATGTTACAACAGAGGTAAACATGATACTAAGTGGTTATTTATGTGCTTGTCTTGTCCCATCTATCTGAAGAGCTCCAGTGACTTGCCTTCCTCACCCCTGTTTCTCCACTTACCCAGCACTTGTTCTGGGGCATGTCAGAGTTTAGAAATTTTTTACTAGATTAAATTGCTAATTATCACTTCCCCTGTTCCCACCTATACTGTGAGTCAGCACTTGTTCAAGATCACAAAGCTAACTCCCTTTAAATGTTCTCATTCTAAATCTAAGTCCTGATATATTATACTATTAAGTATGCTCTCCGACTTGTCTATTTCATATGCCTCAGGACCTAATGCACAGCGATCCTTAGCAGGTGGGTAGAAGATATTAGCTGAATGGATAATTTAAGCAATAAAAATGCTGTAGGAGTCCTGCACTGTTCAAAGCCTGCCTTTTCCCAGAGGGTTACTGTTCAGAGTGACAGGAGAGAAAGACAAACAAATCCTTGTGTTCCGTGAGCTTTCCTCCTCTCAAGACATCTGTGCAGGGTTTCTGTCTATGTGGATTTGGGAAGTGATATTAACATTTGCAGAATCTGACTTACTTGTCTCAGGAACCAAGTGGGTCTACTTATATGTCTATGTCACATTTATTTTTTCATTCAATGAATAGTTAGAGCCTTACCAGCTATGATGCCTGGCTCTGAATAGATAAAAATGAAGAAGTCAGGGTCCCATTATTAAGGAACAGAGACTTGTTTCAATTTTTCTTTTCATCAGCTTGAGAACCAATACCTAACAGCTTCTTCCTTTATTTTTTTAATGTTTCCTACCAAGCCTAGAATAAACTCAGCTCTAACTATTTTGTAGAATTGTCGCAGGAGTCCTGAGGGCTTGTCTTTTACTTTATTTGTTTATTTTTTTATTTGACACGTGCTCATTCTGTGCTCAAGAGTAAGTCAGGTGGCCTCTCTGGGACTCAGTCTGTTCTCAGATCCATGGGGTATCCTCTTACCTTTCCCAACTCTCAGGGACAGTGTGAGGGCCATGCAGAAGCACGGATGCTGAAAGGGCTTGCAGTGAACACAGCTGGATGGGCGTGTCGTGCATAACTGTCATTCTGCCCTGGGCCATCATCACAATTTGAAGAGAATCTGGACAGAAGTCAGAGAAAAGAGAGACCGTTTTTATTTCTCAGTGGGAACACCTGCCTTTTGGGACATAGATTTAAAATGAAAACATTTAAAAGTATGCATGATCTTAAACAAGTCATTTCTCCTTCCTGAGTCTCAGCTCCCTCATCTATGAAATAAGGCTGTGGGACTAGATTGACTGGTTTCAAACTATGCTCCAGAGAAATTCTCACTGGGAAGAGACTCTTCTATCTCCACATCTGCAACTGCAGAAATAATTTTTAAAAATTTTCCCCTCATTTTACATATTTGGCTTCAATGTAGGTTTTCTGTTCTTTTCTTTCTTTTTTTTTTTTAATTAAAAAGATTCCTGGAGCTAAAACAAAAAGGAAAATAAACCCTACTGCTAAATAATCTGTAACGAATATCCTCTGGCTCTGGCCATCCTGCTCACACACACATGGACCCATGTGCTACTGCTTAGCCTGTGTGCACTCCTCTCGTATGTGTTAGGTGTGCAGGAGGGCCTCTGGGTACTGAATTCCTTTGTAGAGGAAAACTGGTGTTGATCTGCAGCCTGCACTGCGCTCAGAGATGACCATTTTTCATAGCAGCATTCCTGAATCTGAATAACCTTTGGCAGCTGAAGGCGGAGAAAGAAATTCAACAACCAGTCCAGGGAAAACCTCTTCTTCCCAATGCTGGAATATGTTTTAGTTGCCGGTGTCAGGGGTTGCTGGGGAGTGCAGGGTTATGGGAACAGCGCCACCTTGTGGTCCTGTGGTCACTTTCCCGAGCAAGGCCAGGCTGGTCTCTGTTAAAGGATGGCTCCTGGAGGGATGGGCTCCTGGAGGGATGTACTCCTGGAACCTGGGATTCTGAATTTGCTGGGAAGGGGCTTTCTGAGACCATAGTCTGGGTCGCGCCCAGGTCCCTTCCAGGCAGCAGGCCCAGGTGCCTGACTCTGGAGCCCTTCTCTGGAAGCCACCATGCTGCTGAGGCCTGTGAAGGCTAAGGGGTAGATGTGCGATTGCTGGGGGAAGTGTGCTGTTGCTGGTGGGACAGCATCTGGATCTGGAAGACAAGGGCAAAGGCTGAGAGGCGATGGGACAATTTTCACAACTGACACGGCTGAGGCCAAGTTGGGAAGATGGTCCACCAGGAAGTACATAGAGGGAGGGTAGGAGGTGGTATCTTCCTGTCCAGAAAGAAACTCAGGATTCATGCAATGAAGAGACGACTATATCCATCACCTTGACCTCACTCTGACCCCAACCCAGGACCCTGAATGACCCCTCTTGCCCTGCTCCTCTCTCCCTGCTGGGAAGATAAAATGAAATGTAAGAGTTTAGCCCAGTGCCTGGCACATGGAAATTCCTCAAAGGTTCCCTGTCTGTCCCTACCCTTGCCCACCCTTGGACTAGACCTCAGGGTGACATCAATGAACCCAGCACAGGCAGTATGGGAACTCACAGCCTGGTGCAGCGCTGTCTGGTACAAATATAACAGGAGCCACAGGTGCCAACTGCTTATTTATTTTTAATTTTCTTGTAGCCACATTAAAAGAAGGAAAAAGAAACAGGTGAAATTACTTTTTATTTATATATTTTATTTAACACAATATCTTGTCATGTCAACATGTAATTAAAATAAAAATCAGTAATGAGATAGTTCACATCCTTTTTTTTTTTTCCTGCACTAAGTCTTAAAATTCTGTGTGCATTTCACACTTGTAGCATGTCTCTCTCTGCCTCTCAGTATTAAGAGGCTGCTGGGACCTTCAGGACCCACCCCTAAGGAGCTACTTCTCTGTCACTTGGTCACCAATGTGTCCTTTGGCCCAGGGCATGTCACTCACTAATGTGGGGTTTGATGTCCTTTTCTATGAAATATGGGGCTGGATTGCTGACCTCTGATGTTCTCCCCTGAGGGAAGGGATGTCATCATAAAATGAGGCCTAGGCCTGGGCTTCCCTGGTGGCGCAGTGGTTGAGAGTCCGCCTGCCGATGCAGGGGACACGGGTTCGTGCCCCGGTCCGGGAAGATCCCACATGCTGCGGAGTGGCTGGGCCCGTGAGCCATGGCCGCTGAGCCTGCGCGTCCGGAGCCTGTGCTCCGCAACGGGAGAGGCCACAACAGTGAGAGACCCACGTACCGCAAAAAAAAAAAAAAAAAAAATGAGGCCTAGGCCTAGCCCTAGCCCTAGCCCTGCCCCGCCTCCCTCAGATAAGAGGCTCAGCTGTGTTTTCCAATGAGAGGGATGGCAGTCATTCGTGCCCCTTCACTGGTGGCCCTGTCTCCCCATCCCAGCTTTCTGAGGATTGCCAGAGCCGTTCTGACCCCACCCAAAGACTCCAGCACTAAAGATGCTGCTGACTCTGTAGCTCCCAGAGAAGGACTCCCCAGGGCTCCTCTGGGGGCTTCTTACCTCTTTCCCGGGCTCAGGAATCTCTTGGGAAGAAACCTGCAGTGGACTCCTCAGACTTCCGGAGCTAGAGCCCCAGGCTCCCCCAAGCACCCTGACAGAAGAACCCCCTTCGTGGAGGTAGTGGAGAAACTGTGTGAGGCTGAATTCGGAACAAGAGACCCCTCCCCTCTAAGCCTCTGAGCCTGCGCCAGGTGCCTGAACCTCCAGGAGGGCCCGTTCCCCCAGCTCCCCGACTGAGGGAAGCCGTGACTCAGTGGGCTTAAGAAGCCCACTCGGCATCTGCACATAACCGGGGCCAGGCTGCTCAGCTCGCCCACAGCCCGCCTGGGCAGGGGACGTTTCCCAGAGCACAGCTGTCCCCACTCCTCTCTCCCCGTACTTTGGGACTCAGACTGGTTAAGCCAGAGGTGATGGAGACCATCGGTCAACTCCTTTTAACTGCAGCCCAGAGAGGAGGAGAGTGGCCAGGGCACAGGGCTGGTCAGCGGCAGAGCCTCCTGCCTCCCAGCCTGGGGCTCCCCCCTCACCTCTCTACGCCACCCCCCATCTCCAAACCCTGCCACCCCTCAGCCTCACCTCAGCTACTTCGGCTCCAGTCCCCTTCCCTACACACAGTCTCCGTTTTCTGGCCACCGCAAGCCCCTTTACTTCCCCAGAGGGCCTCCCTCCTGCTCACCTCCAGGCCTGGCCCCCAGGCGGCTCCCTCTGCCACAAATTCATTCCCTTTCCCCTTTCTGTGTGCAGCCAACCCTTCTCATCCTCAGGGACAGGCCCAGACATCACACCCCGCAGTCACCCGGTTACAGCCACCTCCAAGATTGTGTCTGGTTTCTCGCGGTACATCCAGGGCCTGGTACAGTTTAATGGGGCAGGTGTGAACGAGGTCCTGGATTCTGTGATGTTCCCATGCCCGCTTCCTCAGTACTGATGGTCTCGCCCTCCCTCCCGTCCCAAGGTGTTCTCTCCCCGCAGGAAGGGAGTTGACCTCGCTGCCGTGCCTCGGCCCGTGACCAGGTGGGGCCTGGGGGGTCTCTGATAGCCCCCCGTTGGTCAGCAGGGCCCTGTCCTCGTTTCCTCCTGGCGAGCTGGTACTCACTGGCATTCTACAGGTTGCCCAGGAGGTGGCGCCAAAGTGCCGCCAGTGATGGCCCGACGGGAGCCTGGATCCCTGTCTCCAGGCCCTTGGGCTTCCATACACAGGGCCAGAGCCCACATTGGGTTCCATTGCCGTGACCAGGGTCCTGTTCTCCGACGACCATGGGGCCACAGCCTCCTTGACCGTGAGGGTCAGGAAGTCTCCGTTCATCACTGCTGCCCTGTGCTCAGTGAGGCTGGGCTCTGAGCCACCCTTTGTACCACAGCTCTGCCCAGGGCCTGGCACCGACTGTGCGGAATGGAGGGACAGAGGCCATACAAGGACTGGCAAGGTCCTGTGCACATTCTGCGCTGGGTTTCTCATCATCACAATGACTTCAGTGTCCTAGGCTTGGAGGCTGGAGCTGACAGGGAACTTCGCCATCATTAAGAGCCAGTGGGCCTGGAATGGGTTACACGTTTACAGCAACATTGACCCTCAGGGGCGTAACCTTGGGGGTGGCTGGGTGGGACCAGGAGGGCAGGACTCCTTGAGCCCCTTGCCCCCAGTGACAAGCAGCCTCACTCATTGTACAATTATTATTATCTTCTACATTTGCTCAGCATGAACATGCTTGGGAAGTAGTGATCTAGGCCTACACTGTCCAACATGGTAGCCACTAGCCACAGGTGACTATGTACATTTCAATGAATTAAAATTAAATAAAATTTAAAATCCAGTTCCTTAGTCACACTTGCCACATTTTAGATCCTCAGTAGCCACACGTGACTGGTGGCTACCCTACCGGACAGCAATAGAAATGAACATTTCCATCACTGTAGAAAGTTCTACTGGACAGCAGTAGTCTAGTGCTTGCTCTAGACCCTTTTCTGGATAGGGTGTTCTTTAGAGTCTCAGAAAGTTCTCCACTCTCTAGCACACTGTCTTCCACTGGTATAGTTGTTACAACAACAGAGAGATGGAGTCAGATAGACCTAGGACAAAATTCTGACTTTGCCACTTGCTGGTTCTGTGGCCTTGGAGGAGTCATGTAGCCTGTTTTGTCATCTGTGAGATTGGGATAATATTACCCAGTTCCCACAGTTATTGGGAGGATTAAATTAGGCAGAGCAGGTGAGTCACTGGACGCAGTGCCTGACGTGCAGTTGTCTGGCCTGATCACCCCCCCTCCACCCCGACTTCATCTACTTGTATCCACTCACCCACAAGCCCTTATCACTAGTCTATACTGTGTCCAGACCTGTGTCAGGTTCCACAGCCTATTCACAGGGAACACAGGGCTTGATTCTAGAGGGAGATTGTAATCTAGGTGGGAGGGCAAGATAAGTGCCGTGAAGCAACCTGAAAACAATTCTTAGGCAATCCACAGGGCAGTGTGTCATCCAGTGATACAGGGCCGGATGGGAAAGGCACTGCAGAAGGTTTATCTGAGAAGGCCTCGTAGTGGCAGGTGAGAGTCAAGCTGGTCTGGAAGGCGGGCGCAGGGTGTGGGCTGGCAGGGCCGGTAGCAGAGAAGTGACAGGAGAAAGGCGTTGTGGCAGCGGAATGGCAGGAGCAAAGACAGGCTCAGAGGTGGGTCAGGGAGGGCCTGAGCTAATGCACAGCAAGGTAGCCCCGCCAGGGTTGTCCTGGAGAAACCAGGAGGGTTTGCTAAGACAATCACTCAGCTCTCAGAAGCCAGGCTGAGTTGCTTGGGTTTGATGAAGTCGGTGTTTCCCAGGCAGGTGGGGACTTGAGCTGAGAAATGGGCAGAATTGGGGGAAGATTGTGCTGAAAGCTCAGTAGGAGGGTCTGTGAGGGAGATCCTGAAGGCAGCGTGAGCGCAGCAAGGTGTGACACCAGAGGCCTTCCTGGGGCAGCACGAGGCACCATTTACCAAGAGCTGTTAACATGCTGTGACCTCAGATTGCTGGGTCCCAACATGGCCAGCAGAAACGGCACTCAGTAGCCCTGTACAAGAAGTCCACATCTAACTGGGAGTGACAGGGGGTGGACATCGAGAGGAAACAGGATGGAGGAAATGCATTTACAGCATATCAGAATCTGAGCCCCAGCTCCTCATCCAGGTGAGAAAAAGAACAGGATGGGGGCTGAAGGTAGCAGTAAGGAGAGAGGAAAGTGTCTAGAGAGAGGCCTGGATGTCTGAGGAGTAAGGCTGGGCGCAAAAGCATCGGGCAGAAACATACAGACACATGCCCATGCACATGCCTGTATATGCACACACAAGTCCACATGTATAACCCCCCAATTTACATATGCATGCTAATCATACCCAAAGACCCTTAAGGAAACATGCCTACGCACATCTGTGCAAATACACGTGCATGCACACATACAAGCATCCATTGACACACATGTGTATATACACATGTTCTCCTCCATCCCGGCCTATCCTTCCAGGGCTGAGCTGGTGCTGGTGTTGGATTTACAGCAACCAAGCCAGGAAGCATCTGTCCTGGGCACTGAGTGTGTTTCTGATGGAGGCTTCTCTAGGCTTTGCTTGTAAACACTATTTATTTTGGAAAGCCACTTCTCTATTTGCAAATAAAAAGTTGGGACATGCAGTATTGGATTTCCCTGATCTGACACTGACCTAGAAAAATGTGCTGGCAGGAACAGAAAGTACCATGCCCCACTGTGCTGGCAGGCACAAGTGCGTTTCACTCTTTTTAGCTTTGATCACAAAGGTTAAGATGTAAGTGAGGGGGGCAGGGCCGCCTCCCTGCCCGAGTGGCTCTCTCGCTGCAGACCTGGGGGGAGTGGATGCGGTGCTTGGGGGCTTCCTGCAGGCCTGTGTGCTCATGGCCTTGAAGAGCAGGCTGGCAGGGGTAATCAGAGCAGCTGGGGAGTGGGTGTCATAGGGGCCAGTGACAGGGGCCAGCATGCAGAGAGCGAGCAGCTCTGGCACATGCAAATCATGGATGGGTCCCACTTATGGGGGTCCCCAGAGTTGTCATCAAGGAAACAGGCGATGCAACTTCAGCTCTGGGTGCGGTTTGAAATGGGTTCCTGATGTTGGAGAAGGACAGGCTTCTAGGAGGCAGAGCTGCTAGGCCCAGCTGCAGGTGAAGGTCATGGTCTGCTGCAGACCTGCGTGGGGGCTGGGTACTGGTTGCGTAGTGTAGAAGCAGAACCTGAGAGGAATGTCCAAGGCAGGAGCCCTGCATCATGGTGGGAACATGAGCCCCCAGGATCTCCTTGGGGGCACTGGCTCCTTGTCTGATTGGCATCAAAGTAGACCCAAGAAGCAAGATGCAATCCATTGCCTCAGCCAAGCCACAGAATCCTTCTGAATCCCTCAGCTGGGCCGGTGACTTAATTCTGGGCCTGTTAAGACCAGGGTTCACATTCCTCCCATCTTCCTCATGGCCAATCATGAAGATGAAGTGACATCAGAAATGTCACGGGCCCAGCCAGGGCCAGCGATAAAATAAATGCTTAATACATTTGAGATCAAATCCCGGCTTCAGCACTCACTAGCTGTGTAGCCCGGGACAGGCTATTCATCTGTGGCTTCATTTCCTCATCTGTAGAATGCAGTCAATAATAAAATGCACCTCACAGCACTGTTGGGGATTAAATGAGTTAATATACATACATCACTTTTGAACAGTGCCTGACCCTTTAATAAGCACAATTACCATTTACTATGATATTAAATATTATTCTTAATCATTTATTCGTGTATTTATTCACTTATTCATTCAACGAGTGTGAGATACTGTTCAGGCCCTGGGAATACAGCAGTGAAAAAGAGACAACAAGCCCTGGGGTGGCTAGAATGAGGGCCCCCCAAAGACGGCCGTGTCCGAATCCCCAGAACCGGTAAACATGTTACGCTACCTAGCAAGGGGAGTGAAGGTTGCTCATCAGCTGACCAGAAGATAGGGAGATATCTTGGATCACCCGGGTGGCCCTACATAATCATGAGGGTCCCTGAAAGAAGAAGAGGGAGACAGGAGAGGCAGAGGCAGGGAGGACATGTATTGAAGCAGAGGTGGAAGTGGAGGATGGAAGAGGGCCACGGGCCAATGCGTGTGGGCCACCTCTAAAAGCTGGAAAAGGCAAGGAAACGGATTCTCCCCTGGAGCCCCCAGAAAAGAATGAAGTTCTGCCCATGATGTTAGCCCAGTGAGCCTTCTGACCTCTAGAACTGCCGGATAATAAATCTGTGTGGTTTTAAGTCGCTACGTTTGTGGGAGTTTTTTGTGGCAGCAATAGGATTACTAACACAAACCATCCGTCATGGGCCTTACATTCTTATAGTGGGAGAGAGACAATAGGAAATAAATACGTGGTGTGTGGGATGGGCGTTTCCTCTCCTTCCCGGGGTGTGGGGGCGTGGTGGGTGGGAGGGGGTTGGGGGGGATGGGGTGGAGGGGTGGGGGGGATGGGGGTGGGGGTGGGGGATGGGGGGTGAGCCAGGCTGCTGAGCACAGACTAGCGGAGGAAGCAGGGGGCAGGACAGGCTGGAGGGGCATGTCAGCCTGCACCCCACCCCCACCCCATCCCAGCCAGGAGGGGCAGGGCGGCTCTGGCCCAGTGCTTCTAGGCTCTGGTCCTGAGCTGCGGAGGGGGCTCGCGTGCAGTGTCGGGTCCAGCACTGGTGGGGCCTGCTGCCAGGAACCCGGAGCCATTAGCGTGTTCTTCAGATGCCTGCTGGTGGGGAGAGGAGGACATGTGATTTGTCAAAGTGAGTCAGGAGCGAAAGCCAAGGCCAGGTGGCTGCCTCAGTAAGAATCTCTCTGGGTTTCTGTAATTACAAGCTCTTGATTGAGCATAATAAAGAGCACCAAGGAGCCCCTCATTAGGAGGCCCTAAAACACCACCTGGGCTTGGCTTTCATCTTGCCTGGCTGCTTACCGAAGCCTTCCTCTTTCATCTCCAAGGCCTTTGACTGGCAGCCTGAGCCCAGAGAATTACCTCAGGAGATGGCTGAGGCCTGGGTCGGATTCTGCCTCCTCAGCCCCTCCCTCCTCAAGTCCCTGAAGTCTCTGCTGCATCCTTGAGCTTATGCTGAGCAGGGCCGGGAGGTCTTGAGGAGTCCAGCCCACCACCAGGTGGGGTACGGCTCACAGACCTTGAACGCATGGTGCCTTGCGGCCTATGTTCGGGATTTCAGGTTGTGCACTGCTCAAGGGCACTGTATCTAAGAGGCATCACCCACATGGTAGATGCACACTAATTTATGTGGGAACACACTGGTGGCCCAGAGACTCTAGGTCTCCAGATAGGTAGCAGGGGGGAACCACCTTTGACCTGAAGTCACAGTGGCACTTGGGCCATGCACAAACTCTCAGCACAGACTTGTGGGTTCTGTGCCACGTGCACTGCAGCTGCCTGTGCAGTCTTACCACCTGATGCCCTTTCATGCCTGATTCCCAGGCCCCTGAGCCTTTGAACCTGACACTGTTGCCTCACCCAGAGTGGGGGGGCAGAGAAGGTCGGGGTGGAAGAGGGGCACTCAGAGTGTGTGTGCTGCTGGCCATGAGTGTGCCCCCGCGGTGTGTGTGTACACGGAGCTAGGGGTGCTACCCACCAGGCAGAGCCATTCAGGTCATGCGGAAATATACTAACTCCATCTTTCGTTTTTATCCTGAAGAAGGGACATCTCTTCCTACTTTGCCCGCAGGTGCCACCTGGGTCTGCCAGGCCCTTCCCTAGCTCACGGGGACACAGCCTTTAGCGCCACCACCCGTGTGGTGAAGACTCACCCTCCGTGCCCCTGGGTGAAGTGTCAGCCCTCTAGTAGCTACAGCTCTGCTCCCAGGATCAGCCTTGACCTGGACCCTGACTTATACTCATCTTAGTCTCTTAACCTTGGGGCTAGACCCAGACCTGTGACCCTGCCTGGTGTCCACTGTGTCCGAGCCCTTTGCCTGCAGCCTACCTGCCCTTCAGAGTGCCCAGCCAGGAGCAAAGGCAGTGTCCGCCCAGCCACGGCAAGCAGAGAATTGAGTTGAGAAAACATTTCTGAAACCAGACCCAGGGAAGGGGTGGGGTACAACTGGAGAGAATTTGCAATATGACATCCTTTGACACTGTGGTCCCACTCCAGGAAATTTGTGCTTAAGAGAAAATCAAGGATGTGTGCACAGATTTTGCCAGAAAGATGTGAGTTGAAGCATTGTTTGTTCTAGCAATAGCTGGAAATAAACCAAACGAACATCACGGCAAGGAGTGACGGATCACATGCAGCCCTCTGCTTTCATACACAGTGAGTATTCCCAGAAATTTATCCAAAAGTCAAATGTTTGAAAGTTGGACACCTGCTTATTTTTAAAAACTAACAATAGCTTTTAAAGTTATGAGAGATGTTTGTATTCCCCACTGGCCCCCAAATTAAAAACATTTTCAAATCACTAAACATGCCTAACCCTTTAGACATAATCTTTAATAATATGTGTCTTGGTTTGGGTTTCCCCAAAAATAACACCTGAGACAAAAAATTGAATGCAATGCAGGTAGATTATTTGGGAAGTGACCCCAAGAAATGCTGATTTAGGGTGAGGGGGTAGGGAAATGAAAAAGGGAAGGAGAGAAAGCCGAAAAAGGGTGATTCTTCCAGCAAGTTACCACTGTGGGCAACTGGAACTTACCTCCACCAGGGGCTCTGGGAAACCATGCAGAACATTCCTCTCCCCAGGGGTGGGGGAGTTGGGGTATTTATCCACCACCGCCCATCAGTCATCGGCTGCAGCTGCTCCTGAGGGTGTGGGCTTCCTAGCACCAGCCAGAGAAAGCCCTGTGGCAGAGTCCCAGGGGCTGGAATGGGAAGCCATGTTGGAGTGCCCAGAAATGGGAAATGCTGAGGGGAGTCTGTTACAGTATGTGTCTAGATTCTCTATGTTTTTCTTTAATCTGTTCTTTTCTTTAACAATTCAACCTACAGGTGGCAAAGAAATTCAGAGGATAATCATTTGAGAATGAAGATTTCCTGCTTAATTTCCCATCTTTGTCACAGTTTAATAATTACTAGCATCAACATTTCTACGTTTCTATTTCCCACTGGTTTTTATAAAATAAAATCCCAAGTGCAATCTCCAATTAAGTGCATAAAGAATAACAACAATAGGGGCTTCCCTGGTGGCGCAGTGGTTGAGTCCGCCTGCCGATGCAGGGGACACGGGTTCGTGCCCTGGTCCGGGAAGGGAAGATCCCACATCACGTGGAGCGGCTGGGCCCGTGAGCCATGGCCGCTGAGCCTGCGCGTCCGGAGCCTGTGCTCCACAACGGGAGAGGCCACGACAGTGAGAGGCCCGCGTACCGCAAAAAAAAAAAAAAAAAAAAAAAAAAAAAAAAAGAATAACAACAATAGCTAACACATATAAACACACACTGTGGGGCTTCCCTGGTGGTGCAGTGGTTGAGAGTCTGCCTGCCAATGCAGGAGACACAGGTTCGTGCCCCGGTCCGGGAAGATCCCACATGCTGCGGAGCGGCTAGGCTGCCCCGGTCCGGGAAGATCCCACATGCTGCGGAGCGGCTAGGCCCGTGAGCCGTGGCCGCTGAGCCTGCGTGTCCAGAGCCTGTGCCCCGCAACGGGAGAGGCCACAACAGTGAGAGGTCCGCGTACAGCAAAAAAAAACAAAAACAAAAACACACACTGTGGGCTAGATTTACTTCATCCTTGCAGCAATGCTATGGGGTAGATATTATTACCGTTATTGTTGCTTTACAGATAAAGAAATGGGAGCTCAGGGAAGTTAAGTAATTTGCTCAAGGACATTATGGGCAAAGCCTGGCAATCTTGCTCCGGAGTGCATGCTCTGTCTGTGTGACTGCTAGAAATGGTCCCCCAGATGACTGATGAAAGCCTGAGTATGGCACATGACAGGGAGTTGAGGGGTGTCAGTATTAATGTATATAAATGTAGATTTTTCAAACTTGGATATATCAACACCATCATGGCACAAAATAGTTGATGGCTGTAGCAGGTCCAAATTTAAATCTGTTAACTCGGTTGGGCTTGAAACATTGTTTCATCATTTCCACAGCCTGAAATGAGCATTATTTTAAGAGACATTGCACCAAATGAGGGAAATTCATCTCAGTCAGCTGGGGGGCTGCCTTGACCCTTTCCTAAGGGATGAGGAGGTGTTTAGCATCAGACATTAGGGTGGGGGGTTGCTTTGCCATTTGTTAGTGGGCCCCTTGTGCATCTCCACCATCCTGCCCCAGAATCCTCCTTGCGGGGGGGTGGGTGGCTGGCTCTGTAGCAGTACTTCCATGCTCCTCAAAGTCAGGAGCATCACTGCCACTGTTCCAGCCACTCTTGAAGACCAGTTTCCCTCTACTTTGTGAGATCAATGCCTGCATCTATGTGAGACCACTGTCATGCCCCCCCCAGAAAAACACCCCACGCGCTCCCGCCTCCCCTGCCCACCTCCACATGCAGGGACTCTGCCTGGAAGAGGGAGGGGAGGGAGGAGGGACTAGTGCAGTAGCCCCTCCTTAGGAAACCAATAGCAGCTCAGCTCTTGTCCTAGCCCCTTTATTTCTCCTTTTCTCCCATCGAGGAAATCTTTCTTTCTTCCTCCCTCCCTCCCTCCCTCCCTTCCTTCCTCCCCTCCTACCTTCCTTTTTTTCTTTGGAGACTAAGAACAACAGCTCTGCCTAGTGACTGTACACCTCCAAATCCAGCGTATTATACAGGAGAAAGATTCCTTTCTCTTCCCACTGTTCGGTTATCTATGGCTGCATGACGAACCACTTCCAAAACAGCCATTATAAAACATACATTTTCTTTTGGTCTAGGGTTGCCAGATAAAGTACTACAGATATTTTACCTGTAAGTACTGTACCTATTTAAAGTTAAAAACATTAAAATTTATCTTTGAATACTATATGGATAAAAATTTAATCCCAGTTAAATTTGAATTTTAGATCAGCAATATATAATTTTTTAGTCTTAGTATGTCCCATGCATATTTGAGACATACTTAGACTAAAAAACTACTCATCGTTGATCTGAAATTCAAATTTAATGGAAAGTCTTATATTTTTGTGGGGTTTTTTGTTTTTGTTTTTGCTTCTGTTTGAAATCCAGCCACGCCGTCTTGGTCACAGTTTTGTAGGTCAGGAAATTGGGTGGGGTTTGGAGCGGTTGAAGGGAGCCCTACCATGGTGGTTCTTCATGCACATGTCTGGTGCCTGGGTGCTGCATGGCCTCACACTCTTCCTTCAGGTGAGGTCTCAGCCTCCAGGGCTTTTCCGAGCAATTAAGGACTCTCACAGACGGGCAGGCTCAGGTAGTCAGGCTTCCTAGACGGAGGCTCTGAGACCTAACCGGAAATGGAAGCTGCCCGCCTCCTAAACCTTGGGCCTGTCAGTCGGTGCACTATCACTTCCTCCTCATCCTATTGGTCAAGCGGTCACAAAACCCACCTGGCAAAAAAAAAAAAAGGGCCTCCCTGGTGGCGCAGTGGTTGAGAGTCCGCCTGCCGATGCCAGGGGATACGGGTTCGTGCCCCGATCTGGGAGGATCCCATATGCCGCGGAGCGGCTGGGCCCGTGAGCCGTGGCCGCTGAGCCTGCGCGTCCGGAGCCTGTGCGCCGCAACGGGAGAGGCCACAACAGTGAGAGGCCCGCATACCGCAAAAAGAAAAAAAAAAAAAAAAAAAAAAAAACAGCCCACCTGGCTTCCACAGCAGGGGACATAGACCTCACCTCTTCAGGGGAGCAGTGGCAAAGAATCTGCAGTCATCTTTAATCTATTGCACCCACTGAGAAGGGATAGATTTTCGGCCACCCCAAAGCTTGACTATTGTGTGTGTTTCTCTCTTTCAGCATCCCTTTCCTAAGGCAACGAGAACAGCTCATTTCAGCTTCTGTCTGGTTGGGAGAAGGGCCCTAGGCAAAGAGGATATTCAGAAGGGTAGGGGAATTTCAGTTAGTGTTTTAATGTATGATTCCTCCAGGTAACAAAAAAAATCATAGGGTTGAATAATATATAACAATTCAGAAGGATATGAATAAAATATTAAGTGTAAAAATCAGGTGACAAAAATGTGCTTACAGTATAAAGTTTTTTTAAAATGTTACAATACAAATGTTGGAGAGCTATATGCAAAAATACTAGCAGTAGTTTATCTGTAAAATGTGTGATTCTGGCACATTTTATTCTTTCTGCTTGTACATGTTTTTGATATTTTGTAAAATGAATATGTGTCACTTTTAACTTAGAAAAAAAGAGGTTATCATAAAATAAAACAGCAAGGAATCCACCGTCCTCCTAATTATTAACCAGTTCATTCTTTGTACAAATTCTACTGGGTATCTAGCATGTACCAGTTTCTATTCTAGGCACTGGGGATTCTGCCATGAACAAGCCAAACAAGGTCTTCTCCAGAGCGTCTGGGGAGAGCAGGCCCTGCCAACACTTTGATTTTGGACTTCTAGCCTCCAGAACTTGAGAGAATTTTCTGTTCTTTTTTCAGTCACCCAGACTGTGATAATTTGTTGCAGCAGCCTTGGGGAACTATCACAAGCCCAAGCCCGTTATTCCTTGCATCTTACTAACCAATGATATAGATTTCCATTTGGAAGTACGTAATCTAATTGTCCCCACTTTACAGATGGGGAAACTGAGATTCTGTGAAGATCAGTAGTTTGTCCCAGACCCCACAGAGCATGGCTTCCACAGCAGGGCCAGGGCTCAAACCCTGGTTTCTCGTCCCCAGTGTTTAGGCTGTCTCCATGATGCCACAGCTTGTAGACCTGGGTTTCCAGCAGTTTCTATTAAGTCTCATGCAACTGTTTCTAAGCTCATCACTCCCTGTCCTAACTATCACCCTGCAGTGACAAAGAAACCAGCCCTGGGGGACTCTCCATGACAGGAGTACCTCCTCCTCTTGGCTAATGAGGAGGAAATTGTTCTTGCATCAGGCCCTGCCCTGTTCCTGCATCTCTAACTGGCTGCTGAGTCCACGCTGGGATGAATGGGACTCAGACAGCTGTTTCCAGGTGTGCTCATTGCCATTTATCAGCAGCTGCTGATAAGCCCTCTACATCATTTTGTTTAGGTCAGGGTGTACCCCTCACTCAAGAAACCTCAGCCTCTCCTCTGACAAGCAAGGAGCGACTGCCATTGTTTTCTTTTCTTTAAACAACTTTTTCTCCAGATTTTAAAATAAATATATGCTTTTTGAAAAAAACAAAAACAAAAACAGAAAAGATAATGAAGGCCAGAAGAAAATAGAGATGACTTATAGGCACCAGCAGTTCCTATTTATAAATGTGCAGAAGGAAAAAAAACTATATTCAGATATGCATCTGGTTATGCTGCACATATAGGCACATTCACAGAACAAATTCAACTATGTTTAAAAATGAACATTTTTACATAGACTTTTTCCTTTTGGAGAAATCTGGCCATAAGAAACATTTTTGTACTCTATCCTAAGCATTTCCCCAAGGTTGTTAAAAATTATTTGTAAATACCATTTTTAATGGCCTCACACTATTCTATCAAGTAGATCACCACTTACTAATCATTTATTATCTATTACTAAGCACTCAGATTTTTTTCTAGTTTTTCATTAACTGAAAGAAAACACTGTTGATTAGGATTGACATATATACACTAATATGTATAAAATAGGTAACTAATAAGAACCTGCTGTATAAAAAAATAAATAAAATTAAATTAAAAAAAAACACTGTTACGGAATACTTGACATAAGACTGTGTGCCTTTCAGATTATGCTCTTGGCTTGAAATTATTGGGTTCAAGGCTATAAACATAACATTTTTACAGCTTTATTGAGGTACAATTTAGAAAACATAAAACTCACCCATTGTAAGTGAATAATTCAATGCTTTTTTTTCTTTTTTTTTTTTTGCGGTGCACGGGCCTCTCACTGCTGTGGCCTCTCCCGCTGCAGAGCACAGGCTCCAGATGCGCAGGCTCAGCAGTCATGGCTCACGGGCCCAGCCGCTCCGCGGCATGTGGGATCTTCCCAGACCGCGGCACGAACCCGTGTCCCTTGTATCGGCAAGTGGACTCCCAACCACTGCGCCACCAGGGAAGCCCTCAATGCTTTTTAACAAAGTTATACAGTCATGCAGTCACCTCCGCAATCCAGTTTTAGAGCATACTTGTCACCATAAAACATTTCCTCAAGTTCTTTTACTGTCGAACTCACTCCCACTCCAACCCCAAACAATCACTGATCTACTTGATATATAGATTTGCCCTTTCTGGACATTTCATATAAACAGAATCATACAATATGTACTCTTTTTCTACATGACTGCTTTTACTTAGCATACTGTTTTTGTGATCCAGAGATATAGCATGAATTAGGACTTTGTTCCTTTTTATTGCTGAGTAGTATCTCATTGTATGGATACACCACATTTTGTTCACCTATTTATCTGTTGGTGGAAATTTAGATTGTTTCCAGTTTTCGCCTATTAAGAATAACATAGCTACGAATATTTACCTACAAGTCTCTGTGTGGACATGTTTTTACCCATTTCTCTTGAGTAGATACCTAGGAGTGGGTCATATGGTAAGTTTTTATTAAATTTTTGTAAGAAATCACCAAACTATTTTCCAAAGTAGCTGCATCATTTTACCTTCTCACTAGCAATGTATCAAGGTTACACTTGTTTCACATCCTCACCAACACTTGTCATTTTGATTATTGCCATTGTGATAGGTATGCATTAGTATCTCTTTGTGGCTTGAATTCACATTTTCTTAATGACTAATGATGTTGAACATCGTTTCATGTGCTTCTTAGCCATTTGTATATCTTCTTTGGAGAAATGTCTATTTAAATCTTTTGCTCTTTTTTTTTTTTTTTTGCGGTACACGGGCCTCTCACTGTTGTGGCCTCTCCCGTTGTGGAGCACAGGCTCCAGACACACAGGCTCAGAGGCCATGGCTCATGGGCCCAGCCACTCCTCGGCATGTGGGATCTTCCTGGACCGGGGCACGAACCCGTGTCCCCTGCATCGGCAGGCGGACTCTCAACCACTGCGCCACCAGGGAAGCTCTCATTTTTTAATTGAGTTGTTTGTCTTTTGTTGTTCTTTATACATTCTGGAAACAAATCCTTTATCGGATATATAATTTACAAATCTTTTCTCCCAATCTTTGGCTTGTCTATCATATTTTTATTTTTATTTTTTATTTTTATTTTTTAAAATATCACAAATGAGGTCTTTTATTTGTCACCATTAAAGGTCTGATTTTTAAACAGATTCTTGGACTGGTGGCTCATATCCATCAGCTCGTTCAACTTTAGTACCTATCTCACCCCCAGTAGCTTTTCCAGAGCTACTATCTTCACCATGTAGCTCCATGAGTTTTCCCAATTCAAACTTGGTCTTCTTCAGCATTGTTACTTTTCTAACAAAGACATCATGGAGTGGATAAATAGATTGGCAGGCCTTTTCTATGTCTTTTCCAATGCTGTCTGGAATCAATTTATTGACCACCTCTTTCAAGTCATTTGTCTCCACCTCTCGGGTCATGATTTCCATCATCTTCTTGCAGATCTGGCGGACCTGCTGGCGCTGGGCCTAAGAGGTCTTCCGAATCTGATTGTTGCGTTTTTTAGTAAAACCCACACAGAAGAGACGAAGCAAATAACCATTGGTAGTCTTGACATCAACGTGAGCTTCAATCATGGTCTGCCATTTTTTGACCATGGAGCACATTTTGTCACAGGTAAGATCCATGCCATGGAAATTAGTCAGTCGGTGTTTGCCCTGAACATCCTCAGTAATAAGCTTGAATTTTCTAAATGCAACTTCATCATTCTGCAGATCAGCAAGGCTCACTTCAAACGCACAGCCCTTGAGGCCATCAGATGCAATTTGGGTTCCTTGAGTTCTCGTGACTAGTGTTTCCCCAATAGTTCTTATAGTGAACATAGCTGGTGCTTTCACGTCGTACCAATCTTTCTTAGAAAATGCGTCAACCACTTTCTTCTTGGCTCCCTTTTTACCGCCTTTTGTAAGGCGCTTCTTCTTTCCGACCGCCATGGTGCTGCTCTGAGAGCCAAAAGGCTATCATTTTTTTTTTTTTTTTTTTTGTGGTACGCAGGCCTCTCGCTGCCGTGGCCTCTCCCGTTGCGGAGCACAGGCTCCGGACGCGTAGGCTCAGCGGTCATGGCTCACGGGCCCAGCCGCTCCGCGGCATGTGGGATCTTCCCGGACCGGGGCACGAACCCATGTCCCCTGCATCGGCAGGCGGACTCCCAACCACTGCGCCACCAGGGAAGCCCAGGCTATCATATTTTTAAATGACGTTTGTTGAAGAGCAAAAGTTTTTAATTTTGATAAAGTCCAATTTATTTATTTTTGGATTACCCTTTTTTGTGACTTGTCTAAGAAAGCTTTGCCTTACATAAAGTCGCAAAGATTATTTTTCTCCAATGTTTTCCTCTAGAAGTTTTACTGAACATAATTTGAAAATGACTTTTGTTTTTTCATTTTGCATATAATCCATGGTAATTTTAAAAAATCAGAAAATATAGATGAACAAAAGGAAGAAAATACAGGTCACTCATAATCGCACTACCAGAGGTAAGCCACCATAAATGTTTTGTTGCATATGTGTGTATTGGTTATCTATTGCTTTCTAACAAATTACCCCCAAAACATATTTATTATCTCAAAGTTTCTGTGGATCAGGAACCTGGGAGCACTTTTCTGGGTGCCTTTATCTCAGGATCACTCACAAGGCTGCAATCAAGTTGTCAGTGGAACAGCAGTCATTTCAAGGCTCGATAGGGAGAGAACGCTTCTCCGAACTCATTTATGTGGCTGTCGGCAGCCCTCAAGTCCTGGCTGGCTGTTGGTTGGGGACATCAACTCCTTGCCACATGGGTCTCCCCATAGGCAGCTCACAACATGGCAGCTAGCTTCCCTGAGAGGAAGAGAAGGAGGTAGGGCGCCCATCAGAAGCCATAGTCTTTTTGTAACCTAGTCTTGGAAGTGACATTCCATTATTTTGCTCCCTGTTCTATTCATAGAAGTGAGTCACTAGGTCCAGCCCACTCACAAGGGGAGTGGATTACACAAGTGTATGAGTCCTAGGAGGTGGGGATCACGGGACCATTTTAGAAGGCTGCCACATGTCTTTGTTCGTTTTCTCATGAATTAGGTGGCACATGTTTACCTGTGAAACATACAGATGCAGGGGCCCCTTTCTAGATTCTAGATTCCAGATTCTACTGGGTCAGAATCTCCATGGGAAATGCCTCTTTCTGTAAGCTTATCTTTTAAAAACTCTACAGGTCACTCTACTAGGAGCCAGGGTTGAGAGTCACTGGCAAATATAAATGTAAGTGGATGTTTCCCCACATGGATTACAACTGTGCATATTGCTTAGAAGTGTGTTTTCCCCCTCAAATAGGCTTGAAGATAAATGTGCCTCAGTTCCCAATGTGGGGCTGCCATATCCTCTGCTTCCCAGGAGCTGTGTCCAAGGGGCCGTGCCTAGCAGTCATGACCTTCACTTCTAGGGGCTTCAGGGGAGCTAAGGGGGTGGCAGAGGCTGCCTGCCTCAGTGTTTGGCTCCAGAGCAGCTCTGACATCAATTCATCAGTCCAGAGGACACTTTTAGATGCAATTCTGCTGGTGGGAGGACTTTATGAGAACAGGAATCCCTGGCTGTGAAGTTACTGGCATTTCATGATGTGAGAGAAGATTTTTTTTTTTTTTTTTTTTTTTTTTTTTTTTCTTTTTGCGGTATGCGGGCCTCTCCCTGTTGTGGCCTCTCCCGTTGCGGAGCACAGGCTCCGGATGCGCAGGCCCAGCGGCCATGGCTCACGGGCCCAGCCGCTCCGCGGCATATGGGATCCTCCCAGACCGGGGCACGAACCCGTATCCCCTGCATCGGCAGGCGGACTCTCAACCACTGCGCCACCAGGGAGGCCCGTGAGAGAAGATTTACAAGCTGCGTGCTGTGCTGTGCTATAAAAGCAAGCCCAGCAGTTATGCAATCAAGCCTGCAAGGCAGGCAAAACGCAGGGAGGTGGCAGCTGGAAATAAAGGAAGCCACCACCCCACTGTGCCTGGGACCCCCCGGCCCTGGCCATGCATGCACGGGGGGCTCAGGTCAAGGTTCCTTCAGCCTTATCCACCTTCTGGGGAGGCTCACCTGGTAGTCACTAGGGAACAAATGTGCAAGTAGTATTATGTGAGATCGTGGACTCAGAATGGAAGGGGTTTCAGCGGTCCCTAGGGACCTGATGTTCCCTTAACACCTTCCTTGCTAAGAGACCATTCTGCTTCTGCTTAATATTCACCCCTATGACCCAATCCAAAGGAGACACCCAGAATGTACTCTCCCATGACCCCGTTTAATTTTTTTTTATAATTAAAAATTTTTTTTTGTCTTCCCCACTAAAATGTAAGCTTCCTGACAGCAGGAACCTTGCCTGTCTGGTGCTCAAAGTATTGCTGGACCTCAATACATATATGTTGACAGAGTAAATGAAAGAATGGATATTTGGACACTTCCAGGGGTGGGGAACTCACCACCTTACAGGCCAGCCTGTCCTATGTCTGGATGGCTCTTGGCTCTTCCTCAGCTGGTTGCCATCCACCTCCATGTGGCCTTCCTTCGTTGTCCTCATCTGTAGGGCCCCCTCTGAACAAGCCCCCTCCTCTTCCCCATTGGAGCCATCCAGAGATTTGAAAACAGTGGCCACCTGCATGCTTTTCAAAATGAATGTCACCATTTCTTTCGGCTCTCTCTCATGTATCAGTGCCATCCTAGCCATCCTCCTCCAAAGGACTCTAATGGGTCACTGTCCCTCAATAAGTTAGGTTAACTCTTTTGAGACCCTTAGTAAATCTTGGCAGTTTGCAGATTTTGAGACCCTTCTCCCCCAACAAACATTTAGATCATTTCTTCATGCTCAGAGTTTTTAGGTAGAAAAAGAGTCAGTGGATTTAACTGAGGATCGATACCAAAAACTAAAAAAACTAAAAAATCTTGAGATAAGGAGATTTTACTGGATAATCTGGGTGGCGGCAGGGGTGGGGGCAATGTAATCACAAGGGTTGTCAGAAGTGGAAGAGGGAGGCAGGAGAGGCAGAGAGAGATTTGAAGATGCTACACTGGTGGCTTTGAACACAGAAGAAGGGGCTACGAGGCAAGGAATGCAGGCAGCCTCTAGAAGCTGCAGAGGCAAGGGAGTGGCTTCTCCCCTAGAGCCTCCAGAAGAAATGCAGCCTTGAAGACTCCTTGATTTTAGTCTAATAAAAGCTATTTTAGGCTTTTGATCCCCAGGGGTGTAAGGTAGTAAATTTATGTTGTTTTGAGCACTAAATTTGTGGCAATTTGCCACAGAGCCATAGGAAATGAATGCAGAGCTCATTCTACTTTGCATCTCTCCTGTGTGCCTGACCCACAGTAGGTACACATAGTTAGGTGCGTTTTTCAGACGGGGTTTGTTGGGGAGCAAAGCAAACCTGTACAGCAGGAACTGAAACCCTCAAGGAAGGTGGGGCTGCATCCTAAAGGTTGGGAGAGTGTTGTCATGGAGCCCAGGCAAGGTAGGGGACTGAACTTTCAGAAAAGACGAGCAGTGGGAGGTAGTGGCCTTGCAGCAGTAAGTAAGAAGCACGCACCCCCAGCACGTGGGGGGCGGGGGGAGAGTGGTTTTTCACGATGACACGGTGGTGTCAGGGGAACCAAGCTTCCATGCTGGGAGGGAAGTTGGGGAGCATGGGAGCAAAAGGCTGTCTGAGGGGAAGCTGGCAACTTGGGCTCTGGGGTCAGAGTTCCAGGGTCAAAGTCTGACCTCACGTCCCTTCTTGTTATCTAGCTGTGTAGCCTTAGGTGTTTCACTACTATTGCATAACGAACCACCCCAAGACTTAGTGGTGTACAGCAAGCGTTGTAGCATACTCACGCATTCTGTGTGTTGGACAGGGCACGGTGGGGAGATCTTATCTCTGATGTATGATTCCTGGGCCTCCAGGGAGAAGATTCCAAGCCCGGGGATGACTCAACAGCTGCGGGCCAGAATCCTCTGGTGTTTGCTACTGGCTGGCTGTCTCTCTGTGTGTCCTAGGAGTACTCATAACATGGGGACCTTACTTAGAAGCTCAGGGCTTCAAAGACAAGTGCTCCAGCTCATAAAGTAGAACCTGTACCTTCTTTTTATGATTTAGCCTCAGAAGTCATGTAGCATCCCTTCTGCATTTTATTAGTTTACAATCAAATCACAAGCTCACCCAGATTCAAGAGGGGAACTAGATTCTGCCTCTTGATGGGGAGTGTCAAGGTTCTAGTAGAATGTATCAGACAGCAGATATTGTGGCAACCATCTTTGGAAAATATAATCTGCCACATTTGGTAATTTCCTTACTTTCTTTTTTAAAATTTTATTTATTTATTTGGCTGTGTTGGGTCTTTGTTGCTGCGTGCGGGCTTTCTCTAATTGTGGAGAGCAGGGGCTACTTTTCGTTGTGGTGTGTGGGCTTCTCATTGCGGTGGCTTCTCTTGTTGTGGAGCATGGGTTCTAGGCACACAGGCTTCAGTAGTTGTGGCATGCGGGCTCAGTAGTTGTGGTGCACAGGCTTAGTTGCTCTGCGGCACGTGGGATCTTCCCGGACCAGGGATCGAACCCGTGTCCCCTGCGTTGGCAGGTGGATTCTTAACCACTGTGCCACCAGGGAAGTCCCTTTTCTTACTTTCTGAGACTTGGTTTCCTCAGTAGGAAGATAAGGGTGACAACTGTAAACCTCTCATCTGGGTTAACATATCTAAAGCTTTTGGCACAGTGCCTGGCACCTAATAATATCCTAAGTTCTCCCAAGAGACCAGAGGGCAGGTCTGTTGTTTCTCATGATTGTATCCACAGTGCCTGGCACAGTGCCTGGCATGTGGATGAGTCTGAGGGAATTGTGCCAGATTGCGGATTGTCTGTCAGTGTGTTAGCTAGATATTGCTGTATAACAAACTACCCCAAAACTTAGTCACTTAAAACAGCAGCCATTTTATTTGCTTGTGGTTCTGTGAATCAGCAATTCAGGCTGGATTCAGCTCAGTGGATCTTCTGCTGCTCTCACCTGGGGTCACTCATGTGGCTGCAGTTATGGGCAGTTGACTAATGTTTAATGATCCAAGATCCATCACACACATCTCATACATCTGACAGTCAGTGCTGGCTGTCAGCTGGAGTGCCTCAGTTCTCCTCCATGTGGCCTTACCAGCAGGCTAGCACAGGCCCATTTGCATCATTGTCCCAAGGTTCCAACTGCAGCCAAAAGATAAGCCCTAATTCACAAGTGTTTCTGAAGCCTCTGCTTGTGTCTCATTTACTAATTTCGCATTGGCCAAGGCAGCTCACATGGCCAAGCCTGGATTTAAGGGATGGAGAAATAAACCCCACCTCTTGATGGGAGGGGCAGCAAAGTTGCATTGCAAACTACAGGATAAGAGGGATTATTGCAGCTATCTTTGCAAATCATCCACCACAGTTAATACTGAGATGTAAGATAGAGGTTGGGAAGGGGCTGGAGGCTCATTGCATGAGGGAGGTGGCAGGGAGAAGTGCTGAGCACATGTGACAGTCAATCCACAATGGCCACATGTGGAGGACACTGGTGTCAGTGAGGAGACTTTACTTCACCTTCTGTCTTAAACCACAGGGAATCGTATCATCGCATCTGACCGAACTGCAGAGGCTGAGCTCGCTCTAGCTTGGCTGAAGGAGCAACTCAACAAGGTCACCTGCCCCAGATCCTTACCATCCAACCTCTGCCCTCCTCCGTGAGGGCTTTGCCCTTTAGGCTTACAGTATGATGACTGCAGCAATTCCCAGAGTCACAGCCAGGCACCTGCAGAGGGAAAAGAAGAAACTGTTCTCAGACTCTAGCCCAGCAGTCTTCCCCTTATATAGCTCTTTGGCCATAACTGGGCCAAGAGGGTGGGGTTACCACGGTTGCTCATAGTTTCCTGGGGCTGCCATAGTAAAATACCATATGCTGGATGGCTTAAAGCCACAGAAATGTATTGTCTCACAGTTCTGGAGACTAGAAGTCCTAGATCAATGTGTTGGCCGTGCCATGCTCCCTCTGAAGCCTGAATGAAAATCTTGGCTTGCCTCTTCCTAGCTTTTGGTGGTTTGCCCCAAATCCTTGACATTCCTTGGCCCGTAGATGCATCACTCCAATCCTCTGTCTTCACATGGCCTTCTCCCTGTGTCTTCACATCATCTTCCCTCTGTGCATGTGTGTCTCTGTGTCCAAATTTCCCCTTTTGATAAGAACACCCCAGTCATATTGGATTAAGGCCCACCTTAATGACCTTATTTTAACTTGATTACCTCTGTTAAGAGCCTATTTCCAAAAGAGGTCACATTCTGAGGTGGTAGGGGTTAGGACTACAACTCATAATGTTGGCTTCAAAGACTAATTATCTGAAGTGGAATTGATGTTGGGAGTGAACCAAATGACCCCTACAGCCCTCGAATGACTGAATGAGTGAATTAATGAACACAGTAGTTGGAGGCTCACATGGAGTCAGGTAATAGTTTCCTGGTGAGGTTTGTAGGGTAAGTTTAGCCCTAGAACTCATTGAGGATATTTGGGCACTTGTGCCTTCTGCTTATGACAGATTGTTGATCACAGTTATGATTTATCTCTGGCTGCATCTTTAGTCAGGAATACAACCCCTCAAGGAGAACCAATGCTGTTCCTCTGAGAAATTTTGACAAATCACATTATGACGTGGTTTCCAGGAATGCATCATGGTGAAAAAAGTCCAGCCTGCTTACACAGATGCTCAGCGAGTACCTATGAGCATCTGCCTTGTACACACAAACTGGCATCACCAGGGCAAAGCAGGACAACAGCCGACTGCCTAGCAACACCACCTCCCTCACTCCCACCTTCCATTACTCCTCTCCTGTGTTGGGGGCGGCCTTCTGGGGGGCTCTCTCCCCTTCAAGGCAGCTGTCCATGATGACCCCTGATGACTCTCTGATGATCCCTGGATGACTGGATTTCACTGTGTTGGGGGTGGCGGGGACTCTGGATACCCTACTCACAAAACTTAACCAAAGTTGCCTTGTTTTAGAATATATTAGGTCTACCCAATCCCAAACATATCACTCACTTCTTAGAAGCCAAACTTAAAATCTGCACCCACCATTGAAAAGCCCTGAGTAATACATAATGCCAGATTAGGGGCTGCCATCCTGTGGAGGAGACACTACATCACTTACCTTGCTCTTCTGAGGTGGTGGACTGGGTGAAGTTGGGGTTTCAGAGTGCCCCTGGGAGCGTCCAGGGTTAAAAATAAAAATCTCCCTCTCATAGTCTATTAACTATGAATTCATCAGAGTAGATCCTTTAAAAATGTGCATCTACCTCCTCAGAGAGCTAGCAGTCAGCCACTTTTTTTTTTTTTTTTTGCTGCGGTACGCGGCCCTCTCACTGTTGTGGCCTCTCCCGTTGTGGAGCACAGGCTCCGGATGCGCAGGCTCAGCGGCCATGGCCCACGGGCCCAGCCGCTCCACGGCATGTGGGATCTTCCCGGACTGGGGCACGAACCCACGTCCCCTGCAATGGCAGGTGGACTCTCAACCACTGCGCCACCAGGGAAGCCCAGCCACTTTTTATTGTAATTGTTTTTCCCATTAAAAAGGACTGAGTTTTGACCAGTGCAAAGGGGAGAGCAGTGAAGTCAGGGAAATCAGTTTGCAGCCTGGACACTTCGAGAAGGTCAGACCCCTGTGAAAGTAGGTGTTTGGGGCCTTCTAAGTGGTAGAGAAAAAGGGTACAGAATGGAAGAAGAAGGATGCCAGAAGCCGTTGTCATTCTGACCAGAGCAGGAAGCAGAGGGGTGCTTCAGCTCACAGTTGCCTTTGCCGCTGGAAAAGAGTGATTTTTCTCCAGTAACAGCACCTGCCCTCGGACTTGAACCCTCTCCTAGGTAATGGTGTCACCATCCACCCAAGTACCCAGGCTACTCTAGATGCCCCCCTTGTCCTTATTCAACAAGCCTTGCCTATTCCACTTCCTCAGTATCACTTAATCTTTCCCTTCCTCCCTATCTCCGTGACCCATGTTAGTTCAGAGCCTTGTACCCTCTTCCTGTCCCCATCCCCCTGCCTCTGTTCATCCTCCGTCCTGCCCAAGATGGTCTTGTGGAATTGTTCATCTCATCACACCACTGCTAGGCAGGACATCTTCTGTCTGCCCCTGCAAATCCACTCTATCCCACTCTTGGTCCTGGGGACTAACCTGTATGGACCACAACAATGGCCTCCCTTGGCTTCTAGCTTCTGGCTGGATCTGGCCAATGGGGAGTACCAGCTGGAGGTCAAAGGGGGAGGAGAGTGAGGTTGGGGTCTTTACGCCTCCTCACTGTGGAGTCCCCTTAAACAAAGGCCACAGCTCCTCTCAAGGTGACCTTCGCATGACCCTCTCAGTAACTGCTCCTTCCCACCCCCGCTTCCTACCAACAACCCTCATGTTCTTTGCTTCAAGTATGGCGTTATACTTACCCAAACCTTAGTAAATAGCCTTTCTGTTTAACACTCCTCAAATTTTCCTCATCTGAGTGTGTCATCTCTTTCTGTTGCATCCCTGAATGATTCAGTTCTCCTACTCAAAACCACAGAGGTTCCCACAGCCTTTAAAATAAAGTTCAAGTTGATGATCTTGGGATTCAAGGTTCTTCATCACCCCATTTACCTTTGCAGCCTAGTTCTTGTCACCAGCCTTCACTTACTCTAAAATCTAATTATAAGGAGTCATTCATATTTACCCTCAGATATTTGCACCTCTGAGCGTGCTGTCCCTACGCCTGAGCTGTCTCTCTCTCTTTCTCGGCCTGAAGGTCTAGCACAGTGCCTAGTAGAGAGTAAACTCTCAGTAATTATACAGTGAATGAATAAATGAGAATTTTTGAGAACCTCACTTCCAGGCCCAATGTCATGCAAAAGCATATTTATGGGTACATATGACTCAACCCTTAAGGCAACGTATTTCATGCTAATGTAAACCCAGGCACTATACACTCTCCTTCCCTAAATTTTGGGGACAAGTGGCAAGGGGAAAGTGAGGAGGCTTCTAAACACAAATCAGCACAAGGTTGCATAACCCTGATCAAAGCTTGGGAAGAAAAATGGCATCTTCCCCAAGCAGGCTGTCTCTGATGATCCCTGGATGAATCACCGTGGAAAAAATAGAGAGAAGATGTTCCAGAGAGCCAGACATGTAATCAAGTAGGAAAATCTTTCCCTTCAGGGTGTTCTCATTTAGTAAATATTCCCCTGCTGTGAACTTTCTTAGGACAGGATGCCCTGGTGAAAGGTAGGGATGGAGTGGGAGAAGGGTGTGGGGGAGGAGTGGGACTGGAGGGGAGGAAGAGGGGAGAAGGGTCAGTGTAGCTCAGCCCACAGAGGAGGTTTCTTGGAGCCAGGGAGCTGAGTCCATCACCTAGATCCAGGTAGCTGAGTCCATGATCTGGAATGAGGGTATCGAGGCCCATTAGACAGGAAGCCAGAGGGCCTGTAATGCTTTGGGTCTCCCCTCATTTAGGTGGGACAGCTAACAGAGCAGTTCACCAATCCTTCTTACTCTGGGTTTGACTGTTGAAGAAACAATTTTCTGAAAATCGCATAAGGAATTCTGACTTGTGGGTCCCAGTGGGAAGGGGAGGCTAAGGAAGAGGATTTCGCGTTTCCATTTTACACCGTTCTATACAAAGAGCGTGCAGAGGTGTTATTTTTGAAAAATGCCAGAGAGGTTATCAGTGGAATTTTGGACCAATTGGGTTTTATACTTTATTTCTGTATTAAAAAATAATAATAATAAATGTTATTGAAAATCAGTGCTGCTACTGTACCTCTAAGATTTCCCAGACAGCCCTGAGTTCAAATATTCTGTCCCTTTGGTCTCACACACCATAGAAATGTCCCAGAAATTCCGATAGCGTGTTAGAATCTAAATCTCCTCACCTACCTGAAAGCTGTGCCAAATCTCAAATCACACCTTCATTCCTAATGTCTAAGATAGAAAATATATTCAAATTTTTCATGTCTAGTAAGAACATTCACTTTCTCTTTCCTCTCTGAGAGTACCCTCCCAGCTGCTCAGACTGGTAATACATTAATTTTTTCAAGAAGCTGAGGGTGCAAACATGCTTCTATAGGGTTGTGTGAGTCTGCTGATCCCCAAGGTTAAGAATGTTTCCTCAGGCACTAGGAACACTCTGGGGCCACTCACTATACCTAAAGATGGAGGATAACTCCCCAAGTTGTCTGCAGTTATAGATGCAGAGACCTGGCCTCAGCCAGGGTTTCCATTCCTGTTCCAGAATCTTATCTTTTCTATGGAGCTTCATCTTATCACGTCTTAGCAACAACTGTCTCTCTTAAAGCAGAGGCAAGATGTTCCATTGATGACATGGCTGGAGCTTCTGAATCAAACTTCTCCTGAAGGCAGACCTCTCATTATATTTTGTTAAAAGCCAATAAATTCCCCTTTTTGTTTAAGAGTATTCAAGTTGGGATTTTTGCCTCAATATAAAGATCCCTGGGACTTCCTTGGTGGTCCAGTGGTTAAGACTCCGCGCTTCTACAGCAGGGGGTGTGGGTTCTACCTGGGGACAAGATCCCGCAGGCCAGCGAGGCCAAAAAATAAGTAAGTAAATAAATAAAGGCTTGACATAGTGCCTGGTACAACGAAGCATTCAGTAAATTTAAAAAAAATGTGGGGCATTAAATTAAAAAAAAAATTCCCTGAATGGCATGCTATGCTGAAGGCAGCCTAGGTCCGTCCCAGGTCTCTGGGCCTAGTGAGGACCTAATGTCTCCTACTCCCTGCTTGTTCCAGGCTGCCATCGGCCCTCAGACTCCAGATATGACAGTGCCGTCCTGCCACCATCCCTGCTCAAGCCCCTGCCCTGTATAATCTCCCTTGGCTTCCTGTCTGATGGCTGGGGTCCCACTGCCCCTTGGAATAACCTTCAGAGGACAACTGCCTTCCATGTCCTGACTATATTAGTCTGGGAACCACAGTGAAATGAGTCTGAGGTCAGGGGAGTAATGGGCGCAGCTATGGGGAGCTGTCACAACAGAGGCTGGGACAGTAAGGCAGGGGTGGACGGGCCCCATAAGTGAGACATGGAAAGAAACAAAGGCGCACACATATTGATTTCTCAGTAGAAGTTCTCCTTCCTGGAGCATCTCTTGGGACCAGCAATTCTGGACCTGTGGCTTCCTTCCCTCAGCACAGCTGCTACAATTGTGCAACAGAGAGAGGGCAAGAGGCAGGCAACCACTTGGAAAACCATTTGTTAGGGTATCTAGTAAAGGTGAAGACATGCATATCCTTTGACCCAGCAATTCCACATTTAGGTATAAACCCTGGGGAAATACATGCACATGGCACCAGGATATACATACCAAGAATGCCCACTACACCACTGTCATAACAGTCAAAACCTGAAAACAACTCAAAATGCTCACCAACGGTAGTATGGATAAATATATTTGGTATACCCACGTAGCGGAATACTATACAGCTATGAAAATGAGGGCACTACAGCTGCATACAACAATGTAGATGACTCCCATAAACACAACCGAGCAAAAGAAGCCAGACACAGAAACCCCAACGTGATTCTATTCATGTAAAGCTCAAAACAGGCAAAACAAAACTGTTTTTTAGGACTGCAAACTTAAGTGGTAAAACTAAAAGAAAAGGAAGTAAATGTCATAAAAATCTAAGGGAGAGGGAGGGTGTGATCAAATAGAGATATGCAAAGGGCTTCAGAGTGCTGGCAATGTTTCATTTCTTGATGTTAGTGGTGAGTACGTGGGCATTTGCTTCACAGTTATTTATTAGAATGTATAAGGTTCTATGCACTTTTCTGTATGTATGTTAATTTTCAGAATTTAAAAAATGAAAGAGTAAGAGGGCTTTGTTTTAAGAAGAACTTGGATAAGGGTCTCACCCTCCAATGCTCTGTGCTTCAGAATCCACCATCACGGTCCTAGAGGAAGGACATCCCTGCCTGGTCCTTGCATCCCCGCCCTGCCCCGAGAATCAGTCCCAAGGCCACCAGCACCGGCAGAAGCGATCTCATCCTTGACTAAGCCTGACTCAGCCGTCCCTGATTGGTCTCCTGGGCTACTGCATCGTAAGGATGTAACTGAGTGTGCTCTGTGGGAGACAGTCTGTAATGAATTTCCTAGGATGGAAACCGAACAGAAATCAAAAGAGTTGTGCCAGATTGCCGGTGTGCAGCACAACTGAGGAGCAGCCCTGATATGCTGGCCCAGGCTGGCGCCTGGTATGCATGTCTCATGTCTGGTTTCGTCCTCCTCCACTTCCTCCGCTCAGGGGGCTGGTGTGCATGTCAGCTCTCTGAGTGAGCCAGGAGGGTCGCGTTTAGCTCAGGCACCTTCTCACCAAGACCCTTTCTGAGCATTCAGAGTGTTTCTCTCTACAGAACTCAGCATAAATAGAGCTAATAATAATAATAATAATAAATCATCCTGGCACAAATAAAGCAGGTGCCTGTGTCCGGTTGGTAGTAGGTGACACATTGCTGCTCTGAGATGGGCAATGCTGAGGCTGGGACTGAGAAGGCCGCTGCCCCCGAGGAGAGAGCCTAGACTGAGTCACCTGTGAAGCCCAGGAGCTTTGTTCAAGGCGCTCGGGTCCCCTTGTTTGGGGCTTGGGGAGTGGTGAGGCAAAAGTTGAAAAGACCCTAGTCTCTGGGACGCTGTCACCTGATGACTTGCTATGCAAATGGAATCAGACTTTCCTCTACATTTTCCTCCTTTGTCCCCAGCAAGGCAGGGTCAGAAACCCTTTACTCAACTCCTTTGCTAGGGATTTGTGGCGGTAGATCTTGGTTGCTGCCTGCTTTGCCCACTCCCTTGCTTGAAGTCACCTCTTCCTCCCCTTGGCCTCAGAGGTCACTGCTGCCTGGGCCTGTGGATACAAAAGCTCAGCTCAGATCAGGGGCCCTCCCCCTCAGAGGCAGCTAGTAAGTTCCTGGGACCAAACACACTTGGCGAGACCTGAGCTTGGAGGAAGCTCAGAGCAGCCTAGGTAGGCTACAGTAAAAAAGAGGGATACAGGGACAGGCAGGCGAAGTCAGGAAGGAGCCTCTATCACTGACTACAAATAGAAACGTCAGTTTGTGGTGCAATGAAATCACCATATATGGCTTGGGAGGAAATTCTCTGCAAGGAGCTGCATGCAAATAGGTCATCAAGTAATGGCAAAAATATGCAGCCAAATGGAGGTGCCTCTGCAGGGCTTCTGTGTCTCTAAGGGCTAAGTAAACTCCAGGAAGACATAAGGACCCAGAGCTTCATGCCACAGAAGGGGGCCAGGAGATGCTCCCTCTGCTTCCCTGCCCAGCCTCCTGCCTCCTTCTTGCCCCCTCCCCACCGGGACCACTCTGAATCTGACTAGCATCCTTGTTTCCTGTTGCTGAGAGCAGGCAGGGGCTCAGAGATTGCCTGAGACACTTTCTGGTGACTAATGCAGTACTTGAACAGGAAACAGACTGGAAAGGACTTAGGAGGAGCTATAAATAGCTCATGTCCTAAAAAATCTAACTTTGGGAGAAATGGAATTAACACACTGGAAGGAGAACAAGGAGATCATAGCCTCCAAGCAAGACCAAGACTTCTCCTGGGAAATGAGCTTTTCTCCCAGATGGAGCTCCATCTGCCTTGTACGTGTCAACTCCATCAAGTGTGCACTGCTCAGCCTTGAGGCTGACCAGCCAGCCCTGCCTGCCTGCCAAATGATGCCATGAATTGTCTGGTTCTGGGGATCAAGGCTTGTAGGGATCATGTAAGGACATGTATGTGTGTGTGTGTGTGTGTGTGTGTAATGGGGGTCACTGAGGCTCGCAGCTCAAGGACTATGAATGGTCTCACTTGTTGGGGAAGTAAAGAATTGAAAAAGTGTCAGGAATATCCCTTCTGCGTGCCTCAGTTTCCCCTCTATCCGTTAGGCTACTGCAATCCCTTTCCATCTTGAACCCAGTGAAGAGAGGGGAGAAAAAGCTAGGAGATCTAGCTTTAGAATGAATGGTGTGTCAGAAGACTGGGGTTCTAATACCAGCCAAGACACTCATTTGCTGAGTAACTTGGAGTAGATACTCAACTTCACTAAGACTGTTTGCTTTTCTATAAGATGGAGAGGTTGGTCTAGTTCAGTGAACTTCACATCTTTGTCTTTTATTTTTTCAAAGCTGTATAACATTTCTCCAAAGAAAATCACAAGTCAGAGCAGAGTGGCCCTGGTTAAGGTGGGGACCTCACACGTAGACACATTTGTTCCCTTCGTGGTGGCTGCTGAGAAGCCACCACAGAAACCCAGGGCTTCACAGAGCACCAGTTGAAAACCACAAAGCTAGAGCACTTGACAAGGGTGACTGGTCACCTCAAAGCTACTCCTCACTGCCCTTTTCTCTTTACCTCAATGTAGAGGCTGGAAAATTAAAAGAATGAAAAGTAATACTGAGTGATAGAGATTTAACTAAAGATATCAATCAAAACAAAGGAGGGGGCTTCCCTGGTGGCACAGTGGTTGAGAGTCCGCCTGCCGATGCAGGGGACACGGGTTCGTGCCCTGGTCCGGGAACATCCCACATGCCGCAGAGCGGCTGGGCCCGCGAAGCATGGCCGCTGAGCCTGTGCGTCCGGAGCCTGTGCTCCGCAACAGGAGAGGCCACAACAGTGAGAGTCCCACGTACCAGAAAAACAAACAAATAAACAAACAAAGGAGGGATTTATATCTCACAACCCCCAGCAAACTTCGTAATATCCTCATTGGATATGGGGATAGACCCACTGCAAAACAGCCACAATCTCCACCCACCCGGTATCCACAGCCTCTGCAATGTAACTTTTTAATTCCTCCCGTAAAGAAATAGAATTGATTTCCAAACACTTTGAATATGTGCTTTTTTTTTTTTTTTTTGCGGTACACGGGCCTCTCACTGTTGTGGCCTCTCCCGTTGTGGAGCACAGGCTCGGGACGCGCAGGCTCAGCGGCCATGGCTCACGGGCCCAGCCGCTCCGCGGCACGTGGGATCTTCCCGGACCGGGGCACGAACCCGTGTCCCCTGCATCGGCAGGCGGACTCTCAACCACTGCGCCACCAGGGAAGCCCTGAACGTGTGCTTTTGAGAATTGCTTTGAACAATACTTAGTGGAAGTGATAGCATGCCAGCTTCAAGTTTAGGTGTTAAGAATCCTTGTACCTTCTCCTCTGTCTGTTAGACCCCTGAGACCGGCCTGGGTTAGTCTGCTGGGGAAGGAGAGGTCACATGGAGCAGAACTGACTCATCCCAGCTGAGCTCATGACAGAGCAGCCAGCCCCCAGCCGACTGCCTGAAGACACACGAGCAAAGAGACTCATGAGAAATAACAAACGGTGGTTGTTTTACAGCATACATTTTAGGGTAGTCTATTTCTGTTCCAGCTATCTATTGCTGAGAAACAAAGCACCCCAAAACTTAGTGGCTTAAAACAATTTAGCATATAGTAATTTATTATGATCTCCATGGTTCTGTGCCTTGACTAGTCTCAGCTGGGTGATTCCCACCTGGGGTCTTTCACATGCTTATAGTCAGAGGTCAGCTGGGGCCACAGTCATCGGAAGGTTCGACTAGACTGGATATCTGAGATGGCTCATGTGGACGCCTGGCACTTGATGCTGGCTGTCACCTAGGGGCTCAGCTGGGGCTGTTGACTGTGTGTGACATCTCCACGTGGTGTGGGCTTCTCACAACATGGACACTGGGTTCAAAAGGGTTGTAAGAGGAAGTTGCCAGGCCAGTTAAGGGCCATGCCAGCTCTGGTATGGCATCGCTTCCTCCATATTTTACTGGTCAAAACAGTTATAGGGTCCTCCCAGATTCAAGAGGGTAAAGAAATAGATGTTACCTCTTGATGGGGAAATGGCAAGATCACATTTCAAAAGAGAAAGTAGGATGAGAGATACTGTTGGAACCATCTTTTTTTTTTAACCTTTTTTTCCCATTTATTTATTTATTTATGGCTGCGTTGGGTCTTAGCTGCAGCACACAGGATCTTTCGTTGCGGCCTGTGGGCTCCCCTCTAGTTGCGGGGCACAGGCTCCAGAGCGCATGGGTTCCAGGGGGCATAGGCTCTGTAATTGCAACACGCAGGCTTAGTCACTCTGTGGCATGTGGGATCTTAGTTCCCCTACCAGGGATCAAACCCGTGTCCCCTGCACTGGAAGGAGGATTCTTAACTGCTGGACCACCAGGGAAGTCCCAGGACCACCTCTGGGAAATAAAATCTGCCATAGCTGAAGAGCATTATTGTGGCAAAGGATAAAAGGACAGATTTGTTTTACATGGTTCCTTCTTCCCTACAGCACTGCTTTCTGTCCATCCTCTCCCATAATCCCACAGAGACTGGCACGCACTGAGCAACTGGAGAGGAAGACCAGCAGAGGCCCTCTGAGCATTATCAACTTCTCTGGGCCCAGCAGGAAACAACGCAGAGACTGAACCATGATCTCTGCCTGCCAAGAGCCAAGAGGGGCAAGGGGCCCCAACTGGGAGGTATTAGCTGTCCCCTTTACCCCTCGGTACTTGGGTTTTCTCTTTGTCATTTTTCTAAGGGCTATTCAGCATGGGAATGAGGAAATGTAATTGTCTAATTTAAAAAGTGAATTAATAGAGTCAATGCTAGTTAAGTGCTTTGTCAATACCCGGTGCCGTGGAGGGGAAAATCAGACGATTAACAGGTTCAAGTTGAGATTCTCACCTTGTTACCCATACAGTGAGGCTGAAGATGTCAGTCTCTGCTTGCCTGAGCCAGGCCCCCCTGCAGAGGCTGGAGATCTTCAACTGCCCTCTTTACCTTCTCCCAGGACCATCACCCAGTGAATAAGATCCCCACCTGTGCAATGGGAGAGGGAAGATTAATGTCTGTGTTCATGACCCAAGTGGTCCTGAGGAAGCCCCTACGTAGGGACCCCACCTGTCTTCTCAGCTCCAGCCTTTCCCCAGCTCAATCTGAGCGACCGGGCTTTTGCTCCAAGTCTCACAGGTTTCCCAGTGAATGGGGAGTTGCCTGCACCCCATTTAGCTGGGACTTTAAGCTCTTGCTCACTTCTCTCATCTTCCCCCTTGTAGGCAGGGTCGTGCTCCTGAATCCAAAACCACTTCCTGTTTCAAAAGTCCCCTCAGGGGCTTCCCTGGTGGCGTAGTGGTTGAGAATCTGCCTGCCAATTCAGGGGACACGGGTTCGAGCCCTGGTCTGGGAAGATCCCACATGCTGCGGAGCAACTAGGCCCACGAGCCACAACTACTGAGCCTGCGCGTCTGGAGCCTGTGCTCAGCAACAAGAGAGGCCGCGACAGTGAGAGGCCCGCGCACCGCGATGAAGAGTGGCCCCTGCTCGCCGCAACTAGAGAAAGCCCTCGCACAGAAACGAAGACCCAACACAGCAAAAATAAGTTAAAAAAAAAATCCCCTCAGAATTGAGGTGCTGCTGCCCACTTAATGACAAAGGCCAGAGAGACTCTTCCTGCCAGAGCCCCTGCCAGGTCTACAGCCAGCCGTCACCTCCCCGGAGGGCCCAGCCCTGCTACCCCTGTCCCGAGTGCCGGTGGCAGAGTCCAGCAGGTCACGACAGGAAGCTCGCAGCTGCCTCCCACGCTGACTTGGGCTTTGGCACCAACACCCTGTCTGCCCTATTTCCTACTGATGGATAAACTGGACTGGTTTTTAATTAAGCCCATACCCCGGAGAACCCAGGGGAAGAGACAGCCTCATAGAACTTCAGCAGCTATCAGAGCAGGGCGGAGTGCTGGGGAGCTGGGAGCAGGAAAGAGGAAGGTGAAAGTGAAGTCCGAAGTCCAGAGTGGTTCCTTCCCGGCTGAGGTAATGCGCCTTTTGTAATGAGTAGCTCACCTGCCCTCTGTGCTCACAGAGAAGTCAGCCACTCCCGGCAGCTGCCACAGCTACACCCACTGCACATACACACACATCCCATCCATCCATCCATCCACTGAGCAGTGGGGAGCATCTCTGAACAACACCCCGCAAATCAAGCAAAATAAAGGGAATTATATCCACTGTAATATGTGCATATAGGGCTTCCCTAGTGGCGCAGTGCTTGAGAGTCTGCCTGCCAATGCAGGGGACACGGGTTCTATGTCCCGGTCCGGGAAGATCCAACGTGCCGTGGAGCGGCTGGGCCCGTGAGCCATGGCCGCTGAGCCTGTGCGTCCGGAGCCTGTGCTCCGCAACGGGAGAGGCCACAACAGTGAGAGGCCCACATACCACAAAAAAAAAAAGAAAAAAAAATGTGCATATAATAGAATATCTGAACAGAGGAAAGAAAATTTCAGGAGTTCCACGCTTAGAGATAAATAATTTCTATATTCCGGAAGAGGCTTTTTGTTTTGGGTTCTTTTTCTTAAAATAATGTTTAAGCAAATTATACTCTTCAGATCATCTCTCTGGTGCTCCCTTTGGTCTTTAGCTGAGCTCTTCTCCCAGGCTACAGAGGTCATGAGGGCGACATGGCTTTTCTGTCCCCATCTTAAAGGGCAGGGCTACCTTGGTTATTGGGCTCAGGATTCTCCTCTTCACCCTACACCCAGTAGGCCTCAAAGAACCGTGCCTCCCCCTTCAGAGAGGATCCTCAGCTGTGAAAGTCTGCCCTCCTTCTCCTCTCCTTCCTCCCAGGGTAAACAAGAGCACTCTGGCAAGACAGCTACAATGGGGCTTCTAGACTCCCAGGACCCCAGGACACAGACTCTAGGAAAGGGAGAAGGAGGACAGGTCTGGAGCCTCCAACTCTACCCACCTCCCTCCCTCTGCTCTCCCTCATCTTTCTGCCTCAGCTTCCTCCTTCCCTCCTCTTCCTGCTGCCCTCCCTCCTCTCCTCCCTTCCATAACAGGCAGAAGCGGGTATATGGCACTGGACTTGGATTCCACAGTCACAGGTAGAGCTTGGCTCACAATTCTACCATAGACTGTCTGTGTGACCTTGATTGGATGAGTCACTTTAGCTCCCTGTGCCTTCATGGAGATGATAATGCCACTGAGGTGAGGATTAAATGGGTTCAGATCTTAAGTATTGAACCCAGGGCCTGACACAGGATACATTCTTTATGAATGTTCACCAACCTAATCTGCATCAGGTAACCACCTATTGTGCGCTGGACACCAAGGGCCCAGAAGGGAGCAGGGAGAAGTCTTTTTTTTTTTTTTTTTTTGCGATACGCGGGCCTCTCACCGCTGTGGCCTCCCCCGTTGTGGAGCACAGGCTCCGGACGCGCAGGCCCAGCGGCCATGGCTCACAGGCCCAGCCGCTCCGTGGCATGCGGGATCCTCCCAGACCGGGGCACGAACCCGTGTCCCCTGCATCGGCAGGCAGACTCTCAACCACTGCGCCACCAGGGAAGCCCCAGGGAGAAGTCTTTTAAAAAGTCTTTGTTTTAATTTCTTTATAATATATTGTAAAGATCATTTTTATAAAAGGTGTAAGGAAACTAAGTAGTTTCCACTGCCCAGCACTCAGGGACCAGATTTCAAGGGCTTCTGCACACTTAACAACACAGAGTAGACTGGTGGCTGGAATGAAGTCAAAGCCAGATCCTGCAGCAAATTATATCTCCATTCAGTCTACAGAGCTAATTGGTTTGCATAAAATCTACCATTTCTCCAGGAGGCGGCAATCTCTAAAATAGGAGGAGATCACAAGTCTGATGGCCTGCACTTCTATCTTGGAAGACAGCAAGCTCAGAGCCCCGTGCAGGCTTGCAGAGACACCAGTGTTGGCTGTTCAAGGGCCCCAGGAAATGCCTCCTCCAGAGAGGTTAGGCTAGTTTTGCTCGCCAGGCCAGCTCTGACTAATTTGGGAGCTGCCTAAAGGGCCAGGTTGGGAAGGAAGCTGAGAGCCCCAGGCTTGGAGGTCCTGCTTTGGTGGACTAGCACTACCTGCCACTGCGGGATTAGGAAGTGGGAGCTTGTTTACCACCCCTGGGTTAGCCAAACCTCAGCAATTGGTTTGAAGAGCTTACTTTCATTTCCTGCTATTCGACTCTGCTCACACCCAGTGATCACTTTCTAGATGCTCTTTACTCTTCCACTGGAAATTTCTTTGGGAATGATGTTCTGCGGTTCTTCGCCACATCCCACACAAAAGGAAACCTGAATCAATGGAGAGCTCTACCTGACCCATGGATAGGATGATCCAGTACCATAAATATGAGGATGTCTCCCAAATTAATATATACGTCTAATGAAATGCTCATCAAAAATACCATATGCTAACACATATATATGGAATTTAAGGGAAAAAAATGTCATGAAGAACCTAGGGGTAAGACAGGAATAAAGACACAGACCTTCTAGAGAATGGACTTGAGGATATGGGGAGGGGGAAGGGTAAGCTGTGACAAAGTGAGAAAGTGGCATGGACATTTATACACTACCAAACGTAAAATAGATAGCTAGTGGGAAGCAGCCGCATAGCACAGGGAGATCAGCTCGGTGCTTTGTGACTGCCTAGAGGGGTGGGATAGGGAGGGTGGGAGGGAGGGAGACGCAAGAGGGAAGAGATATGGGAACATGTGTGTATGTATAACTGATTCAGTCTGTTATAAAGCAGAAACTAACACACCATTGTAAAGCAATTATACTCTAATGAAGATGTAAAAAAAAAAAAAATTAAAAAAAAAAATCTCAGGGCTTCCCTAGTGGCGCAGTGGTTGAGAGTCTGCCTGCCGATGCAGGGGACACGGGTTCGTGCCCCGGTCCGGGAAGATCCCACATGCCGCGGAGCAGCTGGGCCCGTGCGCCATGGCCACTGAGCCTGCGCGTCGGAGCCTGTGCTCCGCAACAGAAGAGGCCACGGCAGTGAGAGGCCCGCGTAACACCAAAAAAAAAAAAAACAAAAAAAATCTCTGTAAGGATTATCCTAGGCCTTCACAAGCTGGATCTAAAATTCATATGGAAGAGAAAAGGCCAAAAAATGGCCAAAATGATTTTGAAGAAGAACAAGGAGGAGAGACTGACCCTGCCAGTTATTAAGACCTATTACAAAGCCATTGACATAAAGGAATTAGCGCAGGAATGGACAAATAGACCAATGGAATAGAACAGAGGGCCCAGAAATATACTCACATGTATCTGAATACCTGATACATGACAGAGGTGACATTAATAAGGAAAGGACAGACCATTCAATAAACAATGTTGGGTAATTGGTTATCCATATGGAAAAGTCAAAATTCAATATGGAATGCAATTGGGCTTGACAGATATACACTACTATATATAAAATAGATAACTAATAAGAACCTACTCTATAGCACAGGGAACTCTACTCAATACTCCATAATGACCTATATGGAAAAGAATTTAAAAAAGAGTGGATATATGTATATGTATAACTGATTCACTCTGCTGTACAGCAGAAACACAGAATTGTAAATCAACTATACTCCAATAAAAATTAATTGTAAATTAATTACAAAATTAAAATTGTAAGTTAAAATTGTAAATTAATTACAAAAAATCAGTGTATAACTGATTCACTCTGCTGTACAGCAGAAACACAACACTGTAAATCAACTATACTCCAATAAAAATTAATTACAAAAAAAACTCAGAAAACAAAAAGTGGAATGCAAAATAAAAACAATTTTTTTTTAAGTACAATGTAAAACTTTTTGGAAGAGACTGTAAACATAAGAGAATAGATTTATGACATTGGGGTAAGGAAATGTTTTTTAAAATAGAGAATAACACACCCACAAGCCATAAAGGAAACAATAAATTTGCCTAAATTAAGATTACAACTATTGTTCAAGAAAAGACACAATAAACCAAGTAAAAAGACTCCTCACAAACTCTATCCAGAATATATCAAGAACTCCCACAATCAGTAAGGAAAAGGCCAGCCAGGAGGATAATCAACAAAGGGTATGAATTAGAAATTCACAAATAAATGACACCAGGTGTCCAATAAACATAAGAAGCTTCACCTCCACAGTAATTGGGGAAATGCACATTCAAATCGCAATGAGGTATCATTTCATCCCCATCAGATTGGCAAGACCTTTAAAGTGTGGGCGGCAGTGGTTAATGCTGGATAGAACGGCAAAGATGAGAGTAAACGGTACAATCACTCTGGAGAACAATGTGTTACTAGTGAGTAAAGTTGAGAAGGAATATTCCTTATGATCCAGAAATACCAGTTCCAGATTTACAGGACAACTCTTATACACGTACACAAAGAGACATATGCAAGAATGTTTTGCAATATCAATTATGGAAGCAAAAAAATCTATCAACGGGAATGAGCAAATAAAGCGTGGTATATTCACTCAGTGGTGTGCTACTCAACAGTGGAAACAAATTAGCATATCCTCATGAGTAAATCTCAAATATAAACATGGATAAATTTCAAAAACATAATGTTAAGACAAAAAACAAATTGTCATTTCATATAGTATGAATCTATATCAAGTTAACATGTTTAAAAATGTGAAAAACAGCACAAAACATTGTTTAGAAATACATGCTTATGTAGGAAAAGTATAAAAACATATTAGAATGATAAACATTAAATTCATGAGGAAATGGATGCCTTTAACAGCATGCATTAACTATAATATTTATGTGGTTTTTTTTTTTTTTTTTTTTTTTTTTTGCGGTACACGGGCCTCTCACTGTTGTGGCCTCTCCCGTTGTGGAGCACAAGCTCCGGATGCACAGGCTCAGCAGCCATGGCTCACGGGCCCAGCCGCTCCGCGGCATGTGGGATCTTCCCGGACCTGGGCACAAACCCGTGTCCCCTGCATTGGCAGGCGGACTCTCGACCACTGCCCCACCAGGGAAGCCCTATGGTTTTATTATTTAGAAAAAAAATGTGTGGGATACCACAGTAGGAGGGAGTGATTCATAATTCATTCTGCCAAGGGGATGGGTACAGAAAAATCAAGGAGCTGGGCTTTGAAAATTGAGTAGGAATTTGCAAGACAAAGAGGATGAGGAGAGTATAGAATGAGAAAAGCAAACAAGGCTTGGAGTGCCTGTTGTGTTACAGGGCTGGAGGGCAGCATCCTGATTGGACGTGTGCTTCAGAAAGAACCTTCTGGCAGTGGTAGAGGATGGAAAACCCGAACGAAGGCAGGGAGATTGGTTAGGAAGCCATTGAAAAACTGTTTCATTGGGAGGTATTGAAAACCTTAACTACGACACAGTGATTTTGGTTATAGTTTCCCTGCAAAACTACAAATTAACTAAAGGTGGGGCAATGGCTTAATCAGCGTTTGTTTATCTATGTGTACCCCACCGCTCCTACAGTTGTACCCTGCATATGACAGGAGCTCAATGAATACAAGTTGAGTGGAAGGGAGGCGGACAGGAAGCAGGCAGCCCACCCACCCCGCCTTTGACAGATAAGAAGGCTGACAGCAGGAGAGGAGGAGTGATGTTTTCAAGGACATCCTTAGCTAGAAGCTTACTGTCTCCCCCTAAAACAGCAAAGAGCCCTGCGGCCACTCTGCTAACAAATTAATAAGCACATAGGTTTTAAAAGACAAGGCCTAGACAGGTAAATTTCCATTACAACCAATAAATCTGTGTTCTTCATGAGGAAGTGCTTTCTTTTCCCCTTAGGCAGAAAAAGAGTTCCTTTAAAACAGGCTAAATTCCCTGAGATGAATAATACAAAACAATAGCCCTTTACCTGGCCTGGATCCAAATAACAGGCTCTATTCAGGTGACTCTGAAGACACCTGATTGTGTGCCAGTTGGCGCTGTGAGCAGGGCAAGCCCAGCAGTAATGAGAACTTTACAAGTCTTTTGTTCTGCCACCAAGCAGTAATTGGCTCTCCACTCCAACATAGTAAACTTCCAGCCACCTGAACAAAATTAACCTGCATTAACAGGCTGCATGCAAAGCAAAACCACCTCCGCAGAGCACACAGGTATGAAGATCTCCGCACCCATCCTCTCCGTGATTCCTCTGGCCTGGAGGGAAACCCAGTTCTCTGGTAGGAATAAATGAATGAATGAAGGTAGAAGTTGACACTTAACTGCATGCTTGCTGTGTACCAAGCAATGTTCTGAGAATTTTACCTGTATTAACCCTGAACTCCTGACAACATCACTGTGATGTAAGCGCTATCGTTATCAACATTTTATAGATGAGGAAAGAAGGCCCAGAGCAGTTGAATACCTACCTTGGGTCCCATCGAACCAGGATTTGGACAAAGGCACTCTGGTTCCAGGGCCTGAACTTTCTTATACTTTGTACTCAGTACACAGTGCCTTGAAGGAAAAAAATACATATGAAGATGGTATGAACCTGTCCCATTCATTCATTCATTTGTTCATTATTAAATACTTACTGAGGGCTTACCGTGTGCGAGGCAGAGGGGATAAAAAACATGAATCGTGCCATTAAGATGCTCTGAGCCCAAAGACAGAGCCAGGCCAGGAATATGGTGGCATGAAGAACTCTGGTAAATTGGAAGGTGCTGACCTGGGGAAGCAAAGATGAAGCAGCCTGCTTTGCTTAAAGTGGTTCCCATGCTTCACTCTGCATTGAAATCACCTGAGACCTTTAAAAATGACTGAAACCTGGCTCCCACCCCCAGTCTTTATGGTTTAATTGGCACTGAGTTTTAAAAAGCTCCCCAGGTGATTCTAATGTTCAGCAAAATTTGGGAAACTGGCTTAAAGTGTCATAAATTGGTTTGCAAGTAACACAAAACCTAACTCGAACTATCTTAAGCAAAAAAAAGAAAAGGAGGGGCACGTGGCTGAATGTATTGGCTTACATTTAAAAAAGGGACAAAGGCAAAAGGTACAAACTTCCAGTTATAACATAAATGAGTCATGGAGACGTAATGTACAGCATGGTGAGTATCGTTAATGATATCATATTATGTATTTGAAAGTTGCTGAGAGATTAGATCTTAAAAGTCCTTATCACAAGAAAAAAAATTTTTTTGTAACTATATATGGTGACAAATGTTAACTAGGCCATCATTTCACAATAGATAAATATCTGATCATTATGTTGTACACCCAAAACTAAAATAATGTTATATGTCAATTATACCTCAATTTTTTTAAAAAAGGAGAGAGACAAAGGGTATATGGTTTTGAGGGTTTGATCCAAGCCTCAAAATATGTCACCAGAGTGAGGTTTTCCTCTTTCCCCAGTGATGGCTGTATTCACAGGCTCCCCTTGGTTGCAAGGTGTAGCAGTTCTGGTCTCTGTACCTTGTTTCTTCATGTCTGTTGCAAAGAAGAGGTCTGATTTCCTCTTAGCTCAAATAAAGCCCAGAATTGCATTTCACTGACTGACTGGAACTTGAACCAATTACTGGGGCCAGAGAGGTGGAGACTGCTGATTGGCACAGGCTGGGTCATGTGTCCCATCTCTGGGGCCAGAAATTAGAGGCAGCTCCACCTAGAAGCCCATGGTGGAGAGTGGAGGATTTGTGGCACGTCCTGGCATGTTCTGGGAGCTGAGGGTCAGGAGGTAGTCAGGGCCAGATAGGATGTGGGTGTATTTTCTAAGGAGACAGAGATGTTTACAGAGGAGAACGAAATGATCACTTTTGTATTTTAAGAATATAACTTCCCTGGTGGTCCAGTGGTTAAGAGTTTGCCCTTCCAATGCAGGGGGCACAGGTTCGATCCCTGGTCAGGGAAGTTCCACATGCTGTGTGGTGTGGCCACACACACACAAAAAAAGACTACAACTCTGACAGTTATGGAAAGGATGTATGTGACTAAACAGGTTATTGTTATTGTAGTTGTTGAGAGAAGAGAGGTTGGGGACCTGAACTAAGTGGCCATAAGCATGGATAGGTGGGAGGGGACTCAAGAGATGTCTCTGAACTATACTAATGGAATTTGTTATCCAGTTGGAAAAAAAATTTAGAAAAAGAGAGAAATCACAGATGACTGAAAATTCTAGTTTGAGAAATTGAGTTGTTGGAATACCATTAGTGAAGTTAGGAATACAGATCATTAAGTGGGTTTTGGACAATTTTTGGACGTGTTGAATTTGAGATGTGTCGAGGAAGCAGGGGCAATGGATGCGATTGCCCAAGGAGAGAGACGGAGGCAGAAGAGTGGGAAGAACACTTGCCAGCACAGCGGTGGGGGGGCCAGAGAGAGGGACGGGGGTGTTTTAGGAACAAAGGAAAGAGGATTTGAAGAAGGATGCTAATCCACAGCATCATGTGGTACCACAATATTGGTATTAAGGAGGGTGAAGGCTGGAAATAGAACATGGATTTGACAACCAGGAGGCCCCTGTCACCCAACAAGAGCCTGGGTACAGGGTGTAGGGTGAGGGAGCCTGGAGGATGCAGACAGACCAAGCATGGATGGATCACTCTTCAAGTCTGATGATGAGACTGTGAGAGCCGTGGCTAAAGGAGCTGTGTCAAATCATTTTCATGTTTGTTTTGTAGTTTTCTGTTTTTATTAGTTTTGTTCCCTTTTTCTAAGTTTGATTTGAGAGGTGTGACCAAGCTGTCAAGAAAAAAATTAAAAGAGAAAGAAAGGCTGATGAGAAAGTGATTTTCCAGAGACTGAAAGCAGATAAGTGGTTACCAGGGGCTGGAGAGAGGCAGAGGGAGAGGGATGGCTTAATGGGTGTGAGGTTTCCTTTTGAGGCGATAAAAATGTTCTGGAACTGGATAGTGGTGATAGTTGTACAACATTGTAAATTTACTAAATCCACTGAGTTTTACACTTTGAAATGGTTGAAATGGTGAATTTTTTGTTATGTGTATTTTAAATGTCCCATTCCCCAGACACACACACACACACACACACACACACACACACAGTGATTTTATATACCTTGCTTGGTGGGTTTTATGTGGATCATTTCATTTAATCCTAACAACAAAAATTAATACAAACAAAATTAATACAACTTTGTAACTACTTGATTATTCCCATTTTTTTTTCTTTTAAGGTCCTTTGTGATTACATTGGACCCATCCAGATAATCCTGGGTAATCTCCCTATTTTAATTTTGATTTATTTATTTTATTTATGGCTGTGTTGGGTCTTCGTTTCTGTGCGAGGGCTTTCTCCAGTTGTGGCAAGCGGGGGCCACTCCTCATCACGGTGCGCGGGCCTCTCACCATCGCGGCCTCTCTTGTTGCGGAGCACAGGCTCCAGATGCACAGGCTCAGCAATTGTGGCTCACGGGGCCAGCTGCTCCGTGGCATGTGGGATCCTCCCAGACCAGGGCTCGAACCCGTGTGTCCTGCATTGGCAGGCGGACTCTCAACCACTGCGCCACCAGGGAAGCCCGATTATTCCCATTTTACACAAGAGAAAACTGAGGTTCAGAGAGATTGATTATTTTATCCAAGGTCACGCAACTAGATTAGAGATTCCAATCCAAGTTGATTTAACTACAAAACCCAAACTCTTAAACCCTCTCTCATACTGCCTCTATAGCTACACGATTTCATAGGTGTATATATTGATAATATGAATGGATCCATATTCAAGGTGTTGATGATCCAAATCTCTGAGTGATAAGGTTATATAGTTTATATTATTCTTTTTGATTGGGCACAGTTTTTGTTTAAAAAGATAAAGACTCTTTTTATTTTTATTTATTTTATTTTATTTCTTTTTCCCTTTCATCACTTTAAATATATCTTGCCACTCCCTTTTGGCCTTCAGAGTTTCTGCTGAAAAATCAGCTGAGAACATTATGGGGATTCCCTCATCAAGGGTTGTTAGGTTAACAGGAAGAATAGGGGAAAAATTCACCCACTCCATCTTCCCAGAAAAAGCCTATTTTTAATATAAGGAAGAAAAAGATTCTAGAGATACAGCACTTCTCTGAAGGAGACATTAAGGAAACAACTAGAGAGGATGTAAAACTTCACAGGGACACAGATGAGTCTATTTGCAGAATGTGGAAGGAGCATGAAGCAAGGCAATAAGGAAGAAGGGGGTGACCCAGGGCACAGTCTACAAGGGAGTGACTGTCATTTGTGGGTGGAAAGGAAGAGGGAACAGCAGGCATGAAGCCCTGAGGCCAGGAGGGGGAGGGTCTGGATCCAATCGGGCCATGTTTCATGGCACCTCTTTCCCAGGCCTCCGTCTGCCCCGACTCCCAGGTCCTTCTTCTCCTACTCTGCCCTGAGTGAACCACGCATCATAAATTTGCTTTACTCCTTGCTGTCCATGGGGCAGCCACAGCCTTGTTCTGAGATGCTTTCCTCAGTCCTCAGGGGAATAGAAAACCTCGAGGGCTGGCCTCTCAGGCATTCTTAGAAGGCCACGGCAGCCATGCCTTCCTGCTTTGTCCTGGGATCCTGTGACTTGGGCACAAACCCAGAGCAGTCCTCACTCAATCACTTCTTTGATTTTCACACAGTTAGACTGTCAGGGCTTGTTGGCCAGTGGGAGGGTGCTGAGTGGTGAACTGCACAGAGAAACAACGATTGCATTTCTTTGGACCAAAAGTCAAATTTCTTTTCTGACATGCTTATGCAGAGAGGGATCAGACCCCTTCAGATGAGACCAGTTTGCCTAACAAACAACTTGCCCGATGACCAGCAGGTCTACAGCTGATGCCCTCTTGACAGTGTTTTTACATATTTGGGGCTGCACCCATCTCTTTTTTCTTTCGCCATGTGTTTGACATGTTAGACATTCTAAACTAGCATGTCTAAGAGTCTTTCCTATTTCTTTTTTTTTTTGGCCTCACGGCAAGGCTTGTGGGATCTTTGTTCCCCGACCAGGGACTGAATCCGGGCCACCCCAGTGAAAGTGCCAAGTCCTAACCACTGGACTGCCAGAGAATTCCCTTCCTTTTTTCTAATAAGAATATATCACATTTGCAGTAATCTTATAATTAATGAGATACGTGCTTCCGATACGTTTCAGAGTGACCAAGTGGTCAGAGCTTAGGCTCAGGAGCTGGACAGACCGGAGTTTAAATCCTAGTTCTGCCAGATACTAGGACACGGTGTTTAACCTTCTTGATCTTTGGTTTCTCCAAGGGTGATGGTTAATCTTATGTGTCAACTTGACAGGTCACAAGGTACTCAGATATTTGGTTAAATATTATTTCTAGGTGTGTCTGTGTGTGTGTTTTTGGATGAGATCAGCATTTGAATCCGTAGACTGAGTGAAGCAGATGGACTTTCCCAATGTGGGTGGGCATATCATCCAGTCCTTTGAAGGCCTGGATGGAACAAAAAGACGGAAGAAGGGAGAAATCACTCTCTTAGCCTGACTGTTGAGCTGGAATGTTGGTCTTCTGCCCTTGGACTGGGACTCACACCATTGGCTCCCCTGGTTATCAGGCCTTCAGACTTGGTATGAAACTACACCACCTGCTTTCCTGGGTCTCCAGCTTGCTGACAGCAGATCATGGACTTCTCAGCCTCCATAATCAAATGAGCGAATGTCTCACAATAAATCTATCTATATCTTTATCTATATCTAATCTCTTATTGGTTCTGCTTCTCTGGAGAACCCTAATACACCAAGTATAAAATTGGGTTAATAATCTCAGTCCCTAATCCTAAGAAGTAATCCTGTATGGATGATGTGAAGTTATATAAGGTAATTATGGGCCCACTGTAGGCCCATGAGAAGTGGCGGTTTTATTTACCTATTGTATCAGTTAGGGCCTGATCAGGGAAGCAGGGTCATACTGTGATATGGAATAATGGATGATTACAGGGAGTAGAATTCACACAGTTGTGGCGGCTGGTGAAGAGGTCTGGGAATGCTGATGCCTTGGTGCCTGCTCGGGGCCTGAAGTTGTGTTGGTCAGCAGGGTTGGCAGGTGAGAAGAAAACACAGATATGAAGCAGGAGGAATCAAGAGCAAATGGAACACAGACAACCCTTGAGGGGAAGCCGGAATTCGTGTCTGTCTCTCACCACCTCCTCCTCTGACTACCCGATGACCCCAAGAGGGCTCTGGGAAGCCCAGTTCTAGCTTTGTAAGTTGCTAAAATATCTTACAAACAGGAGGGAAAACAACTAACATTTAGTCAGAGCCAGTAATACACCTTCACGTATGTCACCTCATTTGATCTATACTCTGTTCTTACCAAATAAAGCTTATTATCTCCATCACCTGGATTGTTCAATGTCACACTGGTAGGCAGAGCAGAGGTTGGAACCCAGGTCGTTGGAACCTGAGCACTTTCCACCAGAATTTGACATGTGAAGCTGGATTGGGCCTTTCTACTTGGGGGTTCCAGCTCCACTGCAGTAATCCTGAGTGCCCCTGAAGACCCCACTCATCTGACAAGGGGAAGAATCACCCCTCTGAACCAATCAGAGGTTGGGCCGCACTGGGTAATCTCTGGTCATCTAAGCTACATCTAGGAGAAAGATTTGAACAGAAGAGTGATTGTGCAGGAATTTAATTTTAATTAAAATGTATTTATCTGCTACAAAATGCAAGAAAAGCTTCGTGGGAGGTGGTATGTGGGGAGTGGATGATACAACAGTAGGTCAGGATGATGTACTTTCTGAGAGGTAAAAAGCACAAATTCCTTCTGAGCATTCATATGGGCCCAAGTCTATGGCTGTGGTCCAGACCCATGGGAGAAACAGTGGGTGGGTGGTATGAACACCTTGTTTGTATATTGCTTTTAAATAGCTTCCTCTTTTATTCCTTCAAAAAACATTTACTGACACCTCCAATGTGCTGGTGCTGTTTAAGCAACACACGCGGAGTGTACAGCATTGAATACCACACTGTTGCTCATCTCAAAGAGTTTAAGGTTGGGGCTCAGATGAGCTGACCCTACTGTCTTAGGATGGGCTCCCCCAGAAGCGGACCCTGAGAAGGGAATGTGAGTACAAGTAGTTTATTTGGGAAGTAATCCTGGGAAGCACCAGTAAAGAACTGAGGAAGTAATGGTAGGGAAGCAATAGAGGACATGTTAACAAGCAATTACCTGGGCTCAGTCCTGCTGGAGGTCTCTGGGACAGAGACAGAGATAGAGCACACACCTCCAAGATATCCCACCTGAGGGCGAGACATTTGGGGTATGAATCCACCAACTCTTGCTCCCTCTTGTTTGAAGGTTGCTCCAGTGGTGTTAAATCTCGTACTTTGGACTGCCCTCTGCATTGGCTAAGCTTACTGCGGAAGCCAGAGGAAACCCACAGGTATGGAGTCACAGGTGCTTGCAATAGAAAAGCCACTGGTGTATACGGAAACCAGAAGCATCTGCTATACCCACCTAACATATAACAATCTATCCCTTCTTCTCCCTTCCTAACCATACTCCGTTTTTGTTCAGGTGTCCACCTCGGTCCCATGCAGCCTGTGTGTCTCAGGGGAAGCTGATCCCACCCCAGGTCCAGTCAGGGGCCCTGACTGGCATGGCCAATCAGCACATTCCAGACCTCTGGCTATGGTATGGGTTCAAGTGGGCATGTGACCCAATCCAATCAGAGTGGATCTCAGGACTCCTGCTTGGAATGCTGGGTCAGAAATGTTCTTTTTTGGATAAGGTAGCTTCTGGCACTGAGAGCTGTTTTGGCACTGGCTAGAGTAAGGAAAACCAGCCTGAAGACAAAACCAACACAGAGGAGGGTGGAGTCAAGAGAATTGCAAAGAATAGCTGGAGCTTTACTTCTTCAGTCAGAGGAGTCTCTTTCTTTCCTATTGTAGTCAGATCTCCTCCACTGCATGTGGGACTACTGGTAGCCCTGACTTCCAGGGACAGAGAGCTTCTCTCATGCTACCTATACACTGGTCCTGAAGAAGAAATCTGCTTGGACCATATACATGTCTGTTGGACCAGTCACCCCTGGGGCTATGTGGTTGGCCGGGCCTGGGTGCTGTGTCCAGTCTTGTAGCCAGGAGTAGAGAGTCAGCCAGTTAGATTCACCCTGTCATATGCCAGCTCCTGGGAGACTCTGGGCGAGTGACTTCACTTCTCCAAGTTTCCATTTTTTCACCTCTAAGGTATGGATGACAATTATCCACCTTAAAATGTGGCTGAGAGATACACACACAAGAGTAGTGCTGGGAGTGGCCATGTCCCTGATCTGGAGTTGCTCATAATGGGGCCTCTTAGAAACTCTAGTTCTCTACCCCCTTCTTGATACTAGACCCCAAATTATTTTAATCAAAACCCATGTATATTATTTACTATGTATATGTGTTTGAAGCACACATCTCTCTTTGCTATTACTATTCCCCATTACAGGCGAGGAAGCTGCTGTACAGTGAGGTTAAGTATTGCCCAAGGTCACCTAGTTAATAAGTGGCAGAGCTGGGATTCAAACTCAGGCATCGTGACTTCAGAGTTTGTGCTCCTAACTACTCGGCTATGATGCCTCTTAGAATAACTGTATTGTATATATTTGTGGGGTGGATATATGTTGGATGGATAGACAGTTGAACTTGAGTGAGTCCCCTCCATGGGCTAGAACAGAAAAGAGTGTCCCCGTCCTTGCCCCTACCCTGTGGAGGTTTTGGGCGCTTCATTCAATAACAGCAGTGTGTCCTAGAATGGGCTTTAGGCTTGCATGAACAAGAGTCTGCGTTGGCAGCAGGTATGGCCCAGCCTGCCATGAGGGTGTAGTGGGTTTGGTGGTATTGGTTAGACTTCTGAGTCTCTAGAGACCAGAACTGTGCCCTCAGATTTCACAGTTGGCTTTGAGTACGTATGTGTGTAGGTACCTCTGCCTCTCCCCAGACTGTTTGGAGCCTGGGCCAGACTACTTTCCTGACGCTGTGTCTCTTCCCCTCTCCTCCGCACACCCGCTCTCTATTTGCTCTGGTTGCTTCATCATCTCCTGCCTATGGCCTCATCTCTCCAGCACTGACCTTCCCATCATTGCAGCCAAATACACATATTCCCCAAAGTGCTGCAGTGGCTCTGAGGGCATTATTGATTTTGACATGTGCCAGTTTCTCTCCAAACTGTCTCTGGAAAGCACACTGAATGTGTGGTAGGCTTGATGAGTTCCTAGAGACCTTGAAAACTTTTATATGTCTTATCCATGAAAAATAGTGCATTTTGAGGCCTATCGGGATGATAAGGGGCTGGAACAACGCCCCAGTGACCTTGCTTCTTGCACACTCCTGAGCCTGTTTGAGGAAGGTAGAAATGTTTCCACTTCCCTAGAAAACCTTTCTCCAAAGATAGCTCCCAAGGTGGGCTGGGGCCAATCAGCCTTTTCTCATCATCTAACGAGGTCACCAGACTGTATAGATATCGGTCTTCCTCTTCCTTCTGAAAGACCGAAGCCCTTTGATAGCAGCTTGGGGAGAAAGCTGGTGAGACCACACTCACTGTTTTACCCCTTTCTGGAACATATGCATGTTAGGAAGGGGTCTGAGGGCACAGATCCTTTTTCATTTGGAGGAGGAGGCACAGGTGGTCACTCCTTCCCCTGCCATTCCAACGCTGTGAGAAACACTTGGACTTCTCTGCAGGAAATCTCTGCATTGGGAATCCACTTAGTTCAACTCTGACCTTTCTTCAAGCCAACTGCTCGGCTGGAAATAAAAAGAAGCCAGGCCTGACACACCACCCCTCCAGCCCCTGCAGGATGCCATCAGGTGGATAAACAATGATGATGGAGATCACCAGCTGGAGTTCTTTCCGGGGAGGCATGCGTGGTGCTGCTGAGACCCATTGCTTCCAGTCTGCGATGTAGATATTTTTAGGGATGAATCTGGGCCTTCCTTTTCTCCCTCCCTCTGATGCTAATGTGGCCATCTGCATCTCCCAGACAACCTTCACAAGCACACATTCGCCATCCCAGAAGAGTGGGCTGGGAAGAGATTGTTATTAAATATAGAATACTGAGCCACGGCGCAAGGAGGTTGAGTTTGCCTGGCGTGCTCAGAGCGAAGCAGAGGCGTCGGAGACCTGGAACCCACTTCCATGCTCTGTGACTCTTGTGGTGCCTTCCCTTCCCCATTAATTTTTAAATTTCTTTAATCTGTTCAGTGAAGGGCTTAGATAATATTTCTTTTAAGTCCACTCTAACATTGCACGATCTTTTCTTTGAAGATCTTAGTTGTATAAACTCGCAGACACAGTCAGGGTCCGGCAGGATAGCGCATGGCTACTGCTTTGTCCAGAGAAGGGACAACTGTGATCTTCTGTCTCCATTCCTGTCCACCCCCGCCCCCCAGGGAGATGGCCAGCAAGGATGGCTTGTATGTGGTGGCAAGGGACTCTGACCACTGATTCAAGAGGTCTCAAGGCTTATCTCCCTTCCTGCAATCAGCCTCCATCAGCCCCCAGCTTGCTCTACATCCAAGGAAAATTCACTCTTCAGCCCTCAGACCCAAGATTCTTTTCCACCTGAGCCCCCCAAGTTAAAAAGGTTGGGAAGAGAGGAGGCAGAGGTCCCAGGAACACACTGATAAATTTTAGTTTTTGAGCTAATAGAATGTCTATGCTGAGCAGTAGTATCTCACTGTGGTGGGCCCACAGTGTTCCTGAAGTAGTGTTAAATTTGTTTAATTTGGAGAACACGTGCTATAGATAAGGTGATGGGAATGATAAAAAATGTAAGTGATAAAGAATACAGCTCCTATAGCACTGTGTACTTCTGATTATTTATCAGCTGAATAAGCTGCATGAATGCAAGAACCATATCTAGCTCACAGTAGCATCTGTGAGATGAATGAATGGTTCTGTCTCCATCTCCATCCCTAGCATGGGTGTCTCAGGCCCAGGCCAGAAGCAAGAGGTCTGTGTCCAGTGAGGATTTGGGCTGGGGGCAGAGGTAATGCTGTTTCCTCTATCAGTCACTCTGTAAATAAGGCAGGGCCATGCTGACCTCATCTCCTGTCCCCAACAGTGCCCAGGCCTGACCTCAACAGAACGTTTGGATGGACTGGGGGCAGGTCAGTCCCCAGAGCAGTTCCTTCAGGGATAGGCCTGGCCTGGCCTGTCCAGCACTCCAGAAGTACGGGTAGGATGGCAGAGGCCGCATTGCATAGTGTTTAGGCATGCAGATTCTGGAATCCAGAATCAATCTAGGCTCTGAAACTTATTAACCATGTGACCTTGATAAGCTATGTTACCTCTCTGAGGCTCCGTTTTCCCATCTGCAAAAGGGAATGATAATAAAAATGCATACCATGCAGAGCCACTGTCACCATACCATTCCATTCATTATCTCAGAATTAAATGAGATAATCTGTGTAGAGGATACCTCGTCAACTGGCATCACAGGCAGAGTTCCATCAGAGTGGAGAGCTGCCCCTCTGAGAATCAGTGCTGACTCAGTCTTGCAAACTGAACAGGGACGGCTTTTGCTGAAAGTTCATGTTCAGGAAGTCAACTGAACTCTGAAGATGCTAAGAGAGCAACCAAGGAGGACAATCTCTGGGAAAACCCGAAAGGCCTCACGTAGGATCACATGGTAAGGAGTATGGAAAAAAAAACAAGCCCCAGGTTTGATGGGGGCAAACTGCTCTATTTGTACTTGCCTGGCAAGGGAATGTAGTTTCTCCAGAGGGTGGTCTGATGCTGTGGAAATTCCAGCAGCCTGGAGCCACAATACTGTTTTCTCACTGCCCAAGCCTGCCTGTTCTCCTCCCGCTGGGTCAGCTCTGTTGCAAGAACATTTATATTGGGCCAAGCCCATGTTAGGCCTCTGGGCCCCAGAGGTGAGAAAGACACAGCCCCTGCCGGTGGGATTCCTGTTTCATGATCACTGCTACCAGAGCAGTCTACCCAAGGTGTTTGTAGAATTTGCAGTTCACAAAGCGGCTTCACACCCCTCATGCTGTTCACACTGTGAACGGTGCTCTCTGGAGCTGTGGGCAACCAGTGAGGGTGGGCAGAGCAGAGATTAAGGTAGCCATTTGACAGCCAAGAAAAGAGGGTGCTTGGGTGATGTGACGAAGGTAACAGGTGGTCTGCACCACTGCCCCTCTTCCCACGAGTTTTATTCTAGGCAAGGCCAGTCCAGGTGAGGGGAAGGGACTATCCTCTAGCAGGGCTTTGCTGAAGCCCAGGGTGGTCAAGGAGCAAAGCAAGAAGGGAGGTCCACAGCCGGTAAGGGAAGTGTTATGCTGCTCCCCCAAGTCCAAAAGGGGACGCTGAGGCTTGCTTTCCATCTGTCTAGGCCAAGGAGCGTGAAGTCCAGCCCTCGCCTCCCTACCTTGACATTTGGATACCAGCACCGGGGTTTTCATCTAGCAGCAACACCAAGCCTCGCCCCCATCGGCCCTCTGCTGGTCTCAGACCTGCACTGGTCTGGGTAGGAGCGCAGGGCTGCTCCCTACCCTCGGGCTGGGCTGCATCCCACGTGCGCCCGCTGCAGCCGCGGTGACAGCTGGCCCCCAAGGGGCGGGGCGGGCGAGGAGCGTGGGTGGCTCCGCGCCGCGCTGCCATTGGCTATGAGCCTCAGGCTGGGGGCGGGGCTGCGCCCCCCGGTTGACCTGTCATTGGCCGCGCCGCCGATGGGGGTGGCTCCCCGTCCCCTTGGCGGCGCGGCGCAGAACCGCAGGCGCTCGCCCGGCTAAGCCTGCGCGGGGCCGCCTAGGTAGCTCCCAGCTTCGCAGGCGGCCTCCGGGTGCAGACCGCTGCGCACACGGCCCTAGGCAAAGACAAGGGCTCACCCGAGGCTCGGCGGCCGGCGCGGCTCTCGGTAAGACTGGGGGGAGGGTAAGGGGAGCGCGGGGCTCTGAGGAGGGCGGGCGGGGACCGTGGTGGCCGAGCCTGGACTCTGTGCCCTGGCCCGCGCCGGAGAGGGTCAGGTGCGCCGCACCATCTCCCGCCTCAGACCCACCTCACGGGGCGCCCAGCGAGCAGGTGGCACTGCCCAGGGAGGCCGGGGTACCCCTATCGCTCTCCGAATCCATTAGAACCCAGTACCACGAACTACCTCTTACTCCGCCCCCCAACACCCAAATTCTTCAATTCTAAGCCTAGAAAATACCCAAACGTCGACATGAAGTGGGCGCGACGCGCCATCAGTACCGCCTGCCGCCGGGGCAGAAGAACATCCCTAAACTTATCTTCCCACGATTTGGGCTCCTCGCCGGTCACGTTCTTTCCCGGCTTTTCACTGGGCGCCCCCCCGCCCGCCTACCAACCCCCGCCCGGTTCCCCTCCCTCCTTAACAACAGGAAGTTAAGTTGGGCCAGATGTCAGTGGCCTGGCCGCCTGCGGGGCGGGGACTGGGTCTGGGACGGTGGCGGTGGCCCGAGGGGACGTGGCGCTGTCCTTTCTGAGCCTCGCGCCTCCAGCAGCCTGCACTCTCCCCAGGCCCGGGAGCACCCCTGTTGGGGCGTCCCAGGCTCCCGCCTTGCCTTTGCCGACTGGCCCTGGGTAGAAGCGCCGCTGACTTGGCTTCCAGGCCGGGGCAGGTGGGGTTAACTTTATCCTAGACCAGCCTCTCGGCAGAACTGGGAATGGCCTTTACTGGATGAGGAGGAGGCTGTTGAAACCAGAGTAAACTTGTGTCTCTTTCCATATTGTTTTATTCTAAAGCCTGGGTTCTTAAAGCCCAAAGAGCTTTTATCTAGAGGCGCGTCGGGCCCTGCTGGGACCTTAAGCAGTGTGGGGGCCTCTTGCTGTTAGTCTTGTCTGCTCACTACAGTCCTCAGTGGTTTCGGTGAAGGTTGAAGCCACTAACCAACCCCCTTCTGGGCAGGCCCCGTAGGAAAAAAGGCCAGCAGCCCGTTGGCTCTCAATTTGCTTGCCTGGGTGCTCTGGCACCGGGGTCCCCTGGGCCCCCAGGCCAGCTCTATTCCGTCCCTTTTTCCAGGGGAAGTGGATCCAAGGCGGGGGTGGGTGGGCCTCAGTTCTCCAGGGCATTCCCACCTGATGTTCTGGAAGCTCTTATTGCAGTAAGAACGGGCCTTCAGGCAGAGTGAAGACAGGTTTATTAAGTGCCTACTGAGGGACAGGTCCTGCCCTGTGGCACTTTTTGAGAATTTCACAGTAACTCTCAAAAAACTCTGAGAGTTATGCCCTCCTCATTTTAGAGATGGGGAAACAGACTCAGGTAGGGTAAGTGCCCAAGGTCACATAGAAAGCGGCTGAGCCGGGATTTGAACCAGGCTCTGCCAGAGCTCAGTCCAGTGCCCTTCCTGCTGCCCCATGGCTGTGGAGAGTGGTGTGCTGTGTTGCAGGCTCCTGGCCTCCGAAAAGATTCCATCCAAAGATCCTGTGGCTGCTTCTTTAGCAACACACTTGAACTGACCCAGGTTAGCCCAGGTTGTTCAACCTACAGACCTCTTGCCCACCCTGTCCTCCATCAGGGGTGATGGCGGTGTTGGTCTTGCTGTGATGGGGAAGGACTGACTGTTGGTGTTTGGGTGCTATTTGAGGGGGAAGTCTGCCTCTGCCATTGACTTGGCCCTGCACCTGAGAGTTGGCTTCTGGGATGGTTTAGAAAGACTGTTATATGTGTCGTGTTTTTTTGTTTAATATTTATTTTATTTATCTGGCTGTGCCGGGTCTTAGTTGCGGCACACAGGATCTTCGTCGCGGCATGCGGGATCTTTTAGTTGCTGCATGCGGGATCTAGTTCCCTGACCCGGGCCCCCTGCATTGGGAGCGCAGAGTTTTAGCCACTGGACCATCAGGGAAGTCCCAGGAGGACTGTTACTTGAAATAACCTCTACCTTAGGACCAATTCTAGTTTTATTTTGTGTTTTGGGGGATGGGCAGGTGTTGAGGTATACTAATTGTGATTTAAGGTGATTGAAATCCATAGTTCGAGCTTATGTTTATAAAAAATGAAATCACTGCCTCCTTCCTTCTTCAGGCCCAGGGCTGCCTTTCTGCTCATCGTTCTCTTCTGAAAGAAAATGGTGATTAGCCTACTACCAACCAGTTACACTTTAGTATAAATCAGCTTAAGGACTAAGGCTGGTTGTAGCTTGGTCATTGGAGGCCTATTCCCAGGAACTGTAAGGAGCAGCAGAGCACTGAGTAATCCCTCTCTACCTGTGGTTGGGATGTGTCTCTATTCTCTCCTCCCATGTCCACACCCCCATCTGGGTGTGCCTCCCAGTCATGGGCCTGTTCCTTTCACTCTCTACTAAGTGGGGCAGGGTGGGGGGCAGAGGTCCCGCCTTCTTGGGGGAGAGCCTTGACCCTGGTGAGAGGGCTGGGGTATGGGTGCAAGATTTGGGCTGAACATTGCCAATCTTTGAGGCCCTCCCAGGGCTAGAGGGTCTCTGTTGCTTAAAGAGCCAAGAAAGGAAACACTGTACATCATGCTGGGGTTTTTCATTCTTTGTATCACTTGATCCCGACTTTAGCCCTCTGAAGAAGTAGGTGGGATTGTTCCCATTTTACAGATGAGGAAACTGAGGCTCAGGAACTTTCCCCCAGTCACACAGCTAGTGAGTGACCAAGCTAGGGGTCTGGCCTCTTTCTGCATGAGTGAGGTCTGTGTGGTGAATTAAACACTAAGGGAAACAGGAAAAAAACGTGTGGCCATCCTCTGAACTCTGGAGGCTTGGTGTGTGCAGCCACCTGCTGTGCTTATGATTCCGCATCTTATATTGTAATTATTTGTGAACATGTCTTCCTACCCCACTATGAAATGGTATTTAAAACACTGATAAACTTGGCAGATTTATTTTCTGGTTCTCACAAATCCTCCTTGCTCTTTGCTCTATATCCCCTTTGCCTTTTATTTTATTTTATTTTTTTAAAGATTTAATTTTATTTTTATTTTTTTGGCTGCGTTCGGTATTTGTTGCTGCTTGTGGGCTTTCTCTAGTTGTGGCGAGAGGGGGCTACTCTTGCGGTGGCTTCTCTTGTTGTGGAGCACAGGCTCTAGGCGCGCGGGCTTCAGTAATTGTGGTGCGCAGGCTCTAGAGCGCAGGCTCAGTAGTTGTGGCATATGGGCTTCGTTGCTCCGTGGCATGTGGGATCTTTCCGGACCAGGGATCGAACCTGTGTGCCCTGCATTGGCAGGCAGGTTCTTATCCACTGCACCACAAGGGAGGTCCCCTTTTGCCTTTTATACCAGTCTTCATTAGGATATCTCCCATGATGTGTTGCAGTCCTCTGTTTAAAAATATCATGAACATTTTCAGGGAATTCCCTGGTGGTCCAGTTAGGACTCAGTGCTTTCACTGCGAGGGCCTGGGTTCGATCCCTGATTGGGGAACCAAGATTCTGCAAGCCGCACAGCCAAAAAAAAAAAAAAGAACATTTTCAAACACAAAAATAGAGAGAATAGTATAATGAGCCCCAAATACTCATTATCCAGCTTCAACAACCAAGATCATGCCAGGCTGGCTTCATCTCTCTCTCTCTCTCTTTTCCTTCCCTTCTATTTTTTATTCCTGAAATATTTAAAAGGAAATCTCTGATATCATGTCATTTTGCCCCTATATAATCCAGCATATATCTATTTTGAAAAGAATGTTCTTTCATGACCAGATGGCTGTTACTGCATGTAGCAGAATTAACAGTAATTCTTTGGTCGCATCTGTGCATATTCAGATTTCCTTCATTGTCTCAGAAGTGACCTTCATCACTGGTTTGTTTAAATCAGGATCCAGACGAAGTCTGTATGCTGCATTTGGTTGGTAGTCCTTTTAAGCCTACTTTAATCTGGAGCACCACCCCCTCTGCCCCACTCCCACTTTTAACCAGCTGTTACCCTCCGTTTTAAATCTCCCACTGGACAGCGAACGCTTTGATGCTGGAGTCTACTTCTGTGCTCTGTTAGGGATCCCCAGTGCCGTGCCTGGGACAGGGCAGAGGCGTGGTGAGCGTCTGCCCAGTGGTGTTGTAGCCACTCGGGAAATGCATTTTGAATGAATTAACCCAGTGGTAGGCTTCTGTGACTGCCCATGCCTGTGTTTAGATAAGAGGTTTTAAAAAAAAGATGACTTGCTCACGTGTGGACATTTCCTCAGCAAGCATCAGCCTGTAAACATCCTGAAATAATAGAACTATTTGCCGTGCTCCCTTGCCTGCTCTGGTTTGCGGTGTGGGGAGCCCAGACAGCCGCCGTGGTGCCCTGATCAGCAGCTGGCCTCCCCAGATCACATGTGGGACTGGAGGGGACTGAGGTCATTTCTGCTCGAGCTCTGAATCCTGACCTATTCAGCCGCAGGGATTACCACGTTAAGAGCCAGGCACTTGGCTTTGCTGCCCGGAGAATGCCGCCCGCCTGTCTCTGGGCAGTGCAAGATTCTGCCTTGTACC